>NC_138548.1:94972261-96224219 GCF_964273705.1 Natrix helvetica | reverse complement strand
AAAACAAAAGAATCCAGGCATAAAATTTATGCATAGCTGTAGGATTAAGAGCCTTGTTACATCTAAAGAAAGGTTTTATCTAGTCAAGCAGAGTTTCCAACTATGATCAGCCAATTGCATTAAGGACCCTTACAAGCTAAACATGCCCCCTTTTTTTCTTTCTTTTTTTAAAGCAGACCACCAACCACCAATTTATTATTTATTATTTATTTCTTAGCGCTTATAGACCACCCCCTCTCCCGAAGGGATGTCATTTTGCAGAATACTTGGGACTATCCCTCAGATATGAAACAGGAGAAGGAAAATTGAGTAGCACTGTTATTCAAGTAATGCCAAAATGTTGGTGCTTGCTAGCTGGATGTTAATTATTATCACCTGTAAAATTAATTATTGATTAATTAATTACATTTTATTAATTAATCTATTTCATTATGAGTTATGTTCAAGGCAGACTAAAATGTAAGTCTACTTCTGATACTTCTGGTGAGGACACGGTGAGCTATACACTCCAAAGGAATGGTGTTGGCATTGTGCTGAGATTGGTGAATAGAAGTGAATTGTGGTCAGCAAAATCTTTCCAGAAAATATGTGGAAAATTTTCAGATCACCACCTGTATTTCAAAGAGTTGCTTCTCATGATTCAACCATAAACCTGAAATTTCTATAATTCACTTGGGAGTTGAGTAAGTGGGAGTCAAGGGAGTTCGACCAACTCATGGCTGCAATGTAGTCTATAAAGATAAAATGCAAAGGTTCCCCTTGCACATATATGCTAGTTGTTCCTGACTCATCTCTGGGGTTGGTGCTCATCTCTGTTTCTAAGCCGAAGAGCCAGTGCTGTCCGAAGACCTCTTCGTGTCACGTGTCACGTCATGACTAAATGCCGAAGGCACACGGAACATTGTTACCTTCCCACCAAAAGTGGTTTCTATTTTTCTTCTTCCATTTTTACATGCTTTCAAACTGCTTGGTTGGCATAAGCTGGGACAAGTAACGGGAGCTCACTCCATTATGCAACTCTGGGGATTCGAACCACCAAACTGCTGAAGGACCTTTCTGATTGACAAGCTCAGCATCTTAGCCATGGAGCCTCCGTGTCCCATTAATGTAGTTTATAGCGTGAGCATAAAGTTCTGCCAAACCTCATTTCTTAATCACTTTTGGAGGTTGCTTCTTCATTGTTTTTTGACTAATAGCTTCTGATAAGCTTCTGATTGACAAGCTTAATCATATGCATGGGGTGAGTTCAGTTTAAATCTTAGCAAAAGAAGTTTTAAGTATAAGTCTTAGGACTTTAAAAAATATTTTACTTGAACAAACTTCAAAAGGTGTGATTGGAATATTGATTTTGGAAAGTTATAAGTGGACTAAGGGTCCAAATGGATTTAAAATAAAATTTTAAAATTAACTATAAGAATCCTTCTCATGGAAAAATGCTGCTGTTTTGAATTCTTAGAAGAAAACATGTTAATATGGGAAATTGAATGCTGGACACTAGAGGAAACCAAAAGCCACTAACAAATGCAATTAAAGGAGAACACTTCAACTTGACTTACTAACACAAGTGGAACAAAATATCTTAACATTAGATATATTGAAGGACATTTTCAAACAATGAAGAAAGAAGTTAACCTTAGAAGAGTCTACTATTATAAATTGATTGTATTGTTGAAGAAGAAGAAGGTCTGAGGTCTATTTGAAAGTAGATTTTAAAATGTCAGCTTATGAAAAAGGATTTTAAAAGATCTTATATTGGATAAACAAATGAAACCAGCTGATGTTTGGGATAGACAAATATCAAAGACAAAACAAAAATAACTTGAATAATGGGCAGTAATACTTACAGAAGTATCTAGATATCTCAATGGACCAAAAGTTAAAGAGAAACTGACAGTGTAATTTTAGTGCAAAAAAAAAGGGAGAAGAAAATATATTCCTAGACTGCATCTTTAACAGTATGGTGTCATGATTAAGATAAATCATATTCTGTTGTATTCCTCATCGGTCAGACCATATTCAGTTCTGGTCATTCAGTTCTGGTCATCACGATGTAAAAAAGATGTGGAGAAAGAGTGCAGAGAAGAGCAACAAAGATGATTAGGGGACTGGAGACTAAAACATATGAAGAACGGTTGCAGGAACTGGGTATGTTTAGCTTAAGAGAAAGAAGGACTAGGGGAGACATGATAGCATTGCACAAAGAAGAGGGAGTCAAACTATTCTCCAAGGTACCTGAGGGTAGAACAAGAAGCAATGGGTGGAAACTAATCAAGGAGAGATGCAACTTAGAATTGAGGAGAAATTTCCTGACAGTTAGAACAATTAATCAGTGGAACAGCTTGCCTCCAGAAGTTGTGAATGCCCCAACACTTGAAGTCTTTAAGAAGATGTTGGATAGCTATTTGTCTGAAATGGTATAGGGTTTCCTGCCTAGGCTGGGGGTTGGACTAGAAGACCTCCAAGGTCCCTTCCAACTCTACTATTGTATTGTATTGTATTGTATTGTATTGTATATAGCTAGAATATTGTAGCATTGCAGTTCACACAGGACATCATCAAACTGGATTGTATTCTGTGGACTTAGAGACATAAAAGCTATTTTCAGGTATCCGGTGAGTTGTCATATTGGAGAAACAGTACAATTGTTTAGTTCTACAATTTGATGTTACAGAAGATAAAACAAGAAACTGCAAGGAAACAGAATTGCTGAAGTAAGGTTCACCATCACTCTACCCTGTAACTTTGTCGTAGTCTTGGTGATGTAAATACACAATTGTGAAATACGTATATAAAATACATTCTGGATTATAATAACTCATGTTCCTAGAATATTATTGATGAAGGCGAACCAGTTAAACAAGAAAATGTCTGACCCATAGATCTTTAATTATGGTTACTGCAAGTGTATAGCCTACTTATGGATTTTTGTTTTTCATTGTAGATACACACTGAGCTGAAAGTAGCATGGTTTACAATTGTGGGCTGATTTGAATGATCTTGTCAAACTTTGTGTCTTTTGAGTGATATTACTACAGCAGGCAAACATAGACAGTAGGACAGTACTGCAGTCTTCTTGTTGTCAGTGGGAATAACAAATTTGTAGCTCTAAACAGAAGAAAGTTCTGCTAGTACCACAATCTTCATAATGGAGAAAAAAGCATGAACAGCTTTTTTTTAAACAAAAGAATATTCTTGGATCTTTGTTTTTTAATGATAAAAATACCTCCACACACATGATTTATTCCAGCCTCTGTTTGCCTCCCCCAGCTCTTGTGATACTTCCACACTCCTTACCTGAGACTCTTGCCTCTGCTTTCTGCTTAATGAATTGTGTACTTGAGTTACAATGACCACTGGGACTACCACTATTGACATCACTGAATGATGCTGTCGTGTGATATCACAGTTTATAACAACATCATTTGGTGACAACAATACTTGTCTCAATTGCTGACATAATCTGACTACCTATGAAGGCTACCTGTAATTGGAGTAAGCCTCATATTCTTCCCATGAACTCTAAAATATTCATAAAAATTGAGAATCCCCCCATTGTCTGAATTATTATAAATACCTTTATTTGGCAATTACATTATAAAGGGGATCTGGGTGCCCTTGCAGACAATACATTAAACAAGAATCACAATATTATGCAGTTATTAAAAGGCAGATATTATCTTGGATTTAATAACAGGGGTTTAGAATCCAGATTTTGGGAAGAAATCTACTCACTTCTACCATTACCGGACCCTCACTTCAGCAGGTATTCAGCAGGTTCTGATCACTTCTGGAGAACCGGTAACAGAAATTTTGAGTAGTTTGGAAAACTGGTAAATGCCACCTCTGACTGGCTCCGTCCCCATCTATCCTCTGCCTCCTGAGTCCCAACTGATCTGGAGGAAATGGGGATTTTGCAGTAACCTTCCCCTGGAGTGGGGAGGGAATGGAGATTTTACAGTATCTATTGTGTACTCTAGTTACGACCAGCCAGCGTCAATTAAGCCAAATGGGGGGTTTTATTGGCTTACGCACAGAGGCATTCCGGCGGGAGGATGGCAACATTCTCATTGGTTGATGGTTTGACAGCTACCAACAGAGAATTTAATACTGGTGACGAGAGTTTGACGGGTGGTGCTTGGGAGGGGTTTGACATTGCAGGATGGCTTGGCTGGCAGGCGGCATCGGTTATTTCATTGTCAGGCTGGTCCTCATTCTCTTCCCAGTCTCCAGATACATAGCGGCGGCGCAGATGGTCAACGTGGCACCGCCACAGATGACCGTCACTCAGAAGGACCCTGTAAGAACAGGGTCCTGTTATTTCAATTATCATGCCTGGAACCCATTTAGGTGCTCCAGCGAAGTTTTGTGTATTAAATTCTCTGTGGTAGTGAGAAACGACTGAGGTGATTCTGCATTCAACTGTCTTTATTAACTCGGAACATAACACACAGAACAGAACCTCTTGGTTTGACAGCTATTTATATGGTAGCTGTCAAACCATTAACCAATCAGAACATTGCCATTCTCCTGCCGGAACGCCTCCACATGTAAGCCAATAAAAAACCCCATTTGGCTTGATTGACACTGGCTGGTCATAACTCGAGTACACAACACTTCTTTCCCCCGAGTTTGCCCAAGCATAGTCAGAAAGATAGGCAGGTCGGTGCCTGATCCTTCGTTGGAGTAGGAGGAAGGACCGTACCCAGAAGTAGTATGAAGGTCCTTGGACAGCCTCAGAGACTCCGCCCCAGACTGCAGACCTGGGTTCACAGGTAAGTCAGCCGATGAGAGTTTAACGGGTGGCGCTTGGGAGGGGTTTGATGTTGCAGGGTGCCTTGGCCGCAGCTGCATATGGTGGCCAGGGTTGGATGACACCATTAAACAGTGGGTGGGACAATGTGTAGCTTGTCAATCTTCTAGACCCGCTCCCCCCTCTGCAATACCGAGGGAATGGGAGCAGCCATCCGCCCCTTGGTCACGACTGCATCTCGATTTCACAGGTCCTATACAGTACCCTTCTCCTGCCATGCCCATCAAGCCATGCCCACCAAGCATGTCACGCCCACCAAGCCACACCCATAGTAATAAAAAACATTGAATCCTACCACTGCCCCGCTTGCATACAAAATACAGTTTGGAGCATTACAATTTTTAAAAAGGACAGTGATGCATTGGAACAAGTTCAAAGAAAGACTACAAAGTTGGTGAAGGATCTGAAAATCCTCATGAGGAATGATTAAAGAATCTGAATATGTTTACCTACAAACGAAGGAAGATATAATAGCAATTTGCAATTATTGTCCAATTATTATAAAAGAGGAGGTGGCTTATTCTTTATTGTCCTAGAAGACAAACAATGGATTCAAATTATCAGGAAGTAGATTGTGGCTGGATATCAGGCGCAACTTCCACTTATGTGAAACACTTCAACATCCGATTTCTGAAGGTAGTAGTTGGGGTGCATTTTACGTATTTATTTATTAAACAAATTTATATGGCTGCTTAGCTCACACACAGTAATTCTAGATGGCATCTTCTTTCTGGAAGAGAATGTAAATAAGTAAAAATGTATTAAAGTTATTGGACTCTATATACCTGAGCTCTTGACATTAGGATTGGACAGATGCTGGATAACACCTCAAATTGGCATTGGCCTATTGAAATCAGGCTGAAAATGTGCATCCAATATCTATAAGCCTCTGATGACATATGAATCCAGGAAGGTTTTTGCTCCCGTTTAGGACTAGATCCACTTTGCAGAGTGCAATCTCCCCCTAGATGTCTGGGTTTCCATAGCATCTTACTCTGCCTTATTGGAAGTGGCTCAACATTGAACCTTTTCTGCACCAGACAAAATAGCTTTGGCTCTTTCTTGAAATTAAGGCATTTTGAAGCCAAGTGTTTTGAATATTCATGGAAACAATATTCCCGATTCAGTCTCAAGCACAAAAGGAAAAATTTGTTGAATTCTCAAAAGCTGAAGGTGGTAACAATTTGCCTCTTTCAACTACTTTTTTTTGTCAATGCAAGTGGCCATTCCATTTCTTATTATAAGAATTAGGAAAACCCTGAACAGGTAGTAAATAGTGTGCTAGTGAGCTTCACAAGGCAAACCAAGTTATCACAGCTCTGACGGTGACAAAAAAGGATACATGGCATTGCTAAGCAACGCTGCACCTCTAAAAGGTTTTTTTCTTCTTCTGCCTCTGTAGGGTGCAGTGGATATTATGATGAAAGTGCCAAGGGAAGAAGGTCCAAAAACAGACAAGGGGAATTAGTATAATAAGAAATGCAAGCAGAGCAAAAGAGCAGGAAGATAAAAATGGAACTGGGAGATAAAATCTAAATACCCATCAAGTACAACTGCCTTTGTATGACCCTGTAATAATTGGTGCAAATAATCTATTAAAGACCAAACAAAGAGGAATTAGTATTCTCTACATTGCCTAGAAGCCTTGAGGACCATTTCTAATGTGTTTACCCAGAATCAGTCATTCTAGAATTTATCCATGTTAATATGATATCTTTTAGAACTAACAGCTCTGATATTTTTGCTGGGATACAGCAATTAGTGCCACGGTCCTTTTCTTTTTCTGCCTAGACTCAATGTTATTAGAGGATATGATAAAATGCAGGAAGGTGGGGGGGGGGGGGTTAAAAACTTTGATTCCTTTGAAAATTGAAGCTATAAAGCCTTTCCTAATTTAGCCAGCCATCCCCTGCAGAATACAAATCTCTTGATGCTTTGAAATAGATTCAGAGGAAATGCACCTAAGCATACCTGAATGTACTCTATTTTATTCTATTACTCGTTAAGGTAGACTGAGATTGTTGGGTTTTTTTCCTCATGCTTCTTTGAGAACCTGCAAGAAAAGGTGTCCCTGCTTTAAGGAGTTGATTCATTAATGAGAACACAGCTTTAAAGCAGGCCTGAAGCACTTCTGAATAACTTCTGAATAACTTCTGAAGCACACAGAGCCCCGTGCACTACAAAAGTTATATTCCACCTAAGAATTATAGCACAACACACAAAGGAATAGCTGTATAACGCATTTTGGGGGAATTAAGTCAGTGTAGATACATTGTGATGGGAAGAGTCTGTGAGAGAATTATGCTCACTACTTTTTTTTTTTTGTCATGTGTATGAGAAGCATGGAAACATCAATCCTGGTAGCTATGATAGCATTTACAAAGAACTTGAGCAGGGGTTGGCTTCAGAAATTTTAGCAAGGGGTTCTCTGCCTGGTTGCTGGGTAGGTGAGGGCATGGTGGGCATGGCCTAGTTGGCCTTCTGCACCATGGTGTGTGTGTGGGGGGTTGGTTCCAGGCTCTGGAGGCTTTCCTCAAGCCTCCATAAAGGCAAAAACGGTCTCCCCAGGCTCCGAAGGCCCCCCGGGGTCCAGAAGTGGGCCCATTTCCGGCCTTCCTGAACTTCCAGTAGGCCCATTTTTCACCCTCCCTGAGCCTCTATGCACACCCTGCACTTACTGTACCTGCATTCAAAATGGGCTGCATGGGAACTCCTGTAAGGGATGGGGCAGGGTAGGCAGGGGCAGCCAGGAGTGGGATTTTGGGGTTCTCCAAACTGCACATAATCTTAGCTAGAGGTTCTTCCCTACCCCTGCAAACTCCCAGCAACTCACCCCTGAACTGGAGTCATACCAGATTCTTTTTTTAAAAAAGAAAAAAATCCTTTTGCTGTTCCACTGTGTGTATTGCACATATATACAGAGATAAGGAGAGGAAGAATATAGAGAGAGTATTGCAAAACTACATTTCAGAAAGTTAGTAGTAGGAAAAAATATACAAAAAAGGATATGGGTAACAAATATTATTTTTAATCTCTCCCTGTTCCACAAGTACAAGAAAATTATTGTGTCCTCGCTCACTACATGCAGAAATAATATGGAATCTCAAGGCAGTAATTCAAAAATAACATGAAATATATCATGAGAGAAAACTGCACTGTTGAAAGGAAGTGTTGAATTAATAAAAGTCCTGGTCTTTATTAGGGGGGGGGGGTGTTGTTTAAATCTATGAAGAAGATTCATTTCCAACAGACAGAAAGGGAAAATTAGTTTTTTTAGGATTTGGGAACTAACATGATCCTCCTCCTTTTTATACTTTGTTCTAATACATTCTATGGCTTCAGATTTCTTCAGGCAACTGTAAAGTACTGCATAATGGTCATTTAAAAATCAGCCAACAACAATGCTTAATGTACCGGGAATCTTTGGGCAATTAATTAGGCTGAAATGAACAACTCTATCAAATGACAGAAGGAACACGACTTCTGCAAATTACTCATTTACTACAGTCATCTTTGCGGGAATACATTTTCTCTCTTTGTTATGGATAAGAATTCCATGCATGAAATGTGCTAATGTAATTTAGGTAAGCATAAATACCATAAGAGTTCTGAGGCATATGGCGCACTAGCGCTGGCAATATGGCTAGTTAACGGTTATTTTGTGTCAGCATGAGTAATACAATGCCAAATCAAGAAGTAACATTTGTGCGGCTGCCCGTTTCTGTGCCTACTTGCTATGCAGTTGATTTGTGGATAGCACAAAACAGACTGATGCCTCACACAGCAGTGTGCTCTCTGCAGAAGTAGGAGGAACAGGTGCTTTATCCTTTGCAAATGATTGGCTCCCTTCCTCTGCAACCTTCCAGTTCTGTGCTACAACACAGATAGGTTCCATAGTAAAGATGAATAAGCAGATGATGAGTAAGTATGGGGGGGGAGGAGGTCTGATGATTTCACCAATCCAATCCCAAACATTCAGAAATCTATTTCAATGGGACTTAACAGAGTAGCTTTTCCTCACATCACATTCAACTGGTAACTCTGCTAGAGATCAAGTCCAATGAGATATATGTATGTCATGACCAGTGACGTGCGGTGAGGTTCATGGCTGGTGAGGCTGGTGACGTCATCAGGAAGGCGGGGAATGGGACCATGTGTGCTGGAGGCTGAGGCTGCCTAAGCCTCCAGCACATGTGATCCCATTTCTCGCCTTTCTGAGCGTGCTCCGCCCAACAGCCCCTGCCACTTCTGGACGTCTATTGCAGTCGCGAGGAGCGCTCAAAGTACAGCGGAGGCAGGAAGGTTATTGGCGCTTCTGAGAACCCTCCTGCCTCCGCCGGTTGCCCAGCTGGCACCGCGCCACGCACACACCTCCTCCTCCTCCTCCCTCTTCTTCCTCTTCACTCCCCAAAAGCTCTTCTCCTTACCGGAACTTAGCGGGAGCCATGTAAAAGGGATGGGAGGAAATATATATTATTAATATATATTATTATTTCATGATGACAAGTGAGGCTCTGCCTCCCCTGCCTCCCCTGACCGCACGTCCCTGGTCATGACACTACATTACATTCATAAGAATCTTTACATGGCTACAGTACATGATGTACCCAGAAGTATTATACAATACTGTAAAGCTTCCTTCTGAATGGCTAGATAGAACACTTTATTGTGAATAACTAAAAAAAAACATTTACTACATAATCAGAAATGTAGCCTGAAGCTGGGAATTAAAATGATAGTTGTCGTTTCATCCCAAGTCCTTCCAATTAATGTCGGTCTCTGTTCTACCCATGAGTGCCATTTGAAAGAAGAAGAAAATCTAGCAAATGTTGACAGTCCAAAAGGAATTTCTTTTGCTTTTCCAGACTGGCACAATCCAAGGCTTTTTAAAAGAAATCAAGGCAAATCCATCTTAGCCCAGAAAAGTCTCAACAGCAACTTCATGTTTTTGTCTATGTGACAAGGATTTTGGCAGTGGTGGAGTCTTTAATGCATTGATGGTTGCCCATAAACTAGAGCTAGAGATGGATGAAAGGTTGTAACGGGGATGTTGGAAGCTTAACTTTGGTGCTAGCTTTTTTTATGTTTATGGTATTTATATGTATGTACTGTAAGTATGTATGAGTGATGTTATTTTTTTATTCAATGTTACTGTAATTGTTGATTAGGAGCCTCCCGAGTTAGATATAAAATGGATAACTCTATAAATGTTTTGAATAAATAGGTAAATAAAATCTCAGACAAGGATAGTTCTGCCAAAGATTATTTAGATCAACATTTACAAAGAAAGTATAAAGACTGTACTTCTTTACCCCCAGTGAGATGGTTTGTAAGACTGTCATTCAAAGTAGTGAAAGAACCCTCAATCCTCAGCTACAATCCTTGGAGCTGAGAAACTATATTCTCAGACTACCCTCTCTTATTTTGGCCCAGCATAACAATGGAGCATCTAACAGTGGATAATCTGGGAAAAGTCTAGTGCAGCGATGGCGAACCTTTTTTGGCTCGTGTGCCACAAGTGGGGGGAGAGCAGGGGGGGTCATGTGTGGGCGTGCCGCACCCATAATGCAATGTGCGACCCCCCTCAGTGTGCATGCACGCTCAACGCGCGACCCCCCCCCCATTTTTACATGCTTTTTTCGCCCTCCCCAGGCTCCAGAGGCTTTATAGGAGCCTGGGGAGGGCGAAAAGAGCCTCCCCCCCCCCCAGAGGCCCTCCGGAGGCTTCAGGGACCGTCCGGAGGCTTCCCTGAAGCCTTTGGAACGCTTAAAACCACCCTCCAAGCAAACCGGAAGTGACTTCCAGTTTGCTCGGAGGGTGGTTTTAAGTGTTCCGAAGGCTTCAGGGAAGCCTCCGGATGGTCCCTGAAGGCTCCGGAGGGCCTCAGGGGGGGCGGGGGACACTCTTTTCACCCTCCCCAGGCTCCTATAAAGCCTCTGGAGCCTGGGGAGGGCGAGAAATGCCTTTTAAAAAGGTGAACTCAGCTGGCCAGCGTGCGCATGCGCGCTGGCCAGCTGACAGGGCACCACCTCGTGTGCCCTGACAAATGGCTCCGCGTGCCACCTGTGGCACGTGTGCCATAGGTTCGCCATCACTGGTCTAGTGCTACACAGAGTCATTCTACATCCTTTTCTTCTCCTGAAGTGGGAACTGGTTTTAACACTCTGTACATTATTCATCAGGGCAAAAAGTTGGCGTTTTCCCCCCTTTGCATTACGGAAACAGATTATTGATAATTAAACTATTAGTAAATAATTACCATGCAAAGTTAAAGACATTGCTACACACACATACACACAATCTTAATGATAAGCTGATAAATTGGCAATTGATCATGAGATATTGATCTCTTACTTGCAAAGCAAGAGAAGAAGAATGAAATTGCTTCCTTTATAGACATCTAGGATAGGAAGTCATTTAAAAGAATTGCAGAAGAAACCTTACTATTTTACCACTAAGTGCAATAAGTATAATTAATTTAATGGTAAATATTCAAAGGAAAACTGTAGCCACAAGAGGGAGCTCGCATTGTTCCCATACCTATGACAAATAGGTAAACATGTTCAAGAAACCCTACAATACCAGCGTTGGTAGGGAGGGGACAAAGATTATGCAAACCATTTTGTAGAAATTAGGAATTATGAAGTCTATTAAAATCAGCTCCTTTTATTGCTTTCACTGGTGTATGATACTAGAATTTTTCTCTCTGCGTTAATGTGGATAAGCCATGCTCCTATTTTCTTCTGCTGAAAGTTAAAAGAAGTGAATATAGACTTTGGTTACAGTGACGCAAAAATCACTTGAGTCATATTTTAATCAAACAGGGTTTTTTGCTTCCCAGGAGAGAGAGGGGGGAGGGATGGAGAGAGGGCGAGAGAGACAGAGAGGGGGAGGGCATTGTGGATCTTGCCAACTTTCACAGAAACCAGTATAGGATATTTCAGATTTTTTTTTAACCATAGCAACCACTTGCTGAGATGACTTTCACAGCATTTCTAATCAATGCAATGGTTTAGCTGAGAGTCCACCATTCCTGTTCATTCTATAGTCTTCCCGTGCCATTTAATATATTAATTCAAACACTTGACATATTCATATTTACCATAAGAATATTTACTCAGTGAAAATAGAAATGGATATGAAATGGATGACAGTGGAAAGAGGATCCACAATTGAGAAATCAAATTATTGTCTTGAAACAAAGAAATGAAAAAATTGGAATATATTGGGAAAAGAAAAGAAAATTGAGAAAGGGAGGGGTAATAAAGGAAGGCAATGTAAAGTTATATCAACCAATAAGAATGAGGAACAAGATAAAATCAAGCAAAAATGATTAACAAATGATTAATTTTTTTTACTATGAGAGATGACTGGCATTGTAAGAGATTGTGGGAATAATTTGGTATCATTGCTGAAACAGCAAAGATATCTTTTTTCTCTACCCTCACTATGTTAACTGTTTAAATAGTTGCCATTGACACATTAGTCCCTAGGGTTTCTGTGATTTGAGGAGTGGAGTGGTAATCCAATATTCTGCTTTCTTCCTTGATACATCTTCTCCCAACCAAGGAATTGATGCAAAGGGGAATATTTTAAAATTCACTTCTTTTTGATGCATGGCAGCATGTCCTGCTTGGTGCAGTGGTTAAGGCATCAGACTAGAAACTGGGAGGCCGTGAGTTCTAATTCTGACTTGGGCACTTGTCACTTTTTCTTTGCCCAAATCACTTCTGAAAAACCTTGTCAAGAATAGTAATAGCTATACTGCTTCACAGTGCTTTACAGCCCTCTCTTCTATGGTTTAGAGAATCAGTAATATTGCACCCCAACAATCTGGGTTCCCATTTCACTGACCTTAAAAGATGGACAGTTGAGTAAACTTTGAGCTGGTCACGATCGAAGAAATCGAACTCTTGGCAATGTGAGCAAAGTTAGACTGCAATAATGCATTCTAACCACTGTGCCACATGGCTCCACCGGAGCTTGTCAAGGCAGTCTCCAAGAATCCAACACAATTAAATGAAAACAAATAAACAGACAAAGAATGCCCGGTACTTTTCAATCAGCTGAGCTTCCAAACTATATTGTAAGTAAAGTTTCATGGAGGATTTTGAATCAGAAATAAGGCAAGTTGGAGATACTTGTTCTTCTTTAACTGAATTAAATCTATCCCACATCAGTCCATTCAACATCCTTGTAGTACAACAATATGTGCACATTTAAAGCTCAGTCCTAGTATGAACCTAAACTTCCTTAAAACTATGAACAACTGTTCAAAGGTTACCATTTCTTTCCCCAGCCCCACACATAAAACATGAATCACACTTCTCCCACATGAATCTGTCTGTATTGTGTGTCAAAAACCCTTCTTTGAATGTCCTTGTAGCAGAAGATTAAGTGGCAGGAAAAATGCCCTTCTGTTTTATGGTATCCCATGTTTCCTAGCAGTGGCTTATCATGTCCCTATTTTTTTCTAGGAAAGGCAAAGAACTGTATACATTTTTTTTGCCCAAGGTCTTTTTTAAGAACATGTTCTCAATAAATTTTATTTTTCTCTGTTTCTACTTTCACTGATGTTCAAATGTATGTTTGACTTCCATTTTATTCATTGTTATGGGTGACATTCTTTGCATTGAAATCCTGAAAGGCAGCATATGCATTTCTTTGTATACTTTGGCAATAGAAATTTTGTTGCTGAATGTTCAAGTTTGAACCTTGAGCTAGAAAAGATGCATGCAACAATCCATAGGAACACATTGAAGAAACTCTCTGCAACTTCATCTGTTATAAAATAGCTTCCTATGAAGATGAAGAAACCAGTTATCTTCCATAATTTTGCTGAAATGAAACTCCCTCATTTAATCACTTAACTGAGTGGGCAACCCTAACTTAACCCTTAACTGACTAGATTTTTAATACAGAACTGTAAGGATGCTACATTTTTCCTACTTCTATATTTCCAAACATAAAGAGGCAGCGAGTCCTGGAATGAAAGAGAAGCCTTGAATTGACTGTAGTCAACAATAGTACTCAAACTTCTTTTCGATAGTGTGTGTAATGCAAGTGAATTGGTACTCAGGACTCTCCTCTGTCCTGTAGGCATGCCAGGCCATTTCTGATTTTTTCCCAATATCTTGGGACCAGAGGCCCTCTAAAAGTTGCATCTGCCTGCCTGCCTGCCTGCCTGTCGGTCTGTCTGTCTACCTCCATCCATCCATCCATCCATCCATCCATCCATCCATCTATCTATCTATGTTGATGGAAGGTATTGTGATTAAAATTCACATGGAGTGGTTCTATGAGCTGTGTTTATTCCAATTTAACTTAATTTCTGCCCTGGCCTTATTATTTCCAAAGTTTTGTTTACTTTTGTAATACAGTATGTATCCATTTAATTTAATTTAACATCACCTTTAGAGTTTACTGAATAGGGAAGCAATCCATGTATCAGAAATGCAAATCACTTCAGGCTAAAACAACCATGTAAAAGAATTTTTACCAATGGCTAGAAAAGGCAACTCATAACATTTCTCTAGATAAGAGGAGGAGGCTGCCATTATAAAAGTCCAGAGCAACATAGCATAATTTCTCCTTAATGTTACGGACAATCTCTCATTCAGCTGTAAAGAAAAATCCAAAATTGTTTCTCTGTAGTTTATTTTAGGTTTTACTTTTTCAAGAGATTCTCAGATAAGATTTCTGAGTTGATTAAGAATAAGATGAGACCCAATGGTTTCCCCATGTCTTGATAAAGAATTATGGAAAAATAGAAGTTACACAGAAGCAAATAGAAAACAGATTTTAAGAAGAAAAAATTACAATGTGGTAGCCTCAGAAACAGAAAATATTTAATAATTTTATTGTATATGTATTTGTTTGACTTAATATAATTACTAATTTTATTGAGCATTCATCAAATAATGAAATGTGTAAGCAAATAATGCAAATGAAGTTATATCTTTAACAACCCAAGCAGAATATGTTTTGAATGATGTACACAAAACCAGAGTCCTATAAATGAGGTAGGCAGAATAGAAACTTGATACCTAAATAAAACTGTATTTTATAGTTATGCTAGCTGGATAGCCACGCTTGACAAAATGGGTACGAAACTATGTGATCGGGCAATGTGGGAGAAATCGGGTTCATTCCAGTTCAATCCGTTGGCTCAGTGTTGGTCAGTTATTGAAACACATAAGGGAATATCGCTCCCACCGCCTTGACTCCAGAAGCAGTTCCATAGGTAGAAAGTGTAGACATTTTGGTGAGGTATTGACATTTAGTACTGTAAGGAGCCCCAGACTGCTCCTGAGTGAAGGAGTGGAACATCTGCCAGTTTGAATTGAGGTAACAAAATGGAGGCAACTGGCAATTGGAACATAGTTCTTTTCAGGTGGGAAGGCAGAGTAGAACTCCTTTGCATCAGAGTGTGTTAATTTAAGAGAAACATTAAATATAGATAAAAAGGAAACTGGAATTGAACAATATCAGATGGAAACTGTGATCAAACTATGTACAAATGATAAACATGTGATTGCTACAATGTATAAATGTTTGAGCCTCAAGTGTCTGTCCTTCATGATTTTACTTACAGTTTAGATAGATATTCCCATAATCAAATGAGATTTGTGCTATTTAAAAATATATGTTAACACCGCTTGTTTCTTTCCTATTCTCTACCCTTGAACATCAGCACCTAAGGACTCTATAAAAATCTAAACCAAACACCAAGCTCTAAGAAAAAAAAACTAAAACCTAGATATCTGAAACACCTAATATAAAACAAAAAACACTGGAGAAGACCCTAATGGTTGATATCTATCATCTACATCTATATCATCTGTATCTATATATATTCCTATATTCTCCTTTAATAATATGGGGAGCTGAAATTTATAACTAAAGTAAAGGTGAAGGACAAACTTTAATCCAACCAATTTCATGCAGAGTAGACTACTCCAAGATCCTGCATGTTTTAATTAATATAAGATTAGCAAGGTCATATTCATGATATTTTGTTAATGTAACATTTATTTCATTTATCTGTTTGGATAGCATACAAATGTGAGAATTCTGTCCGATGGGCTGTGCCAAGGGGCATCATATTTATGATTTGATTTTTTTTTATGAATTAAATTTAATTCATTTGCATGTTGACAACATGGAAATAAAAGCAATTGGCAGGATTTAACATTATAATCCTATGTATGTCATAGAATTCAATGATCCTTATAGTGTTCTCAAATAAGCGCACTCCAGGCCTAAATTAATCTACATCCATAATTGTCAGAACAAGAAACAGAACTGCAGCAAACAATACATTCAATGGCATTCTCAAAATAACAAAAGCAGCAGATACATAGTCAAAGTGGGCATATCATTGTCCCAGATGCAAGAAAGGTAAAAGAAAAATAGAACTTGTTCTCCGCCAACACCAAATCCCTCTCTAGAAAATGATGGTATAATTTTTCCTGACATACATTTAGTATTAAGATGACATGGGTTTTTTTGAGAGGAGCTTCCATCAAACTGGCATTGAAATGAAACTATTTTCCTCTTTATAAGACCTCCAGGAAAGAAACAGAAGACTGGAACTCAACTGTTAAAGGACCCAAAGGAATTTCAGAGTACCAACCTTAAATTTGAAATGGAATTATATAACAATCAATAATGGAATAAGATACTGCAATCAAGGAACCTGCATCTAGGAGATTCATTTTGAAACACAGAGGAGTGGTAGCTCAGTGGCTTAAATGTGCTGGAGAAGATGTTTTCTCTCCAGCAGTATGAATCCTAGCACTGCATAATGGAGTGATCTTCCGTCACTCGCCTGACAGTTCAAAAGCATGTAAATGTAAATAGATAAATAGATACCACTCCAATGGAGGGAAAACCCTAATGGTGTTTTGGGTGGAAGCAAGAAACCAACCTCTGCTGGACCTCTCTGAATGTAAGGCAAAATTGGAGAAAAAGCCCTGCATATCCTGTTAGCGACTTTGTGTGGAGCTAGTACAGCCCATGCCTTGGCACCTTGGATAGCACATGAGCACGAACTGAAAGTAACAATCTTAGGTAGCCAAACATCTACTCTGTAATTGTAAACTCCTGGTTTTCAATGTACCACTGTCATACACTAAATACATTTTGGAACAAAAGCAGTATCTAAATGTTCTTTAAAGGAAACACCCCCCAAAGTCTTACTGTTGATTTAAAAAATGAACATTTTAACACCTGTTTTCATTTGATTAGTAAAAATAATTGGTGGCATACCAGGGGTGGGTTGTTGCAGGCGTTACTGCCGCTTCGCAACCCACGCACACACCAGACTCCCACTGGGCACACGTGCACTGTTCAATGTAAATTATTCTGGGCACATATGCAGAACTACAGTGAACTACACATGCACAGTCACTAAAATCTAAAATGGCGGCAGCCAAGCAGCACCGAGGGAACTGGTTCTGGAGCGTGACAGGCCTTGGTCGCTGCCAGTTCTGCGACCCAGGCCTGAATTCCACTACCAATTCGGCCGAACTGGGGAGAACCAGCAGCAACCCACCTCTGTGGCATAGTATACTAACTCTGACAAAAACAAACTGCAGTTAGACAACCTCTATATAGGATGTAGAAGAAACCAATGTATTTTCAGATTGATCTTTTGTTGTGCCTAAAGTGTTACACAGGGTAGTTGTCTGCAAATGAACCCTCCCATGGTTTTTCTACTACTTTTCTTATTTTTCATCAAGGAGATTTTAAAAAATGGAATATTTTCACAAATATTTTGAATACCGTGTTTCCCCGAAAATACAGCCTGTCCTGAAACTAAAGCCTTGCCACATTTTTTGCATGGGCAAAAATATAAGCCCACCCCCTAAAATAAACCCCCTGGACAACCCTCCCCCCTTCCGGCCATGCAGAGCACCGCTCACCGACATAGCTCTATCCTGAAGGCGCCAAGCCGCAGGAGCTGGGGGAGGAGAAAGGCACTTACATTGCTTGGTGCCTTCAGGATACCGCTAGGTTGGGGAGTGGCGTTCTGCCTGGCTGGAAGGGGGAGTTGCTGGGTGGCTGCTCCCTTGCCTCAACATGTCTGGGCCCAGCTCTCCCTGCAGCAGCAGCTGCCACCGCTGCACTCTGAGCATAACATCTTCACTGGTTCCAAACTCCCAAACTCGGCTGCCAAGTCCTCTAGCAGCGGCCGCTCTAGAAGTGTGCTCTATGGTTGTAGGCTGATTGCTGGAACTCTCTGTAAGAGAGTCTTCTGGACAGAGAGTCATCCAGCAGCCAGCCCACAACCACAGAGTGCACTCCTAGAGCGGTCGCTGCTGGAAGACTCGGCAGCCGAGTTTGGAACCAGAGAAGACGTTATGCTCGGATCCCCGCAGCGGCTGTGGCGGCGGCGGCGGCTGCTGCAGGGAGAGCTGGGCCCAGACATGTTGAGGCTAGGAGGCATGCCTGCTGGGGGCGGAACAGGCGCTCGCGCAACCTCCTTCTCTAGCCGGGCAGAACTCCTTGCACTGACCTAGGGGGTATCCCGAATCTGCCAAGCCGCGAGAGCTGGGGAGCGGGCAGAGTGCCACGTAGCTTGGCGCCTTAGGGATACTCCCTAGGTCAGTGAATGGCACTCTGCCCGGCTGGATAGGGGGTTTGCTGGGCGGTTGCTCATGAGTTTGGTCACCTCATGGCTGCTTCGCCCCTGAGGTTGTGCCTGGCTCTTCAAGAGCCAGTTCGCAAGGGAGCAGCCGCCCAGCAACCCCAAAACAATAAGCCCTCCCCTATAATAAGCTCAAGGCCATATTTTGTAAGTAAAAGAAAATAAGACCCTGTTGTATTTTCGGGGAAACACGGTAGTAGTTGGTATCAGAAACTGTCTAACTAGAACAGAATTTCTCAACCTCAGCAAACACAGGTGCAATGGATCCCTGACTTAATGATGCTGGAGATGGTCTCTGCTCCAGCAGTTCAAGTCTTAGCACTGTGTGGCAGGGTGAGCCCCTGTAACTCGCTTCAGCTCATACAACAAAGCTGCTAACTTGGCAGCCAAACTATTATTTTGCAATAGCATTGTGGTTTTCCGGATAATGTAAATATGTCATATACAAATAATAATAACAATAATAATAACCTCAGCAAGTTGTGTAGATTTCAACTTCCAGAATTCCCCAGCCAACATTTTGAAGCTGCTGAGATTGAGAAATACTGATCTCAGAACTCTTCAAGGATTTCTGCGAGACAAGTCAGTTTAAATCAGTAAGCAATCAAAAATGTGAGAGTTACGATTCCACCTGCATTTTTTTTCTACCACAGTATCTTATTAAATTGAATCCAACTTGTAATTATTGGAACATCAAAGTATATTTTAAGTGACCAAAGAACAATGTTATAGATTTTGAAGTATAATTTACCACTAAGGGTAGGAGAATCATCTGATTAATAATCCAACACAGATTGCTGCCCTTTCTGAGTTCAGTGAATTATTTAAAGAGTCACATTGTCAGGAGTCACGACTTATATATCTCATTTCTCTGGAACTATTTCTTGTTTTATCCATTACAGTTTGCCAGCTGATTTCATCATGGCTCAGTGGCCTTTTCCATACTGCTTACAGCTTTGTGCCTCTGTAGGGGTAGCATACGTACCCACTGTTTCTAGTTAGTGTAGAAGTTTTCTCCCTTTTTTTGTACCAGTAGCAATTCTATGAAAAGTCACATATGTTAAAACAATGATCCTTTCCCTTAATTTTGCAATTGCTACGATTGTTGCTTAATGGCATCTTTTTTTAAAAAAGGGCTGGGGGGTGGGAGCAAGCATGTTTTTCTTGTTAAAAATAAATCTTGGAAGGCGGGCTATATAACCCTATTAGGGGGATCATTACACAGATTTCTGCAATAAAAGAAAGGCTGACCTTTTAAGCAGTTTTTAAATTTGCCAACTTCTGTAAAGCTTTCCATAAATGGTCTGCCAAGTTTGGGAGAAAAACTGGCCAGCTTCCTGCAATTCACATCTGCGGTCAGTTTTTGCACAGTAAGAATTTGCCCCATGAATTACACTGTTTGTGCCAATGTATTCCATTCAGTAGGAAACATGACCTTTGTAATGCAATATGGTGGAAGCAGGTGGAAGCATATGAAGAACCGACTTCACAAGGCCTACAAAGAGCTTGTTAAATTGGGCTATAAAACAGATTTGCCCTTTCCTAAAAACATCTATGTACTTACCAGAACACTGTGGCGAAAGGATGATTCATGAATATTTCTACCTAATGTACGTTACCAAATCTGCAAACAAATGTAAAATTAGCATTGTTAGATTGGGGGAACGAGAGAACAGACTCCGGACACGTAGTGACTTAACAGCTCTTTATTAGTAGTAGTAGTGATCCAGCTTGCTCTGTGGTCTGAGGGTTCCCCTTTTATAGGGATCGGGTACGCCTCTCGACCAATCAGAATGATACCTGGTTCCCGCCCTAGCGGCGGACCTGAGTGGAGACTTGCTGCGATATATGTTAATATCTAACACCCCTCCCTTCTTAGATGGAGTGTTCCTGTTAGTAACAAAGTCTTTTAAGTATGTTGGTTTTTGTCTTACAAGGGTGGATCGTCATAGTTCGGGTTGAACTGGAGTGGTTTCGGAATCGGCTTGTTCTGCACTCCCTGTTTCACAGTCGGGGGTCTGAAGGCTTTCCTCGTTCGGGCGCTGTTCCGATTCGCCAACGACTGCTGGTTCAAACCTGGGTTCCAAGGTGTTGTGCTCTTCTGTGTTTGGGCTCTCGGGTTGCTGACTTTGTGCTGGCAAATAGTCCTCATTTGCGGATCGTAGTTCCGAGTGTGCAATGCGACCCCGGAGTTGATCTATGTGCCTTTTCCAGTTCCTTCCATCTTCTAGCTCCAGCAAGTATGATCGTGGACCCGTGATACCAATTACCGTTGCCGGCATCCACAATGTTCCTCCTGCATAGTTGTGGGCGTATACCGAATCCCCTATGCTAAAACTCCAAATTTTGCTTGTAGAGTCTTGGGGCGATGTGGCAGAGTAATTTGGGTGAAGACGGTCCAGGTGAGACCGTAGACGGCGGCCCATGAGTAATTCAGCAGGGCTCCTACCCGTCGTTGCGCTGGGGGTAATGTGCTGAATTAGGAGGTAATGATTGATGCGTGTTTGCCAATCACCTGGACCCATCCTAGCGAGGGCCTCTTTTGCAGATCGCACCATTCTCTCCGCCTGTCCGTTTGATGCCGGATGGAATGGCGCGACGAGGGCATGCCGAATTCCCTGACTTGTTAAATATGTTTCAAATTGCATGGCCGTGAACTGAGGCCCGTTATCGGAAACCAGGAGGTCGGGCAGGCCATGAGTGGCAAAAAGTCGCCGTAGTACTTTAATGACTGCCTCTGCCGTGATTGAAGTCATTAGGACTACTTCTAACCATTTGGAGTATGCGTCCACAACTATAAGAAATGTTTGTCCCTGGACTGGCCCTGCGAAATCAATGTGTATTCGCGACCAGGGTGCTTTTGGCTTCTCCCATTCTGTGGCGGTTGCTTCAGGGGGTGCTGGTCTAGACTCTTGGCATGGATCACAAGTGGCCACCCATTCCTCTATCTCTTTGTCCATATTTGGCCACCAAACGTAACTCCTTGCTAACGCCTTCATTCTAACGATTCCCGGATGCCCAACATGTAACGCTTCTAAAACATTTCTTCTCAAAGCATATGGAATAACAACTCGATCCCCCCACAACAAACAACCCTGTAACACTGATAGTTCATCACGTTTCGCCCAAAACAGTTTAAATTCCGGCCCCACGTTTCCCTTTGGCCACCCCCTCCAGACCCAAGTTTGAACTTGTTTTATTACATTGTCCCTAGAAGAGAATCTGGCAACGTCGCAGGAAGAAACAGGTCCTGAGTCCAAACAGTCAATTAATAAAACCGGTACCTCGGGAGTGGGGTCTGGCAAAAGTTCTGGAAGTGGGCAACGGCTGAGTGCGTCTGCATGCCCTAGAGTGGAACCCGGTCGATGTATCAGTTTGTAGGAATACGCAGCCAGGAAAACAGTCCACCTGGTCATGCGTGGCGAGAGTGAGACTGGTGTGGGGCAGTTTCCTGCCAAAAGTCCCAACAGCAGTTTATGGTCCGTAATGAGTTCGAAATCGCGGCCGTAGAGGTACTCGTGGAAACGTTTGACTCCAGCCACAGCGGCTAATGCTTCTCTGTCCATCTGGCTGTAGTTTCCCTCGGCCGATGAAAGAGTCCTTGAATAGAAGGCGATGGGTGCTTTGTTACCGTTTGGCATGCAGTGGCTGAGAACTGCGCCGACGCCGAATGGTGATGCATCACAGGTCAATACCAGTGGTACTAGCAGTGAGACGGTGGTGAGCAGGCGCTTGACTGCGGCAAAAGCGTCTGCCTCGGAACATCCCCATCTCCATGTTGCATTCTTAGTGAGGAGTCGATGTAGTGGTTCAGCAACGGTCGCTTTCTGTCTCAGAAAAACGCTGTAGAAGTTAAGTAGTCCGAGGAATGCCTGCAACTCGGTCTGATTTCGTGGTGTGGGGGCGTCCTGGATCGCCTTAATTTTCTTCGATGTAGGGTGTATGCCCAGACCATCGATTCTATATCCCAGGAATTCTACGCTAGGCACGTTAATTTGGCATTTCTCTTTTTTGAGGCGGAGACCCTTCTCTCTGATTCTGGCCAAAACAGTTCTGACTCTTTTTAATAGTTGCTCCTCGTTTGCAGCGGACACCAAAATGTCATCAAAATATGGGACGACTCCTGGTATCCCTTGCAATAACCGCTCCATGACGCTCTGGAACAGACCGGGGGCAATACTCACACCAAATTGTAACCGGTTACATTTGAATGCGCCTCTGTGCATCACTATTGTTTGGGCCTCTGCCGTGGCGCTATCCACAGGCAGCTGCTGATACGCTTGTGCCATGTCTAATTTTGCAAATATCTTTCCTGGCCCCAACGAGTGCAATAAGTGTTGGACTACTGGCACAGGATATGCGCTTTGTTGTAGCGCGACATTAATTGTGCATTTATAGTCCGCGCAGATGCGGACTGACCCGTCTGGTTTAACTGGGGTCACAATGGGGGTTTCCCAGCATGCGTGATCCACCGGTTCAAGGATCCCTTGCTCTATTAGTTTGTCAATTTCTTTGTCTATTTTGGGGCGGAGCGCAAAAGGCACTCTTCTTGGTTTAAGTCGGATTGGCGCCACGTTTGGGTCTAGATTGAATGAGATAGGTTTACCCACATATTTACCAAGACCGGGGCTGAACACATCCTCGAACTCCTTAAAAATCTGTTCAGGGCTGCTGTTTTCCACGGCGTTGATTCCAGTGACTTCCAAACCCAGGGCTCCAAACCAATCCAATCCTAGAAGGTTCTGTAATGGCGCGCTGGTGACGGTTACTGGCAGCTGGGCTACGATGTCCTTGAACTGTATCCGGAACGTGCCTTGGCCCACGATGGAAACCCTGTTACCCTGGTAGTCTCGTAGCAGGATGTCTGGTGTGCGTAGTTGGCTCTTTTTGAGGCTAGGGATAGCCTTTTTCATGGCGGACCATGAAATGATCGTTAGGGACGATCCTGTGTCAACTTCCAGTTCGCAAGGAGAGTCCTCCAGGAGGACTGTGACTTTCAGCTTTTTAGGCCGCTTGGTGCGGACCTGACCTATCGTGGTGAGATAGGTTCGCAATTGCTCTCTCTGGGTCAACTTTATCTCGGCATCGGTATCCTGGGAATACTCTCGCTCAGCGTTCTGGTAATACGCTCGCTCAGCTCTTTGTGTGTAATCTCTCTGGGAATATCCCCCTTCAGCTCTTTGTGAATAATCTCTCTGGGTGAACTCTCTTGGGTTTCTCTCTGGGCGCCCTTTTTGCGTTCGCCAAGCCCCTGGGTTGGGCTTCTGTTGGCGGTACATTGGAGGCTGCCGTTGTGAGGCAGGGACTTCGCTCCAGCACACTCTTGCGATGTGCCCAAGTTTGTCGCAGTGCGAGCAAACAACGTTCCTGAACCGACAGGTAGACCGGGGGTGGTTCCCTCTGCAGCTTGCGTAGGGTGGCAAGCGGAATCCGGGTTTACCCCCAGGTCTCATGTGACTGCTCCTCATCAGGTGACTGTCCTCTACTTCGGGATCCTCAAAATCTGGATCGGTGTCTTCATAGTGAACTCTGGCGTGTCTGGATCCAGATTGGATCGCGCTGAAACCGCGTTGTATAGTCTCGGAAGATCTATCTGCTGACTCGGACGCCCTTGCTTCATTTAGTGCTATTTGTAGGGTTAAATTGGGATTTGCCAACAGCCATTTTTGTAGAGAAATGTCCTTTAACCCACAAACGAGTCTTGCCAGGATTTGCTCGTCCAGATCCCTGAACTTGCAGTGAGTCGCTGCTTTCCGTAGTGCTGCAACATATTGGTTGATTGATTCTCCCGCCTTCTGGTTCCTCGTGTTGAACTCTTGTCGGCAAACATGGCGGGACGGTTTTGGCGCGTAGTGTGTTTGCAAAGTCTGTTGTAGCGCCGCCCATGATACCGCTTGTATTGGTGTCGGCTCAGAGAGGTCTCTGGCCGTCTCGAAAACCTCTCGCCCACAGTAGCTGAGAAAAATGTTCTTCTTACGGGAGTCTGGCATTCCCGTGTATTCGTTCGCTTCGAGAAAACACTCGAAACGGATCATGTAGGACTCCCAATGGTCGCTCATTGGGTCGAATGGAGCAGGAGGAGTGTGCATCGCCATCTTCTCTGCGTTGAATTTCCCGCGCTGCGATAGCGTGAGATGGCTGCCGGAATTTCTGCCGAATTCCTGGGCTGGATCGAATCCTGGGATTCTGGAGGTAGCTTCGTCCTATCTGTCTCTCAATCCCACCTTCGTCGCCAATGTTAGATTGGGGGAACGAGAGAACAGACTCCGGACACGTAGTGACTTAACAGCTCTTTATTAGTAGTAGTAGTGATCCAGCTTGCTCTGTGGTCTGAGGGTTCCCCTTTTATAGGGATCGGGTACGCCTCTCGACCAATCAGAATGATACCTGGTTCCCGCCCTAGCGGCAGACCTGAGTGGAGACTTGCTGCGATATATGTTAATATCTAACAAGCATCAATGGAAATATGGCTCCTAAAACACAAAACCATGATCCCACTTTTTTTCCCTACAATGGCCAGGCTCCACCTAGATTAGGAAATCCCAACTTTGGCTCCTGCTTCAGACAAACCAGAACATGGATCTGCCAAGAGGAAGTGGGGGAATGGGCTAGGCTGAGCCTTGAGTATACAAGACTGAGAGATATGTTTGCACTCTTCAGGAATTGAAGGAGTATCACACAAAAGAAGGTTGAGACCTATTGTCTAACATTTCAGACTGCAGGACATAGAATAAGTAGAGGGGAGGGGGAATCCTAAAAATAATTCCAATAATTCAATATTGGAAACAATGACCCTGTGAGATAGTAATCCCCATTGGAGAAAAGCAAAAACATAGTAATCTTGTTAGTCTAACAATAATACAATGAAACACTGACATATATATATATATGTATGTATGTATGTATTTGTGTTACAACCCCTGGTATGCCTAAATATATATATTTATATATATATATATATATATATATATATATATATATATATATATATATATATATATATATATATATATATATATATATATATATATATATATATATATATATATATATATATATATATTTAGCAGCTCAAAGAGAAACACAAATATATATATACATATACATATACATATACATATACATATACATATACATATACATATACATATACATATACATATACATATACATATACATATACATATACATATACATATACATATACATATACATATACATATACATATACATATATATATATATATATATATATATATATATATATATATATATATATATATTCGTAGATTTTCACGGGTGTAGGTATGCTGGTTTTGTTGTATTCGGGTCTTTTCCTGTGTAAAGTTGAGATTGTCTTTGCAACGTTTCGGCAGGATGTCACCTGCCATCTTGAGCCCACGCTTGAAGATGGCAGGTGAGATTCTGCCGAAACGTTGCAAAGACAATCTCAACTGTACACGGGAAAAGACCCGAATACAACAAAACCAGCATATATATATATATATATATATATATATATATATATATATATATATATATATATATATATATATATATATATATATATATATATATATATATATATATATATATATATATATATATATATATATATATATATATGTTTTCGTAGATTTTCATGGGTGTAGGTATGCTGGTTTTGTTGTATTCGGGTCTTTTCCCGTGTAAGGTTGAGATTGTCTTTGCAACGTTTCGGCAGGATCACACCTGCCATCTTCAAGCTGTGGGCTTAAAATTTTTAAGCCCACAGCTTGAAGATGTTATACTGTAAAAATATTTAAAATGAGACTATGATTGCATAAAGGTACGTTGTTGTTAAGCAGACAATCAAGAATGTAAGAAAATTAAGCTTATTGAAAAGAAAGAAATATTAATCGTAATTGAACATATGCTGTACAATGAAGGTGAGGTTTTTGGTTATATTGGATGGAAAAACTGTGATTGTATATGTAATCGAAAATACGGATGCAAAAATACTTGTAACCAAACGACATGCTGTATGTAATGGATGAAATTTTTTTAATGTTGTCTTGTATGTTTAAAAATAAAAAAAATGTGGGGGGAAAAAGAGATAGTAATCCCCATTTCGTACGATTCACTTAGAGAAGAAAAATAATGAAATTCCCACAGTGGAGGAATGGATTGTGAAAGTTTGAAGAAAAGGTGAACTTGATCTGTTTGGTCGGGGGGTGGGGAACAGCAAACACTTTTCTGCAAGACTAGAAGCCTTATCTGAATATTTGGCTGAAAGAAGAAAAATTAAATTGATGATTTATGGATTTGAAGATTGAGAAAGATGCTGTATTGCCAGGGGTTAAACAGTTGCCAAAGAATTTGTTCCTTGAGGAGAGACAACCAACACAACAGTTGGTAAAGAGATCATAAGCTTTATTAGTAACAGATTTAAACACATTAAAATATATTTAAAACTTAATGTACCAAGATAAGATAACTCCTCTTTCAGCATTATTTGGACTTAGCTTGGTCTAAGATGCTCATAGTTTTCCAGCTATGGGTAAATCTGTCCATGAGTTCTAAAAATAGAGAGTTCTCATCATGTCTTCTGAATGGTAGTTGGTTGTGCTCTGCTTGTGCTCATGGATGTGCCCTGCTAGTCTTCTGTCCATCTGTTCTATATAGTGGCTCTTTCTAGAAGCCCCTTACACTCTATATAGTAAATGCTTCCTGTTTTTTCTCTTTGAGCTGCTAGATCTTTTGGTTTACTTAAGATGTTTTGGAAGGCTAACACCAGATTTTTTTAAAAAAATCAAAGAATGAACAATAGCCTGATCAAGGAACTACCAAGGAGGAAACAATACCCCACCAACAGTGACAGGGCAAGGTAGCTTATATAAACAGAGAGCAAACTCCACTCCTTTTAGTATTGAACATGTTACATACATTGATGTGCGGTGAGGTTTATGGCTGGTGAGGCACTAACCCAGTGGTGGGTTTCATTTTTTTTTTAGACTTGTGGACTTCAACTCCCAGAATTCCATAGCCAGGCATGCTCAGCCCTGGAAGGATCCAGCTTCACTGATTACAGGTTTGAAAAGGCAACATGGCTCTGCCTGCAATCAAACTACACTTGGGGAGGGAGAGCACAAGACTCTGTCCTTCCCTCCAGCCTTTGCCTAAAGCACCGCACCAGGAGGATGAAGTTTGAATTCCTGCCCCTCCCTCCGACCCAAATGTACCTTTTCCAGCTGTTTCAGAGAGGATTTCAACTCTGCTCTTGCCTCGGGTCCTCTGAAGAAGCTCCGCCCAAATGAGCGCCCTCTACTATGAGGCAGGAGAACTGCGTGCCTCACCTACATCAGGAATTTTTGGGCTTTTAACCCTTTTTTAACTCTGCTCGAGTGATCATAAAATGCCTAAAGTCAGACTAGAATGAGGCATGCAATTCTCCTGCCTCATAGTAGAGGATGCTTTTTAGAGGTTTTTTTTTAAACAGTTAAGCAGAGTCATCCACGGTGAGGCAGCAACTAGCTCAGCCTGACCTCAATTCTCGCCTTTTTCCTTTTACATTTTTTTTCTTTTCATGATGACAGTGGTGAGGCTGTGCCTCCCCTGCCTCCCCTGACTGCACATCACTGGTTACATAGCAGGGTAATGAAAAGTCTTAGAGAGCATCAAGGAATCCACAGTTCCACACTGAGCTACATAGTGCACATACTCTGGTAACACTAGGGTTTTTTATTACATCATCATAATTATTATTACCTGGCACTAAAACATTTTGACCCTGCTTCCACGGTAACAAGACTGCAAGACCTCATCTTGATTGGACGGTAGATTTATTAATCATGCAAACTGACAGAATCCTGGGATGGGAGACAAGTCTGAGACAAGCCAGTGGTCTGCTGCTGTGTGAAGCTCCATGCCTTTTTCCTTTATTCATCAAGCAAGGATGAAAAGAAGAAGGTTAAACATAGCGCAGAATGAACCCTAAACTTCTAAAACGTTTCTAATATCAAGGAGAAATCAAAATATGTCACTGCACTCCTTGAAACACAATGGTCTTCTGCAATGTCACTTCAGGTGCCAGATAAATGAGGTAGTGAGAGAGTATGTAAAATATTTAAGACAGAATAAAGACAATAAGACTGTAATGTTCTGTTAAAAAGAAGATCAGAAATCATGTATATATCTCCTAACTTTAATTCTCTTTTTTTTGTCCTTTTTCTTTCACTCCAATTTTTTAAATTCCTTTTATATTTTATGAAAAATCTTAATAAATATAAATTTTAAAAAGCCAAGCTTCATTCAGATACCCATTAGAAAGCTATCTGTCAGAAACCATTTATATTCTATTCTTGTATTAAGCAGGGCTTGTAGTAACAGTGTCCTTAATGCTTCCTTTCACATCTCCGATTCTATGATATCAAAGCAAGGATCACCTACAAAGAAAAGGGGGCAATAGGTTTCTACAATCTGCTGATACGTTTCTATCCATCAAATAAAAAAATCAGAGCAGAGTGTAAAAAAGATAGAAAATACAAATTTAAAAAGAAGTACTATATTTTTTTGGAGTATAAGACACACCTTTTTACTCCAAAAAAAGAGGGTGAAAATCTGGGTGAATCCACTGTAGCCACCTGGGTTGTCTGAAAAGGGGGTGCTGCAGAGATCATGATGGCTGGAAAGGAGAGAGGTTTCACTTTCAGGGCTCCCGCTCGGCTGGGCTCCCGGGAGGGCTTAGGCAGTGGTGGCAGTGGCAGTGGCTCCTCACATTGCTGGGGAGTGAAGTCATTGTGGCCATTGTCTCCCCTGAGCTGCCTGCCAAATCTCTGGGGCACCTTTTGCTTGCAGGAGGATGAGGGTGAGGGCGGAGTATACCAAAACCTCTGAGTAACTGGGAAAGAAAGCTGCACTTGTAACCTGCCGAAAACTGCCTCCTGAAAAGCCCGGTTTTCTTTCCCAGTTACTCAGCCTTTTGGTTTAAGAGGGCTCTGCTTTAAGCTGCCCTCCTCCTCCTCCTGCAAATGAAAGGCACCTCAAAGATGCTAGATTTCTCAGAATGCTAGATTGGGAAGTTAAAAACCTGAAACGGGGACAATCAAGCTTGATTCAAAGGCTTTGGCTCATGAGAATCCAGAGAGATTGGGGGTGGGGGTGGAGGAAGGGAAGGGAAGAGGAACAATCTCCTTTTTACGAAAGCTTTTCTCAGAACACTAGATTGGGAAGTTAAAATCCTGAAATGGGGTACAATCAAGCTTGATTCAAAGGCTTTGGCTCCTGAGATCGCTGTGTTGCCACCCAAAACACTGGTACCATGATCTCTGCAGCGCCCGCTTTACCTGCCCCTTCTCAGGCGGTTCCAGGCAGCAGAGATCGCAGTAATAGCATTTCCGGATGGCAGCGCAGCAATCTCAGGAGCCAAAGCCTTTGAATCAAGCTTGATTATGTCCCATTTAAGATTTTTAATTTCTTAATCTAGCGTTCTCCACCAACCACCCCAAATCTCTCCGGATCTGCTTATTGCTATTGCTGCTATTCCACCCAGCTACTGTATCTCTTTGCTGCATGACAAATCCAGGCAGCGGGGAGGTGGAGGAAGGGAAGACAAACAATCTCCTCATCATGAAGTCTTTTCTCAAGATGCTAGATCTTCACTTTCTCTCTGGGAAAAGCTATTGGCATCGTTTGGATCTTGGCTAGTGGAAGAAGTGCAGGATGAAAAGGAAACTTCAGAATGCAGGAGAGCCAGGTCAGGAGTCTCCCTGTAGCCTGGGGCCTGCTTTTGCTCTGAGACTAAGGAAGCGGGGTTGGCAAGAGGGCTGTGAACAAGCCTGATTGTTCAAGGAGGCAGCCTTGTCGGGTTGTTCTCTTTGGGCTTCGCTTTTGCCACTCAGGTGCCACCACAAGGAACCATTAATCCAAATGGAAAGTTCCCCACCCCTTCTCGCCCAATGGGCCATTCCTGGACAAGGGCAGCAACGGCAGTTCAGCAGTCCCCATGTGTCTTTCCTTCCTCACTGAAGAGAAGAAGCGAGCCAACTGCCCCTCCTTGGGCCAAGCGGCTCTGCGTTGCTTGGTCAGAGGGAAGGGGGGACAAAATAAAGCACAGAGAGATATGTTTAGTCCTGCCCTGCCATGGGAGGGGTAGAGGAAAGTGGGTTTGAGATTGATAAAAGCCTTACCCTTTAGGAAGATTGAGGCCCTATGTGTCACGTTTTTGCCCTCCCCCCAAAAAACCCAGAGTGCAGAGTGCTCCTGGGGGCCAAGGAGGACACAACCTTTTACCTATTCAAATTCTTGGTGCGTCTTATACTCCGGTGCATCTTATACTCCAAAAAATACGGTAGTAACCTTTTTTCTTTCACAGCAGAAAATGAATGATAAAAGATAAAAGAAAGTACACTGAGGTTTGTGGACAGGGAGGTTCAGCCACAAAGGACTTCAAGACATATTATAATAAAAGCATAGTAAAATATCATAACTTTCTAACAAAAATTTATAGTGTATTAAAGAGGCCTGCATCATTTATTGCAAGTTATATCTCTGCCATCAGACAGTCAATAAAAATGATGAATCTGTCCACCCCTTATATAAGTGTTTCTGCACATTTTGTTCTCTCATCTACACACATTGTGGCAACAAATTCTTAAAGGATACCTTGCGCCAGAAGAGCTATACTAAGCTAAGGTGTGTTGGTTGCTGATCTTACATATGGAAAAACTCAAAGAAAATATATATATCAAACAGTTGTTCATAAGTATATGGCATGAACAAATCTCTCTGTCAGGGTTCCCACAGATGCCCTAATCTGTCATTGACACTCAGATGATACTGTTAATGATTTTCTGATCAATATTTGTTAAATATGCCCTGCATTCAAAAGAAACCTTACAATTCCCATATTGATTTCAGCAGGTAGGCTGAGCAAATGCTGATCCATGAAACCTGGGTTAGACTGAGTTTGATATTTGGTTAAGGAAAGAATTGCATACATTAAACACAGAGCCAGTATTGAATAAGGAACCTCACTGGAAACCAGAAGACCATGAATTCTGATCCTGCCTGAGGCACAAAACCAATTGGGTGACTTTTGGCCAGTCACTCTCTGGCAGCTCCAGAAAGCAGGCAAACCACTTGAAAAATATATTGCCAAGAAAACTGAAGGGTCTTAATACAATACAATATAATAGAAGAGTTGGAAGGGACCTTGGAGGTCTTCTAGTCCAACCTGCTGCCTAGGCAGGAAACCCTATACCATTTCAGACAAATGGCTATTCAATATCTTCTTAAAGACTTCTAGCGTTGGGACATTCACAACTTCTGGAGGCAAGCTGTTCCACTGATTAGTTGTTCTAACTGTCAGGAAGTTTCAGTTCTAAGTTGCTTCTCTCCTTGATTAGTTTCCACCCATTGCTTCTTGTTCTACCCTCAGGTGCCTTGAAGACTAGTTTGACTCTCTCTTCTATGTGGCAACCTCTGAGATACTGGAACACTGCTATCATGTCTCCCCTAGTCCTTCTTTCTATTAAACTAGACATACTCTGTTCCTGCAACCGTTCTTCATATGTTTTAGTCTCCAGTGCCCTAATAATCTTAGTTGCTCTTCTCTGCACTCTTTCTAGAGTCTCCACATCTTTTTTACATTGTGGCGACCAAAACTGAATGCAGTATTCCAAGTGTGGCCTTACCAAGGCATTATAAAGTGGTATTATGCCTTGGTAAGGCCACACTTGGAATACTTGTTCAGGCAGGTTGCCAGAGGAGTCAAAAACCGACTTGAACACACACACAGACACACACAGACACACACACACAGAGAGACATATCCTTCAACCACTTAATTATAGCAGTTGACTCAGGATTGATGGTTTAATTGTACCAGAGCTGCATTGACATACCTTCTTCAAGGTGCTATAAAGAGTACGTGGAAACCTGCTGATGAATTCATCCTATTTTCAGCACAGTGAACTTTGAGTACCAAGTTGGCCTTTTGCTGTATTTTCCCCTAAACAGACTGGTATTGTTATCCTGCTCTCATCAGAAAGATGTCAGTAATCCTTTGTCTAAGCTGCTGTTTAACACAATCATAAATCATCTAAAAAGAGACCACACTGAAGCAATTTCTTCTCCACCTTCCAAAACCAAAGGAATGTATCTATCAAAATCAGAGACACGAATCCTTGCAGCTAGAAATTTAATTTTAGGCAAAGATTAAAAAGAATTCTAACCCATTGGTTAAACTCAATACATTTTAATCCAAACTTCAATGCACAGAAATGTATTCCAGACAAAAAAAAAAAGGGGGGGGGGACCAGAAAGATTTTGAAAACCCATTGAACTGATTGCAGATGGCCAACTTTCTTTTATATGAATCCATTTATGCCCCATAAAACAACTGAACTCAAAATTTAATTAAAAAATATTTAATTGCTGATCCTCTATTGAGCACTTCTATGTTGAAAGATTAGAAGGCTGTGTGATACTGAAGCCTGGAGGAAAACAACAAAGTACTTGAAGTCTGTAATTTGTTCTAGCATTTGATCATGAAAGTCCATCTGTACATCTTTAGGTCTAGAAAAATTAACATTTTGATGTTAAATTATTGACCGACAAAGAGTTTAAGGAACTTCCCAAACATAGTGCAGTTACTAAAAGGAGAATGGCATCGACTGCATATAGCAATATAGGTAGTCCTTGATCTATGACCACAGTTGAGCCCAAAATTTACGTTGCTTAGCGAGGCATTTGTTAAGTGAAGTTTGCCCATTTTGCAGCCTTTCTCTTCACAGTTGTTAAGTGAATCAGTGCAGGTGTTTAAGTGAATCTGGCTTCCCTATTGATTTTGCTTCTCAAAAGGTCACAAAAGGGACTCTTCTCATGACCCAGTGACACTGCAGCCATCATAAACATGAACTAGTGGCCAAGTATTTGAATTTTGATCACATGAATATTGGGATGCTGCAATGGTTGTAAGTGTAAAAAGCAGTCATAAGTCCTCCTTTTCAGTGCCATTGCAATTTCAAACAGTCACTAAATGAACTGTTGTAAGTTGAGGGCTGCCTGTACCCAAACTCTAGTTTTCCAGGGTCGTGGTAGGTATATTTCCAAAATAGCATACAACTTATTTAAAAGTTAAAGAGATTTTAAAGGAGATAAAGAAAAAGCCATTTCTAGAATAGGGGGTAAAAAAAACACAAAACTTGATGATTTTTTTTTACTTCCAACTGAATTTACCTGAAAAATATGTGTTAGAATGGTACATAAACAGAAGCATATTCTAATAGCTTTTCTTTTCAAAATTTTGCAATGGAACTTAAAGCTAAGAAATTCATTAAGAAGCATATTAAGGAAAGGCGCTCAGGGAAATATAAATAAAATTCAAACCCAGATATAAAAATGATTATCTATGAGGAAATTACAATATATGTACAGCTGGCAATAATGTGTATCAATATATTAAAATCAAGATATGCCAAAATTCATAGACTATTCAGTTTTTTACACATGGTTCTTGTTTCTATCACAATATGCACATTATCTCTAAATGGACTGGTAAAGTGCTTGAACGGTTAGTTAATACCTAGAAAGTTTTACATGAAACAAAATTCTCTGAAATACCATCTGATTGACTTTGGCATGGATGGTTAAGCAATTTCTACCAGATGATTGACTTTTACTGGTGGTTGCTGTGGTAAAACCATAAAATGTTTTTCCCCTCAAACAATTATCAGTTGGTCTAACTTCTTGTTCATATATTTCTCTTTCTTTTATCTTTTATGATGCTAAAATGCCATCTTAATTCCTCTTCCTATAGAAAAGAACTACAGTATCTAAAAATTGTTAAGCTAACAAAAAATAAAATCCCTCACTCATATAGGAAAAAAATAGAAATATAAAAAATAGAAATCTGCCTAAAGATTTAGGTGCATTATTTCTCACAATATATCTCTGGACATAATGCCATTACATTAAGTCCCCTTGATGTAGAGATGTAAGTAAGAAGTGAAGAACTCTTTAGCTAACCCAGAAAAAGGATTAAACAGATGAATTGTATCAAATGTAGGTTAATGGAACATTGACTTGAAAGAGAGAAAAATGGGATTTCCAAAAATTGTGCATCTACTATATGCTAAAACTTTGAAGCATTTCAAATCATTTTATGATTTACTTTTTATGATTTACTTACATACAAAGGCTTACTTTAAAAGTACAGTGAGAATGGTTCCTTACTATATTAATGGAACCATTTATCATAAATGGAAAATTATGAAGGGATCTCATATAAATTTTGAAATTACTAGTAGCATAGTTTTAGCAGTTTTAGCAGTTCAGTGTTTCTCAAAGTGCTAGAAAGTCAGAAGACTTTAAGAGTAAAGATTCACATTAACTTTGAAGGAACCAGTTGAGAAATTAATATAATACTGTTATTCAAGCAAAAGTCTCATGAAAGGCTTAGGAATCACAAAATAGTATGTTTGATGTCCACTGTATAATATATTAGAAGCCATTTTAAGACGTGGAAGACATCTGGAACATGATGTCTGAATGAATTGAACACATTTAATTTGAAGAAATAAAAAGAAATTAGCAAAAAAGAAACAAGTCTTATATAGGTGTATAAAATAATAAGACCATACAAAACAGTTTCAGTGTAATTTGAATTTTCAGTTTGATTTGGATTATTGATTTTAACCTAAGTGGATTCAATTTGTTAATTTGGACAAACAGGTTTATTACATTTGACATTTTAAAGTGAATCATTTAACTAGGTCGAATGGCATTGAATATCTGATTCAAATCTAATTATCAAATGAACATATAATCTACATCTAATATAATTTGATAATTCAATCAACATGTTGATCTATATTCAGAAAGACAATTTGATTTGGTGAGTCAAATAAATTGCCTTTGAATCCAGCTTCTAAATTTGTGAGGTTGGGAGGATTGATTAAAGACTGCAATTTTATCCAAAATTACTTACAAATAATTCCACTGATACCACAGGGATAAAGTAAATTTGCAGATGATGGCAATTTTGGGAACTTTAGATTACAGTCAAGATTTTTTTTCAGAAATTACTGAATAGTAAGTATATTTTTGAACAACAATAAATGTTGTTTTAGATCTATTGCTTGGCCTCTCTTGGCAAGCTCTGTTGCCTTTACCTTTTTCTGTCATTAGGATAACCTCAGGATCAAAAGATAACATTCAGCTATATCCATCATCTGAAGGAATAGAACATAGCAAAAAAATAAAATACTCTGTTATTTTTTTTCCTGCATTTCAAAATGTTTTCTGGGGCTTTTTCTAGACACTTGAGGAAAGTTAAAAGGAGAGAGGAGAACAAGGAAAAATCCCAAGACTTCAAAATTCATTCTTGAAATACTGAGGAAGGCTACTGAATTTAGTGGACCATATTATATAAAAATAAAATAAATATAATTTTTGTAGAGCACATATCAGCTAAAAATAATACTGGAATTCAAGTTTCCCCATCAAGACATATCCCAAATCCCTCAATATATCAAACTGCATAAGAATTATGAAATCCTTGACTTCCTCAGCAACCAGAAACTTTTCTTATTTTCCCAGGAAAACTATGTTGTTATTAAATTGTCCCTGAAAGTTTTACAGTATGATCTATAACTTAGAGTACTTTTCATTTTCTTTCCATATTTCCTCTATGTATGGAAAACATACCAGAAATTAATCCACTTACTTTCAAGTACCTTTTTCTAGTTTGATTTCTTCAATATATTGGTGCTATGGTTCTGCAGAAATGGTTGCATGAAGCTAAATAAGACAATTCTAGGAGCAAATAAAATGCAGAATGGACAATTGACTGTGACCACATTACCACTCCCACTTTGCCACAGGTTCCCCATCGCGCCCATCCTACTGCAGGCATTCATTCTCAGTTGACCCTCTGCCAGTGTTATTCCCCACCACTGGTCCCCCATCCTCCTGTGCAAGGAGGGGACGAAAAAAGGGCTAATCAATGAACATCTACACCTGGCTCCTGCATGTACCTCTGTGCCAGGTGCCTGGAAGAACATAATTACAAAGAAAGTTGGCAATGCTGTCCAAGCCCAGATGGTCATGTCATCTGCCTTGCAAGCCCAATTACTATTTGAAAGCTTCTCCAATATCCCAATTGCATCCTGTCTCTTTCCTATTGTGCACAGGTACTTGAGGAGATCTGCCATCAAACCCACTTAGTGCCTGATCTCCTTTCTATCCACACATCTATCCATTGGAAAGCACCACTCTGCACCCAGCTCCTCTGGGACACCCAGGGACTGGATTCATTGTCCTTTCTTGCTATAAGACGGGTGACCTTGGGACTTCTTAGGTAGCAGAGGCACAAGCAGAGAAGCCAGCCAAGCTGCTACGTGGAGGTTTGTGTACATGTGCAACAGAGGTGAGATTGAGCAAGATGTCTGGGCCACATCTTCCCAAGGGGCTTCTGGGAAAAAACACTTTTGTGGCCATGGTCAATTGACCTAAACCCAATAAAATGACTATTATATCCTATAAACCTGATTTGTCTAATAGATATAAAAAAGATCCACAGACTGCATTACTGGTATGGGAGACTAACAAAACTAATTTGGAGATAATTTTTAAGATACTTCTGGAAGATTATGAGATGCATTGTAATACCAATCAAAGAGTAGGTTTTTTTTCCCTGTAGTTGTTTGCTGACCTTTTTCTGACTTGGAAAACATTTGAACATAGCTGATATTAATTATTAGCAGTGCTGGTGTTAAAACAACAATTAGGAGTACATTCCATCCCTAACAATGCTGTTGGTAGGTAGGAATTAAATACTGGTTTAAAATTGCCTAAGGGTGAGAAACAATCTTAGTTCTGTTCATCTTGGCATTTTATTTGACCAAACACTGACCTTCCATAATTATTTGTTCAAAATAGCAGCAAAGGTGAAGAAGTTATTGGGCCTATTAGCTGCTTTTTCACAGGGAACACATGTAAACACAGCACAGTCATCTCATTTTGTTGTTACAGGGTAGCTGAAAATTGTCCTCCAGTCAATATCTACTCCTTTTATATTAGTTTAGGGCAACCTTCCCTGACCTGCTACCTCCAGTTAGCTTGGGGTCTAATTCCCAAGGTTGCCAATTGACACAGAGACGAGACATGTTACCTGAAAAATTATCATCATGGCCTCATGTATCTCGACGTTGCTTGGTCAGGGAAACCTGGATTAGGCATATTTTACATAGGACATTACGAGAAGGCTGTGGCCTTGTTCAGTTGTGCATAAAATCCTACTCCTTATCCATGTCACTGAAATAACTTTATCCCTATGCTCATATGCTCAATTCAATAATCTGTAGGGAGTCTGCACGTGTGCATACGTGTGCTTATTAGCTTTCAGTAGAACCCTGCAAGGGTCTGCACAGCCACTATCCAATACGGATTTTATTTTTGCAGACTACCATGCTGAATATGTAACAGCTGACAAGGGTAAATGTCACTTCAGTGATGGCATGAGCTATTGTTTAGAATGGATTCTTATCTGGCAAGCATTCTGATCTTTTGCACCATTTGCTAGATATATTTATTAGAACAAAATTGCATGATCTGCCACTATGAGCATCTTTGTGGAGCAGAGGGCATAGAATCTATCAATATCTGTCAGCCCTTTGAGGTAGACCAGACTAAGAAACCAAATTAATGAATTCCAATACTACTTTTATCGTAAGGTGAATTTTATCATATCAGAATTTTGCAAATCTGAAAATGCTTCCCCCACATTCCTTTATCCTATGATAACTAGGCATGATCAAGTCTAAAACATTTTCTCAAATTGCATTTCCTCTCCACACTTAGATTTCTTGTATCTTACCATTGTCCTGCTCACAGTTCTTCCTCCTGTTCCTCAATGTTACTCCTTTTTTTCCATCACAGCATCACTCATTATTACAGGGGGAAAAAATCAAATAAAAAGCATATATTTGGGAAGAAGCATTGGCTAAAAGACTGAGAGGAGGCAATGGTTAGGCTCTACATCAAGCAGAACACAAATATAAAAAAATATCTGCATTCTCCCATATGAATAATTGTGTCCCACTCCATCAACACTGTAGGAGAAAACACCTCCTCTATACTGGCACCTGCTAGCATTGTGTATTTTTTAAATGCTGCTCTGACATTTGGTATGAGATGCATTATGTGCAAACTCCATTTGCTATTTTTTCCCCTTCCTGTTCCTGGGCATTAGTGAGAAGGCACCTTTCCACATCCTTATCCTGTTGTGAATCATGCAATCTTAGAAGTTCAAGTAATAACCAATTTAGAGTCTATGGCATTGTTTGTACTGAAGGGGGGAAAAGGTTCTCACATTTCTTTTTGGTTTTCCTGCCCAACTAAGTGTAAAACCAATTATAATAAGTTTACTTTAAAAGCAAGAACTGAAAGCTAGTTTTAATTTTTAAATACCAAGTGCCTCTGCGTACTGGTGTTCAAGACCGGCATTTAACACCACGAGATCAAAATTCTCTAGAAAGATGACGTTTCTGAATTGTGTCTCACATTCTCAGAAGTTGTTGCAATAATTGCTGACCACATAAAGTGGGTCATTATGGGGGAGGTAAACCTTGTCCCTGTGAAGGCACTTTGCTCTCCAAGGACTGGACACAATACAGCATTTGCAAATCTCTGCATAATACTTATTGCACAGACATCTTCCTCAACAGCAGTTCTAGCGACCACCATCCTTCTAGGCAGATTGGTAAATCAGAAACTGGACTCATGGTCCAGAGTTCTCAGTTTTGGATTCAATTATTCTATACTGGAAAGGACAGTTCCAAACTTTGGGAGCATTTCTTAATTCACAGCTATCAGTAGAGTCAAGGTGGTAGCTGTGGGAAGGAACACTTTCACTTAATTATGCCTGGTATGCCAGCTACATTCACACCTCTGGGCGCATTCCTTTGTGATTATTGTATTGTTTTCTATGTAGGACTACTCTTAAAAGGGTCTAGAACAGGGGTATCAAACTGGAAACACTGGAGGACTGGCCCGCAGTATCTCTGCCGGCCTTCCCGGATTCCATTTTCAGTGGCCGAGAACTGCAGGATGTTGAGCTGGCCACGCCTGCTCTGATCACGCCTACCCCGGCCACACCCACTCGGCCTACCAAAGTCAAACACAACCCTGATGCAGCCCTCAATGAAATCAAGTTTTACACTCCTGGTCTAGAAGTTAATTTGTGTACAGAGTGTGATAAATATGTTGCTATTCAGTATATGATAACATACAGTATTTTTATGGAAGGATCTACACTGGAACAAGTTGCTTATAAAAATGTAAAATAAAGTAATACAATAAAATTTTAAAAAATGAAATAATAAGGTGTTGACACTAGCCCTAAGCCTTAAATGACTATTATCTAAAGGAATTATTTCTTCCATGATGAATCTGTCTGACTTTTAAGATCTACAGCAGAAGTCATTTCAAAGATGCCTCTTTGGTTAGAGGTCCATATTTCTGGCATAAGAGACAAGGCCTTCTCCTGCATTGCTGCCAAGCTATATAATGCATTTCCTCAAGTTGGCCCTCGTGTTAATATTTTTCAAACTTGAAAATTTAGAATGTTTTTTAAAGTTGATATTTGGAACATTTATGAAGACATAATTCTTTCACAAGCCTTTAATATAGTTTTAATTTATATTTCTACTTTTTTGCAGTTTTTGTTTTCTCCCTTGTTTGTTTTTACCTTGAGTATTTGGAAAAGAATGGCAGATCCAGTAAATAAAAACAAATCAATGATTTGTAATGCTATGCATGATTACATATCCCTGTTCCATTTGGGTACCAAGGATAGGATGTTCCTATCTAGGACTGTATGAAAGAGGACTCAAAAATCCCAAAAGATCTTCTAGCCAAAGAACTTTATACTCTTTTTATACAAGAAGTATATAGGCTTTTGACTGACAGGCAGCCAACTTGTTACACATATATGGGGTGCATTTATATATCTTAAGCCTGAGTGAATCAGCCCTGATTTAATTCAGATAGGAAATTCAGGATACAAAGACACCATGATTCCATTCAAGGCTACACTTCAACAGTTCATGGCAAGTTGATTTAATTTTATCCATTTCAAGATTTGATTCAGAAATAATGGGGAAGCATCAAAACAACTCCTCATTTTTATTTATTTATTGGTAAATTGGATAATACAGCCTGGATGGTAGAACTTTTAGAGAACATTAACTCTGCCAGGTTTCTGCTGAATCTCTTCAAGAGTTTCACTCTCATACTTTTTAATTATTCCTACTCTATTTTTTTAGGCATAAATAATAGAAAAGTATTTATAATTATCCATAGCTTTCTGGAGTGGCATGGATTACATGTTTTTTTTAAGGACACAAGAGTTTGGCATAATAAAATGACCATTTGCCCTTCCTAGAACTGCCAAAAAAGACAACATAGTTCTAGGTTGCATTAACAGAGGGATAGAATCAAGATCACATGAAGTGTTAATACCACTTTATAATGCCTTGGTAAGGCCACCCTTGGAATACTGCATTCAGTTTTGGTCACCACGATGTAGAAAAGATGTTGAGACTCTAGAAAGAGTGCAGGGAAGAGCAACAAAGATGATTAGGGGACTGGAGCTAAAACATATGAAGGAGTTGCAGGAACTGGGTATGTCTAGTTTAATGAAAAGAATCACTAGGACAGACATGATAGCAGTGTTCCAATATCTCAGGGGTTGCCACAAAGAAGAAAAAGTCAAACTATTCTCCAAAGCACTAGAGTGTTGTATTCCTCGACTTACTAGAGGGCAAGACAAGAAGCAATGGATGGAAACTAATCAAGGAGAGAATCAACCTAGAACTAAGAAGAAATTTCCTGACAGAACATTTAACCAGTGGAACAACTTGCCTCCAGAAGTTGTGAATTTTCCAACACTGGAATTTTTTAAGAAGAGATTGGACAGCCATTTGTTTGAAATGCTATAGGGTTTACTGCCTGAGCAGGGGGTTAGAGTAGAAGACCTCCTTCTGCTATTCTATTCTATACTATTCCATTCTATTCTAGACCTTTTTATTATGGTACCCGGCTAGGTATAATATGGATTGGCCTTTTAAAGGTAGAACTTTGGATATGGCACTTATTCACAATATGCTATGTTAATTAGGGGCATAGTGAAATTAAACAGAGATCAAGAAAAAGGCTGTTACTGAAAAAGTGGCAATTGTAACCTTTCCAGTCCTTCTATTTTTCTAAGAAAATCAAGGATTGAGCAGCATCTGTGTTAGCCTGGCTCCTGTTCATTCATAGTTGAGTGAATTAAACTTGGCACAGTGATATAGAATTTAAAAATAAAGTTCAGCTGAGAACTGTGGCCTGGACTGGTCAGCTGTGAGTCCCTATTTAGAGCTCTAAGGACAGAGTTGAATTCCTATTTGTGTTACTGGGATTAGCACAGAATTGTAACATTTGATTAGTGCAAGAAAGAGCAAAGACAAGCTTACAAGTCTAAACCATACCATTCCAAAAATATGTAACAGGCAGAAAGTATTAATGAGTTGATAGCATTCATTGGTTAGCTACTCATGCCATGAAATCCCTGCCATGGATTTCATTCTATGGCCTTTTTACTCCAGTCCAAAGACACCCCTCTCATCTTTTGAGAACAACGTGTTCTCTTGGAGCTTCTGTCAGGCCTGCAGCCAGTTCCTTTTAGGATCTTTGGCCTGCCATACTCTCTCTTATTTTACTATGCTGTTTCATTAGTGGGGAATTGGGAGGGGGAATAGTAAAGAGTCAAATGTGTTGTTATCAAAAAAAAACAATTCCTTTCTAGAAGCCAAGGTCATCTTTTCTTCTCTACACCTCTGAGCCTGACCGGAACTGGATGGGTGGAACTGCCAGCGTGGCAGTGGAAGATTGGACCATGTGATGGACTTGTGGTTGTGGGGGTAAGATCATGAACTTTCAACTGGGTGAGAACCCCAGGAAACTTTCAGATTCGGGTTTTCCACAGATGCGCCAACATGTCTCTCTTAATAAATTGGAACTTTGAGGAATACTTTGCCTTGGACTCTGATTTAATTTTGGATGATGTTTGGAATGCTGACAGCTTCCATCATATAGCCTTCCTGCTGCTAAGATAGGAGGAAGCCAATTCAAGGCTTGAAAATAGTGTTTTTCCTAGGAAAATAGAAGAAATTGTCCGTGTGAACTTTCTAGGTTGCATAGAGGAGTTTCTACAGATCAACAACTTATGGGTTCACATTGGCTTAGTATTTCAGGAGCATCCTATTTCATCTTACATTTGCTATTATAAGAAAGCATTTTATCAAGGAGTAATAATGACCAGACCGACAGAATTTTGTGCTTGGAAACAATGACAGGACTGGATGTTGGGATGCACTAAAGTAGGCTCTGAGGAGAATACCAACATGCTTTCTCTCTAACTCAAGATATGAAGGCAGCACACTACATAGCTATGTGAATAAGTTCTCAGAAAACTCATCACAAACACAACTTCCACAGAGTCTAGGCCATTGTATATTGTCTGTAACAATCTCAAACAGCTGCGCAATGGTGTTGAATCTGCAGTGTTTTTAAAAACTATGAGGAAATTTGAAATCATCTAGTTTAATTTGCTGTTGTGAAATTGGTCCTGGCACCCCAATTCAGAAATACTTTTTATGGAATGATGTGACTGAAGCTTTGTAAAATCAAAGTGCTTCTTCAATGTTTTGTCTGAATCTAATGTATATACAGTACAGCCATAAGGTATATATAAGTAGTCCTTAATTAACAACAGCAATTGGGACCAGGAACTCCATCAGTAAGTGACATGATCATAAAATGAAACATCTTATTGGATGTTCACTTTCTTCCATCCAGGACATAGAATATAAGTGATGCTTGACCAAGGTCCACAGTATTGTCTGGGATGCTACATCATCTACATGACTGGTTTCCTTTGTTACCTTTTGGAAGAGGCTTTGTGCTATCCGATGCTGCAACCATTGTAATTATGAGATTCTGTAATAGTTTTGTACCACTATATCAACTTTGTACCACTAAAAATCAATCTTATTAACTTTCAAGACTCTTTTTTCCACTATGTGTTCAAAATGGACTATGACTATAACACACACAGACACACACACACACACACGTGTGTGTGTGTGTGTGTGTGGTTCTGTATTTATTTTCTTTTGAGGAAGAAAATCAGAATTTCATTTTTTAATGTGTGACAGAGTGTTTTCAGAAAAAAAGTGACAATAAAGGTAATCTTATTCTCTTCTCTTTTCTTCTCTTCTCTTGTCTTCTCATCTCATCTCATCTCACCACACAGACTTACAATGTCAGATCCTGGAATTCAAGTTGCAGACAAATCACACACAGTTGTTAAGCGTGATATCATGTGATTACCATTTGCAACCTCATGCCAGCTTCCCATTGATTTTACTTGTTGGAAGATGGCAGTGACAATTGCAAATGGTAACAACAAGATGCTGCAACTATTGCAATTATGAACCCGTTGCCAAGTGCCCATTGTAAGTTTCCTCATTCAACAGTGATCAAATACCTAGATGACTGTGGATGATAAATAATTAGATGATAGATAAATAGACAGACAGATACATAAATTGGTCTCCCTCCAACCTGGGATCATCCAGATGTGTTCATTTATAACATCCATTATTCCCAGCCACAATAACTGTGTATACAAATGTATTTGTATAGGTATCAGGTAATAATGAAGAAAAGGTTTATTTCTTTAGCAATGGCCATGAATGCCACTGAAATCTAGAAGAAAGATCACATTGCAACAAATTTTAATTTATAATTTGATCCCTTGAACAATCCGTCTCACATATTGATATTAATGATTTTATTGACTCATCAAATCTCAACAGAGGAGAAGAGTATGATGGGAGAAGAAAACTAGACTTAACTTTGATTGTAAATTTAATAATTGATTTTATGTTTCCCAGTTTTCATATGTAGCAGCCAAAATAATATGTATCAGGAAGCAGAAAGTGTGCCCTCCAGCAAAAGGATTTTTTAAACTGAAAATATTACTATTAAGAAACAATTGTTTGTTTCCTGGTATCACTCTTAAAAAGCTATGATCACAATGGGTGTATTGCCCATTTGTGCCATTAAATCTCTGACTCTAAATAAGCATAGAAGTGAGAGGGGAAGAAGGAACAGGGAGAGAGGGTGACTTACTGACTAGTTGATAGAATCGCAAACTTGTCATTTTGGAGTCTACAGCCGAGCCTTCTAATCAATAGAAGCAGACCTACCTATTAAAGGTAGCCAAAATGATGTTGTATTACAACACCCAGAATGCTCAGTCAGCATTTCCTATGCATTGTTGTTAATCTATGCAAGAGAGATTAATTTTTCATTTTCTCAGTAACCATTTCTCCATCAATTTGCAGTAATCAATAAAACATTACTAGACAAAGCGTGCTCTGGAGGGTCAGCGATTGGCATGGCCACTCTGCAGACCTTGGCTAAATGTCCTTTCCTGTCACACCGATGGCATATTGCGGCTTTGAACGTGCAGACTGACCTTGCATGATTCCCGCCACAACTCAGGCAACCCGCCTGAGGTAAAAAAAATCAGCCTTATTCCTTTTTTTTCTGATGGCCAGTTTGAGGTGGCTAATCTCTTTTCCCTCATCAGAGAAGTCTTCTTCGTCATCTTATTCATGGTGGACAGCATGGGCCCTGCTGGCATGGGTGGCCGGTGGCAGAAATATCTGAATTTCTGTGGTGGATTTGTCCGATATTTCATATGCCATGGGTTCATTCACGGCTGCCTGAAGGCTGAGTTCTTTTTGTGCCAGCAAGCGTCGCTGAAGTCTGAGGTCTTTGATACCAGAGACCAGCTGTTCTAACAGGGCATCGTCCAGCACAGGAAAGTCACAGTGCAGGACCGCTGTTCTGAAGAAAGCCATGTAATCACTCACAGATTCCCCTTCTTTCTGGGTCTTCTGCCTAAATACATAACGTCTGGCTATGCGCGAGGGAGTTGGAGAGTAATGATTTTTAAGTTTCTCCAAAAGAGTTTCCCAAGGCATCGAATGGACGTACTGGGGGGCTGCTAAAGCCCTAGCTGTTCCAAACATCTCGTGGCCACATGCGCTGAGAAAATATCCTCTTTTACGGCCAGAGGACAAACCGATGAAGTCGTTTGCCTCCAGGAAACACTTGAACCGCTCGAGGTAGGCATCCCATGTTTCAGTGGCCGGGCTGAATGCAGTGAATGCCAGTAGATTAGCCATCCTTAGAAGGACGGAACTGAGGAATTAGCCTTGGAGCGACATCTCGTCGGCTGTGACTTGAGGCAGCTCTTATTAGTGACTTCACTTTTCCTTTACCTCAGTCCTGATCCCACCTTCATCACCAGTGTTCTGTAGGGAGAACGAGGCAGGAAGGAACTGAGGCAAGGCAGGTTGACGCTAACACAACCTTCATTAACAGTTTAACATGGCAAAATGTAAGGCAAACCTCGAACCAGCAAACAGCAACATTTGACAGCTGACAGCCCTTTTATACTAGAGCTGTCAGATGCTGTACCAATAGAATGGCTGCATTCTCCCACCAGCTGGCTGCTCACGTCTCAACCAATCAGGGGCCGGCAATGATAGTCAATGGCGTTGTAGCCTTGAGGAGTTAACAGTGAAAGCCAAGAGGTAATACCCAAAGCTACAAGGGATATCAGATAGGCGAGATGATTGTCATAAATATTTTCCCCAAAACTTTGAGCGAAGGAAGAAAACGTATAAATTAGCTGTCCCTCACCTAATGCCCAGTTCTTGCTTTTTAATCAATTCTCCTACTTTCCAACCAGCATTACTTCCTTCTTCCTAATACAGCTTTCTGTCATCTGTCCTCTCCTGCCTTGCAGCCTAAATAGCCTGTTATTGGGAGGCGGGGGACCAAAGGGTTGAGAATCTAAAGTAACCTCACATTTTATGTTGCAATAACTCCTGTCATCTGAAATATAGAAGAAAGAAAGACTAGATTAGAATGTTGGACTAGAACCATGAACTCAAGTTCAAGTACTCACTAGAGAGATGATTTGCCACCTGTCATAGCTGCTCTCTTTCAAGTTTACCACATGACTATTGCAATGGTGAAATAACTGTGTATATAATGTTATAGTAGAGTCTTCTCAATGCAATTTTTAAAGATCTTATTAAGCTGCCAGTAAACTAATCCTTTCTACCTCCAGTAAGGTGAACAACTTTTCTGAAATTATATAGCAAGATGGGAATTAGCTGGAAGCTTTCATTCTCTGAATCTCAGAGGAGCAGCAAGTGTTATGGGAGAGGAAAGAAAGTAATAAAGTAATCTGATCTTCATCCCCAGGTCAAAGAATGAAATCTTCCTGAATGCAGGAACAAATATCCATGCAGTCTTCTTGATGGAATGAGTAACTACATAGTGGCTATATGGTTTCATTTTAATCTGCATGTATTCAAAGGAATCCTGGTGTCCTTCAAAGGCAGTTTCTCTGAGACCTAATTGTTATCTCAGATAGGCCTACCTTTGTTACCTTCTTTGTTTCATCTTTTTATTCTTTTGTTTAAACATCAATCATCCATGTCTTTTCTGTTGTTATGTGTCCTAAATCATCCCTAAAGTAGTATTTTAAATGTTTTTGGTAGCAACTTGGAGGAAGGAGAAGTATAAGCAGCCTATGTCTATCAAGATTGATTCCAAAGATTGGCTGAGATTCCTGTATGTTAACAATTTAAGGATTTTCGTCTCTCTCTTTTTTTGGGGACCTTTCTTCTTTAACAAAACAGGGAGGATAACTAGGTTGCAGCCAATACCAGTTGTAGTTACTTCAAAGATATTAGATCACATAGGCATCATGCCAGATTGTCTTGCTTAAATTGAGCTACTTTAGTGATACAGCACCATTTTGAAGAAAGTGCTATTTATTTATTTATTTATTTTTATTTATTCAACGAGGCCGTCGAAGTGATATCCCGGTGTTTGGAAGCCGTACGGGTCTGGATGGGAGACAACAGACTCAGACTCAACCCCTCCAAGACGGAGTGGCTGTGGCTACCGGCCCCCCGGTTCAACCAGTGCATTCCATCGCTGGCCATTGGGGGCGAGCAACTGGCCCCCGTGGAGCGGGCGTGCAATTTGGGCGTCCTCCTCGACGCCCGGCTGTCTATGGATGACCATGTGGCAGCCGTGGCGAGGGGGGCGTTCCACCAGGTTCGCCTGGTGCGCCAATTGCGCCCCCTATTGGACCGGGATGCCCTCCGCACAGTCTCTCACGCGCTGGTGACGTCTCGCCTGGACTACTGTAACGCTCTCTACATGGGGCTCCCCTTGAGATGCACCCGGAGACTGCAACTGGTCCAGAATGCGGCCGCACGGGCAATCATGGGGAGAATGAGGTTCTCCCATATAACACCTCTCCTGCGCGAGCTGCACTGGCTCCCTGTGGTCTACCAGGTGCGCTTCAAGGTGTTAGTTACCATCTTCAAAATGCTCCATGGCACAGGACCTAGCTATCTGCGGGATCGCATTCTGCCCCATACATCCCTGCGACCAATTCACTCTCACAGAGAGGGACTCCTCCGGGTGCCGTCCACCAGGCAGTGTCAGAGGGCGGCGCCCAGGAATAGGGCCTTCTCTGTGATGGGCCCAGCCCTTTGGAATGACCTCCCCCCAGATATCAGGACAACGACCGATCTCCGCTCCTTCTGCACGAAACTCAAGACCCACCTGTTCCAACTAGCCGGCCTGGCTTAACTAGAAATTTCTAACCTCCCTGGCAATTTTAATTATTTTAATATTTTATACGTAAATTTTGGGGTTTTTAACTGTTTTAATTGTTTTAATTTATTGTTATTTATTTGAACTTGACTGTTAAATATTGGTGTTACCTCCTCCATGCCACATTTGTATTTTGATTTGATTGTACGTCGCCCCGATCCCTTTGCGGAGAGGGGGCAACTGATAAATCAAAATAAATAAATAAAATAAAGTGCTATAAGGAAGTAACTAACATATTGACATACAAGTCATATAAGGAAGCTAGCAAAGCTCACTTATATACTGAAACATACCACCTGTAACTTGCCCCAGCTCCTCCTGCACCTAGCAATTCAAAAGTATGCAAATAGGTACCACTTTGGTGTTATAGCTGTGTTAGCCACATGACCATGAAAAATGTCTTTAGGAAAATGCTGGCTCCTTTGGACAAGAAACGGAGATGAGCACCACGCCCTAGAGTCAGGCAAGACTGACAAGGAAATCTTTACCTTTTACTATGGTCATAAGATTGTGATTTGAAATAAGATCCTACCATTAAAAATGCCCTGATTATGAAACATCCTACCCAATTATAGCTATCTGCAGGACTATTTCTTTTTCTTTAGGTCTTTTGTTAATCAGAGCAATGGCATATTATAATTGATTGAATACTTTGTATTGTTTTTAATATGTGCAAAGTCTGCAAACATAACAAGAAAATACACTCTCTGTCCCCAAACATTGCTTGGAATGATATATTGCTAATCTGTAAAAAGAGCCTTGAAGTAACTTTGGTCATTGACAAAAAAAAAAAAAAAGCCTGTATGAAGTCACATGGGATTACTTCAAATAAGACTTTCAGCATCCTATGTAATTCCTATTGTATTTAATTGGAGGAGAACATGTTTATGGAAATTGTACAATGTATAGCTTTAAAAAAAACATAACTTGTGCAACTTCACTACAAGCATGATTTAAAATTGGTCACCTACAAAAGAGTCTGCACTGATATTGGCAGTGATAAAAGTTTACCTTGGCTATGTGAAACTAGCATTTTTAAGGCTTCAAATCTAATATCCAAATGACTTCAACTGGAAACCAACCCCTTTTCAATGTTTTGTGAATAGTCTTACTCTGAAGATCCATGGCTAAGACTACATTAGTCAGTAAGGCAATATAGTAAATATTAAAATTAGTCACGCAGATTTAAGCCACACTGATGAAAAGAGAACAGAACATCTGCATTATTTTGTTTGAACAAGACAGAAAGATTCTTCTTTGAAACAAAAAGCTTTCACCTTTATTTATCATGTACGTGATTTTCTAGTTATGATCATCCATTCGTCCTTCAAATTTCAATTTTTTTCCATGGCAACAGAACTTCTATGTTGTATTCTATAAGACATGTATGAATAAGATCAACAACAAAGTGATGTTAACTTTTTTTGGGGGGGACATAGATTTTTGTTTTACATTCATACAATCAATACCTATCTATTTAATTTGGAACAAAGAAAAGAAACATAAAAGAGTTACAACAAGCAGAACCATACATTAAGATTTATAAGCCTTTTTTTATACCTGTCGTGATAGGAAATTGCTGGAATCTGCCTGAGAAGGCCCATCAAATCATTCTCAATGCTAGAATGTCAATAAGCAATATTTATCTGTTATCTGTTATAGTTTGATTGCTTCTGGCAAGACTTAAGACTGTATACTGAAATATTGTCAAAACAAGGGTAATAATACTAAACTGGACAGGGGATTTAGAGCGTATATAGCCTCTCATACTTCCCTTATTCTTTTTCATGGGAAGCCCTTCAATTATTTTGGACTTCAGCTCCTGGTTCAATTCTGCCCAGGCAGAATGGTCTTCCTTCCTTCCTTCCTTCCTTCCTTCCTTCCTTCCTTCCTTCCTTCCTTCATTCATTCATTCATTCATTCATTCCTCCCATCTTCTTTCATAAGTAAGAATCTTCTGTACCTCTTGCCTCCAAGAATGTTGAGCAACAAATCCTTTTTTTTCCTGTGACAGACTACACATATCATAAAGTCTGTAGATACATGTTTGAGATAATGGGACCGGCAACACAATTAAAGAAGCTGTAAGAAAAAATTTCTGGCAAATTTTATAGCGTCACCTAGGGTGCTGAAATCTCTTATAGTGTTTAGGATGTATTTACTTATCCAGAGTGCCACAGAACTCAAAAGACAAAATCTTACCTAGAGAGGGTTTTTAATTTACATAAACCGAAGAAGTTTCCTCTATAGATGATGGATTTTGGAAGCTATAAACAACCCTATTGTCAGAAAGATGAATATAAATTTAGCATTATTACTAATGGATGTAGATAGAGGGAGTTTAATTAACTTTTAGTACAAGATTAAAATCTCTGCCTACCAATAAATCCAAGTGTATTAAGATCTATTTCAAGACTGCAACATTTTTTCCTCTTCTCTCATTGATATATCTTCTACTAAGACAGATATTGTAAAAGTAAGACACGGATCTCACTGGCTTACAAAGTGTGATCAACAGGAGGGGTAAAAGCATTGTGAAGAGTTTTCTGGGAATGGAAAAACAGTTCCAGGTTTTCTGCTAAGGTAATGTATTTCTATTCCAGATTTAGAGCCCTTGGTCACTCTTGGTGATTTACTGGAACCTCCTAAGACTATTAGAATCAGATTGTTTTTATCACTGAATTTCATTTCCCTTTATTTACATTAATGCTCACAAGTGTCACTTAGGTTCAACATCAGCTTTTAGAAATTTAGCTGGAAGACATGCCATTCTTATGCTCTACTCCTTGTGTTTCTAACAATGTACTAAACAAAATAGAACTGAAACGTGCTGGTAGCAGCAACCATAGAGAGCTATTTTCTTTTTACTGCAGCATTTGTTAGTAGTGACAATTCCCCCTGACACTGAAGCAATCATCCACTATTCACAGAAGACATGGAGTGATATATTGTTTTAAATTTAAAGTAGCATAATGTTCAATTATGCTAGAAATGTAATCTTGGGAATCCTACAAATTGTTTTATACAGGATTGAGTTAAGGAGAGAAAAAAACCTAAAGGCATCATGAAAGATGAAAGAAAAGCTTGAACAGCTAAGTTTAAAAGAACATTTTTCAGTATAATGGAACTAACTTCCAAAGGGGCTCATTGATTTATAGTTATTTATGTCTTACAATTGTTTATATTCTATTTTTAGGATACAAATGCAAATACTTCCTTTAACACAAATACACCATAAATGCACAGATATGTATTTTAAGTATCTAAATAAGGATTTTTAATAGTTTGTTATCCATAATATCAACAAGCATTACTAATAAAGTTTTAAGCAGAAATGACAATGACAGAGTCCTTTCTTTCATTTCTGGGTTCAAATGGCCTTCCCACTAGAGCTATTGTGATAATGGTGCTCTTGATAGGAGAAGGGGATATTTTAAAGTATAATAGCCTCTGATTTTGTTTTTGGCCTGCCTCCATTGAGCGGCATGATGGGGCAACAGTTAAGATGCTGGGCTCATCAGCTGGAAAACCAACAGCCAGGTTCAAAACCTGACCACTCTGTGACAGGATGAGCTCCAATCCTCACCTCAGCTCTGCCAACCTAGCAGTTCAAAAGCATGCAAATGCAAGTAGATAAATAAGTACCACTTTGGTGAGAAGGTAACAGAATTCCATGATGTCATCTGGCCACATGACCAAGGAAACATCTTCAGACAATGCTGCCTCAGTGGCCTCTAAACGGAGATGAGCACCATCCCCTATAACCAGCAACAGTTAAAAAAGTAAAATCCAAAGGCAATCTTTTACCTTTATCATTAGTTTAGGGGGGGGGAAATCTATGTAGGGATTGTGGAGGTTACTGATTATCTAATGACCCAGATGAGGGTCAACAAACTGAAGCTGAACCCAGATAAGCAAAGATATTATAAATAGGTGATACCCAAGTCCAGACATTAGGCAAGTAATCTATTCTACGTAGAGTACTTTCTACAAAGAAAGAGTTACACGGTTTAAGCTTTTCCTTTGCTCCAATCTGTCTGTAAAAACACAGAGGTGCCTGCTTGTAAAGTTTGCAGTTGAATTGGACCACAAAACACAGTCATTAACAGAAATGTTGCACTAATTCCTTGTGAGCTACTGAGTTCAAGATGTTAACTTTAGTCTGTAAAGCTATGAGCTGTAGCAGAGAGTATTTAATAAATTACTTTTAACTTATTCTTTAACAGCAGATAGTTGATCCAACTGAGTGGCTTCTCTTACAGATGGTGGCCAATAGAGTCTTTTTAATAAAAACGAACACTAATCATGATACTGTCTCCCAGGTATGTTGGATAAACTGCACGCTATTTTCATTCACAAAATAACTGATCCAGTATTGTATTTGTAGGGGAGGGGAGAATAAGCCACATTGTCTTAGTTTTGTGTTGTTGCTTTCAAAGAAAGCATTGTTTACTTTTTATATTTATTTGTTGTTGTTTTTTAATGCTGTAAATCACTCTGGGAGGAAGAATGGCAAACAAATTAATAACAACTATCAGTATTACTTTTAAGGACTTTGTATAAATAAATGTTTAACATTGTCAGTATATTTGGGCTGGAAAGGATTTTGAAGGTTAAGAATTTGCATAATGAAACAATAAATGAAGTGTATGCACTTAATATTCTTCTCATGAAACATTTTCCTTCAATGGAAAAAGGAGGCAGATTTCCTTTCCCCTTCAGCCTCTTGCACTCTTACATTTTACACGGGTGGGCTATCTGGAAGACTTTTTGATTTCAGAAGTAAGGAGGTAGAGGTAAAGTCTCATTACATGAGAAGCAACGTTGTATTTGGACTCACATTTTAGTAAAGAAGAAATTTCAGAAACAAACTTGAATACATGAATCCCTTCAGTTTTGCATTATAACTTTGAACATCTATGGTCAACCTTTACCAAGGATTGGCGACATACCCCCTCACATTCAGAATAAATTTTGAAAAAGAGGGACTGATGGCACATATATTTTATTTCATCACGATCATCTATTTCTTAGTGGGATAATTTTATATCTTGGGCAGATTTTGTCAAGCATTAACATCATCCAACCTATAACATTAGAATTCTGAATTCAAAGTTTGTACTACAGATGGCAGTAGCACATACAACTAGTTCTTACAGTATAGTTGACAAATGAAAACTCTCATGCCGCAGATATTTACAGGTTAGATAGATGTATTTTTTTTAAGTGTCTTCTAGACAGGAACATATTAATAATGTAACAACTAAGGTAAAAGAGACCTTTTCCTGGATATCAGAATCTAGGTCTAATTTAGAGAGATTCCATCTACTCTAGGATGCGATTTAATGATAACTATCATGACAAAAATTGTGAAGTTACTATACTTTGATTTGTGATTTTGCACCATAATTTTTCCATATATAGCTTTATTTATGTATTTTTACTAATTTAAGCTAGGTACATAAATGCAAAAGCTACACAAAGCAGAACCATTTGGCTTAAAATCTAAAACTGAAAAAGAGCCAGTTTATGTTTAATAAATTCACCAAAGAAAGAAAACGTTTATACCTGGAGAAGAATTAGGCATAGTAGACCACTACATATACCTTGGCCAATAGATCTCAATAGAAGGTGATACAATAAAGGAAATTGAATGGCAATTTAAATGTGGTTGGCAGGCTGGCAGGCCTGCAGCCAGGTTCCTTTTGGGATCTTTGGCCTGCCACACTTCTATCTACTATGCTGTTTCTATAGTGGGAAATGGGAGGTGGATAGTAAGCAGTAGGATGTGATATAACCAAAATAAAATTCCTTTTAGATTGTCAGTGTCATCCTTTGTCTTGGTACCTCTGCGCCTGACCGGAACTGGATGGGTGAAACTGGCAGCATGGCAGTGGAAGATTGGGCCATGTGATGGACTTGTGGGTGTGGGGGCAAGATCATGAACTCTCAACTGGGTGGGGGAAACCAGGAAGCTCAGATTTGGGTTTTCCCAGATGTGCCAATGTGGGTCTCTTAATAAATTGGAACTTTGAGCAATATTTTGCCTTGGAATCTGATTTAACTTTGGATGTTATTTGGAACCCTGGCATAGGCATTCGGAAAGCTAAGCTTAATTTTCAAGAACAGCCTCCCCCTATGCCTGAAGAGAAAAGTTTTTAATCAGTGTGTGCTATCTGGTCTAATATATGCCAATGAAACATGGACACTCACCTCACAATGTATACAAAAGCTATGAATGGTGAAAAGAGCAGTGGAATGATACATGCTCGGCATCATAAGACGAGATAGAAAGTCCTGTACACGGATTAGAGAACAAATGAAAGTTTACGATATCATCAAGAGAGTAAAAGAATTGAAATGGAAATGGATTGCCTGGTCATAGAGCAGAAAGAATTGATGGCAAGTGGACCAAGGCTGTCATAGAATGGATCCCACTTGATAAAAAGTGTCCACAAGAGACTAAAACAAGATGGCTCAACGACATCAGCAAGTATTGCAGACCCAATTGGCAAAAGAAAATTCAGGGCCAGATTGGTTGGAAATATGCAGAAGAGGCCTTCATCCTACAGTGGATAGACAATGGAGGAGGAGGAGGAGGAGGAGGAACAAACAAGGTACTTAGGATGATTTGAAAATCATGCAAGTACCATAATACCATAATAAAAAGCTGCATTCAAAAATCTTGAATTAAAAAAATCTGTTTCCCCGTTCTTTGAACATACTAGACATGTTAGCAATCTCCACATTCCAAGAGTGAATGCATGCCAAATCTCAGGTATGGAAACTGAAAAGATTAGTTCTAAGTTATTGCTAGTTATGGTGGCTGCAGTATTCTTGTGCTGACCTTAATAAGCAATGTGATCATGTAGAAAAAGACAGTTCCCTTGACTAATCACATCTGAAAATCTAGTAAAGGGTATAGAAGCATTCCAGTCTATGAACCTGATATTTCAAGAAATGGGCAACCATTTCTTAAAGAGACTGAATTCCATATTCAAAACTATACTTTCTACTAATGAATAAAAGCACCTATTTTTAAATTTAGTTTCTGGTTTCTTCATGTTCACTATGATTCACAACATTATTAATCCTAGGAAACCTTCAGGATACTAACAAGAAACAGCAAAAGAATGAGGTTTTATCAATATTTTAGTCCAAAGACTTCAATGGACTTTTGTGGCAGTTTTATATAAATATTAAATGTATCTCAATGGTCGAAGCTGACTCACCCAGTAGGAAAACTTCACACAGTGTGGAAACAGATTAGGTTTATTCAGCCGGACTCTGGAGCACAAGGAATTAAACAGCAGCAAAACAGTCAACAAGCCAGGCTGTTAGTCGAGTGTTAGATTCAAAGTCAGAGCTAGGAACTTCTGCATCCCAGCATTCTTAGGCAAGTCACACCTCCTCTTAGCACTGGCCTCACCCCAGTGGCTGTCATGCAATGAAGCTCCACCTCAGCTGATTGTGGCTAGAGCAGGTGTTCCCCATGCTGTCACACCTCTGCAACTTGTAGGTGTTGTCTCTGATACCGCTGAGGCTGCCGAGCTGATTGTGGCTAAGAGCACTGGTCATGCCCACCCCTAGTTTAGCCAAGGGGGAAAGACACAGTACGTCTCATGATGACAACGTGATGCCACGAGTTTGACATCCTTGTCCTAAAACAAGATACAAAAAATAATAATTTAAAAAATCCAGAATTCAATTCAGTGGCTTCAAAACCCACTTCCATCATCTAGCCGTAAACAATACAATGATCAAGAGTGCCAAAAAACTCCAGGGGAACTTCTACAGCTGCATTTTGCCATCCCAGTTCCTACCCTCAATTGTCTGTCAAAGTTACTCAAGCATTGACTGAGGTTCTCAAAGCACAATTTAAGAGCCTTCCCAATTATATCATTCAGTGTTTTTAAAATTGAATAGTAGGTTCAGATCTGCTTTTTATAAAGTGAGCTTTATTTTAAATTAGCATTCAAAAATAAACCTAACAAAAAGGACAAGCTTTTAAACTGTGATCTGGATTTTGTTTATTTATTATTTATTACAAATGTTTGTATAACCCCACTCAGAATTCCTAAACAGCTTACCATATACAGTCTACAGTCTATTACAACCATAAATATTGTCTCACAGTTTGGTATTTATCAGACCCAACCATAGAATAATATGTTATTAAATTATTGAGGCCCATGTTCACCTTCCACGTACATCTTGGCAGAAACCCTTCTGAGATAGTTTAAGGTAAAGGTAAAGATTCCCCTCACACATATGTGCAAGTCATTCCTGACTCTAGGGGGCAGTGCTTATCTCCGTTTCAAAGCCAAAGAGCCAGGGCTATCCAAAGATGCCTCCATGGTCATGTGGCCGGCTTGACTAAAGGACGAAGGTGCATGGAATGCTGTTACTTTCCCACCAAAGGTGGTTCCTATTTTTTCTACTTGCATTTTTACATGCTTTCAAACTGCTAGGTTGGCAGAAGCTGGAACAAGTAACCAGCGCTCACTCCGTTACGCAGCACTAGGGATTCAAACTGCCAAACTGCCTACCTTTCTGATCGACAAGCTCAGTGTCTTAGGCACTGAGCCACAGCGTACCTTATTCTATAGTTTACAGGTATACAGCTCATCTTGTGGCTTCAACATTTTTTATATCCCTAGTCAGCCAGCATTATACATCTGAAAATAAAGCTTTATTCTTTCTTTAAAATATAAGAAACCAAAGCAAAACACATTGTACAATAGCTACATTGCACAGTGATGTTGTAACTGCTTCGCCAAAACCCTGCAAAGGACCATAAGCAGTAAAAAAAAAAAAACCTTTCTCCATGGCAATAAGGGGAAAATTACATGTTATGCCTGAAAGTTGTACTTTAGCACAGTAGGTAATTCTTATGTTGTGACAAGATAATGTGCATGTAAAGCAATCCTATAATTTAGCTGTCACATCCACCCAGCTTCTTGACTCTGTCTGCATTGAGCAATTTAGCTCTAAGTGGGTAAAATACACTCAGCCCTTTTTCAATCCTTTGCAGTGATACTGACTCAGCTTCACCGGAGCTATTTCCCCCAGTCATCTCAGTGTTTTCCAGTTGTACAAGCTGCAGAGACAAGTTGCATTTACAGCTTTTGATTTTAATCTGATGTCCCCATAAATATACAATATACCTGAGATATTTGTTTTTAATATTTGGAAGGAGTTCTTTTCAGCCCCGAGAGAATCATGATCTGCTGATTAAATATTGTATAAAGTGTTCTCTCTGTGTCCGTGTGACATGACTGTTGTGTTACCTTCACTTTCTCATGAGAAAGTATTGAAGGGATATATTGATCTAGTGCTAATAGGAAAGTATTAGGTTCATAACCTTGTCTCTTACTGTTGTCTGGTACAAGGATGAATGCTGTCAAGACTTCATTCTAGACTTGGCTAGAAAACTCATTCTCAGCTCCACATTCCCAAGCAGATACAAGAAGGTTAGGTAAATAATTTTACTGCACTGAATTAGGGAGCTCGGTATACAGAGAGGTGCAGTACAGGTAAGTGCTTGACTTACACCACTTCATTTAGTGACTGTTCGAAGTTACAAGGCACTGAAAAAAGTGACTTAGGACCATTTTTTCACACTTATGATCATTGCAACATTCCCACGGTCATGTGATTTACATTTGGATGCTTGGCAACTGACTCACATTTGGTTGCAATGTCCCGGACTCATGTGATCTCATTTTGAAACCTTCTGACAAGCAAAGTCAATGGGGAAACTAATTTAGTTCTTGTTACTAATACAAGAACTACAGTGACACACTTAACAAATGTCATGAAAAAAGTCGTAAAATCAGGCAAAACTCACTTCACAACATAAATTTGGGTCTCAATTGTGATTGCAAATTGAAGATTAACTGTACCTTGCAGCTCATTGGATACCTGTTGTATTATATTTCAATCCCTATGTCTGTTAGTATACTTGTATAATTTGTTATAACTGTTCCGAGGACTCAAATCATGATTCTCTTCCACCCCTCTTTTCAAATCAATAGACTTCCGGCAACCTTACAGTCACCCTTGATGTTATCTGCCTTGTATTCTTATCTATAACAGTCTGAGACTTGGAGGCTGTCACTTCACTAGCTTTTATCTTTACTCAACCTCTCTCTCTATGTTCATCACTCTTTCTTCCTTTGTAATGGGAGATGCTAGGATAGATTCCTCTCCCTTTAATCATTAGAAAATGGAATCCTTTTATTTCTATTGCTTCATGACTTAAGCTGACAAAGCCTTCCCCTTTAATCCTTGTAACCCTTCTGTCCTCTTAATCATTAGAAGAATATCCATTTCTCCCTTGGAGAGTCAGAGAGGTTTCCCTCACCATTTCTTCTCAGGTGATTCCCCTATGGAAGATTTCTCCACCCTACCCTGCCATTGCCAGCAGAGGAGATCTGTAATGTCCTGTAATGAATCCCAATAGCTGAGAAGCACAAAATCCAAAACATGTCACCAAATGGTTTTGGTTTATGAAGCAGAGGTGGTATTCAGCAGGTTCTGACCAGTTCTGGAGAACCAGTGGCAGAAAGTTTGAGTAATTCAGAGAACTGGTAAATACCACCTCTGACTGGCCCCGCTCCCATCTATTCTCTGCCTCCCAAGTCCCAGCTGATCGAGAGGAAATGGAGATTTTGCAATAACCTTCCCAGGGAGTGGGGAGGGAATAGAGGTTTTACAGTATCCTTCCCCTGCCCTGCCCATCAAGCCACACCCACCAAGCCAAGCCATGCCCGCCATGCCATGCCCACAGAACCGGTAGTAAACATTTTTGAATCCCACCACTGTTATAAAGGCAACACAAATGGAACTGCTGAAAATGGTGAGCTGTAAGTATTCTGTGGCTTCCTATATTTTGATGGTTGATAGCCTTTCCAGAGAATTAAATTCATTCCACATTCAGTATTTCCAAATGTATTCCATATCAAATTATTCCTATTTTTCCATTGAGAAAGGGAGGCAGTATTATAAATCAGGATTTTCAATGACTAGGAAAGAATGGTAGAATGGAGAAAACGGACAGAAAGACAACTAGTATAATATAACGGTTAGGGAATTGGGTTGGGACCAGAAAATCCCTAGTTCAAATCCACCCTGAGCCATGCACCTACCCTTAGTGAGTTTGGGCCAATCATTCACAGTCAACCAAATCTTCCACATAGGATTCTTATTGTGAGGGCATTTTACAGAATACAGAATGATAGAAAGGAAAGGAAAGGTCTTCTAATCCAATCCCCTGCTCAAGCAGGATACCCTATATCATTTCAGACAAATGGCCACCCAAGCTCTTCTTAAAACCTGTGGGAGCACCCACAACTTCTGAAGGCAGTTCAGTTCATGAAATTTCTTCCTATTTCTAGGCTGGGTTTCTCTTTTATTAGTTTCCATCAATTGCTTCTTGTTCTGCCTTACTATTATGCCCACAGCATTTTGCTGGTCTCTTAATTTAGTCACAGAAAATGCAATTAGATTGTTTGGCATGAACAGTTTTTGACAAACCCATGTTGGCTTCTGGTATGCTTCCCTATGTTCTTGAAGAAAAGGTAGAATATAAACCTAATAAATAATCAGGATGCATTTTCAGTGTAAGGGAAAGCTGCATAGAAGAAAGAACAGAACAGGGTGGGTTTTAAAATGGTTTAATTAACTTGGGGCATGGTTGTGTAGCAGGAAGATAGATAATAGAAAGCCAGATCTCCAATAGTAATAACTGATTAATAAGATCCCAAAGAAAGTGCAGTTCTCTCTAATCAGGGAAGACTAAGAAGCTCTTCGTGCTAGGTAGAGTGGCACTGAACATGAGCTGAAATTGTGGCATCTGAGTAAACTAAAGACAGAAAAAGACCTAGTGCTCAATTGAGTCTGCCCTTTGAGTTTATTTATTTCTTGTTTATTTATTATTTATTTAATTCATTCATTTATCTTTTATTGATTTTTATTTTTTGTCAAATAATGGACATGTGTTTACCCCAAGCATGTTTAAATTCTTGGATTCATGAAATGAAGTACTTCAACATAACAGTTAAGTAAAAAGAAAAATAGGTTTGTTGATTTGCTGGAACTTAACATAGCAATAAAGAAATTTCTCCAAGATGGCCTTTGTCTGTTGTCAAATAAATGTGGAAAAGGAACAGAGGACAGACAGAATTTTACATTCATTAGATCAAATAGAACATTCAATAAAACAGTGCCATAAATTATGCATTTTCATCTTATATAAGATGCCTGGTTAAGCCAAGGTTCCAGAAAACCTGTTAAACAGCTGAGTATTTTCAAGAGCAGAGAGTAGGTCAAAACAGGAAATAAATTCAGCTTGATTAGAAAAAAATGTCAATTACCAGTTGAATGACATCTTGGTCCTTGTCATATAGTAAATCATTAATAAAACTGTCCTAAAGTGTCAATTCTTCTTGTAGCAACCTTGACCAGAAAATATCAATCCAAAGAAAAAGAGAGAGTGTGTGTTTTGAGAGAGATAAAGAAAGAAAAGGAAGACAGGGGAGGGGAGGGAGGAGTCTACACTTTTCAATTTAACAGTGAACATCCAAATCTACAAATTATTATTTTAGATTTATCAATGGAGGAGACTGTCAGGGGAAATTTCACCCTGAGCTAATGAGGTGTAGACCGTCGGCTTTCCTAAAAAGCATAGCTTCAGAAAAAAGCAAAAATAAGACCCGATAACATGTTCTAATTAAAAACAAACTTTAATATAAAAATAAGAAATAAACAAATCTATCTAATTGTTACATTTTGGCAAGAGCAACTGTCGTCCACCTTCTTGGCAGACGAACAGAAGAATCAAAAGTACAGAAGTCTCTGGAATGTGTGATGTATTAAGAAACGTGTTAAGAAGCATACGCAGTAAATCATTGTCAGATAAGAAAAACTTCTCTACAGTATAACTCAAAATAGAGGGTCAAGTAGACAAACAAAATAACGTAGTGACAGAGACACACACAGTGGCTTTGAATGAATGTTAAATTGTTTTGAATCATTTATTTTAATAAAATCAATCATGTTCTCTTTCATGCTGGTCTAGAGCCGAGGGAGTTCACTGTTTCTCAGATACCCGGGTGTGAGTCACTTGGTGTGAAATGGGGCCCAGGGAGGCAGTGGGGTCTGCTGATTGTATACTTGGCTCCTCGCTATACGTCAGCAGCCCTGCCCGAGCTCCTCGAGCTGATCTCGAGACGGCGGTGGAGATCCCCAAACTTTTGGTTATGGGGGATTTCAACCTGCCGTTGACGGGAGCAGCATCCGAGGTGGCTCGGGAGTTCATGGCTTCCATGACAGCCATGGGCCTGATCCAACTAATTCAGGGCCCCACACATGAAGGTGGCCACACACTGGACCTTGTTTTTGTATCTGAGCAGTGGACGAGTGATCTGGGAATAGGGGACTTAGACATTACTCCCCTGTCATGGTCAGATCACTCCTGTCTCCGGCTAGACTTCCCTGGCGCTACCCCCCACCGCGAGGAGGCGGAACCAGTTTGTCCAAGCTGGTACCGCCCCAAGCATCTGATGGAACCAGTTAGGTTCCAGTCGGAGCTTGGGCCGCTACCTGTAGCCCTGACCCGCGCTCGGTCGGAGGACCTAGTGGCCGCCTGGAATAGGGCGACGGCTGGGGCCTTGGACCGGGTTGCGCCTTTGCGACCTCTCCTACGGCAGCGACCCACCCGGGCTCCCTGGTATACCGAGGAGCTGAGGGTGATGAAGCGCCAGAGGAGACGTCTAGAGAGCAGGTGGAGGTCCTCACGCTCCGAGTCTGACCGAACACAGGTAAGAGCCTATTTACAGACTTACCTCGTGGCATTGAGAGCGGCCAAACGTAGACATTGTGCCACTCTTATTGCATCTGCGGATAACCGCCCTGCCGCCCTGTTTAGGGTCACCCGCTCCCTCTTGGTGCAAGAGATGCGGGGGGCACCCTTACAGGGTAGAGGAGAGGAGTTTGGAGAATATCTGCAGAACAAAGTCGCTCAGATCCGGAGCGGATGGGCCCCTCCAGTGGTCTGGATGGGCCGTCAACAGTGAGTCTTGTGAGTCCACTCTGGGAGGAGTTTGACTCTGTTGCCCCCGAGGATTTAGACAGGTTGCGTGGAAGGCTGCGACCCACCACATGTTCATTGGACCCGTGTCCCTCCTGGCTGGTACTGGCATCCTGGGAGGTGACACGAGGCTGGCTTCTGGGCCTGGTGAACGCCTCGTTGGGTGAGGGATCCTTACCTACCGTCTTGAAAGAGGCGGTGGTGAGGCCCTTACTCAAGAGGCCTTCACTTGACCAAATGGAGCTAGCTAATTATCGTCCAGTCTCCAACCTCCCTTTTTTGGCGAAGGTTGTTGAGAATGTGGTGGCGCAGCAGTTTCCGCGTCACCTCGATGAATCCAATTATCTAGACCCACGCCAGTCCGGCTTCTGACCCGGACACAGCACTGAGACAGCCTTGGTCGCGTTGGTTGATGATCTCTGGAGGGCCAGAGATAGAGGTTGTTCCTCTATCCTGGTCCTATTAGCTCTCTCAGCGGCTTTTGATACCATCGACCATGGTATCCTTCTGCGCCGGCTGGAGGGGATGGGAGTCGGAGGCACCATGTTACGGTGGTTCGACTCTTACCTCTCCGGCCGGATGCAATATGTGTTGACAGGGGGGCAGAGATCTACCCCGAGGCCACTCTCTTGTGGGGTGCCGCAGGGGTCAGTTCTCTCGCCCCTTCTGTTCAATGCATACGTGAAGCCGCTGGGCGAGATCATCCGTGGTTTTGGGGTTGAATACCATCTGTACGCTGATGATACGCAGCTGTACATTTCAACCCCAAACCACCCCAACGAGGCTGTCGCAGTGATGTCCCGGTGTCTGGAAGCCGTCGGGGTCTGGATGGGGGACAACAGACTCAAACTCAACCCCTCCAAGACTGAGTGGCTGTGGCTTCCGGCACCTCGGTTCAGCCAGCTGACTCCATCGCTGGCCATAGGGGACGAGCTACTGCCCCCTGTGGAACGGGCGCGCAATTTGGGCGTCCTCCTAGATGCCCGGCTGTCAATGGATGACCATGTGGCAGCCGTGGCAAGGGGGGCATTCCACCAGGTTCGCCTGGTGCGCCAATTGCGCCTCCTACTGGACCGGGATGCCCTACGCACAGTCACTCATGCGCTGGTGACGTCTCGCCTAGATTACTGTAATGCTCTCTACATGGGGCTTCCCTTGGGACACGCCCGGAGACTGCAGCTAGTCCAGAACGCGGCTGCGCGGGTTATCATGGGGAGGTCTAGATACTCCCACGTAACACCGCTCCTGCGCGAGCTGCACTGGCTACCTGTGGTTTTTCGGGTACGTTTCAAGGTCCTGATTACTATCTTTAAAGCGCTCCATGGCTCAGGACCTAGTTACTTGCGGGATCGCATCCTCCCACATACATCCCTGCGGCCAATCCGCTCTCACAGAGAGGGCCTTCTCCAAGTGCCGTCCACTAGGCAATGCCAGCGGGCGGCGCCGAGGAGTAGAGCCTTCTCTGTGATGGGCCCAACCCTCTGGAATGACCTCCCCCCCGACATTAGAACCACCTCGGACTTCCGCTCCTTCCGTCAAAAATTGAAGACTCACCTGTTCCGACTAGCTGGCCTGGCATGATTATAAATGTTACATCTATGAACTCCTGGTAGTATATTCCCATCTGGTTATTTTAAGGGTAATGTTTTAGTTTTAATTGTTTTTAGGGCTTTTAGCCTCATATTTATTCCTCTGTACAGGACTCTTAATTTTAACCTCCTCCACATACATACATATATTTATAGCCCTATTTATATTTGTATTTTATCTGTGATTTATTGTGGACTGTACACCGCCCCGAGTCCCTTTTTGGGAGAGGGGGCGGTTTAGAAATGTGAATAAATAAATAAATAAATAAAATGCAAGTCAAGGGAAATAGATTCCATTTCATTGTCTGCCATTATGGAGCTATTAAGATCTTACAGCAGAGATGAAAGAAAAAAAATGTTCAACATGTTTTCTCTCAGTCCCTAAGCTGTTTAGAATGGTTGAGGTGATACACACAGCCTTTTGGCGGGGGAGGGGGGGAAGGCGGTGGTGTTTTGTTTTTAAATATATTGTGTGGAAAGATTTTATGAAGAAAAAGAAAAATGGCTTGCCTAATCTTCATTCATCCATTCTGTCCTTTTAAGAAAGAATAAAGTAAACTAAGTCAGGCTGAGGCAAGTTACTAAGTCTGTTCTTGAGAGGGTGAAACTGGGCAGGTGAATCATGGAGGTGAATGTGAAAAAATTCCAGAAGGTTTCAAATGTAGATCAAGATGTCAGAGTGGTAAGGATTTTGGGTTGCCAGAAGAATTGAGAAGTAAGTTAGGGGAAACTGTAAGCTAATAAGAAAAATCTAAAGAGAAAAGCTGAAAATCCTATTCTACTTGGCTTCATATTAAGCAACCCTCTTCTATCTATAGATCGTGATGTCTGTAAATACACCCTTAGTTTCTGGCTGAAGTATTCCACCACCGTTCACACTTGTTTGCTGTTTTTGCTTCATGAGCATGTAGCAACTAAGCTCCCACCTCCTTGTATTTTAAGTGCTAATGGAAAGCATTTAAAAGAATTATTTTGGTGATATTTCTAGCATCCTGTATTAAAGAGCTGTCTTGGAAATCTTTTTCAAATTAACTTGGTAGAATGGTTTGAAATAGCAGCATTTGGAGTACATACCCATGAGGTGAAGAAAAGAAGAGGTCGTCTGTTTTGTCCAGAGGTTTTGCAGAGTCGCTATCTTATATTTGTTTGATATTTGCTTCTGCATTTAGTTGTAGGCTAAATTTTAAACAGAAGAAAATGAGTGAGCAAAGCCAGAATGTGAGTAAGCAGCAACTTAAAACAGAGTTGTCTTCAAATTACAAAAAAGAATGAAGCTCAAATGCTGTGTCTAATAAGGATAATGGCTTTCCAAACCACATACTGTACATTCAAGAACCCAAGAGGTAGTAAATAAAGGTTTAAAGTAGCCAATTTAGACAAACATATGGGTAGAAAATATTTTCTTTGTGGTTGTTGCAGAAGAAACACAGTCTTCTTTAGGTGGTGGTTTGGAAAACTGGCTAAGCACATGTCTTTTTTGTGGTTACCACAATAATTTGCATTTGTTATTATGTGTGGGGAAATTTCCTTTGAGACCCAATGCCTTAAAAAAGACAATAGACTCAAAATGTGGGCTTAAAAAATTATACATTGAATGTTACAAGAAGAGCATTTGGGGTCAATAAATCAAATTTCCAGAGCCTCCCAAGCAGGGAGTTAAGAACGTCTCATTATGTAGTTCCCTGTTGAGTAGCTGTTCTCCATCCACAGTCATTCATACCGTGTTTCCCCGAAAATAAGACAGGGTCTTATTTTCTTTTCACCCCTGAAATAAGCACGTGGCCTTATTTTCGGGGAGGTCTTATTATTTTTGAGGTGCAGGAGGCGGCAAGCATGGTCACTGCTGTTGCTGTATTGCAATATTTTTAGGGAGGGCTTATTTTCGGGGGAAGGCTTATTTTAGCGCATGCACTCAAAAGCCCGATTGTGCTTATTCTCTGGGGAGGTCTTATTTTCGGGGAAACAGGGTATAAGTTTTGAAGAAAGAAGAGTAACAAAATAAGCAGAAGAAAGCGCCTCAGCAACCAAGATGCCCTGAATGTGGCATGAGTTTTCCCCATTACTTCTGAAGCCAGAACAGTTGGCTAGGTTTTGTTTTTACTTTCCAGATATGTCTGGAGGCTAAAGAAAGGGGTACTTCCCTACATACCACTGTGGACAAGATTGCAAACTATGTTTAGTTGCAAACCATTATAATCAGAGAATAGTTCCAACTCATGACTATTGTCATTGTCAGCCATTCAGTCATGTCTGACCCTCGGCCACTCTATGGATCAGCACTCTCCATGCCCCTCTGTCTCACACTGTCTCCTTCAGGTCTGTCATGGTCATCCCAGTGTCATCCTTTATAGTGTCCAGCAGCTGGTACTAGGGCAAGCCCTTCTTTTTCCACTGATCACTCCCAGCAAGATTGACTTTTTGAATGAGTCACTCTCATAACATGACCAAAGTATGACAGCATCTCTTTGGTGATCTTGGTTTCAAGTTATATTTTTGGGAGGTTCCATCTAAGACTTCTTTGTTTCTTTTTTTAAAAAAACAAAATTTTTATTGGTTTTAAGAAAAATAATCAGGAAAAGGGATGGTGGGTAAAGTTACAAATTTTGACAGTTACATTATGCAGGAAATGGCCCTCCCCCCCCCCATTCTCATAACTTTCATTTATTAATACATTAAATTGTTGCTACTTAATAGTATTTTGTCAGCATATAACCTTTTATCTTCAAATGATTTCAATCATTTTATATCAAACAGATTTTAGTTCATTTTTGTGATCTGAGTTTTCTCGAAGTTGCCTCTTCTCCCCCCTCCAGCAGGGCTCCGGCACCTCCCGTGTTCTGTATGTCCAGTGTAGTGTCATCAGATTTATCTAGGAGGACTTTGTTTTTTTCCATGAAGGCCTCAGCCTCCATAGTTGTGTTAATTCTAACTCTCGTGTCCTCCCAGAATATTAGCATATCTTCTGGCATAAGCCATCTGAACCACACCCCTTTCTGGTATAATTTCTTCGCTAGAAGCGAATAATTTTTTCTTTTATCTCTAACTTTCTTTGGAATTTGTTTCAGAATGGCTATTTCTCTATCCTTGTATTTTAATGCTTGCCCCCTTTGTGCACTCAGAATCTCATCTCTTGTAGTCTTTCTGAGAAATTTAATGTGGACCTCCCTTGGAACGTTATGTGTTCTGGCATATGCTGAGTTTACTCTATAAACCAGGTCAATATCCCACCCCAACTGTTGTCTGTCTTTTTTGATATATTCAGCCAGTAAATTTGTCATAATATCCCTCAGGTCTTCATCATCAGCCTCAATTACATTTTGAAATCTAAGGAAAAAAGACATCCTTTCAAATTCCATTTTTATCTGATGGTTCTCAAGTTCTTGGTTTCCTCTCTGGACCCCTTTCACCTCCCCCCTCATCTCAGCCGTCCCCTCCTCCAAAAGTTCCAGTCTCTGTGAATTTTGAATTGTTCGGTTTTGGTTCTCTCTGAGCTGTTCGTTCATTTCTTTCAATTGGTTTTTCAAGTCCTCCTGCCCCTTTAAGAGTTGTTGAAACATCTGTTGAAAGTCCACCTCCGGGGGCTTAGGCTGGAACAAAGATGTTAGTGTCTGTTGTCCACTGGGGCTGGACGTTGAAGATGCTGGGGCGGAGCCAGCAAAACCTGGTTTCCCCGGTGGTGGTCTTTTGGGTGGCATTGTAGTAAGAAGAGCTCAGAAGTGACTGTGTCAGTACAGAGAAGAAACAGTTGTAAAGGTGGATAGCCGAGAGAGATCATGAGGCAGGGAGTCCAGACAAATAGAGACCTTTTCTCAATTCTAAGTCCAGGCAATAAAGTCCATTGTTCCAAGTCCAGGATAAAGTATAACAAGAGATATCTCTGAGTGTCACAGAGACAAAGACAGAATGCCAGCAGTTTCTGTGGGTGGAGTCAAATTTCAAAGTACATGAAGACAACAGAAGTGTGCCATCTTTCTCTGCCAGCTCCGGGATTAGAAGGCAACAAACCAAAAGTTTTCAAAGTTTTCAAAAAAAAAACAGATCATCACCTCATTTTCACAATTGCAGTAAAATAAATCTGCTGTTTGCTATGAACATCATTCCAGAGCTCTCCCCCTCCTCCTCCTCTGGGGGCAGAGAGCAGTTTAAAGCCGCTTATCCAAGGGGAGGGGGGAAATCCCCCTCCCTCCAGCCATACTTCCCAGGAACGGGTTGAAAGTTTTTGCTAAAGAGCTGACAGTCTTTTTGTTTTTCCTTCAGTCATAAAAGAGAATGGGGGGAATCTCCATCTCACCGCATTGTAACTGCGTCCTTCAAATCGTCAGTTTCGCCCAGCTGCCTCAATGTGAAGACGCAGAAGCGCCTCCCCTTTTGCCTCCCAATGCCTAGGGCGATGCGGGGAGCCTCCCTGGCCGCCGCCGACACAGGGGGGCCCCCACTAAGCTGTCCCCTCGGCAGGAGCCCCTACGAGGTTTCCTGTGCCCCCCCAATCAAAGGGGAGCCCACCAGGAGCGCGCAGGGCGAGCAAGGCATGCCCGTCGCGAACCGCAGCCGGAACTGGAAGTGACTTCTTTGTTTCTTGTTTTTGCAGTCCATGGGATGTGCAATAGTCGCCTTGAGAACCATAGTTCAAAGGTATCCACCCTTCTCCATTTGCCTTTTTCAGAGTCCAAGTTCTGCAAAGTAGCTATTTGAGAAATTATTGAATTAACTAATTTGCATTTGGTTGTGAGGCTGATATCTTTACAACAGACACTAACATCTTTGTTCCAGCCTAGATGTTATTCATGCCACACATTGCAGATCTTCCAAGAACTTATATGTCTTCTGATCTGATGGCTTCAGTCACCACTTTGACCACTTTGGTCAATTTTAGAGCCCAGGAAGATGAATTCCTTTACTGTTTCAATGGTTTCATTGTCGATCTGCACTCTGACGTGTGTTTTCTACAGTTGACATTACCTTTATTTTCTTAATGTTAAGGTGCAATCCTTTTTTTTTCATTTTCATCTTTGACTGACAGGATTAGCCACTCCAGATCCTTCTTGCCTTCCACAAGCAATGCTGTATCATCTACATATCAGATCTTGTTGATATTCCTATCACTGATTTTAATCCCAATGGTAGATCCCTCCAAATCAGTGGTGGGTTGCCAATTTTTTTACTACCTGTTTGGGTGTACATGCACAGAAGTGTCCAGGTGGGTGGGTGCTTTGATACATGGAAGTATAATATAGTTTGAAGATACTTCATAATTGAAGTATGGGAATATAAAAGTATACAAATCAAGATTGCAGGAAAATAATGATAAGATATCCTTCTGGAATGGGACTTCCAAGGCTTTTGGGAACTGTCAGAGAAAAACCCAGTTGTAATATCAGCCCTGGATAAGTCCCAAGGGACCATGCAATTTTATTAAAAACAAAGTTGAATCTTTGATACATGGAAGTATAATATAGTTTGAAGATACTTCATAATTGAAGTATGGGAATATAAAAGTATACAAATCAAGATTGCAGGAAAATAATGATAAGATATCGTTCTGGAATGGGACTTCCAAGGCTTTTGGGAACTGTCAGAGAAAAAACCAGTTGTAATATCAGCCTAGATAAGTCCCAAGGGACCATGCAATTTTATTATAAACAAAGTTGAATCTGAGTAACAATTTGGGTCAATTTAGGTATGTGTGGTATGTCCATTCATGAAATAAATAACAGTATTTCTGCAAGGTAATTCTTGGGTATTATGTGTCATTTTTTGAAGAGATCAGGCTAAGAAAAAGCATGTGTTTTCAAAACCAGCTTCAAGAGCTAATAATCAGAAAAGATGTTCAAAGTATTTTATTTTCCAATACTGCAATTGATAAATGACCTCTTTTCTCACAAGAAGACTGAAACACAATATTTATTTTATCTTTTCACAACCAGCTGTCATCAAAGCCTATAAAACATTATAGACAGGATTTGAGGGAAACAGAAAATTCAGAATATCCCATTTTTGCTACTTTCCTTATACCACATATCTCCTCAAATTCCCACATTCAAAACTACCTCTGAACATTGAAGACCAAATATATCATGGCGATAGTGGACAGGAAAATTCAGGGGTGAATATGGAAATCTGCTAAGTGAAAGCCTAACTGAAATTCAAATGCTGATATTGAATGCTTTTCTTATGAAGAGTCCTGTTTGGGGGATATGAGAACAAGTGAACCAAAGACTTGATCCAGCTAGTATCATTATCTATCATCTATCTATCAACTATATATCTGTATCTTTCTGACTATATCTAGATAGATAGCTATCATCTATCTATCATCTGTATTGCTTAAGTACAATGCAATACAGATGATCCCCCGGAAGGTGAAGCATGGAGTAACTACCTTTCATGACTAACTGAAAACTGCTTGGATTAAACAAATAAATTGGGCCAAAGCCCCATTCAGTCCTACATTCTGTTCAGATGTTTGTAGGAAGTTCATAAACAAGATTTATGCCCAGAAATAAGTTCTGAGATGCATCCTTCCCTAATCCTGGAAATAATGTAGCAGCTGTGGAAAATAACCAAGAACTTTATTCTAGTTGCTTTATCTAATATGTATTTAAGCTAAGAAAATTGGTATCACTACATCATGCAATAATGTGATCCATACTTTCACTAACCTTTGCATAAAGCCAAAATTATGCTGCAGATAGAAATAATACAATACAATACAATACAATAGTAGAGTTGGAAGGGACCTTGGAGGTCTTCTAGTCCAACCCCCTGCCTAGGCAGGAAACCCTATACCATTTCAGACAAATAGCTATCCAACATCTTCTTAAAGACTTCCAGTGTTGGGGCATTCACAACTTCTGGAGGCAATCTGTTCCACTGATTAATTGTTCTCACTGTCAGGAAATTTCCCCTCAGTTCTAAGTTGCTTCTCTCCTTGATTAGCTTCCACCCATTGCTTCTTGTTCTACCCTCAGGTGCTTTGGAGAATAGTTTGACTCCCTCTTCTTTGTGGCAACCTCTGAGATATTGGAATAATGCTATCATGTCTCCCCTAGTCCTTCTTTCTCTTAAGCTAAACATACCCAGTTCCTGCAACCGTTCTTCATATGTTTTAGTCTCCAGTCCCCTAATCATCTTTGTTGCTCTTCTCTGCACTCTTTCTAGAGTCTCCACATCTTTTTTACATCGTGGCGACCAGAACTGAATGCAGTATTCCAAGTGTGGCCTTACCAAGGCATTATAAAGTGGTATTAACACTTCACGTGATCTTGATTCTATCCCTCTGTTGATGCAGCCTAGAACTGTGTTGGCTTTTTTGGCAGCTGCTGCACACTGCTGGCTCATATTTAAATGGTTGTCCACTAGGACTCCAAGATCCCTTTCACAGTTACTACTACTGAGTAAGGTATCACCTATACTGTACCTGTGCATTCCGTTTTTGTTGCCTAAATGTAGAACCTTACTCTTTTCACCATTGAATTTCATTTTATTAGATAGTGCCCAATGTTCAAGTTTGTCAAGATCCTTCTGTATCTTAAGCCTATCTTCTGGAGTGTTGGCTATTCCTGCCAGCTTGGTATCATCTGCAAATTTGATGAGTTCCCCATTTATTCCCTCATCCAAATCATTGATGAAGATGTTGAAGAGTACTGGGCCTAAAACAGAGCCTTGGGGTACTCCACTACATACTTCCCTCCATGTAGATGCAGTTCCATTGAGAACTACACGTTGAGTGCGGTTGGTCAGCCAGTTACCAATCCATCTGGTGGTGATGCTGTCTAACCCACATTCTTCTACTTTATCTAGTAGTAGGTTATGGTCTACCTTATCAAAAGCCTTACTGAAGTCCAAGTAAATTATATCAACGGCATTCCTCTGGTCCACTAATTTTGTCACATTATCAAAGAATGCAATAAGATTAGTCTGGCATGATCTGTTTTTGACAAATCCATGTTGGCTTTTGGCTATTACTTTGTTTGCTTCTAGGTGTTCGCAAATTCGTTGCTTGATTATTTTTTCCAGAATCTTTCCTGGTATTGAGGTTAGGCTGATAGGTCTGTAGTTTCCTGGATCTAATTTTTTCCCTTTTTTGAAGATGGGAACCACATCAGCTCTTTTCCAGTCCTCTGGTAGTTCCCCGGTGTTCCAGGATCTCTGAAAGATATAATTCAGTGGTTCTGAGATCTCGTCTGCTAGTTCCTTCAGAACTCTGGGGTGTAATCCATCCGGTCCTGGTGATTTGAACTCGTCTAGGGTAGACAGGTGCTCACTTACCATTTTCTTCCCTATTTCAATTTGTGTTCCTAATTTTGTGGTGCTGCTTTTGATAGGTTGGACTGTTTTATCCCTTTGTGTAAAGACAGATGCAAAACATGAGTTAAATAGTTCTGCTTTCTCCCTGTTGCTTGTCACCTTCTTGCCACTTTCTCCTAGCAATGGACCAATTGTTTCCTTAACTTTTTTCTTGTTTTTAACATGTTGGAAGAAGCTTTTTTTGTTAATTTTTACTTTTGTGGCAAGCCTTTCTTCATTGTGAGCCTTAGCTTTCCTCACTTCATCTTTACAGGCTCGGGCTATTTGCTGATATTCTGCCTTAGTTATGTCCCCCTCCTTCCACTTTTTATACTTACTTTTTTTGTCTTTCAGTTTGTCAGATAGTTGTTTATGCAGCCATGCTGGTTTCTTTTGGGAGCTGTTGTTTTTCTTCTTCATTGGTATTGTGTTAGACTGGGCTTTTCTAATCTCATTTTTCAAAATTTCCCAAGCTTCTTGAGTTGTTTTCCCCTCGAGGATTCTCATCCATGGAATTTTTCCCAAGCTCTCTCTAAGTTTATTGAAATTAGCTTTCTTAAAGTCCAAGACTCTAGTTTGACTTTGTTCTACTACTTGTGTTTGGATAATGTTGAATTCCAATATTGCATGGTCACTTGCCCCCAGGGTTCCTATGGCTTCAACACCTTCTATCATTTCCTCTCTGTTAGTGAGAATTAAGTCCAGTATGGCTGATCCCCTTGTTTCCTTCTCTACTTTTTGGAAAACAAAGTTGTCTGCTAGGTTTGTTAGGAACCTGTTGGATCTTCCACTTGGTGCAGAGTTTGTTTCCCAGTTGATGTCAGGGTAGTTAAAATCTCCCATTACTATTGTGGTGTGCTTCCTACATACCTTAGTTAGCTGACTAGCAAAAAGTTCATCTTCTGCCTCTGCTTGGTTGGGTGGCCTGTAGTATAGACCTATGGCAATGTCATTTCCCCCAAAACCTTTAATATTGACCCAAATGCATTCAAGATAGTTCTCATTATTGTTGTGCTCTATTTCTGTAGAGACGTAGTTATTTCTTATATATAGTGCAACTCCACCTCCTCTTTTATTTGGTCTATTTCTTTTAAATAATTTAAATCCTTCTAGCTGTATGTTCCATTTGTCAGTTTCATCCCACCAAGTTTCTGTAATGGCAATAATATCATATCTGCCCTCTTTTACTTGAATTTCTAATTCTCCCTGTTTATTCCTCATACTCTGTGCATTGGTATATAGACATTTGAGTCCATTTTGATTGACCTTGTGTTTACTGTCTACATAACCTGTATTATGCCTGACTGCCCCTATTTTCTTGCCACTTGTGTGATTCATGCACATGGTATGACAATCACTATTACATGCTTGGTTTTGCTTGACAGCAGGAGTGATAATCTTACCCACACACACATCTATGTTACATGCATTTATAACCCTATGAATTTTAGTTTGCTGGGGACAGAGATGTTCTGTATCTATTAATTCTCTGTCCCCGCTCTTCAGTTTAAATGTTTATCAAGAAAATCTGTGAATTTAATGCCAAGTAACTCAGTTCCTTTCTTGGATGGGTGCAACCCATCTCTATTGTACAGTTTTTCATTGGACCAGCTACAGGCTTCATGACTAATAAAACCAAAGCCTTCCCTTTTACACCACTCCTTTAGCCAAACATTAAACTCTGCTACACGCTGGCCCTTCCCTTTTTGTTCCTTATATACAGGTAAAACCTCTGAAAAGATAAGCCTACAACCTATACTATTAAGTTCATACCCCAAGTTCTGGAAATCATTCTGCACAGAAAGTACATCTTTCTGGGATAGATCATTAGTGCCAAGATGTATAATAGCATCAACATCACAGTCCTTACTTGCATTCTTGACTATCTTAAGAATACGCCTCTTGTCTCTGCTGGCAGTAGCACCTGGCAGACACCTGACCTCTTTTAAAACCTCTGTATCCTCTCCTAAATTAACATCTCTTACGATTGAATCACCAACCAGAAGGTGACTTCTCTTTTTACATACCTTGATCTTCTTCTGCGACTGATGTGTGATACCTGGGGGGGAAAGAAATAGGGAAAAATGCTTGTAACTCCCATCTCAGCTGAACAGTCCAGGAAGACACGGAAAATATTATGAAAAGTGGCTAAAATATATAGCATAAACAACAGGAAAGTCACATCCATTAAATGTTTACAGTAGAAGTGCTAACTGAAATTGATGGCATAGCATCATACCTTAAAAAAAGATTCTACAAAGTAATTTTTATTTAACATCTTTAAAATATTTAATAGCAGAAGTCAAATAGGGTGCAAAACTAACTTAGCAGTTCTCCATGTTGCTTAGTAACCAGGTAAAAGGAAAGAAGTGTGCATCCTATTGTTATTTTAAAATGATCCTCCTCTATTACATGTTTTTTTTTTTTTTTTTGGAATTCCAGGTAAAGATACAGTAGTGAAAAATTTACTTCATTGCTTTGGATTTGGTTGTGGTTTTTATTTCTAAAACCAGGAGTGAAATCAACTTACCTTTGCTACCGGTCACAAATGTGAGTGTGCGCACTCACCACCTCCGCACATGCGCAGGACCTTCCATGCATGCGCAGAGCATCAAAAATGGGACGTGATGACATCTGGTGGGTGGGCGAAGCCTCCTGCCACTACCAATTCACCTGAACCAGATAGAACTGGCTGAATTGCACCACCGTCAAAAGCCATGTGAAAATTAGTAAAATTTGTCAAGTTACTCCATATTCAATAATTACTTTAGAAAATAAGCTAGCATCTAACTCTGAATTGTAGCACCTCTTCTTCAGGACAGATCTGAACTTACTTTTTTTTAAAATGAAATTTTCAAGAGATACTCTGTTGCTCCTTTTCTGAAATTCTCCAAAATGTAAAATCAGCACATATCTACAGAATTATTCATGTGGCTGCCAGAAATTGAACTAAAGAGAGTTCATGTTTATAGTATTTTAGTTATATAGACTCTATGAATAAACATGGACACTTAGATTAACCCGGATTTTTCATGGTAAAAATGTAGATAATACAATTTATGTTGTGGATTTAATGGTGTTTTTCTACATTTACTTTAAATTTAGTGAAGTAATAAAAACCTTTCTTTGACCAATTCCTTCCATTCAAGCAGCAATCACAAAAAGATCAAATAATGTGTTTTTTGGCCTATGGTATCTAGTAAATCTAATAGTATACATATACAAATGCTACGCGAGGGAATCAGTTTCCAAAATGTAGAAGTGTTTCTTCTATTCTTAGGGATAATGATATACCCATGACAGCTCCAATATTTTTCTTCAGACAGCACCTATTTACTCAGCTAAATTTTAATTCCGTATTTTTATTCTTGTTTGCATTGGTACTATAAATGTATAATGACATTCCTTGGCAAAACAAAAGCTTACAGAATAGATTTGGAATATATTAAAAACATAACTGGAGAGAAATATGTTATTTAAAAAATGTGCCTATAGGGACATTCCAAACCGACTCTCTCGAGTGGTTCTAAGCAGAGGTGGGTTGCTACCAGTTCGGCCCAGTTTGGTCGAACCGGTAGTGGAATTCAGGCCTGGGTCGCAGAACTGGCAGCAACCCAGGCCTGAAATGCCCCCGAACTGGTTCCCTCACTGCCGCTTGGCCACCACCATTTTGGATTTTAGTGACTGTGCGTGCACAGTCCACTGTAAATTGTTCTGCCCATGCGAGCAGCATAATTTACATTGAACTGTGCATGTGCACATCTTGCGTGTGGGTTGTGAACTGGTAGTAACACCGGCAGCAATCCACCGCTAGTTCCAAGTAGAAATAAAAGTTGACTGTGGATTGCGCACCAACAACATGCGGAAGCAACAGGATACCAAGGAGAGAAGACAACCACACCAGAGACCATCTGGCCAGCGGGAGGGCGCAGCAGCACAGCCAGTCCCAAGGCCAACCCTCCCATGAAGACAGTAGAAATTCTACAGATGCAGAGGGATGGGCCACATTGCATTGGCATGCGCAACCCCAGCTGATTAGATCTTTCCTTATATAATATTATTATTTGCTAAATTTATTTTCCACCCATCATGATATGGGTCTACTCTAGCAGCTTTCAACAATTAAAAAAAAGACATGAAAGGAGTATGAAAAGGCCAGAAGTAAAATAGTAGAATAAAAAAAAACAATGAAAGAAACACAACAGGAATACATCAATGTGATAACCAAAAAGATGGACAGGTAGAGAGTAGAGAGCAAGCAGAAGGGGAGGGGGAGTCTGCCAGCAATCCAGCAGCCACCTCTGGCATGGAAGTCCCCAATTTGGTCCCCAGGACAACTAGCAGAGACAGGTCTTCAGGCTTTTGTGAAAGGATGGGGGCAGATCATACCCTAGAAGATTAGATGTTCCAAAGGGCAAATGCTGCTGGGCATAAAGATTAGAACCAGCTGCTAAAAATAGCAAGTATAAATTCAACAGGCATATACTCTGTGTCCTATACTTAATACGCAGCCTTGGCATAATGATTATGAATAAGCTGAACTAAAGAAGCTTCTTGGATGAGAAGTGCAACATCTTCAAGGAAAAACGAAGTCCAAAAGTACCCTAACCCTAACCATAACCTGGATGACTGAAAATCTCCATAGACATTTAGCCTTGGCATAACCTCACATATTACAGCAGGGGTGTCCAAACTTGGCAACTTTAAGACTTGTGGATTTCAACTCCCAGAATTCCCCAGGCTGGCTGGGGAATTCTGGGAGTTGAAGTCTACAAGTCTTAAAGTTGCCAAGTTTGGACACCCCTGTATTACAGCAACATAAATAATAACAATTGAATGCATTTATTATGTAAATAATTGGAAATCATAAGAAGCTCTTATTAGGCATTGGCTATTTCCTGAAAACTTTAATACACCTAAACACTAACTTATTGTCTTAGTTTAAATTGCTTTACCTCCCCTGGTGTGACTGGGCTTAGAAAGATAATATTTTTTATCATTTTTATTGGGTTTCTATGGCCAGCAGGCGAACCAGTTGGATTCTTTTTCTCTCTAAACATTGTCATCTCTTCAAACAGTTTTGATCTGACTCTATTGAGCTCAATCCTGCGTCATTCAGAAAAAAAATTCATATCGCTATCATCTCAATGTGGCACTGACAAATCTTATTTTTCCTGTCACATAAAGGAAGAAAACAGATATTTGATTAGCATAGTATCTAGACAGTTTTTAACTATGTATTATGGATGCATTTTTACCTTTAGCATACAGCTTTTGAACATTGCAGTTAGAAATCTTTTTTCTTTCAGATAATATTATGCTCTATGCATTATTTGGGACAATAAATCAATAACAGTAAAAAGAAAATTAGATTAAAACAAACACAAACATAAGTGTACGTTTCAGTTAAAACTATAAGGTTACAAAACTTAAGCATTAATGGTTCAAGTTTAACATATTATTAAATTACTAAATTTCACTTTTAATGCATATTGTTTGAGTAAAGATCTAACATATCTCAAAATATACAAACAGCAATCAACAACTTAGACATGAGCTAAACTAATAAAAGCAGGCAAGTATTCCAATGAGCTTCATTTTTTTTTAGTTATAATTAAATGCATAAAACATCTACTAGCAGAAAATAGTAATACCTAAATTACTAATCAACTCTGTTAATATATTTAAATCGATATTCTTATGATGTTAAGTTTAAAAAGTCTTTAACTGAAGGAAAAGTGCTTTATGTGAAGTGATCCCTCTCAGGAAAGCCCCAAAGTATTTCTTCTTTAGCAGAAATAGGTGAAGGGGACCCCAAAGGTTTTGAATATATAATTTCTAAAATGAGAAATGAAGAACAAATCTGCAGTCTGGTCTACTTGGAAGTAAACTTCAATTACTCAATAGAATTTATTTCTTGATTAACATGCACAAAGTAGTTCAGGGGATACAGTAACACCACAAATACCATTTAAAGGTAAAGGTTTCCTTCATACATATGTGCTAGTCGTTACCGACTGTAGGGGGAGGTGCTCATCTCCTTTTCAAAGCCAAAGAACCAACACTGTCCAAAGACATTTCTGTGGTCATGTGGCCAGCATGACTAAACACTGAAGGTGCCCAGAATGCTGTTACCTTCTCACCAAAGTGAGCCCTATTTTCCTACTTGCATTTTTCCATGCTTTTAAACTGCTAGGTTGGCAGAAGCTGGGGCAAGTAATGGGATCTCACTCCGTTATGCGGCGTTAGGGATTCGAACCGCCGAACTGCCAACCTTCTGATTGACAAGCTCAGCTTCTTAGCCACTGAGCCACCGTGTCCCATTAAACACCATTTAGGTAAGTCAATTTCTTTAAAAAAAATATTTTGATTAAAATAACTTTCAAACTATATGCCTTCCATTTTACCCTGTGTCACTATATTAGCAAAAAAAAAAAAAATTAAAAATAAAATAACAATTCACAATCCAGATAGGAATTCAAAAGGTGTCTGTTGATATTAATCCAATCATGCAACAAAAAATAAGTCAAAAGTAGAAACTATTTGAGGCAGAAAGGATTAATTCTGAAGCAGGAAACATAGAGTCAACCTCCTGCCGCCGCCCAACCTTGTCCCCAGCAGAGGAAGGATTTTCTTAATTTAGAGCAGTGTTTCTCAATCTGTGGGATGTGTGGATTTTAATTTCTAGAAAGTATGTTGGCTTACAAATTCTGGGATTTGTTGCTGGGATTTGAAGTCCACACATCTCAAAGTTGAAGCTGAGAATGGTGAGATTTCCAAAGAGACTTAAATCTCATGACATTTAATTTCAGATATTGCAGTGGATTTTTAGTTCGCTAATACTTCTTTCTCTAACCAAAATTTCAAAAATGGAAGTTGGTGATTATTTTTTTCCCATTTTTATAAGTATTTCTCATTTTAGAAATCTTCCTCATCAAAAGTGGCATTTTAAGAAACACTTCTTTTTTTAAGTAAAAGGATTTGGTCAAATCAGAGGAGAAAAAGATGTAGCCCTTAATTTTTTCACAATATAGGTAATCCTTAAGTTACAAACACTCCTGGCCTGGTACTTTGGCTATTTTCTGCTTAACAACGTGTGCAGCCCTGGGATTATAATAGCAACTGGGAGTGACATGATTACCATTGCTAAGAGATGTGGTCATGTGAAGTTAGTCTTTATAACTACATCACTTAGAGTTGTAAATTCCAGTTCCTATTGTCATTGTAACCCAAGGACTATGTGAAAATACTGAAATCTAATTGTGGATGCCTGTATGTAGGGAAAGAATAACAAAGGATTTGCAATCCATCTCTATAATGGGTGACAATTTGCCCATGCATATCAAACTTGGAGTTCTGATTTAATTATGATGGTTTGACTCTCCTTTATTGGCTTAACATATATTAATAAACTAGTATTCAGAAAGTTCAAAAAATGCACAGTTTGGTCTATAAAAGCTTGAGCTGCAAAAATAGCAATAATACTCTGATTTAAGAATAACCATAAAAAAGCAACTCTTTGAAAAGTATTATAATAGTATTATAATAAATCCAGGAAACAAATAGTCAAAGATCTGGGTTTTTGCGCACACTGAGGAATTGTTTGGAAATATATCCAGAGTGGAAGGATTGTTTCCGACAAGTTTATTGTGTACTATATTCTTGATATTTTTATCAAGGTGACAATTATGCTAATGAGAGCCTCTAATCTCCCAATAATTCAGGCCAAATAAAAATAGAAACAATGAATCACCTTTCATTGGTAGAAAACTGAATCTACTTTAAAATTGGAGTCACAGCTTCATAGCTTGCTTCATGCAGGCAGCTCATAAAATTGATCAAACTCTTTTCTTCTGTTTGTGATTTCTTGTTTGCCAGGATAAGATTTGGGATCCAGTTAAAATGTCATCAGAATTGAAATGGAAGCAAAGAAGAAGGAAAATCAAAGGGGATATTATGGCTAGGGTTAAAAGATTGAGATTTTCATCAATAGAAAGTGAGGGAAATAACATAGAATCATTACAACAAGAAGAAACCTAGCAGATGCAGTCGTTTTGAACATATCTATTTCAAACAAACTATAAATCCACGGAGAATCAGACAAATAGTTCATCATGTCTTTTGGACATCTGCAGAATTGTTTAACAGAAAGGGAAGTGATGACTTCCATGCCTGGCATAACGCAAAAATGATGACTGCCATTATACATATAGGCTAAACATATCAACTGCCACTTTAGCATAAGCAAAAGTAGGCTGTCGGCTATTTTTTGTTACTTACTTTGGGTGGGTGGATTTGCTATGCAGCCATGTGAATCTTCACATTCGTCTTGTAGTTCTTTTCTTTTGGGGTAGAAGTCAGTAAAGCTCTTATCTAGTTTTGTGATTAGTGATCTTTGTACTATGAATGGGTGAGCTGCAGTTTCAGGGCTAGGTGTGACCCTTAAGATTTCTTTCTAATGCCTTTTGTGCACCATCTGCTTGCTGAAAACTGATGGCACAGTTTACTGCCATTTTGAGGTAAAAACTATGGAAAACTCTAATGTAAAACTTAAAATAGGAACATCACAATAAATAACATTCCCTAAGTTCTGCAGATACCCAGTCTCATGCAAAACTCAGTCCCACTAAACCAGAGGTGATATTCAGCCAGTTTGGACTGGTTCACCAGAACCAGTAGCGGAAATCGTGGGTTGGTCCATTCTACTCGCCCACCCACCCCAGCTCTATACCATCCTATTCAGGCATGTTTTTGAGACCAGGAGTATGCGCAGAAGGCGAGAGAGAGAGAGAGAGAGAGAGAGAGAGAGAGAGAGAGAGAGAGAGAGAGAGAGAGAGAGAGAGAGAGAGAGAGAGAGAGAGAGAGAGAGAGAGAGAGAGAGAGCGCAAAGTGCATGCGCTGAAGACTGGGCAGATGAATGGAAAGGGTATGTTTTTCTGCGAAGTGGGTGCGCGGGCGGTGAACCGGTAGTAACAAAATGTGAAACCCACTGCTACACTAAACATGTTCTACATGCTTATGGCCACTAAAAAAGTTGGTCACTCCTGCTCTAAACTGGAAAAAAAATACTCTTGGCTCTAAACTTTAAAAAAATCTGGCCTCTCATGATTTGAAAAACTTCCGTCACATCTGTATGCTAGGGATGTGTTTTTCATTTCACAGTTCTACTGCTCAATCCTTTAAACATTGCAAAAAAGAAGAGCCTATGGAAGGGCATTTATTGCTGTTATATTCTTAAAAAACATAATAAGTGTAGTTAATAAATACTCAACTTGAAGCAGAGGTTCTCTGTATGATGGACTCGATTAGCAGAATAGAAATATGTTACAGCAGGAGCACGGCTTGCATATTACATATTCTCATGGTTCAAATTACAATCTATCTGGATACTGACAAATGGAAAGAGCAGAATACTATAGCCTCATCTGGTTAAACTGTTTTAATCAACTGTTGACATGTTATACAAGCAGTAGCACAACATTTAGGCACTTTCAGAGATTGTTTGGTTCTGGACAGATAGAAAAATGGATATATAACATTAATCTAGCTGCCTGGCATCTACATTTTTTAAAAGGCAATAACTGAATACCTCTATAGAGGCAATCTATCTTATCCTCAACCATTCTGCATGGACAGATAATTCCTGCAAATAGAGTACTACAGAATTTCCCTTCAAGGAAAGCTGGTAGCAAAACAGTGAACTGTACCAATGTAGATGCCTTCTATTGTGTGGGAACTATCAGATTAGAGAGATTGCGTGCGGCTGGAACATTTTCTCAGTTTTTCCCAAGACTAATATAATTAGGAGCAACATACTAAATAAGCATTTCATTTTACCTCTGTGAAATATGAACCACACAAAAAATCAAGAGAACAGCCATTAAGGCTGCAGTTGTCCCATCTAGGAATGGGTGTAATTAGTACAAAACATAAAGTTGTAGAAAGATCTTCCTGGCCACATGTGCCACTTTTTCATTGACCAAATGCCATCACCAATGCATTTCTTTCAAAGTAAATGTGAGGTGTTCATAGTTGGTGGCCTCTTCACCAATTTAGCGATGGCATTTTGCACTAGCTGTAACCTCTCAGCAATTTTAAGTGATTCCATAGAGTGCATTGGAATCAGTGGCAGATTAAGGCTCACTGATGCCCTAAACACTGGCAAATCTTAGTGCCCCTCCTTTGTACATACCAATGAAATCTTCATTGGTTTTTTTTTTCTTTCTCAACTTTGTGGTGCCCCCTTTGGGCCTGGTGCAGTGGTGGGATTCAAAAATGTTTACTACCGGTTATGTGGGTGTGGCTTGGTGGGCATTGCATGACTTGGTGGGCGTGGAAGGGGAAGGCTACTGCAAAATCTCCATTTCCTCCCGATCAACTGGCACTCGGGAGTCATAGGCATAGATGAGGGTGGGGCCAGTCAGAGGTGGTATTTACTGGTTCTTCAAACTACTCAAAATTTCCAGTACCGGTTCTCTAGAACTGGTCAGAACCTGCTGAATACCACCTCTGGCCTGGTGTCCTAAGCACATGCTTAGTCTGCTTAATGGTTAATACACCATTGATTGGAATATTCTAACCTTAAACCAGGATCTAACATACTCCAGTCAAGATATTTTGGTCAAGGAAAGTTTGCAGTTGGTAAAAAAAAGTCAGACATGAGAACAGGCAGTCCTAGCTACAGAAACCATTTGAATATTCACTGATAAACAACAGTGGACTTGCTCCACCAAAGGGAGTGTGTCCTATCCCAGGGCAATGTCTCTAATTCCCAAGCAGGAAAGCCATATTGCCATAGTGCCCCCCTTTTGTTAGTGGTTTACCACAGTTCATCGTTAATCATCCAGCTCACACTACATTTAGGCCTGGCTTGCTTGCATAGCCTCTCCTAGTATATTAAGAGATACAGGCTTTACCTTAATTTGGGAACAATAAATGCATAGTGGGAGAGTCGTGTCAGACAAAGAAAATGTAAGATCATTTCAGCTAATCTTAGCAGTATCTTTTCTGATCCTGAAATCAGTCAAGCTCCTAACCTAAAGAATATCCTGGGAGGCAATTAAAAAAAACCCACTGTATTAGCCAGCAGATGGAGTGGCTGCTGTAAAAGAACGCCGCAGTTTTGACTCACACAACAGAATTAGTAATTCTTAACTTTGCACAACTATATTTTCTCTGCATTTGTTTCAGTCTGAGGATGATCACCACTCTCATTTCTTTTTCTTATATTGTTGTTGTTGTTGTTTTAATGGGAATGGAGGTTAAAGAAAGGGGGGAAAGAGTTTTTAATCTCCAAGTCACATTCCTGGTTTATAGCTTATTGACAACAAATACATAATAGTTTGATTTATGCCTTCCTGATCCTGCCATGATTGCTTACAGTTTACAACATCAAATAGCATGAAAGATAATCATTTAACATTACTAGCAGTACAGGGGATGGGTTCCTGCCAGTTCTAACCTCTTCTATAGAAGAGGTTCCACAAATCTACAGTGCCGTTTAGAACCGGTTCCAGCTTCCTTCCCCCCTCCCCCCCGTCCACACATCATCAAGATGAAGAGAGAGAGAAGGAATTCTGGGAGTTGAAGTCCACAAGTCTTAAAGCTGTCAAGTTTGAACACCTCTGGGTTTTTTTTCTAAAGGGTTAGGGGTACAAGAGTCTTGTAACTTGAAAGCTTTAAGACTTGCACACTTCAATGCCAGAGTTCCTGAGCCAACATTTTGATTGCTAAGCAAGAGCGTTGTTAAGTGAGTTTCACCACATTTTACAAGTTGGCCATGCCCACCCAGTCACATGGCCGGCAAGCCACTCCCACCCGGTCACATGGCCAGCAAGCCACTCCCACAAAGCAGGCCATACCTACAGAATAGGTTCTACAAGTTTTTGAAACCCACCACTGTAGCAGTATCTTATAAAGTAATAGAAATTAAATTGCAGCAAGATACATAATTAAATATCCAGAAGATCCATCATACGTAATCCAAAGAGATAAAGTTTTATAATTTAAGAAAGAATGTGTCTTTTATAAAGACAGTTTTTCATATTTCCCTTAAAGCCAGCCAAGGGTTAGGGGTTTGCATATGAACCTAGAGCAGTGTTGGCGAAGCTTTTCAGCACCAAGTGCCGAAATGGGGGTGTGTGCACATGCACTTGCATGCCAGAAACCAGAGGAGCAGCTGCCCAGTGCACATGTGTACCAGAAATATGATCTTCTAGTTTCTGCTGCATGCATGTGCACCAGCCAGCTGGCCTTCACATGTGCATGTTCCCCAGAAACTGGAAGACCAGATAGTGGTGCACATGCACACACCAGAAACTAGAAGAGCAGCCCCCTGGTGCACATGCGCACACCAGAAAGATGATCTTCTGGCTTCCGGTGCACGTATGTGCACCAGCCATTTGGTCTTCGCAAGGACATGTGTGCCAGAAACTGGAAGACCAGGTGCACGGTGCGCATGCCAGAAACTGGAAGAGCAGCTGCCAGGCATGCACATGTTCACTGGGCAGCTGCTCTTCCAGTTTCCAGTATTTCGTGTGCTTGAAGACCAGCTGGCTGGCATGCCAGAACATGGAAGAGCAGCAGGCGACAGCTTGCATGCCTGGAGAGATGGCTCTGTGTGCCATTCCCGGCACACATGCCATAGGATCTAGAGGAATGCAGATTGACCAAACGATGAAAACAGCATGCATCATTGTGCGACAACCTCTACCCCTTCCATGCATAATGAAATGTCATAATTTATACTAAAAGGGGGCGAGGGAGGGATGATGCTTCTGATGGCATATGATGCTTTTGATATAAGTTCCCTTTCAACAGCAAATACCAAGTATTGGTGCTGTCACTGGAAAAAAACCAGGCTCTAGTTGTTTTTCTAGCTGGACTTTCTTTTTTAGTACCACTCATGCTAATCCCATAGAGAACAATGGAGCTCCTGTTTCTTTACATAATGGGATATAGGACTCAAGCTGTAAAATAGTTTATGTATTAAGCACTATAAATCTGGTTCCCCCCCCCCAAAAAAAAACAGTTGGAACTCAGGACCACGGAGTAGCGAGACATGCCAGACAGAAGCCCAACCACTGCATTCTGGATCTAATGCAGTTTCTGGGTTTTCTTCAAAGGCACCTAATAAATTGGTCTGGAAAATAACCAGTATGTAGATCATAGATCCAGGTCAATGTTCTCCAGGAAGGAATGAAGTTGGTAAATCAAGTGCAAATGGAAAAAACCACCCCATGCTACCACACTTAACTTTATCACTAAAGGACAGCACATGGTTATAAAGTACTCCAGACTGTAAATCTGTTGATTCTCGGGGAGTATGACTTCATCTAGTGCTGTTAGAATTGCCACTAACTCCCAAATCCTCAGACTTGTTTCATATACGTTTTAATCCTTTATGTTTCATTTAGACCCAAATTTGGTCCAAGGATGGAGCTGACACACTTGAAGAAGGTAGAAACAAAAAATAGAATTGGATATCATTCATCTAAAGAATGGCATCCAGCATCATACACCCTAATGGTCATTTTCAATGGCTTCATTAAGTAGCTTGATGGTTGAACTCCCACCCCACAATTATTCACAGTTAACTATGATTTATTCAGTTAATCCAATTTCTGTTTCATGTGGCATGCTGATTTGTAAGTAGACTCACAAGCCCTGAATTTGGGTAAAAGGAATAGGCTTCCTTCTGATTATTCAGTAGCTTCTGCAAGCCCAGATGGGCTCCATCACACACTTTTTCACACTGCACATCTGTATCTGTTGTTCCATACCCTGTTTCCCCGAAAATAAGACGTCCTCAGATAATAAGCCCAATTGGGCTTTTGAGCACATGTGCTAAAATAAGCCCTCCCAAAAAAATAAGCCCTCCCCAAAAATATTGCAACACAGCAACAGCCATGAGGTGACCACACTTCCTGCACCTCAAAAATAATAAGACCTCCCTGAAAATAAGGCCAAGGGCTTATTTCGGGGGGAGGGGGTCAAAAGAAAATAAGACCCTGTCTTATTTGGGGGGAAATACTGTACTATAATATTCCGGAACTGTAGAATTTCTCCACTATTTTTGAAAAGAGAGGAACTATTATTTACAAGATCACAAGATCCACAGCAAAAGTGATGGGATGTATTCATTTTTGCTTTTCATCAAATAAAAGGACATTGCTGTCAGGAGTAGTTCAGCCCAAACTAACCTGCTTTGGCTTTATTAACCAGTTAATCCCTCCTTATTAGATTGCCATTGATGAATTAATATATATTTAGTTTTTCTTTCATTTTTTTTCTCTGTAAATTACCCAGAGTCACAGAGCAGTCATGCAATCTCAATATTGGATAAAATAAAAATCATTTAATTAAAAGTTTATATTTCAGTGTTTTAGAGTATGTATGTTGAGAATACAATGAAACATAGTGAATGTGTTCCTAGAAAACAAATGCTAAAATATCAGCAAACAGCAGTCTTTTGTGACTTTTGTGACATCATGAAAATACCATTACTATATGTGAGCATAACTTTGTCAAGGCTATTACACATTTAGAACAGTCATATTCTGTTTATATGGGTATCAATTACTAATTCTACTAATAATAAACACACATTCATTTTATTATATTTAAAGAATTTACATGGCCACCAACCTCATGTAGTGATCCCAACTGGTAAAACAAGAATAAAACAAGAAAGGAAAATATTTGTAACTGAGAGGTCCATGGTGCTCTCTGAGTTTGATTGCTTTCTTGCAGATGTTTTATTACGCAAACATTTGTTTGGGTAATGAAGTGTCTGCAAGAAAACAACCAACAGAGAGCAAGGACCCTTCAAGATCCCTCAAGAATAAAACAAAACCAGCTTTCCCACCAGGCACTGGACCACCCAGACTATTAATCTCCTGACTCAATACCACATTCTAGTTCAATGCTACATAATATTCCAGGAATGATCAAGAAGATCAACAAGATTAACTGGTGAAAAGAAAACTGAAGCCTTCACCAATTTCTCAACAATCTTTGTCCACCTCTAAGCTCCCATCATCTCCTATCAATACCTACTAACCTGTTGGCTGAAGGATCCATTTGTCAAGTGGTAGAGGTCTCAGTACAAATAAAAAAAACCAACCCCATCTACATATCTGGGATTGCACTGAATATGTAATGGTTTTTGAGCATAAGAAATTTAAATAGGAATAAAGTTGAGAAGCAGGCAGGCAAATCTGTGGTTTTGCAATGTTCCATAAACATACACAATAATCTTTACCAGAAAGATACATCCACAGCATTCCATCTTTGGGACAGAGCCATGATTTATGATGCATAAGAACACAAGTGCAAAAAGCTTATATTCCAGCTTTTGGTATTTTCTTTCCATGCTTCATTGTACATTTTATATTTTCAGTTAGGGAACATTTTTGCAGCTGCCTTATTAACACTTAATATTTGTAAACTGAGAAGTCCTTCCAGGAAACAAAGCACTCGTGGCTCGGCAGCAGTGTTCTCAGTAACTGCTTTTGGACTGTGCCAGGAATAATGTCCTAAAATGTGGGTATTGATGCTGGCATAGTAATTCACTGCTCACAATAAAGCACAACAAAAGGTTTCATTGGATGTGGGGTTTTTTTTTTTTTTTTGTGGTATTTAAAATTGACATAAGTTCTTGTGATTACTAAACCCTCTTGAAAGAAATAACAGATCCTAAGATCATACTAAAAAGCAGAAACATCACCCTGCCAACAAAAGCCAAATCTATGGTTTTCCCAGTTGCAATATATGGCTGTGAAAATTGAACCATAAGAAAGGCTGAACACCAAAGAACTGAGGCCTTTGAACTATGGTGGTGGAGATGACTCCTCCAAGTCTCTTGGACTGCAAGGCGATCAAACCAATCAGTCCTAGAGGAGATTAACCCTGACTGCTCTTCAGAATGCCAGATCCTGAAGAGGAAACACAAATACTTTGGCCGCCTAATGAGAAGGAAGAACTCACTGGAGAAGAGCCTAAGGCTGGGAACGATTGAGGGCAAAAGAAGAAGGGGACGACATAAAATGAGGTGGTTGGATGGAGTCACTGAAGCAGTAGGCGTGAGCTTAAATGGACTTCAGAGGATAGTAGAGGACAGGAAAGCCTGGAGGAACATTTTCCAGGGACAATGGGTCAGTCATGGCTTTGCAACTAACAAAACAACAACAAGGTCATGCAGCACCTATAAAATTCCTAAGGGAAGGGTTTTTTTAAAAAACTTTTTATTTTAATCCTACCTTTTTATTTTTGTAAATAACTCAAGGCAGTGAACATGCTTAATATTCCTTCCTCTTCCTATTTCCTACACACAAAGTCTGCTGAGTTGGCTGAGAGAGTAACTGACCTAAAGTCACCTAACCAGCTTTCATGCCTAAGATAGGACTAGAACCAGAGGTGGTTATTCAGCAGGTTCTGACCAGTTCTGGAGAACCGGTAGCGGAAATTTTGAGTAGTTTAGAGAACTGGTAAATACCATCTCTGACTGGCCCCATCCCCATCTATTCTCTGCCTCTCGAGTCCCAGCTGATCAGGAGGGAATGGGGATTTTGGAGTAACCTTCCCCTGAATTAGATAGAATCAAGAGCACGTGAAGTGTTGATGCCGCTTTATAATGCCTTGGTGAGGCCACACTTGGAATACTGCATTCAGTTCTGGTCGCCACGATGTAAAAAAGATGTGGAGACTCTGGAGAAAGTGCAGAGAAGAGCAACAAAGATGATTAGGGGACTGGAGACTAAAACATATGAAGAACGGTTGCAGGAACTGGGTATGTTTAGCTTAAGAGAAAGAAGGACTAGGGGAGACATGATAGCAGTGTTCCAATATCTCAGGGGTTGCCACAAAGAAGAGGGAGTCAAACTATTTTCCAAGGCACCTGAGGGTAGAACAAGAAGCAATGGGTGGAAACTAATCAAGGAGAGAAGCAACTTAGAACTGAGGAGAAATTTCCTGACAGTTAGAACAATTAATCAGTGGAACAGCCTCCAGAAGTTGTGAATGCTCCAACACTGGAAGTCTTTAAGAAGATGTTGGATAGCCATTTGTCTGAAACGGTATAGGGTTTCCTGCCTAGGCAGGGGGTTGGACTAGAAGACCTCCAAGGTCCCTTCCAACTCTACTATTGTATTGTATTGTATTGTAAGTGAGGTGGGAAAGGAGATTTTACAGAATCCTTACCCTGCCATGCCCACCAAGCCATGCCCAGAGAACCAGTAATAAAAAAAATTGAATCCCACCACTGACTAGAATTCACAGTCTCCTGGTTTCTAGCCTGGTGCTTTAATCACTAGACCAAACTGGCTCTCAAACTTTTATTTTATTACCGTATGTACACTTTTTTTTTACCAGAGATAAATAATAAATAACTTCACTTATACTTGCATGGCAATTATAAATTCTAATTATCAACAGTACTTCAAATCGCATAGCTAAACAGTGGAACTAAACTGTATTGAAGAATCAGCCAGATACATTGTGATAAGTGTCAATGTAAATCCAATTAAGAAAGGATGCAACCAAAGGTTTTTTTAAAAAAAAAATGAAAACAGGCTTTAAAACATTCTTCTTTGACACATACCTATTAACTAACATCAACAGAGCAGGAAGCAACACCAGATAAATAAGACAAATTGTTAAAAAAAATCTTCCCCAAAAACAAACAAAGAAGAAATAATACTCCAATCAAGTCTGGTAAAATAACTCACTGCATATAAAAGGCAAGCAAACTGCATTCCTTCTGAACTAATGAAGTTACCTAGCTTGGTGATAAAAGGACTGCAGGAAAAAAAAAACATGCTCAGAAAACATCAGGAACTGTACTTCAACTCAATCCTGTTCCACATATATTCTCCAATATTGTTTACAGCTAAAAGAATTATTTTGTCCATAAGTAAAGGGGAAGACCTTTTTAATCTAAATAGTTTATTAGACTAGTGAAATAATCTACAAATTAACATCAATAGAAATACCAAAATGGCATGGAGGATCTGGACAGCAAAGGCTGTGGCAAACCTATGCTGTTTCTACAATTGTGTATATCTCTGGTACTAGCCAAGCAAGTGAAGGTCTTGTTTGCAAAATGCGCATTCAGCGAACCAGTTGTTACACCGCTTGAATCCCACCACTGGATCAAGTATACATAAAAGACTTATGCAAGGAATGTGGCTTCACTTGGGTGATGAAAGTAAAATCTGCCATCAAACACGTGGATGTTGATTTTGCAGCCCCTAATCAAACCATAGCATCTGTAGTCACCATTTCATCCAAACAAGGAAATGAAAACTATGAGCTTCAGGAGAAAGCCAATATTTTCCATTTCCAAGCATGGCTGAATAATTTGGATTTCCCTGAAGCTGGTAACCTTTATTTCCCTCTTTAAAGATGATTAGACTTCTTAATAAGCTGAGCTCGGATTGTCTGGACATAGCCCAAAGAACCAGATATAGCTCCTTAAATGATGGGTAGAAGATTCCCTTTTTCTCCTCATAAAGCATTTCCGTAGAATATGTAGTATAGTTTGTATATCCAATAACTCTTTATTTACACTGCGTGCATTCTTTTACAACAAGGAATTCCAAACTTTTAAAAATGTCTTCCATCTAAGAACATAATAGTTGAACAAAACTGATGCGCTCTTAGTGGTGAGTTTCCCAACAGAGTTATTTGCCTTGTCAAAGTCTATAAATATGCACTCTTGGGGTCTGGATTAAATTTAAAACTGAGTTGTTACTAATGCATTCAAAAATTAAATTATAAAACATTTATGATGGTGTCATCTATCTGAAAGGGAAACTGTTGTCATTGTCTCCACTTTGTAATTCCCTTGGTACCTAATTCATAACTGAAGCATCATCTCATTCGCTCACTCACACACACACATATACACACTATGGGTAGAGCAATTTACAATTTTTCCCTGGATGCTTCTCTTACAAATTTACATCTATTTTTGTCTCAAACATTGCTCTGTATTATTAAAACATACCATCTTACATTGAAGAAAGGAAAGGGCAATCTAGTCATTATATTTTGGGATTATTGGTCAAAACGTCTAAATCCTTGCCAAATAAATCTATGGACTACCTCTCCAAATAGTATTAAAACTGAACATTTCACTTGATAATCAATATATCAAGGAAGAGATTTTTCTATTTAAATATAAGACCAGGTTCATTTAATCATTTCTGTGGGGGGAAAATGGCCCCAAACATCATAATCATTTCTCAAGACATATTCTTGTGGCATCCTATAAATATTTCCCCACCTTAAAACAAATGATACTTTGACTTCTCTTAGATAAATACAGCCCCCACCCCCATTCTACCCCACATGGGGAATTATGCACAAGTAGACACGCAGTGGTCACCAGAGGTGGGTTTCACAGACGTTTACCACCAGTTTGCCGTGAGTCTGCACACTCATTTTGTGAGCATGTGCGCCTTCCACGCCTGTGCACAAACTTCCATGCATGCACTTTGCTCGCACGCAGGACTTGCATGCATGCGCACGGCTTCAAAAATATGGCTAAATAGGATGGCATAGAGCCAGGGCAGGGGGCAGCCCACCCGAACGGGTCTGAATTGGCTGAATACCACCTCTGGTGGTCACATATTTAGGATATGAAATGTAGCATAAAATATTAAACCAGCTCTAGTAGAAGAGTATATTATGATGATATTGTCTAGAGCTGATGATGTTGCCTAGTCAGGTAATGAAATGTTTGCAAGCAAATAAACATGCATAGAGAGCACCTAAAATTCCACTATCAAACCAGCCCCCACAGTCCGATCTAAACAATTGAGAGACACTAATTACAATTTTAAGCCGGAACTCTATGTCTATAAATCAGATGAGCCAATATAAACTTAGAGCACAATGCAACCTAGATAGAGGTCTTATCCTGCCGAACCACAATTCCCATCATCAATTTCTAGAATTCATATGAGATGCCGTAGGAATTATGGCAGTAGTAAAGTCTAAAATTCTTATTTCACTGCACTGCATATAGGTAAATAAATGGGAAGATATTTGAGCACAACTGGTAGGACAGGAACAAGATTTTCCTACTTATGCCAGACATAGATTCAAATTTGGAATAAGATTTGGGGAGGGGGTCACCTGTGTCTAAAACAAAGTTTTCAGTTCATTTCTAAGCCAGGACTGGATCAACTTTCATCTCTGCTACCTTTTTTTGGAGGGGGGGGGAGGTCAAGCAAGTATGTATTAACTTCATCCTTAGAATCAAGTCCAAGTTAATATTTTGATGTAGTTTCTACTTCTGGCTTCAGCTATGAACCACATTGTCCAATTATATTTTAAAGATTAACAGTACTGTTGGGCCATAGACTTTCACAAATTGGATTGTCCTCCTGAGGATTTAGTATGTAAATGCACTTATTACATATCATTTATGTGACTTAATCTCATTCAAGTTTAATTGTAAATTCTAGAATTAATCCCTTAAGAGGAAAAACAGATAAAAAAGAGGAGTGCAAATACTAATTGTCCAGAATAACAATGTATTTTGCTACTGATAATAAAGCTTTGTTATACTTTATTAATGTTATCGGATTTGGGAACAATAGTTCAAAATTGTTAATCTGTGGTTTTACTGATATTGTAGCAAAAGGTATTAATATTCCTATAACAATAATCTTTAAAGCTATTTTGGAAATGAGGAGTCTTTTTTCCCCCTGATGGAGATGTGGGTGAAAACTTCACTGAATGGTGATGTTTGCATGTCACTCTTTGACAGCTAATAAACATCATATGGACTAACATTGCAACGTAATGTGGCACTGTTTGCTAAATTCTATCAAAATAAGATGTCAGCCTTATTAGAGCAAATGTCATATATAGAAGAACACCATTTGCAATGCAATCACACAGCTCAAATCAGCAGAGAGGAAAAGGGTAAAATAACAACTCTGCATTAGCATATGGTTGGAGCCTGAAATTGTTTTAATGGCACATACATATAAATATAAATACTAGTAACATATAATTAGCTTAATATGCATCCGTAGGGCTGGTCTTTAAATTAGGATTTATTTTCTATGCAAATCTCCAATGTTGGAGTGGGGAGTATGTTGTCTAATTGCATACCTGATCATTTTTATGCATTGTGTAATATATAATACTGAAACACTTCCAAGATATGGTAGTAGGCACTTTGATGAGTCTGAACAATTTGATTATCTTTGGGTCTTGATGATTCAGAACTGGGTTCTTTGATTTTATTTTTATTTTTTTGTAATCCCTAAGGTCTTCTGCTCCACATAAAATAGGAGCTATGTCCTCCACAAGGAAACAGACTTGCTTGCATAATAGGATTTCCTTTTTCTGATTTTCCAAATTTTCTTGGAAGGATTCCCCAACCTCCATAGCAGATTTTGGGCAGCAGAGGGGAAAGGAAATCGATTCTCTTAGTAATCTTGTTTTGACTGGTGGGCAGAAATACTTGGATACAATTCTATTTTCCTTCATTAATGGTTAAAACAGAGGCAAAATCAGTCAAGATGAATGTTCATGAATACAATTATTCTTTATTTGATTTGGCACTGATGAGTTTCCAAGATAAGGTTACAGTGATTTAAATACCTCTAATCCAGAAGAATCTAGCAACGTATCTTTATTAAATGTACGTTTAGTTTTCAAATAAAAATGAGCAGTATAAATTTATCCAGCATTATTAACCTTTGGGGTATTCAGAAACAGAATACATTTTCTTGTGGTTATTTTAAGTAGAGAGCATCCAGTGGAGTAAAATTCAATGATTGTTTCCCAAGCCACAGAAAAATCAACAGAAGAAACATACAATTCTTGCCATATTTCCTCAGCCTTATCCAGTATTGGTATTAAATTATAATTTTTATGACTTGCTATTGTTGAGATTTTATTCAACATCCTATCTATATGTGTGATCCAGTCTAATTTCATATAATTTGTCACCTATTCAGGTTGCAAAAAAATAAGCATTAAACAATTCTGCTCACTATGACCATCTTTGGATCTTGCTCTACTTTATATTGATTTGGTTCCAATTTTCCTTCTCTTAGATCCTTTCTTCTCTCAAAGATTTTTGGTGCAAAAGTTCTTAATAAATATATTTAATTTGACCTATGGGGAAAATTGTCAGTACAGATAAATGAGAAAGATATATAATATGAATACCTTTAAATGTAATTAAAATAAACTTGAATTTATTTTGATGCTCAACATTCTAAATTTAACACTTACTGCAAATAATTCACATTCTCAGTGAGCAACATAGTTTCACTGACATACAAAAGTATATGCAATTAACCCATAAACCACCCAAAATCTAAGCCTTTTCCATTTGTCATAGACTTTATCTAAAATAGCATATGTGTATCATAAAGGTCTTTTTTCCCAACCGTCAGAAGCAGATTTTATGAGGACAAAAATATGATTGCTTTTTTTTAACATCATTGGCTATAAACCAGTCCATTCACAATTTTGCTTTACAAACAGTATATGAAAGGCAACATAAAAGACCAAAGATTAAAAAAAAAAACCTCAGAGGTGTTGAAAGTGTGTTTTGGAGAAAGAAAGCGGGAAGCCAAACAGAAATTTTGAGAAAAGTTCAAATAGAGTAGAATAACAGAGTTGGAAGGGACTTGGAGATCTTCTAGTCCAACCCCCTGCTTAGGCAGGAAACCCTACATCACTTCAGACAAATGGTTATCCAGAACGTAGTAGCCCAAAAGCATGCATATGCAAATAAATAGGTGCCACTTCAATGAGAAAGTAATAGCATTCCATGCACCTCAGCATATTGTCATGCTCACAACATGACAAGTATCTTTAGACAACACTGGCTCCCTCAGCTATGAAACAGAGATCAGCACCACTCCCTAAAGCCAGACACAATGGGATAGGGGAAAACTTTACCTTTGCATTTGCAGGGAAACAGTAGGAATGCAAAAAATACCATTCTGTCTATATATTTACAAATATAAATAAATTGTTGTTCCTGCCAAAATTTATCATGTAGTGAAACCTGGAGAAAGATAGGGTCAAATTCATTAAACTGTGAATCAAAAATCAACAATAAAAAGCTAGTCCATGAACAAATAATGAACCAATCCTTTATTCATTTGTCATAGTCTGCCTTTCAGGTAAAGAAATGTGTCTTTGTTCTTGCACCTGGAAGTTGCATTGTATTGTTTGCTGCTACGTCTATTCTCAGAAGATAATCAGAGACAAGGAACAGTCTTACATAAATTCTTACAAGCTTTTTCATGTTATTTTTTCATTTCCTCCTCTCCCTTCATATCTCTATGTTAGACATGTCAATCATTACAGCAGCTGCAGTAATACTTATGTACCTAGGAAGTTTTCTACAATGGAAGAACCAAGGCAGAACTATGTATGCCAAAACACTCAGGTAGATGAGGATCTTGTAGACACACAATAAAGGTAAAGGTAAAGGTTCCCCTTGCACATATGTGCTAGTTGTTCCTGACTCTAGTGGATGGGGCTCATCTTTGTTTCAAAGCCGAAGAGCCAGCACTGTCTGAAGATGTCTCTGTGGTCAGGTGGCGGCATAGCTAAATGCCGAAGGTGTACAGAATACTGTTACCTTCCCACCAAAGGTGGTTCCTATTTTTCTACTTGCATTTTTACATGCTTTCAAACTACTAGGTTGGCAGAAGCTGGGACAAGTAACGGGAGCTCACTCTGTTATGCAGTGCTAGGGATTCGAAGCGCCGAAGTGCCGACCATTCTGATCAACAAGCTCAGCATCTTAGCCACTGAGCCCTTGGACACATAATAGGTCTAGAAAATATTCGTCATGTATAGGAATTTTCAAACTGGATATATATCTCCACCACAGCTATGTGAATCATAACATAGTCGATATATGCCTGCTTTATGTTTTCCAAAAAGAAATTTTCTTGGAGCCACTAACTCAAAATCCAATGTCCCCTCTCTGTTCCACTGAATGAAGAAATTCTATCTGGAAAAACACCCAATTGGATTTCATACATTATTTTCCTGGGCAATACTTTTTCGATATTATGCTGGTAATAAATGACCCTATAAATGATACACTCAGCATAAATCTTGATATACCAAGAGATCATGGAAGGCAGTACCTTGCCAGAGGTAAAAACTGGCTGCCAGATATGAAGAATACTATGGAGCCCTGAAGACATTATATGACTAAGATGGCTGGGATGGGCAGTGAAAGGAATTGGAAACAAATCATACTTAAATTCAGAAAAGTAGGGAGAGAGAAACAATAAGATCTATTTTACAAGATAATCATGGATTCTAAATCAGGCTTATTATTGTTCGTAACAATTTGTGGGTCTCCTGCCATACTGTAGCTAAGCTCCAATAGAGTTTTTCAGCAAACCAACCTTTAACAATCTGCTCGGCTAGGACAGAAGGGAGATTTAGCCCAACTATTGCTAAATCACCACAAAGTTTTGATACTTGAATTTACCTCACTAGATTTGTTTCAATCTCATAGCTGTTACATAGTATCTTAAATTCTCCCTATTTCTCCTTCTCTCTGTCAAATGTAAACCACACAATGATTTTCCTTACAGTAAGGATCTCCAAGATAATATCCTTAAACCACCAGTGATACTGCAGAGCCTTCCCTGGTGACCACCAGCCCTCCTGTCTCATTCTAACATTTATAAAGTTACAATTTCTGGGTTTCAAAATTCCAGACTCTTAGATGGCAGGAAAAAGACACAGAAAATTCAGTTTGCTGCCAATTAATGCTTGCAGATTCATAACAGGTGGGCCACCCAACTCCTTCACAACTATGTCTGTATATATTTGCCAGCAAAAACAAAAACAAAAAAACCCTGACAATTCATAGGAGTTTAGCACGGAGAAAGCAAACGCATTTGTTTTCCTTCAAATTGTACCACTGGCATTATTTGTAAGCTTCCCCACTCCTCCCGTGGCAGCCATTTTTCTTAAGTGCCCATAGACGCATGAAGGCAAATCTATGGCACGCATGCCAGAGGTGGCATGGAGAGCCCTCTTTGTGGGCATGTGTGCCATTGCCAGCTGCTCTTCTGGTTTCTGCTGCACTGGCCAGCTGGTCTTTGTGGGTGCCGGAGCATCAGAAAATGTCCCAAAAAAATAGCCAAACATGGACAAAAACAGGCCGTTTTGGGGGACATTTTCACGCTGTTTTTAGACCTGAAATATGGTCTCAAATGGCCCAAAATATCGCCTCAAAATGGCCCCAAAACAGGCATGTGCGCACCAGCCAGCTGGTCTCAGGGTTTTATGTGCTCCGGCGTGCACATGCGCACACCTAAATGTGCGTGCATATACGTTCCAGTTTTGGCACTCAATGCCAAAAAGGTTTGCCATCCCTGCCATAGACAGTTTGAAGGCCTTTGCCTTGGATAATGCTGATTTGAGAACAAAAACCTTACTTTTTCCTTCAGGATATTACAACAACTGAACCATTCATAATTGATGGATTGTGCAATTTCAACGACACATAGTCCATGACAGAATTAATTAGGCATTGATACTATCACAGTTATATTAGTTCAAGATAATTTACATCTTCTAAACACAGTCTATAAGCTTTACTCAGCTGATCTGTTAGTAGCAAAACATGCATTTGTCCTGAGGCAAGGCTTCAGAATGAATGAAAACATGTCTGGATTTTGTTCTCTGTAAAGATGACAGAAAGAACAATGGCTTGGGTATGAAGACTGGCATAACCAGCCAAATTTCAAAGAAGAATTTTTTTTAGCAGGCAATGAAATAAAACCATGGTCCGGTCTTAATATTTGAATAAACCACAAAGGTTTTTTTGTACTAAAATGTAAAATAAACAAACACACACAATACTTCAGAGAGAGAAAAACATGTTTCCAGAAAAGTGCATGCTATATGTGAATATATATGAGTTCGCCACTAAAAATAGTATGCATTTTTTTTGCTTTTGTTTTTAAAGTTTGGTCACAGATTTTGTTTAAATAGCTGCTCATTTGGCTTCACTCTCATTCACTGTGCAGACTTAAAATGAAAAGGTTCTGCTCCAATTAAAACATGTAACTTGGAAAGTCTTCATTTAAATTGTAACATTCAAGTATTCTCAGTTGTTGGGGAGAGGGTAAATCGTTTATTATGAGAAAAACAAATCTATGCCTGTCCAGATGTTTTTGCTTAGTGAGTATCATACTTCCCCAGCTAATGCATTCACATGAAGGTCACAAAAAAACAACTACCACCTGGGAAGCACCTTTATCTGACCTATTCATATTTACTTGTGTAGCATAACCTGCTTCTTGTCACTCAAGCTTTCAAACTACATTAATAAAAGCTGAATCCCAATTGCCTGCCAGAGTCCTTCATGTCTTTAGCTAAGAATTTGTGGGAAGAGACTCAGAAAATCATGTACAAAGAAAAGGGAACCTTCTTATGTAGCTGCTTAATAAAAACAAAACAAAACTCAAGGACACATAAAATTTCTTTCAGCGTGATTAGTTTTTAGGCCCTGTGGATGGACCTGGAGACTTTTCATGCTGAAAAAAACAAGAAAGGCAGGATATAAATGGAAATATTTTCCCCAAAATTATATAAAAGATTAATTGGGATGGCATGAAGTTGCATTACCTGGTTTTGTCATAGCTTTGTTCAGAGGTGGACTGCACATACGTTAACAACCGGTTCGCCGGAAATGTGAGTGCACGGACCTTCCTTGCTTTCGCGCAGCTTCAAACACAGAGAAAAACTTCTCAGGCAGAGTTGAGCAGGTGATTAGAGCAGGTGAGTAGAGCAAGTGAGGCGCAGCAATCACCTGGGCTTCATGGGTAGGAAACAAAGCCAGAGAGCGAAATAAAAAGGACCGGCTAGCACTGAGGCAAGTGAGCATGCCCAGTCAGTGGTTGGAACTAGTAGTTCACCTGAACCGGTCTGAACTAACAGCAGCACACCTCTGGCTTTGTATATTCCAGTCAAACTGTTACCTAGAAATTACTGTAAGAAACTAGTTAGTAAAGCTAAATTAATTTTTTGGATGTAGCTCTCTGTCTGAAAAGATTCTTGTAGAAGCCTACCTTCATAGCCATTCATTCATTCATTCATTCATTCATCAAATGTTAAAGCCATCCATCTCTGTCAAAGAGATGTGCATACAGATAAAAACACCGTAAAAATATAAGGAATGGAAAAACATTACAAGGATATAGATGCATGCATTCAACAGTTCATATAAGCATGATCTACATGATATCCAGCTAGCAATAATCTGTGGTATGTGGGAAACACTTTGGGAGACAGGGTGAAAAGATGTTGCCTAGGGAATGGTCTGATAAGAGAGGGCATAGCCTGTAGCCTGGTAAGAAGGAATGGTAAGAAGCTCAGAAGGGACCCTCCCTAAAGTCTCAGGCTGTAAAAATGACAGTGGAAGATGTGTATTTTCATATTTACAACCTTTTGGGCACCAGGGACCGGTTTCATGGAAGACAATTTTCCCATGGGTGAAAGGATGAAGCTTTGCTTACTTATGTGACCCAGTTCCTAACAGATCACGAACTGGTACTAGTCCACAGCCTGGGAGTTAGGACCCCTGGTGTTAGGCCTGCAGCCAGGTTCCTTTTGGATCTTTGGCCTGCCACACTTCTATCTACTATGCTATTTCTATAGTGGGGAAATGGGAGGTGGATAGTAAGCAGTAGGATGTGATGTAACCAAAATAAAATTCCTTTTAGATTGCCAAGATTGCCAAGATCCTTTGTCTTGGTACCTCTGCACTTGACTGGAACTGGATGGGTGAAACTGCCAGCATGGCAGTGGTAGATTGGACCATGTGATGGACTTGTGGGTGTGGGGGCAAGATCTTGAACTTTCAACTGGGTGGGGAAAATCAAGAAGCTTTCAGATTTGGGTTTTTCCAGATGTGTCAACATGGCTCTCTTAATAAATTGGAACTTTGAGCAATACTTTGCCTTAGACTCTGATTTAATTTTGGATGCTTTGGAACCCTGACACCTGGACTAAATGAAATTTCTTTAGAAATCGACATAAGCCACATTCTTTCATTATTTACTGCTAATAGCTGTTTTGCATTTAAATTAACCAAATTTAACTGTTAAATATTTTATGAACTATATTGATGCTGGTTTATTCTTTTGGTTTAATAAAAGCAGGCACAGCAGGATTTTGCACTTCTCCATTGCCTTTTGAAAGGTAACTGCATTTCTGCATTTAAAAAAATCTACCATCACTACCAATCAAATAAAATAATGTTTTAGATGAACCACGCCTCTTTTCTGATCAAAGATGCATTTTAATTCATGTCAGTCTGCTTCTGTGAATCGTTGCTTTGTTAAATGCCAATAAAAGAATTTCCAACATAAGAAGGTTTGATTTCATGTGTGCAGATTTAGCCCAGAATTTCCATAATTACATGAGTGGTTGATAGCAAATGAGCTTAAAAAGGTAATTAATATGTTCTTTTAGAAAGCTAAACAGCAAAAGTAAACATGCTAATGTTAAAACAGGGCTTTTAATATTAAGTAATCAAATATAGATCTAAAATTGATTCCATTCAATTGCCCAGGGACTTTTAAAAAAAATTGTAGCTGATTAGATCAAGACATGGTGAATATGGAATATGAAATATGGAAGGAGATAAAAATGGATTTAAATAGATGGCAAAAATTAAATGTGCCCTTAATGGAAAGAATTTCAGTAATTAAAATGAATGTACTACCTAGAATGTTATTTTTATTCAGACTATATCGATATTGATTAGAGATTCCACTTTCAAACAGTGGCAGAAAGATATATCTAAATTTATTTGGCAAAAAAAATAAAAAACCAAGAATTAAATATAAGCTGCTACAAGATTCTAAAGATAGAGGAAGTCTGGGTTTTCCGGATTTTAGATTATATTATGATGCTTGTTATCTGGTATGGTTAAAAGATTGGAAAACTTTTAAAAATTAAAGGCTGTTAGACCTTGAAGGTTTTGATTTGAGATTTGGATGGCATGCCTATCTGTGAATGACAATGTAAAAGTTAACCCTGTCTTTAAGGTTCATATTATTATTGATTACATGTTCATGATGGAAGTATAATAAAAGATTAGCTGATGAAGTGCCAATTTGGCTATCACCTCATGAAGCACTACATAGAACATAGATAATTTCGGAATGTAAATGGATGACATATCAAGACTTACTGATATTTGATTTACATTTATATTGATTGTCTCCTGAGTGCTTATTTGTACCCTAAGACCATCATTATGTGCTATACCTTATGATTCTTGATGAATGTATCTTGCCTTTTTATGTATACTGAGAGCATATGCACCAAAGACAATTCCTTGTGTGTCCAATCACACTTGGCCAATAAAGAATTCTATTCTACCCAAAAAGGGGTTTAAGATAAAGACAAGAGAACAACTAGTAAGTGAAATATTTGCTTGTGATTGGTTTAATTATTACAAAATTTCCGAAAGATTTAACCTTGGTAAAAAAATAAATCTGAATTGGACATTAATTTATGTTCTAGAGATGACCACTTGATTTCAAAAGTATATAAAATGCTACTCAAGATAAATCTAGAAGATAAATAAGTTAAAGAATGCTAGAGAAATGGGATAATGTATGGAGGGGGCTAAGATTTACATTAAATTATAGTTTGAAAGAAAACGTTTGTAAAATGATGTATTGTTGGTACTTGACCCAAAATAGACAAGTGAACAAGTATAAAGGGATTTCTAATAAGTGCTGGAAATGTAGTCAAAATCCAGGTTCATTTTATCATATGTGGTGGTCTTGCAAATATGTGAAAGCATACTGGATAACATGGCAATGCAAAGAATATTTAAGATACAAATATTAATGAAACCTGAAACTTCTTTTAGGTATGAGAGACAAGTCAATTGAAAAACAATGTGGGGTGTTATATGCTCACTCGGTAAAACCACTTAGAGTGGACTATAAAGCACTGTGAAGCTGTATATAAATCTAAGTGCTATTGCTATTTGCACTAATAATAACAATAACACAATTATTACTTGTTTTCAGTGGCAGTGGCAGTCTTTCCAATGGACATCAAACTGCTTCCCTGCTTGATGACTTTTAAGGAGGCTGCTCTAGAGACAATTCTAATTAACTAAAGAGTATTAGCAATCTTTTATCTATTTTTAATTATTGTCATTCCTCAATGCTATTTTTATCTTACTTTATTTGGACTTTATATGTAATCTTGTTTAAAATTGTTTACGATATCTTAAGACTTACTGTGGATGTTTTAATGTTTTATGTCATAGAAGCTCACAAGATTTCATTGGACTGGCAAGATAAAATGGAGTCAATGAATGAATAAATGTTATTTATTAGAAAATCCCAGATTCTATACATATTCAAATTAAAATTAAAAAAAGAGATATGGTGAAGATTGGAATAATTTCAAGAAATGTCTTTGCATTTGGTGAAGGATGAAAAATATGGCATCTACAGACATATAGTCAGCAATAGCACAGATCTTCTACATGGGGAAGCATCATTAGGTTTATTACTGTTTCCTTTCTAGCAGGGTTGTCAAACTTGCAGCCCATGGGCCAGATGTGTCATGCACTGGCGACATCTACACCCGGTTTAGCAAAGGGGAAAAAAATCTCCATACATTATGTGACGATGCTGTGGCGACACAAGTTTAACACCCCTGCTTTTTCTAATTCAGAAACTCTGGGGAGTAACATCAATTGCTTTCACTGTAAAAATTCAGTAGAAAGAGATATTGGATATAAGTCAAACCACCAAGTCCATCCCTTATATTTTACTGCACTTCATGAATTTTTTTTTGTATTGAAGAAGTCTGATAATCCTTATTAACATTCTCTGCTTTGCATGACACTGTCTGATATTTGGTAAGGAAGTTATACAAAATTAGAGCTACAATCTCAGAAATATTATTAGTTCTTTCCCAAGTTAGCAAACTTCTTTACATAAATTAAAGCTTTCTTAAAACAAAGCCTTCTTAATGGGAATAGAATAGAAATCCTAAATTAAACAGAATTGAATGGTAGAAATCTTAAATTAAAATGAAAAGAACTCTATTCATGGAAAGGAAACTAACAATAAAGAAAAGCTTTTTAATCCAGATGTAGTAGCTCTCGATGAATACCCACAAATATGTTATTTAACCTGAAGTGGTATTGTCTAAAAAGGCCTTCTTGTATGCCTTTTTTCAATGAGTCAGCTCTGAATCACATCTCAGACCTAGAATGGAGATATGTAACACCTAGAATATTTTAAAATTATGTCATAGGTTAAATTAATTGAGATTTATTGAATAAGCTTGAGTAAAGATACTGTGAATCATATTAGTTCTTGCACTTTGAAAAATGGATTAGTGGCAGCCAAATTAATGCATTTTTAAAGGGTTGTGATATTTAATAACCTCTCTGACAGAAACGATTCTTATATATTAGTAGGGCAAATGTTAACTTACTTAAATGAGCAAATGATAGCCATAACCAAAAGGTCCATCAAGATAAACTATATTATTACTACTTTATTTAATACTAAATGATTTATTATGCCATGACACTGAATCAATTGCTTGTTTCTCTCATAATTCAATAAAGAAAATATTATTTAGTTGGTCTTCTCAAGTCCAATAATAATACAAATGTCATCTTCAACTTAAACTCATGTTAACCATTTGTTATAAAAGTGCTCTTAGTAAAGGGGATTAACTGGCACCCTTGTATGCTAGACTTCTCTAACACCCACTAGTTGTGATGAACTCAAGCCATTTTGGTCTAGTGTTTAAGCCAATGGTTTAAGTAAAAGACAGTGAGTTCTAATCTTGCCTCAGGGATAAAAGCTGGCTGGGTAACTTTGGGCCAGTCACTCATTTTCAGCCCAATTCACCTCACCTTGCTGTGGGGAAAATAGGAGGTATGTCTTAGGTATGTTTTATTTCTAAAAATACTAAAGGTGAGATGCAAATAAATAAAATAAACAAACTATGATTCTTATCATATGAAATCAGTCTGAAACAGTTGGCTTAAAAATGCGTCCTTAGATTCCAGGTCCATGACACTCTTGTGTACAAATCATCCCCCTTTCCTATTGAGTGGGAGAGCTCATTTTATCAGTAGGGAGGTACTTTTGTCAGTGGGTACAAGCTCCCCCATAACCTCGATACCTATGGAGATTCTGAGTCATCCAGGTCATGGTTGTCCCAAAGGTGCTTTTTTCAGAGCTGAAGAAGCTTCTTGGATGACAAGCAAAATGTCTTTGAAGAAAAACCAGAAAGTCTGGTTGCCTCTTGAAAAAGCACTTTTTGGACATAACCTTGACATTTATGAGTTCACCTGCAGGCTAACTAGAAACAGTGGATGATATATAAGTGAAAGATGTTATAGAAGATTTTGTATTTGTTTTTATTAGTTTGTTAAACATGTACAATATAGCAGGTATAAATATAAACATGGACATGAATGAAAGAAATGAATACAAATAAATGGGGACAGCAGGATAGGGACAGTAGGCACGCTGGTGTGCTTATGCATACCCCCTTTATGGACCTCTTAGGAATGGTGTGAGATCCACCCATTTAAGGTTGAAGCTGTGAGGGTTAGAGGAAGTAACAACGGAGTCAGGTAGAGCATTCCAGGCATTGACCACTCTGTTGCTGAAATCATATTTTCTGCAATCATGTTTGGAATGGTTTACCTTTAGTTTGTAGCGATTGTTTACCCGTGTATTATTGAGTTTGAAGCTAAAGAAGTCATTGACAGGTAAGATGTTGTAATAGACAATTTTGTGTACTGTGCTTAGATCATACCGCAGATGGCCAGTTCCAGATTGTCAAAGCCCAACATTTCGAGACTGGTGACATAGGGAATTCTATTGTGAGTAGAGGACTGCAGTCTTTACAGTAATAGGGAGGTCAGAAATGGTAGGAGTGGCAATGTTAACTAGTAATAAAGGAGCAACTCTGTTGTCTATGGCTTATCAGAAACAACAGAAGCAAAGTGAGGATACCAAAATCCCATAGCTGTTTTTCTGTCTTTGTTTGAGTTTCATGATGGCATTATTGTTTTCAGTTGTACTGTGCCTATTTTAACTGTTACACTTTATCTTCTGTAAGCCACAATGCTGTCAGGTAGCGGTGGAGTATAAGTTGAATAGATAAATGAATGATAGGATTGTAAACCTACATCTACAATCGATCAGTTATGCCTGACTATGGATAAAGCTTTGTCAATAAAACACCATTACAGGATAGCACATCTGACTAATATGTACACAGGGGCCCGTGATGGATTGTGTAGGAATTATGTAAGGAACAATATGTTTAGGAGTGAACCTATGATATGTTGGCACTCTGACTCAATTTCACAATTCGTGGCAAATCAATACGACTCTAATATCCTATGATAAACAATGAATGTGGTAGAAATGTATTTTTGTTGCAACTCCTATGAACCAAGAATTTCTGATCACTTCTGAATTGTCAGGACAGTAGATCCTCAATTGTTTTCACACTTTAGCTTGTGTAATATAATGTTATGTATGAGGTAAATCATAATTGATTTTAAACAATTTTCAATATGTCAGAAAGCCAAGGATATGTTTTCTTGTATGTGGGAGGCATATAGGATCACCCCAATATTTCTCCTGTTGAAGATAAATCATTCTTGCACCTAAAATCTTCTCTTATCACACCACCTGCACTCTGGAACATCTCTCTGAAGATTTATACAGCTCTCCCTGATTGTTCAACATCATTTTTGGAAACCTGGATTTTCTACTAGGCTAATTCTGCCAACTGCCAGCAGTTTGATCCTCACCGGCTCAAGGTTGTCTAATCCTTCCGAGGTCAGTAAAATGAGGATCCTGTTGATTTCCTGTTGGCTTTTAGATTTTTAGAAAAACTCAGGGTGAAACATTTTCAGATTCCCTTTCTCCTTTTATTCAAATCACCTGACATAAAGAGCATTTCTTCAGCACTTATTTTTTATTTCCATGACACATTCTTGGTAAAGCTAACATTTGAGAGTCTAAACTGAACTGACTTTATTTTTATTTATTTGTACCCAACTTATATTATTTTTACAAATATCTCAAGGTGATAGACATATACAATATACTCTACTCATCCACAACAACTCTGTGAAGTGACTGGCCCAAGAACACCCAGATAGCTTTCATAGCTAAGATGGCACTAGAAGTCATGGTCTCCAATTTTATAGCCTGGTGCCTTAACCAGTAGACCAAATGCTACATTTTGGATTTTCATCAAGCAAAACTATCTAGATGTGTGTAACAACTGAGAACATGTCCTGCCTTCATTATATCAGGATAATAGAAGTAAGAAGGTACTACTTGGTGATAATAGAGAACAGAATGGAAGGTAGGGTTGAAGTCTTTGAACATATCCATGTTATATCTAGAGCTTTCCTTTTTCCTTTACAATTATAATTGCTGGAATGCCATGGAAGGTTAAAGTATGGGATACAACACAATAATGATATAGGCCTCCAAGTTTGAATAAAAAAAATGTTGACTCAGGATTCTAAGTAGAACATCTACAAAAAAAGCCTTCTAAAGCCTTTCTAAAACACTTCTTCCCAAACTGCAGCCAAGTCATTGGGATCCTGCTGTCCTTTTACAACAGGCTTTTATGCCCATTTTTATCAAACTTGTGCCAAGTTTTTAACAAGTTTTGTCTTGATTTCTACTAAGTTGTGTGATGCTTGGACATTTATATAGTTTTTTTTCTTTTTTAAAAAGAATGATACAAAAATATTTTGCATGGGAATAAAGGGAATAATCCAGACTTTCGGTTTTCACTATCATCTATTTTTATACTGTTCATACTACCATACCTAGTATACTATCCTAGCACAGGTAGTCTTTGATTTGACACCATTGATTTACAGTGACTGGTTGAAGTGTCCTTTGACCATTTTTTCACATTTTTGAACTTTATAGCATCCTCAAACTCACGTGATCAAAATGTGAGCACTTGGCAACTGGCATATATTTATGACAGATGCCCTGTCCTGGGGTCATGTGATCACCATTTATAACTTTCCTTCAATGGGGAAACTAGATTTGCTTAATGACTACATGATTCACTTACATGCAGTAATTCGCTCAATAACCCTGGCAAAAAAGTCAAAAATGGGGCAAAGCTCACTTAACAACTGCCTTGCTTAACAACAGAAACTTTGGCCTCAATTGTGTTCATAAATTGAGGACTCCCTATATACCATCTATACTGCTGCCTTTTTGATAGAATGGGAAAGTTATCATCTTCTGCATCACTTGCACTTTATATATTTGAGAATACTCTTGCAGCCAGATTTGTTCTCTTCAAGAAAACTAAAAATATTTACTTCCTGAATCTGCAAATGTGAACCCTAATTTCTGGCAGTGATATAAAACATGTTTAATTGCATCCTTACGTTCATAGGTTTGAGTTGGTTTCTTCTTCATCTTTCCTCTTTAGTTAGAAACAGTGTGTGCTATGCAAGAGCAACAAACAGCAAAGACAACAATTTTGTGTTCTCATCTTTAATGTAAAGAATTATTTTTTTCATAAATTGTACGAACGAAGATAAGATCATAGCTTGATAGCTCCTCTTAGTTTGGCTGAGCGTCCCCTGGGATTGTTTTTAATTTCTGTATCCTGGGGAGTGACAACTTTCTTTTCTATAAGTTTCCATTTTGAACAATAACTTTCACTGAGCGATTCATCCTCCCCTTCTAACAAGTCTATTCTTGCTCGCCTGATCTTCTGCCTTATACTAAGGTTGAACCTTTCTGAAATGTCTATCCCATGCAGAAATCTTTTGACAATACGATCTTCTAAAGAATGAAAAGTAATTGCTATCAGTCTTCCACCCGGTTTTAGAAAATGTTCAGCTGCCTTCAAACCTTCATAGAGTTCATGTAGCTCATTGTTGACAAATATGCGCAAGGCTTGAAAAGTTTTGGTAGCTAAATGTGCTGGTCTTGAAAGTTTGTCTTTTCGAGCATAAAACATGGTTTCTGGAAAAGCACCTATTTAAAAAGAAAAAGAAAAAAGGAAGTGAAAGTATTTTGGCATTTGAACACTTTTGAATAAATTTATAATTATTTTAGCAGTTAACTATGGTAAATATCTGGAAATTGATGCCATTTTAATATTGGCTTTCAAAATTTTTAACAAGCTAGTGTCTCTGAATCTTTAGGTTATTCAAAACTCAATTTCATTTCTGGTAATTGTTGACGTTATGCTGGTTCAAGTTGGCAAGTTGTAAAGAAATATTTTATATTATTTGAATTCATAATCAGCCAAAGCAACTTGTTTTAATAAACTGCAGCATCCAATTTCATATATTTTATATACACTTGAAATAAAAATAAGTCTGCAGTCATTTACATTATTCACCTGTTTTATTTGGCACCATGAAATATAATGAACATTAACTGCTGCTGTTTTCAAACAAATGGATTAAAATGTAGTTATTTTATTTCATTTTGTTTACAATCTTGCTATTTCTCCTATCATTTTGTTTACAATCTTGCTACTTCTCCTATCAATCTGATTCTAGCTTGATGCCAGAGTTACTTACTAAAAGACTTAACAGTGGACAAACATTCCATCCTATTGCTTGCACTGCATTACTAAATAATGGAAATAATAATAATAATAAATATTTATTTCTTAGCCGCACCCTCTCCCGAAGGACTCGGGGCGGCGTACAATAAAACATAGGAAATAAATATATAAACAAACATACATATAACAAAACGTATACCAAGACATATATAAATACAAGGAGGAGGTGAGCTGATGAATAAAAAACAATTAAAAACACAATGTTTAAAAACCCCTAAATAATTTAATACAATTAAAATACCCCAAATAAAAAACCCGTCAGGAGCGATATAGTTGGATCAAAGTTGAGCCAGGCCAGCTACTTGAAATAGGTGGGTCTTGAGTTTTACACGAAAGGAGCGGAGGTCGGAGGTATTCCAAATATCCGGGGGGAGGTCATTCCACAGGGCTGGGCCCGCCACAGAGAAGGCTCTACTCCTAGGCGCCGCCCCCCGGCACTGCCTGGTGGACGGCACCTGGAGGAGACCCTCTCTGTGCGAGCGGATTGGTCGCAGGGATGTATGGGGCAGAATACGATCCCGCAAGTAACTAGGTCCTGAGACATGGAGCGCTTTGAAGATCGTTATCAAAACCTTGAAACGCACCCGATAGACCACAGGAAGCCAGTGCAGCTCGCGCAGGAACGGTGTCACATGGGAGTACCTAGTACTCCCCATAATTACCCGCGCAGCTGTGTTCTGGACCAACTGTAGCCTCCGGGTGCATTTCAAGGGAAGCCCCATGTAGAGAGCGTTACAGTAGTCCAAGTGAGATGTCACCAGCGCATGAGTGACCGTGTGTAAGGCGTCCCGGTCCAGTAGGGGGCGCAACTGGTGCACCAGGCGAACCTGGTGGAACGCCCCCCTTGCCACGGCTGTCACATGGTCATCCATGGACAGCCGGGCATCCAGGAGGATGCCCAAATTGCGCGCCCGCTCCACGGGGGCGAGTTGGATGCCCCTGATGGCCAATGATGGAATTAATTGGCTGAACCGGGGAGCTGGTACCCACAGCCACTCCGTCTTGGAGGGGTTGAGTTTGAGTCAGTTGCCATCCATCCAGACCCGTACGGCTTCCACACATCGGGACATCACTTCGACGGCCTCGTTGGGGTGGTTCGGGGTGGAAAAGTACAGCTGAGTATCATCAGCGTACAGATGATATCCCACCCCGAAACCACGGATGATCTCACCCAGCGGCTTCATATATGTGTTGAACAGGAGTGGCGAGGACCGACCCCTGTGGCACCCCACAAGTAAGGGGGCGTAGGGTCGACCTCTCTTCCCCTGCCAACACACGCTGCGTCCGGCCAGAAAGGTAGGAGCCGAACCACCGCAAAACGGTGCCCCGGACCCCCAACCCCTCCAGCCGGCGCAGCAGGATACCATGGTCGATGGTATCAAAAGCCACCGAGAGGTCTAATAGGACCAGGATAGAGGAGCAACCTCTATCTCTGGCCCTCCAGAGATCATCAAATGAGGACTAATTTTGGTTGTCTGTTGAAAGGTTACAGTTGGGTATTTTCCAAACTAGAAAATTAAATACTCCAAGACAAATATTCATTTAAAACCAAAGTGCAAAAAGTGAAACCCACATGTATTTATCTTGGGGGGGCTTACAATATCCCAAGACTTGGTTCAAATTTCAGCTTCCTTCCAAATGTAGTCTTTTTTTTCCACTTTTTTTCCCCTGAATTGGAATAAGGGGTGAAAAACAGCTACTACCATTTCATGTTTTAACTCCCACCACCACCAACCTCTTCTTAGAATAGATTCTAGCACTGCCCATTTTTTAAGTATAGATCTCAAGATACAGCCTCCGAGTCTGACAAAGCCCTTCCACTGATGGTGGGAATTATGTTTCTCACTTCCAAAAAAGTACTGGAAAATTATATCTAGGTTTATTGTAGCAGGAGGGTTTGTAAAATATGTATGCATTTTATGCCTTGAGGATCTCATAGCCTAGGAACTATTTTTCCTGAATTTATAATACATTTTTTTTTTAAAGTATCTCAATTATTTCCAAAAATATGAAGCATTGAAGGCAATTTCAGATGCTTAGCAAGACCTCAATTATGCCAAGTTGAAACTGAAAGAAAACGATAACTAGCATAATAAATAGGACAATGTTGCATGAGAATAGGCTGAGCGTCAGAGAGGAATAACTATCATATGATTAAATACATTTCTACTCAGGAAGACAGGCATGCCTTTAAGTGGAATTAGAGCAGGGATGGCCAAATATGCCATTTTTGAAATTCTGAAGTTTTCCAAATTCATCAATTGTTTTGATGTTAGTTTCTGGTGCTTTTTCATGAAGACCCTATTTGGCAACAATCTACTTTTCAGATTCCTACTTTCTCAAAAAAACCTCAAAGTCTTTTAGGTGGACTTTTCTGCAACTTCCAATTTTATTGACAGTTTTTGGGATATCTGTTAGAGGCTCATTTTGAGGATATATAGTCCTCATATGCAATGCCTATGAAATGAGTGAAGAATTTAGTTTGAGGCAAGATAGGGTTTCTAATTTTAATTTAATTTTAAGGATTTGCATGACATGTGTAGATAATGTTCAGTTTTCTTTCCTCTCTTCATGTCAATTTCTTAGCTCAAATATAACCCTAAAACTCACTGGGGTTCTGATTAACTGCTTGAAAGAAAGCCGTTGAATAGTTATGAATCAAGTGAGACCAGCTGTATAGTGGCAAAACAAACGAACAGAACTGATAATTCATAAATAAATAAGAATGTAATCTGCGTTGAATAGATTCTTATTCACTTTAAAAAATGTGGCCTCACAATGGAGAGATTCTTGAATCACAAGATTCCTTTGAAGACCTGTATACTGCACGAGTTAAAAAGAGGGCTGTGAAAATATTTAAAGACTCCTCACATCCTGGACATAAATTGCTTCAACTCCTACCCTCAAAATGACGCTCTAGAGGACTGTACACCAGAACAACTAGACACAAGAAGTTTTTTCCTGAACGCTATCACTCTGCTAAACAAATAATTCAATCAACACTGTCAAACTATTCACTAAGTCTGCATTACTATTAATCTTTTCATTGTTCCTATCACCCATCTCCTCCCACTTATGACTGTAACTTGGTTGCTTGTATCCTTATGATTCATATTGATTATTTCCTAGTATGATTTGATCACTTATTTGTACCTTATGACTATCATTAAGTGTTGTACCTTATTTGTACCTTATGACTATCATTAAGTGTTGTACCTCTTGACAAATGTATCTTTTCTTGTTATGTGCACTGAGAGCATATGCACCATAGACAAATTCCTTGTGTGTCCAATGACACTTGACCAATAAAGAATCCTATTCTATTCTATTCTATTCTATTCTATTCTATTCTATTCTATTCTATTCTATTCTATTTTTTCTATTTTAATATCAGCTGTGAACAGGAACACTTTCCCTACCTTACTTTTCTATACCAACTACCTCCATTCCTAGAAAAGAGCTCTTCTCTTAGTCATAATCAATTTTGTTTACCATTTCAATTTGTGATACTCACTATAAATAAAACATTAATGAATCATACACTAATTACCTATACACACATATATTTATTATCCATTTGCAACTTATATATATATAAATAAGTTCTTTTTATATTAATAATAAATTAATTATTTTGGCTTATCTGCTGCTGTTATTTTATGTTGTACATTATAAATATATGTAGATAGTCCTCAACTAATGAGTATTTGATTGGCGACCATTTGAAGTTATGAAAGGGCTGAAAAAAGAGACTTATGATTGTTGCAGTGTACCCTGGTCACGCGATCAAAAATCAGGCATTCAGCAACCATCTAAAATTAACCTAGTTACAGCATCCCGCAGTCATGTGATTGTCATTTGCAATCTTCCCAGAGGGCATCCAACAAGCAAATCAATGAGGGTGGCCAGATTCATTTAATGACTGTGTGATTTGTTTAATCACCATAGAAAAAAAATTCGCAGTCACAAAGAAGTAAACACTGGAAACTGGCAAAAGCTGCCAAAAACCATGGTCACAAAACCCTACAACAGTGCTAAATGTCAGCCAGTTGCCAAGCACCCAAAATGTGATATTGTGGTGTGTGTGTGTGTGTGTCTGTATCTCTGTGTGTGTCTGTGTATGTAGCTGGAAACTTGGAAACTTGGTTACAAGTAGTTCTGGGGAGGTCCATCGTAATTTCAAATAGTTAATAAGCAACTGAACATTAAACAAGGACTACCTCTAATCGTAAAAACCCTACAAATATTAATAAATATATACCTTAGTATTTTAGTTATACTATCTCTTTTAAAAAGCCTCTTTGAACTTCAACAGATTAGAATATGACATCTAGGCTATTAACTGAGAAGATAAATTTGGTCCTGGAGTGAATTGATGTACCCATTTCCAGTTTGTTTATAAACAGAAATCAAAATACTGATGATTTCTCCTTAAGTATTTTATATTTAGACTAGAATATCTCAAGAACATTGCTTTTTATTTAATGTTGCACTAAGTTTGATAAACAGAAAAATATTTTCATATTTTAATAGTGATATTGTTCTATTGTTTGACTACTTTTCAAACAAATGAAGATGGATACAAAGGTTGCAAAATAAAGAAGTAAAAGACCACGAGGAAACCAGAGAAAAAACAAAAGAAATAATTTGGTTATGTTTTTCCTCCTAATCTCAGTTTAAACAGAATGAGTCCAGTCAAGAAAATGAAAATGGATAGAAAGAAAGATTTCATTCTTCACCACTGGTGGCTCAGAAAAAATAAATAAATCTAATCTTTCTTACACCTTTGTCAAAAAAAAAAAAATGCTGGCAGTGGAAGAAAAATCTGCTTGGTAACAAGCTTTACTAGAGATAATAATAGAACAGAATAGATTTCATTCATAAAAATAACATGTTTCTGGAAGATAAATGATTTAAAATCCCAAGGAGAAAGTATCTGCTGTTTAGTTTAGTTTGAGGTTATTCTGATATTGCATAATGATAAAAAAAAAACCTAATAGATGTGCATGTTAAAATGAACTAAATTGTAAGCTCCTGAATTAAATTCACGAACACTGTGCTTGCCAGCATGCAAGACTTTTTTGTGAGAGAGTGTTATGACATACTTTAAAAATTAATTATTGCTAAAGGAATTATTTAATAAGTTTCAATGACGCAGCTTACATCCTTTCATCAAATAAGTGTTAACAATTTTTAATATCCAACTGAAATGCTAGAAATTTTCAAATTATTAATTAAAATACTGTGAATTTGGACCAACCTGAATAAAATTTGTTTATCCAGTATGACTGTTTAAAGAGATAAATTTGCTTATACGTCTCAATTTCTTGACAAGTTAAATTCTCATAAGTCAATTACTACCTTATTATTAAAACAAAAGACAAAGAATATTAAATTTAATTTTTGTTATTTGATCAGAAAAAACAAGTACCCTGTTTTCCTGAAAATAAGATCTCCACGGATAATAAGCCCAATCAGGCTTTTGAGTGCATGTGCTAAAATAAGCCCTCCCTGAAAATATTGCAACTCAGCAGCAACCATGAGGTGACCACACTTGCCGCCTCCTGCACCTCAAAAATAATAAGGCCAAGTGCCTGTCTTATTTTCGGGGAGACATGGTAGGTATATTGAGAAGCTGATTTTTTTTTAACATTACAATGGTTCCTTGATGAACTATTACTTTCAATTTCATGATTGAACAAAGAGTTCAATGTCAAGGATTCAGTGTCAACAATGACTTTTTTAACTCTATGATTCTTTTTGTGAATAAACACTTGTGTCATTCTAAGAGTTTAGTATAGAGTGTCAAATATTATATATTATATGACAAATATATTTACTTATATGAGTCATGTGAGATCCAGTTTGGTATACTAACTAAAGGCACCAGGCTGGAAACTGGGAGATTGTGAGTTCTAGTACTGCCTTAGGCACAACGCCAGCTAGGTGATTTTGGGGCAGTCACTCTTTCTCAGCCTTAGGAAGAAAGCAAGAGCAAACCACTTCTAAAAATGTTGCCAAAAAAAACCTCCGTGGTCTTCTTCAGGCAGTTGCACAATAAACCCATTGGAAAATCTGCCTTATTGTGGTTTTGGCAATACAAATTTTCCACCAAATAAATTAATTAAAATTTAGTTATTGCTATTGTTTATCTAATATTGTAAGGCCCATCCTATTAATTGAAAAATAATAAATTATGAAAAATGACTACATACAAATATTATCAGTAATCAACAAAGAGAAAAGATGAAATAAAGGATATTAGGAATGTGTTCTTCATGTGGAAATTGAGAGCTAAGTTAAATAGGTTTAAATAGTTTAAGGGACAAATATCACCTCTTATCCTGGGATATTTATTTGCCAGTAGATGGCAATGTCCATTCTCCAGTAGTTTTGAATGTCTGAGTACCTACACATATTCAGTATCCTGAAGCTAGCAAAACATTCTCATTCACTACACAATCCTTGAACAACAATATTAAAAGGATCCATTGTGACATGAGTACTATTGGACAAAATGGAATCACCAAATTAGAGGAAAACGAGGCATTTTGGGGGATAATTATGAGCCTTTTAAACACTCTCACATTTTTCAAGTGTTCTGCAAGTTTTGTCCCAGAAGCTGGTAAAAGTCTGAGGAAATATTTTACCGATTTGATTATAAGTGTTACTGTATAATTCTTGGAAAGGCTGTGTCACCTGCCTCTTTCCTGACATTAACATGGTACTGAAAGAAAAAATATGTCTAAATTCAGAATTATATATATTATACTGTAAATTGTGTAAAGATATAGACATTTTCCAAATCTTTGAATCTTTGCTTAATGAAACAGCCATCATTACTATCTGAGACACATCTGGAAACATGTTAAGAGTCAGATTCAACCATGCTTATCTTCATGAATCAGTCATCAGTCTCCATAAAGGCAGGTTGATATTTTCTCAAATTTATATGGCCACTCATCTCATGTGAAGTGATTCTGGGCTTGTACAATAACACCTACTATATAAAGTATACTACAAAACCATTTAAAACAATAAAAACAATAAAACAGATAAAAATGCTCGAAAACAAACAACAGAGAGAATAAGATGAATTAATTTGAAAAAAAATATTAGTATGTGTAAAATTATAAATTCTAGGTAACTGCCATAATTACAATCACTATACAAAATGCATACTCCATGTTTTTGCTGAGCAGCTTTAAGAACTATTGATTATTGAGTTAAATCACACATCTAGAAGTCTTCTAAGACCACAGATGATGGGTTCCTATAGGAAATTGTGAAATGGTGATCCATCAATTATTTAATGATTAAAATTTGTTGTACAGCAAAATCTGCCTCTTTTTTTCAAATTCTATATACTCATGGATCTTCAAATATGGGTTGGTACTTATCTGAAGTACCCACAGTAGGATTTTTTGAAGACAATAATAGCAGCAACAATAGGATTATACTATCATTATATTATCAATTAAAACAATTACAAATTAAAAGTCTGGGAGGTGGAGTATATGATCCCTGCTCTGCAGAAGCCAGTTTTATTTTCAACTAGCTTTTTTAAAGAAAAAAGATCATATTCAATGAATCTCCCTGGGAGGATACTTCAAAAGGAAAATCACAGAATTCCAAGGACTCTATGTCTGTTCACAAAATTCACTCAAGACTGGACAGATTTATAGGGGGGTGGGATTGCCACAAAGTCCTAAGCATTTCTCCAAACGAGTAGTCATATGTTTTATTAAGTCCTCTTAATTTTATTAGTGTCGGTGATTGAAATATCTTACTAATCAGCTTATCTTTACAGCCAATAGCACAATGTATAAATAACCAACCCGTTTTATAACAAAATAGGATTTTAGAAATAAAGACAAATAAATGGTTTCATTCTGATAGGTAAATGAAACTTCTTGCCTAACATTCGTTGTTCTTATCATCTCAGATTTCACCCTGATAGGCAAAATTATAAATGTCCCCATGTAAAATCTATTATTAAACTAATCATCATTCGACCATATAAAAAGGCAGAGCATATGGGGGAAAAATAGCTGACATCAGAGCAGGATAGACAGGATTAGATCCCGCACGATTTCAAGTACAAATAGATCCCTCTGGGACTTGTGGATTAATATTTTTTCCCTTTCGGACACTGCACAGAATTAATGAGGATACCTGCAATAATGCTGGCAAGCTGTCGCGTTCTGGTGATGGGGTAGATGCTGCGTGCCTGAACAATTGTTGAAGCTATTTTTTTGGCATGCTTCTCCTCCCCATATGTTTTCAGGATGGACGCAAGTGCCTGTTGATCTAAAGCATTCACAACATCAGCAGCAGTGGGCGTGTCAAGATACCTACGCACAAGAACAGCCAATTAGTTCACTGACGTCAGCCTCCATTGACAAGGGGTGAAGCTTCACAGCATTAAGTCAAAGTCAAACACACACTTGCTGCATACAAGTACAGAGATTTTACAATAAGAAAATAGAAAGTGCTTCTATCTTTAAAGTATCTGCTTAAACGTACATATAGAGGTTCATTCCCAGCATAACTTTAATATTATGAAGTTGATGAGTATAGCCATAGTTCAAATATAACTCAGAAAGACAAAATATTGCATAAAACTAGAAGGTGAATTCATTTCAGAAACAGACTTTTCCCCCCCGAGACATCGCATCGCTTTTTCTGTTCCCTGATCAAAAAAGAGAACCTTAATCTCTCTGACCTTTTTCCTCAAATCTAATGTTATGAAAAATAATCTACCATGAAGAAAATGTGATGTATTTAATGATCACTTAAAGGTCTCACCATTCAGAAATGGTATTAAAAAAACAAAACAAAAAAGAATTAAAATCAATCAAGTTCAGTAATGTTCCTAAAATACCAGGGGGAGGAGGCAGGAAAGCAGCATTTATTTTAATTTGCCTTTTAAAACTGAATACAAATACATATATGTACATACACACTTTTGATTTAGAATGTTTTATGAAAGATGTTTCATAAAACACTGGGCATAACTGGCTACAATAAATATAAACAGGGCAACTGAATACAGATGAACTAAGAAGAAAACAGCTATTCCAATTTCTTTGGGAAAAAAATTGGTCACAGAACCTGGTTTGAATCTACCAGTTTCAATAGTGTTCAAAACAATGAAAAAAAAAAATTCTTCAAGAAGTTCTTTCAGAAGGAAACCTTGAAGGAAACAATTACTTCAAAATTACTTGTACTGCTTTTATTTTCAAGTTACTTCAATCAATTTCAACTGGACGGAAGTTTTTTTTTTCAAAAAACCCCCGAAAAATGGATTATATTTTTAGAAATGTTATTAGCCACAAAGATCGGTCCAGAGCAATCTTTTCAACAAAGCCACTAAAGGCTAGGACATTTTTAAATTCTAGATAGCAGACCAAAAGGACAAAAAGTAAATTAGAGGAATTTAGGTATTTTTCCTTTCTTTCTGACCTTTTCCCCAAATTACAGATTGACATAGTATGTTATATAGCCGTGATGGCGAACCTATGGCATGCATAGGCACCAATCTGGAAGCCAAAACAGGGTGCGTGGGTGCCACACAAGGCCCCTGGTGTCCTGCTTTGAGCTTGGAAAGCCTCCTGCACCAACCTGGAAGCAAAAAATGGGTGAAGGGGTGCATACGTGGGGGCGGTGGGGAAGCACGGGGTGTCATATGCAAATGCACAGGGGGTGGGTGCAGACATGTGAGGGGTGCACGCACATTGCATTATGGATGCAATGACAGATGTCACATGCACGCACGTGCTTTCGGCATGCGACAACAAAAAGGTTAGCCATCACAGTTTTATAGTTTGATTGGTTCCACAATTGTCTAAATTTACCTTTAATTTGCAATCATAGCCAAGGGAATTTGGGATTTAGACAACTAAAAGCTGCTTCAAATCTTTCCCGTGTTAACCTTAATCACACTTTCATTTCAATTATAACTCTCTTCATTCAAGTTGATATAGAATTGCTATAAGATTCTTATAGTGGTGTCTCTTTTGTTTAGTAATTTTATCCTTCTGAAAGTCTGTGCATTAGTAAATGGCAGTTTAAATTCCTGCTAGCATTATATGCTAGTTCACTGTCATTATCTGCAAAAACTCCCATTATCTACAGTCTGGTATGAACTGCTAAGAGTCAGGTGGCAATTTATTACTGTATTATGATTGATCACAATCAGTCATATATTTAGACTGGATTTGGCATTTTTATTCATCTATCGCAGGGGTGTCAAACTCAAGGCCCCGGGGCCAGATCCAGCCCACAGAGTGCTTAGATCTGGGCCATGGGGCTGCCCTGGAAACAGTGAAGGACTGGCCTGCAGAGCCTCTGCCAGCCAAAACAGAACTTGGGAGAGCCACGAGCAGCACGTGCAAGCTCCCTTTTCGCAGGCAGAGGGTTGCAGGAGGCCATCGCAGTTGAAAACAGAGCTCAGGAGCCTGTTTTCACTGGCAGAGCACTTGAGCCGCTACAGGTTCCCCCACCATAAGTGACATCAACCTGGTCACGCCTGCCCTGGCCATGCCCATCCTAGCTCCCTGAAGTCAAACCCAACCCTGATGCAGCCCTTAATGAAATTGAATTTGAAATTCCTGATCTATTGTATCCTTCCCAAGGATCTGGGATAACTGTTAAAAGATATTGTCGCAGGATGTAAGCTGTTACAAGTAAAACTGCCTGTTTGCAATTAACTGATAGTATTTTGTGTCAAATGTCAATGGTGTTCAAGTGGTACTCCCGATGTTTTTGTATTGAAGCCTATCACTATTGATACTATATTTGCTTTCTCCTGCCACAGTTGTTCTACTTTTAATTACTGTATTATTATGGTTCATTGCAAAGACAACTAGATGTTTATAGAGTGTATTTCACATTTTTATGTACCTATCAAGTCATTCAAAGACCTTGGATACACAGATGTTGCTTGATATTAAAGTTATCATTGTAGGAGGTAAACTGATTTAAGTAAAAATGCCTTTTGAAATTAACTGATAGTGATTTTGTCAATGCCAATGTTTAGGTTGTACACCAGATACAGTATTTTGGGACGGCACCCAAGTGCCAATCACTTTTGGTACTATATTTGCTTTCTTTTGCTACAGTTGTTCTACTTTTTTTGAAGATTTGTATTTTGTGATGTATTTTGTTCTTTCTCTTTTATTTTGCTTTCTACAGATATTGCCTCATCCACTATCCTGACTTCTTTACCTTGTTAGTGACAATTGTTAAGTCTAGGGTATTATGTGCCAGATGTTTGAATGTTTGTATTGAAGTTCCAAAGCACATTGGCTTCTTTATTTTCTTTTACTTCTTTATTTTCTTCTCCAACCAGTTCTTGCTTGCAGGCAAATGGTATTTCTTGCAGATCTTCCAACGTACCATTGTTGCTACTTTGTCATGCTTTATTATAGTCACTCTGTCCAATCTTTTTGTAGTGCCTAATTAGGTAGTAACTGTTTCTCCAGCTTCATTGCAAAGATGACATTTGCTGTCTATTGCTGTCTTCTCAGTTCTGGTTTAGATGCATTTTTTCATAAGTCCTGGCCTTATGTAGGCAGAACGATCCCCACTCTTCTTTCATCTTTCCTCCTCTTAATCATTGCCAGGTCTTATCTGCTTTGCCTACTAATTGTGTGTGTGTGTGTGTGTGTGTGTGTGTGTGTGTGTGTAATGCTAAGTAGTACTTTGCTTTGCCATGTCTCTTTTCTATTCTTCATTTGGTCCTTCTTTAGTCCAGTTTGGTCTCTTTCATACCTAATAAATTTTCATGATTTAGCTTCAGTGCATCTTCTTCATTATTCTTCAGGTATTCTTCAAATGGCCTTTTTTCTTCTTGCTGTCTGCCACATTCCCCATTCATCCATGCCCCTTGATAAATAAGAGTCTGTCAACATCTTTGCACGGATGAAGGGCATGATCCAGTGTCATTATTTTCCTTATCTTCCTTTCAAGGACTGCTTGAGTTCAGCCCACTGTTCCACCTGTGTATCTAATGACTGGAATTGCTGAGGAGTTTGCTGCCTTAATGGTAATTCTTCCACTGAGTTTGGACTTCTTCACTTGCATGATGTATTCACTACTAACCTTCTTCTTACCTACTGTGCTTGATATTATCAGTTTGAAGGTGGCACAATATTATATGTCTTTTAATTTTTGATTGGGATACCCAAGATTGGATGAAAAATGGACTGTTATATAAATCCATCCATCCATCCATCCATCCATCTTCTTCACTCAGACTCTTGATGTTATTTCCTTAGGACATTTTGATTCATTCAGGGTGGTTAGGGTGGCACATTTGTCTAATCCAAACACCATTGCAATGTCATTGCTGTATATATAGACAGGGTTGAGTAGTGATTCTATTTCAGATGTTGATATTCATGGCCTAATGAAGGGCTGTCAAACTTGCGGCCCGCAGACAGTGCAGACATGCACTGGCCATGGCAACGTCTGGTTTAGTGAAGGGGGAAAAAGTCCCAATATGTCAGATGATGATGCCGTGAGTTTGACACCCCTGACCTAATGTGTTCAGTGTTGTTGGCAGAGGAATTAATACAGTGACAAACAGTAGTGATGACAGTGAGTCTCCTCAAAAGATTCCTCTCCTGATGTTTAACTTCTCCCAGTCAATTACTATTGACCAGCAACTGTGTCTTCTACTGTGCTATTGATCTTTCTAATGTTGCTGTTATTTTAATGACTCCTTGTATTTCTAGGTCCATCACTGGCAGGGAATCAAATACCTTCCTGTAATCAATCCAAGCTACATTCAAATTGGTCTTCCTTCTGCAATTTAAAAAAAAAATCATTTTGTCAATTAGGAACTGATCTTTTGTTCCTCTGCTATTTGGGCAATTTCCTTTCTGCCTGGATGGGAAGAGCTTGTTTTCAACTACATGCAATCATCTACAACATTAATTAGCAATCTGAAAGTGGTTGGTAAGCAGGTAATTAGCCTGTAGTTGCTTGGTTTTGTCCCTTTTGTTGGATCTCTGATTATCAAGTGCCAGATATTAACTAATCTTCAATTTCACCTCCTTGCTGTATATTGTTAAACTGCTTGGCAAAAAGTGTATGTAAAACCCATGCAGTCTATCTTCACCTTGTGGTGACTATACTTGATTTTCCTTGTCCTTTTCTCCCTACTTTTGCTGTTATTATATGTACTTTCATTTCAGCTTTTTAAAAATTCTTATCTACCTCCTTTACCCAAGCTGCATTCTTGTTGCATTTCTTTTAGTTGTCTTATGGCACTGTTTGTTTTTTGTCGAATGTGAGATGGTTCATTGCAGTCTCTCCATTGATGGATTAGTAAAAACATTTCTGATTTGACTAAAGTTGGAGGATCTGCATATAGCGTACGATTCTATTTTGGTATCTGCTGATTTTCTTGGGTATAGCTGTTATTTCGTGCTTTAGTATTTCCAGTGCTTTTTAAATCTTTCTTGTTTCTAGGAACATTCCTGGTCAGCTTGTTCACATCAGCTGTCAATTCTTTAACTTTAGATGGCCTTCATGTACATCAAGATTGTCCAAGAACCTACAATGTCATAACGTATTGAAGTAGTATACACTATATTGCCAAAAGTATTCGCTCACAACTGCTTCTGATTATGTGGATGGGTGAGCGAATACTTTTGGCAATATAGTGTATGTGTGAATTGAAGTAGTGTGGCCTTTGTAATTGACAGGTGGAAAAAGTGTCAATGCCCAGATTTTCTCCATCTGTCCAAGATTTTTGGTCTTCTGTAGCCACCAGGACGATTATGGTAATTTAATTATTATTTATTTATATTTATATTGTTTGTATAATTTATTGAATCATTGTCTCTAGGACTATTTTTAACAATGTGTATCTATTTATTGTTGCATATACTTGGCAGACTCTATTCAAATATCACACACATGTATGTATAGGATTACATGTAGTTTTCCAGTGAGCCACATAATTTAAGAAATTAAAATATTTATCACATTGATACTGATAAACAGCAGTAATTCATATTGAGCAATTTTAAAGTAGATACTACTATCAATAATTGAACAAACTTAATATAGATTTATTGTGATTCCTTTAAAACAGCCTGGAATAAAATCATCGTCTACTTTGACGGATCAGCAAGATGTGCATAAGGGAATAGCTTCCCCTATTTAATTCTATTGTATCCATTATAATCATTCAGGACTTGGTTAGGATTTGTTTCAATTTTAAAAGACAGATTTAGAACCAATATTTTTATTAACATTTATAAAAGTTTAACTGCTGGGGTGAAGGATAGTAGGGGAAAATAGAAGAGATTAAAAAAACCTGGCACTAAATGCCGAAAATATAGCATAGAATATTATTTTGTCAAAGGAAATAAAAACTGATTTATTATATACTGTATTATGCAGAGAGATATAGCAAGGCACTCTGAAAGGGAAATTAAATTCAACCTGCTTTTGAGAAATTGATTACGTTTTTTTTTTTTGGCAATAGATACCTGTCACCGTCCATCCTCATGTCCAATGGGCCATCCTTTTTTAGGGAAAAACCTCTTTTTGGTGTATCTAACTGCAAAGAAGAGCAACCGGCATCCAAAAGAACACCATCTAAACTTGCTGGCTGTACTCCAAAAGATGTTAATAAGGTTTCTGCTTGACTAAACGATCCTAGAAGAGGCTGTATTTGCTGCCTAAAAGAGCACAAAGAAAAGGATAAATATATACATTTGTTAGTAGTAAAACTGCATTTAACAATGATAATCTCCATATTTTATAGGCGCATAGGCATGTTTTATTGTTGTACTGTTTTCTTCTTATGTTTTTAACCCTTGCTAGCTGGTTGGTTGGTTGAGTGTATAAATTGAAATAATAATTAAACAGATAATAATTGACAGGCTATTTATAAAACAACAACAAGACCTATGGCAAATATCACTGTGGTGTTTCTAATGTTAAAATTTAAAATTTTTACTATCCTGAGAAAAATCTGTTTCTGAATGACATATTGATGTACCACCTTTCAAAAAAGATTTTTTTCCAGGTTCAGCAAGGTTAGATGGTAAGATATATATGCAATTTTATTTAGGAACTTGTACAACTGATTTTTTTTTCTCAATACAACCTTCAATCATTCTCTCTCTCTCTCTCCCTCTTTTTTATTTTTTTATTTTTACAAAACCAACTTTTGGGAAGTAAACATGAAGAAACAGAATAGCCAAAAGTGAGATTGTAGTGTTTTTATACATCTTTCTCATAGCCAGCAAACACAAAATAAATTAAAAAACCAACTCTATTATAATTACAATTTTCAATGGATGTCTTTCTTAATTATACTACCATAAACTATACATTTTTAAAGTAAACAATAACATATTGAATCCTATGAACTTTTACAGGAAAGATTCATTAACAAAATCATTGGGGAAAACGTAAAGGTTGGAAATAATGACAATTTTGGCCAAATTACTTTTATACTATTCAAGACGAGTTCAAAACTTATACCAATCAAATGTTTTATGTTACAGCAGAATAAATAAAATGAGGCATAATATTGGCTCTATACAATAAAAAATGAATATTGTCTAGGGAAGATTTATTATGCATATTCCAAAATTCATAGATACATAAGGATTTTTAAAGTATTCTTGGCAAGTAAAGTAAATTTAAAGTGCTATTAAGTCTTTGAAGTCCTTTCTGTTACTTTATTGAAAACATAGTCTGTACATCTGCCCAGTTATTCTAACATCAAAAGAAACAATGTGTGTCCCAAATGAGTAACAGTTCTTTGAACTAATGCAGGTGTTTTGTCAAGATCATCGAGGTAAATAAAATAATTTTCAGAAGCTGACATAACGTTATCAACAGGCAACTCATAAATGACTAGTCTTGACATTATTGTCAGATCAATTCCTGAATGAGACTACATATAGACATCTCTCAACTACTTATCTGAGAAGGGCAAGCTTGAGAGGGAGGGGAGGCAAAGGAAAAGAAGGTGAGTAATTTAGAAAAAGGTTAGAACTAAGAATGAACAGGCAAACAATCTTCCAAAGATAATATCTACTAGAAATACCCAATAATTTTCATCCACAATGTGTTTGATTATCACATTATCTGAAGTATTTCCAGAGATAATTCCAGAATTTTATAGCCCGCTTGATTCTTGTAGAATTCTAGAATAGCGGTTCTACAATCTTCCAGACTAGGGAAAACTGAAGTATTGTGCCAAAGTGTCCAATGCTACTTTTGTTTCAAAAATACATTGCTGTATAAAAGGAAGCAAAAATAATAAATAATGCAAGTAAAAATAAGGAACAGAAAAAAATGAGAAAAAATGTTAACAACTCTTTCTTTCTCACTTTCCACATTTCCAGTTACCATTTGACAGCTCATTGCAGCAACAGGTAATTCCAAAATTCTATCAATGTAGTTTAAAGATTAATATTAGCAACTTAGTGCTGCCTGCCAATAGTCAGAACTTTCTGCAAATAATGTACAGATGATATTAGGTTACCAGAGAATCTTGTTAACAAATTTCAAAAAGGAAGACAAGTCTGGAGACAGTTCAACCTCTCTTTAAGTGGAAATTCATGTGGACATTCAATTGGAACCAATGTTCCCTCTAAGGTGCGCGGCTGCGCAGCCGCACACATGGCAAGAAAACACCATGCAGCAGTTTGCAACTGCCGCGCAGTGATTTCTATTGCCACAGGCTCCGGAAGCTGGGGAGGTCCTTTGCAGGCGGCTACAACTGGCCACCCGCAAAGGACCTCCCCGGACTTGTTTTGATGAGCACGGGGCGACTGACGGTAGTTGTGAAGCCCCAAAGCCCCTGCCGCCACCGGAATAACTGCTACCACCTCCTCCTCCTCCAACAGCACCGCCACATTTGCTGCCTGGCGCTGCGGCTGAGGTGAAGCTGCCAAAGCTCCAGCCGGCATTCCCGCGTGTGGCAGCAGCGCCTCCATTTCCGCTCGGAGCACCTTAGCTGAGCCCGCGTCTCCCCTGCCCCTCCGCCATGCTTTTGAGGAGCCATGAGGCTACGGGAGCCAGTAGGAAGGCGGCGGGGGGGAGCAGGGGAAAAAAAGGCCTCATGACTCCTCAAAAGCACTGCGGAGAGGCAGGGGCAGGGGTAACGCGGGGCCCAGCTCAGGTGCTCCAAGCGGAGAGGGAGGCGCTGTTGCCACGGGTGGGGGCACCAGCGGGAGCTTTGCCAGCTTCACCTCAGCCGCAGCACCGGGCAGCAAATGTGGTGGTGCTGTTGGAGGAGGAGGTGGCAACAGTTATTCTGGTGGCAGCGGGGGCTCGTCGGCATCTTCAGCTGCAGCCCTGCCCATGATGAAGAAACCAAAGATGGAGCAGATCCATGCAGATGATGTCGCTGCAACATGACTGGAGGAGGAATTCTGGGAATTGAAGTCCACAAGTCTTAAAGCTGTCAGGTTTGAAGACCCCTGCATTTCCCCCCCTAAAGGGTTAGGGGTGCAAGGATCTTGTAACTTGAAAGCTTTAAGACTTGCGTGCTTCAATGCCAGAGTTCCTGAGCCAACATGGCTGGAGGAGGAATTCTGGGAGTTGAGGTCCACAAGTCTTAAAGCTGTCAAGTTTGAACATCCCTGGGTTTTTTTTTCTAAAGGGTTAGGGGTGCAAGGGTCTTGTAACTTGACAGCTTTAAGACTTGCGTGCTTCAAATGCCAGAGTTACTGACCCAACATTTTGGTTGCTAAGCAGGAGCGTTGTTAAGTGATACTGATATTATATAACACTTTAAATTAAGCGGGTACCTTGAAGAAACATAACTTTGAGTTTCAAGTAATACTGATTTCGTTGTTGTCTTAGGTGACATCTGTGAAAAAAATTCAGGTGCTCAGGCATGAAAATGTGCCGCTCAAACATTATACTTTTCTGCTCACATTGAAAAAAAATTAGAGGGAACATTGATTGGAACAAGTCTAAAACAGCTAATTTATATCAATTACTTCCAGTAATTTAGGATGGATTCAAACAATGTTAAAACTTAGAATTCAATTTCTGACAGACCAACTGCAATTAGCACTTTATTCAATAGGATCAAGACCCTGGAAATCTCTTTAATTAGATGGTTACCCTGGAAAAGGAGACAACATCAGACAAGTTTCCAATTAGGAACGATAGTTACATCATTTAGAAAGATCGGACTTCTCTTTGAAGGGTGAGGGTATGAACAACATTTATGTTTGCTTTCTAGAGGGAGAAGACATTGACATATATCTTTCTTGCTCCTATTTTTTTTTCAGCTTAAGAGGAAGTTCTATAAAAATATATTTGCAATATTTTCCCCCTTCCTGGAGCCATTTTTGGCTCCATTAACTTACCTTGAAAAGCTAAGAAAACCCATTGAATCATGTCCCATATTTTGTAACATCATGCACTTGTCCTTTTCCTTGGTAGAGATATATACCGTATTTTTCAAAGTATAAGACACACTTTTTCCTGCCCTAAAAGAGGCTGAAAATTTGTGTGTATCTTATACGCCAAATGTAGTTTTTTCGAAGTTTTTTTCAGCCCTAACAAGGTGCTAATGAGTGAAGCAATCTTCCGAGCTTTGCCTGCTTTTCTCATTGCTTCTCTCTGACGATCAGCTGTGCTTTAGAAGCTGTTTTTTTTATCCCCAAGCAGGGGATAAAAAGCTTGTGCGTGCACACTCAAAACCATCAAACTTATGTGCTGAAGCTGACCAGACTAAGGATGCTAGCCAGATGAATACCTGGTAAGCAGAATTTTCCCCCCCTATTTTCCTCCCCCAAAACTAAGGTGTGTCTTATATTCTGAAAAATACGGTAGTTTGCCGCTGCCTGCATCCAGAATATTTTTAAACTTTCCAGTGTACCCTAGCACCCTGGTATTCCCCCAAGGTCTCCCTTGATGCAACTAACCACGCCTTATCAGCTTGAGCCCAGACAAAGGCAGTCAGACACACTAATACTTTCTATACTAGGTTGGTACACAAACCTGGCAATACTCCATTAATAATGATACCAGCCATCACCAAAAGTATATATTAGGCAGGTTTTTCCTTGCTGTAAGTGACAGGAGGAAAGGCAGGAAATGGGGAAAGGGCATAAACTTTCCTTACTCTATATTTCTTCATTTGTTTTTCAGGGCCTTGTTTTTAATTGTATGGAACAAAGGAAAAAGAGAAGAGTTAGGGGTTAGGGTTAGGACAAAGAGAAAAGCCTTACTTATGCATTAAATTTTAACTTTTTATTTTTTTATTGCTTTAACATTTTTAAAATTGTTTTAATCATTTTTAGAATTTTAAGCTACCCAGTCACTTGGCTCAGTTGGATGGCTATAAAAGTTGAATGAATGAATGCATGAACCCCTTTAAAGCCAGTTAATCATCAAATGTCTGTATTTACTTATACCTCTGTTCATTTCTGTTCTATTATCAGTAAGTGTAAGACAACTGTATCAATTTGCTGTTAACTGATTGAAAAATAGTGCTAATAAAAGTAAGCTATTTACTAAGTAATTTTATGTGTCTTATTAATTGTTCAGCAGCGTTCATTATTTGAAAATTATGAATGATTAAATGACTCTCCCACAAGATTTTAAATAAAGCACAAATCTCTTTTCTTTTTATACCATTTTTAGCAGTTGGCAATTGCTCTTAGTTCTGAATGGAAATTAGACTTTCCTTAAAGCTCCCAGTTAGAATCTATTCAAACAGTTGAACAATTGAAGCATCATATTTTTATTTTCAACACTATTCACACGTTAGAAGCTGAAACGAAACAAAGCAGATTTTTGTTTGTTTGCACTGAATCAGAACTTTAAAACCTTACAGCTGTGATGGCGAACCTATGGCACGCGAGCAACCAGCTCCAGCATGTATGCGCACACCAGCCAGCTGATTTTTAGCCTTCTGGAGGGCCGGGGGAATACATTTTTGCCTTCCCCAGGCTTCAGGAAACTCTCTGGAGCCTGGGGAGGGCGAAAAACAGGCCCAATGGGCCTACCAGAAGTTCATTTCTGAAAACGGCCTCCTCCGCCCCTCCCCTGGAAGAAATACCAGCTTGAAGGCGAGCAGTATGGCATGTGTGTAGGGGGAGTATGGCATGTGTGTGCACACATTTGCATGTGGGGGCACACTTTGCATTATGGGTGCTGGCACGCATTTTTGGCACCCAACAACAAAAAATGTTAGCCATCACTGCCCTATAGTGCAGGGCTGTCAAACTCCCATCCCACGAGCCAAATGCATCAGGTGCTGGCCATGTCCCCGCCCAGTTTACTGAACAGGGGGGGGGGAGTCCCAATACATCACGTGATGTCCCGATACATCACGTGATTCCCTGTGATGATGTGAGTTTGATACCCCTGCTATAGTGGGTATTAGCAAAATGTAGACAATATGAAGGTCTAGAGGCTTTTTCCCCTTGTTGATTCTGAGTGCTTATAGCTCATGGGGATTCCCATTTTTATTTTGTCATACTGCAAACTTTTTTTTAAAAAAATATGTTCTTATTTTGCAATGTATACGTACATGATCAGTATAAATTCAGAAATATGAGTGAGGTCAATAAACTACTATGAACAGAAAAAAGCACAGAAGGAATTAAATACATTTTGTAACAGTTTGGTATTTACACCAATCCTATTGCTGAGGTGTAACATTTCTGAATGTTTGAATTTCTGAAACTGTATAGAAACCAGTTTTCCTTCTTTCTACATTGAGCAGGAACTCTAATTGGCCAGAAACAGTCATAAAAATTTAACTGGATTTTTGAAAACACAACTGCCAAGGGGCAATGCATCACTAATGGTTTCCAGTGGAATAAATAGCAGTTCTGACGTCAAAACTTTGTTATACTCCAATAACCTTCTCACCTGGGGTTTCAGGTATAGCAAGTTATGTATCAATTTTAGATAAAGATCTTAAAATAGAATGCATGGCAAATCACACTGTCATTATTCTATCTGTCAATGTAATTTGTGCTCCATATGTTTGGAAGTATAGAAATAACAGTGCTTGCTTCAGGAAGACTCTCTCCTATCCCCCTTTATAGTGCATTTTGAACTTTTAAATTAAACCCCCTTCCTACAAAACACTTTCCATTGCATTTTATATTCTCATGTGAATATAGCAAAACAAAAACAAGAAGCAGACGCTGGAAATATATGCCTATGACCTACCAGTTGTGCTTCAACTTCCCAGGCTGAAAATTAATCATGCCTCTACTAACCTTGTTAGTGTGTGAAAAAGAGAAGCCACAATACTTTACACTGCACAAAACTGATAGGCTAGTAAGAAAAATGGCTGCACATTTTCTTCTTTAGGAGGAGTTTAGTGCTGTCAAAATCTGTGTTACAATATCCAAAAATACTTTTAAAAATGTTCTGGATTTTTCTACAGAAATTTTTTGGAGAGTACTGTATTCAGGAAGGCGAGTAGAAGATGATAAGCTGAAGCCCATCTGTTCCATGCTTTGTCCTTCAGAACATTTCCCATATAATTTCAAAATACATGAATGACTTCCGGTCCCCGAAGGCGACGGACACGCGTGTCCGCTGCTCGCTCTTTCGGTGGGCTCCCCTTAAGTTTGGGGGGAGCACAAGTTGCCTTGGAAGGGCGCCCTGCCGTAGGGGCGGCTTGCTGGGATCCCCTGGAATGGCGGCGGCCGTGGGGGGTCTCGTTTTGCCCCGGGAGCCGGGAATCGTGGGGGATGCGTGGCGGCGCTGCATGCTGCTGCGCATCTTCGCCGAGCAGAGCCTGGAAGGAAATGATTAATTAGAAGGATAAAGCTGAAGTCCAGTGAGGTGGGAAGTCTCCCCAAGTCTTTTACTGTTTTATTCAATGAATGAACCACAGTTTTTTTTTTAGAACTTTGTTTCAACCTCTGGAAGAGTTAAGATTGGAGGGGGGGGAATTTCTACCCCCCTCGGAAAAGCGGCACTTGCAAAATCTCTCCCTCTCATAGGAGAGAGAGAGAGAGAGTTAAAAACTTACTTTCACTTCCTCTAAACAATGGAAGAATAAACTTTTGACCACAATTGCGAGAGAAAGGATGGTTGAACTGACTCTTCCTTAAACTATGTATGGGAACTTTGGACTTGTTGTTTCCTGACCACCTGTAAAGGCTGAGCCAAGATGGCCAACTTCCTCCTTCTTCTTTGTTTTTATGAATGAGATTCCTCCCTTGGAAGATTTTATGGCTCTGAACTAGTCTCCCCAGAGATCTCCAGGAGCCTCTCTAAATACGCTTTTCCCTTGGATTTGGAATATTTTGATTCACCTATTTGATCTGGTGCTATATTAGAAGATTTATTCTCTCTTGGATTTGCCTGCCTTGTGATCTCTACCGGCTGTGCTTCCCCACAGACGCCATTTCTTTGCACAGATTAATAACTATCTCTGAGCTTCATGATGGGTCCAAAAAAATTACCGCCTGGCAAGGCCTCATCGGCCCCAACATCTTCTACGTCTAGTCTGATTACTCAGCAGTCACAACTGGGGTCATTTCTACAACCTAAAGCCCCTGAAGAGAGTACAAAGGACTTATCTATTCACCAGATGCTTCAATCTATCTTAAAGGGACAGGACGAAATGAAAAAACAACTGCAAGACTTAAATGATCAGCTCAGAGAAACGCAACAACAAGCCACACGAAATGAACAGAGAATAGGTGTACTGGAGGAGGGTGCGGTTGGGATGAGGGACGAGGTTAAGACAATCCAAAGGGGGAATGTAGAATTTGAAAATCACATGATAAAAATGGAATTTGAAAGGATGTCTTTTTTTCCTTAGGTTCCAAAACTTGCCAGAAGTTGAGAACGAAGATCTTAAGGAGATTATGACCACAATACTAGCAGAATACATTAATAGAGATAAACAACAGCTCTGGTGGGATATTGACTTGATTTATAGGATTAATTCAGCATATGCAAGAACACACAATGTTCCAAGGGAAGTTCATGTTAAATTTCTTAGAAAGACTACAAGAGATGAGGTTCTAGGAGCTCAAAGGGGAGGACCACTAAAATATAAAGAAATAACCATTCTTAAACAGATTCCAAAGAAAGTTAAGAGATAAGAGGAAGAAATATTCCTCTTTAGCAAAATATATATATATATAATAAAGGGGTCTGGTTTAGGTGGTTATTGCCAGAAGGCATGCTGATTTTCTGGGAGGGCAGCAGAATTAGAATTAACACAGTTGTGGAGGCGGAGGCTTTCACTAAAAAACATAATGCTCTCCTAGATGAAATGGGGGATGGTACACAAGAGATGAGGGAGGGAGGGGCTGAGGCTCTGCCAGTAGACGGGGGGCAGGATGCAACAACTAGAAGACTCAGGTCACAAAAGTGATTTGAAATATTATTGCAATTGTTGTTATAATGTACCTTTATGGAAGTGATACAAAAAAAATGATTGAAATATTTTGATGACTTAGTGTTAAACTTAAAACTGCTAATATCTATTCAAATGTTGATGTTTTTCTATTTTTGTCTGTAAAAGTTGCGAGACTTGGGGGGACTGCTCTCCTCCGCAGGATGTAGGTGTCAAAATTTTTTATACCCTTTTAAACCCTTTTTCCCTGAAAAAATTTGTAAAAACCAATAAAACCTGTTTTTGGTGACGTCCCGCCTGGACTACTGCAATGCTCTCTACATGGGGCTCCCCTTGAGGTGCGCCCGTAGATTGCAGTTGGTCCAGAATGCAGCCGCGCGGGTAATTATGGGGAGAACGAGGTTCTCCCATATAACACCTCTCCTGCGCGAGCTGCACTGGCTTCCTGTGGCCTACCGGGTGCGCTTAAAGGTGTTAGTCACCATCTTTAAAGCGCTCCATGGCACAGGGCCTAGTTACCTGCGGGATAGCGTCCTGCCCCACACATCCCTGCGACCTATTCGCTCGCACAGAGAGGGACTTCTCTGGGTGCTGTCCTCCAGAGAGTGTCAGAGGGCGGCGCCCAGGAGTAGGGCCTTCTCTGTGATGGGCCCTACCCTTTGGAATGACCTCCCCCCAGACATTAGGACAACAACTGACCTCCGCTCCTTCCGTATTAAACTTAAGACCCACCTGCTTCGACTACCCGGCCTGGCTTAAATTTAGAGCTTCTCCACCTCTTCGGCATTTTTAATTGTTAATTTTAATTTTTAAATTTTAGCTGTCATTGGGGTTTTAATTGTCTTAAAGTACTGTAATTTATTTATTTATTTTCCACCTCCTCCATATTATATTGTTGTGACCGTTGCTATTGTACGTCGCCCCGAGTCCCTGGGGGGAGAGGGGGCGACTAAGAAGTCAAATTAAATTAGAAAAAATTAAATTTAAAAAATAATAATTTCAAAATACTTGATCAGTTCCACTGAATTCATCAGTGGGAAAAAAATAAATAGTCATGATTACAGACTCTTTGCAGAATTATTTTCCCCAATATCCAATGCATATATTTACAACTCCAAGTACCTATAGTTTACTAAAATTTCCTAGTGTCTAACCTAGGCCCTTCAGGACTTTTAGTAATGCACCCATGGTTGGGTTATTCTCTTTCTTTCCACTTTACTAGCATTATAGACTTCTCTAGAGAGCTAAGTCTTCACATGTGATTGAAGTATGATAATTTGAGTGTGATAATTTGTGCCTCAAATGAAAAATTGGATTTGATTTGCTTGATTATCCATCTGCTTGTTTTCTTGGCTATCCATGTTATTCCCAGATGTTTGTACCAAAACCAAAGTTCATTCATTTGGTCTTCTTCATATTTAACCTTAGTCCCATTTCCCCCCTTTTTTATACTGTGTATTCCTTGACTTTCATTATTAGACTTTGCAGATTATTTGCATCTTCCACTTATATTTTCCTAAATACTGATTAAAAAACAACCACCATCTTGAAGTCATTCTGAAATGCCATATGATTTTATATGATCATTTGATATTACCATATTTGTTTATATCACTGGAGGTTAATTATGATTTTATAGACCTCACATTATCTAACTACTTTTTAACATTACAATTTAATAATAATAATAGCATCTGTGCTCATGCCAAACAATTCTACCCAAAGTTAACAATTTAAGTATTTTAAGTATTTTTAATACACTTTTTTGCAGCTTGATATGAACTACCTGAATTTCTACTTTAACTAATGAAGTGAGCATAAGTAGGTTAAAGGCACAAAAATAATGTGAATTAATCTGAATATTTGAGATATTATAATTATTTTTATAATTATGCTATTTGACTATTGGAACAAATGCATATTTAAAATTATTAAACTAAGGCAGAATATTCTATAAATTTCTGAAAGGCACTGGTAGAAATGACCCAATGATGATATTCAAATGTGTGTATGTATATACATACACACATACACATATAAAACCATTCAGCATTATTCAGCAAATACTGCAACAAAGTAAATAATAAATCTTTTTTTATTTGCTGTTCTAGGTTCTTCTGGTTTTCTAATCATCACTATCAATTGCACCACATGATCCCTTTGGTTATTTTCCTGATCGATTTCAAGCCCTTAGGTGACTTGTTAGCAAATTATTTGGAAAGAAAAAGTGACGCAAAGGATGTGTAAAAGCCTTATTAATCATTAACTAACTTCTACCTTCAAGCCACCTGCTGCAGCCTTTAAGTTGATTATGGAGCAGAAAGACGTCAGAAGCTTGGGAATGTTGTTTTTATACCGGATGTATCATGCCTTTTACTCCAAGATGCTATTCAACTATTATCCAGGCTTAAAATATTCACACGATCTGATATTAGAACTTAAAATGTGCATGTGGCCTGCAAAAGGACTGGAAAATAAAGGGTCATACTGTATATAGAAAGAGCAGGGAAATACTAAAACCAAAGAAAAGCAGAATTTTGATTTTTTTTAAAATATCAAACTCCAGTCTGCACAAATTTTAAACACATGGAAAAATATTAAAATTATTAATATGTACTTTTAAAAAATTTTCCCAATGTAGTTTTTAAAACAAATGTTTCAATAACTTGTCATACATATGAAACATTTGGAGGTGGGGAGTTAGTGAATTTCCCTAGGACCTTGGAAAAAATAATCTTGTATAATGATATCCACATGCATGCGTGAAGCTTAATGGGGTATTTCCCGACAGACTGGAGAGTTTAGTCTTTCTGTCAATGATCAGAATAAGTTTGGGTGTGTGTCCCATATGTATATAAACTGCTGTGATGCTGGCATTAGACAAACCAAAAAACAAAACTCTAAGAGCTCAACTGACTCACGAACATCTTTATCTATGCATGCAACTAATTCTATAACTAATTTAATTGTTATAGAATGATGGCATTTGAAATTGGATAACACATAGCCTCACATCAAACTGAAAAAAAGTTATTTTAAATCACATTTTAATTTATTATGAAATCCACTGCTACATGGACTTCTTCCCATCTCCACATACAGCTAGAAGGATCTCCAGAGCAAATTGGGCCTGTGTGTGAGATACAAAAGAAAATGGGCTCGTTGCATGAGCACTCCATTTATGTGACAATGGATTAGAATCTAATAATGTTTTTAGGAATAAACTAAAATATTGTAATTCACTGCTTTTTGATTTTTAAATTCCAGTAACTTAATAGGAACCATCCATTTGTGTATTTTCAATAACTGAGTTTGAGTGAATTAAGCCCTAATCACCTACAGTCATGTAAATTCTATTCATTGTTCCAAATGGTCAGGAATTCTATGGGCTATGAAAAATTCAGCTAAATTGGTGCTTAAGTATTAGGTTACTATATATTGCACGCTAAGGAAGAAGATCTGAAGGCATGTGTAATGTTCTAATGTACAGAAGTTAAAGTTAAATGTGTGGCAGAAAGTGGACTCTAGTTGTGTTTTTCCAAATGCAGGAAGTGAGGTTGAATGTGCATAGTTTTAGAAGAACTGTGTGTACACATACAGAATATATAGTAGACAATGTATCTTTTTGTGTGTCTATATACACTCTATACTATGTAATATGTATGTACCCATATGGCATATATACATAAGATTAAATTGTATATTTTGGATGTTCAGAAGTAGTAAATAAATAGACGAAGAAATTGTATTTCGTTGAGGCCTTTGAGGCGAGAAGAGGCCAGACAAGACGCCCCTTGACATGAAGTTGGCCACATCCACCCAGTCACATAATCAATCAGCTATACCCACCCAGCCACATGACCATGAAGCCACACCCACCCAGTCACATGACCTACAAGCCACACCCATCAAACAAGCCACGGCCACAGAACCGGTAGTAAAATCTTTTGAAACCCAACCCTGTATGGAGCCCATCAGCTGATATTTCAAAACTGAAATATTCAAAGAAAGAAATGGTTTATGGAAGCCAATTATATAAACAGTATCAACATTTTCCTAAAAGTTCTTCAAACATTTATAAATCAGTACATTTTATTCCCACAATGGGTGTCTAAAATAATACAGACTAATTCTGTATTATTAAGCAAGAGAAAAATCCAGCTGGCACGTTTGAATGTTACATCTTCCTAATTTTTTTCCTAGTGGAAGGGAAAAAATTGCTGAATAAGACATGAACAAAATATTAATAGATTTTGTTGTATCAGTTCTATATAATGAGTATGTAGCCTTACCTGCCAGTGTTAGGTAAAAATCTGTCATACTGGAAGAAACTATGCACATAAATAGCTAAGGATACATAAAAGCTCTTTTTTCTTTAGGCTATTCCTTTTTTTTCCTCAAAAGGGTAATTGTGCATATCATTTTTCAAAATTTGATCGCTGGTACTTGAAATTGTTAAGAGGAAGGTTAAGGAGATAAACCATCTGGTGCAGAGGTTTCTACTGTTTGTAATCAATTCACCTGAAATGAACCAATGATTATTGAAAACCTATGTATCACATATATTTTATGTGCTATTAGCCATAAGTGGCTACAGGATATATTTTGTTTCATCCATTTGATTTTAGCTTGACCCAAAGACTTATATTTTCAGAAAAACAATTAACACAGTTAGTCCTATTCTTGACATCCCATACAATGAAACATTTTGTAACAGCTTATCTCTATCATGTAGCTTCTCATTCTTTTAAACTTATGATTCTAGCTTAGTACATGCATCTTTGTCGCATTTTAAAAAAAGAATTAGAAGCCATAATGCTGCAAATATGCCAGTAAACACCCAGCATCATCTTTAAAATAATATAACAAAACATAACGTGATATTTACTATAAATATATTATTTTGTTATATTGTTTTTATTCTGCTTTAAATAGTATTTATTTCTTTATGTAATTTATATAGCTGCCCATTATATATAGTGTATAGCGTTAGTCCACCAGTGTCATGCAATTGAGATGGGTAGTCATATCAAATAATTTTTAAAATGCATTACTTATTATGTGCAGGTAATCTACAGTTTGGCATTTTAATCCACCTATTGAATCCTTCCCAAGACCTGGGATAAGGTAGATGTTGTTCGATTGTGTTAAAGGTATTGTTGCAGGAATAAAGCTGTAGCAGTTGCCTGTTGCAACTGACTGATGGTGATTTTGTCAAGGACAATAGTGTTCAAGTGGTGCTCCAGATGTTTTGGGGTTGTACCCAAGATGCCTATTGCTATTAGTATTTGCTTTCTTTTACCACAGTTGTTCTTCTATTTGCAAATCTTTGTATTTTGTGATTTTCTCTAATTCTTTCTCTTCTGCTGTCTCCAGGTTCTGCAACAGCCAGACTATTTAATGCTTCTTATTGATGTTTGTTAAGTCTGGGATCCTAAGTGGCAGCTGCTTGTCTGTTTGAATTCTGAAGTTCTAGAAAATTTAGTGTCTTCCATTTCTATTTCTTCGTTGATGTTATTTTTCCCAAAAATTTTTGCTTGCAGATCTTCAGTGCACATTGCTGTTATTTGTTATGCCATTTTTTTAGTCAGTCTGAGTGATCTTCTGGCAGCAGAATCAAACTCACAACAACATGTTGTCATCAGGTGATATATCACAATTTTTCCCCCTTTGCTAAAATGGGGATGGTTGTGGCCAGCGAGTGATGCATCCTGCCCGAGGCCCACAGTTTGACACCCCTGAATTAGGCAGTCCGCTGCTTCTTCACTTCTTTGCAGAGGCAGCATTTGGTGTGTGTTGCTATCTTATTTTTACTATTGTTATTAATTGTTCACAGAAATGTGAAGTCACAACTGCCAGTCATTTAGCTGGTGTTGGACTTCATATGCACAAATTCTTCCCAAGAGCTTAGAATGCCTTAATGTATTGCTTTACTGCATGTGTGAGAGATAGAAATTTAGTCAATGCGCCGATTTGCTTATTGCCAACTAAGATTTTTTGGTATGGCACAATGTCCTCTGGAATCACCACAGCCTGTTTATGCTATTTACCTTTCAATTTTGATTTTCAGATCTTGATATTATTAAGATTATTATACATTTATAATAAATCAACAGTATTAAATATTAAATACTGTAAATAAATAAAATTTATTTATTTATTTTATTTTTCAGGATTTATAGACCGCCCCCTCTCCCCGAAGGGACTCGGGGCGGTGTACAGGCGTCTCATTAAAATAAATACAAAAGATAAATATACTATACCCTTAAAAACGAATTAAACCTAGTACAGCTGTACAGAAAAGTAAAAAAAAGTAAAAGTAAAAGTAAAATATGATATGATTAATTACATTTGTTATAGTTGCCTAAATCTAAAGCACTCTGGGACACATATAGAAAGGAAAAAAGTCATAAAAACGCATAAAAAACTGGGACTATACATAAATACATCTGTCTTTATCTACAAGAATGGCATCCTGTAAGAACCCCACTGGTTTTTTTTTACAAAGGTCAGTGCTTTGAAATTATATTCAATTGCCTGGAGTGATCAAGATCAGCAGGGATTATCAGGAATATCCTGCAGATATAAAGCTACAGGTACAATAGTACCTGTTAGCATTCCAGTAAACTGTGCTCTGTAAGCTACTTATTGATTAGGTTCACTGCATTTATACACATTGCCTTTCATCCATGAGATATAAAAATAAGGAGCAATTTCCAACTATTCTAACACAATTCTGAAATAGGTTGGACCAAGAAAAGAATAACTCATTCAAAAGTATCCAGTGAACATTAAAGTTGAGCAAGAATTTAAAAGCCATAACTGCATAGTATATGATTTTGAGTGAAGAATCACCCCCAAGCACCATTTTTCAAAAGAAACTACAACTTCCCACCATTCAAATTAGACCCACCAACCCAAAACCTAATATTGATTTTAGGTAGTTTGTGATCTTGGTATCCTTCTTCTTTTTTTCCCTGAAAGAATTTTATTGGTTTTTAAAATTTTTTGGGGAAAAGGGTAGGTGGATATACAAAAAAAAGTTTTTGCATCTCCATCGTGCTAGAGGTAGGAATCTCTCCAATTCTCACAACTTTTTACAGGAAAAAAAAACAAAAGATAAAAGATAAGCAGAAACAGCATCTTATTATACATTGTATCAACCATGTGTTCAATCATCTCTTTTGCCACTTTCTAATATATCAACAATTAAAATGATATTCCAGATATATTTATTTTTGTGACCTGACTCTTTCCGTTATTATTCCCTCCCCGTCCCCAGGCGGAGCCACAGCTCCTCCCTCCTTCATGTCTTGTTTTGTCGCCTTTTTCACCACTTCTTATATTTCCGTCCTCTAGGAGGGCACTATGTTTTTTAATGAAGGCCTCTGCCTCCACGACTGTGTTAATTCTAATTCTGTTTCCCTTCCAGAAGATCAGCATTCCTTCTGGCAATAACCATCTAACCAAATTCCCTTATTATATAATTTTTTTGATAAGGAGGAATACTTCCTCCTCTTATCTCTTATTTTTTTGGGAATTTGCTTAAGAATGACAATTTCTTTATCTTCATATTTTAGTGGTCCCTCCCTCTGAGCCCCTAGAATCTCATCCCTCGTGGTCTTCCTAAGAAATTTAACATGTACTTCCCTTGGAACATTATGTGTTCTGGCATATGCTGAATTAATCCTATAAACCAGATCCATATCCCACTACAACTGTTCTTTATCTCTTTTAATATATTCTGCTAAAATTGTACTCATAATATTCTTAAGATCTTCATCTTCTGTCTCCAGTAGGTTCTGGAATCTGAGAAAGAAGGACATTCTTTCAAGTTCTATCTTTGCCATAAAATTTTCCAATTCTATATTCCCCTTCTGCACTGCCTTAACCTCCTCACCCAGCCCAGCCACGCCCTCCTCTAGCACACCAATTCTCTGTTTATTTTCTGTTATTTGTTGTTGCACACTTTTAAGCTCATCTCTAAAAGATGCTACCTCCTTTTTCAACTCATTTTGTCCCTGCAAAATAGCTTGAAACATTTGAGTAACAGATAAATCCTTTGAACCCTCTCCAGTCTTTTCTTGTAAAAATGATGAAATTTTTGTCTGTTGAATCGTTCGACTGGATGCAGTAGAAGTTGGTGCCGAGGCTGCTTTGCCTGTAGGTGGTTTTCTGGGCCCTATTGTCTAAGTTCAGAAAGAGTAAAGATCTTTTGCAAAAGAAATGGCGTCTGTGAAGCGTGCAGCCGAGCCAGTCCGAGAAGACAGGCAAATCCAAAAGTGAAAATTAACCCTCTGTCACAGTTCCAAGCCAAGAAGTCACTCAAAAAAAAAAAAAAAAAAAAAAGGAAATCAAATAGTCCAAATCCAGAAAGACCACATAATAGGAGAAGCTCCAAGAGTCCTTCCGGGGGGATAATATAAAGCCAGACTTTCTTCAAAGGTAGTTTCAAAAGGCAGACTTAAGAAGAAGAAGGAAGAAGGCCATCTTGGCTCCTCCTCGGGATCAGGAGCAGAACATTAAAAACTTCCATAAAACTTTCAAAATAACTCAGCAATCAGTTCTTGCAGTTATGATATAAATCTTTTCACATAGTTAGTTCAAGTGGCTAATTCAATTTTTTGCTCTCTATCTCCATTCCGAGATTGAGAGACAGTCCAAATGCCGCTTTGCCTGAGAGGGTTAGAAGAAAAAAACAACTCCCCTCCAATCTTCCTACTTCAAACAGATTGAATCCACAACTTGTAAAAAAGCCGCTACTCGTCAGTTAAAAGCAATTAAGAAGATTGGAGCGAATTTCTCACCTCCAGCATTTCAGCCACTGCATGTAGTTAACTCTTTCCTTCCAGAATCCATTCAGCGAAGGTGCTGTTATGCACCCCCTACGCTCCCCGGCTCCTAAGGCGAAACTGGAGACCCCCCCATGGCTGCTGCCATCCGGGGCATTCCAGCAAGCCACCCTACGGCAGGTGGTCCCTCCAAGACCCCCTGTGCTCCTAAAAGGAGCCCACCGGAGAAGCGAACAGCGCACCAATGTCCGTCGCCTTCGGAAACCAGAAGTGATCTCTCGATCTTGGTATCCTTATAAGGTAGCCTTATTGTGTTCACCGAGGTGCTATCTACTAAACTGCCACAATATTTCTATAAAGTTTTGTTGGACTCACAATGTGGTCAAAGTTGAGTTTTCACTCATTAATGTTTTACTTAAATGTATAATTATCTTAGAAATGTATAACCTCTGTTTCTAAATAAGAAACTTCCACAAAGTATCATATATTTCAGCTAAGCCACCAAAAAATTAAGCACAGTAAAACTTAATGGACACAGAAATGTGTGCAGAATGAATGAAAACACTTTTTTTTCCTCAGTGAAATTACTAGGAAATCTTTGCAATGTAGAAATTAGGAATCTCTCATAACAATCCTAAACTGAAAATTAGCTATTTTCATCAGATGTTCACAATTTACATTAGTTGTATATTTAAAATGACCGTTGGCTTTTCTGAATAGTCATTCTTTAGGCGCTGCGGGAGTGTCCAAGCATGGGTTAACTTCAGCTTGCTGCCCAAGGACTGAGTTCAAAGTTTGTGTAGCCACGCCTCTTGCTCCCTTCAGAGGCTCAGTTTAAAAAAACGAAGAATAAGTCCCAAAAGGAAGATATATATAGCAATGTTCTATGCCCACGAAGTTGGTACACATGCACCCGCGGGTGCCCCCTGGGTGGGGTTGGACAGTCCCACAATGCCTAGAGAGCGATCATTCAGGTAAGCCAATGGTCATTCTCCTAGGCGCTGCTTGGAGTGTCCAAGCATGGTACATACCCAAGCTATGTAGTCCCAGGGTGGGAAGAAGAACTGTCCAGGCCCGCGGGAGTCGCAATGACCTGTTGTAAAACTCTTCTCCCAAAGTAGGCCTCTGCAGATGCAAAAACATCCAGTCTGTAGTTTCTCACAAAAGGAGATGGAGATGACCATGTAGCAGCTCTGCATATCTCCTCGATGGGTGCTTGTGTGGCACACGCAGCCAAGGTTGTGGCGCTCCTCGTTGAGTGTGCTGTAAAGTGGCCAGGTGAGTTTTATGAGAGGCCTACTCTGCCCTCTTGTCCTCAGCCTTTAGGCCTTCCAGCAAGTCGGCTGGAAGCACCAAATTAGAAGTTAGTGATATAATGGGGTCATCTACCTGAGGAAGTTTCAAGAGATCCTCAAGGCTACTTTCCATGGTGTACAGCTTCTTATTTACCCCACTGGGATTAGCTATACAACTTGGCTGGACCCATTGGCGCTGGGTAACATCCAGGAGCAGCTCGGGGGCTGGGACCAGATCTTGAGGAGGAGAGGTCTCCTTGAAGAGCCCCGCACCTGGATCCTGGGGCCCAATGGTATCCTTGGTGCCCTGATCAGTGGAGGATTTATCTGCCTGAGCTGGGAGACCCATTTGGGTGGCGGAAGCCTGGCCTTTGTAAGGATAGCCTTAAACATAGAAGGCTTGAATAAGCCTGAGAAGGCAGGCATGTCAGGGAGAGGATTTTCGTCCTCTGAAAGATCCGGAGCATCCTGCTCAACCTCTTTCCCCTCAGACACCTCGCTGACGCCCAAAGGAGCCGGAGAGGCTTCTCTAGCAGGTGGATCCCGAAACCCAGCTGCACAGACCCTGCTAGGGTTTGCAGTCTGGATGGGTAATTTTAAGCCTAACTGCTGGATGCCATCCGCAATCCCCTGGGAAATTGCACATGCGACTACATCCTGCATTTCCTTGGACAGATGAGGTTCCTGATCCTTAGGCGGGCTTGAGCCAGCCCCAGATGGAGGCAGGGATTCCTCCTCCATGATGGAGCATATGTCATTCAGGGATTCTTCAGCCAGGAAAAGACAGGGAGACCCAAGAGATGCCCTAGAGGGATTGGGCGAAAAGCCAAAATCCTCATCACCTGCCAGGGAAGGGGACCCCTCTCGCTGTGGAGTGGGAAGGGAAGGACCTGCCCCATCCTCCCTGGGCAGAGAGGGAACTACTGCCTGTTTTGGGGCTGAGTGAAATTGCTTTTGAAATTGTTTTTCAAGGGCCTTTTGACACCTCTCAGCCATCTTCTCAGCAGCTTTGGACACCTTTTGGGGCTTGGGATGCTTCCCCTTGGACGGGCACCCAGCCCCTTCACCCTTAGCAGCAGGATTGAGCCTGCTGCGCTTACTAGAGGTAGGGCTTGCCTGGGAAGTCACTTCAGCCTCCACGATGTGGCCATGATGTGAGGAACAGATGCAGGGCTGGCTGAAAGAGCTGGCACGAAGAGCAAAGGTTCAGGGCCAAGATGGTATTGCCGCGATGAGAAGGACCTGCTAATGTCCCAGCGAGAGGCAGAGGCATGACAAAATGGCACCGGTCAGATTTGTCCAAGGCACTCACAGATCTGCGCTATGTCTAAATACCAGGGAATGGCCAGGCAATAGCCAAAATCCCTGTGGCCGCTTGATGAGAGTCCAGGGGAGGGGGAGGCCTGTCTGGAGACCCGGAACGAGGCCAACTGATTAAGACCCCTCCCAGCGGTGATCTGCAGATGAAACAGGCTGCAGCAGCTTGAAACGCCTCAGAAATAAAGCACGCCAATTTTTTCTTTCAAAATGGCTGCCGCGCGCCTTGAGTGGCACCGGGGAAACCTGTTGGATATTCTGAAGACTCAGGAGAGTGTCCGGCTAACTAACAGTCCTCTGACAGCTTTAGGGGAACCCTGACTACCTACCTGTCCCCAAGAGCTCGCCAGCAGCTGCTAAACGAGCCTCCCATGGTGTTGCTGCAATCGCGGCAGCGCAAAAGCCACCCACGCACCAGGCAGCCTGTTTCACGCGTCTGACGGTAATCCCTACTTTGGACGGATTGGTAGCCAAAAACAACAAAGAAGCTAAAGAAAAACTAACCTAACTGAACACAAAAATAATAAAGGCTACACTACACTGACTTGGAGAGTCCAACCTGTTGCTCAAGGACTGGAACTCCCCCAAAAGCATCCTTTTTGGCGACTGAACTCCCCAAAAAGCATCCTCAGGGCGACTGAGTTTTTTAAACTGAGCCTCTGAGGGAAGCAAGAGGCGTGGCTACACAAACTTTGAACTCAGTCCTTGGGCAGCAAGCTGAAGTTAACCCATGCTTGGCCACTCCAAGCAGTGCCTAGGAGAAGGTAATATTCTTCAACGTACATAAACATCAGCTTCAATGACACAATAAATGTGTGTCTCTGTCCATGTTTGTATGTGTATTTGCATATGCGTGTGTATGTCTATATTACTACATCTATCCAAACAACAGAGGGATACAGTGGCTCAGTGGCTAAGATGCTGAGCTTGTCAATCAGAAAGGTCGGCAGTTCAGCGGTTCGAATCCCTAGCTTGTGCGTAATGGAGCCTAATGGAGCTTCCGTTACTTGTCCCAGCTTCTGCCAACCTAGCAGTTCGAAAGCATGTAAAAATACAAATAAAAAATAGGGACCACTTTGGTGGGAAGGAAGGCGTTCTGTGCGCCTTCGGCGTTTAGTCATACCAGCCACATGACCACGGACATGTTTTTGGACAGCACTGGCTTTTTGACTTTAAAACGGAGATGAACACCCCCTAGAATCGGGAATGACTAGCACAGGTGTGCAAGGGGAACCTTTACTTTACCCAAACCAGATACATAGTAATCAAGAAAAGGCAACCGAGAAATGAAAAAGTTGCCTCTTGATGCAATTTAATACCCGATTGTAACTGTTAAAATAATAAAAAATTGGCACTGGATACCTTAAAAGTAAATTTATTTTAAAATTTATCAATGATGATAAAAGCTGTAATTAAAATTAAAATTAATACAAAATTAAAATGATGGATTTCAATTCTGAGAATTTCCAAACTGACTTTAAATCACAAAGCTGAACAGTGCCAAAGTTGAGAAATACTGTTCCCAAAGATCATTCCTGATGGAATCAGTCCTACTGTTGGATGCCAGATTTTGAGGTGGAGGCAGACGGAATTGGAAAAAGAAAGACAGGAAATTGTACAACTGAGAGACTGAAAGCACTTCACCTGAAGCTGAAGAATAGAATCCTGAACTGGGAGATCAGTTGAAAAAAAATAAGGACATGGAAATCCAGTGTCTTCCTGATAGGTTTGTTGATGTGTGTGAGGAGTAGAAATAGCAGAAATGGAAGTTAGAAATTGACATACATAATCCTTGAAAGCAAAAGGGAGGAAGAGTAGAAAATCTAAGGAAAGAATTATCTCCAGCTGACAAAATAGAAGGAAAGAGGGAGAAATACAGGTCTTCTTAGTTTTATTTGATTAAGAAAAGTAAAGATAACTTTGTTATGTCTCCAAACTTTTAAGATAACGGGACATTAAAGAGGGAAAGTTATGTTAGATTAAAGGTAATCAAGATTAAAGGTAATACCTTTGAGATCAGACAAGGATATTATCAAACAACCAAGGCTGAGAAACTGATGGAAAATAATCTGTTATCATGTAAGGAGAAGAAACAGCAATGGGGCTTAAAGTCCAGAATAGATATACGGCATTAATTTGTATACACTTATAGATTCCAAAGGAGCTGATGATCATAAGTGTTTCTATCACATCTGTGAAACAAATAACTACATAAAGGCTTGTCCTTGAATATTCTGCTGTTAGGTTCATGAATATACTACAGTTGTGTTGCTAGAGAAATGTATTGAAAAATCCAGGGTGAAACTCTGACACACCCCAATTTACATTCTTCTGCTGGGACATCGTCTGCTGTGCATCATCTGGAGTTCACTTTGGTGAGATGGACAGCTATATAAATTTGTTTATACATACATATATACATACATTTATTTTATAGTGAATTCCCAAATTCCCATTTCTGAAGGCAATTGATTTCCAATATTGGAATCGACAGAGGTCATAGCCATGCTTTGTGGAGACCGCAGAAATTTGTTAAGTGTGTATTTCTGTTGGCTTTATTTTACCAGTGCAATTTTCAATTAGGCTTTATTTCACCAGGGCAAATTTTCCTATATCATTCATTTTTATTTTAAGTGTGAATATGAATGCGTTTTATCTATTTATTAAATGTAAAATTAATATATTTGTGAGCTTTGAGCATCATTATACCACTAGAAAAGTAAGATGAACTATACATAAAATTCATATAAATTAATGTATGCATATATACACACACTGTATCAGTGTTGATATATAAATACTTCTCATACATACATTATTCAAAAGTAGCTCTTTTGACACTAGTAATAGCCAAAAATGTGAAAGAACTGCGGTCTCTTGTAATAAAATCATGAAAACATTGGACTAAATTTAAAATAAAAAAGATTAAATGAATGAAAATAGAAACAATTTATGATGCATGTCATCCTAGAGTTCTCACTCAAGGCGAGGAAACAGGCTGGGAAGCGAAAAAAACTTGAATAAAACAACAAACGCTCAATTAAACTCTCGCCACTGTTGCCGCGCTCTTTAAAGCAAGCGGCAAGGTCTCCAAGCCAGCCAACAGTGTGGCTATGGAGCAAACCCCCCCACCAACACGCTTATCTCCTAGCCTCTGAACAGCACAAAAGCAGCTGTAGAGATAGCAATTTAGAAGGGAAAAACCCAAGAATAGATGGGAAGGGAGAATTATGGAAAAAAGGGAAAGAAATTACTAAGAGAGTCCAAGGATTAATTCAGCTGGAGCTCACAAATAGCAATCCGTACGGGCAGACTGAGGAAAAATTCTGGGGAGTGGCCCCACTAGGAGGTGTGGTCAGGAAAAAAGAAGTTCCTCAGTCCAAGGGCAACCAGTCTGAATTAACCCATTGCTTAGACTCCAAGCGGTGCACAGGAAAAAGGGACAACCAGCAATTAGGTGGACAAACTCAGTTAAAGTACTGATAGATATAACATTGAAAGATTTGAAGGATCAAGTGAGGGACAGATCATCATAAAAAATGTTTCTGTTGGTCACGCGGAATCAACATAATAATGGTACACAATCCCTCATCAAACAAAAAATAAAAACTATACTCACGGATAAGACTCAGAAAGTTGTTGAGCTAATTCATATGCTGTAGGATCTCTGTCGAGTGCATATATTTTAATATCCTTTGCCTTTTGTAAAATTGCCTTTGTGTGACCTCCTGCTCCAAAGGTCATATCAAGAATATGCTGATAAGAGGAGGGGGGGAAAGTCTTGTTATTTATGAATAAAAACATATAAATGTTGACATCCACTTTAGTTACTTGTGTATTTATTCTACTTAACAAGCAAAAACTTTTATCTTGCAATTGCAGTCAACTCCCCCATCGATCCCTATAGGCAAACTTCATTATACTCAATAAAATTTGCAATTAAACATATACTATATTGCCAAAAGTATTCGCTCACCCATCCAAATAATCAGAATCAGTTGTGAGCCAATACTTTTGGCAATATAGTGTAGCATCATATTTTGCATTCCAAAACCATCTGAAAGACATTTTCTAAGTAATAAAAAATGGATATACTGTATAAAGGAGTTTTAAGAAGCCCCCTAGATAACATCTTCAAAAATTTAAAATTTCACAGCCACATAAATGAACTCAAAATTTCCTATACTTGCTAACAGTTATTTACACATTTGGTATAATTAAATGTGAGCTGGCCTGGTGAAACAATCATGTAATCAAATCATTCAGAAGGCTAGAATGTAGAAACTCGTGTTGCATGTTGCATGATAAATGCTGCATTTGTAAAGTTTTAATAAATAACAGTATTACAACAGGATATTCTGTGATCATTGCATATACATGAACATTTTTTACTTTATAGGTCTTATGATTTAAAAGGTTTAATAAGTTATAATGGGCAGAAGAAATGAAAAATCTATTAACACTGTATTACAAATGTGGTATTTAGACTACAGGATGCTGCAACTTAGACTTCATCTCTCTTTTAACACTTAAGAAGACTTCAAAAGTTTACTCATTGACCTCGGGCAAAATGTTATCAGTATAATGATATTCATATCAATCTCTATCTCCAATAGATAAAAGTGATTGATGCAGGGTCTAGACCGAAGTCTGTCAGTAGCAATGTATGAGGCCCTACAATGAGACTGAACCCTGATAAGATTGGGATGCTACCAAATTGTTCTTGGATCTGTTGAGAAGACATGCAGGACTGTATTGGGTTGAGCTGATACTGTAGCAGTAAGCATTTAAGATGGAGAGTGGGTACACTAGAAACCAGATTTTTCACTGTCTAGCAGTGCTACTTTCAATTCAGGTGTACCAGATGTGAACTTTCCTGGACCACACAGTGATTCATACCTTAGCTCTCATTCTTTTACAATTACTGAAAGGTCTCTACATTGAACTGTCTTAAAAATACTTCTAATACTTCTGCCTATTATATTTTAAAATCTAAACCAGGATGACTTCATTTTTAACCACTGGCTGCACATTAATTGGCACAGTATTCCAATCTATTAATTATGATCTACAGGTCTCTAAATTTGGAGCTTGAAATTTGGAACTTTCAGCAAATATGAAACTTTTTTTACTATATGAGCAAACTGGTGATGATTGTGGGACTCTTACCTATTTCAGTGATAGAATCTCTGCAATGAAATTCTCTATCTGTAGAAGTTCAGCAAGGACATATAATTGCTCTTCTTCAGAAAAGATTATTGGAAAAATTCCTGAATGTGTACTAATTCACTAGTCTTTTACCCCCTGGCATGTTTGCTTTTAACTGCTGTAAATAGCTCAATCATTTTAATTGTTAATTGCTATATTTTTCATTTTGTTGCAACACAATTTGCCATGTTTCAGTTAAGAGTAATATATAAACCAATAAATTGAAATACATGACTTGTCAAATGATGAAAATGAAGGAGGGAATTATGCAAGCAAATTGTGCAAACATTTTTTACTTCCCCCCCCCCCTAAAAAAAGTTAGTCACTAAAATATTGAAGCAAAACAAAGGTAGAATATTCTTCAAAAGCAGGAAGAAACTACAGAACTACAGTTTATTATTTATGCTTGCCAAGCTCTGCAAGACTAACAAAATTAGGAAACAAGATCCATTTTTAGAAGGAGCTTTATTTTTAGCAGGGTAATGTAACCAGTATGGTAATGTATGAATTGTCAACCAGTGAAATAGGCTATCATGTGACATTGCAAGTTGTCTGTTGTCAGAAGTCTTCAAACAGACTGAATAATTATGTGTCAATGAAGCTCAGGTGTATCTAAAGTGGCAGGGTTTGGGACTAAAAGAATTGAATGAAAATTGTCTTGACTGTATAACTTTAGTTTAAATGGGGTTATTTTAATAAATGAAAACAGGGGGGAAAAACCATGAAATGAGCTCTATTGTTAGCTGGGTTTTTTTCATCACCATTTGCCACACTTTTCCCAATTATGGACAAGCTTCTTAAAGTCAACAGAAAAGAATACCACATTGTGTCTCTTCAATCAGATTCTGACCTTCCACCTGTTTGATTCAAACAGATGCCGACAAAGTTGTTCTTCCCATTTTGGGAAAATCAAAAGTTGCATGGCTGGACTAGTATGGTGAATGGGTTAAAGATGGTGATATCTAGCTCAACAACTGCCTCTTGAAAAGCTCATGAAGAGTGAGTATTGTTGAAGCAGAAAATCTTTCTTGTGCTTCCAAACTTGCATAATCATTTTTTCAAGGTTTTGAGTGTTGCAATGTAATGCTATGAGTTAATAATGATGACAGGTTTCAAGGAAATCTAAGCAAAAAATACCACCTACATCCCCCAAAACCCATAAATAGGAAAGCCTGGATTTTGTTTTGATTTTTTTTTCAGGTGAAAAAAAAATGAATTGAGCCCATATTTCATTGACTGTCATCATGTTGTGAAGAAATTCTTTACCTTCATTCTCATAGTATGACAACTGCTAGCAAATTTCAGCTCTTAAAGCTTTCATCTCTGTTGTCAGTGTGCAAAGAACCTATCGTGCACAAGCCTTCTGATATTGAAGAACATCAATAACCCACAGGCTCCTGTGAAATAGCAAGCTTGATAGCAATTTCCCTTGAGGTGATCTGCCAATAGTCTTTAATCCGTTCATCAAACTTTCTCATGTGAAGCTTGTCAGTTGCTGTCAAAGGTTGCCCACTCATTCTTGATCACACAAATCAGCGCTTCCCAATTCACCATCTTTATATATTTTTTGGTCCAGAGATGAACATAATTCATGTCAATATACTTATCATCATATGCCTATGCAATTTGGTGGTGAATTTTAAAGAAGTTTAAGGGACTTCTTCAGTAGCCAAATATTCAAACAAGATGCATTGCTTAAATCATGCCAATGTGTAAGTCACTCCAGGCTTCTATTTTTTAAACAGTAACACAAATCCTTCTCCTGTCAACTTAAGTGGAAGAGCAGATACTAAAAAAAATATCAGAGGTTCTATTGCATCAGCCTAGTCTTTCTTTTGGTGGCACTGGAGGCATTACTTTTCATTCAACTTTCAGAAATTACTTCTGGGGGCCCTGGCAATTGAATGATTTTATAAAATTAGTTGTTGCACACACACATTCATTCACTAGGTGTGTAGGAAAAGATAATGTATGATGTGCTTTCATGGATAATACTAGCATGATCAATGAAAGATAACTGCAGCATAAATGATTTGGGAATTTAAGTGAGGAATCATATACTCAGTTTCCTGGTAAGAAAGAAGCACTACATTCAGTTAAAATTAATGGAATATATGTAGAACTCTAGTTTAAGTATTGCACTGTACCTCTGCACAACATACTAATTACAAATCATATTCAACACAAAAACAAGGTTTTTTTTAAAAAAAATCCGTTGTACTTAGGCTTTATTTTTCGGCCTTTTAAAGCCTGTATAACTAAATGACATTTTATTCCCATGGTCTCATAAACTCTAGAACAGATTATTATACGAACATTTCCTGCAATGAGTCACAGTTCTATAGTTATGATATCCTCTCATCTTCTCAAAGGAATGTTATAATTAGTGTGTGACTGTACATTTTAGTTTCTCATTATGTCTATAGAAAAATACTTTGCAATCCCTTATTCCTCTAATTTAGGATAGGCCTATGGATTTTTGTCTTAATTATCCAGCTTCAAGAAAACATCACTACAGTATTGAAAGTAGAGGGTGGCAGCTAGTCCACTTATATTGGTTTCAAAAAGCTAAGTAGGATTGGACTTGGACTGGATATCACTACAAAGGTGACAGTATAGATGAGAATCTCCCCTTGTTTCCAAATAAGACAATTGAAAACCGTTCCTATTGTGTAGACGATACTGACATTTCCATGAAATTGTCAGCTCATTGATTTGAAAGAAACACTTCATCATGACATTACATAGCACTTCTGAAGACCACTTCATTTTATAGAAATACATTGTATTTAAAAATGCATGATTTTTAAATAACTTCTGCATTTTTAACTATTTTTCCATCTCGGAACAACATTTGCCTCCCAAAAGATTTGTTTTATAGTACTGCTAATATACATTCATACTAGGTATTTTTTTCCCATTTTTATTTCAAATCTGTAATTCAAAATTGCTTTTCATATGTTTCGCTTTGAATATACCTGCAACAAGGACTTAGCTACCTTTCATCTGTCAAGCTTTAGGACAAACAGGGTAGCCTTAGGTTCTCTTAAGAGGTGATAACAAGTACAATTATGCCCTTGACAACTTTTTCAGTCCTGCTCTATTTGCTCAACTGGCTTTTTAAAAATGATATTACATTCTTGCAGCCTCACAATACATGTTTTATCACTTGATATTCCTCCTGCTCCCTAAGATGCTTTATGGAATCAGGGCTAAAGAATATGATGGCTTACATATTAATCATTTTGCCTGCCAGTAAATGTGTATTTCATGAGCAATTCCCCTCATTACCAAGGCAGCTATTTTGTGAGGTAATTTTGTAATTGGTCTAGATAGTCTACAATTACTACCTTCCTAGGACTTTGTTTTTCCTGCTAACAAAATGTAAGGCATTTGGCTATAAATATTTTAGAAACATATCTGTAAGTTACTAAACTCTGAGATAACTCAAATAATGTAGGCCAAATTGTTTTGACATTTAATATTCTGCCTATGAGGTTCATGGAACAAGGACCTGGTAACAAGCTTTTAATGATAGTTCATTTTTTATGCAATACTCTCTCTGTGAGTATGGATGGACCCTTTTCTGTAAGTATCATGAAAGCAAGCCAAAGCAACATTATTTTAGGAGGCATTTGGCCCTTGGGAGGACTAAATGTTACCTTTGAAGTATTGTATTTTTTTAGTTCCTTGGTTTGTTCCACCTTGTCCAGAATTCTTTGAATTGGGACAAGCAATAAATATTAGAAAATAGATAAAGGTTTGCGTCTCTAAACCTGAACTCCTCCTAATACACTGTACTCAGAATTATGTTTTAATTTTAATATCCTATCTTTTGCCTTCAAAATCAGACTTCATGGCATCATTTCACCCTCAAAATTATTACAGTACTACTTAAAACTTAAGTATTTTCCATGGAAATTGAGAAGAAATCTTACTTCACAAGCAGCAGGAATTACAATGGATTTTTAGATACAATCTCAGGTGGTGGTTACTGCATATAAAATCCTTGAGAGGCCAGGCCCTGGTTAATTGCAGGATCACCTGCATCTAATTTCTTTTGGCCATTTGTTAAGATCTGATTGAGTAGATATATTCCACATCTGGTCACTTAAGCAATGTCATCTTGTGGGACCTAAGAGACATTACTTCTTTGTTGTTGTTGCAACTGTATTGTATTACACTATCCCTCCGCCTCCACCACTACCATCACCACAGCTACAACAGCCACCATTGCCACTATTCTGCCCAATATTTGGATGGCACTAACTCTTCCTGTTGTTTGGAAAACTCTAAAGATCTGGTTTTCCCTCTTGAAGGCATTTGAGTATCAGAAGCATAGATGAGCCGAGAAGTCTTATTAATATGAGCATACAACATCATATGTAACAAATGTTATCTACTCCAATATCTTTTGAATCTTTTCTTGAATTTTATCAGGACTGTCCTATTGCTTGTTTACTCTGACTTTATCGTTTACATCTAACAGATCAGAAAATGCCAAGGTCAATAGAAAAATAAGCAAATAAAAAATGCAAAACTATCAACATGGTCCATATCCCAGCATACAGGAAAGCAGAATGAACAAGTATTATACTGCCAGACAATGTTACATAGTTCTCTACAAAGAACTCATTCTTCTTATATATATACCTATTCCACAGGTTTACAAAATGACAGAAACCGTAGGAAGAGAAAGACTATAAATATAAAAGAAATCTAATAAATTCATTGCTAATATTTCATTTTTTCTCCATTTTGTAAAGAGCATTGGTGTTATAAGAATGAGTCATTCTATATCAACTCTGCAAATACTTTGTCTGTTATTGACTTTCACTGTTCAAAAAAATTCAGAGTCAAAATTTCCTTTTGTTGGGAAAAAAACTTATTTTAAAAAACTTAAACAAAAACTATCAGAAAAAAAATCACCAACCTAAATACATACAGTGGGGCAAAAAAGTATTTAGTCAGCCACCAATTGTGCAAGTTCTCCCACTTAAAAAGATGAGAGAGGCCTGTAATTGGCATCATAGGTAGACCTCAACTATGAGAGACAAAATGTTAAAAAAAAAACCAATCAATCACATTGGCTGATTTGGAAAGAATTTATTTGCAAATTATGGTGGAAAATAAGTATTTGGTCACCTACAAAAAAGCAAGATTTCTGGCTCTCACAGACCTGTACCTTCTTCTTTAAGAGGCTCCTCTGTCCTGCACTCATTACCTGTATCAATGGCACCTGTTTGAACTTGTTATCAGTATAAAAGACACCTGTCCACAACCTCAAACAGTCACACTCCAAAGTCCACTATGGTGAAGACTAAAGAGCTGTCGAAGGACACCAGAAACAAAATTGTAAACCTGCACCAGGCTGGGAAGACTGAATCTGCAATAGGCAAGCAGCTTGGTGTGAGCAAATCAACTGTGGGAGCAATAATTAGAAAATGGAAGACATACAAGACCACTGATAATCTCCCTCGATCTGGGGCTCCACGCAAGATCTCAACCCTTGGGGTCAAAATGATCACAAGAACGGTGAGCAAAAATCCCAGGATCACACGGGGGGACCTAGTGAATGACCTGCAGAGAGCTGGGACCAACGTAACAAAGGCTACCATCAGTAACACACTACGCTGCCAGGGACTCAGATCCTGCGGTGCCAGACGTGTCCCCTTGCTTAAGCCAGTACATGTCCAGGCCTGTCTGAAGTTTGCTAGAGAGCATTTGGATGATCCAAAAGAGGATTGGGAGAATGTCATATGGTCAGATGAAACCAAAATAGAACTGTTAAGTAGAAACACAACTCGTCGTGTTTGGAGGAGAGAGAATGCTGAGTTGCATCCAAAGAACACCATGCCTACTGTGAAGCATGGGGGTGGCAACATCATACTTTGGGGCTGTTTCTCTGCAAAGGGACCAGGACGACTGATCCATGTACAGGACAGAATGAATGGGGCCATGTATCGTGAGATTTTGAGTGCAAACCTCCTTCCATCAGCAAGAGCATTGAAGATGAAACGTGGCTGGGTCTTTCAACATGACAATGATCCCAAACATACTGCCTGGGCAACGAAGGAGTGGCTTTGTAAGAAGCATTTCAAGGTCCTGGAGTGGCCTAGCCAGTCTTCAGATTTCAACCCCATAGAAAACCTTTGGAGGAAGTTGAAAGTCCATGTTGCCCAGCGACAGCCACAAAACATCACTGCTCTAGAGGAGATCTGCATGGAGGAATGGGCCAACATACCAGCAACAGTGTGTGCCAACCTTGTGAAGACTTACAGGAAATGTTTGACCTCTGTCATTGCCAACAAAGGATATATAACAAAGTATTGAGATGAACTTTTGATATTGACCAAATACTTATTTTCCACCATAATTTGCAAATAAATTCTTTTCAAATCAGCCAATGTGATTGTTTGGGTTTTTTTTTACATTTTGTCTCTCATAGTTGAGGTCTACCTATGATGCCAATTACAGGCCTCTCTCATCTTTTTAAGTGGGAGAACTTGCATAATTGGTGGCTGACTAAATACTTTTTTGCCCCACTGTATATGAGTGTATAGCAGTGCCCGCTTCACCTGCCCCTTCTCAGGTGGTTCCAGGCAGCAGAGATCACAGTAACAGCATTTTGGGTGTGGGGCAGCGATCTCAAGAGCCAAACCCTTTGAATCTAGCCTGATTGTACTCCATTCCAGGTTTTTAACTTTCCAATCTCGCGTCCTGAGAAAAGCCTTCGTGGAGAGCAGATTGATGATCTTTCCTTCCTCCATCCCCCAAATCCATCCGGATCTGTCAGGCAGCAAAGAGTTATGGTAACTGGGTGCAACATCAGCAATAGCAATAAGCACTGCATGACAGATCCGGGGGGATTGGGGTATGTGGAGGAAGGGAAGAGGACCGATCTCCTCTCCGTTAAGGCTTTTCTCAGGAGGATAGATTGAAGTTAAAAACCTGGAATGGGGTACAATCAAGCTTGATTCAAAGTCTTTGGCTCCTGAGATCAATGCACTGCCACACAAGATGCTGTTATCGCAATCTCTGCCGCCTGGAACCGCCCAAGAAGGGGCAGGCGAAGTGGGTGCTGCAGAGATCACGGTAACAGCATTTTCAGGTGGCAGCATGGCAATCTCAGTAGCCAAAGCCTTTGAATCAAGCTTGATTGTACCCCATTCCAGGTTTTTAACTTCCAATCTAGCGTCCTGAGAAAAGCCTTCGTGGAGAGGAGATTGGTCCTCTTCCCAATCGGGGAGGAAAAAGAGTGTTTCATGCGGTGGGTAATTCCAGGCTGCAGAGATCACCCAGCACTGAAATTCTCTTTTTCCTCCCTGATTGCAAAAATGGGTCGTGCATTCCTCCTGGCCAGAGCTGACTCCTGGATCAGGAGCAGAAACTGACCACCCTCTGACTGGGTTGTCTGGAGAAGCGGGAGTCCAAGTGACAAGCCACCTTGTCTTACACTTCCTGCGCAGTGCCTGCTTCACCTGCCCAGGTGATACTACATTCTGAGTATAAGACGCTCCCAGATATTCACCCTCTTTATTGGGGGGGGGGGGGAAGGTGCATCTTATACTCCCAAAAATATGGTAATTTGAATAAATACAAATTTTGCATGATAAAAAAGTAATTATACTCCAAATCTATTACCTCAACTTTCTAAAATAGAATCAGGTGCACTAGATCAGGTGCAAATGATTAAATATCAGTAAAGATGAAACGGGAGGAATTTGTTTTATTTAAACATTAGATATTTCATTTGATTTCATCTTTGTTGTTGAAGTGTGTGGCACTACATTGGCTAGATTGAAAGAGCTCTCTGAGGCCTGTAAGACATGCCTATAAGTCTGGGGAGGATTTAGAAAGCTCACCAAACAGTCAGATATCAATCAATTCACCATCCAGAAGATAATCTATAAACAGAGATTTCAAACAACGTCCAATTGGCCCAGGCCAGTTCAGCTTGGGAAGAAAAGATGCAGAAAGAAATGATTGAACCCCAAAATTTCATCGTGACCTACAGATATCTCTCACCACTAGTGATGTGAATGAAGGTGTATGAGTCTACCATTAAGCCCAAATTACATCTAAATGGGTTGGGTAGTAAGTATGTCAAGAAAAATCATAAAAACAATCAGGACAAAATTAAAAGTTTGGTCATGAACACCCAACTGAGGTTTTTTCTGCCAAAGGTGGCAATGCCAAACAATAGTGCCAAAGATGTATTTGACTTTTCTACTGAAGGAAATAACGTATCTGTTGATTTGTGTTAAACAATTGAAAAATCATCTTTATCTAGTTTTTGTTCAATTATATCACCTTTATCTTTATATGTTATATGAATAAAAATAAGATTGATATGTCCACTTATGTTAAAAAAGAAAAAAACTTTATGTACGGTGTACTTATTCTTTATATAACTTTAGCTGTTATGAGAAAGTAGGGGGGCTCTCTTATCACATTTTCCAATGTTACTTTTTTCCGTATCGATTAGAACTTTATCAAAGGAACTCTCAGAAATCCTTTTTAATTAGCTCAGGATATATCTGGATTGCCCATAAAGAGCAAGGAAAAAGAAGTACTGCAACCATTAATCTATAAAAAGCCTGCCTTTCCAATCCCAAATTCCTTTTAATAGACACACATGTTTCAAAAGCATCCCACTTTTTAACTGCAAAGGAAGGCTTAAAGAGTGCATTTGACAATTAAGATTGTAGATGTCATTTAAAAATAAATTATAATCACATTTAAAACCATACCACCTGGAGGAAAGTTTCCAATCATCTTCCAGCTCAGGAATCTTTTTACTGTTCTTTGTGTATCTTGCCAACTGCCAAACATATTCCTCTTCTCCCTCCCCTTAGTCTGCTTGAATTGGCTTGTGTAGAAGCAAAATTATATGGTAGAAAGAGCAGAGTAAACAGTAATTCATATCTCTCATGCCTATGAATTCCTGTGTTGTGCTCATTCATAATTGCATGCAGGCTCAGGGGGCTAACAGAAGTGGCAGCTGGTACAAGGATCCTGCAGGTGCTCTTATAAGAACTGACACTCTTATTATCCCCTGAGTGTGTAGCAAGTACAACAGGGAGATGGATAATGGAGAGATGGCATACCCTTGTTCTGATTGTTTTCCCATAAGCTTTTGCTCCTTGGGCATGCTACTGCTAAAATAAAGAAATGAGCATATTTACAAAGTGCCAGCTTAAGCAAAAAGATAGATATCAATTCTTCTCTAGTGCTGGCCAAAACTTAAACAAGCTATTTCATTAAAAGGTTTAATCTTCATTACATCTAAAGTAACTCTATACTGGAAAAGTATGTGAAATGCAAAAGAAAAATCCAGCAACAATGAGCATTATCAAAAATATATCCAGATGATACCAAAGACGAACCACTGACAGAAGACACACAAGCTGAGTTAACTAATTTTTACTTTGAAAGTCACAATTACAGAGCTTTTTTTACTAGTATATGCACAATATAAGCACAGAGATGGAAAAACACAGAGATATCGACAATGAAGAAGGGTTACAAAAATGACAGAACTTGCTGAAATGGCCAAATTGACTTGTCTGATAAGGGAAGAAACACTAACTACTTTTATAAAAGACTGGAAACTGTTTATAGACCTTTTTTGGGCCAGGAAAGAAATGAATTAATGAACTTGGGATTTATTGATTGAAAAGGGTAGTTTTAGAAGAAGGGATCAATGATAGATAATTTGCAATATTTGCAATATTGGAATAGTTATGTTTCAAATTGCCGTAAAAAAAATTAGAAATCACTTTTTATTAATTTCTAAAATTTCAAATTACTACAAGGTAATTATTTGAAATATGTATAAAGAATGCAGCAAACATAATCAAAATATGATTAAATAATTACATTGCCACAATAATCCATTTATTAAAAGACAATAATTGTTAAAGGGCTTTCTTGATGAAAAGTGCATATATTCTTATTATTCTTCTACAAATTGTTTTAGTAGATTATTTTCAATCTTTGGCAGAGAAGGTTATTTCACCCCAATGAATTTAACAATTGTCAACTGCAATCTATTCAAAGTAAATAAATGGAAGCAGTATCATTTTTCATCTGGGACATATATGGAATCATTTTCCTGTCAACTCAAGTTCAACTCTGCACTCAATTTACAGCTCATCTGAGTTTAACATATATAAAACTATTGTTAAGAAAAATCTCACACCCAAACAATAATATGTCATAGAAGAATTAGATCATGATTGCAAATAATAATCTGTGTACTGAACGATAAAATTAATCTAAGGAGAATAGGTCATAGCAATTAATTCTGGAACGTAAATTTGTTCTTTAGAATAACATCACATCAGTTATATGAATATAATTAGAATTTCATTTTTAAAGAAAATATTTAAATCACAAGTTAGAATAAAATAATAATATACAGCCTCAACTTTTTACTTTTACATACTTTACATATACTAGCCGTTTCTATAACAACAATCTAATCAGCAAACCTAAAATTTCATTTATTTCCATCTCAAGTACAGAATTCTAAAGTGGTTTCCAAGTAGAAATTAATTTAGGTTTGGGTTTAGGTTTATTGGACTTATATGCCACCCTTCTCCCAATTTGATCTCTTAGCAATAGATTTCTGTTCGTGAAAACCACTGATCAAAACGTTTTAATCTATCAGCAGAGAAATTGTAAAACATGAAATGCTGCAGATTGATAAAACAAGAAAATTATATTCATTATATTAACATATTGAGAAAATATATTTTTATACGGTCAGTGAACACGGTTTTTTAAGTAGATGAAAGTCTATTCAACAACATGGTATCCTGACTTCAATGGATAAAAAGTAAGAGGCAATAGGTACTGTAACCTCATTATCTATATTGGTTGAATAACATATTCATAGCTGCCCACCACTTAACAAAATAATTAATACATAAATGGTTTACTTCTTCTCATAGCACCCTCCAATCTGTTCAAAATTCAAAACTCATTTTCATTTCTATTCAGATCTTGGAAAAATAAAGGACACTTCCAGAATTTTCTAAAAATATTTTATTTTAACTGTGATCAAATAAGTCAACTTTATATTCCTTTTTCTTTTGCTTCTGACAATCTTAATCTTTAATTTCAAGTTGCTGTTCTAGGATTGGATTTCCATTCAAACTGTCTCCCATCTTAAGATTTCTTGTATATCCAAAGTCGACCTTTATTTTAATATCTTGGTTTATTATTTATATTTTTTGTATTTTTGCATTTCTACACTGTCATCTGTTTTATAATCTTCAATTTATTTACTTTCCAATATTTCTCAGCTAGGAGAATCCTGTCCATCCATTAATGGTCCCATATTGTTGTCTGTCATTTCTTCTTTATAATCTTTTTCAAAAAATACATTTATATGTACAGAGATAATTTGGTGTCAAATTAGTTCTAAATTTTTATCCCAATTTTTCAAAAATCCTTTGAAACGTCTCAAGTGTAATACCTTTACTGTCATTTTGAAATTTTCACATTTCTTTTTTCTGCCTGGAACTTTATTCCCCTCTAGTGGCTCATTTCTATATTCATGAACTCTTGGGATTCTTTTGTTACTTTGTTTTTTCAACTTTTAGCCATGATAAACAATTTGTATCCCATAGAAATATTATTTTGTTTATTCAATTTTTCAGCAATTTTAGTAAATCTCACAATGTTCCAAATTTGTCTGGCCTCATAATCCATTTATAACCTTTTAAAATTCTTATTTAGCTTTTTTCCATTTTTTTTTCAAAACAAATTAAACCTTTATTGTCAATGTACAATGTACAGTGTACAATGAAATTGAATGAGTCTCCCTTGGTGCAGCCCACCCTCCAACCCAAAATACATCTCAATAACTCAATACATGAAAGAAATAGAATCCCCAAACAATAACATACATTCCCATATACCTAAATGTATGTAACATTATATTACATTGATATGAACATGTTGCACATTGTGCTGGCCCTACAAGTCTATCATATTAAACCTAATTGTGGTGTTAGGTTGTGTTCAGAAGTCTGACAGCCCACAGACTATTTTTCAGTTTATTCGTTCAGCTAGCTATGCTTCTATATCTCCTGCCCGATGGTAGGAGGTAAAGAAGTGCTGACTAGGGTGTGAATCATCCCTAAGGATTTTCCTCATTCTATTGAGGCAGTGGGTCCTGTTGATTTCGTCCAGTGGTGTCAAGGGACAGTCCATAATTTTTGTGCTGTGCTCATCACCCTCTGTAATGACTTTCAGTCCGTGGTTGTCAAGCTAGCATACCATACCGTTACACAATATGTAAGGATGCTTTCTATCGTAGACTGGTGAAAGGAAGTCATCAGTATAAGTCATCATTTTTTAAAGCTGCTAATTAACCGTTATTCTATTTTGGTATGACGTTTTACTCACCAAGTGATTTTTCAAATTTATTGTTTGGAAGACCTCTTTTAGCTGTAAAATAATTGTAAATCCAAAGATGAAATGCCTGAATCTTGTGTTTTTAAAGGCTCTGAAGCAGTTTAGAGTTGATGGCTTCCTTTTCTCCCCAGTACTCAAACCCACAGGATAACTGCTATTCTGAAATCTTGTGAGAAGTAGCTGTCCAGAATATAAGTGGCCAAACTCTCTTATTCACTGTTTATCAACAGTCTGTTGGTTGTCACCATGTTTTCTATTCTACCTCTGATTTGCTATTTTTCCTCACCCAGAAGTCCCATTTTAAAAATATCTTAAAGGCGCATTAAATGACAGTATAGAATATGAATCAGTACTTGTTGGATTAAATGCTTATTCCTTTTTTGTGGCTTAGTATAGATTTCACCTTCCAAAATATTTAAATGTTAGCCTATTTCTATATTGTATTTACATGATCTCATAAATTCAAATAGGCCTGTTAATAAAGCAAAAAGAATCAGAGTTCTGAATACTGACATTATTCCTTGATTTTTTTCACAGCATGATACAAATGACACTCCTACTTTGAGCTCAGAAAAAAGAGCTCAAAAAAGTTGCTAAGAGTTGATATTTACTTGATAGCACATAATCAATCAATCAATCAATTAATCAACAAATTAATGTTTCTATTCTAATTAATATGTGAAAAGATGACATGAGGGGACAGAAAGGTAAGAATCTCCAGCATTAAAAAAATGCTTTGAAAATTTGATGAAAGTAGTATGATTTGTAACCAAGACAATGTTGTAGGATCAGGCATGTAAACTAATCTTTCAAAAGATGTGCTCCTCGGAATTATTACATCAGTTCAAAAGCAGGTAGGCTAAATATATCTGTATAAATATAAAGAATTGTCAATCTGTTTTCAAAGCTAAAATGGAAGGGGAAAGGAGAATAATAATTTTGAGTTGAATAGGCAGCACTTCACTAAGGGCAATACTATATTCAATTATTGAAGGACTGTAATGGTCAAGTTAACTCTCTGGCAGAAATAAACTAACATTCTCAAGGACACCTACACAATAGTGTAGGAGTATGAAAGTGTTTTAGAAAAAAAATGGCAGACTACAGGATTCAGGTGACCCTGAAGGCACAGATAAAACACCAAGTGGCCACATGACTGCAAGGAATACAAATCCATTTTCCACCATTCAGTCAGAAGAAGCTTTTTGCCTTTTGAAAGAAAGCACCTTTGGGACAACCATGACCTGGAAGTCTGAGAATCTCCATAGACATTTATCATTCTCAAATAACACTATTCACAAAGTAATCTCTATAAATAAGCATTTTCTTTACATAAAATACACGTCAGTCACTAAAATACAGATCACAAATTCATTAAAAAAGGGAATCAATTGCAAAGAGATCATTTTCATAAGTGTACTATAAAGGTGCAACATATTTCAAGAGGAAAAGAATTATTTTTACTTTTAAGGCCTAGATGGAGAAGTCCCAGAAAATTAATATTTTTGAGGATCCTTCATAAAGAATATACAGTCCATTTTACATTCAAGACTAAAGGTTTGAATAATCAAACTAGTCAATAAAACAGCAGTGTGAAAAACACAACTGAAGGATTAAGGTGATATTACCATTCAATTCTGTTTAAGCACAAGCACTTAAGAGAGAGAACAGGACGATGGAAAACCATAGGAAGATCAGATAAGTTCTTAAGTATAATGAAGAATGTGTTCATAAGTATCGCACATTTGATAGAAAACCATAAGTTTAAAATAGCGAGATATCACTATTCATTCATTCATTCCCATTGCCACTTGTTTTCAAGATACCAGAAAAGTAGCTACACATTTAAAAATAAGCAATCATGGGAATAGAGCAAACAAAGCTTCAATGAACTGAACAATACATTTATAGTACATTTTTTCAGTGGTTAGAAATATAATGTCTACAAACACCAAGAAAAGAAGATTTAATGATCTCCGATACACTGTAATTCAAGATGCTCATATTGTCATCTTGGATGTAGATACAATACACTGATACATAATTAAAGAGCAGAACTTATTGTGATTTATATTTATGTAAGGACAGTTGTACAAAAATAACAGTATTCCAAACTTCTAAGAAAGAACAGGATTTTAATTTTTTTGCCTCAGATTATTGTATATTTATGGAAGTTAAATTTCCTTTATCAGTATATGGTAACTTAATAATAACAAGGAATCTAATAAAATACTGAAATCCTAAAGCACAATAAAAATTAGGCAATGAAGTTTTTACAAAAAAAAAAAAATAGAGGTCCTATGCTATAAAATATACATATTTTCAAACCCATAAACTGGATTAAAAAACTTTCCCAAATGTAGAGGTTTCTAGAGTAAGACATGCAGACAAAAAGAAGAATATACCACATAATTCTTTTGGTGACAGCTATTACAGAAACTCTTAAAAGACACATTAAGGAATCAGCTTTGCTTTGAAGCTAACTGCCTTAGATTTATCATCAAAATGCAACTATATTTCTTTTTAACAAAGCAGCTTTATTTCAAACATAGCTGTCTGTGTAAATAGCAACAATTGCACATTGAATTTCCTTTATGAAAATATGTTTCTAAAGTGTACATAATAATCTTTTTACATCTATAAAGATGCTATCCTATCTTTTGGTTCCTTAAAAAACAGAGAACACGAGGGAACTTACCTAGTCTTTCAATTTTATGAGATAAGTTGTACTTCCAATATCTTATTTCACACAGATGTGATTATTTTACGTTTCTTTGTTAGGACTTGCTGGTTTGGATTAAAGGCTACAATATCTAAGGTTGATTTAATAAAGCAAATTAAATATTCAACTGCTGCACAGTAATCATTATTCAGTGTTTAGCCCATATATGCAGTATTCTACTATTTATATATTAATATATTCTTCTGTATGATAAACATAAACTCAACTGCTTCAATGCATTATAAAATACACAATTGAAAGAGAATTTCTTAAATGTTTTAGTTACAAATATTTGAATAGAATGTTCTTTAATTCAAAGAAAATAAACATAAAGAGCATTAAAAATATGCCATATATATTTCAAAGTCTAAATTAAAAGTGAGGATGGTCATAAAATTTATCAACATGATGTATACCAGAAATATGAAGTAATACAATCACTAGTTTTCTAGCATCATTTCTAATTTATGCTCTATTATACCACTGATTCAATTAGAAATACTTTAAATGTGAAACATTATGTTAAATATTTAGTTTAAACTTTTTAAAATATTTTTAAAGTATTTCCCAAAATGAAATGCAAATTTCTATTATACTGCTATTATAAATAGGATTTATATATAAATTCATCTCATACTAAGATTGCTTATTAATTGCTGCTTATGCTAGTGAATATTTATCTAATAAACTATTTGTATATAACATGCTCATTTTCCCTTAGATATTATTTAATTGCAATTTGCATTAAAATGATTTTAAATATGAATACCTTTTTGACAAAGATTAGTGCCAATTAAAGAAATACACTCATTATTCTGTTTTCTTCAACATTAAAATGAAACTTAAGTCATAGAAATAGTGCTTGGCAGAATAGCTACACTATTCAAACACTCCTATTACCTTCTACTTAGTTCTGTATGGCAAGTTAGTTCTGCCTTCATTTACACGTAAAAAGTAGGATTAGAAAGCATAGATTTGATTTAGTCATATCAAATTCGAAACTTTATTTTATATGATTTGGAATTCAAGTTACATTCAAAGGAAACAAGCTCAATTTGCACTGAGTTAGATGAAAATCATGGGTTGTTAAGTGAGGACCTCATATGATTGCAACTTGCAACTTCCTGCTGGCTTCCCAAAAGACAACGGGGCTATCTGGAAGTTGCAAATCGAGGACTGTAAATTGCAAACCTAACACATTTTGGTCAAAAGTCCCCTTACTTTTAGATTATATAACAGCACAACACACCATCTTATACAGAAAAAACCCAAACAAACACTATGATAGACCTGCAGAAAATGTGCAGTCATAGATGTAACTTCTCACAGCATTAACTAAATTAATTGTATAAATGATAGAAATGAGAAGCCGCATTCATAGGGCTGTTCTAATCTTCTGAAAGAGATATTCGAGAATCAAAATAGCTCATATTTCTCTCAGCCAAGCAAAGCTTGGATACATACACAAAGACCAGTCAAAAGTCATGGCTGCTTTAACAATGCAAAAAGATGTGCTTTATATAAATGCTAGCATGTTATAAAGGATATATTTCACAGGACTTAAAAGTTTTTCACTATTTTAAAATCAATTTAAACATTGTAACATAAAATTGATATATCCTCTGAGGAAAATTTCCTGAATTCTTGATACATCTAAACCAACTGATTTTATCTTTTCTTATCTTTTTAGCAAGCCATCTAAAGCATTTCCAGTTTTCTTCCTAAATAAAATTATGTTTCGATTTCTGTGTTACTTCACTGAATTGACCCATCATTCTTAAGTCTAGAGAAAGGTAGGAGGGCTATTTTAACTAAACCAAATATAAGCAAGATAAGAAGTACCTCAAAAATCTGTGAATGAAAAATTGCTTAATTCTGAAATCTTTTGGGGTCTAAGACCACAATGAGAATTTAAAGAGGCAAGAAAAAAGTAAATGGCATACAAATAGTATTTAACTCTGTGACCTTAAGGAGGTAATTATTATAGGCCTGGTAGGGTTTTGGTTTTTTGTTTTGGACAATTATTGCTTGATCTGCATTGATACTGTAATATAAACAAATAAAATTATATTTTGAGACAAAGATAAGATGAGATGAAATAAGATAAACTTTATTGCCATTTTTTTTACTGCGAGTACACTGGCACACATTAAAAATGAAATTATGTTGCCTGTTCACAAAATATATATATACTGTATATTTTACCCATAAACATACATAACACATATATACCTATACCCATACATATTTATACATACATACATATTAGTCACTGTCAATTTTGAATACACAGATGAATCTTGAGAGTTCATAAGATTGCTACTATATGGAACAAAACTGTGACTGAATCTAGATGTTCTGCTTCCGATACCATGAAGCTTCCTCTGAGAAGGTAAAGAAGAAAAGGTGGTCATGAAGAGATGTATAGCATCCCAGATAATACTGCGGACCCTGCTCAAGCATTGCTTATATGCTATGTCCTGGATAGAAGGAAGTGAACTAGCAATAATCTTTTCTACCATCCTCACCACTCTCTGCCTGTCTAAAGCAGTAATGTTTCCAAACCAGACAGTAATGCCAAATGACAGGATGCTCTGGATAGTCCCTCTACAGAAAGTGCTAAGGACAGGGAAAGGAAGGTGTACTTTTCTCATATGATTCAGAAAATGCAGGAGCTGCTGTGCCCACTTCACTAGTGTCTCACTGTTGAGCAACCAAGCCAGCCTACTCATTAGCTGCACACCCAGAAACTTGATACTGCTAGCCACCTCCGAAGGTAAATCTTTAATACACAGAGGTACTGTATGTAGCTATGCCTGCCCTTTCTGAAATCGACAATGATCTCTTTACTTTTTCCTACATTTAAGACAAGGCTATTTTTATTACACCAGTTCACCAAACCCTCTACTTCCTTGTAGTAAGCACCCTCATTGTCATCCTGAATAAGGCCCACAACTGTTGTACCATCCGCATATTTCATAATATAGTTGGTGACAAACCTTGCACAATAGTCATGGATCAACAGGGTGAACAACAGCGGACTTAGGACACAGCCCTAAGGAACCTGTGCTCAAGAAAATGGTGTTAGAAATATTAGTCCTAACTCGCACATACTGGGCCTATCAATAAAAAAATGAAAAATCCAGTTGCACAAAGGAGAATTAAAGCCTAAAAGTCACAGTTTGTATACTAGATGCTGAGGAATGATTGTATTAAAGGCTGAACTGAAGTTGACAAACAGCATTCACATATGAGTATTTCTTTCCTCTAAGTGTGCCAAGTTCAGATGGAGCTGAGATGGAGAACAGAAAAAAATAGCATCCTCTGTAGAGTGATTTGGACATTAAGTAAACTGAAGAGAATCAAATGCTAGAGGGAGGCTGGATACAGTAATGTTAGCCTCTCAAAACATTTCATAATGATGGATGTAAGGGCACAGGACAGTAATCATTAAGACCCATAATCGTAGACTTTTTGGCACTGACAAAATAATGCCCATCTTAAAACACGATGGGACCACTGCCTGCTGCAATGAAAAATTGAAAATGTCCATTTAGAACACCAGCCAACTTGTCTGCATGTCCTAAGAACATGCCCAGGGATATTATCTGGACCTGCTGCTTTCTGAATGTTAACTTTCTACAATGTCCTCCAGACAGAGGTAACATCAAAGCTAAGCACTTGCTCGTCAGGATGGGACACAGCTTTCTTTGCAGGTGTGTTATTTGATGCCTTGAATCTTCCAAAAATGTGTTCAGCTCATTTTAAAACTCTGTGTTGCCCTTACAACACAACAGAGCCACCTTATAGTCTATAATAGCCTGGATGCCTTGCCACGTATACCTGGTGTTCGTTGAGTCCTGAAATAAGTTCAATGGGCTTGTTTTGCTCTTTTTATGGCACTTTTCAAATTGGATCTAGCTGTCTTAAGTGCCAGCATATCACTGGATTTAAAAGTTACATTCCTTGCTTTCAACATCTTGAGAATCTCATGTCATCCATGTTTTTTCATTATCCCTCACAACAATGTTTTTAAGGACACAGACATCCACAGTGTCATTTTTATTCATTTGTTTACAATGTTTGTCCCAGTCATGAAACTCTAAGTGGTATATAATAAACAGGTAAAAAAATAATGTAATATAAAATATAAAAGCTAGGTTTAGGTAACTGAGAGTATTTCCAAAGTAATACAATGCATTAATGAGCTACTAAGTTTCATTTTGAACAAGTTCAGGTATCAGCTATAAGCAAAATTCTTTATAAAAATTATTGTCAAAGTGAAATATTTACTTTTTAGTAACAACAAAGTCATGTTTCTGCAATTACTCTGACCAAAAAAATGTATGAATTAAGTGGGGGAGAGAAAGTCATTGCACATTTCTGATAATTGAAATTTAGTGGAAAGGTCTGGGAAAGCAGGTCAGTGAACCTGCTTTTCTCTTGATCTTTTATCCTTGTGGGTGCCTGGATATTTCTTTGGTAAGAAAAGTTTTGCAGGATGAGTCAGCAACTGAGTCATAGGCAGTTTGAAGCCTGTAGTGCTATAGACTAATTGGTAACATTCTCAAATTTAATTAAAATACAGTTGTCAGTTCAGATTACTGATTGACAATCCCATGGAAGTATTTCTTTAGATATTTTGTTTTAATTGTTCTGTTACATTAATGGTGTTATTGTTTTCAGATCCAAGCCTTGTTAAATAAGAAAAATGCTGCCATACTTTTCCTTTTTCATTCATTACTTCCAACTTATTCCCTAACATTCTCCAGTGCTATAAGAACCACAATCCTTTTAGCCATGGTTGCTTTTGTAGCATTGCCTCGTGGTCTCAACTTTTTGTTTGACCAACATTCCTCTTTGGTTTTCCCTCAACATGATTACTGAATTTTTATGGCTTCAGGGATGAAAGAATATGGCCTTATCCATTCTAGACAATACTATGTTGATATTTTATTGTACATTATCTCTTTTAAAAAATACAAAATATAGGGTCAATTATTATGTTTAAAGAATTAGAGTTAACGTAGTGTGATGGGCATTGATAAGCAAAATGGGAAAATAGACTGAAAATGTTAATCCCATACATTCCAGAGAAGGAAGAATTTGAAGCTTTTTCAAAAATTTACAGGTACAAATGCAAGCATGTTTATACGTATGCATTACGAAGAACAAAATGTGGAAGTATACAGAACATGTATCTTCCACCACAGCCATGGTGGGGGGAGACAACATAAAAGCAAAATGTTCATACTGATCTTTCTCCCAGAACCTAGTATTCAAATATCATAATAATACTGAGTCTGTAAATTACATATAATCATAATAATCAGTCTTTGCTGGACATATTTTGCTTAAATTTGCTTACCTCTATTCAATCCCATCATAAAATAGTCAGTTCATGCTTAGTACCCCATGTATGAATTGGTTATCCAAGAATAGAAGAAGAAAAATACATCTGGACACAATAGAACTAGGCACTATCAGGACCTTGGAGAGTTCACCACAGGCTATTTACAGGATGGGTTAATTTGCAGCAAAAGAATTATTAACATATAATACCATTTTAGTCAATTAAGCCATTAAAAGGGATGGGAAAAGACAAACTCTCCTTTAATTCTCTTACCATCATGACCCCTCCCATCTCCACACTACTGCCTTAAAACAGCCAATGAAGGAGAAAACAGCCCTTAGCTTTGCATTTCTGATGCCTCACATTTATGCTTAACTGAGACATTGAAATGATGATATAATAGATTATATCCGGAGATTGGATGACACAGAAAATTTAATCCAGGAGTGAGATTTCTTGGTTCATCCCACCCAAAATCCTTTTCTGAATCTGTTAAATTCTGGTCTATATAGTATGCTGAGCACTATCACGTTCTTGATAGAAAAAATCTGGAAAAAAACAAAAACCCTCCTGTATCTTTAGCATGAGACTAGAAAACATGAAGAATTTTGAAAAATGTATATTTCTCTCTGTGTCTATGCATATATATGTACACACACATAAACACACATGCATACACCTACACACAGAGAGACAGAGAGAGCACTCTATGCAAACTGGGCTAATGACCACATGAAAGATTAAGGAACTAATGGGTAGGCCGGTTCCTTGGAACCTGTTAAGTAATTAAGCTCCCTGTTAGAAGAGCGAGTATGCAGAGAAGCGTAATGAGAGTGATATGGAATAACATGCACAAACCAGCATACAGAGACACTGAATAGTATAAAATGTAGTAGTTTACTATATAGATATATAGAGGTATATATAGAGTACGGTTAACAGTCCAAGTCATACACCGTTCAGTAATTCAGTTATCAAAATAGTCAGTCTAACACACAAAATATGGCTAACAGTAACAAACCACAATACCTCACAATACACCGACCAGCGTCTAACAAAACAGAGAGCTAACAGTCATTCTGGCTCCCTCTTATGGCTGCTTGAGGTAACAAACCAATTACATCTCTTAAGCATTTAAAGTAACAGTAAAGTAATCACAGTAATGAAGCGCCGCAAGAGATGCCTAGAGAGTCGTTGGAGATCCTCCCGATCCGAATTTGACCGAGCACAGGTACGAGCCCATTTAAGGACGTACCTAGTGGCATTGAGAACGGCCAAATGTCAATATTGTGCCGCTCTCATTGCATCTGCAGAGAACCGCCCTGCCGCCCTGTTTCGGGTGTCCCGCTCCCTTCTGTTTCAGAGGCTGCGGGAGGCCCCTTTACAGGGTAGGGCAGAGGAGTTTGGGAAATATCTGCAGGATAAAGTCGCTCAAATCCGGAAGGATTGGGTTCCCTTCAGTGGCCCAGTCGAGACGCCAGTGGCGAGTCTTGAGAAACCTTCTTGGGAGGAGTTTGACTTGGTTGTCATCGAGGATTTGGACAGATTGCATGGACGACTGCGACCTACCACATGTTTGCTGGACCCGTGTCCCTCCTGGCTTGTACTGGCATCCTGGGAGGTTACACGCGACTGGCTCCTGGGCCTAGTGAACGCTTCGTTGGGTGAGGGGTCTCTCCCGGCCGCCTTGAAAGAGGCGGTGGTGAGACCCTTGCTCAAGAAGCCTTCCCTGGACCCTACGGAGCTGGCCAATTATCGTCCTGTCTCCAACCTTCCCTTTTTGGCGAAGGTTGTAGAGAGTGTGGTGGCTTCTCAGTTTCCACGACATCTGGAGGATAATGATTATCTAGACCCGCGCCAGTCCGGCTTTCGCCCTGGGCACAGCACAGAGACGGCCTTGGTCGCGTTGGTAGATGATCTCTGGAGGGCCAGAGATAGGGGCTGTTCCTCTATCCTGGTCCTATTAGACCTCTCGGCGGCTTTTGATACCATCGACCATGGTATCCTGTTGCACCGACTGGGGGGGTTGGGGGTCCGGGGCACCGTTTTGCAGTGGTTCAGCTCCTACCTCTCCGGCCGGACGCAACGTGTGTTGGCAGGGGAGCAGAGGTCGACCCTAAGCCCCCTTACTTGTGGGGTGCCACAGGGGTCGATCCTCTCGCCACTCCTGTTCAACACATACATGAAGCCGCTGGGTGAGATCATCCGTGGTTTCGGGGTGGGATATCATCTGTACGCTGATGATACTCAGCTGTACATTTCCACCCCGAACCACCCCAACGAGGCCGTCGAAGTGATGTCCCGGTGTGTGGAAGCCGTACGGGTCTGGATGGATGACAACCGACTCAGGCTCAACCCTTCCAAGACGGAGTGGCTGTGGGTTCCGGCTCCCCGGTTCAACCAGATAATTCCATCTCTGGCCATTGGGGGCATTCAACTCGCCCCCGTGGAGCGGGCGCGCAATTTGGGCGTCCTCCTGGATGCCAGGCTGTCCATGGATGAACATGTGACAGCCGTGGCCAGGGGGGCGTTCCACCAGGTTCGCCTGGTGCGCCAATTGCGCCCCCTATTGGACCGGGACGCCCTACGCACAGTCACCCATGCGCTGGTGACGTCTCGCCTGGACTACTGTAACGCTCTCTACATGGGGCTTCCCTTGAAATGCACTCGGAGACTGCAGTTGGTCCAGAATACGGCCGCGCGGGTGATTATGGGGAGTACTAAGTACTCCCATGTGACACCTCTCCTGCGCGAGCTGCACTGGCTTCCTGTGGTCTATCGAGTGCGTTTCAAGGTCTTGATTACGATCTTTAAAGCGCTCCATGGCTCAGGACCTAGTTACCTGCGGGATCGTATTCTGCCCCATACATCCCTATGACCCATCCGCTCGCAGAGAGAGGGACTTCTCCAGGTGCCGTCCACCAGACAGTGCCATGGGGCGGCGCCTAGGAGCAGAGCCTTCTCTGTGGCGGGCCCAGCCCTGTGGAATGACCTTCCCCCGGATATTAGGACCACTACTGACCTCCGCTCCTTCCGTGTTAAGCTCAAGACCCACCTTTTCCAAATAGCTGGCCTGGCTCAACCATAACTTCGTAACGCTCCTGATGGGTTTTTTAATTTAGTAATTTTATTTAAGGGGATTTTAAATTGTGTTTTTAATTGTCTTTCACTTATAAGTCAACTCTCCTCCATGCACATATGTATATGTCTCTGTTCTTTTTGTATATATGTTTGTCTTATGTGTATTTTTATCCGTTTTGATTGTACGCCGCCCCGAGTCCTTCGGGAGAGGGTTGCGGCTAATCAAATAAAAATTATTATTATTAATTATTATTATTATTATTATCATCATCATCATCATCATCATCATCATCATCATCATCATCATCATCATCATCATCATCATCATCATAGCTTATATACATTGCCAAGCCAAGCCTAGGGTTACATCCCTAACAGAACCTCTCCATATAAGAACAGCTATTCCTTGCAAGAGTGAAAGATAGTTGCTTTCCATGGATTTGATAACTGGGAGACTATGGGATCACCCATCTTGCTTGCAACCATGGCAGAGACTTTTATAGAACATTAGGTTTGCAAACTTCACTTCAGAAATGGCTTTATTAATTATGTTAAAACTATTAGAGACTTTGGACCAACAGGTTTGAAAAGTCTTTATCATGCGAGTTTATTTTCAACTCTGAGCAATAGAAAAATTAATTATATAAACATCAAAAAGCTTTTTAAAAAAGTCTGATCTAAGAATGTTATAAAGAGATCAAAGGTCCACATTGGTATATTGATCTTTACTATAAGATTTTGGAATTAACTATAAAAATAAAAAAACTTCTTGTGGGAAACGTGGCTATGATCAGTCATAACAAGGAACAATTACTTTATTATTTAGAACCAGGACTAAAGATACTAAGCAAAAAATGTATGCAAACTTGACCTTGATGTCAGGACTTACAAAATGACACAAAATGTTATAAGACTGTATAAGACATTACAGGAGATTTTTAAAGAGTGGAATTAGAAATTAGTTATTAAAATATCAACAACATACGTATTGATGTTTAATCCCATAGATAAAGTATGTCTAAAAGATGTTTATCAAGGAATGGCAGATGTGGAACAAATTTTATTTGACAATACGGAGAAAGATTGTAATAGTGGAATTACAAAAGACAGGCTAAGAAATAATTTGGGAAAAGATACTTCACTGGATATACAAAAGAAACTCAATGAAGTTTTAAAAATTAAAAGGAAAATACAAATGACAAACCAAGAGAGTGACTTGGAAAATTGTTTTCTTATTGGATCTACAAAAGTGGCTTATGTGTTGAAGAAGTCTGTATGATGGATAAATAAAATTGAAATCAACCTCAGCAACCCTTTTAGGTAACTGGATTTCAATTAATTCCTAACCCTATACTAACTGAATAACCACACTAAGAAAAATAAAAAAATACTAAATCTACTGTGAATTGCTTGGAAAGTTCCAGTCTATCTATCAAGGACTGAAGAGGTCCACAAAACTAGTCCTAATGGGCGGACAGAGTTTTTTAAACTGACCTCAATGAGGCAAAGGAGGCGTGACCAAAGAAAAATCTACTCAGTCCTAGGACAGATAGGCTGTGTTAACCCATGCTTGGACTCTCCAACCAGCGCACAGGAGAATATTTAATTCATCAACCTCTAATGCTGAGAGTGATGTTATAGGATCCTGTAATATTGCTACAAAAATAATAATGGAAAAAGAGAATAGATTTCTGGGTCTGTTTTAAAAAAAATTGTATACGTGAAAATGTATTGTTATTGTTTCAACAAATATTTTAGGTGGACTAAATGTTTATAAGCAACTTCAGGCTTGTAAAACTATTAGTAAAAGTTAGTTATATGTAATATCATTGGTGATATATGCTTTTATTTGTAAGCGATAAATTGTTTACAACTTTCTTTTCTATGTCTTTCTTATATTCCTAGTTACTGGTTTGGCCTTTATTGATCAATTTAAATTTCATAGTTTATAAAACTACAAACAATAAAATTATAAACTCAAAATTAAAACTAAAATATCCGGCAATTTAAGCTTCTCCTAGGTTGCCTCAACAACCATCCATAGGTTCCCTTCATTCTATCCTAGAGATAAAAGATGAGGCTAAAAAAGGGGCCTGCCCCACTGCGGGGGAAGAGTATTCCACACAATAGGCACACTCACCAAAAGGACAAATTATATCCCATTTTTCTCTGGAAGCCCAAGGCTATATGTACTACTACCACCTTCAATTTGTCCCACAACAATAAGTCTGAAGAGTAGATTGAGCTAAAAGACAGGGATTGATTCAAGATCATCACTGAGTTTAGCTGATAGTAGACCTGAATTGAGATATCTTGATCTTAGTTTAATATCTCAGCCACTACACTGTTTGGCAAGGGAACATAACTTTCACACTGTTGTTGAGAAAATGTCATGGATCGGAATTTAAGATGGACTGAACTCAAGCTAGATTTCATCCTAATAATGTCAAGTCAACTAGGAAAAAATATTAACAACTTTACAGCATTAAATTAACAAGTGTCAGCCTCTGCTTTGCTATTTGCTTTCGGCTGCCATTGAAACGGGGAGGGGGGTGACATGGGAAGCTTTCAGTACAGGAGTGAGTGGAAAAGGGGAGTTTGTTCTCACCATCTACTGCGCGTGCTACAGATAGTGGATTTGCCGCCAAGGCCAATTGTCCGGCATTCCAACCCGATGATGCTTTTTGAAGATGAAACCCACATGACACCGGTGGGATGTGCGGATTGGACTGTGGGATGGGGTTATCAGGGGGAGGGAGTTAGGTCACATATTGATATATATGATTACGTGCGCTTTTGCCTCAGATCTTGCTTTGCTTAGCTGCTATCTACTCATAACCAGTAAAAGTACTCTTAATTCTGAAAAATGGAGTTGAGTGGTTTATTTCTTGGTTACTGAGGGAGGCTGCCTTGACACCAAGTTTCAAAGGAACAGAAGACAAGTGGGATACAAAAATTGATCAAGTTGTCTCCAGGCTTGGTCTTCCATAAATTGAAACATTATTTTCTGTGATAAGGGGAAGGCTGAGATGACAAATAATTTTTTTAATTGATTCCTTTTTTAATATTTGTCAAATGTTCATTTATTCATTGTTCCACAAAAATGTCAAACTACCAAGATTTTCAGAAATGCAGATAAAAGTGTAAAGAGTAATCTAGAAAAAAAAAATCACCTTCTTAAATCTGCAATTATTTAATTCTCAAATTGTGCTCCACACAATTCACGATCCAATCCTATCAATTTTTTTGGCTTAAGACCTTTCCATAATTTGAAAAGTTGAATTGTCTTTATTTGATTTCCCACTGCAGGCTACTAAGTTTAAGAAACATGTTACATCATATTTATGCAATGATCACAAATAGCTTTGTATGTTGTATGAATGTATGTATAATTAATATGTCCTTTCAGTTCAGGATAAGCTTTCATCATAGTGCGAAATGTTCAATTGTTTATATTTTCCTACTCTTGAATTAATTATATTAACATAAACAACTAAACTAAAGTGGCATATATCTCAGTTACTTTCATTTAACTGATTTTGTTCTACTTGGTGTAGCAGGAAATTGAAAATCTGAATCATACTGTATAAACCAATATTCAAATATTTATAAAGTTGGTCAATACCAGGAAGAGTATATAACTATTTATATCTATCACTATTTCTGGGACCAGTGTTTCATTCAAATGTGTTAGATTATTTTCTTGTGACTACTCTTGCGCCCAAAACTTGCAAAGACTAATGCTTTACCACAAAAAGAAAGTGTACACAAAGCCATTTACAAGCTGAGTCACCCTAAAGCATTGCATATTAAAATATAGGATTATAAACAAGCTCTTGAAATACTATAATTTGTTATGTGATACAATGTAATACCAGCAAATTAACTTTGTATCACTAAAAAAGAGACCTGGTCCTTAGATTAGATGCTTTACAATACTCCTCTTGATATAAGGTGCACATCTTCCTTAAGTAAAAATGTACAACATAAGCAAAAGAAATTGGGGAGTGAGGAAAATGCCATGAAGAATGTCTGCTGAAATTAAGCTACAGAAATCACTACAAATCACAACATTTTAGAATAGAGATGTAGTTGTTCAAAGATCTTATACACTGCTGCAGAAGGAAACAACATAGAGATTCAATGTTTTTTTTTAAACTTTCCTCCCACTTTTCCTCTCGTCTTCCGCAAACTGGATATTTTGTCAGTTGATTTAGTCTGGAGTTTCTAATGTTCACAAAAATATTAAAATCAAATTTTAGTTTGGTACCAGATAAACTAAATATTCAGTTAAAATCAATATTGAAACTGAAATAAAGGTTATATGATTTCAGTACAAGTATCTCCCTGTATAGGCTCTGTGTGTTAAGATCTGTGTTGTCAGTCCTTTTTCAGCACCAGCATGTCTACAGATCATCATTTCCTACATTTACTTATTTCTCCCATCAAGAAAGAAGAAATCTTCTTCCATCAAGAAAGAAGACATCTCCCTCCATCCCCATGACTTCATATAAAGGAGAGATGTAATTATAGGTATGATATAGACACAAAACATTTACACAATTACAGCACCTTACATTGACAAAGTTTATAGCTACGTTAGTACAGAACACTTTAATGAACTAAGAAACCTTAAAATGCTAAAAAAAAAAAAAAAAAGAATCCTTAGATAACATGGCATATTTGTACTATCTTCAGAAATTAAATTTCTGCAAATTTACTGTAACAGTAACTTCACTGAAAATAAACACAATCAATGAGACTCATTCTTATAACACTACACAAAAGGAAATGGAAAGTGGAAAATATTCTAAAGTAATAGAAAAATACATAAGAGCTGATTGGAAATTCATGTTTGCCAATAAAGTTTTACCACACATAAAATCAAGAAGAATTGGATACAATTCAAAATATTTCATAGGCAGATGCTCTTTCATTATTCAAGCAATCCAATAAACTTTCAGATTATTTTTTGAACTTTTAATTTTGAACTTAATTTTTTTTTTATTTTACAAACAATAAATCTATTGCCAAACCCATTAACAATTATTCAAAAGTTATTCTGAAATTATTTTAAGAATTATATAGGAGCTAAAATTCCTGCCATTCTCTTCTTGATTTTTATCCTGCTGTTGAACTTTCAGGTTCAAATGCCTGAACATCGTCAATAATTTACATAAACTTTTCCTGAACAGCTATATCTCCTCTATCAATGCACACAAAGCTTTACCAAAGGTTGATTTATTAAAAATTCTATAGCATTTACAAAACTGCTACAGGTATCAGTGGCTTTGAAATGTATGCTTGTGTGGCTTTCTATAATGATATTTGCTATTTCATCCTGTGTATGTTAATGCTACATGAATATTGCTGAAGATACCATTTCACCTCTACTTCATTGAATTATTTTCCTACTTTCATTTGTTTCTTGCTATATCATACTGGTACATCCCCATACTGTTCATACTTCTTCAGCTTTTCATTTATGGTTGGAACATCTGATGTAGTTTATTTCTGTCAAGCCATGTTCTTGACATGTTTCTAATACCATCTTCCTGACAAACACATGCAATGGGCACTTTAATATTTCAAACAAATCTATGGTTTTATGCTCAAATTTACATTTTTGTATTTACCTTTAACTATGTAGAACTGTAAATTAAGATACAAAAATGATATTCAACACTTTGAAGCAAGACTGAATTCATTTTCTCATAAAGGAAAATTTTAACTTAAAACAGATGTTTGTTTATTCTGGAATTCAAAGATTATTTCCCATTTCTTTTCAGACAAGAAACATTACCTAAACATACATTTGCATTTGCTTTGAGTGGACACTAACTTTTTAATCTGCTAAGAAGCTTGAAGACACAGGATGGAATATCACTTCAGTAAATTCAATGGATTACTGAAGTGATTACTTAATTAAAATAATGCAAATATAAAAGTTTATTACAGTATACAACTTTCCAAATCCACCATAAAAATGCAAACAATTATCAGTCCAAAGGTAAGTGAATCCGATAAAACAAAAGCCAACTCCCTAAAGGCAGAATCATGATCATAAGGAAAATAATGGTAAAAATAGTAAAAATGCTTGAAAAATTCTTTGTAGTCCCATTAGGTTGCAGCGATAGTAACACAAATATCTATTTTCCATCCAATATCAACCACTGTAATCATAGTAGATTCTGAGTAGCATGTATACATATTAACAGCAACTGAATCAAAAACAATACATAAAAATATGAACCAAAATATTTTTCTGAATAAGGTTAATTTGAATTTCACTCTAAAAAGCCATGGAAATGATTCCTTCAAACAAAATGTTATGAGATACATTACATAAGATTTAAATACTTACCTTTGTTTAAAATGTTGCTTTTGCTGACGATAAGGCAGATCTTAATAGAAACTGTCCCAGACAATCAGTATTTCTCTTCTGGTAGTATATGTTCATTGATATGTTCATTTACTTTTTCATTATCATTAGACAACACAGGGCTAGGTCAGTTTTAGAACTATAATTCATTTTTTCTTTGGGAAGAAGGCTATGTAGTGTATTACAGCTAAATAACTTCTTAAAGATTAGATGTAATTTTTCCTTTGATTCTTATCATACTTCCTTCCAACTTTGACAGAGAACAAAGGTTATTTTGACAGATTTGATTCACCTGTTTTGAGGTTCCCTACAAAGGTGATCTTGCCGGGCACTTTGACAAGCCTTCATATCCTAACCCTACCTAACTTTGTAAGTAAACTTTACATTTCTTATCAGTTCTAGATACTGCTCAAAATTCAGAATACGATTACCTCCTCTCAAGATTGTTTCAATTAAAAGATGGCATACATACAATTATGCATTTCACATGGCAAAACGTTACACAAATAATATAAAAAACAATCCAGTACAAAAACCTAAAATGGCAGGTTATTAAATAAAATTGTATTATAATTTGGCATTCATATTTTCAAAAATGTTTCTCTGCTTTGAAAATAAACTCTAACTTACCTGTTCTTTTTGAGGTGCTAAAAATTCAATAACTCTTTCCACCATAACTGGTTTATGTAATTGTTGACTATCTTCGCAGTGTATTTCATCATGTAAGTTTTCACTAATATTGAAATGCAATGATTTCTTTTCAGCTTCACATGTATTTGTTAATGACGAATGTATGCATTTTACTGACATACCTAAGCAATTTGGAATGAAAGTATGCAAAGTAAATTGATTGCAGATTTTTTGTAAACAAGGAAGCCAATGCATATTGGAGACAAAGTTGCTTGAAGGACAGGGTGCAAATGCTAGTAATACATTAGTACATATATCAATCTGAAAAAAAGCATCAGAAATTAAAATTAGTTTGTACAATACAGTTAATAAAAAAGAAGAGCCATAATTAAGTTACCACTGAGAGCTTTCAGTACTAGCATTGCATGGGGCTACTTACTACTACTGCTAATCCTTCTATTTAAGTTTACATTCATTAAAAAAGAACATATTGAAATAATTTATTAGAATCAAATAATTACAGACACAATTGTAAAGATACATAAGAACACTGAAATATAATACATTGTTTAATTATGGACACTTTTTATTTATAGGAACTCTGCAGCTGTAGCAGTCTCTTCTTGGAGAGTTCTATATATCATACACTTTTGAAAACCTCTTTATTCCACAAGGTATTCTATTAGCAATGTTTGTGTTGTTATATATGCACTGATATTCTTCTCTCAGTTTTTTTAGATGTATTACTCTTTTTACATGTATTTTATTTATTATCATTTATAACCCATTTTCTACCCATAAGACACTCAAAATAGTTAATAATATGTTTCATAAAAGCAGTCCAAATCATTAAAATTACTCTCTCCAAAAAATCCTTGTCTTAAAAAAAGGGGGGGAACCATGAGTGCTGAGTACAACTTGCCTTGTTTTTTAAAAAATTGCTATTACATTATGAGTGAAAGGAGATTAAGAGGCCCATATATTCCATTCTTTATTAAGCAGCAGTATAGTCATGGCTACTTATTAGTAGAGTAAAAGGACCAACAATTATCTAGTCCATATATGATTTTAAGCAGCTTTATCATCCTTGCTATAGATCCTTGCCAAATAGGACAAGATCATAATGGCAGCCTTCACCCAAATACTTTGCAATATATAATCATAAGAATTATTAATAGTGAGGTTAATGCAATAGTCATCAATAAAAATGAAAAAGTAAATTGTAAAATAATCAAAATTAATGGTTACCTCTATCACTTTCTGATAAAAAAAAATCCATACTTTATATTTTATTTTTAAAATTTAACTGGAGTCCTCCTCCAAGCTTCAATGGATAAGCTAAGAAAAACTTATTTTCCTAAACTACATATAATTTAATCAATCATTTTCAAACTTCCTCTTACTTTGCCTTAATTGCACAATAGATGCTTTGTAATACCCCTATCAATGAAGTTGGTTTTATTTATTCCCAAGGAAAAGAAAGAGCATGCAAAAATTACAAGAATAGACATAGTCAAGGCCCTTTATAATAAAGCAAATTCTAGTTTCCATAGAAATTTTAAACAAATAAGAATATTTGCAATAGAGCAAATACTCACTATTTGTCTCATCCAAACATTCGTGAAAAGAACAGGAATAATGAAATATACTTGTAAGGGACCAATAAATAGTCCTCTTGCTTTTCACAAATTCATTTTAAATGTCATCCTGTTATGTGGTCATGAAATGCATTCCAAGTGAAAGGATGCTGGAAAGATATTTGGAAAGGGTTACTTGTTGACAGAGGGAGAAGAGAAAAAAAAGCTGCTATTTGACTGAATTAAGTCATTTGAAGATGAGTTTGTTTATTATCTGTTACCACTGTTGTGTCAACTGCTTTTAACCCATAAAACACACAATTCTTATCATCATTCAAGTCCAGAGTGGCTGCCAAATTGCCTGATTTGGCCCATAATTAAGAAATGTGTTTGACACTTTTATAGTGCAAAGAAGGAAATCCTTTGTTTGGGCTTAAGACCATTTGGGAAATTAACATTTATTAATCTATACCTCCATTATTTTTGCAAGGTGCTTTTAATTTGGCAGGTGTTTTCAAAAAGCTCAACAAAACATCGCTTTCTCGCAAATGCAAAAGAAAAAGAGAGAGGCAGCTGACGGTATTCACTGGACACCAGGGAAGGAAGCTGTGGGAGAATACTGTATCTGACCATCATCGCCATTTCCTTTGCAATTAGGACTCCTAAGGAAAGGGCGCTTTATTGTAGGATTGGAAATGTATGTAACTGAAGAACACCACGAACCTTTTCTTCCCAAGCGATTGCCAGTCTCACCCGTCCTAGGTTTTAGGAAGACATCATTTTAAGGCGGTTCTCCAGGCGTTAGACCAGGCTTCCGCCTCTGAGGTTCTTCGTTGCAACTGGCGGAGTCAGGTGGGCTGCCAAAAGGCTTCCCCCCTGCAACAAAGCCTCGCCCGTTTTCAGTTCCGCTTTCCCAAAGGGCAACACTAAATCAAATAGCGTGCATTTCTTGATTCAGTGTAAGGAACCCAAATGTATGGAGCGAGGCATTATTCGTTTCTGGCCCCTCTCTCCACACGTTTGAAAAGTGCTAGATTCAGGCAAAAATATAAACGCACCTGCTTGAATTTCGCACCGGTTGTAAATTACAATTAGCCACGCGCTCTTCTATTGAGAAAAAACTCCCATCAATTCGGCAGGACTGGAGTCCGAAATAACAAGTATACAGTAGGGTATGCACACGTTCAGCGTCTGCTAGAATGTTTTGCTCTATGCCATTAACTCCCTTAATTTTTTGCATAAGCGTCCCTTTTTATCTTGGCCATCTCAAATCAATATGTGAAAAAATTATGACCAGCAAATAGTAGTCTTTAAACACTATTAGTCTTTAAGATCCCTGAAAAACTATAATAACGTATTCAATGATGCCCATGTTGGGCGAAGGGGCTGATGAAGAAAATGATTCGATATTCATGACTGCTTGTAAATAAGTATTTTTTGCAAGGATAAAAATAAAAGACACCAAACCTCCCCTTCTCTCTAAATTGCCTGACCATTCAAAAGCTGAAACAATGTCCTGTTAGGGGCCCTCGGCGACACTCATGTACAAGAACAGTTCTAATGGGGCACTCCTTAACAGTCAACCTATAGATACACTCATCGAGCCTCAATTTCACGAATTTACAATTGTTGGAAGAAATGTCCTTCTGGGTTCAGCTCCAAGTGGGGAAAAAGACACTGGAGACATGGAGGCTGCTTGGAAAGATGGTTTTAATGGTGGACAGGACCACATGGCTTGAGCCCTGAACAGAAAAGGTGATCACATGCTTCAATGTTGGTGGAGAAGAAGAGAAGGGAAGAGAAGAGCTGAAGAAGGGCTTACAGGGATTTTTATAATCTGTTCTGCCCCACCTATCTGTTTCCTGTTCCTGTGTAAGAAATGTATTCTGATTGGTTGCCAGACTCACATGGGCCCGTGCAAGGGCAACCCTCTAGGGTGAGTTTTGAATTCAGGTTTGATTGAGTTTAGATGCCATGTGGTCAGTTGAGTAAAAGGCAATATTATCCTGCCTTCATTGCCATCCCCCCTGGAGCTGAAGGGGAGAACTCTTTATTATGTAAAGTGGACTAGCTTGGCCTTCTTAATGGCCCATTGACAAAGTAGGGATGGGCAGGAAGCTGCAGGAATTTACTCTGTGTTTAAAATGTGTTTCTCCCTTTTTCACATCCAGGAAAATATAATATTCTGCCTTATCAATATTTCTTAGGATATTTCATTTTTCTGGGAGAGGGCTAGGTGATAACTTCCTACACAATCAAATGGTATCCAAGCCTTATATGCCCCAATACTTATGGAGACTGACAGCTAAATAATTTTTTTTAATGATGGACTGTGTGTTTAATTTTTAGTATACAAAACTCATTGTAAACAAATATCTCGATCCTCCCCAGTTACTTACATAGAAATAGCTACTATTCTCCCCTATCGCGCGATTGTACTACACATAATCATATTCTCTCCCACTTCCTATTAATTGCTTCAGAGCGACTATATGTCTGTGTGTGTATGTGTGTACGTGTATATTTTATGCTGCGCGAATACCCCGCCCATAGTAAAATAAATGCGGGGAAGGGCATTAGTTAGAGACTGAAAAGCAGTGAGTAAAGAGTTAATGCACACAGCGCAGTCACAGGGCTCCTCTATTGCTTTCCTTCCTTTCTTTTGGTAATAAAATGTACCCTTCAGATTGCGCACGTGTCTGTCACACAACTCATATTCTAAATTCCGGCGCTCTTGCACAGAAGCCTTAGACTCATAACTTCAAGAGTATCGCCTTTCAAATGAAAACGCACGTAATCCATCGGCAAGCCTATACGTGCTTCAATTTAGAAAGTGGTAGTAGAGGAAATGCCCCGCCTTTCAGCACACTAGCAGGCAAAACCGATTCAGTCCGTAGAGAAACCGCTTGAAGTCATCTACACATAAAAGACATGCAGAGTAAAAAAAAAAAATCAGTGAGACGGTAGCCCCAGAACCGCATTAGGAAGAATTCCCACGAAAGGCAGGCAGTACTATTGAGTCACTATAATTATGATAGTAGGGTCAACTATGCCGCTTGAAAACATTAAACGAAATTGGTCTTTGCTTCTTATACACTCAAGTCCATATTCTATGTGATCTGGCTCGAATGAAAAGATAGAATGATTACATTAAAATGACAGCAACTCAAACTTGTTTCATTCAACTGTTTTCATTTGGTCTGCGCCTTCTTCAGCACCTTTATTTATCCTTCTAAAAGTGATCTTTGTCCTTCCCGAGTCCTTGAGCAAAAATGAAAAAAACAATCTAAAGCGACCCATCCCCGTTTTTGAAAGCGCATCTCTTCTCCCTTCTTCCTTCCAGCTTCCCATCCATAGAGATAAGACTGTAGTTTTTCCCTTTCCTCGAAAGACGGCTCGAGCCTGTTTTGGGTCCTGTGAAAAGACGGGTCCCCGTTTAGACCAAAATTCATACCCCGTCCTATCAGTAGCGCAACTATGACGTTTCTAGGTCCCAAACCAATCAGAAGCGACCGATCTGCAAGCCGCTTGTATTTGAATTTGGTGGCTTACTGAACAAAAGAAGCGGGGCGCCGGCGACGCCTTAGCAAGCTGGCGGTCGATAAAGGGCGCTCGAGGTTTGGGTGAGTAATATATATTTACGAGAAAATGAAATCCGATGAACCTAAATGAGCCTTAAGTGCTACTTTCTCAGTAAATATGACGGATCAGTTAAGGTAGCTGAAACATAAGCTGTTGCTAAAATAGGGAGGGATATATTGAGCGCTCTGCAATCACCGGATGGACCATGTTTTTTAAACTTTCGGAGCAAGATGGCAGGTTGGTGGCAGTAAAATGGGGGAAAAAACTGCCTACTTACTAGGATTATTAACTCTGAAGTCTTATGCATGCTTAACCTGAGAGTTAGGACTGTTCACCTTCTAAACACGCAGGCGTGAAATTGTACCTCTCGAATGTAGTGTGACGTTTGTCTTTAGCGTACACGCATAGGCTACAGAAATAGCAACATGTTTTGGTATCTTCAAGTGAGTGGCAAGGAAGCCTGCTTTATTTTCGAATTTTAAAACGTATAAAAATGCAGGGACTTTGCAGGCTATCGCCTGGAGTCAACTTAAAGACACTCCCTTCATTATGATGCTTTAAAATGTCATGCTGTTTCGCAGTTCCTGCAAATTGCTGCTTTGTTCTGTAAATAAGTTTGACTAACAAAGTAGAATCTGAAAAGTGTCGTCAAAAATTATTCCATTGAAGATGTTATTCCTTTGTTAGTGTGAGTGAAACCATAATTGTCTTCTAATATATATAGCCTGACGTGTGTAATCTTTTGCAAAGATTAATTTAAAGCCATATCTAGCATTTAAGATGATTTTAGGACCACAAGAATCTTACCATAACTTGTTGAGTGCTACCCACTTCCTTAATACTTCTGGTACTTTACAAAAAAGACAATAAAACAATTATAAAACACAAATTAAAGAATGTGAATTAAGGAATAGTCTATTTTCTAAGTGTTTTGTTAAACTATTAAAGCTGTGGTAGATAATAAACAAGATGCTATATCTGCTTGCATTAATTATATTTTTGTGGTTGAAAAGTGTGTATTACAGAAATAATGGTGTGTTAAGTATGTTTGCTGAATTATTTTAAAGTCCAGTTTCCCTCCTCCCAAAATAATAAATACAATTCCAATGTTTGATTAAAATGTTAAAATTTAAACATCTAATTCTTTATTTTGTTTGTTTTAAAGACTAATAAATGGGATATACTGGATAGAAAGATGTAATTCTGTTTTCACCTTAGATTAAGTCATATTGGCGTCAAGAATGCCTATTTTTGAGAGATATATAGAAGACTGGATTTTATTTAGAAAAGGCTGCTCACTAATTCTTAAAAATCATTGCATTGGTTGCTGTTGGCTTCCAATTTAAAATATTGTATGTCCATTATTGTATATCTATTAACCTTCAAAGTCCAATCCAGAGCAATCCCAGAATATTTAAGAGTATCTTGTAAGAATAGAAAACATTAAAGCAGAAAACTGACAGCAGACAAAGACCCAGTGGTCCATCGAGTCTGCCTTATAAGTTTATTTGTTTTTGTTTCTTTTAATTTCTTTTAATGTTTACTGGCTTTTATTTATTTATTTATTTATTTTTATCAAATGTTTATCCTAAGTATGTTTAAATTTAGTTACTGATCATTGGCCTTTTACCTCCCCTGGAAGTTTGTTCCAAGCTTCCACTATTCTTTCTGGGATGTGATGCTTTCTAACATTACTTTTTAACTTCCTTCCTGTCAGTTTGAATCCATATGTCCTGTCACACAAAATGGAACAATGGAGTCTCCTCATTTTAACAATAATAGTTATTTGACTTGTATGCAGAACAAGATACCTTTTTTGTGATAACCCCACTAAAAATTTCTCTTTGCCGAAAGAATTTGTGGTCCCAACCTCCTTATCGTTGTCAAACAAATTAAATTGTCACATCATCAGGTTGACTATTGGCAGTATCATAGAAAGTGGATACAGAGCTATATTAGTTTGTGTGCATTTAGTTTGCCCATCACTATTTTGTTATGAACTACCAGAGTCTATGAAACACTTACCCTTGATATTTTTTCCAGCCATTGAATCAAGTCCTAGTATTTTAAACAATTTATAGAACAACAATGATCAGAAGACATGAAGTAGGGAAAAAGGAAAAAAAATAAGAGTATAAGTTATTATAATACTGACTTAGAAAATGAAAAAAGGTTTAGTTCATAATTTGTCATAGATAGTTGTTGTTCCTTCATAAGAGATTGGCCAACTTGAAAGGCATAATATTAAGCAGAACCATACAAAACATTTCTGCCACAATAATGCCACTGTCAAAATTGCATTGAAAGTTGAGCATGTAACAAAATATACATGCATTTTGAAAGTTTTGTTCCAAGCATGAACAACACATTTTCTATTTTATAAAAATCCATACAAAGCAATCAAATTTGAACTGTTAATATTTGATACTCGATAAAACTTTTTCTTTTTTATTAACAGAAGAATTTACTTGGTATACACCTTTGGCAACACAGCTGCATTTTATAATGTCTGCTACAGATGAAGATGTCTGCAATCATATAAAAGTAGTAATCCGTGTTCGTCCTGAGAATCCAAAAGAGAGAGATGGCAACTTTCAAAAAGTGGTTCAGGTTGTTGATAAACATATACTGGTGTTTGATCCCAAAGTGGAAGAAGTGAGTTTCTTTCATGGAAAAAAATTACCGAACCGCGATATCACTAAAAGGCAAAATAAGGATCTAAAATTTGTATTTGATGCCATATTTGATGAACATTCTACACAGCTGGAAATCTTTGAAGACACCACCAAAACATTTCTAGATGGTTTTTTAAATGGCTATAATTGCACAGGTAACTTCCCTCGATGGTCATTTGTTATCAGTATGCATAATAGTTCCACATGAATAACCCTAGTACATTTAAAGGAAGTCCTTTTTGTTTCCTACACTGATATTTGCAGAAATCTCTTAACAAAATTTATATCCTCCACATTTTCATTTTTGCTGCTTTTCAAGATTTTGGGGAATGAGGCAAACTTTGGAAGTATTTTGTTGTATATTTGTTTTAATACTACTTCATCATAAAAATGAAGTTGGGGACTTTCGGTATCTCATTTCTAAATGCCTAAATACTGGCAAATGTAATTAAGAGCCATAAACTTTTCTTGTGGTTCTCTCTTGACTGTTCTGAAAAGAGAAGCCATTATAAAGTTCTGATCAAAATACCTGTTTCATTAAAGAAATGTGCTAGTCTACTTTTTGCATAAAATTATGGTTAGCTGCTATATTTCCTCAACCTTATTTTTGTAAATGAACAAAAATCTGTGGGTTGATTATATTTTGCTTCAAACGTCTGGGTTATGAGCCACAATCAATTCAAAATTTCCTTGTCCTTTTTCACAATTTAGTACTTGCTTATGGCGCAACTGGAGCTGGGAAGACTCATACAATGTTGGGTTCACCTGCAGACCCCGGAGTAATGTACCTGACTATGATCCAGCTTTACAATTCTATTGATCGAATGAAAGAAGAAAAGCATTGCAGTATTGCAGTTTCATATCTTGAGGTAGGAAGTTAAGACATTCTACATAATAATTTTTTTTCAATAAAATCTTCCAGAAAGAGCATCCCTCTTTAGTCATTTAATCTTCATGCTGGATTCATTTAAGTTGTTCTGACCTAGGCTTTTCAAGAGCATGAAGCAAACTCCTGGTCCCAACAAAAAAAAGCCCTTTTTATTAATTTACTGTGAATTTGCTCATTCACATACAGCAAAGTCTTTCAAGGGAGGATTTACAGTCACAGACCTGATCTGGCATAGAGAGCTGCCAGGCCAATATCTGCAAAACCTGGCAAGGAATCTTGGAGAGTCACAAGCCAATTAATCAAACTAATTGTTTCCTGCAAACTCAATTTCCCTTTTATTTCCTCTGAGAGAATCCATTCATTGTCCACCTGTAGCCTTACTCCCAAATCGACCCCTGTTCTTTAGCTGTTCTTTTTGTCTGGCAACTCTGTGCATGCACACACTGGGAACAGGCTCCAGCTGTTCGTCTACCTCACTGATGTCTGACTCTGAAGACAGCTGATATCTGACATCCGGCTCTGACCCCCTCTCTGCCTCCAACACAGTACTCATCAGAGCCTTCCCCAGACTCCACGGCTGGCCCATGTTCCTCCCCAACCTTCTCACTGTCCGAATCTGCTGGCAGCTTCGCTGGCCCCTGACGGGCACAACATAAACCTTTTACTTTTGACTGATTGCCTCACTTATCTATGAGTTGATCTTGACTTATTTAAGATTAGTTTTCTAGAATTCGCTTCCAATCCAGTTCAAGGAATTAGCCCATGTCCAGGAACCTTGTCAATATTCTACATACAGCATTGCTATTTTTAATTCCTTCTTTGTGATTTCCTCTGTCCATAGTGTTGCCTTCACAGTGTTCGATAGTGTCTCTAAGGATAGCCTTCTACTCTCTTGGGAATTATGTGACCTACCTCTGTAATATTAGCTAAAAGTCAAATGCTAACTACAAGTAGTATGATAAAAGAATTAATAGCATGGGATTTGAGTAGATTTCAGAATATGCATGTGCAGGACTGCATGTGAGATTTATTGCATTGACTCATTTGTTATCCATGACAGATGTAGCTTGGTATCTTAATTGTTAAACTGATCAAGCATATAAATTCTTATATTAGGTTACAATTTTTAAAGATTTCCTTTTATTACATTGTACTATATTAAATTGTTATTTCACTGGACAGAGGATTCTTCCGTACTACAAATGATTCTTCTGTACTACAAGTGTATTTAAATGTATTATTTAGATACAATTTCTCACATTTTCCAATACTGCTTGTAGGCAAGGATGGAAAGATTAACTCAAATAATGGAACCGATGAACCAGTTCAGTATTACAATGACCTGCATATTCTCAGAGAGCTTAAGAATAACTTGATTTGTGAGCATTCAATTTTCAACAACTGAAATCAGCCTAAAGCAATGGCTTCCAATCAGTGGTGGGTTCCGGAGCCCGTTCTAACCGGTATGGTTGGAATGGACCCGGCATTGCCCACATGGACGCATGTGGCATGTGCATGCATCATGCCTGCGACGCCTCCGTGACGCTCCAGCTGCTCGGCAGCATTGCACAGGTGCTGTATGCACTGTGCGCAGAAGCGCCAAAGACTTAAAGGATAGGTAAGGAGCTCAGGCAGGCGGGTGGGCCATCTGGAGCACCAGAGTGGAACGGTAACGTACCGCCTTAACCCACCTCTGCTTCCAATTATGGTTTGTGAGGTTACTCTAGTTAGTTCCTGACATGAAAACTGAAATAAAAGTTCCCTCCCACCTCATGAGGTCACTAACTTTGCAAGTGTGCTCTTCAAAGTTTATGCATTTCCAAAATTGAAAAATGGAAATGTATTTTGCATTTGATAGAGCTATTCAAACCAAATGAAAGGCATTTTTTCTCTAGGTCTACAATGAGCAGATACGTGACCTATTGGTAAATTCAGGACCGTTGGCTGTTCGAGAAGATCCTCAAAAAGGAGTTTTGGTTCATGGGCTAACCTTGCATCAGGTATAGACATTTCTATGTATGTGCCATTATTATCTTTATTTAATTTTTTTTCTATTAAAGAAGCATTTGAGTTTGCTAGCAATGATTTTTTTAAAACTAACATTTGAAGTGCAATGATAGCTAGATTGATTGATTGATTTTTAAAAAATCAGTTGAACAAGAGGTTTAAAACTAGTTAGACCAAATTAATTCAGAAAAGCTAGCCATCTTAAATTAAAAGCACTGTAGTAAAATAAAACTTGGTTGGAATGGGAGTTCCACAAAATGAGAACACACATTAAAGGTCATACTTTGGCTCAGTGCTTCTTAAACCTTTTTGTTCTCAAGACCTCTTCTCACTTTTCTAAATAATAGAGCTTTTGTTTGTTTGTAATATTTATCAATATTTGCTGTATTAAAAACTAAAGTGGATGCATTTGTAGAATATTTATGAGCCGTGGTGGCACAGTGGTTAAAATGCATTACTGCAAGCTACTTCTGCTGACTGCCGTTCGGCAGTTCAATTCTTACCTGCTCAAGGTTGACTCAGCCTTCCATCCTTCTGAGGTCGGTAAAATTAGGACCCAGATTGTTGGGGGTACTATGCTAACTCTGTAAACCACTTAGAGAGTACTGTAAAGCACTGTGAAGTGGTATATAAGACTAAGTGCTATTGCTATCATGTAAAAATACCAATATTAAGCCCATTAACTATTGCCATAAGCAAAATCGTTTTCAAGAAAACCCTATATTTTTTAAAAAAGCAATAATGAGAAGAGTGACTTCATTTTAAATCTTTACAAATATCTTCAATATTTGATAAATAATTTTGATTTTGGAACTTCGGAGATTTTGGGGACATCTCCACAAGTCCTTGGACCATACCTTAAAAAGCCCTGCTGTAGATTCACCCATAATATTATCTGGAATTAATGTATTGTGTAACACATGTGGATTGTGAACCACACTTTATTGTTTAGTTTTTGTACGATGGAAGCTTTTTCAACAAACCATGTCTAAATAAGCCACTGCTTAATGGATCATGAAATGTATATTTGATACAAAACTCATTTTGTGGAGTTGGGAAAAAGAAGAGAATTCTTATTGATTTATTTTTGCAATGTTTCATTTTCATAATTCTTGCATAAAATGAGTATTTGGTTTATTTGTCGATGTGTGCAATGAATGTCTTAAGGGGTCATGGTTGATTTTAAAACAACAATGAAATTTGGGGATCAAATTCTCCCTGACTATGCCTTGACTCCCAAACAAAGCAGCACTCCGCTCTATTAGTACTTTCTGTAAATACTATGTTTTTAGTCTGCATAGGGAATTTGAAAAAGCTTCCTATAAGAATATTGTGACAAGCTACTTGCAATCTAATAAAATTACATGTATGTTCCCATAAAATCAGCAAGAAACACATTCAGCTTGAAGGAGACTTCAAGTATGTCCTGAGTCAAATTGTACATGTGTGTAATTTATTCCAAAAATCACAAGTTACTTAAATAGTAATCAATGCATTTGGAGGAAGGAAATATGGTGTAAACAACTACCATGTTACCTTCAAACACCACTTGAAAGACTAATGAACTTCTAAGTGGCTTGTTAACAAAATGGTTGCTATAAGGCAATTATTTAGAGCTGACAAAAGAAAACTGAAGGGTTTGGCTTTTATAATCAAATCATTAATTGAAAAACTTGGTTGCTAAACGTTTTAAGTAATCAAGAACAGCTTTAAATTGTAGTGCTATCCTTATATTTCTGTTTATACTTGTGATCTGCCCTTTCATTTCTTTTCCACTCTTGCACCGCTTCTGTTTCATTGCTTTGTGCTATTGTCACCCTATTGTACCTCTTAATTTCTACAATCAGAACTCTGGCGAAAATTGGCAATGGATTCACAACAGAGAAATATGTCTTCCAAGTATTTTTGTCTACTAATGAGACAACTGCATATCAATCAAATTCCCAAAGGTCTACCATTAATAGGTCTACCACTTTATTGATAATTTTAATGGCAACAGCACTCAAGTAATGAATTGATATGATATGCAAAAAATTGAGGATGGGTAACCGTTATACAATTCTAATGTTTAATCATCTTGAATTCTTAAAAGTGTAGGGAAGATTTGGAAAGTAGCTAGATTCAAAGGTGTGTCCAGTTCCAAACATTTACACTTATTTCTATTCAACCCAATCAAAGATGTTTCAGGCTGTTTGGGAGCTTTTATCCCTTCACAAAAACAAAAAAACCTATACTGGATATTCCGGAAACCTGACAATTATAGTTGCCAATTTCTGCTAGAATTGGAGAAGCCAGGTTTTGGTGGTGTGGTGACTGGTCAATCCCTCAAAGTCTCTTCAGGGTATTGCCAGGCCATACGATGCCCACTTCCATGTACCTCCAAAATTTTTGAATACTATTTGGTGTAGATAGAAAGCCTATAAGGCACCAAACTAGAGACCGGAGACTGAGTTCTAGCCTTTAGACATAAATCAGTTGAGTGTCCATTAAGCCAGTCGTTCTTTCTCAATCCTAGGAAGGAGACAATGGCAAACCACTTCAGAAAATGTTACCAAGAAAACTGCAAGGACTTGTCCATGTAGCTGTTAGAAATCAAGCTGACAAGACCTCCCACATTATTGACAATAAATTTGGTGGTCATTTTGTGAGTAGGTCCTAGGAGACAAAAAAGATACTTGAAAATAGTTCAGGAATTTAAAAATGATGCTTTCTTCAAAAAGTTGATCTTCTAGTGGCATAAATTTTCTATGGAACAGAAAGCAACAATATGAATACCGGTATGTATAGCAGACCTAAGATGGGCAAATTTTTTGAAGAAAATATTTTTTGGGAGAAAGTTGGAAACTAGACTCAGTTGCATAGGTGATATTATTTCAACAGAAATGAGAAGGTCAGGTTTATTCCAAAACACCTTTTCTCCAATGAAATGTGTTAGACTTTTCTTCCTTGGCCTCCGCTAGTGAATGCATGCTGATCATGTCAATTTTTGCTTCTGCTTTTTAGGGAGTGGATATGATAGATTCTTCTGAAAATAAAACACTAAATCAATACTGTAAATTTGAGACACTGGGATGAAAAACTTACCTTTTGCTGTTATTCTTGCTATGAATTGACATAATTATTTTTATGATTTATTTTGTATGTTTTTGTTCCCTGTAAATGTTTAATTCTGGAACTCTGAATGTTCTTATTATTCATCTGCTTTAAGATGAATTATTGGCAACCATTGATCTGATATAAACACCTAGCTAGTCAGAATGAGTTACAGTCGATATAGGAATAGAGCTGTATTAGTGTGTGATAGCCAAAAGTCTGATAATGAAGGAAACTATGTCTCTCCCCCCCCCCCCCATTTGTTCCCTTAAAATATTATGCAAATTATTTTTGCATATCATCTTTGGTCAGATATTGATCTTGTGGCACACTAAGAGAAGCTGGTTTGATAAGCGATATCGTCTTACTTCCTTTGTATTATTCATCCCCTGAGATAAGATGGCAACTGGAGACTAAATTATAAAGTTTAAATTATTATTAGAACGTGTGATAATAAACTCATGTAAAAATTTACTAATTCCACTGGGTCTTTTTCCTCAATCCTTGGTAGCCCAAATCTGCAGAAGAGATCTTGCAAATGTTGGATTATGGAAACAAAAACAGAACACAACATCCTACTGATGTGAATGCCTCTTCATCTCGGTCCCATGCTGTCTTTCAGGTAAGATGAAACGGTAGATAAGGTGTCTGAGGATCTTAGATAACCTTTGATGCTTTGTGTAAAAGATAGAAAGAACTCTCAGATTATGGTATGCCATTCATAATAGCTTTGTATTGGGAAGAAAGTTCCAGCTTGCAGACATACAGTGCCTGCTTTAAATCCTTTGTACTAAATAGCCTTCTAGAGAAGGACTCTTCAGTCTATTGAAGTGTTGGAGCTGCTTGTAAAAATAAATGTCTCATGTACTGACATTAGAGTAACATGATTTTGCAAACTGATTTTCCCCCTGTTCATTACTTTTAATAAGTGTGGTTTGCGTTAAAAGCAGCTGGATCCTATACATGTTTATTCCTGTAAAATTCCCATTGATTTCAGTCAGTCTTATTGCTTGGGAATCCTAGTCCACAGGATTGGAGCCAAAAGGCTTTCCAAGAAAATGTCACCATAAAAAAAGCAGGCTTTCCAAATGTGCTGTCCAACTTTAACTTGTGATTTTATAGCACAGCATGCTGCATTTAACTGTATTGAGTGGCACATGAGACAAAAAAGGTAATTTTTTTAAATAAAGTTCATTTTCCAAAATGTGATTTAATCTCAGGAATATCATCTAACATGAATCTTAATTCTTTTAAACACTTACATATCCCAATCTTTGAATGATTATACAATGCCAGACCCTCAACTCTTGAATAAAAAAAAAAAAAACCTTACTTAAGTGTGTGTAAAGTAATCAGTAATTTCTGTCTTCTAAATTGATGTATATGTTATTACAGGTAGTTCTCTACTTACAACTACAATAGAGCCCCAAATTTCTGTTGCTAAGTGAGAAATTTGTTAAGTGAGTTTTGCCTCATTTTGCAACCTTTTTTGCCGTAGTTGTTAAGTGTACCCCTGCAGTTGTTAAGTTACTAACATGGTTGTTAAGAGAATCTGGATTCCCCATTGATTTTACTTCGCAAAAGATCGCCACGTGGGATAAATATGAGTCAGTTGCAAAGCTTCTGAATTTTGATCATGTGACCATGGGTGAAAAATGGTCATAAGTCACCCTTTTCAGTGCTGTTGTGACTTTGAACAGTCACTAAATGAACTGTTGTAAGTCGACTACCATGTTTCCCTGAAAATAAGACAGGATCTTATTCTTTTGAACACCCCACCCACCCACCCCAAAATTAGTGCTTGGCCTTATTTTCGAGGAGGTCTTATTATTTTTGAGGTGCAGGAGGCGACGAGTGTGGTTACCTCATGGCTGCTGCTGTATTGCAATATTTTCAGGGAGGGCTTATTTTAGCACATGCGCTCAAAAGCCTAATTGGGCTTATTATCCAGGCAGGTCTTATTTTCAGGGAAACAGGGTGCCTATATTTGGAACCTTGCTAAATTGCTTTTTCTTCTGAGTTTGTTTGTTTGTTTAGATTTATTTAAGGCAACAAGATAAAGCTGCAAGTATCAGCCAAAATGTCCGTATTGCCAAAATGTGTCTCATTGACCTGGCAGGATCCGAACGTGCCAGTGCCACAAAGGCCAAAGGCGCTGTCTTGAGAGAAGGAGCAAATATAAATCGATCATTGCTTGCTCTTGGCAATGTTATTAATGCCCTCGCAGACCCAAAGGTCAGTAATAATTTCCTTCCAATTTCCAGCAATGTTTCTATTAGATTTCACATTGGTCAGTGTGTGAGGAGCTGCACAATCCTATGTGTCTTTATTCATTGGGGTTGTAGTTGTTTGCATGCTGCATAGTTGAGAGGGTCTAGGCATGAGTCCTACTTTCAACAGTGGAGTTTCCTTATGCCTATTCAAAGAGAGAACTAATGACATATCTATCATTATTATATCTGGAAATATGCTCTTGTTTTTTATTTATTTGAGAAGGCTGAATTGAAAAAATAACTAGCATAGGATGACAACTAAAAGGACATTCTCCCACGTCCTGGAAGGAACTCCCCAAATTAGTTCCAAACCACACACAATTTTTTACCAGACATACATCCTGATTGTCACATATTTGCAAAGAGAAGAAGATTGATTATATGCTTGCATTGGGAATCTGGGCCAAAGGTTTTCTTTATGCCAACACATGCGGACACAGGAAGCCCCCAGCAGCATAATCCAGCATACAGAGATTGACATTGCCTCTCTCACAGTGAATTTTGTTGAAATTTTATTTATAATGCTAATTTTTCTGTTACTGGTAATTCACATTTTTGAGGTAAGGCAAACCTGGGTCTATCCTTTTTGCAAGCAATGTTTTGAAACAAGCAAAAAAGGGGCAGGAGAAACATCTTTTTGAAGTGTTAAAGCAACCCCCTCTTTTCCCAGGGACACATAATTTCTTTTAAATTGTTCCTGACTGTTCATGCCCTTCATTGAGAAAAATACAAAATAAAGTACCATGTTTCTCCAAAAAGAAGGTCTTATTTTCTTTTGATCCCCCCAAAAAACAGCTAGCCCTTATTTTTGGAAGGTTCTAATTATTGACTTACCACATGGCGGTGGCACCAACAGTCCCGCCCAGCAGGAGCCTGCTGCTGGCCCACTTCTGCGGCCGCCACTTGCACGCATCTCCCCGGCTTCTCTTACACCTTTAGATGCCTACTGGAAGCTTTCACCTTTAGATGCCTGCCAGAAGGCACCTGCAGCTGATAACAGAGCTCTGGATCTATCCCACCCTAGCTTAGTTTTTACCTGTGTGCCTTGCCTCATCCCCTGCACCTCAGGGTGGGTGGGGTCTTAATTAGGGCTATTTTTGTGGGTGGGGCTTAATTTGATCCCATGCGCTCAAAAATGTGATAGGGCTTCTTTTCAAGGTGGGTCATCTTTTTGGAGAAACAGTAATAGGTAGCATTATTATAATAATGTGACTTTTTAATGATGAAATTCTTTAAAAATGAAATAAAAGTGATAAAAGCAGCCTCTGGAGAGAGATCTAAAATGATGTAAATATTGTACTAAGGCACAGCTAATTAAGAATGTGTCTAACTAAGTCTGGAATTTTTTTTCTTAGAATAAAAAGTTTTAAGTCAATTTTTCAAATGAATTACTAGGAGGCGTAGGCAGGCAGATCTTAACATTACCATAAACAGGCCACCAAAAAGAAGTCTACAGAAAAGTAAACCAAGGGTTGTATGTAGCAAATTTATCAAGTCAGGACAAATTAGTCAGGAGACACAAAAGGTGTCCAAGTTAATCAAATAAGTCTGGATGTTAAACCACAGAATGGCAAGACAGGTAGGCAGGTACATAATTTCCAATAATTTGATCAGAACATTTTATATATACACATACACACACTTTGGAGGACCAAGTTCCTTTAAGCTTGACCTGCGCCCATCACTTCAGAGACGTTGGGCCAGATAGCCCTGCATTTCAGGGCTGTTTATCTTGCTGGGCTTCCACATGATGGCACTGTAACTCTCTAAAATTTATGTCTTGCAGTTCTGTTTGGCACACTGCCTAGGTTGTCGGAAAGGGATCTGGTTTAGGTTGTCTACCAATATTTAGTTCTCTGCTTCTGGACACTAAGCTTCCACACTTTTTCTCCCTGAATCTGAGCTGGGCATCAATGATTTTAGTTTCCAAAATCCAGATCTGGCTGGTGGGAGTTGTAGTCCAGCACAGCTGGAGTACTATATGTCTAAAATATTTGTTAACGATAAAAATGTTTTTTAATGAAAGCAATATTGAAGCAATTCAGAGAAAAATGCTGTAGTTTGAAATTATGACCAAGAATAAAAGCTAATATACTGCAGGCTGTCAGATATATCTACCTATCCCCGCCACCTGGAATGGGCTGAAAATGGGGGGCACAGAGGCCGAATATGAAGGCCAGTGGCAACAATCACCCATAGCCTGGAACAGCTGATAGGTGGTATTCCGGGAGGCCAATACAACCGCCAAATCAACTGCTCATGCTAAATCAGGCTGTGCTGAAGCTGACCAGGCTGTTTGCTGTAAAGAGACAAATTGCTGGAAGGCAGAGGGAGATTTCCCTCTGCCTTGTTTTCCTCCCCAAAAGCTAGGTGCATTTTATAATCCAGATCATTTTATAGTCCAAAAAATACAGTAATTTGCCTTAATTTATAACATTATTATAAGACAATGTATTGTCATTTGACAACCTTTAAATTAAGATACTTTATAGGAAATATAGTTGTTCATGTTGGAGTGCCTGAAACCAGTTGATTTACCTATATTATGACAAAAATTCTAAGTATTCTGGAAATGAAGGCTGAGAAGTTTAATGTTTAATCCTAAAACTATGCCATTAAAACTTATTTTGATGAATCTAGTGACAGATTCACAAACCATACATTAATACTGTTATGATTGTTCTTTTCATATATAGAATTAATTGACAAAATTGAGGAAGTAGAACTATTAACAATTAGGGAGATTAGAAAATTGCCAACGGTAGAAATTATTAACAGAAATGCACAATTAGAATAGAAAAATCTAATGTATGGCAAGATTTAAATAAATAAATTCACTATTAATTATTATAGACTGTTTAATAATTGTATTTGAAGAAGCTTTGGCACCCCACATCATGTAATGAAATTACTGATATGACTTTATTGAAGTGCTGTTTAATTATCTGTAGTACAGGAGTTTTGTTTACACACACATTTCCATGGAAACTAGAAACTAGAATTTGTTTTAAAAATGTATACAGTCACTCATCTTTCAACCAACTTTTGAGTGATTTCCAATGAATGCTGATAATGCGAGTTTGCTGTTCACATGGAAGTGTTTATGTGAAACCCATATCAATTGCTCTCACCCATGAACATCTAGCAGTTTAGTGATATCACAGCTACAGGGTTCACCATTCTTCACATATTCAGGTATATTTGGAAATATATCAGGACTATTGTGAAAACTGGAATTATGGCTTTGTAGATGATGTGTTCAGCAGTTGTTATAAAGGTGTTGTAGACCCATTTTAGTCCTCCACTCATTACATATTGCTGCTATAATTTTCCTCTATAATTAACAATAGGTAAAGAAATAGAGAAGTAGCTGTTGTTGACTTTTATTATGCAAAGACCCAGGAAGAGAAGATTGCTGAAAAAGTAGATGGACTGAGTGGTTTCATCCTAACATTTTGCATTTCAAGAATTTAGGAATATAACTTATTAACTTTTGATTTAATTTGAAGGAATAAAAAATTAGTAGAGAATGGTGAGGATCAGCCAGGTGTTGTAAACAAGCAAAATTTTTCAAGATTTTTATCACCTACTGCAAAATGTGCAATATGGAACAGCTGTTTGAACTTGGTCTAAAGCTATAGTAATCTTAGCAAGCTATTAAACACTTCATTGTGCTGGTTTGTTTTTTCCCAGAAAAAGAACCAGCATATTCCCTATCGGAATAGTAAGCTTACTCGTTTACTGAAAGACTCTCTCGGAGGAAATTGTCGCACGATCATTATAGCTGCTATTAGTCCTTCTTCTTTGTTCTTTGATGACACATACAACACTCTTAAATATGCCAACCGAGCCAAAGATATCAAATCCTCAGTAAGTAAACGTTGTTTCAAAATTCTTCATTTATAATAACAACTTATGTATATTTTTATGCACATGGATGAGTATATCCATGATGAGTAAATCATCTTTACTTCTTACTTTACAATAGCACAGCGGTCAACCTGTCACGTTTATTTGCTAGAGCTTATATGCCTCTCTATTCCTAAAGGACTTACAGATATGAGATGGTTCAAAGCAAGTAAAATAATAATGTCTAATTAAATTACTTAAATAGCCCTGGTAATCTGGGAAAAATTGAGACAGAGGGCTTCTTAACATGAAGAGTCCATTCCTCACAACAATTTGTCCAATGGGTCTTTAGAAAAGCTATTTTTAATAGTTGTTGTTCTGTTCCTCCTTTTTCTGATTGTCCGTTATTTCCTTCCACCATAACATCCAAATAGTTCCTTGACATTCAAGATTCCACTTGGTTTCTTCTCCACCACCCACTCACTGCAATTCTCTGCCTTTCCAAAGAATTTCTTCAATCCCGTGGGCAACTGGATTTTGTGCTTTGTTTCACTTTGTTTCTAAGGGTTGGCTGATTTTAAGATAAGTTTTACCAAGAATTCCTTTAACTATTGCTGTGTAATAACTTTTAAGAAGCCCTGGTAAGAAAAGGGGAATGTACCAACAACATCACAATTAATAAAGAAGATAATACTAGCTTTTTATTCATCCCTCCACAGATAAAGAGCAATGTTGTAAGTCTGGATAGCCATATAAGTCAATATGTTAAGATCTGTGAGCAACAAAAGAAAGAGGTATGTCTGCTGTTATCATTGTTAACTATTAGTAGTATTTTTTTTTAAAAAAAATGTAGGAATAAAGAATTAAGTATTGATGCTAATTATTATGCATTAAAATAACTATTGTACCTCAACATTGAAGAAAATCAGGTGTCAGAAGTATAATAATAAAAGCTTGAAAAATTCTTTTACAAATATAAAATTAAAAAAGATAATGTGTGCCAAATTCCTCCATTTTTTAAAACTACTTACTGTTTCAGATTTTAATGCTGAAAGAGAAACTGGAAGCATACGAAATGGGAAAAATATCTGTTCCCAGTAATCAAGATACAGCAATAAGTACAAATCAGCAGCAAGTTGAAATAACAAGGTAATATTTATGATTATTTCTTTTTGATATTTACAGTTTTTATACAACTCATGCTTACATGTTTTCTGGGATAATCTTTGTTCCTGAAAAGTACTGTAATGTGCCTGGCTAGTTTGTGATAATGGACTGCTGGACTTGCTTAGACAGGTATCCAATCAATTAGGTCACTGTTTATGTTCTTTAGCTCATATTCCTGTAGTACTAATTGGTGATCCCATCATTACTCAAGACTTCATTTCCCAAGTTTGCAGGAGAAGGGATGCCAAGCTTCTATTCACTAATATCATAAACTAACCTAAACTCTAGATTCACACCAGATAAAGAAGCTGTAGTGTAGTTGGTTATAGTGGGTTTGGCATATTGCACAAATTACAACCATTACCACTGTTTTTCTTGATTGCATTAATAACATAAAGTTCATTATTGCCAATGTTCACTCGGTGGTACAGATTGAATCTCTGTCCCAGAGACTAAGTTTCCCTCTTTGGCAATTTCAGTGGTTTGAACCAATATGACTCCTTATTTGAACAGTTACATTGGTTTCTGATTTATTTCCAGGATTAATTCAAAGCCATACTTGTGTAGTTGTTCTATAGATCCCCTTGGAGTAGATGGGGCACCATCATCTCCTATAGATCCTTTCACTCGAGTTGCCCTTTTCTATTCTTAGGGTTTAAGACTCCCTTTCAAGGATTTTTTCCCTTTTTTTTTTCAATTTTGATTGCATTGTTAATACCTTTCTTTATAAGACGGCTATTGCACTTAATTCTATAATTTTAATGGTTTATTTGATTAATACACTAGTATTCTTTTCTTTTGTTTGTGTATGGATTATAATGTTTCAATATTTAATATGCTTTAATTGCTGCAGCTGTTCTGAGGAAAAATGTAACTGAAATGTGTTTTTAAAAAACTGTCCTTTGAATTTCTAAAAATCTAATGGAAAAAATAATAGCAGAAATACACAAAGAAAATAAGCTAGTAAGTTTAGGGCCAGGCATTTTGAGGGATTAAAAATGCGACTTCTTCAGATTTCTTTTTTTTTTTTTTTTTGTCAGATAGAATTCAAAATTTTTATTTTAGCCAGGCATAGAAACATAATTTTGTGTTAACAGCAACATTTTGTGCTTATTTTTTTTTCATTTTTTAAAAAAAAAATAGTTATTTCAAAGTGGGAGTTTTTAAAATGCCATAATAGGGATTGTGCGTGGGTGATTTTACTATTAAAAGAAATAATCAAAGTCTTCTAAAAAAGGATAAAAATACATTAGAAAAGTATGTGGGGTAAAACTGTAATGAGGCAACATTTGTCACTTTTTTTCTGGATAATAAACACATTAAGTAGTAATTTTAGTTTGTTATATTTCTGAGATGTTTTAACCAGAGCTGTGGTAACTCCATATATAGAAATAATCCCAAAGGGAGGATCATAGGAACTAATTATTATGTGTGAAACATCTCAGTTTTTACAATAAAACCTTCCCATGGTAACCAGCATTTTAATACTCCACTTAAAAGGGTCTTTAACCTTTCTGTTTAAAACAGTTAATAAAGACAGAACTGTTAAAACATAATAAATCAAAATTCTTAAATGTTTGGTTTGTTTTTTTTTCCACAATAGAGGCTGTGAGTTCTTAGAACTTTTACACTCACAACTCTGCTTTCTTACAAATAGTACTGCACAGTACTCCCATCTTTAAATCCATGGTTTATCTTTAGGGCAGTCTTATGGCCCTGGGACAATATTCCAAGGATCAGTGCAGTGGTTAGATTTCTGCCTCAGAAACGGAAAATTCAGGCTTAAATTACCCCTTTAGTTTCCCTCCCAAACTTTAAGGCTGGATTTTACTAACGTCAGAAACCTTAATTTTGGAAAAACCCCAAATGAGGTATGAGAGAACAGGCTGGCAAGCCTGAAGGTACATTATGTAAATTATTATTTTTTTCCATTACACCCTACATGACCTGACCAAATGTATTTCATTATATGCAATGAGGAGATACTCCCACTCATCAATAAAAGAAGAGACTTCCATTAGTTGCAGCCAGCAGGATTGCTACAGGAACAACTTTAGTATACACTGGAGGCGGGGGGGGGGGGGTGTCTGGGACTTCCTCCTTATCTGTATTGGGATTTATAAACATGGCTAGGTTGGGATCCCTGTGTTGGGAAACTGGAGAGGCCCCCATACCAATCTGAGTAGTCATCTTAGCTTTATGGAGAAGAGGTTTGAAGGCCGGAGGGGGAAAGGCCTGGAAATGCTGGAGGATCAGGAGGAACTGAGTCCTTATCTTCCGAGAACCCCAGGTCTGGATGAGCCACTTCTTTTTAGAAACTGCAGAAGGTGTAATGCAATGTCTTTGTTTCCCCAAATATGTGCCATTTCTATAACTGGTTTCATTGATATAAATGTTTGGGACAGGTTAAAAGAAATTTTGAAGTGTGTGTTTGCAAATCGAGAGGAAATCAGGAAAGAGGTCCTCAAGCTTGACTTACAACTAAAAGAAAATGTCCTTAAAACACATTATCAGAAACATTGCCACGAACAAGTTGAAATAGTATGTTCCTTCTCACCAGAGAGACTGGAAAAGGTAAGCAATTTATACAACAGATCTATCTTTGTATGTTTTTGAAATGCTACTATATTTAATGTTGGAAACTGGGATACTGTGAGTTCTAGTTCCACCTTAGGCACAAAGCCAACTGGGTGAGATTGGGCCTGTTGCACTCTTTCAGCAATAGCAACAGCACTAATCTGTCTGCCAGTCATTTCCACCATTGAGGCCTCCAGGTGCCCGTCGACCACACGGATTTATAATTTGACGTGGTCGACGTTTGCCTCCTGGTGCGGAAGGTTCCACTTATCTCCGACCAATGCCTTGGTTGCCCAAGTCCTTGAATTTCTACAACACGGCCTAGATCAGGGCCTTTCCCATAACACCTTGCAAAGACAGGTGGCTGCCCTCACCTCCATCCTGGCAGGGGAGGGCCGTTTATCCTTAGCCCAGTCCCCACTGGTCAAACGGTTTCTAAAAGGGGCAGCGAACCTGTGCCCGCATCCGTTGCACAGGTTTCTATCCCTAGTACTTAGAGCACTCATGGGACCCCCCTTTGAACCATTAAGGACAGTACACCTCAGTACTTAACTCTAAAGGTGACCTTCCTCGTCGCTGTTACTTCAGCTCGGCATATATCCGAGTTAGGTGCCTTGTCGTCCAAAGACGACTGATACCAATTCCACCAAGACAGGGTCGTCCTGCGACTAGACCTGACATTTCTCCCAAAGGTCATCTCCCTTTTCCATAGATAACAGGAGATCATCCTCCCTAATTTCTGTCCCTCTCCCTCCCATGAGAGGGAAATCTTTTGGCACAGGCTTGATGTCCACTGCGCCTTTCGCATTTATCTCAGGCTCACATCCCCCTTTCGGCGTTCAGAGGCTCTCTTCCTATCCTTTCAGCTCAGTACTCTGGGGGGTAGAGTAATTTATCATTATCTTTGCTGTTTGTTTGTGGTATATAGTTTATATAGCTTTGAGTAAATTTCTTCTCAAAGCCCATCTGTTCCAATTGTAACAACATAAATCGCCAGTTCACATTATCAAAGGTTTTCTGTGCATCTAAAAACATTGAAGCCATTTGTTTTTCAGGATGTGCCTCATAATATTCCAAAGTGTCCAGAATTATTCTCATATTATCTTTAATTTGTGTTTTTGGTAGAAACCCATTTTGATCAGGGTGAATGAAGCTATTTAAATATTTTTTGAGCCGTTCTGCCAATATTGAAGCAAACAACTTATAGTCTGAGTTTAACAGGGAGATAGATCTGTAGTTCTTAATTTGTAATAAATCAGCCACCTCTTTTGGCAGAAGTGTGATATATGCTTCTGACCATGATTTGGGTATCCTCCTCTCTGACATCACCTCATTTATAACTTCTAATAAAGGAAGAGACAACGATTCCTGCAGTGTCTTGTAAAATTCCACTGACAGCCCATCCGGGCCTGGGGCCTTTCTATTACTTAGTTTTTTAAGTGCTTCAGTTAGCTCCATCATGGTTATTTTGCCTTCTAACATTATTTCAGTTTCTTTGGGTATCTGGGGTAGATTGGTTCCCTGTAAATATTATTTAGCTCCTCCCTCTTCAGCATGCTCTTGATCATACAATTTACCATAGTAGTCTTGTATGATTTTTTTTCTTCTCTTCGGTTCCATAACAAATTTGCTCTTGATCATCTATTAATTGCAGTATTTTCCTAAATTCTCTCTCTTTTTTCAATTTATATACCAACCATCTACCTGGTTTATTTGCATTTAAAAAAAAATCTGTTTAGCACTTCTAATGTTTTGCGCTAATTCCTCCTTTTCCATTAACCCCATTTTGTGCTTAATTGTGTCCATTTTTATTTTAATGTCCTTTTTTTGTGGAGATTTCTGTAACTCTTTTTCAAGACCTTTGTAGTCATTCTCTAATCCTTTGAGGATTTGTCTTTTCTTTATATTTCTATTCCTTGTATAGTCTATTATCAGGTCTCTGGTGTAGGCCTTCATTGTATCCCAGAGATTCTGCGTTGATGTATCTTCTTTTCTATTTTCTTTAAAAAAGAAAGCAGTTCTTTTTCCATTTTCTGTACAAAATCCTTCTCTTTTACTATGGTATTATTTAACGTCCATCTAGATCTTTTCCTTTGTCCTTTCCATTTAATTGTCATTGGATTATGGTCCGCCCAGGTACTTGTTTCAATCTCAATTTCCTGTATGTACAGAACAGTTCTGTTGTAATCCATATCATGTCGATTTTGGAACATGATAAATGTCTATTTGAATAAAAAGTATATTGTTTTTTGTGGGATTTCTTTCTTTCCAAACATCTTTTAGATCTATTTCATCAGTCATTTTATAAAGGGATTTTGGGAGTGGTTTTCTATTTAACGTTGTTGTTTTTTGGGTTTTATAGTCCATATTCTGGTCTACAATTCCATTAAAATCTCCCATCATACAAATATTAGCATGTCCAAATCAATTATTTTCCTGTGTAGCTTTTTGTAAAATTCATCTTGTTTATCATTAGGAGTGTAGATTGCTATTAAAAGTATTTTCTTATTATTGTCAATAATTTTCACCATCAAAAATTCTTCCATCGTCATCTGTATAAATGAACAGTGTTGAATGAACAGTGGTTGTGACCATTCCTTGGAATTCCATCCATTTCAGCAGCCCTCTGTCATGTCATCACAATCTGGGTACTTGGTAACCAGTTCTCACTTTTGATTATTTTCAGCATCACGTGATCGCCATTTGCAACCTGCCTTACTGGCTTCCCCACAAAGTCATTGACAAAGCCAGAAGGGAAGATCACAAATTGCTGAAGTCTTCCCTATTCATGTACCCACCCCCGATACTCAAGTTGCATCAGCCACTCACATATCCCCGCACTCTCTCCTCAAGCCTCGACATGCCTTATACCCATGCTGCACCCTGGCACACACCCCTTCACATCCTCCCCAACTCACACTGCTATTTGTGCACCCTCCTCAATCCTCTTGCTTACCCTCTCCTGTATCCCCTTGCTGCTCCCTAACCTGGGAGGAACCACTTATCTGCCTGCCAGCCTGTAATTTGCAACTTCCTGCCAGCTTCTCCACTGACTGTGGGAAGCTGGTAGAAAGTTGCCTTGCCTAACATCTGGGATTCCCATTAATGATGCAACTGGGACTGCAGGAATTTCCATCACTGCACAGCTGTGCAGTTGACATAATGACAATTTTTTCTATCTGCTTCAGTTAGCAACAGAAATTCCAGTCCTGATTCCTAAGTCAAGAACTACCTATTGATTGTACCAATAATCTATAGTGTCCGATATAGCAAGATAACAGCGGTAATAATATGCAAATAATAACATGTAACTTCAGAATTTCCCTGTTTCTAAAGTTATAGTTGATAGTAAATGAAATAGCATGGAAGAGAGGAAACAGGCTAGGCTTTATTCAGTTCTCACTTTCAACCAGGAAACATAGGAAACATTGATTGTCCTTCCCCAACACATCCTCAAATGTACTTCAGCTGGCTAGAGAGACAGGAAAAGTAGCTCTTTCTGTACAGGGAATCTCTTACATGATGTTGAATCTAATCTGTAATCACATTATATAGGGCAAAATATGGTGTAAGAAGAATCTGGCAGAGCCGTGGTGACGCAGTGGTTAGAGTACAGTACTGCAGGCTATTTCAGCTGACTGCCGGTTGCCTGCAATTTGGCAGTTCAAAGGTCACCAGGCTCAAGGTTGACTCAGCCTTCCATCCTTCTGAGGATGAAGACCCAGATTGTTGGGGGCAATATGCCGACTCTGTAAAGTGCTTAGAGAGGACTGTAAAAAGCACTGTGAAGCAGTATATAAATTCAAATGCTTTTGCTATTGCTCTGTTTGTTTACAGTAGTAACCCATTCAATTTCTTATATTATAGGCAACTGGCAGACTTGATCACCGGCTTGCTTTACTTAAAAGTCGTCGTTTGCATCTAGAAAAGAAAAAAGAAGAGGAAGCTAAAAGTTTTGAGGACAACACAAATTGGTTGCATAGATTAGAGAATGAAATGCGCCTCCTGGGTCAAGATGGTCACATTCCTCCAGTAAGCTGCTTCTTTCCCTTGATTGATTGTGTCTCAGCAGTAAGTTATTTATACAATGTATAGGCTGCCAGCTCCATACATAGTGACTTATAAATATATAATAATAAGTCTGAAAAACCATCAGCATCACCAAAATACTCCTATCAAGAAGGACATCATAACATCAATATTAAATTATAACTATCAAAAATAACATTATAAAATAACTATTAACAATATTAAGAGCAGGTGGTTGTAATATTAACCAAACTTAGCTGATCTTTATCCTGCACTGCATATATTTTTCAAGGGAAGAAAATCAACCTCTTATGACCATAGAATGCAAGCATTTTTCCGCTCGTAAATTGCATGTAAACCATAAACAATCTTAGGCTTCCATGACTGATTTTAATCACAGCTGTATTTACTTATCCTGAAGATTCTTGCAATGCTAAGTTTACTGTCAGAATTTGATGATACTTTTTGGTTATACTACAGAGTAACCCTCTGATTATAATACATATGGGTTTCAATATTAATTCTCTAATAACATCCTGCAAAGGGGCAGGCGGTAGGATACGATGACATCTTCCAACTGTATACTGTATTTTTTTTTAATTCTAAGTGATTTTATCTTATTTTTTAAGTTTAAAAAAGTCTATTATATGAATCACTAATTAGTGAGGGACAAGAAAAGTCAGAGCATTGGAACAAATCCCACTGATAAGCAGATTGAAGTAATGCTGGTGTTTTGGATAAGGCATTCTTGAACATGGATACTTGGCTGTAGATTATGAGCATTCATTATATTTGACATAATGAAATAAGCTTCCAATGGGGTCAAATTAATGAAATAAAATTGCAATCCATTCTGTATTAACCAAAGTTTAGGCATTATGTCTTTTTATTTATCATGTTAGACTAAACCTCCCTGTCTGCCTATATCATATATACAATACCCGCAGGAAAAGCTACACCACTGATTTATGTATTGAGCTTATCCTTATTTTTGTAACATTTGAATAGAATCTGAATGTTTCCTCTTGAAATAGCCATCAAAGTAAAGAACTCCTGGGTTCATGATTGCAAAGCAATGCACTTTGAATGTAAGAATTCTTTCTGCGTTCTTCTCTACATGCAAGTAACTTTTCCATGAAAGTCCAATGCATTTGACATCTAACAGTGTCTGTTTAGAAATAACAAAATATGCGAACTTGGGGTGGGTGCGTGTGGAGTACACTGAAATGTACTGCTTAATTGAAGATAAAATGGTGTTTCTTATATACTGGTCTATAATTCAAGAGTTTGGTTTTGAAAATAAATCTGAAAGAAAACAAATAGGAGAGCAATATAAGTTATTGAAAATAAGGCAAGATCTTTTGAGTCAAAATGACTAGAATCTGATTTTCAATATGGCACTGAATATTTCACCGGTTATTCAAATCAGCTGTTTTAGTTAACTTTGACTTTTGCAGATACTCAGTTTTGTGTGTGTGTGTGTGTGTGTGTGTGTGTGTGTGTGTGCATGCGTGCTTGTGATGCAGTAAAAACAAAATGCTGTGTTATCAATATGAACATTCAGTAAAATACTGTTTTGTTTAACCATTTGAAAAGTTTGCATTAAAATAGTTTTGAACTTGATTGAATAACAGTTGACTATGGGCTGATTTGCATTAAAGCAAAATGTAGCCACTCTAATGATGACTAGCTTTTGGGATTGAAATATTCTTTCTTTTAGGGCTTAGCAGTTTGGAATTCAAAGGTGAAAATGGCAATAATACACCTTGCAAAAATTAAGGGCTTCTGTTTGCTTCTTTAATTTGCCTCTCCCACCCTTGTCCAAATGTCAGGGTTCCGAAGGATGTCCTAATTCTCCCCACTTCCTGCCCATGGCAACTCGAGAGCAGACCATGATTGCTTTGCGAGTTGACACCAAAAGTGCTAACTGTTATACTGGAGAAAGGGGGCCTTTCCTGCTGAATTTTAGCACGGAAGTGGTTGGGCAGACTGCAGGTTAGTGTACTGGACAGTAGGAATAACCTTGAGGAACAAGGGGAAAGCTGTAAGAGAACAGTTAGATAAAAGAAATTTGAGTCAGCAGCAGAAATGTACTTTAAAAATGCATCTCAGACTTGTCTCTCCCTAGTCCTCACAAAGTTAATAGAAGTGAGAGAGGGGACACTTTGAGATTTGCAAGACTGATGTCAGTCCTCCAAAGTAGACAAGAGTAGGAAACCAATGTCATGAATGCTAATTATGTCTTTATTTTAAGATTAAGTAATAGAATCTTACAAATATGAATGTGCCTCTCCTCCCCACTCTTTATGTTTGTGAGAACTAGGGAGAATCAAGTCTTGGTTGCAGATCTTCCTGTTCTTCAAGGTTAGTTAACTTATTACAATTAGAAGCCAGATGTGGCCCACAAGTCATAGGTGTGCCTACTTTAGCAGAAGATCTTAATGGAAACTTGGGAATGTTATTCATTAACCAAATAAAAGAAAGAAACGAAAGCATGGGATAGATAGCGTCTCTCCTTGAGTTCTCAATTAGCTTCATGTATCATCCAAACCAGGTGTATAGTCAACTCTTATAATAAACTGCTATCATTTGCTATTCACGCAAAGGTAAAAGATGCGTACAATCGGAAGAAAAGCCAAAGTATAAAATATAAGAAAAAAGAAGCAAGTTGCATTCTTGGAACAGTATTTTCCATATAATATCTTTAATGAAGGTTATGCATTTTGTCACTACTTAACTGGTCTGCAGCTTTCAGCATCTAGAAACATGCTAATAAATAGAAAGCACAATAGTTGTGATTATTTAAGTACTAAAAATTTTAATGTATAATCTTATTGTATGCATGATCGTCCTGCCTTCAAGAATAGGCATCTGCCCCTCTCCCAAGTCTGAACAACCCTATCCCCTCTTTCAAAAAAAAAAAAAAAAATTGAGCAGACCTGGGCCAGGGAGAATATAACTTGCATTACTGAAAGAATATTTTGATTCTTTCTGTATTTCCCTGTGTTCTCTGTTCTTTTGGTTTTTTATGGGGTTTTTTAATGCTTGTATTTATGATGTATTTTATTTTTTTAATATATGTCATTTTGATATCCCTCACAATTAGGTGTCTTATAAATCAATATGTGGTGATAATGCAGGATCCAAACTGGGTCGCTCCCCAAGACCAGAGGTTTAGTCTTCAGGCTTTCAAATTCATGCTTAGGGAACCTCTCTCTACATTCTGGTAGAGAAAGGTTCCCTGAGGATGAACTCCAGCACGAGTCCGAAAGCTCTGAGGGTTAAACCTCTGGCCCTGATGATTGACTGAGATTGGATCCTGCAACTTTATCCTGGGACACGCACATTTGCTTTCATTCATGTGATAATGATGTTTATTTTAACCAAAAAAAGACCAAATGCCAAAGGGTGTTCTTCAATATTTTTTCATACTTTTCTACCATCAGAGCCAGTACTTCGTCTTGCCTTTGGCTGATTTCTAGGCAATAGCACCTGGACAATGTTTTCATTTTTGCCTACTCTCTTTGCCTTTTTCTGATTTGTCATCAGTTTACACTCATTTTCTTGACAATGATCCAAGACTTAAAATGGTCTTCATCCCAAGATATACGAGATATACAATAGCAGAGTTGGAAGGGGCCTTGGAGGTCTTCTAGTCCAACACCCTCCCTAGGCAGGAAACTTTATACCGTTTCAGACAAATGGCTATCCAACATCTTCTTAAAGACTTCCAGTGTTGGGGCATTCACAACTTCTGGAGGCAAGCTGTTCCACTGATTAATTGTTCTAACTGTCAGGAAATTTCTCCTCAGTTCTAAGTTGCTTCTCTCCTTGTTAGTTTCCACCCATTGCTTCTTGTTCTACCCTCAGGTGCCTTGGAGAATACTTTGACTCCCTCTTCTTTGTAGCAACCTCTGAGATATTGTAACGCTGCTATCATGTCTCCCCAAGTCCTTCTTTTCATTAAACTAGACATACCCAGTTCCTGCATCCGTTCTTCATATGTTTTAGTCTCCAGTCCCCTAATCATCTTTGTTGCTCTTCTCTGCACTCTTTCTAGAGTCTCCACATCTTTTCTACATCATGACGACCAAAACTGAATGCAGTATTCCAAGTGTGGCCTTACCAAGGCATTATAAAGTGGTATTAACACTTCACGTGATCTTGATTCTATCCCTCTGTTTATTTAGCCTAGAACTGTGTTGGCTTTTTTGGCAACTGCTGCACACTGCCAAAGAGCGGACTTCTTTTTTGCATTTTTATCTTTAAACATGTTAATTCAATTGTCGTCATGGTTCTGAGCTTTAACCATATTTAGGCAACTAATATCCACTGTTTCTTTGCCATTGACAAGTTTGGCTGAAAATGATGTGAATTGTCAGAAAAAAAAATCAAGATATTTACTGGCTTTCGCCTCATATAGAACTTGTCTGATTTCTTCTAAATTAAGATGTTCTGCTATTGTATAACATTGCCCAACTTTCCTTATTATATAATGAGGTGATGAATCATGTAGAGATGTCCCCTATGATATGGTCATGAAAGTCCAGATGGCATCCACAACAGTATGACTGATCCTTTGTTTGTTTTTTATGTGTCACAGAGCTTCGACCACAGGGTCTCAGCTGCCTTCTGGACTTTTGATCTCGCTCTGTACAACTCTGGAGTCATGCCCATTGTTGAAATAAATGACTTGCATTGTTCTTACAAAAGTTATATTTTGATAATGTTCAGTTGTATGGTGCATAAATTTGATTTCAATTTTAAATTTTTTCAAGGAGCTACAGAAAGATCTGCAGTGTTGTCACTTGAAATTGGAAATTGAGGATTTGAAAACGCAAATTGAATACATGAAAACGCTAGCATCCCAACAAGAACAGCAGTATAAGCAGACGGAAAAGTAAGTCTGTAGTACAAATGCCTCATTTGATTATATTGTCCATTTAAAAATTATTTTTGATACCCATAAAATCAGTAATATTAACTTTCTATTTAAAATGGCAAAGGATCAATTGGATAGTTTTCTGCAAAAGCTGTAAATGGAGTCAATCTTATTTTCCTTTTAGAAAATTAAAAGCATTCCATTCAGAACATGGGTTTGTTTGGTTTTTTGTTCCACCTAAATACACATCAGGCCAAATTGTTTTGCATGTAGTATAAAAATCATGTCGAACATATTAAATTATGCTATGTGACTCTGCATTATAGTCATATGAGATTTACTGTGATTTGGAACTTGTACTTTCAATTATTGTACAGTCATACCTCAGTACCTGACAGCTTCAGAGCTTATTCAATTTGGTACTTGACATGTTTTGAAACAGAAATCTTGTCCCAGTACTCGTCTTTCTCCCAATATTCGGTGCGCAAGGTGGAACTTGCTGGCGTTGATTGCCACGTGACACTCTCATTCTTCCGGCCTAAATAAAGGCTCACGTGATAAGTCACATGGTTTGCTGAGTACTTGTCACTTTTAGTGGAACAAATTAGCGACAAGTACCAAAGTACCATTGTATTGAGGAAGATGGTGGAAATACCCCAGCAGGAAAATAATCATTGTCTTAAACGAGTAAGCTTCTATGTTTTACTTTAGATATGCTTCTCATATGGAATTTATACTGTATGAGTAGTGAAAAAAAAGTAATGGAAAGAGGAATTTTAAATAATAAAATGCAATTAGTTGGAGTAAATTTAATGTTCAAATAATTTTTAAAAATACTCACCAAAATATTATAATCTCTAATAATTTGAAAATCATTTGAAAATAATAATTTGTTTTCCAGAAAACAATTAAAAATAGTTAATATCTCACCTACTTTTGAATCAGTAACTTTAAAATGCCATAAAAGACCAAAAGTAGCCTTTTGCAAGAAAGTAGTATGTTGATCTATAGATACACATTGTCCAGCGTACATTAATATGAAGAAAGTCAAAGAGTCTGGAATTTTCTATTTCTTCTAACAATTCTGGAACTCATTCCAAAGAAGGCATAACTTTAGCCCTTTCCTGGAATTACTTCAGAAAAAAATAAAATGGGTTTTACAGGTGACCCGTACAATAGCTTAAACCTGATTTTGTTGGCTCCAAAGCTTTTTCTTAGGTAGGATGATCAAAGGACATACATTCTGGCAAACAACAAGAGTGCCAAAGAAAGATATGTCCCATGAAAAAGAAGCAGCTGCAAGTGATTAACTTATGAAATATTGTATAAGAGCTGATTCTGAAACTGATAGTGATTCAAGAAACAATGTGCAAGTGACCAGCTGCAAACAGTTAGTAAAGAAACTAGCCTCCTTGCCACTTCATCAAAGAGCTGTTAGAGTAACAGAAAACAACTACACTAATGTACACAGCAGTCTATTGGTTCTAAATTGAAGACAGTTTGGCTGCTGACATTTTTGTAACCTCATTCCATCCAACTCAATAAATCTTGCTAAAGAGAACTCTATGAGAATTTTTGCTGGAAAATAATTACTATTGATTTCAGCAGCTGCCAAAGAGGGAGGGAGGAAGAGGAAGGAAGGAGATCTCAGATCAAAATATCCAACAGTGAAATCATTCGTATCTTTACCTCCCAAATATTTGTATTTCATTGTAATTGTGTATGTGCATGGTTTTATTAATATTAAATAAAATTAATGTGCTGTCACCTAAGATGTTTTTAAGATACTTACAATTTTCTTCTTATTGTTACAGAATCCTGAATTTTTCACTTCCAATTTTAAGAAAACAGTATATTGCTTTAAAAGGGATGCAGTTAGCCAATGGTGTCATTGAGGATGATTTCACAGAGTTAAAACAGCTCATTCGCAGAGAGAAAGCTGTAATTTGGGCTGACCAGATTGTTGAAGAAGAATCAGATCAAAATGATCAGCTCAAGATGTCTGCTGTCATGTCATTTCCACAGCTTGTGAGCTATCGAAATACTCCCTGTAGTAAGTAGCTATATTTTGTATATAAAATGATGACTTATATTCACAGAAAATGACCTTATCTCAAAAGGCACATTTACAGTAAAACCCAACATAACCTAATGGGTATTTTCCTAGAATTTACTGTGGTGTAATCAATTAAATGCAAGGGAGAGAAAATAGGTTTCCAACTTCTCTAGAATCTTTCACAAAATGAATCTTTCCCAATGTTTTCACGTTGGTCCAAGCCAGTAGAAGCAGTAGTGTGATGAAACCTCTGGATAATTGGATAATTAAGTTCATCACCATTTAGCTACATCAGTGTCATGGAGAATACTATTTCATTTATTTAATTAATTTATTTGCTGCCCATCTCATAACTAAATGACTTTAGGTGTGTACTATTGCTACCACTACTCTGATCTTTACATGCATAGGCACACCACAGCATCCAAATAACTTTTCTGAGGTCTTAATGTCTGGTCTACTCTAGTCTCTGACAAATGTTTTATCATTCGTCCAAAAATGATTTGCAGGATGGATATTGAGTTTATCTGAAAATACAGTTATAGTATCTGTGTCCACACTGCTAAACATATCAGAATGGTTATTTCCAACTTGGTAATCTAATGAAAATTTCAGGGTATTCTCTTAAAATGTTATTTTCATTTATTACAACGGCGTGGGGAGGAGGGGATGCGAGGACAGGATAAGATCCCAAGGTCGGTTGGGAGACCATGGCTGCTGGTTACGCCCGGTCGCTTGTACCAACCCCTGCAGTCTAGGTGGACAGGTGCTACAGAGCCAGGACCTGCGGCTGATGCTTTGCAACGCAAGGTCTGTTACCAACAAGGCCCCCCTCATTAATGAGTTGATCTCAGAGGGGGAGCTAGACCTTGCAGGGATAACGGAGACCTGGTTGGGCCACGAGGGTGGTTTACCCCTCGTGGAAATGTGCCCACCAGGTTTCCGGGCATTCCATCAGCCCCGGGCCCTGGGTAAGGGTGGTGGGGTGGCGGTGGTTATTCGGGAATGTTTAGAGCCGAGGGAGTTCACTGTCCCTCAGATACCCGGGTGTGAGTCCCTTGGTGTGAACTGGGGCCCAGGGAGGCAGTGGGGCTTGCTGATTGTATACTTGGCTCCTCGCTATGCATCAGCAGCCCTGCCCGAGCTCCTCGAGCTAATCTCAGTGACGGCAGTTGAGACTCCCAGACTTTTGGTCATGGGGGACTTCAACTTGCTGTCAACGGGAGCGGCTTCCGAGGTGGCTCGGGAGTTCATGGCTTCCATGACGGCCATGGACCTGACCCAATTAGTTCAGGGCCCCACTCACGAAGGGGGCCACACACTGGACCTCATTTTTGTATCTGAACAGTGGACGAGTGATCTGGGAATAGGGGACTTAGTCATCACGCCCCTGTCATGGTCAGACCACTCATCCCTCCGGCTGGACTTCCCTGGCGCTATCCCCCACCGCGAGGAGGCGGAACCAGACTCTACAAGCTGGTACCGCCCCAGGCACCTGATGGAATCGGATAGATTCCAGACGGAGCTTGGGCCAATACCTGTGGCCTTGTCCCGCTCCCGCTCCGAGGACCTAGTGACTGCCTGGAATAGGGCGACGACTGGGGCCTTGGACCGGGTTGCGCCTTTGCGACCTCTCCTGCGGCATCAACCCACCCGGGCTCCTTGGTTTACTGAGGAGCTAAGGGTGATGAAGCGCCACAGGAGACGTCTAGAGAGCAGGTGGAGGTCCTCACGCTCCGAATCTGACCGAACACAGGTAAGAGCCTATTTGCGGACTTACCTTGTGGCAATAAGAGCGGCCAAGCGTAGACAATAATAATAATAATAAATTTGAATTTATTAGCCGCTCCCTTTCCAGGCAGGACTCGGGGCGGCGTACAATGGACATTGTGCCGCCCTTATTGCGTCCGCGGATAACCGCCCTGCCGCCCTGTTTCGGGTGACCCGCTCCCTTTTATCGCAGGGGACGCGGGAGACACCCTTACAGGGAAGAGCAGAGGAGTTTGGGGAATATCTTCAGGACAAAATCGATCAGATCCGGAGCGGATGGACCTCCGTCAGTGGACCAGACGAGCCGTCAACAGCGAGTCTTGAGAGACCATTCTGGGAGGAGTTTGACTCTGTTGCCCCCGAGGATTTGGACAGGTTGCGTGGACGGCTGCGACCCACCACATGTTCAATGGATCCGTGCCCCTCCTGGCTGGTACTGGCAGCCTGGGAGGTGACACGAGGCTGGCTTCTGGGCCTGGTGAACGCCTCATTGGGTGAGGGATACTTACCAACCACCTTGAAAGAGGCGGTGGTGAGACCCTTGCTCAAGAGACCTTCGCTCGACCCAATGGAGCTAGCTAATTACCGTCCAGTCTCCAACCTCCCCTTCTTGGCGAAGGTTGTTGAAAATGTGGTGGCGCAGCAGTTTCCACGACACCTGGATGAATCCGACTATCTAGACCCACGCCAGTCCGGCTTCCGACCCGGGCACAGCACTGAGACAGCCTTGGTCGCGTTGGTTGATGATCTCTGGAGGGCCAGAGATAGGGGTTGTTCCTCTATCCTATTCCTATTAGACCTCTCGGCGGCTTTTGATACCATTGACCATGGTATCCTATTGCGCCGGTTGGAGGGGATGGGAGTCGGAGGCACCGTTTTGCGGTGGTTCGGCTCCTACCTCTCCGACCGGAAGCAATGTGTGTTGACAGGGGGGCAGAGGTCGTCCCTGAGGCCACTCACTTGTGGGGTGCCACAGGGGTCGGTCCTCTCGCCTCTCCTGTTCAACGCATATGTGAAGCCGCTGGGTGAGATCATCCGTGGTTTTGGGGTTGAGTACCACCTGTACGCTGATGACACTCAGCTGTACATTTCAACCCCAAACCACCCCAACGAGGCTGTCGAAGTGATGTCCCGGTGTTTGGAAGCCGTCGGGGTCTGGATGGGGGACAACAGACTCAAACTCAACCCCTCCAAGACCGAGTGGCTGTGGGTACCGGCACCTCGGTTCAGCCAGCTGACACCATCGCTGGCCATAGGGGGCGAACAACTGTCCCCTGTGGAGCGGGCACGCAACTTGGGCGTCCTCCTTGATGCCCGGCTGTCAATGGAGGACCATGTGGCAGCCGTGGCGAGGGGGGCGTTCCACCAGGTTTGCCTGGTGCGCCAATTGTGCCCCCTACTGGACCGGAGTGCCCTGCGCACGGTCACTCATGCACTGGTGACGTCTCGCCTGGACTACTGCAATGCCCTCTACATGGGGCTTCCCTCTGGACGCATCCGGAGACTGCAGCTAGTTCAGAACGCTGCCGCGCGGGTTATCATGGAGAGTACACGTTACTCCCACGTAACACCTCTCCTGCGCGAGCTGCACTGGCTACCTGTGGCCTTTCGGGTGCGTTTCAAGGTATTGATTACCATCTTTAAAGCGCTCCATGGCATAGGACCTAGTTATCTGCAGGATCGCATCCTACCACACACGTCCCTGCGACCTATCCGCTCACACAGGGAGGGACTCCTCCTGGTGCCGTCCGCTAGGCAATGCCAGCGGGCGACACCTAGGAGTAGGTCCTTCTCTGTGATGGGCCCAACCCTCTGGAATGACCTCCCCCCCCGACATTCGAACTACCACCGACCTCCGTTCCTTCCGTCAAAAATTAAAGACTCACCTATTTCGATTAGCTGGCCTGGCACTCTCTTAGTTTTATCTCCCGGGGATTTATTTTAATTGGGTTTGGGTTTTAATTGGGGATGTTTTTTAGGGTTTTAGAATATATTTATTTCTTGTACAGCCTATCTCCTCCATCCAAATGTATTTAATTGTTTTATGATTGTATTTTTATCTGCATTGACTGTACACCGCCCCGAGTCCCTTTTTGGGAGAGGGGGCGGTCTAGAAATCCAAGAAATAAATAAATAAAATAAAATAAATAAATAAATGAGGTTACTAGTCAATTGGGAAAAACAAGTTTTGAATTCCTAAATTGTTTTAAATTTGGCCCCCAATTGTATCTGATCATTGATGATTTGGACCAAGCTGAAAGAGGCTGTTTTCCAAACCTTATGGTATTCTGTTTCCTTTTTTTTTTAAAAAAAAAGGGCACTGCCTAAAATTGCATGAATTAGCAAAAACTGTTTTTTTCAGAAAATACATTCCTGAGAGGGTCAAAGTTTGTAGCTGCTAAAACCCTGCTTATATCTTTAATAAGCAAATCTTTGGGTGAATATTAATGTAGATCCTTCTTGTAGCTTTTTGGTGTTGGTTTTTTTTTTTTAAATTTATAATCTTTTCAAGATGTTGAACAGGAAATAGGCTTTGTGCACAGAGGGCTTAAAAAAATCACCACCTGTTACACAGCGATCATTATTTCTTACTTTTAAACCCATATTTCACATGCAGCATAATTTAGTTGTCAAAGTAACAGAAATATTTCCATTTTTGGGCACCAGACTTTTTTAAAAAATTGTTTTTATTTGACGTTTTCCAAACATTCACAATTACACTTTTACAGCTTTCCGTTATCTGTTTTTCTTTTTTTCTAATTTCGGGTTTTCCATTTTATAACCTGTCTTATACATATTCCTCTTTGTTTCATACTTTCTCATTTTTACAATATATATGTGTATCTACAATATTTCCATCTCTATTGCTTTTTAAGTATATGCCATCCCCTTTTATTGTGTTTACTATGTATTCCTTATGCACTGATTTTACATTTCTTTTCAAGCCAGTTATACCACCTATTCCAGGGTGCTGGAATTCTGCTGGGGAATTCTGGGAGTTGAAGTCCACAAGTCTTAAAGTTCCCAAGTTTGGACACCCCTGACCTATTCCATATCCTGTTTCCTCTCTAGCTCTTAGTTCCATCGTTAGTTTGTCCATTTTCACGCATTCTAGCACTTTTTTTAATGATCTCTGCATTTGAGGGAATGTTTTTTTGTTTCCAACTTTGGTCAAATGAGATTCAGGCAGCGATGATCATATGAAGCATTATATATTGGATATCCTTACTAATATTTTTTATTATTATTCCTAGAAGAAACAGCTCAGGGTTCATATCAATTTTTTTGTTCTGTTATTTCTTCTAACCATTTTTGAATTTCTGTCCAGAATTCTTTGGCTTTCGTATATGTTCACCAACATATGATAGAAAGTCCCCTGTTGGTGGTTACATTTTCAACAGTTTGAAGATCTATTTGGAAACATTTTGGCCAATCTTGTCGGGAGTAAATGCCACCTATAAAACATTTTGTAGTTGTTTTCCTTATAAGATGCTGACATTGTCAATTTAAAAAAAAAATTCCTATAATTTTTCCCAGTGCTCCAACTTAATATTGTACCCGAAGTTTTTAACCCAAATTATCATTGTTTCCTTCATGGTTTCCTCCATTTTTGACCTGTGGAATACCCTTCCCCTTGGAGTCAGGCGGGCCCACACTTTAGTTTTCCAGAAAACAGACTTGCTCTTCCTTCGGTACTGATAGAATAAGGCTGGAGCCCAAGAATTGTATAGATTTGGTGTATGGAGATGAGAAGTCAGGCAACTGGTTTTCTTGCTTATTGTTTGTGGTTTTATTATTTATGTGAGCCATCCAGAGTTTTGTAAGATATGGGTAGCCATGTGATTCTTTTAAATAAATAAAGTATCAGTTTGATCCTATAATATTCGGATTTAAAGAGGAAAGATATGAGTGTACCTTGCTCCTAAATATAGTTTGATGATAATAGCAATAGTATTTAAACTGTCAGGTTCCGAAGGGTTAATGAAAACAGGCAAAAACAGAGACGGTTTGAAAATGCAGTTTATTTCCTTTCTGTGGCACGAACTGACCAACAAAGCACTAAGGCAATGAATAAATTGTCAGAGCTGATACCCGGTGCTCCTCACCATCTTTTATAGTTACTTCGTAATTCGACTAAACCCCACTCCCGCACACGCACACCCATCACCTCGTGACCCAGAGTGAAAACCACCCGGCAATCAATCATGGATTGTTTGCAGTTAGTTATCAATTCTGGAATGTTCTCAGTGGAAACCTCCTGGCAGTCAATCATGAAGAGCTTTGTAGAGTTCTCAGCTGGACTGCTTCTTGAGGGAAATCTCCATCTGGTAAGCACGAGTCTTGGCAGCTGGCCCAGTTGCCCCCCCCTCCGAATGCCAGCCGGAGCCGACATGCAGCCCCTCTACCACGGAGACAGCATCTGGGGAGGAGTCGAAGGACCCCTTTCCCCTGGTTTTGAGAGATAACTGCAGTGGAATCTCGCTACACGTTGGGCGCCCTACAGTCCGTACTTTGAATCCATGATGCCTCCGACAGGGGATAACCCTTCCATAAAACAAGATATTGTAACCTCCTTCTGTGCCACTTGGTATGCGCAATGGTGGAGCGCTACTTAAGGTGTATATGGTTCCATAGTGCTTTACAGCATTCTCTCAGATATTTACAAATGACAGCATATTGCCCTTAATAATCCAGGTCCTCATTTTATCAACTTCAGAAGGATGGAAGGCGGAGTCAACTTTAACCCTGTCAGGATCGAACTCCAGGGTGTGGGCAGAGTTAGCCTGCAATACTGCATTTTAACCACTGGGCCACTGTGGTTCTTTTCAGAATATCCATGTTAACTAAATGATGGTGAGTCGAGGACTAGTGCTGGAAAAGGCTTGTAAATTTGCAGTCTAAGAAAACAGACAACCTGGAAGTTTATTTTCAGAAAAGAGAAAATATAAGGAGAATCACTGCTAAGACTTAGTGAAATAATGGTTTAGAAAGTAAAGAAATAATACAAAGTAAGTCATTATTTTAGCAGAGGTTTTTCTCATCTTCTCCTCTTCACCCTGAAAAAAGGTCTCATTTCACTTCTTTTACTGAGTGCGGCATAAATTAGTATACAAGTCAAGCAGATCACAAGCTTTAAAAGGATCTGGCATTTAAGGCTCACATGTCCAGTTCAGATTGATAATGTGATCCATGCCCTCTGTGTGTGTGTAAGTTGTACACAACAATTCCGCTTCCAACCAGGCATTTACTTGCTAGTATTTCTTTCAGGATTAAGGTTCTTGGCATAGTTTCAGGTATTCCATTTCTTTTCATCCTTACTGTGCATTAGTAGAGGGATAAATCCATTCTTAAAGGCAGAGGAAAGTGTTCATTGCTTCCTTTATAACCAGGAACAAAGCCAATTATTTTACTGAAAGGAGCTAATTGCTGTGAATTCTGGTGAAAAGCAAAATCCTGACTTTGAACATGGGATCATCTGTTGCTCACTCTTGCTTGTATGATTCATCACATGCTCAGAAAAATCCCTCCCTTTCACTTTCTGCCTTCATTTTTAATAATAATGAAATAGTAGGAATCTTCCATTCTTTTCAATGCAAGCTGTTTTCTCACTTCATGTTGCATTTGCTGCTTTTAACATATTACATTGGACACTGTCTCCTGGTTCTCTCTTCATTAGGTAACATTTGCATCTCAAAATTCCATGAGTCAGAACGCTGTTAAGAGAAGCACATTGTATGATTAGTAAATTAATTGGGTCAATTGTCTTCACCAAAATGTCTATACTAATACTTTATTCTAATCGTCCCAAAGGTGCTTTTTCAAGAGGCAACTTGACTTTCTTGTTTTTCTTTGAAGATGTTTCGCTTCTCATCCAAGAAGCTTCTTCAGCTCTGACTGGATGGTGGGGAATGGAAGGACTTATATTCCTTGCAGACAGCTGGTCATTTGCATTCTGTTAGAGAGCTGATGCCACCTGGAGGTTTATCTGTGTCATCAGTGTTACCTGAGTAGGGCAAATGGGTGTGGAGCCTTCTTGGAACTGTTGAAAGGACTGTGTTGTAGACTGAAGATGGATGATGTTGTATCCTTCCCCCTCAGTTGCCTTGTCATGGTTCTCAGTAATGATCCCAATGAATTCAAGACTCTGAGACTGTGGCTTTTCTCAAAGATCTTGCTTATTGGGTACATCATATTGGCACATTCAAATGTGAAACCAACTCTGAATAATTCCCGTGCTTTGGTATACTTAAAGAATAGATATTGTTCACCACCACCACCCTTGTGTCACAAGTCACGTTAACCAACCAAACAGGCGGTGAATTTTTAATCACTTCCTCCTGCCATTGCTAGGACACCTTCAGCTGACCTTGGTTCTCATGAGCCTTATCGCTGTTATGCCTGGCACTATAGATGAAAACATTCTACACTCCTCACATCCCCCACCCCCCTCACCATATGCATGGCAACTTAGAAATGAAACAAAGTAAAGTATGGATTCAGCTAAGGTCGTTTCAAGAGTTGACATGCCTCTTGAAAGCATGGGACACCTTTGGGACAAGCATGACCTAGATGACTGAGAATCTCCATAGATTTTATTCTAGTATGTCCAGGTAAGATGGCAGGCTTGATTTAGCGTAGATTCTAAAAATAACTTGTCAGGCATGTGTTAACATAAGTTCTTAATTCTTTCTTTTTTCCTCTTAAAAAAAATCAACACGGTGATTTTGTCCTAAATCCAATCAGAAGTCTCATTTGTCTTTCTCTTTGACATAAACTCTACACTTGTGGTCTATGAGTCATATTTTTAAATATTATTTTCACACTTTCCCCATTAGTTGATGTCATGCTCACTCTTGCATTAGTTCTTTATCAATAGAGATTTCTGGAGTCCTAACATGATATGACTAAGCGTATCTAAAACTTTTTTTATACATTGGAATATTTTGTGTTCAGATTAATTCTGCATGCCAGCCTAAAATTATATCATATGCATGTTAAACCCACACCTGTTTTCTGAAATAATATATGATTAGAAAAATATCCTAGGAAAGAATTTTTTAAAAAAACTGCAGCATAATTTGAACAGAACTGTTTTATTTTTTGTGTATAAAGGAAAGCAAATTGGTATTTTTTAAAAAAAAAAAATCTCATCATCCTTATCTTTAATGATAAGGTTGGTACAATGAATGGTACTTTCTTTTGGCTCTCTTGGTATAGTATAATGTGACGTAGGAAGCAAGAAAACAAGTGCACATTTGGTTTTCCTTTCAAGTAGGTGGCTTGACACCCTTTGATATTTTAATTTGCAATGTGTTGCCCGGCTTGGTATCAAGCTGACTCAGGCTGTATCTGTATATCATCAAATGTGCCTTCTGAGGCTCACATTGGTCAAGTTGTTCCGTTTCTCAGTTTGACGATTCAGACTGATTCCTAATGCATAGTGACAAAGGTTTATGCACAGTTATATTCTAACCATAACATCAGTCCACATGGAACTTTTTGCACAGACTCATTAAATATGAAAAATTACTTTCTGGCATAAAGAAAAATATTTTCCCCTGTCTTCACTTTAGGAAAGATGACTATTAAATAAAAATGAAAACTGCTCAATATTTTCTGATCAGATGTATATAAAGGATTTATTTCAGTCTGAAATTTTATACCCAATTCATAGAACACTCTGACATCTGTCTTTGATTACTTAGTTCCTTTTATTCTCCTAGGCGATTCTTGGAGTGTCCAAGCATGGGTTAACTTCAGCTTGCTGCCCAAGGACTGAGTTTAAATCTTTAGTGTAGCCACGCATCCTGCTCCCTTTGGAGGTCAGTTTGAAAAACTCAGTCGCCCTAAAACAGGGGTGTCCAAACTTTTTGCAAGGAGGGCCAGATTTGGTAAGGTGAAAATGTGGGGTCGATCATTCAGCCTGACATTCTTTGAACCCTTAACATTAAATGCGAATTAAGTACCGTATTTTTCAGAGTATAAGACGCACCAAGATTTTGAAGAGGCAAATTAAAAAAAAGTTTTTGCACTCTCCCAAAAATGGCCCATTTTTCACGAAAATGGGCCTTTTTTTTTAAAGGGCATGAATAGCCTTTAAGAGGCTTCTAGAGTTCTCCTGGGGGCTAGGGGGGGCAAATTTGAGCACAAAATGGCCCGTTTTTTGCTCATTTATGCCCTCCGCAGCCCCCAGGATCACTCTGAAAACCTCCTAAAGGCTATGCACAGCCATTTTGGTGAAGGGGGCAGAGTTTTGGGAGGCAAAAAATGCTGTATTCAGTGTATAAGATGCACCCAGATTTTTAGCCTCTTTTTTGAGGGGAAAAAGATGCATCTTTATACTTGGAAAAATACGGTATTTTATGAAAGACTAAACAAATAACTCCAGTGGGGAGAAAAGGCTGCGGGCCGCTTGCAATTTGAAAAAGGGCCGCATTTGGCCCCTGGGCCACACTTTGGACATGCCTGCCCTAAAAGGATGTATTTGAGATTTCCAGTCCTTGAATAGCAAGCTGGATTTCTCCTAATAGCATTAGTGAAGCCTTTTTATTGTTTTCTTCCACTGTGGTAGTTTTAGATAGACCTAGGGTTTTTTTGTTTTACCCATGAACAGAGTTCCCTTCATCTAATTGCTTTCTCACGCGCAGACCAGGCTGCTGGAAGCATTAAAGCCTTCCTCATTTCCACGAGGCTCTGGCAGCACCGGGAGGTTCATTAGCGGCCGCTGGCGAGCCCTGGGGTCAGGTAGGGAAGTCAGGTACCCCTGAAATCCGTCGGAAGCCTCCTCTTAGCTCCGGAAGCTCTACTGGGCACTCCGGATCTCCGACGGCAGCTCGGTGTAGCTCCAAAACGTGTGGCGGCCATTTTGGGAGGGGAAAAAAAGTGCACACTTTAAATCCAAGCTGCTCTTTTTTCTGTTCTCTCTGCTGCAGCCTGGTCCCTTAGCAGATGGCCGCCGGGAGGGGTGCTGGTCAAATGGCCTTGCTCTGGGTCGCCAGGCAGGCCTCCCCCGAAGATCTTGATTGGCAGCCACAAGGAGTTTGGCTTTCTGGGCCATTCCTTGTCCCTATTAACAGCGCAGATCTGCGCGCCCTGAGGACTTCTCCTATTGGTGCCATTTTGTTGCTGCATTTCCTGCTGAGCCATTGCCTCAGAGACTCATCTCCTATTGGGACTCTTCTTACTTCAAGCAACCTTCTTTTGAGGTTTGAGAGCTGAGAGTTCACCATGGCCAGCAAGAGTGTGGAGAAAGCCGCAATCAGGCAGGGCCTACCAGCAGCAAGAGCAGCAGGCCTAATCCTGTGGCCACGGGTGCCAGTGCAGCATGCCCCACTAAAGGGAAGCAGCCTAGAACAAAGAGGGGATCCAAGGCAGAGGAGAGGTTGGCTGAGAGACACCAGAGCCCTAGAAAAGCAATTTCAAGAGCCTCAGGGCAACCAAGGGCTACAGCAGGATCTCCCTCCTTCTGCTGAGATTCCTGCTGACCCCTTTCCCATTCCAGATCCTTATCCAGATGAGCCTCCATCTATGGTAGAGGAGGGTGAATTTGGGTTCTCTCCCAACCCCTCTAGAGCATCTCCCAGATCTTTAGCCTCATCCCTAGAGGAGGAGTACTTAGAGGAGGTCAGTTTCCTATTGGAAGAGGAAATCTCTCTTTCCATGCCTGTCGCCAGGGCTTTGCCCCAGGACCAGGATCACACCACCGAGCTGACCACAGCCATGAAGGAGGTGGTTGCAAGAGCCATATCTCAAGGGATTGCTGATGGTATCCAGCAATTGGGCTTTCCCTACCCTCCCAAGCCAAACCAAAGACAAGGCAAGGGTTCCTGATCCCCCGCAGCAAGTTGGCAGGGTCTCCCCTCTGGGCTCCTCGGCTGTCAGTGAAACATCTGACATAGAGGGGGGGCAGTCAAGATGCCCCAGATGTCCCTGCATTTTCGGGTTTATTCAAGCCCTCCATGTTCCGGGCTATTCTTACCAAGGCTAGGGCCTCTTCTGTCCAGATGGAGCTTCCCACCCAATCAGATAAGAATTTGACTGATCAGGGCAATAAGCCAACAGAGGAAACTCAGGATCTAGGTGCAGGACTGCTCAAAGAGACCACTCCCCCCCCCCCCAGGAGCTGGTTACAGCTCCCGTTTTTCCTGGACATTATTCAGCACCAATGGGCCCAGACGGGTTCCATGGAAAATCCAAGTGGGGTGGATAAGAAGCGGTATTCTATGGAAGCCGCCATGGAGGATATCCTAAAGCTTCCTCAGGTGGACGATCCCATAGTGTCCCTAACCTCAAATTCGTCTCTCCCAGCCGACCTGCTGGAAGGACTTAAGGCTGAGACAAGAGAGCAGTGAAAGCCTGTCACAAGACTCACATGGCCACTGCATGGGTCATAAAAGCTTCCTCTTCCTACTTTGGTAGGGCGGCCCTATTTTGGCTGCGCAAATTGCTGTCCACTCTCCCGGCTAGCAACGTTAGGTCGCGCCAGGATGTCAACAAAATAATTACGGTGGTCGAGTATTCGGCCGATGCTTCGCTTAACACCACCAAATTCTCAGTCAGGGCCTGTGCCTCCAATGTGACCTCACGTCGCTGCTGTGGCTTCGTCACTGGCAGGCGGACATGGAGGCGAAGTGGAAGCTTGCTTCAGCTCCCTTCAAGGGAAGCAAGCTCTTTGGTAGGCCCGGGACTCCTTTTCAATTGAGTCCAAGGATAAGCGCAAGGTCTTGCTGGCTGTTACAAAGAAGCCAGAACGGAAAGGGCAACAGTTCTTTCGTAGGCAGCCCTTTCGTAATGCAGACGCCCCTCCTACATCGGGGGGCTACTCTAGACCTTACACCCAGTCACAGGACCACTCCCATGAGAGGTCCTCCTTCAGGGACAAGAATAGGCAGCAGGGGAATCACAGGTCATTCCGGGGGGGATATTCCAACCACTCCTTTCATCGAACTAAGTGACTGGTAACGGTCCCCTCCCATTGGGGGCTGTCTTCAGTTGTATGTCAACCAATGGGAGGAGACAATGATGGACGCTTGGGTGTTGAACACGGTACGTTACGGCAAACCTTAGAGTTTCTTTCGATACCTCCACGATGGTTCTTCCGTTGTCTCCTTCCCAAATCGCCCCTCAAACGCCAGATGATGCAGGCGGAGATCAGACATTTGCTAGACCTAGCGGCCATAGAGGAGGTACCCCCAGTGCAGGAGGGCATAGGGTTTTACTCGATCCTCTTCTTGGTTCTCAAGGCATGGGGGGAGGGCAATATTGGACCTCAAGAAGCTCAACATCTATCTAGCGTACAAGTGCTTCAAGATGCAATTGCTACAGACCGTCTTGGGTTGCATCAGGCAGGGCGATCTCATGACATCGATCGATCTGAAGGCGGCATACTTGCACGTCCTCATTCACCCAGCGCACTGCCAGTTCCTGAGGTTCCAATACGCAGACCATCATTACCAATACAAGGCCCTCCCTTTTGGCCTCTCATCGGCACCAAGTACATTCACAAAGCTCCTGGCCACGGTCGCAGCGCATCTCTGGTCTCGTCCTGTTCATCTCGTTTGTTACCTGGACGACATCCTCCTATTGTCGTCATCTGTTCCACAGGCACATCAGGACCTCAGCCTCACCATTCGCACCCTCCGTTAATCTGGACAAAAGTCACCTGACTCCGACCTCCAGAATTCAGCATCTGGGCACGGTGATCGACTCCACCATTTGCAAGGTTTTCCTCACACAACAGCGAGCGGACAGCATAACCTCCCTTGTGTGATGCATCAAGATGTCCAGGTCAGTTTCCATTGTGACCCTATCCCAGTTGCTGGGGAAATTAGTCTTGTGCATAGGGGTAGTTCCCTGGGCTCGAATGCACGCACGAGAGCTCCAGTGGTTCTTATACTCCTGGTTCAGCAGTGCAAGGCCAGCAACTCCAAGAGGGTGGTCAACATTCCTCCAAGAGTCATCCGATCGCTCAGATGGTGGCAATCGCCGGCTCTGCATCAAGGTCTCCTCTTCAAAGATCCAGAGCGCCTGATTGTAACTATGGATGCCAGCCTGTATGGCTGGGGCGCCCACTTTCAGACTCAGGTGACGCAGGGCAGATGGTCGCCAGCAGAGTTCGCCCACAATATAAATTGGCTGGAGCTCAGGGCAGCCAGGCTGGCACTTCGACATTTCCGCCAGCAGATAGCCGGCGCAAACGTCCTAATAATGACGGACAACATTTCGACCAAGACATGCATAAACCATCAGGGCGGCACTCGATCGAAGGCCCTGATGCTGGAGGCAGAGGCTATCGGGCGTTGGGCCGAATGCCATCTGTGGTCACTGAGGGCGGATCACATCTCGGAGGAGAACACAATGTCAGACTGGCTGAGCAGAATGACAGTCAGCAACTCGGAATGGCGACTCCATCCATCTCTCTTTCACCAACTATTCGAGATATTCAATCTTCCAATGATAGACCTGTTCGCCAGTCCTTTGAACACACAACTCCCCTTCCTCTCGCGCTACCAGTGCCCTGGAGCAGAGGGGACGCACGCCCTGTGATGTCGCTTGCCTCCAGGTCTCCTTTACGCTTTCCCCCCTCTCAATCTCCTCAGGTGATCAAGAAGATCCTGTGGGAGGGGGCAGAGGTGCTGCTTGGCCGAGAAGATCCTGGTTTGCCGACCTAGTCGAGCTGTCCTTGACCAAGTGCTGGTGCATTCCTCAGGAGCAGATCTCCCTCAGCCAGGGGGCCATTCAACACCCGGATCCTCAATGGCTCCAGTTGGCCGTCTGGCACTTGAGGGGGATCTCCCGAGGCGTGACAGTTTCTCGGACAAGGTCATCCACACCATTCAGGCGTCCAGACGTCCCTCCACGGTGTGCATCTATGATGCTACTTGGGCTGCTTTTTCAGCCTGGTGTCTACGGCGTCAAATTGTCGCCACGGCCGCAACTATACCACAAATCCTTGAATTCTGTCAGGACGGAATGGACAAAGGTCTGGCCCCTAACACCCTTCAGAGGCAGACTGCCACCTTGGCAACCACCTTATCCAGAGACGACTACACCGCTTAGTAGACACCCCATGGTTTACAGCTTCCTAAAGGGATCTGCCAACTTACGTCCCCCGACGGTCCACTGATACCCGACTTGGGACCTGGCAGTTGTTCTACAGACATTGACTTCTGCTGCATTTGAACCACTTCATTCTGTCTCTTTACGCCACTTATCGTTTAAGACTGCATTTCTCATTGTGATCACTTCGGCTTGCAGAATCTCTGAATTGGCGGCCCTGTCGATCAGGGAGGGCCTTTGTGTTGTGCATCCGGACAGGGTCATTCTTCGGCTTGACCCCTCTTTCATCCCTAAAGTCAACACCTTATTTCACTGGTCACAGGAGGTGATTCTCCCTGATTTCTGCCCGCATCCCAGACATCCCAGAGAGCGGGTCTAGCACAAACTCGACGTACGATGGGAAATAAGAAGAGGACAGCCTCCTTTCACAAGTACGAATCCTTCTTTATTTTCTTCCAGCCCGCCTTAATGAGCAGGAAGGTTTCTTCTTTGACTATTGGGCGTTGGCTGCGTGCCTGCATTAAGCTGGCCTACGAACATCAGGCCCAGCCAGTTCCTCCTCACATCACTGCTCATTCCACAAGGAGCGCCGCGACCTCGGCCGCATGGACAACACATGCGCCCATCGAAGAGATATGCAGGGCAGCGACTTGGACCTTGCCATCCCATTTGTTCGTAACTATAAACTGGACTCCTTTGCAGCAGCGGAAGCCTCTTTTGGTAGGAGGGTCCTGCAGAGAGTCTTCGCGGCTCCGGAACAACGGAATGTTTCTGTTTCCCACCCTAGGACTATATAGCTTGGGTATGTCCCATGCTTGGACAAGCAGCGCCTAGGAGAATGACTGTTGGCTTACCTGAATGGTCGTTCTCTAGGCACTGCGGGAGTGTCCAACCCCACCCTGGGGTAATCTGGCGGAGCCGAATCACCTCTCCTGAATAAATAGTTCACCTTCTTCGACATCCTTCTGGTCTTCACCTCCTCGCTTTTCAAACTGACCTCCTAAGGGAGCAGGAGGCGTGGCTACACTAAAGATTTAAACTCAGTCCTTGGGCAGCAAGCTGAAATTAACCTATGCTTGGACACTCCCGCAGCACCTAGAGAACAACCATTCAGGTAAGCCAACGGTCATTTTCCTGTTTGTTTTTTATCTTGCCGGGTTCAGCTAAATAAGAGAATACAGATCTAACCACATTCAGCAAGTTAAAGAGCCTAGTGAAATATACTTGTAGATAACCATGTCTAATATTCCACTGTCAATGCAGAACAGGTGTTCTTAAGGCATGTTTTCATCTTGTTATTCAATGCAACTGCAATACAGAAAGTCAATTCCAAAAGGCTGCTTAATGATGGGGACAAGTTGCTCTATCGCCAATATTTTGACCAGATTTGATTGCAGAATAATTTAGGATACTCAATTTAGTGTATTTGCTGTGGATTTGATTTATATGACACCAAGTACCCATTTTTAAAGTCCTGGGATTTTCTTTTTCTTACTAGCTTCCATTTGTGCTACAGCAAACCCTTGCAATCTGTTTTTTATTAATGTATTTTAGTACTGTTTGAAATATGGCTCATTGCAATGAGGATCAGCACATTGTTGGCAATATTTTCTCCTTCTCTGCTTATCTGGTTTATAGTTTGAACACTTACATTTACTGTTAATTTTAAAATGGTTTCCGTACTTTGTGTTGGCAAGGCTTCTAAAACTTGGCACTCACCAAAATGTTTTTCTTTCTCACAGATTTCCTTCCCAGTTGCTCTTAGGGCATTTTGCAGAATGCCCATGCCTTACAGTAAACAAACTTATTTTTTTTAATGAAAGTAGAGCCTTCATTGTTATAATGCGTAAACACAGCCCAATGAGCTGCCAACCACCACTTCTTCCTGAAACACCCATTTATGACACGCCATAAATTAATATTTTAAAATCGCTCAAATATTTAAAGATAGCTCTTTGACAGATTTAATTGAATTACAGGGGCAAACAACTTCCTTGGCCATTAGTAAAGCATCTATTCAAGACAGAATCGCTTTTTTAAAAAATCTAGGTTTTTTTTTTAATATAGATTTCAGGAAGTAAATAGAAGGCAGATTTTGCTGATTAGTAGTTTATAAGATGGGAAATAGTTCCACTGTTTCTGGTTATACATTAATCTGAATTATTAACTTGGGGGTGAGGGATAGTGGTACCTCCAGTAAATTGAACTTTTTATAGTTGCGGAAAGTAGCCAGACTGCTATTGCACAGTCATAATGACCATTGGGTTCATCCAAACGGCTATATAGAACCCAGATATTCCCACCTTTCTATAATGGTAATGCCTTGCTTGTTATCAAAATTTAAGACATTGTTGCTTCTTGGCCTTATAACTAAAATCAAGTGTATGATCTTAATTACTAGAAACTTTCTTGAATTTCTCTGTAGCACTGACTACTGCAGGGGTGTCAAACTCAAGGCCCGGGGGCTGGATGTGGCCCACGGGATGCTTAGATCTGGCCCACAGGGCCACTCTGGAAACAGCGAAGGACTGGCCCATGGTGCCTCTGGCAGCAAAAACAGAGCTTGGGTGGGGCGCATGTGGCCCTCCCTAGCTCCGTTTTCCCTGGCAGAAAGTTACAGGAGGCCATCACAGTTGAAAACAGCTCAGGAAGCCCATTTTCTCTGGCAGAGCGCGCAGGCCACCACAGGTGCCCCTGACATGAGTGACATCAAGCTGGCCAAGCCCACTCTGGCCCCCTGAGGTCAAACACAACCCTGTTGCAGCGGTCAATGAAATCGATTTTGACACCCCTGGGCTACTGGATATTCATTGTTTGCAGATCATGTCCAAAGTAAGAGTTGACGGAGTCTTAGGCCCAGTTGCCACAATTTCATTCTATTATTATTATTATTATTATTATTATTATTATTATTATTATTATTATTATTATTATTATTATTATTATTATTTCTCCTCTACAATTAACTTAGGGCTCCTTGTTATTTATGTTAAACTTGACATTTCAGATTTTGTACATGTAACTGTATTCTGCCCATATATTTCGATGGCTTATCTGGCTATGCAAAGTGCATTTATTTAAGTAATAGGCAGGGTATAATGTTTGAAATATATTTTAAGAAGGCTATGCATTACCTAGTAGATAAGAAAAACAGCCCTGGCAACTTGGGCAAGCTATGGGTCCCATCAGCCAAGGAACATTAGTTGGCAGGGATTAGAAGACATGCCTTTCTGCTAAAACCCCTGTCCTCTGGAACATTCTCCCTTCAGAGTTGAGGATGACCCCAACCCTGTCAGCCTTTAGTAAGGCCCTGAAGACTTAACTTTGTGCCTGAGCCTAGCAATGTTGAAGAGCCTAATTTACTTGCTATATTTACATCTAGTATGGCTTTTTTTCTTGGCTGCTATATATATTTAATTTTGTACGGTGTTGTAGCTGTTTTTAATTGTTTTATGATTGCTTGCTGCACAGAATCACTTGCTTGAAATGGGATAGCTGTAGAGATTGAATAAATAGATTAAATAAATAAAAAACACTCTACAGTCCTTTGTAGAGTCCTTGGTATTGAGCTTGGTTCTTTAGTTGCAGACATTTCATAGCCAATTAAGTAAGATTTATCATTTCTAGTTAGTGTTTTATCCCTGTTTATATACAGTATAGTTCCCTTGCAGTGTTGGTGAGGGTGTAGCTTTTTTCTTTCCTTGGTTGTTTGGTGGTAATCCTTTTATCTAGCTGTTGTCTGTTGGAGAGGATGTGTTTTGATCTTTTTTGTTTTGTTCATAGCTTTTTTGTTGTCTGAATGGCATGTAAATATAGTTTATTTCTGTGTGTCCATTGATGACTGATTTATCCAAATGCCAAGCTTCCAGGAACTCCCTAGCATTTTTGGATTTGGATTGGTCTGGTATGCTTGTAGTTTCCTAATTGAAACTATGGTTTGATGGTGTTGATGGATATTTTCTGCTAGTTTTCTGTTTGCCTGTCCTATATCATGACTGTTATACATTTTACACTGTATGTTGTAGATGATTCTTCTTTTTTCTTCCTGAGCTACAGGGCATTTTAGTTTACTTAATATGGTTCAGAGAGCTTTAGTTGGTTTGTTTACCACCAAAATGCTGTGTGGTTGTAATAATCTATCGGTTGTTTCTGATACGTTTTTGATGTATGGTAATGTTACTCTTTTTCATAGCTTCTGTTGGTTGTGCTTATTTAAACAAGCAAATATGCTTGGCCACTTTATCTCAATTACAGATATAAATCCTCTCTAAAATAGGCCTATATTTTTCCCCATGCTGAAGGTATGAAAGAAGCCTTGAAAGTAACTTGCTCAAAAACAGCAAGGAAGCCATAAGTGAATTGAAATTTGAGTTAAGGACTATGAATGTGCAAATCAATTTAAAGCTGATCTTTGTCATTTGTTTTGTATATTTGTTGAGGGGAAAATACAACTTTTCCCAACACAGCTAGGGTACCCCAAGGTTGTATCTTAAGCCCGGTACTCTTCAACATCTCCATAAACGATTTAGATGAAGAGATTGAAGGGGAACAAATCAAATTCACAAATGACAACAAGCTTGGGGAGAGGGGTGCTTTAAAAGATAGACTCAAGATCTAGAATCATCTTGACAGACTTGAGCACTGGCGCTTAACCAACAAAATGCATAGCAGTGGTGAGAAAATTAATATTTGACACTTAGGCAAGAAAAACCAACTGCACAGGTATAGAATATAATAGATGATATCTGGTTCAACAACAGTAACAGAGGGATCTAGGAATCCTAGTGAGCAATCACTTTAAATATGTGTCTGCAATGTGTTACAGCTACCAAAAAGGCCAATGCAGTCCTAGGCTGCATCAACGGAGGAATTGTTAAGGCATATACATGCAAAATTAACTATGAATGAAATATCTAAAATATATCCAAATGGAAAAAAAGCTGTTGTTATCTAGATTATCTGTGTTGTTGTTGGCATGTATTAAAGTGAGAAATAGGTGATAGTTCCATGTTAAATTCAAGGGAATATTGATAACAGCCAGAAATTTGTTTTAGGAAATGAATAAATGATTAAAGCTGGGGGAAATGATTCTGCTAGGTGAGATGAATAGATAGGTGATAATGAGATAACGGTGCAGAAAAAAAATGGGTGGGCCATTCAGAAACTTAAACATGAATCACAATAATGAATGGTGAGCTTTGAAAAATATTTGTTTTGAAATTGGTGGTTTAAACATTAAAAATAGTTTAAAAGTATGCTTGTTTTGATTGCTTAGGCTGAAAGAATGAGAGAATTCATGTGGAATACAATGAGAATTTCTGAACATAGAAAAGATCAAAAGCATGTCCTAGAAAAAAATACCAAGATATGGATGAAAAGTAAAGTAAAAGAAATGAGAGAAAGTGAAATGACTGCAGGAAAAGAATGTGTGGGTTATGCATGAGCATGTATTAGAATATATAGGAATCTCCCTATAGAGAATTAATAGAAAGTTGACATTGAAAAAGGTGTGGACATAAACAATTTGCCTGAAATAAATCCTACAGTATCTGGAGAATTAGCATTGTGAAATACGGTCTAGCCAAATTAAAATAACATTTAAAATGTTATGTATTTTAATAATAACAATTACAGTATTTACTGAGATTCTAAACTTTATAAGGATTTGTTTTTATCCTTATAAAATATTGGTGTTGAGCAATTTTTGAAGTCCTACATGAATAACTACACCCAAGGCCAGTTCTATTATTCTCCCTTTTTTGGTAATGGCAAGGATATTTTGGGAAAATATTGAATTATGGGGGAAAAGAGGATGAGTTTCTTAAATCTGCACTGATTCCTCTCAATATTAGGCAAATTCCTTTTCAGATTCAAATTCCAGATAAATAAATAAAAAAGTATAACAGAGTTGGAAGAGTCCTTGGAGGTGTTGTTTTCCAACCCTCTGCTCAAGCAGGATATCCTACACCTGTGGTGACGAACCTATGGCACGTGTGCCAGAGGTGGCATGCAGAGCCCTCTCTGAAGGCAAACGTGCCATCACCCTAGCCCAGCTCCATTGCGTTTCCCTGTTGCGTTTCCCGTCATTGTTTGCAGGGAAACAAAAGTTTGTGAGACTAAAAAAAAATGCACTTGATCAATTCCAAGATCTCGCTAAGTTGGAATTGATTGAGTGAACTTTTTTACTCGTGCACTTCCCAGTGGGGAAGCCCATTATGATGCAGAACCGCAATGTGATCCTGCATCGGCTCAGCAAAAAAAGACAACTGACATTCAATCAGTTGCTTTCCCTGCAGAGCTGCCTGTGTTGGGATGCCCCGCCTCCCCACCAGCCAGCTGAGCTTTGGCGTGCTGCTCCTGGGCTTGTCAGCCTCCAGACGTCAGATTCCCAGCATCAGTTCAGGGGTTCCCCCCCCCCAGGGGGAGAGAGGGAGAAAAACAGAGTGAGACAGAAAGAGAGAGAGAAACAGAAAGGCAGAGAGAGGGGGGGGAGAGAAATGATATTATAAAAGTTTTTTCTTTTTTATTGTTGCTAAATGTAATATTTCATTATGTAATCATTATTTTAAAGTAGTAAAACCTCAGTATTCAGGTTAAATTGCCATGTTGGCACTTTGCAATACATAAGTGGGTTTTGGGTTGCAGTTTGGGCACTCGGTCTCTAAAAGGTTCACCATCACTGTCCTACTCCATTCCAGATAAATGACTGTCCAATCTCTTTAAAACCTCCAGTGATGGAGCACCCACAACTTCTAGAGGAAAGCTGTTCCACTGATAAATTGTTCTCGCTGTCAGGACATTTCTCCTTCGTTCTAGGTTGGATTTCTCTTTGAATAAGTTTACAACTGTTGCTTCTTGTCTGCTGTCATCAGACCATCATAACTGAATGGTCGCTAAATGTATGTACATTGAGGATTAGCTATATTTGCTAAGCAATCCTTAGTGCATATCTGTTATACATTCAAACAAGTGTGAGGGCTATTCTATCACATCTGCTTTTACTGCTCAGCTATTTAAGTTTTAATTGGAAATATCTAGGGAAATATTTCAGTGGTTTTGCTTGTCTTGAATTTAGATACGCCTCGTAATCTTACAGTGGAGAAAGTCAAGACATCTGCTCAGCGTGAGGCACAATATGGAATGCCACTGCACAAAAGAGCAAGGCGAAAATTGATGGCATCTCCTCTGACAATCCAGAGTCTTCAAGATTCCAGCCAGTCGTGTCCTAACCCTGTGGTGGAATCCCTCAGCGAAGCCTTCTGCCCGATTACATATACACCCGAGGTCTGCAAGAAGCCATCAAAGACTCTCTGTACAGGAACTGTGATTAAAAAAGAACTGCATAAGGCAACCCTTGAAGAAATGAGTCACATGGCACAAATTCAGGAACCATTAAAGCAGAGCAGCACCAAAGATGTTGCATATAATGTCACCCCAGAGTGCTGCATGAACTCAACTATGCTTTGTAAAAATAACACAGACACTATAAACTGTCCTGATGCAGCCAGAAGCAAGTCAGAAGCAGCCAATAGCAGAAGTGTTTTACAAAGGTATTTTATGTAGAAGATGAAATATAAAATATATTTTTTCCATCTCTGTCCCATTTTCTTTTTAACATGCAACTATAAATCCCTTCCTTTACTTTTACACTATATTTGCCTCAGTTAGAATTCTGATGTATGAATAGTACATTCAGGTAAGAGAGCTAAAATATCTGAAACTCCTATCTTATTAAAAGGCTAAATTTCAAAATTTATAGCGCTTCAGGTCCTATTTTACTGTTTTTAGTAGAGTCTATTCATACTTGCATTTCCTTTTGGCATATCCTACCTTGCTACGTAAAGAGAGCAAAGTGAATGAAACAGGTTGCTCACTCCTTGCTCCTTTCATTGAGCATGCAACTAGCAATAGCCCATAGACTTAAATACCGCTTCATAGTGCTTTACAGCCCTCTCTAAGCAGTTTATAAAGTCAGCATATTGCCCCCAACAATCTGGGTCCTCATTTTTCCAACCTTAGAAGGATGGAAGGCTGAGTCAACCTTAAGCTGGTCAGGATCAAACTGCTGGTAGTCGTCAGCATTAGCCTGTAATACTGCATTCTAAGCACCATGGCTCTTTTCCTCTAACTACAGGAAAGATGAAGAGCAGCAGCAAAACCAACTGATTTCAAATTAGTAATGACTGGACTTTATCAGTTGTTCAACAATACCAAATTCTAACATGAACCATGCTCACATTTATATTCTGATTGTGTAAAAGCTTTTTTGTTTTGGGTTTTTTTTTTTTTTTTTGCTTTTTTGGAGTGGCACTTCTGTTGTTGCCCTAATGTTAAAAGTGGATATTTCCAAGGCAGATCTAAGAAGGCAAATCCGTGATGGAAGCATCCAAATAAATAAAACTTGATAGACTGAATTTTATTTCTGCCCTGAATGTAGCAAATGTGTGTTGGGGGAAGGGGGAGGGGAACCTTCCCCACCTTCCATCAATTCAAAGACATTTGTACTCAATTTGTGGCCTTTGGAAGTCATATTTACAATGTTATCTGAGAAATGCTTGGCCCATGTTTGAAAAGGTCTGTTCCTTGCATCCCTAAGTTAAGGCTTCCCAGAGAACATATTGTGAAATCCTCTGATTATATATATATATATATGTGTGTGTGTGTGTGTGTGTGTGTGTGTGTGTGTGTGTGTTGTATTTGTGCTGATAAATAATATTTGGGCATACCAGGGGTTGTAACACAAATGCATATATATGTGTGTGTGTGTGTGTGTTGTATTTGTGCTGATAAATAAATAAAGGGAGACTAGTATAGATCTATTTCAAGCTATTTAGCTCTCATCAGCTAGCCATACCCTTACTGGGATTTGAACCTGGGCTGTATTACATATTAGGCAGATATCTTAGCCACTAAGCCACAGGCTCTCCTCCTTATCAGCTGAGCCAGGGAAATGGGTATGTATTTTTGTTACAACCCCTGTTTTGCAACATTAAAAATAAAAATATGGTTTTCTGCCTGGATGGTCTTCTGTAATGAGCCGAAGGACAGAAAGGGGGAGTAGTGAGCTCCCTCCCATATTTGGGCATACCAGGGGTTGTAACACAAATACATTTTTGGTGATGACTATTATTGTTCTTCATTTCAGGCTTGGCCTTCCTTCATTGTTAAACAGAGAACCAGGTGCCGCGTGTGCACAGCCGTCTTACATGGCAATGACATCTGCTTCAAGAAAAAGGTCCTTATTAAGGTACGTAATACTTCAGGTCAATTTGCTAAATTAGTACTGAAATTGGTATTTATTGTGTCCAATATCTTCCATTGGATCCCAAATTAGGATTGAGTGGAAATATTGCTAATCCAATGGAAGAAGTTTTCTCTGGCACAGCTTTGGTCATTCAGACTAGACTTAATTTACAGAACTACCAAAATTGTACCAGAGAATGAACTTTCACTGGATAACTTTGGATCAATCATTGTTTCTTGGCGAACGTGCTGTTGTGGGAAAAATAGGATGAAATGCAATATACGCTGCCTTAGTATGTTTTTAGTTTCTGTTGTTTAACATTAAAAAAAACTGCCTTTCTCTAAATCTTCAGGGATTCTAGGTATATACAACAAGCTTTATATGGTTAATATTAAGTTAGTATTTGTTGAACACTTCTGTATGAGTTGCAAGGCACTTTCTTTTGTTAGAAGTGCCACCCCACCTTTACCTGAACCCATTGCTAGTGTTTTGCAGTAATTTTTGAAGACGTCTAATAAATTGGTGCTGTCTAAAACAAATTTGACAGGTTAATTAGTATTGATTTGGCTAGTGTATAGAATAAAATTGAATGCAATTAAGTCCACATTCCTGTGCACATTTATTTTGGAGCAAATGGTATGGAAATGGGTGATAATTATTCCTTAGCAAATATATGTAGCAAAGGGATGCAATTAACAGTTTCTAAAATGTTTGTATGCATGCTTTAGTTTTTTTCCATAACTTATTATCTGCAAAATTTTGCTGTGACACAGTTTTTTGTTATTATTAATACTTTACCATATTGGCCACAGGTCTTTGTGTGCCGACTAGAATGAATGTTTAGAAAAGGAAAACAAACTCCCCCAAATTAAATTAAATTAAATTATACTTATTTTGCTGTTTCTAAGAGAGGAAGACAAAATAGTCTGCAACTGTCCTTTGCAGTAAATGCAACAGTATTTGGCTTTTTGGTTTCAGGAATTCAAAACAGTTTCCTGTAGCCTACATTGTTTGTGTTTCCAAGTCTGCCACTAAGAGTCTTGGTTCTTAAGCAGGGCATCATGTGATCGCAATGAGCTTGTGGCCTCACTTCCACGGTCATTAAGCATGTCACTCTCTGTTGTCGAGACATCATGTATCAATGTTTTGTGATTTTATTATCAACTACTCCACTGACTGCTTATTTGAAGCTGGCTGTCAGATGCACAAATAACAATCATATGACCCATAAGATGTTGCATTGGCCTTAAAAGCCCTTTGATTGGGAAACACCTACATCCCAATTGCAGGAACATTGCAATCCTAGTAAGTATGAGGCCCAGCCGTGTAGTTGCTTTTTCAGCACCATCATAATTTCAGGTGGATGCTAAACAAGGTTTACTTGCAATTCACAGTTTCTTGTTGGCCTTTAGATGAAGACAAAAAGAAACACTTCTGATAGGTTTGGCATGTTTAGAAAAAAAATTAAAAGCCTCCCTCAACCCTCCCCAAATGGAGAGAAATATATGTTTATATGAAAGAAAAACAACCCTGGATTTAGGATAACCCTTCTCTGTCCCAGGAATGGTAGGTGGATGGATACATGGACCCTGTAAATAAATAATCCTGCGCAATCCCAAAGGTGCTTTTTGAAGAGGCAACTGGACTTTCTGGTTTTTCTTTTTAAGTTTTGCTTCTCATCCAAGAAGCTTCTTCAGCTCTGACTGGATGGTGAGGAATGGAAGGATTTATACTCCTTGCAGACAGCTGGTCATTTGCATTCCTTTAGAGAATCATTGAGGCCACCCGGAGGTTTATCTGTGTTGTCAGGATCACCTGAGTAGTGCAAATGGATGTGGAGCCTTCTTGGAACTGTTGAAAGGACTGTGCTGTAAGCTGGAGACTGATGATGCTTTATCACTCCTCCTCTGTTGAAAGAGGGCTATTCAGTTTTTATATAGATGGCCTCTTTCACCCGTCTTTCAAACCAGCGGTCCTCTGTCCAAAATGTGGACCTTGCTGTCTTCAAAAGAGTGGCCTTTATCTTTTAAATGCAGATGGACTGCTGAATCTTGTCCTGGTGGGTTTGTTCTCCTATGTAGTATAAATCCTTCCATTCCCCACCATCCACTCAGCTGAAGAAGCTACTTAGATGAGAAACGATTTCAAACAAAAAAACAGAAAGTCCAGTTGCCTCTTATAAAATCACCTTTGGGACAACTATGACTGAGAATCTCCATAGACAAAATCCTGTGCAATAGCCAGTTTCCCAAATCTAGTCAATCTAAAGTTGCCAATACTAGTTTAACCAACCCTGCATGCAATCTTCCCCATATATCTAGTGTATGTGTGTTCATGATCCATTTGAATAGAATAGAATAAATAGAATAAATTTAATTTGTTAGCCGCTCCCTCTCCAAAAGGACTCGGGGCGGCGTACAATAAAAACCCATACATTTGAATATATCATAGCACTATATTGCAGTGCTATGATAATCCAGAGTACTTTCATGTACCCATAGCTTTCATCAGGATTTGTTGAATGTTCCAGCAACAAGGAAAGTATAGGAACTCTAAAGAACCAAAGCAAAATTCTGACTCAACAATATTGCGCTTAAATGTTTTTCTCCAGTTCTGCATCCAGCAGTGGATTAACAAATCAGCACGATCAGGTGATTGCCAAACGCATAAGACAAGATGTTGGATCAAGTAAGAAAGCACTAAGAGTTCCTGTAACCTCTGGTATGTGTAAAATTTATAATGTGCAATAATTATGTCAAAATGTAAGCAATATACAGCTATATAGAAAGCCCAAAATTATAGATTGACATATTCAGTTAATCATTTCTGCAGCCCTTTGCTATAATAATGTAGTCACACATTTTTTGATGGTTTAGTCTCTTTAAAAAAAAAACACCTATCAGTCATGGCGGCACAGTGGTTAGAGTGCCGTACTGCAGGCTACTTCTGCTGACAGCCAGCTACCTGCAATTTGGCAGTTCAAATCTCACCAGTCTGAAGGTTGACTCAGTCTTCTATCCTTCCAAGGTGAGTAAAATGAGGACCCAAATTGTTGGGGGCAATATGCTGAGACTCTCTAAGAGATGGGTCGCTTAGAGATGGCAGTAAAGTGGTGTATGTGTTAGTGCTATAAGTTATTCACTGAAAAGCCCTCAGTAAGGAGACAAATATTAAAACAAACAGAAGTGTATGTTAATCTTGTTATAGATTTATCATTTGTTTGTTTGATTGATTTATATGGATCATATATGAATAAGCCACTTTGGGTGGCAAACAATATTAAAAAAATGTAAAGTATGATTTAAAAAAATTAAAACACAGCAGCCAACAAAAATGCAACAGTTATTAGTGCAATCAGGAGACAGGAGCTTTTGCCTGTGGCTTGGCAAAGAGCAAGTTCTTTAGGCCAACGTGGTCAACGCTAACCCAATCTATAGAGGAAGAATATTCCAGATGGAAGCTGCTGTGGTAGAAAAGGCTAACTTTCTGGACTCTGCTAGTCATTATTCCTTAGCTGATAGAACCTGAAACATGTTCATCCTGCAAGATCGTATTGGATGGGTAGAAACAACTGGGGAGAGATAGACTCCTACGTAATTTCTTAAAACAGTGGTTCTCAAACTGTGTTCCACAGATGCCCATGGGTGTGCGGGTGGGCACAATGCTGTTACAGGTGGTCCGCAAAGGCTTTAAGAAATGTTATGAGTTAAATCTTGGTGATCCATGGCCACAAAAAGTATTTAAAGGGGGTCCATGGTGAAGAAAAAGTTAAGAACCACTACCTTTAGATATCCCAATAAAAGCATCAACAGGATTCATAGTTGATCTTAAGGGAGGAAGAAATGTCAACAAACCCATATTAAGATACAGGCTGAAATAATATTGTAGCTCTCTTAAAATTTGCCCAAATATATATTGAGAATGGGTGCAACATACTGTATTTTTCAGAGTATAAGACATACCTTTTTCTCCCCAAAAAGAGAGTAAAAATCTGGGTGCGTCTTATACACTGAATACAGCATTTTGGCCTCCTGAATCCCCCCACTTCGCAAAAATGGATGTGCAGAGGGTTTGGGAGGCCTGCAAAGTGCTGCTGGGGAGGGCAAAAACTAGTGAAAAACAGGCCATTTTTGGCTCATTTTTGCCCCGACCGCCAGGAGTACTCTACAAGTCTCCCAAAGCCTATGCATGCTCTGGGTTTTGTTTTGTTTTTTGCAAAAAATGGACCTGTTTTTGTGAAAAATGGGCTGTTTTTTGCTCGTTTTTCCCCCCAGCTCCAGGAGCATTTTGCAGGCCTCTCAAACTCTCTGCATGCTCTATTTTTCACATGGCATGCAAAACGAGGCATGCAGAGGGTTTGGGAGGCTTGCAAGGTGCAAAAACTTTTTTAAAGAAAATTACCTCTTCAAAATCTTGGTGTGTCTTATACTCCAGTGCGTCTTATAGTGTGAAAAATACGGTACTTATCTGTTCACGTCATGTAAGGGGAAATTAAAGGCAAAAATTGAAGAATTGTGTATATTTAGTAAAGATAAATGGAATTACTTCTTCACATTACATATAATTCAGGCATGGGATTTACTTTCAAAAGAAGGTGGTGTTGACCTTCATATTAACATAAAAATGGGATTTCACAATCCCTAGGTATTATCAATGAGTACTAATCATGTAGATATGTGTCTCTACATAGCATTTGCTAAGAAACAACAGGGGCATCTGGTGTGCTTGTGGAATTCCAAGGGGCATCTGGTTGGCCATTATGTGAAGAAAAATGAAGCCCTTTCCTAGCTTTCTTCTTTTACTGTTAGTATCCTTGCACTTCTAAAAATATTAATCACATCTGGGGATCGCGGAGTGCCTATAAATAAAAGTAATGGAGATTTGGTCCTATTAACTGTCATTCTTCCAGGCAGAATTACTGCCTTCCCTGTGGAATTCCTTTGATAACAGTGTTGCATGTAGTCTTTCCCAAGCTAAAAGAAGCTTAATACAGTGTTATCAGAGCCACACACAATGCTATCTTCAAGTTGCTAATTATTTGTACTAAATATTAGATAACAAAGGACACCAGCAGCGGTCCCTGTAATTGTATTGTTCAAGAGTCATGCAATTGAATGATTAATGTAGAAGTTGCAGCACACCAGATATGATTTGAATTGTAAGAAGCATCAATATTTTGGGATGTGTATTTGGGCCTCTTCTCTGTAAGAGGCAGTAATGATATAACACAGGAAATAATCCTTCTGCACAAGTTGCTATTTGTATTTTGTTATTTTATATCATTTATATTCAGTAGACTTGTCATTCCTTTCAGCAAAATATTTCATTTGCATTCCCTTTGTGTAAAAGGATAAGTGCAGAAAAAGGAAGCCATCAAAAAATAAGAAATCCATTTTTGAAATATACCATGAGCAGAGTATAATATGAATGAAACTTTGCGGTTATTTTTGAATAGAGATGAGCCTTACCCAGAAACAGTTGGCATGCTCAGTTGTTTTAAATCAGAATCTAAACCATGGTGTGTTTTTTTGTTGTTGTTGTTTTTTGGTCGGTTGTTCGTCAGTTCAAATCCCTAGTGCCGCGTAATGGAATGAACTCCTGTTACTTGTCCCAACTTCTGCCAACCTAGCAGTTCGAAAGTATGTAAAAGTGCAAGCAGAAAAATAGGAACCACCTTTGGTGGGAAGGTAACAGCGTTCTGTGCTCCTTCGGCGTTTAGTCATGCCGGCCACATGACCACAGAGACATCTTCGGACAGCGCTGGGTCTTCGGCTTTGAAACGGAGATAAGCACCACCCTCTAGAGTTGGGAACGACTAGCACATATGCTTTGGGACTATCGATTACATATCCATACATCAAATATTTTTATTCATTTTACACATATAAAAAATATCTTCATTAATTGCAGTTCTCAGATCCCCAGAGACAATTATTTCAAATATCTAATCTCATTTTTGATTATTATTTTTTTAGAATTTTATTTTAGGAGATATCTTAAAACAGCTTGGAAGTAATGTCCATCTGGGTTCAGTTCCAAGTGGGGAAAAAGACACTGGATTCATGGAAGTTGCTTGGAAAGAAGGTTTATTGATGGTGGACAGGACCACATGGTTTGAGGTCCTGTGGGAAAAAGGGAAGAGGTGCTGAGAGTGCTCTGGTTTTATGCCCTCTCTGGGCTTTTGAATTTGAGCTTGTATTCTGATTGGTTGTCAGACTCCCATGGGGCCATGCAGGGGCAACTCTGTAGGATATCCTGAGTCCCAGGCTTGGTTGAGCCTTGCTGGATGATGTAATCTTCCCAGGTGACATGTGGTGAGATGGGTAGAGGACTAATGCTATCATGTCCTGAGGTCCATGTCTTAATCCCATCACTCTGGAGCTGAAGGAGAGGGCAGAGAGCTGCAGGAAACTGCTTTGTCTTTTAAAAAATGTTTCTCCTTTTCTCATCCAGGGAAATATAATAGTCTGCCTTTTTAATATTTCCTAGAATGTTTCTTTTTCTAGGAGAGGGGTGGGTACTAACTTCCTTCTTACTTGTCCCAGCTTCTGCCAATCTAGCAGTTCGAAAGTATATAAAAGTGCAAGTAGAAAAATAGGAACGACCTTTGGTGGGAAGGTAACAGCGTTCTGTGCTCCTTTGACATTTAGTCATGCCGGCCACATGACCGCGGAGACATCTTTGGACAGCGCTGGGTCTTCGGCTTTGAGATGAGCACAGCCCCTAGAGTCGGGAACAGCTAGCACATATGTGCGAGGGAAAAATTTACCTTTACTGATACAGGAATCAATTTATTCCACAGCAAATAGCAATAGTACTTAGATTTACTGTATATACCACTTCACAGTGCTTTTTTATAGCCCACTCTAAGCGGTTTACGAATGTCAGCATATTGCCCCCAACAATTGGGGTCCTCACTTTACTCACCTTGGAAGGCTGAGTCAACCTTGAGCCTGGTGAGATTCAATCTGCCAAATTGCAGGCAGTCTGCAGAAGTAGCCTGCAGTACTGCATTCTAACCACTGTGCTATCACAGCTCTTTAAATAGTTTTAAAAAGCTTTCACTGAGAACAAAACTCATTTAAATGGTGAGATTCCTAGTTAAAAGTAAAAAAAATTGAAATATAGTAAACAGAAGCACAACTGAAAAGGTATCCTCTAGGCATCACCCATCTCAGGTCCAATGTGTAGAAGATCATAGAGTTACAACAACACTTAAAAGAAGTGACTTATGACTGTTTTTCACACTTATGAATATTGCAGTACATATGAATATTATCCATAATCACATGATCAAAATTTGGGCACTTGACAACTGTCATATAATTATGACAGTAGCAGAGTCCTGGCGTCGTGTGATCAACTTTTGCAATTTCCTGACAAGCGAAGTCAATGAGGAAGCCAGATTAATTTTAGTAATGTTATGTTATTAATTTAACAACTGTATTGATTCCCTGAACAACTTGGCATGGAGGGCCATAAGGTGGGAGGAGAAACTCATTTAACAACTGTCTTGATTTGCAACAAAATTCTTAGGCTCAGTTGTGGTCGTAAGCCGAGGACTACCTGTACATAGTTTGCAATATTTTATTTCACTCTGAACACTGTTCATACATTTTATGCATTTTAAATACACTGCATGCATTTTATCCATATATAACATTCAGTTTGTATTTAATAGCTTGTCAGCTCTTCTGGGCATCACTCTCCCATTATTATTTAGTGAAATTCAGGTTTGCCGTGCTTCTGTCCTATTTTATGGCTTAAAAGTTATAGCTTTCAGTAATCTAATGCTCTCCATATGTATTCAGCTAAAATGCATCATCTCCAGCCAACCAGTTAGTTGTCCTTCAGCGCATCAGGCTATATAAAGATGTTTTAACATTCAGGAAATTAATACAATTGAATTTTTGTTTTAGTAATATGGCTTCTGGTGTTTTCTTTTGTTTTGCTTTCTTCCCTCTCTTTAACCTGATATATTCTTTTGTTCCTTAGGAGTCAGAACAAGAACCTGGAAACGTAATGATGGGCTTAGAAAACTTCTCAAAACTAATTTGAAGGAAAATGCTTCAGTAGGCACGAAAGTGGGCCGATCAAAAGAAGCATGAACAGTAATTCTGAAGTCAAAATAAACCTTTGTATAATTTTGATTTCTTAGCAAAAAGAGTAAAACTAACAACTCCTCTGCCACTTTCCCACATATTTGGTGACTTTAGAAATTAAATTTGCAAATGCTTTGAATGCCCATATCTGGCCTCTAGTTTATTATGTAATTGGAACCCTCATCAGACTTAAGGATTGAACAGGACAATATTGTTCAATGTCTTTGGTTGTCTGAATGCAATTTTGTATCATTTTCTCTCAACATGCTGTGTAAATTACAGAATGTGTTTTCTTTTACATTCCATACCATGAATGTTTCCAAACTGAAAGTTTTCATATGTACTGGACCATAATTCCCACATTCAATTTTGTCTTTGATCGTGGGAGTTTTAGTCCAAAACTTCTAGAGATCAAATAGTTGGACAAAAGTGTTAGAGAAATTTCTTTGTATGTAAAACTAAGTTTTTTTCAGAATGGATCGTGCCAATTGATTCCACGTCTTTGGGTACTTTTAACGAACTCTTCTGGACTTATTGAATATTTTTTCCAACTTAAAAAAAATACTATTCGATATCTATTTTAATTGTAACATTAACATCTTGATGCATACAGAGGTCACGAGTCGTGTTCTTCGTTTTTTTTTTAACATTATGCCTATTGGGGGAATACGTTCCAAAAAGTATTTATTTAAGGAAGATATTAACTAATGTTTAGTTTTAAATGTTTTACTTAACTTCCCGAACAACTGAAATGTTAAAATACGTCTTTGTATATTTAGGGTAGATTTCTTATAATGTGTTTTGGGGTGTGTGTCTGTGTGTGTGTGTTTTATAGGTTAATTATTGTGAATAAAATTTTCAGTCAAAATTGTATCTGTAGCTTTTTACATTTTTCTGCTCTTAAAATCAATGCCCTTTAATTTTTATTCAATATAAACACATAAAATTATCCCCATGGATTATATTCTCCCTGTTATATATTTAGTATTAAATTTCCATTAACTGAATTTGGCCAAAGCCATCTTCCTCCTTTCCACCGAGAAGCATCCAAGCTTAATCCAGATGCTTTTGTCTCCCTAGCAATTCATCACTGGTGCACAATTCAACAATATGCCATTACAGTAATAAATATTGAAGATTTTGGGTAGAATGAAAGTAAAAGGAAGGGCAATAAAAGGAAATTATGAAACTAGAGTAAAGGGGTGAGAGGCATATTGAATAACAAGTGATTTAGAATATTAACTGAGAAATATAGCAATAGCACTTTGATTTATATACCGCTTCATAGTGCTTTTACAGCCCTCTCTAAGCGGTGTAAAGAGTTAGCATATTTCCTCCAACAATCTGGGTCCTCATTTTACCCACCTCGGAAGGATGGAAGGCTGAGTCAACCCTGAGCCTGGTGAGATTTGAATTGCTAAATTATAGGCCAGCGATGGCGAACCTTTTTTGGCTCACGTGCCATAAATGGGGGAAGTGCAGGGGGTCGTGTGCGGGCGTGCCGCACCCATAATGCAATGCGCGACCCCCAGTGCGCATGCGCGCACTACAGGCGCTACCCCCAAATTTTTACATGCTTTTTTCGCCCTCCCCAGGCTCCAGAGGCTTTATAGGAGCCTGGGGAGGGCAAAAACAGCCTCCCCTGAGCGCTCCGAAGGCTTCAGGGACCGTCCGGAGGCTTCTCTGACGTCTTCGGAGTGCCCAAAACGACCTTCCGAGCAAACCAGAAGACACTTCCAGTTTGCTCAGAGAGTCGTTTTAAGCGCTCCGAAGGCTTCAGGGACCGTCTGTGTACACACACAAACACACATACACACATATACATATATATATATGTAGTCTCCCTTTATTTATTTATCAGTACAAATATAACACATATATAATATATATATATATATATATATATATATATATATATATATATATATATATATATATATATATATATATATATATATATATATATATATATATATATATATATATATATATATATCTGTTTGTGTTACAACCCCTGGTATATATATATATATACATACATACATACCTACACACTCTATCTACCTACTGTATTTTTTTTCTCTCTCTCCCTCCCTCCCTCTACCTACCTACCTACACTGTCTCTCTCTCCCTACCTACCGACACACACTCACTCTCTCTATTTCTTTCTTTCTCTCTTTCTATCCCTTTATCTACCTACCTACCTAACTACTCTCTTTCTCCCTACCTACCTTACTGTATTTCTCCCTCTCTATCTACCTACCTACTTTTTTAAAAAAATTGCCTCTTCAAAACGGTACCTCTTCCATGCACTGGTATAGATAGGCATTTAACCATAGCTGATGTGATCTAATAGAAGGGAAACCATATGAAAATAATTGGGATCCTGTTTAATATTAATTTTTAGATCCTTCATTGGGATAAATCTCTGTGCTGTCTTGTTCATAACATCTTAGATACCTAAAGGTTCATGGGTAGTCAATGACTCATTTTCCTGGCTATGAAGAAGTACAGCACTATGTTCTTATATGTGGGTTGTTTGGTGTGCTAGCAAGTCTGATCTTTGTGTATTTGGCATTTGCATTTGACGTACATTTTTTGACTACTGAAACTTCAACTCGAGTCCTAAATCAGAACTTGCTGGAATGGTAGAGAGGAATTTGCTTGTCATCTTTGACATGGGGTGCTGGTAAGCTCTCAGAAACCTTGTAGGAGCTGAAGGTTCAATATATATGGAGATCAGAACAGTATTCATCAAAAGTACATAAATAATGAAAAAAGGCTATTTAAAGGTTATGCAAATATATGGAAACTAATTTAAATGTTTTAAAGATTATATTTTCAACCATAGGCTCTGACACATATGCTTGTTCAGTTTTGCCCTAACATGCACACACATTCATACATACAGTAAATCTTCCTTTGAGTATGTTATTTAGTATTGGATGCTTATTCATAGGTCATAATAAAGCAGACATACAAGAGGCTAACAAATGTACACATTAGAACATACTTCTGGATTCCTTCAAATAACTTAGTTGTTTGATGCCTGCAACAGACAATGCTGGAAAAACTTTGTTCCAAAAGCAAATTCTGCAAATGAAATGATGCAAATCAGTGCACCTGCTTATTTGATTTAAGCATATATTTGTTTGTGCGTGTGTGTGTGTATTCCAGCATAACTCTAGAAGGCCTCAAACAATTTCAACCAAACTTGGTACACAGATAAGTTACTCTCTGGAAAAAAATACTGTGGGGGTAAGACACCCCTAACACTCCTCAGGGTGTGTGTTCTGTTAAGATACAGCCTGTTGTGCCTTAAAATGGCTTCTGTACGGTAGTAAAATGGCTTCTACTGTACATCGCAGTGTAGATGCCATGGTAACGGCTTCACAGTATTCTACAAGGGGACTCCCTCTGGTAAGGGGGAAAATCCAACATTAGAAATTACATTTGGTCCGGACATTTCCCCCCCCCCCCCATAAATAAATACCTGGGCAACGCTGTGTTATTAGCTAGTTACAAATAAAACCCAGGTTGCTATGAACAGAAACTATGGAGAAAACTATCAGTTCTGTTGTTGCTCCTCCTGATCATGGGCAATTCTTTATTCTTTCCTTAGGAAAAAGAGGTTATCATATCCATCAAACCACTGTTCTTTTTCAAGAGTGGTCAGGCCGATGGTTTAGGGACATACTTTCTTAAGCATTATGGTTTAACAGTCTGCTGTTATTGATATATTAAAAGAAAATCCTGCAAAATATGTCTTGCAATGTTGGAAAATGAACAAATGTCTCAGATGTATAAGAGAAATTACAGCTGTTATTTTCTTCAACATTTGAACAAATTCAATAGGAGGAATTGAGATTACAGAGAGGTTATAACAGGAAAGTGAAAAACCTTTAATTGTTACTGTGGTGCAGTGAATAATCCAGATTTTTGCAGCCCAAATGCAGGCTTATATCATGGAGATTCTTGATCATCCAAGTTGTGGTTGTTCCAAAGGTTTTTTTCAAAAGGCAACTGTACCTTCTTAGGTTTTTTTCTGTCAAAACGTTTTGCTTCTTACCCAAGAAGAACTGAATAAGCTTCATGGGTGAGAGGTGAAACATTTTCAAGGGAAAAACACCCAAGAAACTCCAAAGGCTTTTGGAAAGCATCTTTGGGACAAGCTTCCATCATGAAAAAAAATTTTCTCTGATTAATACATCTATCTGAGATTTAGCACTCGCATCATAAATACTGTGACTATGGAGTCACCATCATAGGAGGGACTGCTTAAATTAAAAGCCACAAAGTGTCTGGCAATTTCAATTTACCAAGAACACAGAGCAGATTGGATCCTACAAGCTTTCCGACATATCCCACTAGGCTATTTAACAGGAAATGTATGTGGTAGTAATGGTAAATGAACCATTTTATTTCACAGCAGTCTGGTATTTCTTGAGAAAATGTCCATTAAGGCCGTTGCTTCAACTGTAATTTCCCTACAATTATGAAGACTTTAAAGTTAATGTAGTATGAATATTGTCTATTTAAGTTAAACTGGCTGCCTATTATTTATCATGGTGACATTAGTAAGCTTTATTGGAACTGACACACAGTGGCTGTCTTTTTAAGCATGGATCTTTATAGCATTTTACATTCCTACCTGTGATAGCCAAAGACAAGCCTAAGCACAATGTCAGTCCTTGCCTGAGTGCACCTTATATAAACCATTAAAATAATAGCATGATACAACGACTACCTAGAGAGAGTTAAAGGGTTTTGGTGGCAGAATTGGATGTTTAGATGGCTGAATTAAAATAATACAAGATTAGCAATGGATGTTTTAACTAAACCTTGGGAACCATCTCTGCAATATAGGCATACCCCTTATTTTTCTCGTGAACCTAATTAAGGTTCTAGATCCAGTAATGTATTAGATTCTCTCTCTCTCTCTCTCTCTCTCTCTCTCTCTCTCTCTCTCTCTCTCCCCTCTTCCCCTCCCCCCTTTGCAATATATTCCCCATCTTCTAATATATTCCTCAGAACTTCTGAGAATGCCAAAGAACATAAATCAGAAGGAGATGTTCATGGAGGGAAGAAGCCCACCACCAATCATGTCAAAAACCAGAATTCAGTGATCTGCCTTCAAAGTACACCCATGGCATTAAAGTTTTAAACTCTGCTCACACTGCATATCAAAGCATTTCTTCACAGATGTGCCCATAAAGAAGGTGAAGTATATACATACACTCCTAACCTCTCCACCACTATAGTCAAACAACTTGCTCAGAAATAGAAAATATGGGTGGCAGATCATTTGTAGTCCTTGCCCCACCCCCTAGTTATCTTTTGGATCTTGTAGAGTCTTCAAAGCAGGAGCATCTGCAGGAGGACCAAAAAAGTCAAAATGATTGCAGCAATGATTAAAGACCCAATGCAGGTAGAAAGAAGTTGCACTTTATTTATGTGATCGTGGACACCATCTTGATTGGGGGAGGGGGGCATAGGAGCATATTAAATTCATAAAAAGTGCTGGTATAATATACAACGTTTTCCATCAATTTGATTGGTAAACCAGTGAAAAGGTTGCACAATCTTGCAACAGACTTGGGGGCACGCAAAAAAACAACTCAAATAAAATGATCACAATTTCAAATTTTACTCTGTTGTGAAAATTCCTGCCCACTTACATGAGGTAAAATCCCTATTCATTGCCACCTAATGTCACCAAAAAGTAATACATGTATAGCCTAAGATTAGCCCTGAAAGGTTTCCCATCTTTAGTTAGTAATTTTCTACTTTAAGGGAAAATTGGAGTCATCAATAAAAATAATATTTGTAAAATGAAAACTACATTGATTTTTCCAAGAAACTTTTCTTCATTGGTGGACTATGTTATCTAACAAGGGTGACTAACATTTGTGGAATCTATCTATTTGGCTTTTTACTCTTGGCAAATAAAGTAAAACGAGTAAAAATTTGTGATGAGGAAAATGCAGAATATATTACTTGTTCATTTTCCCACAGCTTTATTTAAATTTTGAACCATCCTATTCCCAAGGATGAAATTTACTCCTTTTATCAGCATTGCTGGCCACTGATATGAACATTTAATGAATGAAGACAGAGATATCACCAGCTATTACCGATGACTATACCAGCCTTCTTAATATGTCATTGTCCAGATGTTTGGGCTTTGACTCCCAGGGCCTCTTTCTGAGCCCTGACAGGTGGTACTCCCTTGGGAATTGCACCCAAAACACATCCAGATCTCACTGTACAGATAGACACCTCTGGGGAGAAACTGTTGCATAGAGAATCCAGCTTTAAGTCACGAAAAGCTTTAAATTAATTACCAGGATCTTGAATTGCATCCAAAGCATACTGGTAGTTAATGCAGCTTGCAGAGCAGAGATGGCATAAGTGCTGAGCAACCAGTACAACTGCCCACACCAAAATATTTTCCATCAGCTAAAGTTTCTGAATTGTCTTCAAAGACTGACCCATATGGAGAGGATTGCAGTAATCCAAGCAGGAAGTTACTAAAGTGTGAGTGACCATCAGCAGAGCTTCCTGGTGTCAGCCCTGGAGTCATCTTTGACATCTCTAATAAATTATTGCTTTGAGGAAGATGATTGCCTGGAAATTTTGATTCTATTGGGGGTGTTACTTGGAACCTTGATACTGATCCAGAAATGGGTACAAGCAGAGGTGGGATTCGGCCGGTTCGGACCTGTTCAGGTGAACTGAATGCTAATTTTACATCTGGTAGTTGGAAGCACTGGGTGGCCCTGCCCACCATACCCCTCCCAGGAGCCTCCACAGGGCCCATTCATCATGCCAGGTAAGTGCTGGGCCCGCACGGAGGCTCTGGGAGAGCAAAAAAACTGCCCTCCCAGAAGTTCTGGAAGTCCGGAAATGGACCTATTTCTGCCCTCGAGAGGGCCTCCAGAGCCCTGAGGGAGGCTATTTTTGCCCTCCCAGAGACTCAAGGAAAGTCTCCAGAGCCTGAAGAGTGCAAAACCTCCCCCACTTCACTATGGTGCAGGAGGGCAAGTAGGCCACACCCCCATGGCCATGCCTACCCAGCAACCGGGCAGAGAACCAATTGCTAAAAATTTTCAAATCCATCCCTGGGTACAAGCAACCAGTGCACAATGCAAAGTTGTGTAAAAACCCTCCTAGGTCCAGAAGCAGGAGACATGAGGATTTCTAAACTCTGTGTTAGCGTTCTAAATACCATGTATGAAATAAATCATTGTCCAAGGCAGAATCTTCCTTAAAGTTCCCATTTATTCATAACAGGCAAGTTAGCACGGCTATGGAATTCCAACACTGATTTTTTTTCTTGGAATTCCACCAGTTGAAAGTTCATGATCTATCCCCACACCCCATAATCCATCACATGTTCCAATCATCATCTTCCACGCTGGCATCTACACCCCTCTGCTTCCGGTCAGGTGTCGAGGTGCGGAGACAAAAGATGACCTTGAGCTTCTATAAAAGAATGTCAACAATACATTCCACAATCCTACTCCTTTCTATTCCCCCTTCCCAACTACTACACTAACGAAACAGCATAGAAAATTATAAGAAAGTGTGGCAGGCCAAAGATCCTAAAAAGAACATAACTACAGGCCTGACACTCTGCACAGGATCTTTGAAAAAGATGGATCATAAAACCCAAGCTACTAGTAAGGTTCATCCACATTGCATTGAAACACGACTTCCACTATGAGACAATCCTATTATAGCCATATCTTGTTTGAGGAGAAATTTTCCCCTTGGAGATTCTGTGTATCATCTCACTGTATGCCTTATTCTTTCACAATTGGATATTTAAATATGACGAAGTTATTTGAGCTTTTTAAATGTCAGGGGTGTCTGTAGTGACCCAAGAGTTCCGCTAGGGAAAACAGAGTTCCATTTTCGCTGGCAAAGGAACTGCGGACTGGTCCTTCGCTTTTTCCAGGGTAGCCCCACGGGCCAGATCTAAGTACCCTGTAGGCCGGATCTGGCCTGTGGACCTTGAGTTTGACACCTCTGGTCTAACTGAATTTATGTTAACCGTTAGAAAAATGTCTGATTCAACACCATACATCCAGTACAAATAAACCTAAATAAAGAGCTACTCTAACCACAAAGCAAATGTCAAGATTGCAGGGACATTAGCATTATATACCAAGCTATTAGTCAATAAAGGAAAGTCTTCCTCTCTGGACTTCATATATAAACTGAAATTAATTCAGAAGCTTGATAAAAAAAAAGTAAAGTACAATGGCAGCTGGAATATATCATTTAATGTACTATTACTCCTTAACATTAATGATTATTCCTGATTAAATTATTTGAATTTATTTCAGTGGCAGGCCAGCATAAAACAAATAGCATAAAAATCAATGCAAAACAAAAGTAGGAGTAAAATGTTGCATAAATGAAAATTAAGAATGAATGAAATATACATAACCAGGGAATTACTGTAAGTCCAAAGGCTGCAAGTAGTTCATTCAGATAACTACAAGTAGTCCTCAATGTACGGCCACAATTAAGCCCATAATTTCTATTGTTTAATGAGACATTTGTTAAGTGAGTTTTTCCCCATTTTTCTTGCCTCAGTTATTAAGTGAATCACTGCAGTTGATAAATTAGTTGCCCAGTTGTTAAGTGAATCTGGCTTCTCCATTGACTTTGCTTGTGAGAGGGCGCAAAAGAGGATCACATCACCCTGGGACATAGCATTGGTCATAAATATGAACTGGTTGCCAAGCATCTGAATTTTGATCACATGCTTATGAGGATGCTGGAAAGATTGTATCTCTGAAAAACGACCATAAATCACTTTTTTCAACGCCAACGTAACTTTGAACAGTCACTAAATGAACTGTTGTAAGTTGAGGACTACCTGAAAAATATATAAGAATAGCAGATTCTAACATGATACCTTTAATAATTTAGTACTACCTTAATTTGTAATGTGTCTAGTACTGGCCATAGCCTACCAAGATTTCAGTGGGATGATTCCAATTACAATCCAACCAGCCAGAAATGAGACAATAGCAAGATAAAGCATATTATTATTGGAAGAATATATAAAAAATTAAGAGAGAGGGAGAAGGTGAAAATAACCTAGCAGGACTCAACATCACCTCACCCAGAGAAGTTGTTTGCATTTGATCACAGCTTGGATACAGAATTGAATTACAGCGTCTGTAATTCCCCCCATCCTTTTTTTGGTCAACTACAAAAAACTAAGATCATCAGCTTTTATCTTGTCTGGATATTGTCAGGGCTGGCTCCAGGCTATAAGTGAGTAGGCGCCAAATTTCAAGGGGTGTCAAAATTGAAATGACTAAAAAACACAATTGAAAAAGGGAATAATGGTGCACTCATGAGCCCACTTAAGGATTAAATATAATTTTGCAGAATTGTTGCCATATGACAACAATGGGTGATGATGTAACTAAAATTACTTACTTCTATAAGGAGGGTGAAAATGACTGAGAAAAGAAATATTGTCTGGACTGAAAATCGTAAGTTCAAAAACCGAAAGGGGGGGGGGGAACACAAGAGCATTAAAAAAAAAACTTCTTCACAAAATCAGAAAATAAGCCAAATCATAGGGGACTCCAGACTGTAACTTTGCCTAGGACACCAAAATCTCTGTAATCAGCCCTGCATATGGGTAGCCCTCATTTACAACCACAATTAGGACTGGCAAATGATGCTGTCGCTAAAAGAAACTGTGACTGTGCCTATGATCTTACTTCAGTTTTACTTTGTTTTTCAGACCCCGCAAAAGTCATAAATGCAAGGATTGGTCACAACATTATTTTTCATCACAGTCATAACTGTGAACAGTCCTAAAATGAGGCAGTCACTAAAGAAGGACTACATGTATTGTGTAATAAATAGGAAAATATATCTGTTCCAGAGGTCTTTATAAAAAAAGATGGTGTAGCAAGGTGTAACTCAGCCTTTTGGTTTTCCCCAATTCTTAATTGTATTTTCATTACATAGTTACTTAATTGGTTTCCTAATTTTGTTAAAATTCAAATTAAAACTTGAAATGTTAAAAACAATGCAAATAATAAAAACAATTATAATCAATATTTAATATACTGTAATTTTCGGTCTATAAGATGCACTCTCTTCCCCCTCCCCCCCCCAAAATGGGTGGAAATGTCTGTGCATCTTATAGACCGAATGTTGCCAAAGCCCTGCCCACCTGCCGACCCCCATCCTCTGCCTTCCAGCAATTTGCCTCCTTGCAGCAAACAGCAAACAGCCTGGTCAGCTTCAGCACAGCCTGATTTATCATGAGTAGCTGATTGGCAGTTGGATCGGGCTCCCAGAATACTGCCTATCAGGTGTTCCAGGCTGAGGGGGTTGCCACCGCTGCCTATCGCCACTGCCTGAAATGGGCCGAAAATGGGACACGTGGAGGCCGAAAGCGGGATGTGCGGAGACCAAAAAGGGGACATGTGGAAGTTGAAAATGGAGGCTGAAAATGGGGCATGTGGAGGTGGCAATAGGTGGCGATGGGCAGCGATGGGCAGCAAGGGTGGAACAGCTGATAGGCAGCATTTGTGGAGGCTGATCCAACCATCAATCAGCTGCTCATGATAAATCAGGCTGCATTGAAGCTTACCAGGCTGTTTGCTGTTTGCTGCAAGTAGGCAGATTGCTGGGAGGCAGAGGCAGGTTTTTTTTCTTGTTTTCCTTCTCAAAAGCTAGGTGCATCTTATGGTTTGGAGTATCTAACAGTGCAAAAAATACCGTAAGTTTAACAGCAGGATATGTTGTGTCTTTTAAAAAAGCTAACAAAGGGTTTAGCAAGAAATATATTCTAATGAACCACAAAGGCTAATAAAAAAGTTTGACCTCTGAGTTACCACAAGATGAACCTGCTCCCTCATCATTTTTGTGGTATAACCTTCCCAATGATATTTATTTTTGTTGGATTCACACAGCATGCCTATTTAAGTTTGAACTATTCTGGGATAGACTATCTGCAAATAATTGTCATAACTCCCTTTTGCTGTTTCAAATCTGAATCCAAACTGAGGTGGTCTCTCATCTATTCTGCTAAGGTCAGGAGATCTTGCCCTGCCCCTCTAGGCCCCACTTTCTCTTCAAAGAGCCTCAGCCCTAATTATTTTCTTCTCCATGGACAATCATTCCTCCCACTGTCCCCAAGAAAAAAGGAAAACATTCTGCTGAAGCAATATTTGCTGACACAACTGCCTGCCTACTTTCCACGAAGGGCGAATTTTAAGGAAAACCAAAACTTATATGGGGAGTCATCAACGTATGACCACAATTGAGCCCAACATTCCTGTTGCTAAATGAGACAGTTGTTAAGTGAGTTTTGCCTCATTTTATGACCTTTTTCCATATTTGTTCAGTGAAACACTGCAGTTGTTAAATTAGTAACACCATTGTTAAACAAATTTAGTACTCCATTGACTTTGCTAGTCAGAAAGTCACAAAAGGTGTCTATGGAGATTCTCAGTCATCCAGGTCATAGTTGTCCCAAAGGTGCTTTTAAGATGCTGAGCTAGCTATCAGAAGGTCGGCAGTTCAGCGGTTCAAATCCCTAGTGCTGTGTAATGGAGTGAGCTCCTGTTACTTGTCCCAGCTTTTTAGCAGTTCAAAAACACGTAAAAAATGCAAGTAGAAAAATAGGGACCACTTCGGTGGGAAGGTAACAGCGTTCCATGCGCCTTCAGCATTTAGTCCAGGGGTAGGTTCCAGCAAGTACTACTACCAGTTCACTTATGAGCGTGCCGCACACGCTTGCTTGATATGTGCTGTGCATGCATGCACGGTGCAATAAAAATTGCTCTTCACATGTACAGAAGCCAAAAACAAGATGGAAAACCGGTTCAGGGGCATGGCAGGCCTGAGTCATTGCTGGTTACAACAACCCAGGCTGCCAAACCATTACCGGTTCCGCCGAACCAGTTTGAACCAGTAGGAAACTTCCACTGGTTTAGTCATGCCATCCACATGACCACGGAGACGTCTTTGGACAGTGTTAGCTCCTCAGCTTAGAAATGGAGATGAGCACCACCCCTAGAGCTGGAAATGACTAGCACACATTTGCAGGGGAGCCTTTACCTTTACCTATCTCCTGTTTACAACACACTCCTTTCAGCAGTTCCAAGAAGTTCCACACCCATTTGCACTATTCAGGTGACCCTGAGAGCATAGATAAACCTCCAAGTGGACTCACCGACTCTCAGAAAGAGTGTTAATGACCAGATGACTGCAAGGAATATAAATCCATCCATCGTCCACCAGAAGATGGATGGATCCAAGAAGCTTTATCAGAACTGAAAAAGCTTATTGGATGAGAAGCAAAACATCTTCAAGGAAAAACAAAGTCCAGTTGTCTTTTGAAAAAAAGCATCTTTGGATCACAAAAGGTGATCACATGCAACCATCATAAATATGAGTCAGTTGCCAAGTGTCTGAATTTTGGTTATGAGATCACGGTAATAGTGCAATGGTGCAAAATTGTGAAAAACAGCCATAAGTCACTTTTTTCAGTGCTATTGCAACTTCAAACAGTCACTGAATGAACTGTTGTAAGTCAAGGACTGCCCTGTTTCCCTGAAAATAAGATCTCCCTAGATAATAAGCCTTCCCAAAAATATTGCAACACAGCAGCAGCCAGGAAGTGACCATGCTTGCCGGCTCCTGCACCTCAAAAATGATAAGATCTCCCCAAAAATAAGGCCAAGTGCTTATTTCGGTGGGGTCAAAAGAAAATAAGACCCTGTCTCGCATTACACTACTGTATATGGATCAGTAGTGTAATGTTTATTACAGCTATACAAAGATGCAGAATAGCATTTTTTACTGTGATAAAGTTTCTTTCTACTGGACCTTTTCAATTTCAGGTAAGTTATCTTTTTTTTTCTACCTACATTTTAATGAAAATGAACATTCTTAATGTGTGTGCATCCTCAGAAATTGTTTTTCCTAAGGAACAAAGCATCTGAAACAACTTTCCCCAGAGTTTGTAGGTGGGCAAAGGCACACTGGCATTTTGATTCATGTGCTACAGAAATCAGCAGTACCTGCTTTATCCTGTCCAGAAGTTATGTAATGAGCTGTGTGGGAGCCCCTTGTGGGTGGCAGAATCAAAAGCTGCAAAGACAAATAGTTTGTAAGAAAAAGTCTTCCTACTAATTGTGTGACAATCAATAAGTAAGCCATTGTTTGCTTCGGATGCCTGGCATCTTCTTTAGTGTTTTTCATCTATAACTTTGGCATTTATCAAATAAAATATGGTGCAAATTAATTTACCCAAACTGATGTTCCTTCAGCTCTTGCTTCTTTTTCTTGTGGTTTCTTTCTTTTTCTAGGGAGAGATTTAAAAAAAGATACAGAGTGGTTAAGAAATAGAAAAGGCTTCTCTCTCTTTCTCCATCCTTTCTCCCTTTCCACTATCACAGGGGTGTCAAACTGGCAGCCCAGAGGCCAGATGTGTCACGCACCAGCCACGCGCACTCCAGCTCCACAAAGGCAAAAAAGTCATGATACATCATGTGAAACGATCGAGTTTGACACCCGTGCACTAGTGTGTCACATGCATTAAATCACAATTAGTTGTAAAACTGCTTCTCACCATTAAAAAACCCCCACATTTATAGGCAGGTTATACTGAGTTAATTATTCCAAGTTAATAATAAAATCAATCGTCATTATCATCATCATAAAAATGGATTGAAGGACAAAATAGTGATTCCTCACTGCCAACATCCCCTACAGAAGCTTATTGGACTGACTTCCATGTGACTTCAACTCTAATGAGTTGCCAGTATCTTCTACTGGATGTATGTAGGATAGCACTCTTGTTGAACCATTAACTTTCAACCTTCTTCACCATTCTTCTGGGCATTGTGGTTCAACTCACTACATTTACCACCGTAGTAAATTATAAAGTTCGATACTTTCCTGACTTCTGAATGACTTCTGCAAGAATATCACAATGGCTCCATGCATGATGCTATTGTTCATGAAACTGAAACCTTCAAGTAGAAACCAGCAAAGTAGTTGTGTGTGTAGTTTGAACAACGCATTCTAATTTAATTTTTGACTGGTCTAGGAGTCCCTCCAACTGAAATTCAATACCAAATGAAATGTAGTGGGCATAGAAAATGGTCTTAAAGTTCAGTCAGAAGCTTCATTAACAAAGCAATGATCTGACAAGTGCAATTTAGGCCATTTCAAGAAACAAACTTGAGAAAACACCTTAGACAGATCCCTCCCTAATTCAAATGAACATAAAGCAAGGGAAGAGGGAAGCACATTCAGATGTGCAAGAGTATAGCTATTCTAATAAAAATAGTTTTAGACTTAAATGGCGTTAGTTTCTTAGTCTAGTCTACCCTCAGACTGACTTCTAGGTAGTTTATGGTGATGATGATGATGGTGTGAAAATTGTGCATTGCTGGGCCAAAAAATGTAAAGCCAGTAAAGCAAGATGAACTGAACTGTGTGATCAAGAATGAGATACACAACCTGTGACAGCCTCTAATATCTTTCACATGAGAAAGGCTGATGAACTGATTAAGGACAATCAGCAAATCTCTCCAAAAAAAATTGCTGTCAAGCTTGGCATTTTACAGGAACGTATGGGTCATATTATTGGTGTCTTTCAATATTGGAAGTGTTTCTCTCATACTGACAGCAGAGATGAAAGCCTTAAGAGTTGATATTTGCCAGCAATTGTTGTCACACGCAATTGTTGACAATGAGAGAGAGAAAGTTCTTTGCAGCACTGTGACAGCAGATAAAACATGGATTCATCATTATGATCCAGAAAGTAAGGATCAGTCTATCGAATATTGTCACAAATCTTTAGTTGTGGTAAAAAAAATAATCAAAATCCAGGCTTTGGTAAAACTCATGATTATAGTTTTTGATGATATTTTGGTGATGGCATTATTCACATGGATTTCCTTAAACCTGGCATTGCTACCAGCTCAGACCACTATACTACAACGATTAAGCGGAATTTAGAAACTTTTTTTTTGCAACATGACAATGCTAAGCCTCATATCTCATGAACAATCCAAAAAGTACCCATGAACTTGGAACTCACCATGCAAGTCCATCTGCCAAGGATACATACTTGATGTTTTGGGACTTCAAAGTTTTACCTAAATTGAAAAAATACATTGGTGGGGATCTGTTCATCCCAGATGAAGTGGAAAGGACTGTTGGAACCTGGCTGAAGAGACAAAGTGTAGAATATTTTTGTAACAGCTTTAAGAAGTGTATCCATTGTTGACACAAGTATGTAGAGTGAATGATGGGGATTATGTAAAGAATAAAGTAGAGGTAATGAAAGAGATGTTTTTAGGGATCATTTTGTTTCTTTTCTTAAGACATCTATTTTTAAAAAAAAGTTATGGAGATGGTAGCATTATTTGCCATTCAACTCTTGATTTTTAGGTACACATATCAGTATTTAGTTTATATGCCCATTTTTAACAATAACAAATGTGAACCAAATGTATAGCCAAAGGCATAGTTGATTTCCAAAGATATGCCAATAGCAAAAATTATCGCACATCAATTCCATGACGATGGATAGATTTCAAAAGGCTCACCAATGTGGATGGGAAAAGAACATTACAGCTTTATTTTCACTTAGCTTAAATTTAGCTTGTCTTGTTATTGATATAGTGAATTGCATATAGCACTACATTACATATTCGTTATTTTTTAATATTGTGATGAGTATATTTCAACTTATTTCCTTCGCCATACAGTTCATATCTAGATATTTGATTTAATGCCTTTAAGTAGAGAACCCGTTTGGTCTAATGATGGCTAACCTTTTTTGGCTCTATGCACTTGACCCCCCACTCCCCGCCCATATGCACACACGACCAGCTTTTGGTATGGGTTTTTTTTTGCCCTCCCCAGGCTCCAGAAGGTTTCTAGGAGCCTGGGCAGGGTGAAAACAGCTTTCCCTCCCCCTGGAGGCTCTCCGGAGGCTTCAGAAGCTTCCCTGAAGCCTCCAGAGGGCAAAAAATGGACCTACGGGGAACCCGGAAATTCAGGAATGGTGACTTCCAATTTGTTCATAGGGGCGATTTTCGACCTTCGGAGCCTTAGGGTCCTTTAGGAGGCTTACCTGAAGGCTCCAGAGGGCAAAAACCGGCCCTATGAGAAAATTGGAAGTGACCTCTTGTTTAGCCATAGGGCCAATTTTCACCCTCCGGAGCCTTCTGGGAAGCATCCTGAAGGCTCCGGAGGGGGGGAAATGGTCCTGTGAGCAAACAGGAAGTCCATTCACAAACTTCTGGTTTGCCCATAGGCCCAGTTTTTGCGCTTCAGAGTCCTCAAAAGAAGACTGAAGTCAGCTGGCCAGGACGCACATGCGTGCTGGAGCTGACAGGGCAATGCCTTGCATGCCCATACAAATGGCTCAGTGTGCCACCCGTGGCACGTGTGCCATAGGTTCACCATCACAGGTCTACTGGTTAAGACACCAGACTAGAGAGCAGGAGACAATGAGTTCTAATCCCACCTTAGCCATGAGAGCTAACTTGGGTAACTTTGGCCAGTTGCTCCCTCTCAGCCTACCTCACAGGGTAGTAGTTGTGGGGGGAAGGAAGAGGAAGATGTGTTGGATATATTACCACCTTGAGTTATTGATTTATTTGTGAAATTAGAAATACAATGAAATATTTCTGAGAAGGAGTCTAAAGGTTTCTCCAGACTCTGAAAGGAGCCCATGGAACAAAATAATTAAGAACTCTGATTGAAGAAGATATTGTGAAAGAGGGCAATGCTTTGTGCTAGGACACATGTTGAAATATCTGTGCAAGCAAGCAAGGTACATCTACACACAGAAGCAGCTCTCTATTGTATTGACCATGCAAGGATCTTGTTTTAGTAAAAGTCCTTCTGTTTCCATTGGTAAACAAACTTCTCTGCATTTAATCCACTGATTGATCTGAACAATAACCATATGTGACAAGAATGCACAAGAGTGGCACCTATTGCTCTCAAAACTGAAATGCATATGTTACTTTTGTATCAGCTTGCTGTCGATGCCTGCATATTACTTTGTGCCTTGTCATCTTATTCTTATTCTTCAAACAAAATCACTTCTCCCAAGGCAAAAATTTCAAGCTCTTTTTCTCCAGGGTTTCATTTAGAATGACAAAGCCTAGCAAAGCAATGTCAGCGGAGATCCATTTTCCTCTCAGATTGGTTAGTGATTATGCGAGGAGGAAAATGCTATATTTTAACCAAAATGGGTAAAGTCAGAGTGGATGTTTGTCAACATGTCACAGTTTTGTTGCTGTTAAAAGCATATAGCTTTTTATCTCTGTTTTTTTTTTAATCATCACTCCAGTGGAACACAGGCTTTCAGTGTGTTCATTTTGTTTTAAAATGCAGGCTAATCCTTTGGGCTCCTCTTAACTCTTCTTTCTCCTTAGGGCAAACCAGCTTGAGATCTGTTTCCTACATCATTCCTCTCACTATTTTCTCTGACTCATTGTTTTCCAAGCAGCAATCTTCTCCAGAGTGATCAAAGGGAGCTTAAAAAATGCGGTGGTGTATATAATTGAAATATGATCCTTCATTTTGTTTACTTACCAAATAAGATGTCTGGGTTCCCCACCCCCTTCTAGTTATTAGTTTATCCATTTCCCCTCCCCTTCATGCAAACAAACAAACAAACAAAAATGTTGCAATTGTGCTCTACTGCATCTAGTGGCAAAGCTATCAGTAGACCTCAGAATCTGATCTACCGCCTGGTTCTGTGACTGTGACTAGAAATTTAAGGATATAATTCAAAGAACTAATTCATGAGGGTAGAATTGTCCCTGTTTCCTCAAACCTCTCCCTGCCAAATAGGAACCCTTCCAAGCTGCAGTGCAAACCATGGGAAAGTTTAAAAGGCATTTCAATTGCATTTGGAAACTAAATGAGAATCAGTACCCTGTCTGAATCTATAAACTGTTTATTCTGAAAACCAATTATCAAAGAGTAATGTTTAAAGAAAAAAGATGTCAATATTAGGAAGAAAACTGAAGAATGTTTCTCCTTCTGCAAAGCAAAACCTAGTGATTTTTATTATACTGTTAATACAACATCCCTAACACATCCCTAGTGCCACGTAATGGAGTGAGCTCCCGTTACTTATCCCAGTTTCTGCCAACTTCGCAGTTCAAAAGCACATAAAAAGTGCAAGTAGAAAAATAGGGACCACTTTGGTGGGAAGGTAACAGCGTTCCGTGCACCTTTGGTGTTTAATCATGCCGGCCGCATGACCACAGAGACGTCTTTGGATAGTGCTGGGTCTTCAGCTTTGAAACAGAGATGAGCACCGCCCTCTAGAGTTGGGAACGACTAGCACATATGTGCGAGGGAAACTTTTACCTTTACTTTAACACAACATGCTTTGGGACTATCGATTACATATCCATACATCAACATATTTTTATTCATTTTACACATATAAAAAATATCTTCATTAATTGCAGTTCTCAGATCCCCAGAGACAATTATTTCAAATATCTAATCTCATTTTTGATTATTATTTTTTTGGAATTTTATTTTAGGAGATATCTTAAAACAGCTTGGAAGTAATGCTCTTCTGGGTTCATTTCCAAGTGGGGGGAAAGACACTGGATTCATGGAAGTTGCTTGGAAAGAAGGTTTATTGATGGTGGACAGGACCACGTGGTTTGAGGTCCTGTGGGGGAAAGAGAAGAGGTGCTGAGAGTGCTCTGGTTTTATGCCCTCTCTGGGTTTTTGAATTTGAGCTTGTATTCTGATTGGTTGTCAGACTCCCATGGGGCCATGCAGGGGCAACTCTGTAGAATATCCTGAGTCCCAGGCTTGGTTGAGCCTTGCTGGATGATGTAATCTTCCCAGGTGATATGTGGTGAGATGGGTAGAGGACTAATGCTATCATGTCCTGAGGTCTATGTCTTAATCCTATCACTCTGGAGCTGAAGGAGAGGGCAGAGAGCTGCAGGAAACTGCTTTGTCTTTTAAAAAATGTTTCTCCTTTTCTCATCCAGGGAAATATAATAGTCTGCCTTTTTAATATTTCGTACCGTGTTTCCCCCAAAATAGGACATGCCCTGCTAATAAGCCCAATTGGGCTTTTCAGAGCATGCGCTATAATAAGCCCACCCCCGAAAATAAGCCCGCCCCAACTATTTAAGCGCATGCGCAACCGGACCCCACCATTACTACTGTACCACCTACCGGTACATCTTGCGGGGCAAAAAGAGCGCTCGTTGCAAAAAGAGCGCTCATTGCAAAAACAGCGGCAGGCAAAGCAAAGTGCTTCCATCTCCCGCCCTTCCCTTCTGCGCAAAAGCAGCCACCGCAAAAACAGAGGCAGGCCAGCAATGCGATCACTCCCTCCTGCCTGTTCCTTCTCATGCAAAAAAAACCACCGCCCACCCCAATGGTAAAGGCAGCCTTCCTGGTTCCTTTCCCCACTGTCCCTTTAATGAGGGGTGGCAGTTGGGGGGGAGAAGCAAGGCACGCCTCTTACCTTTCCAGATCTGTTGCGTTCCTTGCCCTTTCACCCATTGAATCCCCTTGTAAAAAAAAACCTCATGAAAGGACGAGGAAAGCAACGGACCTGGAAAGGTAAGAGGCATGCCTCGCGGCCCAATACCACTCACCTCGCCCCAATAGTAAAGGCAGCCTGCCTGGTTCCCTTCCCCGCCATCCCTTTAGCAAGGGGTGGCAGGTGGGGAGCAGAAGCAAGATGTGCGTCCTAGCACTACCAGAGACTGACAGCTCCGCTGCGTTCCTCGCCCTTTCACCCATTGAATCCCCTTGTAAAGAAAAACCTCGCGAGTTGAACTCATGAGGTTTTTTTTTACAAGGGGATTCAATGGGCGAAAGCGTGAGGAACGCAATGGACCTGGAAAGGTAAGAGGCGTGCCTCGCTTCTCCCCCCCCACCTGCCACCCCTTGCTAAAGGGACAGTGGGGAAAGGAACCAGGCAGGCTGCCTTTACTATTGGGGCTAGGTGGGTGGTGTTGGGCCGTGAGGCGCGCCTCTTATCTTTCCAGCTCCATCGCATTCCTCGTAATTGCATTCAGGGAAGCCCCTGGTAAAAAAAAACCTTCTCACGATTTCAAGAAGTTTGTTTGAACTCACGAAAAGCTTTTTTTTTTGCCAGCTGCTTCCCTGAGCACAATGGCGAGGAATGCGACGGAGCTGGAAAGGTAAAAGGCACGGCTCACTTCTCACCTGCCCCAGAAAATAATAAACCCTCCTATAATAAGCCCAAGGCCATATATTGTGGGGCAAAAGAAAATAAGACCCTGTCTTATTTTCTGGGAAACATGGTAGAATATTTCATTTTTCTAGGAGAGGGGTGGGTACTAACTTCCTACACAAGAATCAATGAAAAGGAAAGGAAAAAATAGAGATTTGAAACATAATATTGAATAGTTTTCAAATTAGTGCTAGATGTTGCACATTAAATATCTTATTTTAATTTAGAACGTTGTTACTTCAGAATATTATTACAATCCAGTTAATATGAACTAATTAACTACCCTAGTGTTCTGTCCCAAGCCTCTACAATATATATATGGATGCAGACTTGGCTATCTGCCACAACTAAGGAGGGAGATAAGCAACCCCTTGGCTGGGAGCCCAGAAAGCTATCTCTATGAAACAAGACTTGAACTCATAAAATTCTCCCAATCTTTCTCTAGGGCTGGATCAGTATATTGTTATTTCCTGCAAAATTCCCCTCCCATCGCCCCACCTATAAGCTCTCCGGGAGGGGCCAATAAGTAGCCACCTCTTCCTATTTCCTTCTGTGACCCTTATTCCAAAGCTGCTCCCTCCTCCTCGCAGCCCTATGTATACGTACCTCAGGGACAGCCTCCCGCTGTTCTTCCTCACTGCTCCCTGACTCAGATGCCACCTGGTGGTCAACAGATCTCTCTAGTCCCTGCTCTGACTCCGAACACCCCCCAGAGTCTTCCTCAGCCTCCAGGGCAGTCCCAAAGTGTTCATCCCTGTCAGATTCCACCAACAGCTCAGCTGGCCGCTGTTGGGCCACAACACCTAGTCAGTATACTGTAACTCATAAGTCAAAAAGAAGGAATACAGATTTTTGTCGGCAATTCCATTTTTCTGTTTATAAAATGGGGACTTGTAATGGTGTGGGAATCACCCAGGATCTATTTATAACCTTCAAATAAGCTTGAAGAGTGAATTAGAGGCAACTTTTTTAACTAAGTTGACAATTCAGATTAAGTTGGTTTGAATCACTGATTCAGAATGAAGTGCATTTGAATAGACACGAATGGGTATGAAATTGTCAGATCGCTTTGAGGGAACCTAACTCTATATATCATCTTGATCTGAAGATTTATTCTGAAGGAGTGATTCAAATAAAGTCTTTAAAATCACTGTTACACAAGCCTAGTGATTTGGATATCCCAGATTGTTAAGAAACCTGAGGAGTTATTGGAAACATGGAATGAAATTCAGTGTATATTGAACAATATCAGCCAACAAGTCCAGCAAAGCCACAATTCCTATTCCCTATTCTCTCTGTCATTCAAGCATGCATTAAAATATTCAGGGACTGAAGAGTTGACGGAATGGACTACTCGCTACAGGACAACTTGCAGCAGGACAATTTAACAATTCAATTTAATTATTTAAAATTTTAAAAAAAATTCATTCACATTTCATTCTGTCTCTCCTTTTGCACCCTTTCTTTAATGATTCCACCATTTCTTTGATATTAACGTAACTCTTCTCCAGCAACAATTTGTTCTACAACAAATTGTCCGTGGCAAGTTGGCCCATGGTCAGTTGACTATGGCAAGTTGGTTGGGATGAGTTGGCCATGGCAAATTGGCAGCGGCAATTGTTTGAGTAGAAAGAAAAAAAAACTACTTTTCAAGAACATATTTTTCACGCTGTTAGATTCTACTTAGCTTCTTTTAAACTGCAGTAAAGAGAGAGACGTCTTCTCAATATTGACTCTAAGTAATATTACATGTTTACAAAGCACAGGACAACCTAAGTAGTAATTGGCAGAAAAAAATAACCTGCAATGTTTTTTCTCATTTTCCAAGACTAGTTTGATGTAATAATTAAGGCACCAGGCTAGGAACTTTGGGAATTCCATTTCTGTCTTAGGCACAAAGTCAGTTGGATGATCTTCAGCCAGTCATTTTCTGTCAGCTTTAGGAAAGAATTTAGCAATTATTTAGTTTTTAGCTGACCAAAGTATGCAGCTTCTCTGGTTTGCTATACTTCAATCCCAAGAGACAAACAGTCAAACAATGTAGCTCTGAGAGGTCAATTGCTTGAAAGGTAATTAAGAACTTTGGTTTCTTGGTTTGAGTCTTCCTGGTTTGAGTCTTCCTCAATTTCTGGGGAACATATTCTAAGAAAGATTCAGATAAATCAAAATAAGGCGTGAAAACAGTGGCAAGAGTGATCAGAAGATAGGAAATTACAACCCACAAGAAACTGAGGTGAGGGTGTATTGCATTTAGTCCTGAAAAAAGGCAACTGAACGCCAGAAGTTGTTACATAGAAGAAGATCAGAAACTGCTCTTAGTCTTCCAAGTGTATAGGATGTGGAACAGCGTTCTTAAATAACAAAAAGACAGATTATAGCTGTATATTATGGATGTCTCATCCTTACCAAACAAGAATTTGACACTAGCACTAATTATCCTAAGAGTTGGTGAGCTCCTTTCCACCAGATGTATTGTAACAGCAACAAGGCAGCCATCTGTTTTGGGATAGTTGTAAATTCTCACCGTGTAATGTTATTTTATGCTGGGCAATTAACAAAATAAAAATTGATGATATGGTAACAGGAAGTAAGAAGGCCAACTGAACTCTTAAGTTGAGGATTTTTATTTTCCTGCCTAAAACATATGTGAAGGAGTATATAATGAGACTTTAGTTGATGAAAACAATTTCTGGGCTATTTTTGAAAAAATTCTAGGGGCATGATTCTTTCACTATGTTATAAATATGGAGATACCATGTATCAGGAAATAGGTGTGACAATTTTATTAAAATAAAGTTTATCTGACAAATCTCTTTTCTTTAACCTTTCTGTTTCATAAGTTACTCATATTAGTGTAGCAGTATGTTACATATCGGTATACACATACAGTATATTATCCCAAATCCACCCTTGTCAAATAGTTATCAAATATCAATGATTTGTGTAGCTGATTGCTGGGAACGGAACTATAGCTAGGAAAAGTAAAGTTAAAGAAGAAAATCCATTTCAGATAGTTGGGACCATCTCAAATTGTTTGATAATTAATGTCTAAGTAGGCAATCAAATTGTTTGCTAGAGAACTAGAAGGCAAATGCCTCCAAGGAGGAGGAGGGGAAGCAGAGGAAACCTAGCTCTTTGTATAAAAGGAACATCTAGAAGTGCTGTGATTCTATCAAGGCAGGGGTTTTGTGACTTGTGAGAATGCTGTGCTAATTGATTCCAAGTATATTCAACTTATTTGAAAATAGAGATAGGGCTTAGCAATACTTGGAATTCAAACCGGACTGTGACGTTCCTGGTGCTTTCTGAGCTTGGTTGTTTGCTTGTCCATGTTGTATTGCTCAACTAAGTAATATCAGCACGAGAGGTAGGATTTGCTCCGTTTATATACAATAGTTTGCTTCACCAATGTGATGGCAAGTTTTCTCCTTGGTAGTTCCTTGATTAGAGTATTGTTTTCTGCTTGGTCATTTGCCTGGTGCTGATCCCTGCTTATCTGGGTGTTAGTTGTTGGAGAAGATGTCTTCTGGTCCTTTTGTTTCCTTTTAATTGTCTCTTTTGAATGGTGTGTAAATGTGGCTTATGTAAAGGACTTTAGGACTTCAGTTCAACCTTCCTCGAAAGAAATTCAGGTCTGGAACATTTAATACCTTGTGCATTATGTAATAATATACTTCCTATTATAAAAATAATAAATTGTTCAATAATAGTTTTAATTTAACCAACTAATCATAAATTAATTGGTCCAGATGACTTCACAGTCTTGTTTTATAAGGAACTGGGAGATATAGTATCTTAATTCTTAAAATTAGCTATTCTTTTTAGCTCTATAGTAAGAAAGAGTTTAATTTCAAATCATGGACAAAGTCTAGAGTAATCCTGCCTCTTAAACCAAATAAAGATTTAAAAAAACTTTGTAGAATCTTTTGGTTCTATAGCTTTGCTCAATCAAGATTTAAAGTTTTTTTACAGCTTGTTTGGCAAGAAGGTTAAATTCTCTCAGAGAGTGCTATATAAACGCTAATCAAACAGAATTTATTAAAGGCATAAAGATTGCAGATCCAATTTGCCACATTCTGAATTGCATGCATTACAGTAGACATACTAAAATTCCCTTAGGTATTCTTATTTTAGATATTTTTAAACCCTTTGATCAACTGCAATAGCTGCAGTTGATTATATTGGTGGAAAATCTTCAAATAGAAATTGGATCAATTAATATTCTTAAACAAATACATGCTGAATCCTTTGCAACAATTCAAATAAGTTTCTGGAATACAGAATCATTTGCCATTCCTAGAGGCACAAAGCGGAGATGACTACAATTTCTCTTATTATTTACAAATGTAACTGAAGCTTTAGCTTAAGCTATTAGATATAACTAGTTTTTCAGAGACCGCTTAATCAACAAAACTAAACATAAGTTCAATCTTTCTGCAGATGAGTAATATCACCATATCCTATCTGTGTAACTGATAACAATTACATGTTCTAGAGTTGAGCCAAAATGTCAGCACAAACTTTTAAAATTTCATGATATTCTAAAAATTGCTTAAAATATAAATAAACATAGTATTAGGGAGTTCAAAAAACTCTACTTCAGTTTTTGTGAATTAAACTTTGTTTCTGCTTTGGTTCCTAAACTTTGTTTTTTAAAAGAAAAAATGGGAAATGGGAAAATATAAAGTTCCGACTCAGAAAAGTTGTGGCAATTAAGGTAATTTTATTCCCTAAATTATATTTATTTCAAGTTTTATTATTCCAGTTCATTTATCTGTATTAAATCTTAAGACAATGTCAACAAAATATTTATTAATTTTGTACTTGCTGGGAAAAGTTAAAGCTTTCTAAAAATATATATATCAAAAGTGTTATATTTTAAAATATCCCAAGATGATATCCCACATTATCCCAGAAATTCCAAATTTATATTTTTATTATTTGGATTTCCACTTACAAAATATTATATGATTATTAGCAGAGATGGAAATCAAAATCTGGGTTGAAAATAGCTGCTTGGATACTAAAATGTCCTAATTGCTACCAGCTTCTATTAAAAGGTTTAAAGCTGATAATATTTTTGTAGTGCTAATTTCAAAATCTAGAAAAAATGTTAAAGACTTTAGCTCCTCCTTGTTCTCCTCTTATTTCTATTTTTAGCCATCCTACATTCCCTTTATATGTTACTACATTTTATAAACCAACAGTCAATCAATTATACAGAGTGAAGCTATTTCACCATTCTGGCAGTCCCATTAATTTAGAGTTGATAATTAATGAATTAACTTCTTCAAAATGTGCTTGGCTATTTCAGTTGCAATTTAGATCCTCCAGCAATAAAAGCTGAAGCACACCCTTGATAAACTTTGAAGTAGGATATTGAATCATTCAGATTCATCTAAAGGATGTATCTCTGTATTATATAACATTATCATAGAACAAACATGCCAGCTTCTAATTGGTTTGAAAATGTCTTGGGGAAAATATTTCCAACAAAAAATTAAGAATCAAAAAGTGAAGCAAAATATGGATGGAAGTTTGTGTCAATATCCTCATCCCAAATTAAAGAAAATATTCTTAAACTATTCCATAGATGTTATATGGCTCCTTATAAGCTAGAAGGTATGAATTTTAAAAAGAGAAAAATTCCACCTCTTTTTGTTGGATTGGCAGTGAAGAAAAGGAAACGTATTTCCACTTGTAGTGATCATGTCCCCATATCTTTTCTTTCGGTTCAGAGGTGTTTCTGGAGTTATAAATAAAGTTATAAATAAATAAAAATTTAATGCGTCCCCAATTGCTTTGCTGAAAGTCTCACACAAATATTTTCTCTAAAAAATTAGTGGTATTTTTGTTGACTGCAGCTAGAATGTGTAGAGCTAAACACAGGAAAGATAAAACTATAACCTATTGTTGCTATGATATGTAACCATTGCTGTGAAGTTGACTTGCATTCTTCCCCTGCGTTCTGGTCAAGGTAAAGTTAAAACTTTCTCAGATACATGATCTGATTTTATCTTATGCTAACCAGGATAACCATATTTGTTTTATGCCAGATTAACATATTAATGTATGATATCATGAGCCATAGTGGCACAATGGTTAGAATGCAATGATGCAGCCTAGTCCTATTGACTGCCAGTTGCAGTTCGGCAGTTTGATTCTCACTGGCTCAGGGTTTATTTAGCCTTCCATCCTTCCAAATTCAGTAAAATAAGGAGCCAGACTGTTGGGAGCAATACGCTGACCAGTAGTCGGATTCGACATTTTTTATTACCAGTTCTGTGCATGTGGCGTCGTAGGTGTGGCTTGGTAGGTGTGGCAGTGGAAAGATACTGCAAAATCCACATTCCCTTCCCATCCCATTCCAGGGCAAGGATACTGTAAAACCCTCATTCTCTCCCCACCCCACTAACCTGCTTTCCAGCTCTGTTCTCCTGTGCAGGGCAACAGAAGAAGACCCAGCAAATCAGCTGGGATGTCGATCAGCTGGGACTCGGGAGGCAGCGAATAGATGGGGGCAGAGCCAGCCAGAGGTGGTATTTGCCGATTCTCCAAACTACTCAAAATTTCCGCTACCTGTTTGCCAGAACCCGCCAAAACTGGCTGAATACCCCACTCTGATGCTGACTCTTTAAACTGCTTAGAGAGGGCTGAAAAGCACTGTGAAGCGATATATAAATCTAAGTGCTATTGCTACATTAAGCATTATTAATAGGTGGTTTTATTGTTTTTTCTTAACCCCCCTTTTTAATCCTTGTATGTATGCATTACATTTTCTAGCACTGCTTATAGCTGCTATAATTTTTTAGAAATAAAAAAATAGAAAAATCTTTCATAAACAATTACATTATTCAATCTTAGTTATTCTTTAGTTAATCAACAAATTCATTCCATCGTGCTTTTCAGACAACTATTGATTTCTGAAGAAGCAGTTATGAAAATCAGATGCAGGACTTATTCTTGAATATTAAAAGGAAAAAAAGTGAATGCCTTTCCCTGTTGCAAGGGAAATGCTTGAAGATTGAGAGATAGAGAAAAACACACAAACACACATGGAGAGAGAGAGAGAGAGAGAGAGAGAGAAAGAGAAAGAGAAAGAGAGAGAGAGAGATGGGATGACTCTTCTCATATACAGGTGGTCCTTGAGTTACAATCACAATTAAAACAAAAAATTCAGTTGCTAAGTAAGACATATGTTAAGTGAATTTTCCTCATTTTATGACCTTTCTTGCCACAGTTCACCCTAGTTCACTACAACTGTCATAAATATGAGTCGGTTGAGAAGCATCTCAATTTTGATCACATCATGGGGATGCTGCATGGTTGTAAGTATGAAAAATAGTCGTCAGAGGTCACGTTTTGCAGTACTATTGTAACTTTGAATGGTCACTCAATGCAAGTGGAGGACTAACTATGCAAGGAGACAAAAAGATTCAAACTCTCACACAAATTTAGGAAGGTTGTATTAGCTTTGAGAGGCCAGATGGGGAAAATGGCCAGATGAGCTAGTTCTACTTTATTGTAAAGTTAAATTAATGGCATCTTGCAAGTCTGAAAGTGTATATATCCCTCCCATCCCCTTTACACCCAAAAAACTAGAAGATTCTGAGAACCTGAGCTTCCCTGCTGCAGGCTAGGTTGCCTTTTGTTTGACCATTCTGTTGACTGCATCTCTTGACTTTGTCTCCCAAGCTTATTCCCCCATGCCATCACCGTTTGGTTATGGCTAATTCCTAGGACTCTGTGGAATACAACTGGAGAAACGGTGCAATGTGGTCAGTGGGAATGCTTAGACCAGGGGTATCCAAACTTGGGAACTTTAAGATTTGTGGACTTCAACTCCCAGAATTCCCCAGCCAAATGGGACTCCCAAGCATATGCTTTTAGTCATCTCTTGTACCATGCTTCTTATAAAGAGCAATGTTGGCTGCTGCAGCCTTCTGGCAGAATTGTTTTTCTTAAATACAGATAATATTTTCTCCCATTGCCATTATCATTAAGAGATACCTCTGAACTAATTGATTTATCCTCATCTTTTACTACGCGTCTCTGTTTGCTATTATTACCAGGGATGATGCCAAATATTTCTCTCTTGTTTAGCAGAGAGATTTTTTTTTTGCCTTCAGCACAGATATTTGTTGAATACAGCTGTCTTACACTGTTTGGGATCGTGGTGTCTTAGTTAATAGCTTAAAATAACAGTTTATCATAACATATGAGGTCAGTTTTTTTAGTTGGACCATTAGCTCAATACTATCATTCTTGGGTTCTCTGGAGTCTGAAGTAGGACAATTGTTGGTTTATTTTCCAACTCTACCTGAAGATATCAGGGGTTGCACGTGAGACCTTATGTATGCTAAACATATGCTCTACTCCTGGCATCTCTGGAGCTCAGACAGTATGAGTTGACAAGAAATTATTCACAAATACATGTAATAAGATGCATAATTTCTTCTTTATAACAGCTTCTCCAAACAGTGCTATAACAGTTTTCAGTTTTTCTTAAGTGTGCCTTAAATCTCATACATGTGAATGAGCTTATTATAGCACTTGCACTAGCACTTAGACTTATATACCGCTTCACAGTGCTTTTACATCCCTCTCTAAGCAGTTTACAGAGTCAGCATATTGCCCCCAACAACCTGGGTCTTCATTTTACCCATCTTGGAAGGATGGAAGGCTGAGTCATCCTTGAGCCTGGTGAGATTTGATCTGCCCAATTGCAGGCAGCTGACAGTCAGCAGAAGTAGCCTGTAGTCCTGCCTTCTAACCACTGTGCCACTGTGGTATTATATATGTGTATAGGAGCACTTTGGACAGTCCATCCATCCTTCACGTTAGTGTTGTCCAAGGCTGAGAATGCACTCTCCTCTCCTATTTAAATAGCAATCACTTAAGGAAACTTCCCACACTGAATATAGCTTTCATCAGCCAAATGCTGCAACCTCCAATTGCCACTTAAGTGCCCGTGTGCATTTGAACAGTGGAAGATTTGACAAACATCTGGCAGACCACCCACCATCCATGAATAACAGGCTGTGTTCAGCTTGCCACAGATTTTATGACCACAAATTTTATGGGCCTGCTAAGCTAAGTTCCTTTCATTGCTTTCCCTGTTTGGTTGTTTATTTGCTTGTTTTATCTAGAATGTGCTGCATATATGGAAATTTGCCCAGTCCTTTTGCTAGTTAGGTTTTGAGAAACAATACATTCATGCAGATGTGACAATAGAAAGATAAGCATAACATGAGGGGAAAAAACCCAGACAATTGTTTCTATAAAACTTTTCAAGAATGTTTGCATGAGCCAGGCTTACTGGAAAACATGACTGTAATTCCTGGAGAATACACAGGATGAGTGTTAAAAGCAAGTATGTGACTGATGTTCCTACTTCAAGAATGCTAGAATGATTTCTCACTTATGGTATACCATCCAATATCCCTGATTTAATACCTATTATTCACCATATATTGAGAACTAGAGATCAGCTGATGGCTTTGATAAGGCAGTTTGCTCTATTACTCCTGCTTCCCCCCCTCCCCCCAATGTTATGATTATCTTTCTATTGTCACATCTGTATGAAAGTCAATCTTTGTGGTAGTGGATTAATTAATAGAATATTTACTGAAAGACATTTGACCAAAGTGCATTGGACCCCCCAAAAAAAGTTTTGTTGTGACTTTTGTTGCATCTATTTATCTGTTTTAAATTATGCTTGAAATAATGGGAAATATATTTATGAGTTTCTTTCATTCTTATTGATATTACTTCCTCTGTTCATTTCTTTCTCCCTTCTCTTCTTACATGCACACACATACCTAGTGTACATAGAAGATATGTGTACTTCCATACAGATAGTCTTCAAACAATTTGTTTAGTGACTGTTCAGAATTACAATGGCACTGTAGAAGGTGATTTATGACCAGATCTCATAGTTGCAACTGTTGAAGTGTCCCCATGGTGACATAATCAAAATTTGAGCACTTGGTAGCTAGCATGAATTTATGATGGTTGCAGCATCTGGGATCATATGATCACCATTTGCTATCTCGTCAGCCATCTTCCAACAAGCAAAGTCAATGGAAGAAGCCTTAACAACCATGTGAATTTGTGTAGTGATTAACTCGACAACTATGGCAAAAAAAAGTCATAAATTTGGACACAACTCACTGAACTGCCTTGCTTAGCAACAGAAATTCTGGTCCCAATTGTGGTCATAAGTCAAGGATAATCTGTATGTCCACATAATCACACACACATTTACACATTTGTAAAGTTTATCTGAGGTCTCTACAATTCTCCTTTCTTTTGTCAAGTATTTGTTGGATTGTGAATAATGCTTTGAACTATTCTCCTGTGTCTAGAAAGATATTTATAATGAAATACTTTCTGGCATAATTTGCAAAACTTCCACAACCCTTAAGGAATCATTTTTCAAATGATTTAGTCCTGCTTTAGGCATGAAAGACACTTGTATGATCTTGGACCAGTCGCTATTCCTCAACCCAATTCCCCTCACAGGGTTGTTGTGAGGAAAACAGGATGAAGACACATTATTATGTATGTTCCCCACATTAAATTATTCATAATAATAAAGGCAGTATTTTTTAAAATAAAAATAAAAATGAATCTCTTTCTAGTTACATTGTTTTTCAAGTTTTGTCTCCCAAGTCGCACCTATACAAGTTACCGGGGATAAATTGTTTTCTAGCTTCCAAGCATGTAACTTAATATACATCTGTATGTAACTTAATATACAGATGTGTGTTTGAGAAAGTCAAGAAAGATGTTTAAATACACCTGCATATAATTACTCTGGTAGGAATTTCTATGTAGTTGGTAGGTTTATACCATAGTGGAAAGTCCAGAAATAGTATATATTCTAAAATAAGGCTGTTCCTTGCTAGCCTTTCCAAGAGAGGTTTTACACCTGTAAAATGGGACATATGACGCCCTAAACATAACTGACATCAGTACAGCATGGCAATGTGTTGCCAAGATTAAAATATTTGACTAGAGTTTTGGGACCTAAATTCAAATCTACCCAAAGGAATATCACTGACTAATTTTGGATTAGGCAGTATGTCTTGGCTATACTTCCCTGAGAGGGTTTTTTTTTTGGTGGGGAGAACAGGAGAAGGAAGTAATCTGCAATCCACCTAGAACTTCTGGAGGATGAATTATAAATATAATAAACAAGGGAGAAAGTAAATAGTAATTGAGAAACGCTCAACTACTACAGCCAGCAATCATGCACATTTCCATTCTCCTTTAATTTATAAGAAATCTCATTTGCTGGCAATTCTAAATGTTGTCATTTGACCTAATTTCCCCTTCTATTGTCAAAATCAGTATACTAACATGGCATGTACAGTTTAAGGAAGAATTAAAGCAAATATTACACTAATTGATGGGATCCTGATTTACATTTGACTTCTAATAAATCCACTGAAATCAATAACATAGATAATATTGTCTCATCAGATTCAAGGTAAGTGAAGTCCTTCTCTCCCTCCCTCTCTCCCTCTCCCTCCCTCTCTCTCCTCCCCTCCCTCCCTCTCTGTGTATATACAGACTGCAATCGTATGAGTTCACATTACTAATTTTCATAAGTTTCATTTGACTATTCCAGAAAAACATGAGTTGCTGTACATAATCTAATTTTATGCAAACTTCAAATGAAAGCAATATTGCTTTAGCAGGGACCATTTTTCTCCAAGTCACAATTAAAGTAAAATAAACAGGTTATTTAAGTTTACAATAAAATAAAATTTGTATTTATTTGAATCTGTATTTGATGGAAGGAGAAAAGAATGTAAGATTTAACTACAGCCTTATACATTTATGAATGGCTTTCATGAATAAGTCATCTTGTCTCTTGTACCCTAGACCTATCAAATCTGAGCTGCAAAATTTCAGAGCAGCATTAGAAGGCAGCAAAAAATAGGGGGGGGGGGGAAATAAGCCAGTATTCTGCTGCCTTGAAGTGGTTGTCCAGAACGCTGCAGTCAAGATTGATAATCCTGTTTATCCAAGCACTTAACATCACATCCACCCATCTTCATGCATATCCAAGTTTCCTGCAGACCAATCTTAAACTGTATATCAATAAAGCCAGGAGATAAGATGATCTGTAAAAGGAAATACTTGTCAACAAGTCTGCAGAATATTACAAGATGAACAGGAAGCTTTAAAGAAATAGAATTTTCCACAGAGGTCAATGATTGCCCTGCTGGATCAGGCTTCAGAATCAGCAAGAGGTAGTGTTACATTATCACACAGACATCTTAGGAAACTAGCATTTTAAAATCCAATAATGTTCTAGTACAGATATAGCACCAGCAACCAGAAAAACATGGCATGATTCAAAGATGTTCTGGTGGATGAAAACTGTGCTTTTCATTAATATACATACAAAGAAAGCCATAATTCTTTTGCAAATGAGAGCCATTTCTTCTTTTCAAAGTCACGGTTTGATGGAAATGAACATCTCATTTCCATAGGTCATAGGAAATAACCTCCAGCTTCCTTCAAAGTCAAACTCCCAACTCCGGTAAAAAAAAACCCAAAGGAGTGTTTTCCTCCGTTTCTTCAGAAGAGCAGTAACTAAATGTTACAGACTGTCGTCATGGATTTAAACAAGAGAATTCTTCCTCCTTACATGTGCCATGAGATGCGCTTGATTTGCTTCCAATTAACGGTGTTTTCATAACATTTGTTTAATTGTGACCTGAGGGTGAGCTGAAGTTTCATGCTGCTTCACAATAGCTCATTAGGCCTTAGTCACAGCTTCTTGAACAACTGAAGAAATATGTTAGGAAGATTCTTTCTCTTTTTCTTTTTTTAATTAGCAGGGAACTGGGGTAAGAAGAACCAAATATAACTCCCAAACATATTAAATGATTCACTTCCTTTACTATCCCACCAGCCTCACTGGGTTTTTGGAGTATTTATCTCTTCTCCCTTCCAATGGCATTAGAGCAATGGATATGTTCCCTTTTTAATGTATTTTCAAAGTGACTCATTTCAACATCACATTATAAATATCAAATAATTTCACAGCAGATGACATTACTGTTTTTTTAATTATTGGGAAGGATAATGGGCTAAATTCCAAGGTTAAAATAAGTAGCCACTTCAGGATTTGGGTTTTTTTTAATTTTATTTTTTTTAGATTTACATCCTGCCTTTTCTCTGGAAGATCAAACCAGATATAATACAGTATATATTTCCCCCTCTTCCAATTTTCCATCACCTGTAAGTAAGTTGGTCAGAGAGCAAATAGTTGGTCATCCAGAGAATTTCCATAGGTCAGGGTAAAGTTAAACCTAAATTTCCTTAGTCTAGTACCACATTTTAATCAACATGCCCACACTGACTTTTTCTTTTCTTCTTGTAAAGAGGTAAACATATAATTAAAATGATTACTATATTTTCATTTTAATTAGAATACAAGGCACAAAAGTATGAAGGAGGTTATTTTTCTGTGGGATTTTTTCCTATTTTTCCCTCTTTCATTTTTATGATCTCTTTTGATGTTTTATACAATCACTTCTGACATTATGCAGAATCAACATGTGCCAAATAGTAATTATGAATAAATAATAAATGACAGGATAGGGGAATGTTATTATGTATAGCATGGACCAGAATATTTAAACACTACATTAAAAAAATAGTGACATATTGTTCATGAGGAGGAAAAAGCCTTATGTCCACTGATGAAAAATATCTTTATTAGGAGGGAATTTCTTAATATCTTTATTAGGAGATCTAAAGTGGCAAAATGTCACCAAAGAGGTCTCACCACCACTTTTAATTACTTGACCCATTAGGGCAGGTCCTTTCTAAATCTCTTTCTCTGACCATTACCCCACTAGGGTCCTTCCTCTCTTGTGTGATTGTTTGCTAGGTAACATCTCTTCTCCACTTTTCTCAAGGTCATTCACATATTCCATTACTGATGCGTGCCCTTATAGATAAATTAATAAATAATATACAGCAATAATTACTGAACTCAGTGGGCTGCAAATTTGGTATCCAGAAGTTAGTCCAGCATAACCTTTACTCATCATAATAGTTTCCTTAAAGGGATGATGCATTTTCAATCACATAGTACAGGGTTGGGGAACTGTGGCTCTTTTGCGACTTGTGGACTTCAACTCCCAGAATTCCAGAACCAACATAGCTGCCTCAGGAATTCTGGGAGTTGAAGTCCACAAGTCGCAAAAGAGCCACAGTTCCCCACCCCTGACATAGTATATGCCCAACCTTTTTGACTATACAAAATGCAATCCAACTCTTTCCTGGTCACAATTGCTTTGCATGAATGAATGAATGAATGAATGAATGAGCAAACAAACGAACAAAAAAACCAGACTTGAACTCTCTTAGATTGCCACTTTGCTGGCCCTGATCCAAATCCAAGTCAGCTAGTTAAAGACTCTTCAGCTTTGCCAGTCTCCAATCTTAGGGCTGTTATACACTTGGCATTGCTCATTGGTTCTGCTCAATCTTTCCTAAAAATAGCAGCCTCCATAAATAATCTGCAGGATGGTGTTTGTAGTATTGTAAGCAAAGCCCATCCTCTTTTATATGTGGGGTGATGGTGCAGCAATGTACCAATTCACTGTTTGATGTTGGTCATAATGCCAAACTCATCAACTTGGAGATTTTGATCACACCCCTTGGAAATCTATGCCATAAGCTTATGTAGGAGGGTATTAAAAGTTGTCAAGATGGTGTATCCCATCATTTGATTAAAGCCCTGCACATTTTTAAAATAATAATTACTATCCTTGCTATCTTGTCATCTCCTATCTGTTTATCTGTGAAATGTTGGGAAAGCTATAATAAAAGTACCCGACATTTTATTTAAAGTCTAAACTCCTTCCAGAAGACATGAAGCACATAATCCTCTAGTTCAATACCAAATCCGAAGCACAGTTTGTGATGCAGTATGTGAAATGCAGAGTCTCAAATGTCATGAAAGTAAATATCTATAATAGACATTTTTGACATGATTCTTTTCAGCCAATGGAAGCTGCTAGAGACTCCGTGTACTGAAGCCTCTTTGATACCCATGTTTTGTGGAATTCTTTCCTACTTGAGGCTGTTAGTCCTCAGATGTTGGTTTTAGTTATTTAATAGTTCAGTTGCTTTTCTTATTGGATCTCATTTTATGGATTTCTATTTTCAATGTTGTACATAACATATTTTAAATATTGTACTGCATTGCTGAGATTATTGAGAATCTTTCTTTGTTTTCAGTTATTTTTATTTAATTCAAGTGCTTTTTTTAAAAAAACATGGTAAAATATTTTTAACTAATAATTTCAAACTCCTTCTGAAAACTAAGGGGCCCAGGCAAAACTCAGAAAGTGCAAAAGGATTTGCAGAATACATCATGGATGTAGGTAAAGTTACAATCTCTTACTTTCCTTTTTCTCTTTTCTTGATGGTATGTAACATTTCTGGTCTGTTTTTTTTTTTTTTGTATTAAAGGGAGTGGTCTTTAAAAATATATCTTCAGTTCTCAGTCACTGATATGATGATAATTAAAATTCCCTCTGTTACAAATGTTTTCCTCATGAAAAATGCAACTGCATAAATAATATGTAAACTAATCAGCATGTATGCTGTGCTTTTGATTAATGACTTCTTAATGCTGTTGAAGTGCTGGGTTGTTCAGTTTAATTAAATATCAGAGCACCAAAAATGTCTGTAGTCAGTTATATTATTTATTTAAATATCAATTGTCACACCATTTATACATGGAATGTTTTGCCCATTTTTGCATAGCAAAGCTATTAAACGTGTTAGAAAGAAAAATAGAATAACACAGTTGCTAAGTTTTAAGGAATATGCATGATTTTTATTAAACTCAAATCATATCAGGATTATTATCGTTGTTACAACAATACAAAAACAAGTTGTTTATTCATTGATTCTTCTTTTTTTGCACAATGTTCCATAAACATTGTTTCCTAAATAAATATAATTTCCCCTTTGAATTAGTTTATTACCTAATTATTCATAGTTGTGAAGGAGACTATAAAGAAGAGAAAACAACAAAGTACTTGACCTGTCTTCTTTTTGATGAATGTCAGACAGAAGCCATGTCTCTTATCTCGCCTTAAAATCATCCATATTTTGATGACCCAGGGCAAAACACAGCCAGCTGATAGTTCAAACTCTCCTTTATTGCTCCAACTGTCTCCCAAAACTCCCATGTTTATGGCAAGTCCCAGAGCAAAGCACTCACACAAACCTCCAGGCAGCCTCTGCTGTGAGTAGTCCAGCAAAAGCTGTTAGCATCATGGCTTCAAGGCAAGAAGTCCAATGAAGCAAAGGAACTAGACAATGAAGCAAAGGAACAATGCAATGAGTCCACGAAGCAAAGGAACAAGGTAATGAATCCATGAAGCAAAGGAACAAGACAATGATAGGGCAAGAAGTCCAGACATCGGCAATGGCACACAAAACAAATGAATTCAGCACTTGTACCTGACAAGCACCCCTCCCCATAGCATCTCCTTAAGTCTCAGTCCTCAGGTGTGTCTTGTGAAGAGGGGCAGGGCGTTCTTCTCCTGAGTCGTCAGGTTGGCCTGCACTGTTCCCACTTCCTCTTCACTCTCTATACTTGGGGATCAGGAAGGAGTGGTCTTTGCTCATCGCCTGAGCTCTATCACTCCCCATCTTCACTGCCTGCCCTTTCTTCCCCCCTCACTCAGTCATCCTGCCGTTGTTCTTCCCTGCTGGCAAGCTGACCCAGGGTTGCCTCCTTGAGCTCTGTTGGCCCCAGCTCTGGCTCGTCCTCCTCCATGGACTCAGACTCCAACAGGGCCATGAAACATATACAATTTTAATAGAACTTTAATAGAGTATATTCTGATTCATTCAATCAGTTGTAGATAGATCAGGCATTGAGCTACACTGATACTTCAACATCTCATAAAGTAGACTCGAGTTGATAAAAGTTTATACCGCAACAGTCACTGGGTTGGATCAAAATTTGGCCATACTTAGAACAAACCGATAAGTTTAAGTCCCATTATTTTAGGAAATCTCCCCTAAATATGCTAAGTGTTGAGCTAATTCTTCATATAGGTTCTTACTCATAATTACCTTGTTCTGTCCTTTAATCCTAGATTCCATCATAACTTTAAATATGAACAAGATGCATAATAAAGTAATATTGTAAAATGGTAAGAAACAAAAATGAGTAATACATATTCATTGGAAAGATAAAGTGAGACAAAGACAAAGAACTTCATACTGGAATGTCCAGGGTCAATATATCATTTTTTTTCAATAAGCATCTAAAGATGTTATTTGGAAGGGCTTCTACATTTCAGAGGAGAAAGCGTGAACTTGCCACCACAGTAAAGATTCTGCTATGAATAACCATCGGAATAACCATCAGATGGCATTAAGCAGCTCTCAGTAGATATGATGACCAGCTCTGTAACAGTGAAAAGTATCCTGGCTCCAAGTTCTTTGGAAATTTGAGTGTCATACTCAAAGTCTTGAATTTGGGTCAGTTGTTGAACTAAAACATCGTCTTTGCATGTTTCACACTTAGGCCACTTCCTCTTGACCCCAGTTCTCTTATATACATATTAGAGCCATATTCAATAATACAGAATAGTTTCAAGTCCAATATCTCCAAGTAGTATCAATGTACTATTTATAAATACTGATATATTGGCTGGGAATTCTGGTAACTTTTAAATACATTAAGTTGGGAAAGCTGTTTAAGATTATGTTAAAAGGGATGGCATGATACTTATGTTAATATAAGCCATCTTGTTTTATCTGATTATGAGAAGAAGTAACTTCAGAAACACTTCTCAGCTACCTAAATTAAATGAAAGAGGAAAATCATCCTCATGGAAAAAATAGTGTTGTTTGTATTTGTGTTTTTCTTATGATAAAAAATGGGAGAACGGAATTCCATTTTTCCAGCTCTTACTTCAGAGACAGGTGCCGGGGTAGACTGGATTATTTGAAAAGAAAGTAAAATAGATTTATCCCTTCCAAAGCTGTGGAGTATGTCCTGAAAAAGATAAGATACTCTTGTACATCAAGTAAGAAAGTGTGGATAATCTGATTTAATTTTGACAGCCAAAATGGAAGGAAGGCAGGAAGGCAGGAAGGCAGGAAGGCAGGCAGGCAGGCAGGCAGGCAGGCAGGCAGGCAGGCAGGCAGGCAGGCAGGCAGGAAGGAAGGAAGGAAGGAAGGAAGGAAGGAAGGAAGGAAGGAAGGAAGGAAGGAATCAAGGAATTTGCACCTGTACAAAATGTGTAAAGCCAGTTCAAGGCACTGAAGAAAAAATATTTTAATTTATTCTAATTAGAATTTTTAAAATTGTCTGAATTCTTATATATTTTTACAATTTGAATCAAATAAGTGAAACCAACAATTTTGGCCTGCTGGTGCTAGAATAAGTTTAAGTTTTATTAGATTTATAGACCGCCCCCTCTCCCCAAAGGGACTCGGGGAATAGGTGCTTCAGGTTTATAAACAATAGACTATTGGGCATTCTAATAAAAGAACATTTGAAATCTGATTGACCTTAAATCATGAAAGCAGAGATATATTTCAGAAGTAATTTTAATATCTTTAGTAATGTCCACTTTTTCATTGAAAATTTTGTTCAGGGTTTTGCTATATTTGTGCTAATTGAACTGATAATCAAGTTACATATGTTTGTATTTCTGCATCCTTCTCTCTTGTTTATTGATCGACAAATGCTAATTCCTATGCAAGCTCTGATCTATTGACAAAGCCCTTTGCCCTTTCTTGGGGTTGAAAAAGTATTGCCTTGAAACAACACCAGGCTCTTGTCATCAGGGTTACTATCACATATAATGGCCTGGGAGTCTGCATTCATTACTTATAATTTTGCAATGTCTTCATTTATTTACAAGCTGCCTTACCCAAACTCATTAAGCATGTCAATTTTTTACTGATTAGTAATTGTACTTAAGCATTATTTAAAAAAAACAAAAACAAACCTTAAACTATGTTGAAAAAAGTTCATCAGATTCAGACTGCAGATACAATTACATACTCATCAGATTACAGGTATTGAATGCCAGTTACTACACCTCACCATTTGATACTGCCCAGATAACTAAATAGACACTATCCCATTTCTTTTGCAGTTAGCACTCTCAAGTGCATTTTATCTTCTTACACATTGCAAACAGTTCAGTAGTTTAACTCTTTGGTTACATTCAGTAAAATTACAACCCTTGGCTTGTGAGAACTTTTGGCTGTGAAAATTCAGGATAAACATTGGAGTAAGAAATATCAGATTTCATTCTGAATATTTTTCATAGCTTCTACATAACTGTATAAATAAATCTTGCTTATTTATTTAACTATTTTTAAAAAATTGCACCCACTTACTCCTGCAAAGCCAGCCCATGTAGACTAAAATGTTGGTCAATCATAACTAAAATAAGGTAAAGGTTCCCCTCACAATATGTGCTAGTAATTCCCGACTCTAGGGGGCGGTGCTCATCTCCGTTTCAAAGTCGAAGAGCCAGCATTGTCTGAAGATGTCTCCATGGTTATGTGGCCAGCATAACTAAAGGCTGAAGGCACATGGAATGCTGTTACCTTCCCACCAAGGGTGGTTCCTATTTTTCTACTTGCATTTTTACTTGCTTTTGAACTGCTAGACTGGCAGAAGTTGGAACAGGTAACAGGAGCTCACTCCGTTACATAGCACTAGGGATTCAAACTACTGACCTTTCTGATCGACAAGCTCAGCGTCTTAGCCACTGAGCCACTGCATCCCACAATAACTAAAATACTGAACCTATTAATAAACAACAATAAAACCAACAGTGTCACAATTATAAAGCAGCCATTGGTACAAACATAAATGAACTGCAAAAAAGAATGCCAATTTACATAAATGGCTTCTTACATTACTTTTTAATTATTTCATATCCAAAGACAATGTAAACTGTAAACTGATGGAGAGGTAGTTCCACATTCATGGGGCCACTAAACAGAAGGTCCTGGCCTAAGTGATACCAGATGAGTCGCCTGTCTTGGTAACAACATCAAAGCATCTGGTGATTAATGCTCTGTTTTTTTTCTTGATGCTGTATTCCAGGGGTGTCCAAACTTGGGAACTTTAAGACTTGTGGACTTCAACTCCCAGAATTCCCCAGTCATGCTGTCTGAGGAATTCTGGGAGTTGAAGTCCACAAGTCTTAAAGTTCCCAAGTTTGGACACCCCTGCTGTATTCTAATAAAACATTGAAAGGATGGGTGAGGAAAAGGAAATGAAAAGGAAGAAAGAGAAGAAAGTAGAATACAGAGTTAGTCTTGGCATTCAGTCTATATTTTGGTTTCACTGGAGATAAAAATGTATTTCTTTTCCTACGTTGCATTCTTAATTTCCCTTTCAATATTTTAATCATCTGTTCTAATTTGTTACAAATTAACTTTTGGGTTATTTTATTTCTTTGTGTGGGCTTGGCCATTTTCCTATATTCTACTTTATCGTATTTACTTTTTTTCCTGCATGCACCACTTTGGAAGCATTTATTAATTTTAAAAAAGCACAGTGCTGTGAATAAGTAAAGAGGTAGTGATTGGACAAGTCTAATGTCTGCCCAATCTTTGCTTAGTGTGTATCATTTGCTCTAGGCATATGTAATGACATCTTGTCCCTACTAAACTTTTCTGAAAATGCACATGGTGTATCAAATCCATCCCATTAAAATGAATACCACTGGTATTTCACTTGTGCTATACTATCCTCATTTGATCTCTTCAACTGTGTGTACTTCTGGCACACGATGAAAGATATAATTCGGGATTGCTGAAAAAAAAAAGACAGAAACCTCAACCGAGTATCTGCCAGACGTGTTGATGGACGGAGGTGTTGATTTCTCATTTGGAACGCACACAGGAAACTGTGCCAGCCAGTTGTTGTTTTGTTATTGTTGTTGATATGAAATAGATTGCGGTATTTTACCATTTTCCAAACAAGGATTTCAAAAAATTACTGAACAAAGCCATACGTACCTGGGATACAGTTGCTGGTAAAAATTGCAATTTTTGCCAGGAGGATAGTAAGCATCTTGATTTTGCTTAACATCACACTACTGTTGCACATTCACCACCACTCCAGTTGTTTCCTTAATGTCTTTTTTTCCTTTTTTGAGGCATTTGCTTGGTTGTAATTTGGGGGCTTTTGTTCTCGGGCCCATTGGTTCCGGAAATAGCACCTATACGATCCATTTTACCTCTTGCTTCTAAGTTTGCATCATGACATATTATTCAAAGCATTTCAGGTTCCTGATTTTAACACCTGGCTTTGAGCCCTCCTATAGTGCCACTGGCATAATGGAATAGTGCCAAGGGATCTGGTTACCTTTCTGTTCCTCTGATTCTAAAAGCACATTGTTTTGCACAGCTGTGTGTCCAACATTTTTAATGTCATATGTATTAATGTTTGTGAATTAAATCCTATATATAAATATGTTTGAGCATTTTATGCATCAAGAATATGTTGTCTTTGTTACAACCCTTTTATTTAAAAAGCTCAAAAATACATAAAACCTAAATATCATGCCAGTCACTGTAAATCAGAAGTCACATCTTTGGTATTCAGCCAAAGTTATTCTACCAAAAATACATTGGGAACACAATGCATTGCCTCTTCTTCAGTGAAAGACTGGGATACCCAAAGGTGCTTTTCGAAAGGCAACTGGGATTCCTTGGTTTTTTTTCCTTGAAAAAGTTTCACTTCTCATCCAAGAAGCTTCCTGATGAACTTTCTTGGAGAAGAAGTGAAACGTTTTCAAGGAAACACCAAGAAACTCCAGTTGCCTTTCGACCTTTGAGGCAGTCATAACCTGGATGATTCAGAATTTACATAGACACATCCAAGGGATTGATCAACAGATAAGGCAACCAAGTCTTGTTTTCCTCTTTAGGATGACTTATGGTTGTACATGCAAGCCACAAAATTAGGACAATTACTTTCATATTTCCCATATAAAGAGAAGGAAATGGCCTATATCAGTGATGGTGAACGTTTTTCTGCATGGGTGCCAAAAGGATACACACGTGTGAGATAGTGCACACGTGCGTGTCCAATGCCCTCCCCTCCTATGCATACGCACACAACCCTTCCCCCGTACTCCCTCCTGCGCATGAGCGCAGGCCTCACTGAAGCCTCCGGACTTCCGATAGGCCCATTGGTCCATTTTTCGCCCTCCCCAAGCTTCAGAAGAGCCTTTGGAGCCTTGGGAGGTCAAAAACCAACAGGCAAACTGGAAATTTGTTTCTGAACTTCCAGTAGGCCTATTGGGCCCGTTTTTCACCATCCATGTGCTCCGGAGGCTTTCCTGAAGCCTGGGGAGGGCAAAAGGGGCTTTCCCCACCCTCCAGAAGGCCAAAAATCATCTGGCCAATGCGCACATGTGTGCTGGAGCTGACATAGGACAACACTTCACATGCCCTCAGATATGTCTCTGCGTACCACCTGTGGCACACATGCCATAGGTTCACCATCACAGGTCTATAGTCAGCCCTTTTGAATAGCTAGGTAATATTTTCCAGGCAAAAAGACTCCCCAAAACAGTGATATATGAAAAGAAACTGCCTGTCACCGAGGAAAGGAAAAGAAAAAATGGATTGAAGCTTTCTTCAATTCCATGAGAACTAAATAGGTTGTTTACAAAACTAGTTGCCCGAGGTTAATAAAACATATGCTTGGCCTGAAAAGGAAGGTTATGGCCAATAATCATAGAGATCTTCCAGAGTTAAGGGATAAACCTTGACTCCTTGACCTCTGGAAGATGCTTGCTGTGATTTCTTCCTCGTTTCAACGTTTCAGGCTCCAATTATTAAACATTCAGCACTGTGGAACAGGATGGGTCCTGCGATGTAACCTGCTCTTAAGTACATTCGATACAATCTCCAGTGTCACTTCCTTCTCTCTGTTCTATATTATGTTTCCTTCTGGCTGTTTGCATTCTGAATGTTAACTCTTCCTTGCACAAAAAGAAGCCATGTAAAATTCCATCCTCAACTCTTACTTGGGCAGGTGCGACAATTTCTTCTCTAGTTGCCTGGAGATGATTGTAGTTATAACCATCACAATACAATGCAAGCCTACACAAGTTGATTCCAAAGGAAGCTCCACAAAGCTTAGTGGGTGTAGGAATTGCAATTTTGTTGCATAAAATGCTTTTTACCATGGTCAGCCAATCTTCTGGTTAAAAAGTTTGAGAAACTCATATCCTTGGATCCATAGACACTTAATATACAGGGTTTAAAGCAGTGATGGGATTCAATTTTTTTTACTACCGGTTCTTTGGGCATGGCTTGGTGGGTGTGGCTTGATGGGCATGGCAGGGGAAGGATACTATAAAATCTCCATTCCCTCCCCACTCCAAGGGAAGGTTACTGCAAAATCCCCATTTCCTCTGGATCAGCTGGGACATCTTAACCAGCTAGCATCTCACTGATAGAGAATATATTATTTGGACTGGAGCAGCTGTACACTGTGTAAAATGTAGACATGTTCTTTTTCTATGAAATCTATAATCAGCACTTCTCTTTTAATAAACAAAAGGAAAATGATTTTTCTTCAAACAGAATTTCATTCAGGAATATATGCAAATAATGGGGTACTTTTCTTCCAAATGAAAACAAAGATGGGAATTTTTTCTAAAATTTGGAAAATACTTTGCGCCAAATTATTTCTTGTAAGGACTCAGTATCTTTAAGTAACTTGGGAACATGGTTGGCAGTTTGGTGGTTCGAATCCCTATAACTGTGTAACAGAGTGAGCTGCCGTTACTTGTCCCAGCTTCTGCCAACCTAGCAGTTCTAAAGCATGTAACAATGCAAGTAGAAAAATAGGGACAACCTTTGATGGGAAGGCAACAATGTTCTGTGCGCCTTTGGGGTTTACTCATGCCGGCCACATGACCACAGTGATGTCTTTGGACAGCGATGGCTCTTCGGCTTTGAAACAGAGATGAGCACCACCCCCTAGAATTGGGAACGACTAGCACGTATGTGTGAGGGGAACCTTTATCTTTATCTTTAAGTAAAAGGATATGGTACAGGTTTTGAATTAAACAAAGCTCATCCCTAACTTTAAAATGAAAGAGAAAAAAGAGGAGGGGGAAAAGGAGGAAGAGGAAGAGGAGGGGGAGATGTAGTTTGCATTACTACTTGCTGCCTCCATATGCATGCCTTAAACTGGCACCAAATTAGGCTGAAGACATCTTTGAAATTTTCCATGCTACTCAACAGGAGTCCCCAAACCCCAGTCTGTGGACTAGTACCAGGCCGCGACATGCCAGCAACTGGGCCATACAAACAAGTAAAGCCCCATCCATGGGATGCAGACAGCATGCAAAACCACGCCCCTTTGGTCCACAGAAAAATCTTCCTCCATGCAACCGGTGGGGTGCCCAAAAGGTTGGGGGCCGCTGCTATACAGTTTAAATTTTTTTGAATGAATGCATAAAAACACTGGTTTCCTGAGCTTCAGGAATTTTGCATAATTGTCATTTCTGCTCCTTGCTGAAAGAAAATAGATTCCGTTCCCCACCCCAACTCCCTTTCCTGTCCACCTAGGAGAAATCTAAGGGGAAATTAGGCCAGCCTCTTGTTCTTTTCCTGTAGCATTGCTTAAGTTTTCATCACCTGATTCTAAGAGAAGATAAACTGCATGTTACCTGAAGCCTCTTCTGGAGAGATGTCTTGGAAGGAGTGTAAATTAATTAACCTCTAACTCTGGTGCCAATTTGTAACCCTGATGCCAACTTTCAAGGGATAAGTGCTTATCCTATTCTGTGCTCTTTTATGCACAGAAGCAGTCAAACTCTTCCACTGATCTAGTTCATAACTGGCTACTCCAGGTACTAAATTCTCCACTTCTACTTGTTTCCTTTTCTGATAAGAACTTATAAAGTTTGCTGTAGTTGCCCATCAGTCGGATTCATTGAGTGATTGATAAAGACTCCAGGGACCAAGTTTAGGGGGTGGGTCCTTTTTCCGGTAAATCAGAGATTTTGCCACATACATTGTAAAGCTTCATGAAAATATCTTGACATTTAGGAAACACAGACATTGTGTATTTCTCCACTTCATCTTTCTTGTCTTTTCTTGCTTAGATAGATTTAAAAACCTTACCATAATCTTACCATTATTGCATCTGGAGAATGTGAAGTATTATGTGCTGAGCTATTTCAGGTAGAATGTTCTTGTTGTGATGCTGCTTTTATAGCTGTGAGCTACAGGAATGACTTTCTATACTAGATTGAAGGGGAGGTTTCAGCAAATGGAAAGAAGAAACAGAGTAGATCAAGGTGGTAACCTTTTTTTGGCACAGTATTCTCCAAGATGCTTTAATTTAGGCAAGCAGATTTGGGATGACTCTGTTGTTCTTAGCATAAAATTTATTTTGAGTGGAAATAAAGAGGAAATGAGAAAGAATGTGAGCTTGATTGATTGATTTAGCATATGGCATATTATACATGGATTCTCTCTCTCTCTCTCTCTCTCTCTCTCTCTCTCTCTCTCTCTCTCTCTCTCTCTCTCTCTCTCTCTCTCTCTCTCTCTCTCTCTCTGTATAATAATATATAATCATATAGATTAATAAAACACAATAAAATGTGAATGTTAAAACATATGTGTTCAAATACCAAGTTCTAGACCAGGAGTGTCAAACTCAAGGCCCAGGGGTTGGATCTTGCCCCGGGGTGCTTAGATCTGGAAACAGCTAAGGACTGGCCTGCAGTGCCCCTGTCAGCAGAAGGCCACTGTAGCCAAAAAACAGAGCTCACAAGGGCCACAGGTGGTACTCCCAAACTCCGTTTTTGCTGGTAGAGGGTTGCAGGAGGCTGTCAGAGCCGAAAATGGAGCTTGGGAGCCCATTTTTGCTGGCAAAGAGCTTGGGCTGTCACAGGTGCCCCTGACACAAGTGATGTTGAACTGGCCATATCAACTCTGGTCACCCCCCCCCCCAGCCCCCAAGGTCAAACACAACCCTGACGTGGCCCTCAATGAAATTGAGCTTGGCACCCCTGTTCTAGACCATCTAACCATTGAAGTACATAATCATTTATAAGGGGGGCGGGAATCAGATACTGTACCAGTATATGCCCTCAGCTTACAGCCTGTCAAAATGTCATCTACAGTTTGAAGTGAGACTGTGTAGTCACACTGAAGGGGAGATACTATGCCCTTTATTTGTACAGAGTCCCAGCAGACACTGGGTGAGGTGTGAATCCTATTCAGGATTGTCCATTGCAGACATGGTAATTCAAAACCTGGCACTTTTTTTGTGGGGTCATTTTCGTGTCTTCCTATGTTTGGGTATTCAGTGACCCACTTGGTTTTCCATTGGGAATAGTTGTTAAAGTAGCTGGGCAGATGTTGGGCCAGTGCCAGTGCCAGTGAGGGATTCCCAGATTTGAATCTTCTGGCTAATAAATGAGGAAGATCGATGTGCACCGATAGAAGTGAATTGTTAATACTTTTTCTGTGTTCTCTCACTAGTGCATATTGCCTTCATAAAGTTGGCAATGCTATATGTCTCAGAACAGGTAACCAGCAAGTCAGAGTCTTTAATATATCCACTTATAATTTTCATGATGTCGTTGAGTCTGGCATCTTACTAGTATGGCAGCTGTTAAGCCATATAGGGGCACAGTATGAACCTGAACTTGATGCTGAGAGTGGAATCAGTTTATTATTTATTACAAATGTTTTCATGCTGCTTCAATTGTGCCAAATTAAATGATTACTTAATATTATTGTAAAATAAATGGGAATTACTATGTGTAGGTGATCTACAATGAGTTTCGCAATCTAAGACTGATGGAAACTTAATAATTGAAGTCTTTTTTAAATATTTTTTTTATTTTCAAAACAAACACAACACATCCTTCTTTACATACTGTAGAAAGTGTATCAGTTGGTTACAAAAAGGCTTTCATGCATCTCTTCCACAGTCAACAAACATAATTCATCTTAACTCAAGTATTTTAACTCAGATATTTATACATGTTACCATAATCATACCTCCATTTTCATTTGACTATAATTGTTTAAACGTACTTCATCATAAAATATACCAAGATTTAATACATAACCACATACTGGCATTTCATTTACTATTTCTAAAATCCTCCAATAACACTGAATCCTTATGTCATATTCTAGCTAAACATCCATAATATTTCAAAGAATATCTTTTGGAGACTTAAATTTTCTTTCCGCTGTTGAAATTGTGCCATTATCTCCAGCTAACAAACACTGCTGCTCTAGCTTGGAAGGTTTTAACAAGATTAAGCATGGATTCACAATAACGTTTTATTTTCACTTTTCTCTGGTTAAAGATATACTTCAAAGGGACATCTGTATGCATTTCTTCTTATCACTCTACACAAACAAGCAGTGAGACTTTGGAGTGCCAAGCCGGGATAATCAGTGAGAAAAGTAAGAGTGTTTCATTTCCAATACACAAACCTTCAGCCTCTGAGTAGCAGTGTTATTGTTGCAATTTTCTTTGTTTCTTTTTGTTACTTTTTTGTATTTCAAGTTTAAAAAAAGTCTGATTCTTGAATTAGTTCGAAGAACACCCACAGTAATGAAAGAGGAGAATTTTAGTCCATAGGCTACAAAGAATAATAAAAGAAAAGAAAAAATAAATAAAAGAAGAAAACTTAATCCATTCGTTTTAAAAGGCTTGCATAAACTCCATCCATGAAGATAGCATTTAAAAAGTAAGACAATCCACTGTCCAAAACCACTCAAAGCTTAATTCCACCGCTTATTTCTTCTGTTCTCCAATTTAAATTAATTTTAAGTTTTTTATAGGCAGTCTCTTTTAAAATGGTAAAAATTCCTCACCAGCTGGAAACACTTTCTCTTTCCGTATCCTTCTGTTTTGGATCTGCCCCAACTTCATCAGCCTAATGGCTGGATTTTTTGTTGCCGGCTTGAAGAACTTCTCTTGGATCAATCAGGGACTTTGCGATGTCCCTGAGATCAATAAGATGTATTCTTCCTGTTCACCGTCTCTGCGGGATGGTTTAGGTCCAATTGGACCACCCAGGGGCAAAAGTATTGGCTGAGGTCTCGGACGAAATAGAGAGTTCCAATACAGGCACCTGTCAGGAGTGGGTTCCTGATTCTTTTACTGCTGGTTCGCTCAGGGATTTGCTTTGGGCACATGTGCATGCTTTGCACGTGCATGCGCAATAGTAAAAAAAATGCTTATGCACATGCACACAAGCAAAAAACAAGATGGTGGTTCAGATGCATGGGCGGCTGAGTTACTACCTACTTGGCAGAATCGGTCCAAACCAGTAGAAACCTGATTCAATATATTGCATTGTTAGAGCACACAGGCCCCTCCATTACGACAAGGTACTGTTTCTTTGGAGATGTGAAATTATAATTATTATTTTAATTATCATCACATATAAACTATCATGATTGAAGTCTATTGATATATCCCAGGGATGGTATCTACTTACCTTCCCTACCAGTTTGCAAATGTGACCACGCACACATGCTTCGCTTCTATGTGCCATGTCCGTGCATGCTCTCTGCCTTCCAAGCATGCACTTTGCCTTTAAAAAGGCCCTAAATGGGATGCAGTAGAGCTGGGGTGAGTGGGCTGCGCCACCCGCCTTTTCCGGTACCAGTTCAGGTGAACGAGTCAGAACCGTTAGAATACAACCTCTGATATATCCCCATATGGACAAGAACAGAATTTGAAAACAAACTGCATGATCTCTCAAACCAATGCTCTTGGAGATGAGAAATCACCTTTTACCTTAGAAAAGTCCAGTTGGGTTCTTGCTTTGTCCCATCTTCAGCCCATGATCATTGCAAATTTCAGTACTATTTTGAGAAAAGTCAGTGTAACAGGATCTGCTCCGTAACAACCCAAGTTCAGAAACCAGATGACTTCTGCAACAGCTTGTGGACTGCTCACTACTTTTGATGTAAAGCAAATTTGGTGAAAGACTACCTACAAAGATCAGTAATTTGAGATTAAGAAACAATATTTTGCATGTAATTTAAATTTGCATGTTACTTAGAAACAAGAATTTTAAGGGGGAGATTCCAGAAGTCTCTGTGACTGAACTGAATGCAACCACAGCCACAGCTGATCTTTTACCTTTTCAGCTAAAAGGAAGGAGTCAAACCATTCTAGGAACCAGTGTTTAAAAGAGGGGTTGGAAGGCCTATGAAATGCATAGGTGTTTCATTAGGTCTAATGAGTTACCTCATCTAATTTACAGTGTTTCAATCCAATCCTCCAGCTGACTTAATTTGCTCATTTATATATTTTTGATGTTTATATTGTGTTCTATAAAGATTTGGCCTGGAATTTTCTACATTTCTGAACAGGTTTTGAGAAATGATTTGTAAAAGACTGAATCTGATTATTCAATATTAACAGATAATGGAAGAATCGTGGTGTGTCATTTTTTCATTAGGTAGAAATGTGTGATAACATGAAGTAATGCAGGCCACGGAGAAAAATGTCATGCCCAAATCATTGAAGGGGTGGATCTTGAAGAATTTTGCTCTATTGTTTTCCCTCCAATTATTTTTGCTTGTTTACATTAGCCAAATATCCCGGAATTACTGTATTTCTCATTGTTCATTATTCTACATATTACACATTCATTTTAGTTGATCTCTCAATACTGCTGCAAGGTGTTTAAGTTCACTGCTGTTTTATAATTAGATAAGTAAGTTCCAAGGTCATATATATTACAGTCACACTGTGAATTCATAATGCAAGTACTAGTTTAGTTAAAGAAGACAGAATATATTGACAAGAATAATACTTGGGGTGCAACTATTTCCATGTACTTACCAATACTCAATAGCTAACCAGTAATAGATAGTGCATCCCCCTTCCCCCTGAAATTAGTGCCAGAGGATATGAGCTAAAAATTCTTGTATTAAGAAAAGAAAATAGCAACAGCAATAGTCTTCTGTTTAATACCAGACATGTGTAGAAAAAGGAATGACAGAATCATAGAACTGTAAAGGGGCATTTAAGCCATTAAGTGCAACTTCCTGCCAGCACAAATCTAAATTAAAACATCCCTGACAGATGGCTATTTGGCATCTGCATGAACACACAGCAAAGGGGAGCCTAATACTTCTCTGACCAATTAGATCCACTCTAATTTTAATTCATTATTTATTGTCCTGAACTTTGAACTGATGGAGAAAAGGTCTTGAGTTTCTTTTGTGTGAAATTCTTTCAGATATTTGAGGAGTACTATCATATTCCCTTCCCGTCCCCGTCCCCCCACCTTCCTCCACGCATTCTCTCATCTTGAAACTAAACTTTCTTAATTTGTTTCAACTTCTCTTCACAAGACTTTGCTTCTAGGTTTCTGGTTATCCTCACTGGATAATTCTTTAAACTTATTCCAATTTGTGTGATGATCAAATCCAGAAAAAAAAGTCTTTGGGACTGAGGGTCTGATCAACACAGAGTAAAGTGCAGCTATACATCCCAATGCATTTCAAAAGCATTCATATGATGATGCAACCTAAAATTGCATGTGCCTTCACCTGCAGATTACTATATAGTTTGTAACCAACTATTATTTGCAAAATATTCTTCACAAGCAGTATTACCAAGCCAGGTGTTCTTTTTCTATAACTATGCATTCAATGACTCTTTTCTAACTGGGAAAACATTTTTTGCGCTTTATGAATTCCCCCAATTTTATGTCACCTGAAATATTTGCATTCCCTTCCTTCATCTCCTCATCCAAATTATTAATAAAATTTACAGTTAAAGAGTATAGGAATGTATTTTATGGTATCTAACACATCTTCTCACTTCAATATGATGAAGAACCAGTTATGAGCATCTCTGAGTTTTATTTCTAAATCAGCTATGTTTTTATCATGCCATCCAGCTTTCCAAAATATGTTTTCCAATAAGATACATTATACCATAATGATAAAGATTATAATGCCATACATAATATAAACTATGTAAATGAGGTACCTTCTCAAGTGTTTTTCTAGAGCAAAAAGAAAAGGAAATTTGATTTTAACTTATTACCTACGTTTAAAAAAATATGTTAGTTGGATAAGGTTTTTTTTCCTTTGACAAATCCATGCTGATGTCTGATGATTACTGCATCATTTCCAAGGGGCTTATAGATGGATTTTTTTTGTTAATGGCCCATGCTAGAATATTACACTGCTTTTCCCTCTTTTGTGAATGCAAGCATATAGTTTTCCGGCACTTCACCCAATGAAAAACAATTAATAAAGTTTTGGATCAGATTATCACGTTTCTTCAATGGTCTAGGTTGCAATTCATTGAATTCTGAAGATTTAAATTATTTTATAGTAAATATATATTTCTGATCATATTTCTATTAATTTCAGGCTTCAATACACCTCTTCATAGTTGCCTGCTGGAACGTATATGCTCTTGTTGAAGAGAACAGAACCAAAACATAAGTTTACTGGGTCTGTGGGTTTTTTGTTTTTGTTTTGCTATCTATTAGTGTTTTGTTGGTTCATTCCATAGTTGGCATACTGGTTCATTTTTTTCTCTTTCATTTTGAATATTTTTTTAAAAATTCCTTTTTGTTGTTATTATTAACATCCTTTGCCAATTTCAGCTCATTCTGAATTTCAGCATTATTGACCTTGCTTTCTTGCTTTTAATGTAAGCAATTAATTTTCCAGTGAAATAACAGTGAACTTCACCTACTGGTAATACTTGGAGCCCATTAACATCTTTACATTTTAAAATACCAGAATCAGTTAGATAAGCTTTTTTCATTGTGGCTCACTCATGTGTCACCTTTAAACATCATACTCTTCTTTATAATATATTTAATAAAATGTATTAAATATTTCTAGAGAATTAATACATTTTATTAAATGTATTATAAAGAAGAGTATGATTATGTCATATACAACAATCTCATTATTGCTATATAATATTCATGATATATATTATTATTGTATTATACTATCACCTGTTGGATCATCATTTCAGATTCCTTAATGACTTCAACAATGGCAAAGTTACTAATATACTTGAAAGGTTCTTGAAAATTCAGGGAGCTTTTAAAAGATGTATCTGCCTTGAAAGTAGTCCAGGTTGAACTACATAAAAAATCAAACATCAGGAGCTGACCACAGGAAACATTTTATGACATTTTGTATTATATTTTAAAATGCTGTTTCATAAATTTTGTCATAAAATGTTTTATAAAATTTGTCAAATTTCAAACTTTTTTTAAAAAAAATGTCAAGTTGTTAGAATACATTAGTTAGCAATCTGAAAATTGCTGGTAAGCAGGTAATTGGCCTGTAGTTGCCCGGTGCTGCCCCTTTTTGTTGGATTTTGGATGTGCAGTGGTTAGAGTGCAGTACTGCAGGCTATTTCTGCTGCCTGCCCACTATCTGTAATTTAGTAGTTCAAATCCCACCAAGCTCAAGGTTGACTCAACCTTCCATCCTTCTGAGGTTGGTAAAATGAGGAGCCAGATTGTTGGGGGCAATAGGCTGACTCTGTAAACCTCTTAGAGAGGGATGTAAAGCACTGTAAAGCATTGTAAAGCATTATACAGTATAAGTCTAAATACCATTGCTAGTGCTAGTGCTATCTTTCATTATCAGGTAGATTTTGTCAGATGTTAACCAATCTTCGATTTCACCTCCTTGCAGTATATTATTAAATTCCTTGAAAATGAATGGGATGTCAGATGTTTCAACACAAAACCTACAGTTCATCTTTACTTGATGCTGACTAATTCTTGATCTTTCTTGCAATTTTCTCCACCATTTCTGCTGCTATTACAAGCTATTCATTTCCTTTTTATTTTTATCCACTTTATCCAAGCTGTATTCTTAGTGCATTTATTTGGTTGTCCCAATGCTGTGGCCAGAACTGCATCATTTTTTCTTTGTCAGGTGTTCATTGGTTCACTTCAGCCTCTCCATTGATGACTCGGTAAAATGTTTCTGAGTCAATTGAAGTTGAAGATTCTGTCTACAGCATGCAATTACAGCATCATATAGGCTATAGTTATTTGTTGCTATATTATTTTAGTGCTTCCTTAATCTTCCCTGTTCTAAGTGATATTTCTTAATCAGGTATTCCTGAATGCTTGCACCTAATCTTAATATTCTGATCTTATTTTCTGGCTTGATCTTTCATTGTAGTGATACACTGTTTGGCTTTATTTTCTCTGTTGATTTTGCATCCAAGGTGATTAATTATTACTATAGCCAAGCTGAATATTAGTCGGTTTGTTTCTTGCGGTGATCTGGTACTTATATTTGATATTACAGTACTGACACCTTTTAATAGTTGTGCTAGTTGCTTCTTTGGAGGAAGCTTCAATGGGGGCAACCTTATTGTGTTATTGTTGTGCTATTCTAGCTGCTCAATTCAAGACTATCCTTTTATTTTATTCCACACACAAAAAGTCTCAAAACTGTAGATGGGTGAATAATGGGAGTTTTCTCTGTCCTCCTTCCTGCCATAATTCCATTACCTACAATAAAAGTGGAAAATTATCATTTGTGTTTTTAGTAAAACTTCAGTGGTGATAATGGAAATGTCTCTTGAAAATCAAGCAATGGTTTCCAGTGCAAGAGTTAAAAACCTTCTGACATATTGACCAAGTTCAGGAGCTTTCAAACTTCTCCTTGGCTGCCACTTCAATATCAGCAGAAGTATTCATGTTAATTTAATACATGCAAATTAGTTCAAATGACAATAGGTAGCCAGTCCTGCCTGAAATTAGTACTTACCTTAGTCAAATTATTTTAATATCATATAATGTAACCACCAAAAGGAATCTTAAAAATAATCGAGTCCAACCATTTGCCTGCTAGAAGAATCCACTACAATAGCATCTTGAACAAATGTTTTCCAAGTCTCTTTTTAAACCTCAACACCAAAGGAGACTCCAACATTAAGTGAGGCAGATTGTTTTCATTGTTGAACAAATCTTACTGTTAGGATTTTTCCCCCAGATCAAAATCCTTGCAGTTTAAACTCATTGTCATGATACCATCTGCTGACATGCACAGGCACTAAACATGGCTTTTCACAATAGATAATATTATTTTCATAGATTATGGTGACTGTTTCTCTTGACCTTGCTATACATTCATTCGTATTTTGTGTGATAAGGATATAAACTTTTATATTTGCTGATAGGCATCTTCATTCTGTAGGAAAGGTGAATATTCCATGGAATATAAAACATGCTTTGCTTTCACAAAGAGCAGATACTGATATTTAATGGACTCAAATTTCCTCTTCTGTCTTCATTTATTTTTGTTTTCATTCCAAAGTCAAGATTTCAGGGGTGTTTACAATTATCTTGGCTTCTTTAGAATATCTTGAGTCTTAATCTGAGATATCATTTTATCTTATTTGACTTATAGATTCATATCAGTTTCCATTCCTTTCTTTATCACCTTCATTTGGTTCTGTTCCTCTGAGATCTCATTGTTGTCAGAGTATGAATATTCATAGACTGGAATAGGCAACAGATCAGCAATGGGAACTGTTTGGATAGACATGGCAACAGGTCAGCCAAGGGGGACTGTTTGGAAACTGAAACAGTATTTGCTGTGTGAGCAACAAGGAGACAGCAAGGAGCCTGAGCATGGGTTAAAGCTCTGAGTCTGTGCTGAACTTCTAAACTAGTCTGCTGCTCTGAACTGAAACTCCTCTCCTCTGCTTGTGTCTCCTCTTCTCTGCTTGTGTTTGCTTGTATATACTACCACATTGGAAATCCTGCTCTTGGTATTGTATATTTAATTCATGTATTATATTATATATAAATAGAAGTTAATGAATCCTGCTGAATCAGTTACCTCTGTGTGTTTTCTGGATGTGATTGCTGCAACAAACTCTGACAATTGTTGACTATGAATATACTCCTTCCTAGAGCTAATAGCCCAGTTGACTTTGTGCACAAAGTGGAACTGGATCTCATGGTCTCCTGGTTCTAGATTGATACCTTAAACACTATACCAAATGGTAACTATTGCAAACTTATTACAGGTACAAAAACGGAGGGTAAAAACCTTTGAGATACCCACAATGAAGGAAAGGCTGGTGAAAATCACAATGGACATGGCAAAAGTGACTTGTTGGATAAAGAAAAGACAATAATCACATGTATTAATGAATGGAAAATGTTATGCAAAATAAATGAACTTGTGGCATTTGGGCTTGATGATTAGAAATTGTAGACTACGGGAAGAAAATTATATTGTAACCTTAAAAGATTGAGAGTAAAATATGAATGTACTTATCTTTGCTGCTCAGAGGATCAGAAGAAGCTGCTTCTTTAAAACATTTTTTCTCTTTTCTTGATTTTTCTTTTCTCTTTCTTCTCACCTTTTGTTTCACTTATTTTTCTTTATTTTTTTCTTTCAAAATTTGTATTGCTTTTATTTAAAATTCTTATCATCTATCTATCTATCTATCTATCTATCTATCTATCTATCTATCTATCTCTATATCTATCCATCCATCCATCATCATTTATCATCTCTATCACCTATCATCTGTCATCTAGTTATAATTGAAACCTAGAATATATTTATCAAATCCAGCAAGACCCTTCGTGTATTCTTCTGACCGATGTAACATTTGGATAAATGTAAAAATGAATGCCTTAAACTCAGTGTAATAACTACCATGTATCTGGACATTTTAATTGAAGAAGGCCTTAGGACAAAGGGATGAAAGAATTAAGAACGTGGGTGGGATAAATTTGCAGTCATCTCATTATGAATTACTTTTCACATTTTTAGTGTGTACCTAGATGTATTAATAGGAATGAAACAGGAAACCTAGAGGGCTTGGTTTCTTATCTAATTGCCTTATATTGGTTTAATTATCACAATTACCCTCAAAAGATTTTTAGAGGTTATCATTAGTGAAAGGATGTGAATTGTGAGAGATTCTGAGTCCTGTGCTTTTACAGCTAGTTCTTAAAATGTCCTTTAAATACATGATGTTAATATCTACTTAATTTATCTCCCTGTAAATTAAAACCAAGCCCCTATTATTGTGACAATGTGCAGATCAGTGCCAATTTGATACTAATCAACATTTTAGAAGTATTTCTTAAACTGCTCTTAATTATTGTAAATATTGCTTTAATAATCTATTGTGTGATTCCTCCTTGGAGTTGTTTATATTTTTGTACACCATAGAGAAGCATCAAAACATTCTTAATAGTAACTGATACAAATTTCAATCCACATCACAGTGGCAGCACATTATTTGTATCAACAAAAGGGAAACTTGTCCCTCCACATGTTGTCAAACCACAATGCCCAGTCATTCTGGAAGTGTAGTTAATGGTGGAAAGCTCATTGCTGTGCAGCTATGAGGTCTTATAAGGCATTCTATAACTGGGTATCCAAATGGATTACGGGTATATTCAATTGGATGCCCTTATGACATTTTTGCAGACCTCCAGTTTAGTGTATGAAGAATTATAGAGAAACTGCTGCAATGTTAGAGATGAAGTTCCTCTGCTTGACCATATTTCAATTTTCAGGAGGAGAGGAAAGGAAAGGTAGAAAGTTATCATATACCCAAAGAACCCCATTTGCTGAAAAGCTTAGACTGATATTTAGCCTCAGACATAGATTGATTTGAAGATCATTGTTCCAGATTTGCTGCTTAAGAAGACTTCTGACACCTTCAAAGTCTAACAGGCAAGGGGTGTCCAATGAGAGTCCTAGGGAACCAAGTTGACTTAAATTTATTTTTTAATAACCATGGGGAAAATATTAAACTAAATTTAGAAAAACATTACCAAGCTCTAGCATCCTTAGATATCAAGACCATCTCAAATGTAGAGTGGTGATTTCAATGCATATTAGAACTGCAAGAATAGCCTTAATAAATTTAAGTTTGAATTGTTTCAAGGACGTCAAGCTTTCTAAACTTACTGACCTAGACATTGGGAGGCACTAAGAGACACCTATGCTTCTAAGATCTTGTAAATTTCAGGGATGAAGTGAGTTCCCTTCAAACAGAAATCTTCAGGAGACCTGAAAAGCTGAACAATACTTGACAAGTATTAAAAAAAAAACATTGTCTCCAAGATATAGAAAGGTATGAAACAGCATTCCTAGTCTCCTGAAATTTTGTTGTTGTGGTGGTGGGGGAGCATTTGTATATTTAATTTCTGTCTTGCATTTGTTTTTATACAGCTTATGTTTCTGAAATCATCATTTTCAAAGGAAACTTTTATTTCTTTATTTCTCATTCTTTTCAAGGAAGTTATCTGGACGACTACAGATGTTTATTTGAATGATTTTTCAGCATGCTGAATTTTTAGTGACCTTGTAGCTTCCCTTATTTGTGGTATTGTCAGTGAATCCAATAACTGCTGTGCTAAAAAGATAGCAACTAAATATCAAAGATGATAGTGGTATGATTATGATGGTGATGATGTGTATCACCTGCAAAGTCATGGAATCAATCATAAACCAACCCATTATCCTCCACTTAGAAATAAACAACCTACTCTCTAACAAACAATTTTGTTTCAGAAAAATGTATCCTGTAATCTGCAACTCCTACAGTGCAAAAACATATGGACTACAGAACTTGATCAAGGCAGAGCAATGGACGCAATTTACATAGACTCCTGTAAAGACTTTGATTCAGTGGTACACAACAAACTACTTCTAAAACTAAAATCTCATGGCATCTCTGGACCCCTGCATAATTGGATAGCTGTGTACCTGTCAAACAGGCAACAAGTGGTCAAAATAGGGAGTGCCCTATCAAATCCTGCACCTGTTAACAGCACTATCCCCCAAGGCAGCATTTTAGGACCAACACTCTTTATACTTTACATAAATGACCTTTGTGAACATATTATAAGCAACTGCATTCTATTCACTGCTGATGTAAAACTATTTAACACCATCAACAATGCTGCTACCCTTCCAAAAGACCTGGACTATGTGTCAGAATTGGCAACTTCAAATCTCAATCAACAAATGCTCTGTCTTACACTTTGGCAAAAAAAAAATCAGAACACAACATACAAGTTGGGTGGACATGACCTCATAGATGACCTTCACTCTGTCAAGGATTGTGGAGTACTCATATCTTTTTTAAAAAATAATTTTTATTGTTTTTCTCTTTTCACCATATATTACAATCGTTATATCAACAGTTTGTACATTGTTACATCGTCTTATCTATACATGTTTTTCTCTCTTTACCATATATTACAGTCATTATGTCATCTTATCTATACATTTTTATGATATTTTACATATTTACCTACTTTTATATACAGTTCTATGTTTATTTATGTATATTGTTTTCAGCTTAATTATTTTTCTTATTTTCCAACCATTCATACCAATTATTCCAAATTTCGTAGTATTCCGATTCTTCTTTGTCCTTTAATTTTAGAGTTAATTTGTCCATCTCTGCACAATCCAAGGTTTTTTTTTATCACTAATTCGTCCGGCGGTGTATTATTTTGCTTCCAGCATTGGGCAAAAGCTATTCTAGCTGTGGTTAGTATATGTGTTAGTAGATATTTAATTTTTTTTGTGTAATTCCCTTTGATTATTCCCAGTAAGAAGGTTTCGGGTTTATATTTTATTTGTTCCCCCGTGATTTCTTACGCCCACTTCCAAACAAATTTCCAATATTTTTGTGATTCCGGGCAGGTCCACCACATATGATAGAAGGTCCCTTGTTCTTTTTTACATTTCCAACAGGTCGATTTCAGGGTTGGATACAATTTTGCCAATCTTGTTGGTGGTAGGTGCCAACGATAAAACATTTTGTATATATTTTCTTTCAATGTTGCTGATCTCGTTAATTTATAATTTATATTCCAAATATAAATTATACTTATAGCCCACTGTAACAACATTGCCAAAAAGATATTGGGAACCTAATCTTGCATAGCTTCTTCTCTGGTAATATTGTACTGCTATACAATAGCAGGGCTTTTGTACAGCATACAAAATATTTGCTAGACCAATTCTCGAATACAGCTCATCTGTCTGGAACCTGCACTGCATATCGAATATTAATACAATTGAGCAAGTCCAGAGATATTTCACAAGAAGCGTCTTCAACTCCTCTTTTCAACAGAATACCTTATGCTACCAGACTTGAAATTTTGGGCTTAGACAATTTAGAACTACCCTGCCTTTGGTGACCTAAGCGTAGTACATAAAATTATCTGCTACAATGTCCTACCTGTCAATAACTACTTCAGCTTCAACCACAACAATACACAAGCACATAATAGATACAAACATAAGGTAAACTGCTCCAGACTCGATTGCAGAAAATATGACTACAGCAACGGAGTGGTGAATGTCTGGAATGCAGTACCTGACTCTGTGGTTTCTTCCCCAAACCCCCAAAACTTTAACCTTAGACTGTTTATTGTCGATCTCACCCCATTCCTAAGAGGTCTGTAAGGGATGTGCATAAATGCACCAACATGCCTACCATCCCTGTCCTAATAGTCCTTTGCATTCATATACATTTCATGTATTCATAACCATGTATATACATATATCTGCTATTTATTTATGCTTGATGAAATAAATAAATAAATAAAATCAAAAGATGTTAATCCACCTAGAGGGGTGAATTAGCTCTTTCCTCTCTTTTCTATAATCCTAGTTGAAATTATCCTCTCCCTAAAATTTATTTTTAAAAACATCAATGTTGTTTCTAAAGATGCATTCTGTCATGCTAGCTTGGCTTTGAGCTTCTCTTATTGTACTTTTAAATAACTACAAAAGACACTTTTCAGAACATGGTGGTCACACCTTAAACATTCCATTCTCGGAAATGTCTCCTGTTAAGAAAGTGCCAGACACAAATGTCAGAGTTGGCATAGAGAAGTGATCTGAGGAACAACCTTTTCTGTTAAGATATACTAAAAATTTCTCCTCAGCAGGCATTACTTTTACTGAGTATGAAATGCAATCTGTTATGGTGATTCATAGGAACACAATAATAACCATCTATCAAGTAACCTGAATTGAATACTAATTGTTGAGCTTAATATTAATTTCTAGTCATTTAAATTATATTTACCTTTTGTTGGTAGGATCATGTTTCCAAACTCAAATCCCTTATAGAGCAACACATTGCACAGCCTAAAATTGCTCTTACACTTCACTAACATCCGAGGCAGAAAAACAGAATCAATCAAATTATCCAAAAGAATAATATACAGTACATAAAACTGAAATACACTGTTTTAATCCTATAAGAATTACCGATTCCCACAGAAGCACTATACTAATAAAATAAATTAAAGCAACCTTCTTAAACTTCATTCATAGTTTAAATGCTTTGAGGACCAAGTGCTACATTAGACATTTTGAGTATGTGTTGTCTCTTTTGTAGGAGAAATTATAACATTGAAATAAAGATTTTTTTTCAATCTCAGAAAAGATACACCAAAAAGCAGTATGCATGCATAAATGTATATTTATTTCTAATTCTCTCAACAGCTGGACTCAATTTAGTAATCCCTACTTTGCTTTATTGATTTTAGTGGCTTTGTTGTAAGACAATAATGCAAATTGTATGTATGATTAAGGAATGAATAAAGAATTAAAATTTAATCCATGCATGGTAGAGACTCAGTTGTATTCTAGTTTCTTTCTGACAGAAAATAATAATATTTGTAGTTCAGGGGTTTGAACCTGTGGGGTCCTTGGTTCTCTCTGAGCATGGTTGTTTTCTTTCAGACGTTTTGTTACCAAACTAGGTAACATCATCATCGTTTTTTACACTGATAAATCGTGTGTGCCAGTAATCTATACAGCTAAACTGTAGTCAGGATTTATATGAGAATTCAAAAAACCTTTCTGGATTTGCCAGATTGGATGGGTAATAATAATAACAGCACAAGTGTGAAATAGACTTTGGCTACTTTCTCTCACAAGCTGAAGAACAATTAATGATTCCTTTATCCATAGTAAACCCAGTGTATTTCAGCCATCTTTGTATAATAGTTAGGATCTAGAATAGAAATTGGGCAGGTCTCTTCTCAGCCATGGATACTAAGAGAGATTTTGGATCTGCCACTCTTTCTCTCTCTGAGCCCAATCCATATTATGGGCCTGTTGTTATGGGCATATAATTAGAGAAAGGCATACTATGTACATAGCTCAAAGTTTTTTCCCCCAATTTTTTTTAAAAAACAAAAACAAAATCATCCTCCTTTACAAATTGTAAAAAGTGTGTCAATTGGTTACAAAGAGTTTTTGTGCATCTCTTCCTCAGTCATCACCTCTGATTCATATCAAATTATCAATTTTACATGACATATACTTATATATATTGTTATCATCATACCTCATCCTTCATATGACTATAGTTGTTTTAACATCCCTTTATAACAAACATTCCAAAATTTAAAACAAAACCACATAATGGCATTCCCTTATCTATTTTCAATATCATCCAACCACATTATACCTTTATAACACATTCAAAATAAAAAATAATAATTATATTTAATAACAAAAAAAAATAAACCTCTTTTCTTAATCATTGTTTACAATTTATATCCAACTTCCCTTTTATCCTGTCAATACAAATTATTACATTATTATCATTATCAGTCATTTATTTAACAATGGTTTGACTAAGTTTAACTTACTTTCCCCCCTTTTTTTCACCATTTAAAATATTTACCAAATTTCCTCTTATCAAACCAATGCTGTGTGTGTGTGTGTGTGTGTGTTGTGTTTGTGCTGATAAATAAATAAAGGGAGACTAGTATAGATCTATTTCAAGCTATTTAGCTCTCATCAGCTAGCCATAAAATATGGTTTTCTGCCTGGATGGTCTTCTGTAATGAGCCGAACGACAGAAAGAGGGAGTAGTGAGCTCCCTCACATATTTGGGCATACCAGGGGTTGTAACACAAACATATATACATATATACATACATACACACACACACACACACACACACACACACACACACACACATTGTTATCCTTTATCTAACTTTATCCATTAATACTACATTTTTAACATAATGCTCTAATTTTGACAAAATGTTTAAACCTCTTTTCTTAATCATTGTATACAATTTATATCCAATTTTCCCTTTTGTCATATTAATACAAATTATTACATTATTATCATTATCAGTTATTTATTTAGCGATAGTTTGACTATGTTTATCTTACTTTTTCCCCTTTTTTCATCTTTTAAAAATTTATACCAAATTTCTTCTTGTCAAACCAATATATATGTGTACATTGTTATCATTATCAATTATTTACCTAACTTTATCATTATCACTACATTTTTAACATAGAGCTCTAATTTTAACTAAATTTAACTAGTATTTTATTAATTTTCATATCTCAACCTGTGTCTTTCCAGTAATAGTGTAGTCCTATTTCTTTTGCTATTTGTGGAATTGGTTTTCTGGTTATTTCCTTAATCAAATTTGTTTGGATTTCTCTTCGCAACTTGTTGCTTATTACATATCTTGTAAAATCTCGAAACTCTCCATCAGCTTCCTTAATCAGATTATCTTTGGTTATCAGTAATGTTTTGATCAAAATTTCTCTCCTTAAATGCATCCATTCTTCTCTTTTTTCTTCTTCTATATCTTGAAATCTGTAGTAAAAACCTTTCCATCTATCTTCCCTTTCCTTAATCCACTCTTTCCATCTCCAATCACACTCAGTTCACTGTCAATATCCATGGTTATCTTGCCTCTTTGTTCATTTCCCCCCTGGGTTTTTAGGACTCCAGCCTCCACTTTTTCCATTTACTGAATATCTTCTATTTGCTGAGTATCTTCCATTTTTCCATCAGGTTTTGCCATATTAAAGTTTATATTTTCAATATTTTCCCTTCTCTTCTCAATTCTCTCTGTTGTTTTTAATAATCTTTGAATTCCAGACATAATCTGCTGCAATGTTATGGTTTCTTTTTGAATTCGTGTCATCCTTCCAATTAATAAACCACCACTCTGGTTTAAAAACAAATCTTTGTTATCACTTCTTTCCAGCTAGCAACAAACATCCAAAGGGCACCTGGGTAAACAATCCATGCCCTTCTTTATAAACAAGCTGAAGCCTTTGAAGTGCAAAGTCAAAATGATCAAAGGGAAAAAAGAAAAAGCAATGTTTCCAGGTCTCCACCTTCAACCTCCAAGTGGCAGTGTAACTTCTCTTCCCTCTCAGGCTACTACCTTCTTTATATACCTTTTAAATCTTCTTTATGTTTCAGGCTTAAAAGAAATAAAGTTGTTAAATGAAACCAAATAAAAAGAAAAAATCCATCTCAACCAATATTGTAGAAATAAAGGAAAAAATTTAATCCATAGATAAGAAAAGAAATAGTAGAAAAAACCCCAGGACTTTCACATTAAAAAGTAAAAAAATATTCGCAAAACTTCCATCGATAGAAAAAAAATGAAAATAAAAAAATAGGTTGAATAGATGAACACACTTTCTCTTTCCACTTTCCTCCCGTTGCAGAGCTGTCCCGACTTCAGCAGCTTGAGGCTGTGCTTTTTGTCGCCGGCAAGAAGAGATTCTCTTGGATCGATCAGGGACTTTGCGATGTCCCAGAGATCAGCAAGACATACTCTTCCTTGTCACCATCTCTTTGGGACAGTTTAGGTCCAAATGGACCGTCCAGCGGCAAAAGTATCGACTGTGATCTCAGAGCCTCGAGATCACACGTTGTGTCGTCGTGACATCAGCTCCTTTCGCCCATTGCTCAAAGTTTTGATTAAATTACATTATTATGCCTGGTCTAGGTAAAGTTAAGTTTGTATGCTGAATGATTCAGAGTACATTTTTGGCTGTTATAATATCCACTTCCAGGAATATATAGGTCTGAAAAGATTTTCATTTTGGTCAATATTTTCTTAGTTAGAGGAGGTGTTTGGTTTAAATGACTTGCTTTCTGAAAGCTGCTCTGCCAGAGCTCTTGAGACTTGCCAGATCTAGGATTTCTATATAAATCAGTTGAAAAATGCTCAGCATTGCCATTATCATACTGGAGGTTCAAATTTACAGACTTTATAGACATTGATCTTCAGGAGTTCTCAATATGACCCTTTGTTCCAAACTATTCTTATCTTGTTGGAATTGTCATTGCATCTACTATCAGCATCTACTATCTTCATCTCCCCTCAGCTTGTAGGTTAGTGAAAAAAAAAATCTACTAAGAGCCTCACTTGCTCAGCCCAGAGGGACAAGCTACGGGGTATTACTTTTTCACAGAGGTTGATGTGGAAAGGAAAGCAATAAATGGTAGAGATGATCGTGATGTCTGTAAGAACTGCCTTTGAAGATTTCTAGACAATCAGAAGCATTTGCTTCTTTTCAGCAAATGCTGCCAGAGGAAGGTCATCTGATTCATATCCATCAAATGTTCAAGAGATGACTCATAATGAAACTTGTCTTTGCACATAGGCCGGAAGAAAAAGCACTCTCTTCATTTTAAAAGGCTTTTCATTGTCTCTCCTAAGCTCCAGGATTACACAATAGCTTGCTCCCCTCAAACATTACATCCTTTTCTTTAATTATAAGTTTATAACTTTACATAAAAATAATGCATAATGTTCTGTTAAGTCATATAGCATCTCATTCTCTTCACCTTAAATCCAGGAGGTCATTGTGAGACAATGATTCTTCAACCAAACCAAGTTGCCTCTTTTAGTTTAACATGTCTACCAGAACTGTCCCAGCCGGTGATAACTCCTAGATAGCCTTGGCTGATCTCAGAAAGGTAACCATGATCAGACCTAGTTAGTACTTGATTAGTACCACAATTGAACAGCAAAGCTGTTTTTATATCAATTGATATAAAAAAATGCTAGAGGTAACAATAGCTAATCACTTCCTTAATATTCCTAAGAAAACTATAGGACATGTCCATAGGTTTATCAAGAGTAGAACTCAGCTTGAAGAATCCTTTCTTTTTGCTTTACCTGACATATGCATAAGATTAAACCATAGTTGCTTAGCCATGCTTTGATGAAAAATCCAGCATTAGTTGGGTTTGCACAACACACGAAACCATAAAACATATTTTACAAAACCCAGGACTAGGTCCATTGCACACCAAACCACAAATGCATATCCATAAGGATGGATCCATAAACAATAATATCTTAATTCAATTCTGGTACACTAATTGTCACCAGAAAATAGTCTACAGAATTCCATCATGGCACATTGCAAATTTAGACTTATATATCCAGGATAGTTTTTTTAAAAATTGATTTTGGAATTTTGCTTATGAATAAAATGACTCTCTTTGCTTTATTTATTACCTGTAATAGGAAATTATGCAGCCCAGCAAGAGATATATCACACTGAGCTTTGGCTTGTCTGTTTTAGCTCTGAGTCACATTTTCCTAATTGTGGGGGTGGAATTGGAAACAAGACTTTGGATATAAAACCAGGGAAAACAGATCAGGATGTGTGGGAGAAGACCCTTAATTCCTAGCAGTGGGTTAAGACTGAACCTCAGTTCCAATCAACCATTGTCAAATTCTACTTGCCTTTTGCAACATTGTGTCATAGTTGCTTCAGCTGAGTTCCTAGCCCATCCTTGTTTATCACCTTAAAAGGTAGACTTGATAAATATATTAATACAAGCCACCCAGGTTATTGAATGAATGTGACCAAAAATATATATATACTAATTCCAGTAAATAAAAAGAGACCAGTTTCTTTATATAGGAAAAATGGCTAAATTAATTTAATATTATTGGCAAGTCTTTGATCACATTGCAGATATATCATACAGTGAAATGATGAACACTTGAAATATCTAAGAAGATTCAGAATCATTTTCTTAATATAGGAGGGTGATAAATCCAGAGCCATTGTGGCACAGTGGTTAGAATGCAGTATTGCAGGCTAACTCTGCCCACTGCCAGGAGTTTGATCCCAACTGGCTCAAGGTTGACTCAGCCTTCTGATGTTGGTAAAATGAGGACCCAGATTGTTGGGGAAAATATGCTGACTCTGTAAACTGCTTAGAAAGATTGTAAAGCACTGAGAAGCAGTATATAAATCTAAATGCTTTTGGTAAGGATATAAATCTGATGCTCTGACAAAATTGGGCTCTTATGTTAGATTGTGGTTAATGCTTTTTAATTCTTTGAATATTTGTTAGTCTTCATATTAAACTTATTTCTATAAATGCATGTAAAATATAATAGGACAAAAATATAACAAAAATAAATAAAAAGTAATAAAAAACTATTAAATTGATCAAGATCGCCGTCACAGAAATTTAGTTAACATGCACATAACTGCACTGATTGATACATCTATCCAATTAACCTTGGTTCTCACAATTGCTTTCATCCCCCCCCCCCTCCTATCTTCATTATTTCCCTAATATCAGAACTCAGTTTATAACATGCTGGAGTAAGGAAAAAAAGGATGCTTATCTACAGAGGGTGTAAATTTTTGTAATGTTTAAAGGATAAATCTGTGGCAGTAGGGATATCCCAATTTTTCCTCAAATTCAGCCCTGCAACTAAACTGAATCCTAATTGTGTATGAAAGACGTATTCAGTATATACCATGTGGAGATCTTTGGAAGAGAGGCAATAGATAAATGCAGCAAATAAAATAAGCAATATTGTTAATTATGTTTCCTTGAGTTAATCCTTTAATCTTGTCATGCTTTAACCAGCTTAGCAATGTTTGTATTGAAGGGTGGTATAGACCTGTGATAAATAAGTCATTCTGAGAAGTTGGATACCCAGTCACTCTCATTATGATTAACTACCGTGAGGCAGCGATGCAGTAAAAGCAACAAGAATAACAATCTTGCTTCTGGATGGTTCATTTAATAAAAGGAAGCGAGTCTAACACAATGAATCAATACTCATTACTTGGAAAGGATTTCTAAAATAAATGGTTGAACGCAGAGACATTGGTGTTCAAAATAGGATGACTGCTTCTTTCTCTTTTCTTTCTTCTTTCTTTTTTTCTTTTCTGTTTTTCCCTCCTTTTCTTTTCCATATCAGACCAAATATTATATCAGTTAATGTGCAGCCATTACAGTGCTGTGATTTCTCTAAAACATGGCTCCATTGTTGTGGTTGTTTATTAATGAAATGAAATGATAACTAAATATTATTACAGTATATTGCAAACTGACCAGAGACTTATGATGGACGTAATAAATCACGGGTGTCAAATGCGATTGCATCATGTGACGTATCGTGACAAATCACGGTGTTTTCTGCATTTGAGGAGCTGGGGGGGTGTTGAATGCACATGATGCATCTGGCCCGTGGGCCACCAGTTTGACAGGCCTGTGATAAATAAATAAATAATAAATAAATAAATGCATAAAAGCGAACATTGAGTTGGGGGAAAGGTAAAGAGGTGAAGGAAGAATCTGCTCATTTGAAATGTGATTCTTTTTTTTTAATAGATTGAATGTATAAATATATTTGCCTATATATGGTATGCTGTAAATGTAGTAAAATAAGTGGAGTGTTTGCTTTTATTTATTTGAATTGATGGAATTGTTTGTCCTGCATCCTAAAAACTTTATTGAGTGGCCATCTGCCTATCCACTAAAAATGATGAAGATAAGAATTGGGTGAAAGAGCACATTTTTCCTTAACAAAAGCCAGGAAGATCCTGTAAAAATCTATAACATGTGAGACAAGGTTAGGTTGACCCAGGAGTGGGTTCCTGCCAGTTCTAACCTCTTCTATAGAAGAGGTTTCACAAATCTACCATGTCGTTTAGAACCGGTTCCAGCTCTCTCCCCCCGCCCGTCTGCACCATGCTTGCCTCGCCCGCTGCTAACTAATTGGCTGGCTCACCAATCGCCCCACCCCTAAGAGTCCTATCTAAACCTTAAAGTCTTAAAGCTGTCAAGTTTGAACATCCCTGGGTTTTTTTTTCTAAAGGGTTAGGGGTGCAAGGGCCTTGTAACTTGACACCTTTAAGACTTGCGTGCTTCAATGTCAGAGTTCCTGAGCCAACATGACTGGAGGAGGAGTTCTAGGAGTTGAAGTCCACAAAGCTGTCAAGTTTGAACACCCCTGGGGTTTCTTTTCTAAAGGGTTAGGGGTGCAAGGGTCTTGTAACTTGACAGCTTTAAGACTTGCGAGCTTCAAATGCCAGTTTCTGAGCCAACATTTTGGTTGCTAAGCAAGGGTGTTGTTAAGTGAGTTTCACCACATTTTACAAGTTGGCCATGCCCACCCAGTCACATGACTGCCAAGCCACTCCCACTCGGTCACATGGCCGGCAAGTCACTCCCAGAAAGCAGGCCACACCTACAGAAGAAGTTCAAAAAAATTTTGAACCCCACTACTGGGTTGACCATACATTTCTCTGGACCTCCCTATTAGGAAATAAACTACAACAGATGTGTCCAATCAATGGTTCATGGGCTGCATGCAGACGTGGACAACTAGTAATGTGGACCCACAAGATATTTTTAGAAATAAGGCAAGTTTGATATTTATACACATTAACTTGGGTATATGTTTTATATGCAGCCCAAGACAATTCTTTTCATTCAATTTAGTCCAGGCAAGCCAAAAAATTGGACACCTGAGTCCTCTAGTGTGAAAATGTAAGAGACACCTTTTCTGTGTGTGACCTTTCCCCTCTGTTTCCTTGAAGGCCAGGTGATGCCACATTAGCTTTTCAGTAGCAAGGGAAACTCTCAACTATTCTCTACACTTTGTGGTTTAAAATTAATTGCATTTTGTTCGGGCCACTGTGGTTGCTCTTTGTCTATTTTTCATTTGTTATAATCCCTTGAAATCTAGGGATATATGATCTATAAATAAGGTCTGTAAACAAATAAGTGTGTTAGACGTATGATAATAAATAAGCAAACTAAAAGAATGAAGAGCTTAAAATAATACGGTTGAATTGATTGCCTAAAAGCTGAGACTGCATACAGTTTAAACCCCTAGAAAAAAAAAGTATCTGTAATAAATATTACTTTTAAAGGGAAGTACATCAATATGTACAGCATATACATATATTTATATAAATATAAGAAGCATCTGCAAAGGAAACAAACCAACAGAAGCAAAGGTTTAGGATAAGTTATAATATACTACTGATGCCATTGGGCAAAAGCTGAAATTGCATAAAGCTGAAAACCAAATTAGCCAGAAAAAGAAGTATCTCTAATAAATATTGCTTTACATTTCTTGTTAAGATCTCAAGCTGTTCATATTGTTATTCAGGCACCTGACCTGAACAGGGCTTATTAGAGATCAAGCATGTACTGGCTTGACCTCCAATATTCCTGACGTCCCTCTGTTGAGTCTGAAATCTGTGGGGACTTTTTATTTATCTTTACTTGAGTGTGACTGAAATATTTTTGCTCAGTTGAGAACCCTGACAGGATTCTTTGTCAGTGCTTTGTCATGTTCCACATTGGGGGTGGACACAGGACTCCCCATCTTTTACTTAGTTTTTGTACCCTATTCAGGATACAGGACTTTTTGTCAAGCACAGAGCTTTATTAAAATAATTAAGACAGGAAAGATCTGTGATTCTCCAGTGGGATAATTTTGTATAAACAAAATTCCCCAAACATTTGAAAAACATAACATGGTTGACTGTTCGGAGAATTGGAGCAATTTTGATCTATTTGTTCATCTATTTGTATTTTATTTACACATGGATGACTGTACGCTCTATTTCTGCAAAGATTTTCTTCTTTCCCTTTTCTTACGTTATTATATACTGTATGCAAACTTAATGAAGAAGATACTAAGATTGTCTGCCGGTCAAAAAATAAGTGGTTCTAATTACAGAAAGTGCTGTTCTTAAATTATGAAATGCAATATTTTAATAAGAAATGTATACTCACTAAGTCAACCTACTTGTATAACCATTATCTCCTGACTACTAAGATATTTTTCTTTTTAAAAAAAAGATAAGTAAAAATAACCACTAAATGTTTTGATATGTTCTTTTCCAAAGAGTTTGACTCATAATTCATTTGATAGACTATTTTAATCTAAAGAAAATCACAACATTTTCCATAACAACCAACTCGTTTAAGGAGGCTTTAGCACTGGTATTGTCATACTGTTCTTAACCCATTAGTATTTTTCTTAGATTGATTTTTTTCCAAAACAATTCAGTTAAAAATAAATGAATGAGCACGATGACAAATCTGTAGAAAGATGGAATTCCAAAGAATAAATGCTGCAATCATTGATTCTGTTATTTTCTACAAGGGTTGTATAAACCTTCGAAAGGACAATTTGCTTCCATGAAGGTATCATTCCAAGTAATTTTGTGAAGCACAGTGACACCCCATTTTACCCCAAGGTTAAATGACAGTGGAATCATGTAATCAAATACTTAGTTTCTGCTTAATACAATGCTCAATACAGTGGTCCTACTACATACATATTCAGATAGGTATTCAGTAGAAATGTAAATGAGTTAAACCACCTGATTTGCAGTTTAATCCTAAGGTCATTTGTGCTGACATTCTGTGCTTTGCGTTCCCACTGATCTTTTCCTGCTGTCTATGCTATTTTCCTTCTTTCTGAGCTCATGTTGAATATGCTACTTTCAACATCGCTCTATATAATGAAATTTAGGAACTTTCTTTTTTTGTTTCTGGCTTTATTTTATTTATTATTATCTATTAGTTAAGCTAATAACAAAGAAGCAAAAAACAAAGATAAATACATATATACATACATACAAACACGCATGTATGCATACATACATACATACATACATACATACATAAAATAAAATAAGCATTACACTAAAACATAGTCGAAGTGGAAATATGAGAAGTAGAACCTTTCTTTTGCCTTTCCCTTTATATCACATATCTTTTATTACCCAAAAGGGTTGTTTAAACCTTTGAAAGGACAATTTGATTCCATGAAGGAATCAATCCAAAGTAATTTTGTGAAGCACAATGACACCCCATTTCTAAAGGAAAAATAAGGGTGATTGCCTCACTTTCTTCATCAGATAAAAGTAGCTTCTGTACATGCAAAAGTAGCCTTATTGAATCAAGGCAATTGATCAAATCAGATTGGTTTGATACAATACAATTTTGGTAAGCCAAAGCTCTTGTGAAAAATGGACTGGCTGAGATTCATCCAGTCCCAATAAAGCTGCTGGAGACCACAGATTGGAAACGAAATGCAAACCTCGAAAAAGACTACTGTCTCCTTGGTATTATCTGTACAGATGGAAGATTTTCAGACATGTGTCCGTTTCTGTCACCATGTGCAGAAGGACAGACAAGAAAGAAGTTGCTACATATAGCATTTGCCTCTCTCAAAATTACATAAGATTTTATTGTATTTGTTTGTTAGTTTGTTTAGAGCAGGGGTCTCCAACCTTGGCAACTTTAATACTTGTGGACTTCAACTCCCAGAATTTAAATTTGCCAAGGTTGGAGACCCCTGGTTTAGAGGACTTATTCGGCTGCTACTTTATGTAGTCATGAGATTTAATGTCCTGTTTATAAGCCAGATCTCTTATTTGAAAAATCCCTTAGCTGGTTACAGACATTGAGTAGTTGATTAAGAAATGAATTAGAGCCAATATTTGATAAGAAATACTAATTTAAATAATTAGTTTTAATAAATTAAGTTTTATTATGCACCTGCTCTCAGTATTTCAATGTTTATGCTAAACATTTCACAACTATCCATCAAAACAAAAATACCCTTCTCCCCAAGTGCAAGACCTAAACTTGTCCCAGTTCAAACCCCACCTTGCCCAATACTGGTGGATAGAGCCAAGGCAAATTTAACTGAGCTCCAACGGAGTATTGTTTGAAAATATTAATAGTAAGTGAAATACTATAAACAACTGAAAATTCATAATTTATGTGGCAATTACTTCTTTCAAAGCTATTGAAGTTGCATTTATATATGTCCCATGACCAGCAAAATAAGGACTGAGACAACAGCTGGAATACTACCGTATGTCCAGTTCTGGGCACCGCAATGCAACAAAGATGTTGAGAATCTAGAAAATGTATAGATAATAAGGGGTCTGAAGGCTAAATTATGTGACAAATGGTTGAAGGACCTAGGTGTGTCTAGACTACTGAAGGGAAGGAGGCATGATAGCTATCTTCCAGTACTTGAGGGACTGTCACACTTGTGTCACAAAGAAGGCAGGATAAGAAGTAATGGGTAGAAACTTGCCAAAGAGATATACAACCTAGAAGCAAGGAGAGCTTTTCTTACAGTGAGAGAAATTGATCAATAGAATAGCTTGGCTTCTGGAATAATAATAATAATTTATTAGATTTCTAGACCGCACCCTCTCTCCGGAGGGTGTCATGGGTGTTTCATTACTGGAGGTTTTCAAAAATAATCTGGATAATCATTTGACCAGGATGGTATAAGGTCTCTTGCCTTGAGAAGAGGTTGGACTAGAAAACCTCCAAAGTCCCTTCCAGCCCTATAATTCTATGACTCTGATCACAGGCTCATATATAACCCAGATCTGTTATTTGAAGAATCTCTTAGCTGGTTAATGACCATGAATGTTTCAATAATAAGCCAATTGAAGCCAATATTTGATTTTTAAAATACTAATTTAATAATTTGAGTTTTATTAAGCACTTGCTCTCAGTCTTTTAAGGTTTATCCTGATTGAGTAGCAAGTTTGGTGCTTGTCATATGGAATGCTACCTTTTCCATCAATATTGGTTATTTCAAATCAAATAGATCTAGCATTTTATGAGGAAATCCATAGCAGCATTTTTCTCCTTAGATGCACTCGCACCACCTAGATTGTAATGGAATCCAATCTCTCAAGCCTCAAAAACAAGAGCTGTTTTAAATGCATTATCTGGATATCATTCAACTTCTCACATTCTTGTCTAATATTAGGGTTATTTTGCAAATTTGGCAGTTTAGAAATCCATTTACAGTGGGTAATTGCTCCTTTATGAGGCATTTCCTTTAACATACAGTACAATGAGCAGATTTCAGGGAATGCTGTTATTTGCAATTGTCACAGGAAAGAGATTTCTAAGGTGATAACCTACAATAAGGCTAGTTATATATTTATTACTGTGGCCTGAATAAAATGTTTGCATGATTCCAGAAGTGAAGTCATAAAATCTTCAATTATATAAAAATGACTGATTTGTCATGTACTTCCTTGTGCCACTGGAACTGTAATCATGGTAACAGGACTCCCAAAGAGTATCAATATTGCTATTCAGATATGAATCATGTATGGTGATACGGGTCATCTCTATTCCCATGGTAACAATACTGCTAATGCATTCGTAGGTAGTGGGTATATTGTACTCTAATAAGGCAAATATTACAGTGAAATCCAACAAATGCACCAATTTAGTCCTAGGATTTGACTTTTTAAAAAGGGAATATGGACTGTATGGATAAATAAGACAATGGCATTATGCTGATTAGCTTCTTATAAAAACTGGAATAAAAAAGAAATAGAATGAAATACAGAAAAGAGGGGAGTATAGGACACTAATATTGTTGTAAGTGATAAAGTAATACTGAAATTATAAGTTACTGTAACCGGCATTGCTTCAAATAGTTTATCGTTTAGTAAACATTTGCTCTCAATATTTCAATGTTTACCTGAATAAGGTAGCAAAGTTGGTACTATTTATCATGCTGGTAGACCTTGCTTAACAACCAGTCCCTTAGTTACCATTCAGAGTTACAATGGACTCCCCAAAAGCTACTCTCGACCTACTTCAAGAGTTCTGATGGCTGCACATCCCTCCCCCATATTCACACAACTGCATTTCAGGTGCACGGCCTACTTAATTTGGCACCCTAGGTAAACCACCTAATTTACCGATATGGAAGATCCAGTCCTGTTTTTACTAGCAAAATGGCTATTCATTCCAAGTTCTGAGGAAAAAGAATACACCAAACTGAGTTGCTATTAATAACATTATTAAAAGTTTTAATGTAATCGTATGGTCATCCTTCAGTGGTGGGATTAACATTTTTTTACTACTGGTTCTGTGGATGTGGCTTGGTGGGTGTGGCTTGGTGGATGTGGCAGGGGAAGGATACTGTAAAATCCCCATTCCCTCCCCACTCCAGGGAAAGGTTACTGCAAAATCTCCATTTCCCCCAATCAGCTGGGACCCGGCAGGCAGACAATAGATGGGGGTGGGGCCAGTCAGAGGTGGTGTTTACCAGTTCTCTGAACTACTCAAAATTTCCACTACCAGTTCTCCAGAACTAGTCAGAACTTGCTGAATACCACCTCTGTTGTCCTTGCATATCACTTTTAATTATATTTACTTATTTTGATTTTCACAGCATTGACCCCTGGATATTTTGCATGATTTAGTACTGAATATATTTTAAGATGTGAGAAATTTCAGCAAACTATAACTCCTATACCACTGTGATACAACATTTTAAGGATAGTTCAGGCATTGGAACTATTCATTCAAGCCTTACAAATGTGAACTAGCTGGACCCAATTTAAGATAACTGAATTGAGCTATATTTAATATACTATGATGTAAACCCATTGGAAGGGCAGTATTGTTAGACCGCTTTGTGTTCCCTGAGTTAACTTGCTGAATGCAAAGTTAATGGAGGAAACTAGCTTGCTCATAGTGTAAGATTCAACTGCCATTTCACTCAACTTTGGTTTACTAGTACAGTAATAGGGGAATCATCATCATATTCTTTTGTTTCTGCCAGCAAAGTATCTTGGATTTGTTCTATAGAAGTGAGCAAGTTGATGTTGCAAATTCTTCCCCTTGTCCTGTACAACTTCCCAAATTGTTGAATCCTTCTCAGCAGATTACAGAGTCTTGGAGGCGAGAGAGAAAGACAAAGAAAGAGAAAAAGACAAAAAGAGTGACTAAGTCTAACCAATCAGAACCAGCACAAATCAAAAACAAATCAGAAATTAGCTGTAGGAGAAGAGCAGGCAGAGTTGAGGGGCAGAGTTAAGAGAGTCATCACCCTAGTCAATTCATTCCCGCAAATGGTCTCAATCTAACCCATCTAATCCATCTGGTGCCAATTTAGGACTGTACATTAATTGACAAGATTCTTGTGTATATGTTTAAGTAATAAATCGTCTGCACTGGAACTTATGTGTGATTTTGATGCTTCACACCTGACATTAGCGTTTCAAAAATGTCCTATCAGAGGCTGGCTTAAACAAAACACCAATTAGGAAACAACAACTTCAAAATTACTGTTCATAAACAAAGAATCAAAGAACCAATCGGAGATCAGCCTTCAGTAACCTGCACCAATATGAACCTAGCTCAACTAAAAAGTACAGACATTTGGCTTTAAAGACAGAAGCCCATTCAGTAAACCCTGCTAGTTTTCTGTAGTCTCATAGCAGGTCCCTTTGCCTTTGAAAATGTCAGCCACAGTCGCCAATGAAATCTCAGGAAATCTAGTCCATTGTTAGTAAGCCTTGAAACCCAAAACTGCACAACAGGTACTACTTATGAAAGCCTACATAAATACATATGCAAAAAAAATTGAAAATTAACTCTTTTCAATCTACAAATATTTTCACTGGATTAAAGTGGCTATGTTATATTTACCTATTTAATAAGCTGTATTTTCACATTTTCCTCATATCTCCTAGCTTAAAGTCAAGTGCAATTTTCTTTCCTTCCACATTATTTCGTTTAAAATAAGCTTTTGCAGTAGGCAAAAAAGGAAATTCCTTGCATTTATTTCTAGGAAAGCAGCAAAATAACCTGGGATTTAGCTGCAAAGGCTGAAAAATCTGCTAGAGGTGTAGGATTTTCTCAGTGTCACTATGAATAAATGATAAGAATTATTTATCCCTTGATACTGGCAGATGAAACCCAGAGAAAATGTTTCATGTTCATTGGAAATGGGACATTTACAGTGAGCACTTTGCTAGGAAGATTTATTTAAAGGTTACCTGGCTTGACGTCAGTTTGGCCCGCTTATAGGTAGAGAATTGAGCTTATTAACTTAATAAAAGGACAGAGCCAAAATATGAAAAGCTAATCTTAATGAGATAAATTTGGGCATATTTGATCCTTTTTCTCCCTTTCCATATCCTAGATAATGTATGGATAAGAAACATGTACAGTAGTTTTTTTAAAAAAAATCAGTGAGATAAAAACTGGCTAATCAAATACATCTTCTTAAAAGAGACAATAAGGTCATAAGCATGTCGTTTTCATACTACATTGCACATTTTAATATAAGGAATTGAAACATAGGAATAGCTCTGGTGCATCAGATCAAAGCTTTTCTGAGTCCAGGTTTTTTCCCCACAGTGGCAACTGGATATCTCCAAGCTTTTTTGCCACAGTTCTTCCCATGCAGCTAGTACCTGGAATCATATTTATCCCTCAACACAGAGGTAAAATTGAGTTGTTAAAATGGATAATTCTTGAACAACCTGGTCCCCAGGATTTTTTTTTCAGTTTGCTTTTAAAGCCATACAAATTAGCAGATATCACCACATCTTGAAATACCGAATTCTGTGGTTTAATTGCACCAAATTACAGATTAATTACCCCAAATCTTATATGTCATTGAGCAAAAAAAATGGCAAATGATCCAGAGAACCATTTTTTAATGGAAATGAGAGTTCCTTTTTTGAATGGTTAGAGCACAGGTGTCAAATTGGATCACATCACATGATGTATTGTGATGTGTTGTGATTTTTTTGCCTTTGTGGAGCCGGGATGGGCGTGGCCTGTGTGTGATGCATCTGGCCCATGGGCTACCAGTTTCACAGGCCTGAGAGTCTGAGGGTATGGTGGTAGATGGGAAATGGTAGAGAGAGAAACTAATTGTGCATATTTCTTGGGGTTTGTAGGCAGGTAAAGGAAGAGAGAGAGGGGAGAAGAGAATTCAGAGCTAGCAATGAGAAGAAATCTATTTAGTTTGTGAATGTAGTTACTTAACTATTTGGAACTACCTCCATACGGTAACACCCAAATTCTTGTTTTCCTGGTCTTTGCCATGCAATTCTCAATTCATGAACAGACATGTCTTGGGAAAGTGCACAAGAGAGCAGATTGCACTACCAGAAATTGCTGTGAAAATATGTAGAATGGAAGCCATGTTCAATTAATATATACACATTTTAATTCTTTTTTTTTTAATTTTCAGACAAAAGAGGCAAATGAATAGGAAAATCTGAGACTGGAGTCATTGAATAAAACCCAGATTGACAGTTTTGCTTTATCTCTTCCAAAAGTACAAAGGAAAAGGAAAGAAAACACTAGGGACTATGTGATCTCTTTTTTTAAAACAAGAAAGGAGATCAAAGCTACACAGGAGGTAGTATTAGACCTAGAACTGAGCGGGGAAGGTTAATATGGTGAGATTTGGGACAGAACATACCAAATTGCTGAAAACTAGTCTTCCTATCATATCAAATTGAACTTTCCAGGCTACATTTCAGAACAATTGTTAACTTTTTCTGGAGACAGTCAATAGCATATTTTTAAAAAATAAAGATGAAATGAAAGAGACACTCTTCTCTATATTATTGCTGCTGTCTTACAGCATCAAATCAGAGTGCAAATATAAATAATTTTAAGAGAAATCATATGACACTACAATATATGAAGATGTCTGCCACATCAACGATGCCAAGATCACAGTTGTTTTGATTCAATAAATGTCAGACCTTTTGTCTTCACTATTTTTGCAGTAGATATCACTAACTGACATTGCTATTCCTTGTGATGGATAGATAGTCTTGCAAGGAGGCCATAGAATTAAAGACAACCTCCCACTCATCCCCCCAACCCACACCCATTCCATTAACTGTTTTGTCTTGAAGTATATCTTGAAACAATTTTCTTATTGCGATATAGCACCTTCCATGGACAATGCTCCCTTCTTAAATTCATTCTATTTTTTCTATTTGGTACAGTTGTGGTAATAAAATGAGTAAAGAAGAGTGAGAGTGAGTGTGTGTGTGTGTGTGTGTGTGTGTGTGTGTGTGAGAGAGAGAGAGAGAGAGAGAGAGAGAGAGAGAGATGAATACCTAGCACAGAAATACAAAAATCATATAAAATATCAGCTTTATGCAATATATTTGATTTCAGGCACAAAATAAGATCACAAGGTTATCTGACTAAGCAAACAAATGAATAATTGTCTGGCCTGGCTGGGCTTTCCCCAAACAATGGAAAAATAAATTACATACCACATAAAATAAAAATGTAATCAATATTCTAAAGTGGTATAAAATTCATTCCATAAGTAAAGCTAAACAATCCAGATGATGCCAATAATGTAAAAAAACATGATAGAGCTGTCTCTAGCTAGTACCAAACATTCATAACACTGATAGGCCTCAATTTATTTTTATTCTTTTAAAGATCACTTGAAGTTATGGCAGCATTGGAAAAAGTGACTCCTCGCACTTGTGACCATTGCAGCATCCTATAGTCACATGGTTAAAATTTAAAATAATTTAAAATGTTGAATTTAAAAATAAAATAAAGCCTACTAAGTAATCTTTTTTGTTTGGTAAATCTCTTTTTTCTTTTCACTTTTAATTCTAGAAATATGCAGAGAAGATGCAAAGGAGAAATCATGTTTATCTGATCATTATTAAATTCTGAAACTTCAACTTTTTATTTTTTGCCACCTATTGGTAACTTTAGGTGCTGAAACTGCATATTGGCTTAAATGTATGCAACTCTCAGTATAATCCACCTTTTAATTGATTTGTTAGAACATTTATTAGTTGCGCTTCTGGTCATGGAACTGATTAAATTAAATGGATTAGAGTAAATTGCAAGTGGGAGGGGCCCACCAAACTTTAAACAACACAATTTCTGTTTGATCAAATGACACAATACATGGGAAGATTTTAGACTGCAATTTCTTCCTTTCGGCATCCTGAATCCATATTTCTTGCTTCTTGCTTCTGAATGTAATACCAAGTTTATGGGAAAAGGATGAAGAGATTGTATATGTTGTCCTCAAAAGACTTTGTGAAGAAAACACATTAATTTAGAAAAACCAAGTGCATTAGTAAGTCACTAAAACTTTAGACTACAATTTTTTTAATCAAATGAATTGGATGAACTTGTTTTGAGTTTGGAATACATTTGAAGTACATGTTCCTTAATCACTCTGTATACATGAACAAGGAGAGAGTGATTTTTAAATCAATCAATCATTGTTTGCTGAACTTTTCCAGATAGAAACAGCACTATTTTCTGATAGAAAAAAATTGACCCTCCATATACAGCCTAATATATTTATTAACTCATAAATATATACTGATCAAATTCTTCCACAGTCCCCAAGATATGTTTGATGCAACTTCAAAGGACTCATTACAATGGATGAATGCCTCAGTGGATGAAAACAACAACAACCAGGAAGCGACAATTTAATAGCTTGTCTTACTTAAGGGAAGAGGGTTATTTGTTTATTTATTTATTATTTATTAATCACATTTATATAGTCTTTGAAGATTATTATTTTCCCCAAAGATTACCTTTTTTAGATTCAAAGGATTATCATTCCTTTGAAGATTAACTATGGGTATGAGGCCTGAATCTGGTAAATATTACTTACTCCATCTTTTAGAAGCGTCATGTGACAGATGAGTGAGTGTGTAGTACATGCCAGTAAACCACATTTTATGTTTTAGGAATATCCATCACAGATTAGTTTGTATTCTTACCATTTTCAACCTTTCCAGCTAATAACTGCTGGACCCAAATGGCTATTTAAGAACAAGATTAAGATGGGGTTTAGTTTTGAATAGGTTTTTCTCCCATCAGTTAGAATCAGCAAGAAAGCTTCCTCATGTGTTCATTGATGCATTTCTTGGACTGCTGGAAGGTAATATTGATTGGGAGCAGGGCAAGACACCTTAGCACTTGTGGTTTTTCTTCTTTGCTTTTTATCAAATTAAGAAACCTACAGTATATGCCCGTGACATCAATTGAAAATATCAGGAATGTGACCTGTCCAAGTTTTCAAAAATTATAATAAGAAAAAACAAACTATAGGGACAGGAATGTATAATGAATGCTGCAACAATATGTCACAAATAAATTCTAATGAGCTAAACAGAGAGACCAACTCAATAGCAAGGCCATCAGCTCAGGAAATATTGTCACAGTGAAAAGAGTAAAATTAGTTTTCATTTAATCACCAAGCAATGCAAATACAAGGCTTTTATTAGTCTGAATGCCTGCCCGTGTTACAAATCCTTCCTCTTTTAGTCTGTACAACTATTGGGTGTCAATACTAATAGTGAAAAGGCACAATTGTTTCAAATTTGGCCAAAAGTAAATTCTTACGTTGTCACAGAGATTTCCATAGAAGTTTTCCATGTAAACATGCAACCTATTTTCATTTAAGGCAACTAATTGACTCAAGAAAGATTGATCACACTTCCGGTTCTGGCTGCTGACCCGACGGGCAGGCTCTGCTCGCCCCGCGCTCTTCTGGTGGGGCCCCCACCATTTGGGAGGCACAGGATGCCCTGTAAAGGCTCCTGCCGAAGGGGCGGCGTAGTGGGGGATCCCCTGAGTCGGCGGCAGCCGGGGGGGCCGCATCGCCCTAGGCACCGGGAGGCATGATGGGGAGGCGCTGTGGCGTCTTCGGGAGGAGGCAGCTGGAAGAACGCGTGATTTGAAGGACGCGGTTGCTGTGTGGTGAGGCGGAAACTCCCCCCCCCCCCCGTTCCCTTGCTTGTTCGTAAGAAAAGGAAAGAAAAGACTGCCAGCTGTTTTTAAAGTCGTTTTCAACTTGGCTGGAGAGGCGTGACTGGAGGGAGGGGGATTTCCCCCCCCCCTCGGACAGGCGGCTTTAAAACCTTTTGCTCTCGGCCCTAGAGGAGGAGGAAGGGAGAGAGCCAACTAATGATTTCACGCCCATAACAAAGGTGGATTTTGGATGATCTGAAAATTTTGGAAACTTTGGAAACTTTTTGTTATGCCTCTAAACCCCGAAGCTGGCAGGGCAAGATGGCACACTTCCGTTGTCTTTATAAACATTGAAAATTGACTCCACCTATAGAAGTTCAGGCTTCCTGTCTTTGTCCTCTGTGACACTCAGACAAATCTCCGGTTGAATTGCATCTCCCTGGAACAAAGGACTTTTTTACTCTACTGCCAGAAGTAACTGGTTTATAGAGTAAACTCAGCATATGCTAGAACACATAATGTTCCTAGGGAGGTGCATGTTAAATTTCTCAGAAAGACCACAAGAGATGAGATTCTGAGTGCACAAAGAGGGCAAGTGTTGAAATATCAAGATAGAGAAATAACCATTCTGAAACAGATCCCCAAGAAAGTGAGAGAGAAAAGAAAAAATTATTCGCAATTAGCAAAGAAGCTTTACCAGAAAGGGGTGTGGTTTAGATGGTTGATGCCTGAAGGTATGCTAATTTTCTGGGAGGATACTAGAGTTAGAATCAACACAACCATAGAGGCACAGGCCTTTATGGAAAAAAATAAAGCACTCCTAGATATACCTGATGATCTTATACCCGACATACAAGACACGGGAGGGGCCGGAGCTCTGCTGCCGGGGGGAGAAGGGGCAATATCAAGAAAACTCAGATCACAAAAATGAATAAGGAAATCGGCTTTATATAAATTGATTGAAACTTTTATATGAATTTACATGCTGACAAATTACCACTATGTAATATTGAATTATTTGTTTAAATGAATACTATGAGTACGGGGGGCAGGGACACCCTTCACACATTGTAACTGCCAAAATTTGTAACCTACTCCAATACCCTTTTCCTTCTTATTTTTTTTAAAAAAACCAATAAAACTTTGTTTAAAAAAAAAAGAAAGATTGATCACCAGGAGATAATATAGGATTAGTTTCATCCTTATCAATCCTTATCAGATTTATGGAGCCAGTTCTGAGTCTATGAGTTCTGCAACCACTACCTGGAATGGTGTTTTAGATAATGATCCCAAAGGTGTTTTTTCAAAAGGCAACTGGGCTTTGTTTTTCCTTGAACATGTTTTGTTTCTCATCCAAAAGCTTCCTGCGTTTGGATGAACTAAAGAAGCTTCTTGGATGAGAACCAAAATGTCTTCCAAAAGTCAACTGCCTTTAAAACACACACACACACACCTTTGGGACAAGCATGACCTGAATGACTGAGAATCTGCATAGACATTTAGATGACAACATGGTGGCCGCGTGGAATAATGCGACTACCGGGGCCTTGAACCGGGTGGCGCCTTTGCGGCCTCTCCGGCGGCAACGATCCACCCTGGCTCCTTGGTTTACCGAGGAGCTAAGGGTGATGAAGCGCCACAAGAGATGCCTAGAGAGTCGTTGGAGATCCTCCTGATCCGAATTTGACCGAGCACAGGTACGAGCCCATTTAAGGACGTACCTAGTGGCATTGAGAACGGCCAAACGTCAATATTGTGCCGCTCTCATTGCATCTGCAGAGAACCGCCCTGGCGCCCTGTTTCGGGTGTCCCGCTCCCTTCTGTTTCAGAGGCCGCGGGAGGCCCCTTTACAGGGTAGGGCAGAGGAATTTGGGAAATATCTGCAGGATAAAGTCGCTCAAATCCGGAAGGATTGGGTCCCCTTCAGTGGCCCAGTCGAGACGCCAGTGGTGAGTCTTGAGAAACCTTTTTGGGAGGAGTTTGACTTGGTTGTCATCGAGGATTTGGACAGATTGCATGGACGACTGCGACCTACCACATGTTTACTGGACCCGTGTTCCTCCTGGCTTGTACTGGCATCCTGGGAGGTTACACGCGACTGGCTCCTGGGCCTAGTGAACGCTTCGTTGGGTGAGGGGTCTCTTCCGGCCGCCTTGAAAGAGGCGGTGGTGAGACCCTTGCTCAAGAAGCCTTCCCTGGACCCTACGGAGCTGGCCAATTATCGTCCTATCTCCAACCTTCCCTTTTTGGCGAAGGTTGTAGAGAGTGTGGTGGCTTCTCAGTTCCCACGACATCTGGAGGAGAATGATTATCTAGACCCGCGCCAGTCCGGCTTTCGCCCCGGGCACAGTACAGAGACGGCCTTGGTCGCGTTGGTGGATGATCTCTGGAGGGCCAGAGATAGGGGTTGTTCCTCTATCCTGGTCCTATTAGACCTCTCGGCGGCTTTTGATACCATCGACCATGGTATCCTGTTGCACCGACTGGAGGGGTTGGGGGTCCGGGGCACCGTTTTGCAGTGGTTCGGCTCCTACCTCTCTGGCCGGACGCAACGTGTGTTGGCAGGGGAGCAGAGGTCGACCCTAAGCCCCCTTACTTGTGGGGTGCCACAGGGGTCGGTCCTCTCGCCACTCCTGTTCAACACATACATGAAGCCGCTGGGTGAGATCATCCGTGGTTTCGGGGTGGGATATCATCTGTACGCTGATGATACTCAGCTGTACATTTCCACCCCGAACCACCCCAACGAGGCCGTCGAAGTGATGTCCCGGTGTGTGGAAGCCGTACGGGTCTGGATGGATGACAATCGACTCAAGCTCAACCCTTCCAAGACGGAGTGGCTGTGGGTTCCGGCCCCCCGGTTCAACCAGTTAATCCCATCTCTGGCCATTGGGGGCATTCAACTCGCCCCCGTGGAGCGGGCGCGCAATTTGGGCGTCCTCCTGGATGCCAGGCTGTCCATGGATGACCATGTGACAGCCGTGGCCAGGGGGGCGTTCCACCAGGTTCGCCTGGTGCGCCAATTGCGCCCCCTATTGGACCGGGACGCCCTACGAACAGTCACCCATGCACTGGTGACGTCTCGCCTGGACTACTGTAACGGTCTCTACATGGGGCTTCCCTTGAAATGCACTCGGAGACTGCAGTTGGTCCAGAATGCGGCCGCGGGTGATTATGGGGAGTACTAAGTATTCCCATGTGACACCTCTCCTGCGCGAGCTGCACTGGCTTCCTGTGGTCTATCGGGTGCGTTTCAAGGTCTTGATTACGATCTTTAAAGCGCTCCATGGCTCAGGACCTAGTTACCTGAGGGATCGTATTCTGCCCCATACATCCCTACGACCCATCCGCTCGCACAGAGAGGGACTTCTCCAGGTGCCGTCCACCAGACAGTGCCATGGGGCGGCGCCTAGGAGCAGAGCCTTCTCTGTGGCGGGCCCAGCCCTGTGGAATGACCTCCCCCCGGATATTAGGACCACTACTGACCTCCGCTCCTTCCGTGTAAAGCTCAAGACCCACCTATTCCAAATAGCCGGCCTGGCTCAATCATAACTTCATAACGCTCCTGATGGGTTTTTTAATTCAGTAATTTTATTTAATGGGATTTTAAATTGTGTTTTTTAATTGTCTTTCACTTATGAGTTTACCTCCTCCATGCACATGTATATGTCTTTGTTCTTTATGTATGTATGTTTGTCTTTATCTGTATTTTATCTGTTTTGATTGTACGCCGCCCCTTCGGGAGAGGGTTGCGGCTAATCAAATAAAATTATTATTATTATTATTATTATTATTACTACTATTATTATTATTATTATTATTATTATTATTATTATTATTATTATTATTATTATTATTATTATTATTATTATTAATACAGTGCACTAAACTGAGGAACTATCCTGGGTCTGATGTGCAGTGGTGTTGAAGAAAGGTAATCCTAGAAGATCTGCCAGAATGATCTTCTACAGTTCATCTTCCCTCAAGTTCTCAAAGAAAAAACTATACAGGTGTTACATTATATTATGTACCCTTATAGAATGTTTTATATTATTTCCACCACATCCAACTTCATAGGTAAAACCAGTACATACTGCTTCCAAGTGGTTAATATAATTGAAAGCATCACACAGGATATACTATTGTGTATTCAAGGAAGAGGGTTTGAACTCCAACAAATAAGACATAGCTATTAATGGGATGCAGTGGCTCAGTGGCTAAGATGCTGAGCTTGTTGATCAGAAAGGTTGGCAGTTCAGCAATTCGAATCCCTAGTGCTGTGTAACAGAGTGAACTCCCATTACTTGTCCCAGCTTCTGCCAACCTAGCAGTTCGAAAGCATGTAAAAAATGCAAATAGAAAAATAGGAACCACTTTGGTTTGAAGGTAACATTACTCCATGCACCTTTGGCATTTAGTCATGCTGGCCACATGACCACAGAGATATCTTCAGACAGCACTGGCTTTTCGGCTTTGAAATGGAGATGAGCACCTCCCCCTAGAGTTAGGAACAACTAGCACATATGTGCAAGGGGAACCTTTACCTTTACCTTACTTACCTTTGATGATTCCCAGGAAAGATGAAACTAGTCACACAGTGTTGTGGCCCAACAGCGGCCAGCTGAGCTGTTGGTGGAATCTGACATCGATGAACACTATGGGACTGCCCTGGAGGCTGAGGAAGACTCTGGGGGGTGTTTGGATCAGAGCAGGGACTAGCCACCAGGTGACATCTGAGTCAGGGAGCAGTGAGGAAGAACAGAGGGATGTTCTTCCCTCTGTATCGGGATGTCCTGATGTACGTATGCGTAGGACTGCAAGGAGGAGGGAGCAGCTTTGGAAAAAGGGTCACAGAAGGAAATAGGAACAGATGGCTACTGATTGGCCCCTCCTGGAGATCTTATAGGTGGGGTGATGGGAGGGGAATTTTGTAGGAAACAACAATTTACTGATCCAGCCATAGAGAAAGATTGGGAGAAATTCGTGAGTTCAAGCCTTATTTCATAGAGGTAGCTTTCTGGCTTCCCAGCCAAGGGGTTGCATATCTCCTTCCTTAGTTGTGGCAGACAGCCAAGTCTGCATCCGTATATATTGTAGAGGCTTGGGACAGAACACACACTGCCCACTGATGGTCAAAATGATTTTAAAAACTACATGGATAAATAGAAAAAATCTATCTCCTTCCAAGAAAGGGGGAGCGTGTCCATATAAAACCTCATATATGGGAAAAGTATTACAGAATAGTTTTCACTTCAAAGTAAAAACCTTCTGTACATATGCTGAAATAATTTTAAGAAGCAAAGCTCAACAATTATTCCATTACACTGGCTGGAAGTGGGATAGTCAGAAATGATTCACAAATGGCCTTCAAACTTTCATCAGCTTCTCTTTGAACAACTGCACTGTAAATCAAGAATTTCTATGTCAAATTCCTCCCCTTCTATTGTTGTAATGTTCAAGATGAATAGCAATGAAAGCCATACATTTCTTATACAGATGGTATTTTTTTCCAGATTCATTAGGAGTCTGCTTTGCGCCAGTCGCAATGGTGCATTAAGCCCCATCAGGGGTGAAGGGCTGGAAGGGATGTACATGATGTGAAGCGGGTGGGATTAATATCCTAGAGCAGTGTTTTTCAGCCTTGGTAATTTTAAAATGCATCTTAAAGCTACTAAGGTTGACAAACACTGACCTAGAAGATACAAATGCAATTCAACATGGCCCAGTTTGCTAGTAAAAGGATAAAATTAATATAGATAACTGCAGAAATTTTCAATTAGGAAACAAAAATTAAATGCACAAGTATAGGATGGGGGATATTTGGCTTGGTAATAGTTGCTATGAAAAAGATGTTGGAATAATATTTGGTTCCAAATTGAACATGAGCCTGGAACATGATATAGTTGCAACAAGAGCAAATGCAATTTTGCATTGTATCGGGAGAGGTTGTTCAGCATTGGCCAGGTGCCCTATTCCAAATCATAAAGTATGGGCAACCTAGTTTTAACATTTTTGCAATGAACAGAGAGTTGAGCTCAGTAGGCTAAACTGTCCTTTCCAGCTCTAATTCTAGATCAATTTTTATATCTTCTCCCCAAAAGCTAAGGAATGCACAACTGGAGAATTGTTCCTAGACGACTTCCTGCTTTAATCTTCAATAATTCCTGATATAATTTTAAAAAGCCCCCAGTGAATTCAGACTGATTTACTACCTATCTTATTTTAGAGGTTCCATAGTAAATGTTGCTACTCTCACCTAGAACTCTATTCAGTTCAATATGAATCCTTCAACTATGCAATTAGTGTTATCTGCATAGGAAACGTTATTGATAATAGCCTCCAAACTGACTGTTGCCAGTTAGTGTATTAATTCACCAATCATTAGCAGTTTGCCCCTCCACCCATTGGTATATTTTGAAACATTTGGTACTTTATTTGAATAGGCTGAAAGATAAATAAATATAACTTATTTGCTCTTTGGCTGATCTATGTGCTTTTTTCAAACCTGGAATTTGTTTGGAAGGATTGGTGGAAAACTCGGAATTCTTGAAAGCTTGTTATTTCCAAACCATTTTTCCTCCTAGCCATCCCTACTTGGTACATTCCATCCCAGCATTTTAACTTAACTTTTTTGGTTCATGAACTCTGGGAGCTAGTGGCCCAATTTAAGAATACTAATTGAACATTGATTTTAAAAAAAAAGATGACTCTGGAGAGGTTGTGGCCACAGCTTTATATGTGTAGTAGTTCAAAACCAACCAGAAGGTGAAATGAGATCTTTGGCCTTAACTTTCTTACCCATGAAAGGCTCTTGTTCAGGAACTTCAGGGTAAATAAACCTTTTCTTTCATCAGGATGACAACAACTTTGCTCAGCTGTAGTTCAATGTTGTTTACTCCTGTATTTCTCACTTCTGTTTCCCATGTCATCTTTCCTTTTATTATAAGGAAGTCATCTGTGTGGTGGATCCTTGCAGCTATGATTCAAGTCTAACTGGAACTAACAAGTGGAAGCCAAGACTCTATACATCAGACTCTAAAATTGAACAAAACCTGAAGTTAGTGTTCTTCATTTGCTAACCTAAGAAGATGGCAGAAAACAAATGCGGTTTATGGCCACTTTGTCCATTGCATTTTATTTACATTAATATAATCACCCATACACTTCACCCTGGTCATAAAAGGACTTAACATACACATAACAGGGCAATTAATCCAAGTTCACATTTACTGTATTTTTCGGAGTATAAGATGCATCTTTTTCCCCCTAAAAGAGGGTGAAAATTTGGGTGCATCTTACAGACTTAATGTAGCCCCACCCACCCACCAGCCTCCACCCTTTGGCCTCTGCTCCCAGCAATTTACCTCTTTGCAGCAAACGGGGGCTTGCAGAGGTTTCAATAAGCTATAGCAATCCCTGCAGCCTCTAACAGCTGGTGATCAGGAGAAATTGAAAGTGAAACTTGCCGTTTGCTCTACATGGCAAATTGCTGGGAGGCAGATTTTTTTTTCTTGTGCTAATTAGGCTGTTTGCTGCAAGGAGGTAAGTCAACAACTATAAATGCCTATAGAACAGCGATGGCGAACCTTTTTTGGCTTGCGTGCCATGAGTGGGGGGAGTACAGGGGGGTCGTGTGCAAGCGTGCTGCACCCATAATGCAACGCGCGTGCCCAGTGCGCATGCATGCACAACGCGCGACCCCCCCATTTTTACATGCTTTTTTCGCGCTCCCCAGGCTCCAGAGGCTTTCTAGGAGCCTGAGGAGGGTGAAAAGAGCCCCCGCCCCCCCCCGGAGGCCCTCCGGCGGTTTCAGGGACCGTCTGGAGGCTTCCCTGAAGCCTTCGGAACGTTTAAAACCATGCTCCGAGCAAACCGGAAGTGACTTCCGGTTTGCTCGGAGGGTCGTTTTAAGCGCTCCGAAGGCATCAGGGAAGCCTCCAGACGGTCCCTGAAGCCTTCGGAACGCTTAAAACGACCCTCCGAGCAACCCGGAAGTCACTTCCAGTTTGCTCGGAGGGTGGTTTTAAGCGTTCCGAAGGCTTCAGGGAAGCCTCCGGATGGTCCCTGAAGCCTCCAGGGGGGCGGGGGAGGCTCTTTTCGCCCTCCCCAGGCTCCTATAAAGCCTCTGGAGCCTGGGGAAGGCGAAAAATAGCTTTTAAAAAGGTGAACTCAGCTGGCCAGCTGACAGGGCAGCGCCTCGTGTGCCCTGACAAATGGCTCCGCGTGCCACTTGTGGCAGCGTGCCATAGGTTAGCCATCGCTGCTATAGAATGTTCAAATTATTATACTTATTTTTTTAAAGACGGCTTTATTATTATTCTAGACAACGTAACAAAATGAAGAAGCTTTTTAAAATGAATGCTTGATCTGAAGAGGCCCAGTGCTATTGTTTTAAAAAGTGCTATTCTTTTAAATAGCAGAGAATAACTTCCAGAAAGCACATTTCAAGAGCATCGTAAAAGTATAGTCTGAAATATAACACTACAAACAATGTATATTGTCTGTACTGTTTGTTGCAAGGAGGCAAATTGCTGGGAGGCAGAGGCAGATATTTTTCCCTTGTTTTCCTCCCCAAAATCTAGGTACGTGTTATACTCCAGAGCATCTTATACTCTGAAAAATACGGTAATTAAAAAGCACTGCACATATATTTTCCCCAAGGGGAGTAAAAGCTACCTTATATCTGTAGATCCATTCCAATCAGTTTTGTTAAAGAAGAAAGAGCTGTCCAAGGGGCACAACTGTTTGTGCCCCTTGGACAGAATCAGTAGACTTTGAAGTATGCAAGGCTGCATTTGCTACTGAACTGAAAATATCACTTTGGGATTATGCTAACTACTTGTTTAGAACATTACTTTTTCTTAAGAACTGAAGTTTGACTTCTTTCGTGGTTATTCATTTCAGACAATCACAAGTGCTATGTTCTCTGAAAAGAATTTGGGACCTGCTTCTACTGTAGTTTGGATTAGATTATACAAACAAACAAACTTTTAGTTAGCTAAAAGATTGTTCTTACTTTTACTTTTAGTTAGCTAAAAATTGCTCTTACTTACTGCTAACTAAAGACATTTTAATAGTAATATCCACTGTTAGATTGGGTAATGGATAGGCACACACAGGCTTAATGGTAACAACAGCTCTTTATTAAGTACAACAAGTGAGAACAATCCAGCGAAGGTTGGGTCTGACAGCAGCCCTTTTATAGGGAGCTGTCAGACCCTTCAACCAATAGGATTCCCACTGTCCCACTGGAACAGAGGACCTTGGTGGAAACCACTGTAGTTAGAACAAGTATCTAATAACCCTCCTCTCTTTGATGGAACAATCCTACTTGTTACATAGTCATGCAGATAGACGGGCTTTTGGGTCGCTCTGCCTGACCTGCGTTCAGTATGAGGGGTTTCCTTGTACAGGTCGGACAGACCTGTTTGGTCCGCAGCTCCGCTTGGTGGAAGCTCCTGGAAACTTTCACAGGCCGCGGCTGGAGCTTCTAGAGCCGATTTGTTTGGAGCTGACTGCGGGCCTGCAACATAACCAGATAAGTTTCCCGGTACCCTCAGGCTTGAGCTGGCCATGGAAGGAGTGAGCATTTACTCTGTTTAGGTAGGGCTTTGGCTAACTCATGCAGGAGTTACCTCTGGTTGTCTAAGAGTGGAGTTGGAGAGGCGGCCACGAAGTTAGTCAATATGCCTTCTCCAATTCCTACCGTCCTTGAGCTCTAGGAGGTAAGAGCGAGGGCCGGTAATGCCTATCACTGTGGCAGGAATCCACAGAGTTCCCCCAGCGTAGTTGTGGGCGTACACCAAGTCCCCTACACTAAATGTCTGAATCTTGCTTGTAGAGTCTGGGGGAGATGAGGCAGAATAATTGGGATGTAGCCGGTCTAAGTGGGACCTTAGCCGGCGACCCATGAGAAGCTCAGAGGGGCTTCTCCCAGTAATGGCACTGGGTGTGATGTCCTGAATTAGTAAATAGTGATCATCCCGTGTTTGCCAATCATCCGGGCCTATCCTAGAGAGGGCCTCTTTTGCAGATCTCACCATTCTCTCCACCTGACCATTGGAAGCCAGATGGAATGGCACGACCAGGGCATGCCTGATTCCCTGAGCTGCTAGGAAGGTCTCAAATTGCATGGCCATGAATTGGAGCCTGTTGTCAGAGACTAAGACGTCAGGCAGGCTGTGCATGGAGAAAAGTCTCCGTAGCACCTTGATGACTGCTTATGCTGTAGTGGAGGTCATCAGAACTACCTCTAACCACTTCAAGTAGGCGTCCACAATTACGAGAAATTTCTGGCCATGAACAGAGCCAGCAAAGTCAATGTGCACCCTAGACCATGTGCTTGAGGTCACTCCCACTCCTTAGTGGGTGCTTCTGGGGGAGCTGGTCTGGACTCCTGGCACGGTGTACAGGTAGCCACACATTCTTCGATCTCCCTGTCCATGTTCAGCCACGTAACTCCTAGCCAAAGGCTTCATCCTGACAATTCCAGGATGCCCTACGTGTAAAGCCTCTAATACTGCAATACAGTTTGGGTGGAACAACGACCTGGTCCCTCCACAGTAAACAGCCATTAACAGCCGATAACTCATCACGTTTGGTAAAATACATTTTGAAGTCAAACCCAACAGGACCCTTGGGCCACCCCCTCCACACCCAGTTCAAAATTTGCTTGATGATGGAGTCCTTTGCAGAGTGATGGGCAATGTCATTGGATGAGACAGACCCAGTCTTAAGGCAGTAAATGAGGAGGACTGGCATCTCGGGAGTAGGGTCAGCAAGAAGTTCTGGCAGTGGGCAGCGGCTTAATGCATCAGCATGCCCCAAAGTGGAACTTGGTCGGTGGATGAGGCGGTAGGAGTAAGCAGCTAAGAAGATGGTCCACCTGGTCATGCGAGGTGATAATGACACTGGGGTAGGTCGGTGCCCAGCCAGTAAGCCCAACAACGGCTTGTGGTCCATAACCAGTTCGAAGTCCTGGCCATACTCATGGAACCTCTTTAATCTGGCCACTGCAGCCAACACCTCATGGTCCAGCTGGCTGTAGTTCTGCTCTGCGGCAGACAAGGTCATGGAGTAAAATGCAATAGGGGCTTTGGTTCCGTTGGGCATGTGGTGGCTGAGGACGGCGCCGACGCCGAACGGGGAAGCGTCACAGGTCAGCACCAATGGCAGGGTCTGGCGGTATTGTACTAGAAGGAGTCCGCCGACAGAAGTCGTTTTAACACAGCAAATGCGGCAGCCTCAGCTCTGCCCCAGGACCACTTCGTGTTCTTATCCAGAAGATGGTATAAGGGCTCAGCAACGGTGGCTTTCTGTTTGAGAAAGACGCTGTAGAAATTAAGGAGCCCAAGGAACGCCTGCAGCTCGGTTTGATTGCAGCTTTAATTTTTTGTGTGGTCAGGTGAATCCCAAAGCCATCGATCAGGTATCCTAGGAATTCAACCCTTGGCACGTTAATTTGGCATTTCTCATTTTTAAGGCAGAGGCCTTTGTCTCTAATTCGAGCCAAAACTGTTTGTACATGTTTCAAATGTTGCGCCTCATTTGCAGCCGATACCAAGATGTCATCAAAATAGGGGACAACTCCTGGAATCCCCTGCAAAAGCCATTCCATGACGCTTTGGAACAGTCCAGGGGCGATATTAACACCGAATTGCAAGCGGTGACATTTGAATGTACCCATGTGCATCACAATAGTTTGGGCCTCTGCCATAGCGCCATCTACAGGCAGTTGTTGGTATGCCTGCACCATGTCCAATTTTGCAAAAAAATTTCTGGGGCCTAATGAATGATGGAGGTGCTGTACAATGGGTACAGGGTAGGCACTTTGTTGTAGCGTTTTATTTATTGTGCACTTGTAGTCCGCGCAGATGTGGACAGACCCATCAGGTTTGACAGGTATGCGTGATCGACTGGCTCTAGGATTCCCTGGCCTACGAGCTTGTCAATTTCTCTGTCAATTTTTGGGCGGAGAGCAAAAGGTACTCTCCTGGGTTTTAGCCTTATTGGAGCTATGTTGGGGTCCAAATTAAATGAAATTGGAGTTCCCACATACTTACCCAGACTGGTGCCGAAGACATCCTTGAACTCCTTAAAGGTGGCTTCAATGCGATCATCTTTCAAGGCATTGATACCAGTCACTTCTAGGGCTTGGAACCAATCTAGCCCTAGGAGGCTCTGCAGGTTGCCGCTGACCACTGTCACTGGGAGTTTCCCACTGAACTTCACCTGGAAGGTGCCTTGGCCCATGATGGGGACCCGGTTTCCCTGGTAATCGCATAGGCGGATGTCAGGGTTGCAAAGATGCTGCTTCTTTAGGCTAGGGATAACCTGCTTTAGGGTGGACCATGGCATGATGGTTAGAGATGACCCGGTGTCAATTTCCATCTCACATGGAGAGTCCTCGATGAGGACTGTGACCTTCAGCTTTTTTGGTCGCCTGGTGCGGACTTGGCTAATTGACGTGTGGTAGGTGACTCTATTGTCATCCTCTGAGCGCCAGGCCCCTTGGTTGGGCCTTTGTTGGCAGTTTGGTGCACATCTAGGCTGCCTAGAAGCGCACCAAATGTGGCGGCAGGGAATTCACTCTGGCACACCTTGGCAGCTGTCTGGCACAACCGTGGCACTCTGCCACACTGCGCATGTGGCAACTGTCATCTTCCTCGCCTTCTGAGCTCTCGGGCTCTGCAGCCTCACGATGTATGCATGTACTCTTCCACGCATCTTGTGGAGTGCTTTGGCGCTGCAGAGTCTCAGTAGATTTGACAGCTGATTCGGACGCCCTGGCTTCGTCCAAGCTGATCTGCAGAGTGAAGTTGGATTTAGCGAGTAACCTCCTCTCTAGGTTAATGTTCCGTATGCCACAAATTATGCGGTCCAGAATCAGCTCGTCCAGGTCTCGGAATTTGCAGTATGCTGTGGCCTTATGGAGCTTCGCAATGTAGTCATTAATCGACTCACACTCTTTCTGGTTTCTGATGTTAAACTCATGTCAGTGAACGTTTTTGGATGGCTTGGGGGCATAATGGGTCCTCAGTGTTTGCTGGAGCATGGACCAGGCAACTGATTGCAGCGGTGTTGGCTCAGAGAGGTCTTTTACCATTTCAAACACTTCCCAGCCACAGTATCCGAGTAACATGTTCTTCTTGTGGCCTTCAGAAAGGCCCATGAGGTTGTTTGCCTCGAGGAAGCAGTCAAATCATAGCATGCATGAGTCCCAGTGCTCAGTGACTGGGTCATACGGAGTCAGCGGGCCATGCATGGCCATTTTGTGTTCTTAGAACGTTTTGGAATCTGCCACTCAAAAATGGCTGCTTGAAGCCGCGCCGAGCTCCAGACTGGATGTACTTGCTGGATTTCTATGCTCTTTTTGGTTTGCCTAGTTGCCTTCCAATCCCACCTTCTTTGCCAGTGTTAGATTGGGTAATGGATAGGCACACGCAGGCTTAACGGTAACAACAGCTCTTTATTAAGTACAACAAGTGAGAACAATCCAGCAAAGTTTGGGTCTGACAGCAGCCCTTTTATAGGGAGCAGTCAGACCCTTTGACCAATAGGATTAAACCTCTGTTCCCGCCAGAACAGAGGACCTTGGTGGAAACCACTGTGTTTAGAACAAGTATCTAACATCCACCTTCAAAAACATTTAGATTCTTCTAGGATTGTGTGGCCTAGGTGGGTTTCTACCGATTTGGACCGGTTTGGCCAAACTGGTAGTGGTTTGTCGGCCTGGACCGCTGGAACCGGCAGCTACCCAGGCCTGCCACACCCCAAACCCATTCTTCTACGGTGTCACCATCTTGATTTTTCATTCTGCGCATGCACAGAACATTTTTCATTGCTCAAATTTAATTTTTCCCCCATTTAAAAATGTTTTGCGCATGCGCAGACCTATTTATGAGCAAATGCACATTCGTGTGGAGTGAACTGGCAGTAATTTTTGTGCACACTGAACCAGCAGTAATGCCAGGAGGAACCCACCCCTGTTGTCTTTGTTGTGATACAAAAACTAAAACAGATGAAGTAAACTTCTTAAATGTAATCAAATGTAATCAATAGATTAAACAACTTAATAGGCAATTGACTGACAGATAAAATGCCTTTAAATAGGAAAGCATTTCTTCTATTTTGGTCCATAAAAAGAAATGGACATCATCCTGCTCCAGTGTTTCTAGATTAGCAGATGAGAGAACAGCAGACCGTACTATAGAGTTCATATGACAGCAGTTTTAAGTATATCTAGGAATTGGGAGAGTTTATAGCTCTTGAAGGATAGTTGCAGGCAGGGGTGAGCTTCGCTGCCCCATTGCTGGGTGGACATGGCCATGGTTGGCATGGCCTAGTCGGCCACCTGCACCATGGTGGGGGAGGGATTTTTCACCCTCCTCAGGCTCTGGAGGTTTTCTTCGAGCCTCCGGGAGGGCAAAAACTGCTTCTCCTGGGCTCCAGAAGACCTCCAGAGGCTGGAAATGGGCCTGTTCCTGTAGGTCCATTTTTCCCCCTCCCAAAGCCTCTGCACAGGCCCTGTACATACCTGGCATGATGAACGGGCCATATGGAGACTCCTGGGAGGGGAGGGGCAGGGGGGGCAGCCAGAAGTGGGATTTGGGGGTTCACCAAACTGCATAGAATCTTTATTAGAGGATCGTCTGAACCTGTGTGAACCCCCAACAGCCCACCCCTGGTTGGAGAATAGTTTATTTAGTTATATTTACGAGACCATCAGATCCTGTTCAGCTTCCCAATCTAGAGTTCTAAAACATCAACATTCATTCTTGATTGTTCTGAAGTTTTTGCACCATAGCTAACATAGGAAGAGAAAACCCAAGAAGAAGGCTATCACCCTCCCCATCCCTAATTCTGTTAGTAGGACAACAAAACGGCCATAAAGCAAAAGGAAATTCTCTTTATATTGTATACCTACTATGAGAATTTAGCCTAAGATCTGTGGTAGCGCCAATCTTGTATAGTTTGTCTTTGCAGTATCTAGATCATGGAGTCCAGTCTTTTGGCTTGCCTGAGCTGCATTGAGTGAAGAGGAATTGTCTTAGGCCATATATAAAATATATAATGTAGTTAATGTATATGAATCACATAATAATGCTAAAAGTTTACAACCTTGTAGGTTGCATTACTAGCTATCCTGCTAGTACTGGTTCTTACTGGCCTGTGAGTAGCAGCTTGGACGTGTCTGATGCAGATTCTACATTTTTCACTTATTATGGTTAATTACATATTTCTGAAAGATTATTGTATCTTATTTATTGAATTTAACCACCTGAACTTCTTTTTACCAGAAGCAATTCTTCATACTCAACATACTTCCTGGATTTATAAAAAAAAAACCATGCAACAGGTGAACTGTATTTAAGGAGAACATAAAAATAGTTGCACAAAATGATGCTTTGCTGAAACAGAGCACTTCTTGAATAATTCACTTTGAAATTAACACTTATAATACCATTTGCCTTTTAAATCCAACTCAGTTGACCTAGAAGAAGAGTTCTACAGAGAGAGAATTAATGGGAAAAATTGGTCTTTCTGACTTGCTTCATTTTAATAAAAATGATCAAATGGTTACCTATAATGAAAAGTGAATTACCGTAACCTCTGTCAGATGGTTTAAGTTCAGTGCTTCTCAGTTTTTATTGTTGTTGCATTGTAATATTTACAGTTAAGATCTGATGAAATCTGCAGGTATAGAACACAGCATTTAAATATTGTCACATTTCAATCAGACTACAGCAGTATATTGAGAACTTGGCCTCCAGGCTAGAATCTTTCTCATTCATTGCTGGATGACATATGGCCATGAAATAAAATGAAAAAATATCTTGCATGCACTCCGGATCCCTGTACTTTTTCTGTATTTGGTAGGTTCTGGAAAGTATTGGGAATTATATGGAGGTCAGTGCTGTGGTTTTATAAATATGACCCTCATTTGAAGAAAGCCATCCAACTATATACACTGAATCAATGAAAAGACAAAGAGGCATAAGTGCCACACCTAACCTTTTCATATTTAACATCTCAAGTGAGAAAGTACATGTGGTTAGTTTGTTGAACAATTTTACATGGCCACCCATTTCACAACAGTGACTCTAGAGTCTTAGACCTTTGACATGTGTGGGTTTTTTCTGGTTGTTATTTTGTATTAATTATGCACTTTTGCTGCAGGGCAGGATAAATTAAAACATATCTTGCCCCCAATAAAATAGCACAATTAATACAAAATAACAACCAGAAAATACACATGCCAGTTAACAATCAGTAAGGAACAATCAGACAAATCAACCAGTAGGCTTCACCTAACTCCCTGGTCCATGGGGTCTATGACAATTTGCCACAGCCAGCTCACCATGGCTTACTCACCACGGTCAACTCACCCTGGCCAACTCATACAGGACAACTTTTCATGGGCAACTTACCACGGGACAACTTGCTATGGGATAATTCAACAATTCAATGTAATCATTTAAAATAATTTTTAAAATATTTTAATTTTTGTCATTCACATTTAATTTTGTCCCTCCTTTTACATCCTTTCTTTAAGGATTCTATTCAAATATTTATTTGATATTAGTATAACTCTTGTCCTGCAGCAAGTTGTCCCATTGTGAATTGGTTGCAACAAGTTGGCTGCAGTGGATTGGCCATGGAGAATTGGCCACAGTGAGTTGGGTTTGGCAAGATGTCCCATTCTGCCCTCCATATACCCAAGGTCATAAAGAGTTCTTTAACACCTTACTGAGGGCTATCAGGATCTAGCAGGATGCTGTTCTACAGCACAGCCAAAATATCTGGGACCTACAAAATGACACTACTTAATGAAACGGGTTTCAACTACCTGGTTGTGCTTCTTGTTTTAATGACAGTTCCCAAAAGACGCCCTAAGTAAGCCTAGGTGAATGTGAGTATCTGGTCTTTCATTCTAAAATCAAGGAGCAAGAACTACCACTTACAACAATAAAGTGAGCTCACACATGTCATGTAGAAATAAGAAGGAAGGAAGAAAGAAGGAAGGAAGGAAATAAAGAAAGAAAGAAAGAAAGAGAGAGAGAAAGAGAAAGAAAGAAAGAAAGAAAGAAAGAAAGAAAGAAAGAAAGAAAGAAAGAAGATGAATTTCTTTCACAGGAAGAGGAAAATTCTGAAAGACTGGAAAATAAATTTTGCCCATGAATTCAGTTTAACACAAATTTACAGGGACTCAGAAACTGGAGAAATTGATCTATTTAATGCTGTTGAGAACGGCTATTACCAATTTTCAAATGGTGATAAGAATGAGAAAAGGTGTAGAGAAAACATTAATGTATCCACTGAGAACAAAAAAAACTTATGGCTGGGAGGCAAACAGACTTTGTGTGGAGATCAGGAGTAAAATTCACAGCTGTACACCTTACCTCTTCAAATCTTCCTATTCCTTATCTTCTTTTTAAATATATTTGGAAAACACTTCTGTCAACCTTTTGGTTATAATAAGCAAAACGTATGTCCACACTTACTGAAGAAGTTTTATGATTGAATTGAAGATTACAATATCTTAGCTGAAGAACAGGCTGGCATTAGTCCAGGAAGATCAACCATTGACCAAGTAATATTACAACATCTTGTGGAAAAATATATCTATGAATCTAAAAGTTCTCTTTATGCACATTTTGTAGATCTCAAATCTGCTTTTAACCCAAGTGAACCATTGTGAAAGAAGATGCCATTCACCCACATAGATAAACAATTATTTTTAATAATATATAAACTTTATAGCAATAGCAACCTGAGAGTAAGATGTAGCCCCCAAGTAGTTGTTAGTTGTAGTCCCCAACTAACCAACATAGTTATAATAGCACAAGCATAAAGCAAACTTACAGCAGTCAGAAGAAGATTAAGGAAGGCCTCCCAGTTCCCATACTGATGAGTAGAAAGGGGATAGCACAGACATTTAATAGGTTTTTTTGCCAAGCAAAGGAATAAATCTCTAGTGATAGCTGGCTGCAGTCTGCTTCGAGGTAGCCCTTACCTTACCCATCTTCCCTTTGCTGGAAGCAACCATCTGGTATTTAATTCTTATGTACTGTTCTTGCAAATCTTATTTCTGTAAGAAATCTTCAATTTATGATCTCTGGATTGGCTGACAACCCTGATCAAGCTCTTGGAACCTTGGACTGATTTTGGACTATTTTTATGCACATTCCTATTTAAAAAGAAACTATTCAAGTAAGCAACTATGGGACTATTTGATTTGCATGGTTTGACTGTTTGTTTCTTTTTTTAAACAATTTATTTTATTTTTAAACAAACAAACATAGACAAACACAAAACACAAAAACCATCCTTCAGTTACATAGTGTGTCGGTTCGTTACAAAACCTATGTGCTGCCTTATCACAGTCATCATAGTTTATATAAATTCTCATATTATCAATCCAATATATATGCATAGAATTATTATCATTATTAAACATTTATTTGACTACTACAATTATTACTTCCTATTATGTGAACTATTCTAGGTCTAAAATAAGTTTGTATTATGGCATTTCATCAAATCATGCCAAAACCATCCAGTAATATTAGATCTTTAAATTGTATTCTAAAATTGTTTATCTTTGAGTACAAAACTTTTGTGCATCCTTTCCATAGTCCTCACTGCCAATTCATATGTATGTATGTATGTATGTATGTATCTATGTGTGTGTATATATGTATGTATGTGTATGTATATATATATATATATATATATATATATATATATATATATATATATATATATATATATATATATATATATATATATATATATACACATACATACATACATACATACATACATACATACATATATATATATATATATATATATATATATAATCATTGTTAATCATTATTTGACTATAACTATTATTACTTCATTTTATACGTAATATTCTAAGTTTAACTAAGTTTCAATTAATTTTTATTATAGCATTCCATTACATCATCCTGTACCTATCCAATGGTAGTCTGTTCCTCGTCTCTTCCTTCCATCAACTTCCCTTTGGTTATCACTAATGCTTCTGCCAGAATTTCTATCATTGCTTTTGCCAAGTTCTCTCCCTTTTCTTCTTCTATATTCTGGAATCTAAAGTAGAATTCTAATCTGTCGCTCTCCCATTCCAATATTCCTTTTTTGCCTTTTTCAACCACGCTCAATTTATTGTCAATATATCCCATTTTCTTATCTCTTTGTTCATCTTTTTCTTCAATTTTTTGAAATCTGTCCTTGTATTTCATCATCATTTGGTAAATAATCTCAATTTTTCCATCAGTTCTTCCTGTTCTTTGTTCAATATTCTCCATTCTCTTTTCAATAATCTCTATTCTTACTTGTATTTTTGCATAATCATCTGCAATGTCAATTCCTTTTCTTTTTCATGCTGCAACATCATCTATATTGATCTTTTCCTCCAGATAGTAAACAACTGCCACCTATATAGAATCCAAGGCTTTTTAAATTAAGTTTTTATTAAGTTCCAAACAAGTTCACTGCAATCTTGTCTCTTTCAAGTCACACTTTGTTTTCACTCCAGTCCAGCTACTGATAGTACCCCAAAGGGGCACCTGTATAAGCAATCCATGCTCTTCCCACTATCATTTTCAATAAACAAGCTGCAAGATCTTGAAGTATAAATCAAATGCTCAAAGAAAAAAAAACAATAATATTTCCAAGCCTCCAAGCCTCTAGGTGGCAGTGTTACTTCTTTTCCTCTATTTTTGCATCCCTCTTTATATTCCGAACTTAAGGGAAAAAGAAAAATTCTTAAAAAGAAATAATGCAATAGAACGTTGAAAAAAAGAAAAAGAAAGAAAGTCTTAGTCAATAAGTATTGGAAAAGGGAGAAGTAGTAGGGAAAAAAACCAGTCCAGTTTTTTAAAAAAAAGAAGCGTTTGTAAAAAATCCCATCAATAAAAAGGTTACAAAAAAATGCACACTAAATTTGAAATAGGCTTAATCTCGCCAATTAACCTCTTCTGTCTTCAATTTTAACTTTCATTTTGATCCTTTTGGGTGTTCTCTTCTCTAATAGTAAAATTTATCTCACCAATTCAACACACACTCTCTCCTGCTTTCCTTCTGTTCTAGAGCTGTCCCAGCTTCAGAAGCTTCAATGGCTGCTTCTTTGCTGCCGGAAAAAAGGGCTTCTCCTGGATCGATCAGGGACTTTGCGATGTCCCTGAGATCAGCAGGATGTGCCCTTCTCTATCACAGTCTCTGCGGGATGGTTTAGGTCCAAAGGGACCATCCAGCGGCAGAGATATCGACAGCAATCTTGGAGCTTCAAGATCTCATGCCGTATCATTGTGACGTCAGCTCTGCCCCCGCGATATCAGCCCCACTCCCAACTGTTTATTTCTTGACCTTGAGTAAACTGTGAATTACCACAGCAATGGTGTGTAAGTCTGTTGTCAAAACCAGATGCAGGACATCCAGAATCTGGATAGTTATCTTTAATTACTGACCAATGCTATTTAACAGTAGTTAACACATTTTATTCACACATTTTATTCCAATCTACGTATATGGAAGATATAAGAAACACTGGCAGCCTATGGCTTCTTTAATGAAGCAATATAAAAGATAAATACAACCAAGCAAAAATATCACTAAAGGACATCTTTTGATACAGGATGGCAATACAGTACCAAGCCATCTGATTATGGACAATGTCTAATAAACAATAGACATTGTAGAGCATTTGCTGTGGCTATATTCAGTGCTTTCCCTTCAGCAGTTATTGATGGTAAATATAAAATAATTCTCTTCCACAATTGATTTTGCCTCTTTGACTTCCACACCATAGAGGACAATTTGTTGCACTTTAATTTCTATTTGAGCCTCCATGAGATATTAAACCAGCCAGGGAGAGATGACCAATAGTACATATCTTATCATTTAGCAGACAATAAGACCATTACTGTACCATCATACATAATACAGCCAAATTTTGTCTCATTCATGCCAGAGTGAAGCAACACATAAATAAAACTGCATTTCTTTTATACCTTTAATGTTTCCCTTCCTTTTTTGTCTTTCATTTTAATTGCCATTTTAATGTATATTTACTGTATTACAGACACAAAGGCCACAATAAATATTTCTTAGGGATAGATGAGTTATGTGGCTTGCATTTTACACTAATAGATGAGAATTACAACACCGATGATGGTGATAAAAATGGTTACAGGGTTAGGATACTGCTGCAAGGAAAGTGAAAGTTATTATTACATCTAGCAACATGACTGCAATATAGTCTTTTGTGTACAAAGTTTTTGATGCATATTCTTGCCAAAAAGTGATCTTTTTCAAACCATGCAACCTGTTTTTTTTTAAAAAAACAATCTCAGAACTCTTAGTCAAGAGAGCAGAAATGTGGTATTAAAAAATTAGTAATAAAACAAAAAGTAAACTATTTTTCTTAACCCAGAATAAAGGTTCCTTATACACAAAATAATCTTTAAATTTCACAATTATTTGGAAAGCTATTGTTTTAACCAACTAAACCAATGTTCAGTGACTGCAGTGTGATTGTTTTTCCTTAAATAAAAGTTCAACATTTGGAGCAGTTGGTATTACTTGTCAGCAGAGATCATGCTCTATATTTAGTCTATTTCTATACTTGTTTTTTTTTGTTGCTACATAAAAAGAGAAGGTTCTTTCACAAAGGTATGTTGCTGTAAGTGACAAGGTATTTCAGTGCTCCAGGAACAATTTCAGGATGCTCTGAATTTCTGATAGTTGTAAGTTCTATATGAGGAAATGCAGTTTGTAATGTTGGATTTAATTTTAACTTCTTGAAATCTGTGACCTAAGAAGTATCACAACTACAGGTGTTTATTCAAAGCCTCAAAACAAGTCCTTGGAAAGCACCCCTGCTGTGGAGATCTAGATACCAAGCTCAGTACAGCAGGAGTCACTGGTTAACCAAATCCAATGGGCACACATGAAGTCCAGGAAAGCAGGCCAGGAGTCGTATTGGCCAATGTACAGAGCACAAGCACACAAGGCATAGAACAGGGCACATTGTTTCAGCAATATTCAAGTCCTCAGGGCAAACGAAGTAGTCAATGCCAGTGCAGCCCTTCAGAGAGGTAAAATTGTCTCCTCATGAGCAGCCTAGCTGACCTGAATTGCACCTGTCTCTTTTCTGCTCTACATGTCCTTGGATCAGAAGGAGCTGTGGACTCCACCTCCTCTTCATTGTTAGTGGGTGGCAGCTGCTCCCTGTCCTTGCCTGGCCAACTTGCTGCAGCTGTGACTCACCTGTCTCAGCCTGTAGCTGGTCCAATTGAGCCAGCTGCCACCTGGGTTGCTCCATCAGGCTAGCCCAGGGGTGTCCAAACTTGGCAACTTTAAGACTTGTGGACTTCAACTCCCAGAATTCCCCAGCCAGAAGAGCTGGCTGGGGAATTCTAGGAGTTGAAGTCCACAAGTCTTAAAGTTGCCAAGTTTGGACATCCCTGGGCTAGCATTTTCTGAGACCTGATCCTGCCCAATACTCGTCTCCACACTTTCTTCTGCACACTCAAACTCACCTCCTCTGAACTAGCATCTGGAGAGGGATGTGGGGGTAGATCCATGACAACAACTGGAGCAATGGATATTATTTTACATTTTCAGCTTTCACATTTTTCTGTACTATTGGCAATTGTACCAGTTTTAGCCAATAATCCATATCTGCAAAAAATGGTCACTTTAAATAAACATTAGGCCTAATTAAAATAAATAAATATTTTTTTAAAGTGTTGAATGAAGGGTCTATATCTAGGATGAGTGTTGATGGCATTTATTGAAGCCACTGAAAGTATCCATCTTCTTCTCTTTTTAAAATAGCTTTTATTAAAATAGCTTTTTTAGCTAGAAAACCAAGGAGTCTACGAAATACCATGCAAAATCTGCCCAGCAATATACATAGGACAAACAAACAGGAGAATAAATGCACGCATCACAGAACACAAAAATGCAGTAAGAAAAAAAGAAAAAACTTCTTCCCTTTTCCAGCACCTTAAAGCTACAGGACACGAAATCAACTTTGAAGGAGCCAGGTTAATCTCCAAAACAGAACACCTCCACAAGAGAATAATCATGGAAGCCATCGAAATAGAGAAACACCCCCACAGCATGAACAAACGTGATGATACCTCCTGCCTACCAAACATCTGGAAACCAGCCCTAGCCAACAAACGAACACCACCCACCACCCAAGCCGTTAAAATACAAAACAACAATGCACACACAACCTGCACCAATCAGTACCAATCTACCAATCATGATACAACCACACAACCAATCATTCCACTTACTGAAACAAAGCCAGCACCCCATCCCCTCCCACCAAGACTTACAGAAAGACGGCAGCTCCGATCACATTTTAAGCCCACAGCTTGAAGATGGCAGGTGTGATCCTGCCGAAACGTTGCAAAGACAATCTCAACCTTACACGGGAAAAGACCCGAATACAACAAAACCAGCATACCTACACCCGTGAAAATCTACGAATATATATATATATATATATATATATATATATATATATATATATATATATATATATATATATATATATATATATATATATATATATATATATATATATATATATATATATACACACACACACATATAAAAGTACATTTACAGAGATATTGTAAACATGAAAGAGAAGAAAAAGAAAGGAAAAAAGAGACAGAGAAACCATAGAGATAAGAAAAAGAAAATAAAAGAACAGAAAGCATGAATTTTTTTTTAAATGTCTTCTGATCTTCCTTTCAGCAGACTCATACAATTCTAATCAAACCTCTCATAGTATATCGCAATTCCCCCCTTTTACAACCCATTTTTCTTATCAAAACAATAAGTCAAACATTTTCTTTTTTACACAACAAACATAAAAGATTTCTAATCATTGATGAATATCAGTAATGACCATTTCTGTAATCAAAGAAATCAGATTTGCCATCTGTTCCAATTCTGTCAATTTCAGCAATGGTAAATAGTGCAGAATCTGTCCTCTTTGTACATATACTAATCTTGCCATAGTAATCATAAATGAAATAGTTTTCCATGACTCTTTTCCATCTGTCTATCTATCCTAAAAAGAAAAGTTATGGCTTCAATTGAATATTAATCTGTAAACATCTCAGTATCATTTTATGCATTTGAATGTAAATACTGTTTTACATGTCCACCAAGTATGATAGAATATCCCTTAATGTTGCTCATATTTCCAACATACATCTGGAATGCCTTTATTCATTCTAGACAATTTCCCTGGCATCATGTACCAATGACACATCACTTTAAAATAGTCTTTTCAAGATGATAACACAATGCAAATTTCAACTCTCTTGACCACATATTTTTCAATTAATCCATCTATATATTATAACAAAAATTTGTAGCCTGCTTTAGCCTACTCTATTCATCTTCCATTTTAAATTTCAATAAAGTTTTTACATTTTAGCTAGTATATGTTCATCATTGATATACAATTGAATTTCAGATTCTGTCTTAGTTTGCTCCATACCATAAGTCTTTGTAGTGGTCAGGGTTGGTGGGAGTGGTCTTTATAGTTCCTTGATTGGACTGTTGTTAGCTTATTTTTCTGAATTGCTCATTCTATTCATCCGGCTATTGATTGCTGGTGAGGAGGTGCTTTGTTCTTTTTGTTTCATTTTTTTTTCTTTTTTATTGTCTCCTTTGAATGGTATGTAGATGTTGCTTATCTCTATGTGCCTGTTGAGGACCAACTTTGAGTGCAAGGCTTCCAGGAATTCTCTAGTGTTTTTGTCTAGGATGTTTCCAGTTTCCCAGTTGAAACTATGGTTAAGTCTGTCCATGTGTTATGAAATTATACTGTATGTTGTAGATGACTCCTTTTTTCCCCCTGGGGCTCCTGGGGATTTTTATTTGCTTAGGATGTTTTGGAGAGCTTTAGTTGGTTTGTGTGCTACAGTGATGCCATGTGACTATAATAGTTCGTTAGTGATTTCTAAGATGTTTTTTATGTATGCCAGGGTTATTCATTTTGCAGCCCGTGTTGCTTGTGCTATATTGGGTTGAGTGGTCAGTCACTTTCCGAGGAAATCACATAGATATTCATTTTGTTGGAAGATGTTGTACAGATGATGTTTTCTGATGTTCAGTGTCACTGCAGTGTGTTTGCTCAACTAAATAGCGCTCTTATACAGTTTTTCTTGTAGGAGTTGGGTTCTTACTTTGGAGCACTTGGTTGGTGTGGGTAGTTTTATGATAGTTTTGTCTTTCTAATTTGCCATCACTGCCTCTGCTGATGAGGATATTCAGAAAGAGTAGCATGTTATTCTATTTTTCTTTCCAGGTGCATTTTACTCTTTGAAGATATTGTTGATGATTTCATGTGTATTCTCTAGTTGGTCCTCTTTATTATGACAAGGGTGTCTTCTCAATACTGGATCCATATTTTGGGTTGTATGCATGGAAGTGCTGCATTATGGATTCTGCTATTTGTCTTGAAAGCAATGATCCCATGGTATTATTTGGATTTGTTGATATATTTGTCCATTGTACTGAATGTATGTGATTGGGCATTAAAGGTCTATGATAAGTTCTACTATTCTGAGTATTTCAATCTTGGTGTGTTTGGTTAGGTAAGGTGTACTGTGTAGTAGCGTGGTCATGGATTATTTGGCTAATGCTAGGTCTATGGATGTAAAAATGCTATGACATCAAATGAGACCATGATTTCATTTTCATCTATTGTCACATCTTTGATTCTTTGGAAGCACTATAGTGGGGAATTGATGGAGTATATGCTCACCTCTGTGACCTGTTCAATCTATTTTTGTTGATTCTTTAGCAATGTTGCAGATTGGGTAATGATATAATTGAATGGACAGATATACCTGACTTTATGTGTTTTCTCTTCTATCAGAATTCAGATATCAAACAAAATTATATTTCCCCTTCTGCTGCGTGGGACACAGAAAGAAGATGGTTGATACAGGAATTAGAATGATGTCAGAGTTCCAAGTAATAGATCCATACTAAGAAAAACTCTAAGGCAGATGTATTCCTCAAAGAATAGTTTTATTGCAGAGGTGGGTTGCTCCTGTAAAACTGGTAGTGGCAGTGGCAGGAGGCTCCGCCCGCCCACCCAGACACTTCTGTACATGCGCAGAAGCATCACATGCGTGCCTGAGTGAACCAGTAGTAAAAAAATGGAACCCCATCACTGCTTTATTGGATATATCATATTGGCACAAATTTGGTGAAAACCGATTCTAAAGGTTCCAGCGGTTTTCACCTAATAAAAAGTAAAAGGTTTTCCCCCAACTTCAAAACAAGCAGTCACATGGTCCAATCAGTGCACTGTCTGGTGGTCTGGTGACATCGCTCTTCCTTCCTCCGGCCAGGTGTGAGAACATCCTTGGTTTCCAAGAGAAAGTATTTTATTTTGGCTATACAACCCCAACTATCTCTAATCCCCCCCTCCCTATCCCTTAGCTCCAGTGTGCTAGCACTGAAGCTTCAAAGTGGCTTCAGCCAGGCCAGCTTCAGGGTTGACAAGTGACATGGATTTTGAAGACCAATATATTTAGAGAACACTAGATTAAGAAAGGCAGTGATAAAAACGGTTAAATAAACCAAATGAAAAGTGGTTAATTCTACTAAGATACAGTGTATTTGCAAGTTCTTAAAAGTGTAGATTTGGGGCAAAATGAGGGAATTCCGGGGAGTCTGCGGGGAAAGGAGTCAGAGCACATATAATACTGGGTGTGGTGTCATAATGCAAGCCTCATTCCTGTGGTTTGTATGTTTATGTTGCACACACATGCAAAAGGGATTGGCTTGCATTGTGACCATGCATCCATTGCTTGCTTCGATTTCCCCAACCATTTAGACTTCAGTGAGCTTGTTAGCTCCTGATGGTCTTGGGGGACACTGATTAGTTAGTGTCTTTCTTTATGATGTCCTCCAGATGGACTACAAATATCAGCCAGCGATGTCCTCAGCCAGGAGGACAACTTGTTAGAATAGGTTGCTTTAAGTATTGTCGAAATGAGCACCTACTTAAAATGACAGCTTGATGGGCAGGTAAGTTCTATTGTTCTGTCAGAATATTCTAAACCTGGAGCTCTATGATATGCCCTAAAGCCTTGCCTGCTTCGACTGTCAGGTGGAAATGGGAATGGAGAGAGACACTTGTTTTCCATTTGCTGAAATCAGGTTTTTTTTTCCTCATAATAGACAATAGGATGGAATATATTTCAATTAGCTCTTGATCTAACCTAAATTAACATAATACGTAAGAATAATATTCTTCCGAATTGTGCAGAGGATCATCCCAGGGAGCTCCCTGACTTTGGCAGTTTTCAGAAGATGTCAGCAAGGAAAGGCAGTGGAGAGTGGGATTCATGTCAAAAACAGGGTTACATTATAAGCTCCATTCCTTTCCTATGTGCATTATCATACTGCATGCATGAATGAAAGGGACAAAGCTTGCAGCATGATGTTACAATATTATGTTTTGGCCATTCCCTAGTTTTGCAGCTTTGTGGACATGGTGTCCTATCTTTAGAAATAAGCCAACTATGCTATAAAGGACCTTCTATGTCATTCGTTTTGAGGATGGAGATTCAACCTGTTTATAGAGGAATCCTGTTCTGTATGGTTACTCTCTAAAGATCTATCCCCCACTGCTGTGCAAAGAGAAGGTGTGCAACCCACATGAGTCCATACAGCAATGTTTTTTGAACTGCTAAGCAGCCGTGTTGTTTTCCGTGCTTGGGTAGCTATTTCAGAAGCTGCTTCCAGCTGTCGACACATTTAGGTGTTAAAGAAAGCACCCCAGTAGAAATTACCAGGACAGATTCTGAAAGAGAACACAACCTTTGCAAAGGACATGACTGCATTAAAGATTTGAAAAGAAAAACTTCGTACACACTTCTATACATTGTGAATCACCCCATTCAAAGTCTTTGTAAAGCTCTATTTTTATTATGAAGAATCCTATAAAACAAACAAATGACTATTCTTAAGAACAGTTGATAACAATAAATGGTTGCATAGTGTAAAAAACAAACAATAAAACCATAATATTGAGAAGCAGACAATAACTGAGGAGAGCATTTCATATAAATATTGCATTTGGAATGATGATGCATAGACTAAATACAAGCTGTTGAACAGGGACTTATTTTTAGACACATTTAAGTTCTGGGCTTCAAAAGGTATTTGATTCTCATGTTCAGCTACATTGATTAAATAAATGGCTTTCAATTCTCCAAATGCTCCCTCATGTGGCTTCTTTGTACTAATACTGGAACATCTTTGACATCACGGAGAATGCACCTCTCCGACAGAAAGTGAACCAAAATAATATGATGTCTATCTGTCATATGGACTTCCTTAACTTCAGAGTTATAATATGAACCCTTTGTGGGTCTCTATGTAACTTTCACTCCCCTGCAATTGTGAGAAACACAAAGTTCACCTGATTACAAGTTCCTTCTGACTCCAGATTATATAGGAATTTAGCAAACCAATGATCTTTTTTAAATAGATGAACATACTTTCACTAATTTGAAAAGGGATAAATTTGGAATTAAAATAAGGATTAAAAATAAGGCAATGAGAAGAGAGGCAGCCTCCTTTACAAAGGAACATAAATAATATTCTCAGAATACTAATGAAAATCAATAAGTCTATAAGGCGTTGGAAACAGAAATGAATTTTGGTTTTTGGGGAAAATAAGATTTATTATGAGACAAGCAGTAGTGGTAGGAAAAAGGGTTTATTTCTTCACCATTGTTACATCCTCAGTGAATCATCCAACAGGGTTTTCTTAGGTAATGGCCTGGCTACTCAAGGTTAATCCCAAAGCAAACTTAATTTATCAGGTTGTAGATTTTATGATAAATTAGCAATGCAACCTGAGGGTAAAATCTCTGTCATCAGTCCCTAATTAGATTCCACCTTTCTTGCTGACCTCGATGCACTTATGGGAGTAATGTCTAGTCAGAGTTTGCAATATTTATTTCAGCTATTGGACTCTGGATGTAATGGTGCATAGGAATGACTTTGAGAGAGGGGGAAAAGAGATGCAGCCAAGGAAATGGTCAGATAAAAGACAGGTGAACTTGCAGCAGGAATGTGGATGGGGCAAGAAGCTCAAAAGAAACCTCCATAGTTTAGGAGTTGGAGTAGTTGAGTAAATAAATAGAATCACTACATTGTGGTCAGTGGTGGGATTCAAATTTTTTTACTACTGGTTCTATCGACATGGCTTGGTGAATGTGGTGTGGTGTGGCGTGGTGTGGCTTGATGGACATGGCTTGATGGGTGTGGCTTGATGGGCATGGCCGGGGAAGGATACTGCAAAATCCCCATTCTCTCCTGATCAGCTAGGACTCAGGAGGCACTAAATAGATGAGCGTGGGGCCAGTCAGAGGTGGTATTTATAGGTTTTCTGAACTACTCAAAATTTCCACTACCAGTTGTCTGGAACTGGTCAGAACCTGCTGAATACCACTTCTTATGGTGGTTCCTTTCCTAGTTAAAGGATCTTCACTCCAGAATGGTCTTAGAAATTTCTCTTCAGTCTTGAGTCTTGCAATCAAACTCAAATTTTCTCCTTTTTACCCAAGATCTACAATGATTGATTTTTATTGATTTATTGATTTATTTGTATCATTTATTTTTATGAATAACTCAAGGTGGTGACCATCCATAATACTCTTCTGTCCTCCTAGTTTATTCATGACAACAACCCTGTGGAGTGAATTGAGTTGAGAGAGTGTGACTTCTGGAAGTCACCCAGCCAACTTTCATGCCTAAGGCAAGTCTCCCCCACCTCCAAAAAACCACTCTAGGGACAAACTGAGCTTTCCTATTATCAATTTTGCCTTTCAGATTATTTAAAAAATTGAACTTTATTTGTAATTTGTGTTTTATTGTTCTTAATCAATAATGCTGGTTTGATGTTGATTATTTAATTTCAGACTCCTATCCACCCCATTTTTCCTACACACATTTCGGGCTTTGAACAGCAGTAGACAAAAAAGGAAAAATATAACAAAATAAGGCTGCTTAATTCTGAAACTATAAGGATGACCTTTCTCACAGAAACTGAATTTTAGCTGGAAGAATGGGTGTGTCAACTCATGAAGCTTCCCCAACCTGCTCCCGAGTTGCCATAGGCAGAGGGATGTGAAATTGTGCCTCTCAGCTGAACCAAGAAATTTACTTCTCAGTCATAACAAGATGCATTCTGGCTGAGCAAGTCAAGGCCATCTCCATGGATACCAGCAATGCCTGGAAGGGTGTGACTTCTGCAACCGTGAAATTATCTTGTTGGGGAATGTGATGAGGTGACACACTTTGTGGGAGGGGGAAATAGGGTAAAGGCAAGGCATGAAGAGTGGTGAAGTTGGCTTCACCTAGGTAATGCTGACACGGTGTTCCTAATAAAAGACTGGATTTTTATTGCTGGATGGCTTGGGACTCTCAATTGTGTTAGGGCACTGGTCTGAACCCTGACAGGGGGCATGCTTGGAGACTTTCTCAAAACAGGCTCCACCAAATGAAATGGGCTATAACTTCAGGCCACCCCCTAAGGTGCAATAGACATGGAATTAGGAAATGATGGGAGCTATGCAGCAACACAATAGAAGGGGAAATAGTTATTCTGGGCCATAATGTCCTCCCAAAGCAATCCACTTCAACAGCAAAAAATTTCATAGTTTCAGCCATGGATTTCAGCTAATCCTCTTTCTTAGACCTTTTGTTTGAGCTTATGTCATTGTTTTACAGGTAATACTGGTTCAAAGATGAACCCTTACTTTTTTATCAGCTATCCCCCTATTCACTGAGCCACATTGTAGATGTACAGTTAAATGGAAGCTAATTTGGAATAAAAAAGTAACAATAAATGGACATAGGGACCACGGTTGAGTAAAAAACAGCATCATGATACCTACAAATTTAGATTTACATGATCCATATCATATATTTCTAATGGTATGGTAGAGTAGCTCCTCTCCCATATCTTGGGGAGGCTTTCATGCAGAACATAAAAACCAATACAAAATTAATAAAAAATAAAGGAAGATAAGAGAGAGAAAGAGAAAGAGAGAGAGAGAGAGAAGAAAAAAAGACAAAAGACTGAAGTGCAGAAAGAAAGAATAGAAAGAAAAAGCTTTTGATTTTCTTTGCAGTAAATATATTATAAGTTATCTTTAGTTCTATATTTACAAAACAAAGCTCAAGCTTCTCTATTATCCAGGTTTTTCTTTTCAATCTTCAAAACCACAAATCATAAGTGCATTTTTTTTCATTTTATGGGAAAAATCTATTTTTAATCTAATCAAGTAAGTTAATTTAGCCATCTCTACAAGCTCCATCGTCTTCACCAACCATTTCTCCATTGGTGATATTGTTGAGCTTTTCTACTTTTAAGCATATAATGATCTCACTGCAGTTGTCATATATAAAAATGAGTTCTCTGACTTTTTTCTAGTTGCTAACACATTTGTCTCAAAAGAAAATCTGTGATTTCAGTTGCAGTTATCTAAAATATTCTGAATTCATATGTATTTGTACCTAATGTTTAAAGAATTTTTACATGTCCAGTAGGGATAGTAAAATGTCTCTTCATGTTGTTCACATTTCTAGCATTTTAGGAAAGCTTTCTGAACTTAAAGATGACTGTAATTTCCCTCTCCATGTCTTCTACTTCTCTCTGTTCCCTTTGATCTGTCTTCCATTAATATGTACATTCATATTCATATATGCCTTATCATGGTACTATCTCAACTGAAATCTTCTGCTATCTCTCAACCATTTATCTTATCCTGGAGGGAAAAAAAAGTGTAGACCATTACCTAGTAATATGATTATGAATTTTACATGCTACTATTTGCAATTCATTAATGAGATTATATATGTATGTATGTATGTATGTATGTATGTATGTATGTATGTATGTATGTATGTATATATGTATTTGTGTTACAACCCCTGGTATGCCTAAATATGGGAGGAAGGTCACTACTCCCTCTTTCTGTCCTTCGGCTCATCACAGAAGACCATGCAGGCAGAAAACCATATTTTTATTTATAATGTTGCCTTTTTATATTTATATTTTATTTATCAGTACAAATACAACACACACACACACACACACACACACACACACCACACAGCAGGGATCCTACCAATTCCAAGAACTAGAACAAGGAAACATTGTACCAAGGTAATACTGTGCAACCCATCCTATAAATTAATCTGCTGATATTTTATCTTTTTATCAGAATTAAACTCACCTTGGAATACCATGTATCTGGGGTATCATAATGCCCCTAGAAGTTCATACAAATTGCATCTCTTTTTTCCCCCCCAAACAGATTTTCATACCTTGTTAATATTGTTTGCACTGTTTCTCCAATGAAAACCTGTTTCTAACAACAAATCAAGATTCAAGTTAATTTTAAGACAAATAAGTGATGGAAGGTTCATGGTTGCCTTTTTGCAAGACTCCTGCTCACCTGTTCGAAAGCTGCACATTTAGCATCCATGTGACCTATTTCTTCAGTTGACTAATGAACAGAGTAGGAATGGTACAGAGCTTTCCGTGTCATCCATCTTCTCTTTTTCATAAACATGTAATGCATCCGAATGGATTGCTGAAGTTTTCTTTCTTGCTGGAAAGCATCAACTGTCTTATCTCCACTAAAAAAAAAATCAGGTAGCAGATGATTGGAAAGACTTTTGCCTTAACCCACGAGTCCTGGTGTTTGCCAGAATAGATCATTCTGAGTGGGTGGACAATTGGACTTGGAATAAGGCAGCATCTTCTATTGTGGAGAAGGATTACCTTCAGTCATACAGCATATAAACTTCACAAGCTGAAGGTCCCAGCTTCAGTCACTGTCATTTCCAGGTAAGTGCTCTGAAACCCTGGAGACCTGGATCACTCAGATGGATCAATGAATGCTCTGACTCAGGATAAGGCAGCGCCAGATAACACATCTTTTTTGTGAAAGTTGAATTACACAGCTCTTAACAGTGGAATCAACTTGTCAAAAAAGCAAAAGCAAAACATCCTGATATAAATGTAGCATATAGGAGGCATTACCTGTAAACCAATAACTCATCCATACGTTGGTCTTTCCTTCCAGTTTTTCAAAATACGTCTTCGTACTTTACTTTCTGTTCATTAAATCAGGAAAAGGATCCCATGTGTTAGAAAAATGCTTAGACTTTACCTGTTTGCCTAATAATTGAACTTCTTTGGTTTTTCTTTCTATCAAAGTTTTTCTCTAATTCTGCAGAGATATTTGTTATTTAGCTCCAAGATTTGGTTTTTTTATTTTTTTTACTATTTGCCAGTTTATGGCTTCTTAAAAGAAAGTGATTTGTGTTCTGTCCTTCATATATGGATAGGAATCATAATGTTGAGATTTAGTTAGTAAATTATTTTGTTACTTTGTTGAATTCATTCAATACTTTTGATTAAAATGTGTTTACAGCTTTGAGATAAATATAAGCATATTCAAGTATTATTTGACCTTCCAAATCACTCAGGTTTTAAATGAAGTACATCAAGGGTCTCCAACCCCCAGGTTGCAGGACCCTATTTGGAACTGGGCCACACAAGCAGTGAGGTGGCGCACATGCACACACATGTGTAACTCCACTTGTGTGAGTAGCAGGCTGGCATGTGTGTGTGTGCACACTGGCTCACCACTTGCACAAGTCAAGCTGTGCAAGGACATATGTGTCAGCCCACTGCTCACATAGCCCGTTTCTCCTCTCCTCCCACACCTGGGCCACCAAGCTGCAAAGGTTGGAGATCGCTGGTGTATATGGCTGATATTATTAAGTACTATCTACATATTTATTCTAATATGTCTCTATATTCATTTGTGTGCTTACGCACCTGTGTGCTTGTGTTTTCAGAAATTGGTTTTAATGGTTTTGTTTTATTTTTCCTGCACTGTACTTATATACAGTATTTTGCATGAGTGCGTCATGCATGTGTATCACACATTATTGAAATGCTCTTCCTTTATTTTAGTTCTAACAGGAGCTAATGCTTTCATGCCTTCCCCCTCCCTTAATTCTGATGTTTTGGATCCCATGATTCCCACCCACCCCCCTTTGTGAGTGGGTATAAAATTGTACAATTGAATCTTAGATTATGTATGAGAATTATTAGTGCAATAGTTGTTAAGGTAGATATAAGATGTGAAAGCTGGTGGATCTGTAGTTTTCCATGGAGTTGTTCATTGAATTCAATCCCAATCATATATAACAGTGGTTTACAGCCTTTGAGGCTTGGCGGCCTGACTGGGGAGGGAAGAGGGGAACTGAGCTGCATGTGTGAAAGGCTGGTGGGCCAGTGTGTGCACGCAGCTCAAGTTGCACAAGTGGCAGGCTAGCGCTCACACGCATGCACATGTAGCTTGACTTCAACAAGTTAAGCTGCGTCCCTATGTGCATGCATGCCAGAACCGCCAGCCCGGTTCCAAATAGGCCACAGTCTGGTAGTAGGTCGCAGTCCAGGAGTTGGAGACCCTTCATATATAGTTCTTTGTATATATTCAGCATGCTCATAAATACAGTGCAGTTGGTTCCTACAACAATTAGAAAATAAGACTTACTTTATAATTTATTTCACGATCTTGGTGCCCAATTGGAAGGCACCATTTATTCATGTCTTGTAAGATGACAGCTTTGCATCTCATCATTATTACCCATCTTTAAACCATTACTGGATTGGCACTGTTCTAGATGTTCTTACAAAGCAAAGTGAACAGTTCTCATTTGCTGACCTGAGCTGGGAGCTTCCAAGCCCAGACTTTAGAAAGCTTCCTTGTTTCTTTCCTTCTGAATCCAGCCTTGGGTAAAAGCAATGTTAACAGCAGAAGAGAGATCTGTTAGTTTAAGATTTTCGTTCTCATACAGTTACCTGACAGCGCAGGTAGTATGCAGGTTCAATGGGAATGAGGAAATCCAGATTCAAGTCCATTTTAAGACATTGAAGCCTTTTTACTTTGGGCCAGTTCAATGTACCTCAAAGATGGTTGCGGTGGAGAAAATAGCAGGCAGGGAGTATTACATGTGTCTCCTTAAAGTCCTGGGGAGGGAGGTGGAAAGGCAGAATATAAGTCTAACCAAACAAATAAACAATTTAGAGAAAGGAGGCAAAACAAATCTAAAAACATATATACAATGCTAGAGGATATCCCAACAGCTACAATTGAGCAAGTGGACACTGGGATCATGAAAAGTTGAGAACTAGTCAAGTAATCCTGCAGGTAGGAATTTTGGAATAGAGATTAGATCCCAGTCAAGCTAAAGGGTCCCAAAATGCAACTCACCACATTCTGAGGGATGAAATAATACCAATTATTCTCTTCCACAGTAGATTGTTCCAATGCAAACATAAACTCTAGAAACTAAAATTGCCTAATACTTTCTTCTGCCGGCAAGTTCCCTGGAGAGTGTTGTATAATTGGGGCATTACAACAAAGAATAACTTTTCCTCAATCACCAGCTCTCTAACCTCAGAAGGTGACTCATCCAGAGAATGGTCTTGTAGAATAATCTGAAACAGGAAGATACAACTTTCACTAATTCAAGGGTTCTGAACAAGTCTGGTGTAGTAGGTTGAGGGCAACAGGCCAAGACCCACTTGGGGAGAAGATGGAAAGATAAAAGGGTGAAATGGGTCGTTAATTGATTAATCTTCCCCCTTAACCACTTTCCAAAAATCAAGAAATAAATAATTGGAGTCTGAATATCGGCCCATTTACTAAGGAGAAAGTCTGAGGACTATGAAAGGGATACTGGGAGCCACCTGTGGCTATGAGATGTGTGTGTGTGTTTTTCCTTATCTCTGGTGTCAAAGTTGAGCAGGGGTATGTGTAATAGGCAGCCCTCCAGATATGAATGGATTTAAGAGCAACCCCAATTTGGTTCTTCTCAAGAAGTTCAATCTCACCATTATCGAAGAAAGAGAAATTGCATCCAGTTTATGGGCTTGAGTTTCATGCTTTTGGGGCATCATCCAATCAGTCTGTCATATATAATATTCCCCCTTCTAATTGAATTCGAGAAGGGTGGTATCAGCATTTTTGTAACAATCTTCTCTGGATGTCTGGATCATTCAGCTGTATTTTGTAGATGTTAAGCTGGGGAGAGAGAATTGTGCCAAACCTCCCAACAAAAAAAAACATCCCTTTCTGTTAGCGGTGTATGTATGTATGTATGTATGTATGTATGTATGTATGTATGTATATGTATATGTATATGTATATGTATACACATACACATACACATACACATACATGTATATGTATGTACACACACACACATAGTCTCCCTCCCCAGTCATGTCCCAGATCCAGGCACCAGACTGGATTAGCTCCAGAGCAACTCAGACTAGACAGGCTCACAAATTGGATGAGGTTTAGAGTCCCTGTTTTGTTCAGTATTAAATGCTCCAAGTTTCAATGTGGAATATTGCCAAATCATTTTCCTGCCGATTTCTAGCTCTGCTGAATAGGTTTGCAAATTTCCTATTTTACATGTTGTCCAACTCAGAGACTCTCCCTCTGTGGTTTGTAAAGCAACCAAATGGCTCTGTCCTTCGTTTTGCAAGTTGCATCCAATTCCAGTGATTGCACCAAAAGTCGCTGAGCACAAATAGAAATCTTCTCTGCCTAGGTGACTTTTTTTCCTCTTGTCTTATGCTTGGTCTAGTACTTTCTTTTATGTGTCTCTAAAGAGAAAGAGGGTCAGTTCTAATTTTAGAGATTGCTTTGTGGATTAGACAGAGAATGGTTTCCTTATTTAGAAGCCTGTGGTACAGACAGATATTAACAAATACCATAAGCTATTTGGCTGAAGCCAAATTCTTTAGAGAAACCCTACTGATTTGACCATGCAGAGATAGAATCATGAGCTAGCCATTACTCACAAAGAGTGTAGTGTCTCTGTGTTTGTGTGTCTATGAGTGGAATTTTTGGTGGCTTTTTAAAAAATAGAGTGACAAGTAAAATAACAATGAATTTTAGGAATACAGAGCTGTATGAGGTGCGCAGACACTTCAATGTTATAAAACATATATTGTGATTCTTAATGTTCTTTTTTATGGCTTATCATAACTATTTTAACACTTTTTTCAATTGTTCTTTCTTGTCATATGAAATACTTTGAGAGTAGAGGGTTGTGTCCCCTCTACCGTGTCCCCTGTGTCCCCAAAACCATGGAGCATGGTACACAGAGACCTTTATCAAATTATAATTTTTGATCAGATGAAAGAGGGAAATTATTCAGAATATTTATTTGCTATTGCCGCATGGCTTCCCATCTTACACAAAGTGACTCTGGATGACATACAAAGAAACAGGCAATTAAAACATTCTACAAAACCAGTTAGAAACAATGAACATAAATAAAGCAAGATCACAAGAAAAAAGATGTTACATATAATATAACCAGCATGCGAGCTCCCTATTATCAGTGGTTCTTCAGTCTTGCTAGAAAAGGCAAATTTTAAGGGTTTTCAGGAAGGTCATGAGGACTGGGGATAACCTTAGCTCAGGAGGGATGATGTTGTGGGGGAGTGCTGGTGTCATGGGTCCCATCAGATGGAATTCCATAACAGATGGGACTTGCAACATGTCTGACCTGATAGGACAGGTAAATGCAATTGAGGAGAAGCAATCCCACAAATAACCTGGCCCCATGCCATGTAGGGTTTTAAGGTTCAAAACCAGCACCTTAAATTAGTCCTGGAAGCAAACTGGCAAACAATGCAATCCACAGTTTAGAGCTGTAATATCTGTCCATCTAAGGACACACATAACTGTATATGCTGACATATTTTGCATCGTTTGATTTCTGACTAAGCTTCAAACATATTCTTCAAGGCAGTGGTGGGATTCACATAATTTAACAACCAGCTCTTTGCCCTAATCAGAGGTGGTTTGTTAATTTTTTTTTTTACTACTGGTTCACACAGAAGCGTCTGGGTGGGTGGGAGGAGCCTCCTGCCACTGCTACTACCAGTTCCCCCAATCTGGGCTGAACCGGCAGCAATCCACCTCTGGTCCTAATGATTTTTTCCAACAATCAGTTCACCAAACTACTCAGAAATCAGTTAACAACCAGTTCTCCTGAAGTGGTGCGAACTGGCTGAATCCCACCATTGCTTCAAGGGCAGTCCCATGTAAAGCACATTACAATATTCAATATAATGCAATATTGGAGATGAGCAAGACATGGGTAACTGTGAGAAGAGCCTCGTGATCCAGACAAAGCCAGGGTTGAAAGCCTGAATAGCCTCCAAGCACCAAGATAAGACATCCAAAGCATCATTTAATTTCACCAGAGGAGACAGAGAGATAATTTAGCACCATCAGCATATTGTTGATACCTCACCTCAGGGTGATGGATGGTCTTCCCCCGTGATGTCATGTAGATGATAAACAGGAGTGGAAAGAACCTGAGCCCTGCAGCACATCCCATAGTAGGGGCTGAGGGCAGGATATCTCCTCTCAATCAACTAGTACCATCCCCTTATAAACAAAGATAAGCAGCATAATAATGTAATATTATTACATTAATGCATAATTTATCTAATTCCAGGAACCAATCTAGAAGCTTCAGAGAAGTCAGGTAGAGCCAAAATGGATGCACCAACTCAATCCTGCTCCTACCAGAGATGATCCAAAAGTATGACCAATGTCATTTCTTTCCCACATCCAGGCCTGAAACTTGATTGAAAGGGGTCCAGATAATCAGATTCTTCCAGGATCTGATGAAACTACTGCACAATCACCTTCTCCACAACCTTCCCTTTAAAAAAAAGGGAGGATGAGCATTGGACAGATATTGTCCAATATGGTGGGATCCTGTGATGACTTCTTTTTTTTAATAAACATTTTTTTAAACAAACAAGCACAGACAAACATAAAACATAAAACCATCTTCCAGTTTCGTACAGTGTGTCAATTGGTTACAAAACTTTTGTACATCCTCACCATAGTCTTCACTTACAATTTATATAGAATTTCGTATTGTCAATCTGATATATATGTATACACTTATTATCATTGTTAAACATTTATTTGACTATAACTGTTATTACTTCGTTTTATGTGAGATATTCTAAATTTTGAGTAAATCTATATTATGGCATTTCATTACATCATCCCAAATCCCTCCAGTAGTAATACATCTTTATAAAATTCTCTAGCATATTTCACTTCCATATTTTTTGTCTAACCATTAATAAGATAAGTCCCGTGTTTTATAAAATTGTTTATCTTCGATTACAAAACTTTTGTGCATCCTTTCCATAGTCCTCACTTACAAATTATATAAAATCTCATATTATCATCTAGTATATATGTATACATTATCATTGTTAATAATTTATTTGACTATAACTATTATTACTTCATTTCATGCAAAATATTCTAAATTTAAATAAATTCAAATTAATTTTTATTCTAGCATTTCATTACATCATCTTCTATCCATCCAATAGTAGTACAATCTTTTATCTCTTGCCATTTGTGGTATTTGTATTCTAATTGCTTTTTTAGTAAGTCTTATATGGACATCTCTTGGCAACTTGTATTTCACTGCATATCTTGTAAAGGCTAGAAACCCCTCATCCGTTCCATCCATCATCTTCTCTTTGATTATCACCAATACTTCTGCGGGAATTTCTATCATTCCTTCTGCCAAATTTTCTCCCTTTCCTTCTTCTATATTCTGGAATTTGAGGTAAAATTCTGTCAATCTCCCATTCCAATATTCCACTCTTGTCTTTTTTAACCACACTCAATCTGCTGTCAATATCTCCAATTTTTTATCTCTTTGTTGATCTTTTTCTTCAATTTTTTGAAATCTGTCCTCATATTTCATCATCGTTTGGTGGATATTCTCAATTTTTTCATCTGTTTTTTGTTCTTTGTTCAATATTCTTGATTCTCTTTTCAATGTTTTCTGTTCTTACTTATATTTTTTGAATTTCTTGCATAATTATCTGCAATGTCACTTCCTTTTCTTTTTCCTGCTGCAACATCATCTGTATTGATCTTTTCCTTCAGATAGTAAACACTTCCACTATATAGAATCCAAGGTTCTTTTCAAAACAAAGCTAACAGTTCTATTTCCAAGTTCACTGCAATCTTCTTTCTTAGAACTCCAAGCTTTTCACTCCAGTCCAACTATTGATAGTACCCAGAGGAGCACCTGTATAAACAATCTGTGTTCATCCCAGTATCATTTTCAATAAAGCAGCTCAGAGTCCTTGAAATGTAAAACCAGCTCTTACTTTGCACAAGAGTTGCTTAAATGCTCAAACGAAGAAAAGAAAAACAATATTTCCAAGCCTCTAAGCCTCTAAGTGGCAGTGTTACTTCTTTTCATCTACTTTCACTTCCATCTTTATATTCCAGGAAAGAAAAATATTTTTTTTAAAAAAAGAAAATACTATAAGGTGTTGAAAAGAGAAAAAGAATGACAGTCTTAAAAAAATAAAAATAAAATCAGTCCAGTTTAAAAAATAAGAAACGTTTGTAGAAATTCCAGCAGTAAAAAGATTAAAGAAAAATAACACACTAAGTTTTACTCAGGCTTAATTTCACTGCCTGACCTCTTCTGTCTTCAATTTTAACTTTAATTTTAATATTTTGGGGTGTTCTCTCATCTAATAATAAAAATTATCTCACCAATTCAACATACTTTCTCTCCAGCTTGCCTTCCATTTCTGGAACTGTTCCAACTTTCAGCAGCTTTAATGGCTGCTTCTTTGTTGCCGGAAAAAAGGGCTTCTCTTGGATCTACCAGGGACTTTGTGATGTCCCTGGGATCAGCAGGATGTGCCCTTCTCTATCACCATCTCTACCGGATGGTTTAGGTCCAAAAGGACCATCCAGCGACAGCGATATCAACGGCGATCTTGGAGCTTCAAGATTGCATGTCGTACCATCGCAACATCAGCCCCTGCCTCTCCATGTGATGACTTCTTGAGTGGGGGTAAATCAATGCCTCTTTAAGAGGTGGAAGAACAACCCGCTCTCTCAAGGGTTAATCAACTATCGCTAGACTCAAGAACAACAACAACAGCGCATCCCCACCCCGCCTCATCTTCCTCTGTTTCATTACATTTCATTATAAATCATGAAGCTAATTCTCACACAGTGCCCAAAGGATAGCCCATACTAGCTTACATACTATAAATAGGAAGGAAAAAGTTACAAAAGAATTACACACACACACACAAACACACCTATGTATGTGTATATATATATATATATATATATATATATATATATATATATATATATATATATATATATATATATATATATATATATATACATATATTGACATATATGTATGTATGTATGTATGTATGTATGTATGTATGTATGTTGTATTTGTACTGATAAAGTACAAAGTACTGATAAAGTACAAAGGCATACCAGGGGTTGTCCTAGGGAGCCATTAGGTTTTTTGTAGATTAGGACATCCAGAAAGGGACACTTTCATGATTTGGCCACACGGAAAAGAAAAACTAGACAACTTCCTCACACATCTCAACAGCCTACACCCCAAAGTACAATTCACCATGGAAATAGAAGCAAACAACCAACTTCCCTTTCTGGATGTCCTAATCTACAAAAAACCTAATGGCTCCCTAGGACACACCATCTACCAGAAAAAAACACACACCAACCGCTACTTAAATGCACAATCCCATCACCACCCTACACAGATCAACTCTGTAGCCAAGACCCTCATCTCCAGAACCAAACGCCTAGCCCACAAAGACCACCTGAAAACTGAATTACACAAACTCACAAATGTATTAATCTCCAATGGATTCCAAAGAAAAACAATCACCAATCTAATCCAAAAGGAGATTCCCCCCAAAAACCAAGACACAGAACAGGACAATGGCATCGCCCTCCTCCCTTACATCAAAGGCACCACAGATAAAATCAGCAAAATTTTCCACAAGCACAATATCAGGACAGCCTTCACCACTGAACAAAAAATAGCCAACATCTTAAGAAACCCCAAAGACCAAATCCAGCTAGAAAACCAAGGAGTCTACAAAATACCATGCAAAATCTGCCCAGCAATATACATAGGACAAACAAACAGAAGGATAAATGCACGCATCACAGAACACAAGAACGCAGTAAGAAAAAAAGAAAAAACTTCCTCCCTTTTCCAGCACCTTAAAGCTACAGGACATGAAATCAACTTTGAAGGAGCCAGGTTAATCTCCAAAACAGAACACCTCAACAAGAGAATAATTATGGAAGCCATCGAAATAGAGAAACACCCCCACAACATGAACAAACGTGATGATACCTCCCGCCTACCAAACATCTGGAAACCAGCCCTAGCCAACAAACGAACACCACCCACCACCCAAGCCGTTACAATACAAAACAACAATGCACACGCAGCCTGCACCAATCAGCACCAATCTACCAATCATGATACAACCACACAACCAATCATTCCACTTACTGAAACAAAGCCAGCACCCCATCCCCTCCCACCAAGACTTACAGAAAGACGGCAGCTCCGATCACATTTTAAGCCCACAGCTTGAAGATGGCAGGTGAGATCCTGCCGAAACGTTGCCAGGGAAATAGGTATGTATTTGTATTACAACCCCTGGTATGCCCAAATATGGGAGGGAGCTCACTACTCCCTCTTTCTGTCATTCGGCTCATCAAAGAAGATGAGTGTGTGTGTGTATGTATATGTATGTATGTATATACATATGTATGTATATACATACATACATATACATACACACACACACACACACACATACACACATATACATAGAGAAAGAGAAAACAAGACTCAAATTAGTTATGATTCCCTAATGTCTTCCAAAAATATTACTTACCCAAAAAGCTTGGATTTCTAGTGAATCTGCCTAAGTGATTCAGTCCCATCTGTTGGGTAAAGCTTGCCATAAATAAAGCAAAATTAGTTATAATTTTGGACCTGGCCCTATCCACTGTTTTTTAGAGTGCAGCCCTAGCGTGACATTGAAAGGCAGACGGGGAGGGGGGAGGAAATAAGCATTTTATATAATTGAATAACGCTGCCGAGAGGTAAGTGAGGAACAAATGAAAATGATAGCTTTAGATATCACCCAAATGGATACCATGTTAGATTAAAGTAGGTGGTAAATTAATATGACTGTTTCCAGTCCTTAATTTATTAATAATTATGCATCCCAATTCATATAGTTATTAATGAATTATTTAACAATTTACTTAACTGAATCTATCTTAAAAGAAACCAAAAGAAGCATAGATCTATTTCATGTATATATGTATGCATATATTTTTGGAATCTAAAACTATGGTTGATGGTTACTAAAATCAAAAACAGACTTTATTTCACATAAGTGAAATAAAAGGGTTTTCTCATGGTTCAACTACAGGCTGAAAAGAATGTCCAAGTCCTGGTGGATATTTGAGTGACAAGCTTATTATAACCTTATGATTCTTGACGAAGGTATCTTGTCTTTTTATGTACACTGAGGGCATGTGCACCAAAGACAAATTCCTTGTGTGTTCCATCACACTTGGCCAATAAAGAATTCTATTCTATTCTAGTGCCATGAGAAAATGGGCTGTGGTGTTCAGAAGTGGATTTTTAATGGAGGGGCACTGGATATTTTCAGTCTGGAAAAGGTGATTAGCAGTATTCTGTTTTTTAAAAACAGTGATACTTGGGGCTCCCTAAGAGAGTCACGATGAATTTCCCTTTATTAGTCAGCTCATGCTTACCTAGTCCAACAAATCAGTGTGGTTTCTTTCCGTTTGCTTTCAGATTTTAAATTAGCAAGATAGGAATGCTGTTTTATTATAAAATCTCTAGCAGAACTCACACCCTTATTGAACATTAGTAAAACTTTCTCCCCCTCACACATACATTTTATGTCTGGGAAATAGAAGGAAATCTTCAGATATTCCTCAGATATATGGAAAAGAAAGCAATGACGACCTAGAATCTGAAAACAGGAAGTTTCCAATTAACACTAAAGTATCCTGGATACCAGAAAGAGATTGCTAGATGATATCACACTACAGTATATGTTAAATACAATGTGTCCATATGTTAAATTGTGGAGAAAGACTTTAAGCTGAAAACATTTTATTAAATAATTTAATAATGTCAGGTTTCTTACTGGCTTTCTGCTTTTCTTTTGCAATAGTCAATATTTCCTAACAAAGTTTGACATTTTTTAAACTATTTATTTATTTGTTACATTTATATGCTACCCATCTCACTGTTACAGAAGCCCTACATCCATCCATTCTTTTCAAACTGCCTCAAAATCATTCACTTTTTAAAAGGATATCTAGATTTGTTTGCATTATTCGCTTCTTCATGAGAGAGAGAGAGAGAGAGAGAGAGAGAGAGAGAGAGAGAGAGAGAGAGAGAGAGAGAGAGAGAGAGAGAGAGAGAGAGAGAGAGAGCGCACATACACCAGGACGCAGTGTGTAGTTCACAGAATACTCACCTTCCGGATTGCTGCTTGGGAAGGAAAACAGCTGAGACGTAACAACCCACTCTGCCGTGCGACACGGCTGAGAAGATAAAGGTAGGTAAACCACAGAGGCAGATGGACAGGCCCACTTGATCATGCGAGGGAACTGGTTCACTCCCAGTTGATCATAGGAGCTACCAGTTCAGGTGAACCAGTCCGAATCAATAGAATCCCACCCCTGATGCAAATTCCTGGAAATAACTGGAGTAATAAACCAGATTGGATATGGAAAGTTCAGATGCTGGATAGATGATAGTTAGCAGTAGCAATAGCACTTATATATCACTTCACAGTGATTTACAGCCTTTTGTAAGCAGCTTACAGAGTCAGCATATTGCCCCCAACAATCTGGGTTCACAATTTACATTTTACTGACCTCGGAAGGATGAAAGACTCAAGCTTGAGCTTCAAACTGGTGGCAGTCAACAAATTTAGCCTGCAATACTGCATTCTAACCACTGCACCACCATGGATGAGAGATGGGAGGGAGGGAGGGAGACAGATATGGATACAGATACAGTAGATAGCTTAGATAGATTTGGGACTGAAACAATTGCTGAGAAGTGAAGGGCTTGCTAATTCTGTGTTATTATACTAGGGGCTTTAATCCAAGTTGTTTTCCTGATGAATTTTCTTCTGAAACATTCAGGCAGATTACAATGTATACTTAGGGAATTTGGCAGGTGATGGTAGTGATGGATAGAAATCAGGAAGCTCACTGCTGCCTTTACTTTTCCATAATAAAATGCATCAGGCTGTGGATCTTCCATGTCCCTTTTATCTTGGCCCTGTGCCTTTTCATTGGCAAGCATGCCATCCTTTTACCAAGCTTGAAATGCCAATATCGCTCTGTCACATGGCTGCCATTATCTGTCAACACCAGTATTAATTAAGGATTCCTTAGAAGGAGTCAGGGGGTGGGGTGGGTGAAGGGTGAAAGAAAATCAAATGAAGAAAAGAGAAGATAGTAGGAATGTTTTCTAGAAACATTCTCCACAAGGAACATCACAATCTGTTTTGCTTTCCAGAAAAAGATGTTTTCTTGAAACTGCTTGTGTCAACAGATGAATTTCACAGTTATACTAAGAGATGCTTTCCATGTATTTGCTTCCCTTTTTTAGTTCTGCATGTTCTCAAAGGTCTTAATATATCTACATAAGAGGAAAATAGAATTTGGCCTAATTTTACAATACCATTTTGAATAATGTAGTTTAGGCTGCAGGATTAAAATTGAATCCAGTTGAAATCATAATGGATTGAATCTAAATAGACAGGCATGATTTTGCCATTAGTCTATTTCAATACTAATATTCAATATTAATCTATAAATATACTTGCTGTATGAAGAAATGGCATCACATGTTAACAGATTAAACACTTTGATCATTTGAAATATCAAGAAAGCTAGTTTAATTATTTTCACGACACTTTTTAAATTTATCCTGAAGTAAAGTTGTCCATTACCACAGACCAACCTCTAGCTTGATTGTGGTGGGTTATGTTTTGTTAAAAATAAATCAGTGCTCTTGAAATAAACCTGAAATTCCCAGAAATTGTTAGTTAATTGTAGATCCGTTCCGAAACCTGGAAAATATTCCCTTTTTTAATGCCACCATTTCCTCAAAAGAAAAAAATTAAAAGGCACCTCCTTCCCTTAGTGGACGTTTAGTCCGTATATGTAAAAGGAATGGAGGGAAAGACATTGGGCCTTTCCTTGCCACAATTTGGCCAAATCGAGACAGCCTCCTCACCATACCACAAACTCTCCCACCCTCTAGTCCCAGAGTATGTTTCTTCATGTCTTCTCTATCCCACAAGGTTGGAACTCAAGCAACCAGCAGCTGGAACTGAACCCAATCTTGTACTCAGCATGTATAACTGGTGTTGAGGAGAATGAAGAAGGTGCTTATATGACACATTCTGACAAATATTATGACTCCAATTGGTTCTGCTGATATCTTACAAGATTGTCCTTGGGTCTCATCCATGAAGTCTTCTCCCATTCTCAAGTCCTCCTTTGGCTACATAGATGAATTGACACCCAACTCCATTTCACCTTTTCTTTCTCTGAATCAGACAGCTTGTTCCTAGGTTAACACATATTTCAGAAAGTATAAGTAAAATTAATAATACAAGAGCATCTACTGTATGTAGCTCAAGATTGAATTGTAGAGTCCTTGGTGCTTTCTGAACTTGGTTGTTTGCTTGCAGATGTCCACAGATGATGTTAATTAGTTGAATAATGAAAAGTCTGCAAGGCAACAATGAAGCTTAGAGTTCATCCAGGACTCCACCGTGTAAGTGAAAGCCTGCATTGCAAGAATGAATGTGTCTTCTATGGTCATGTCTTCTTCTATTTCATTTACTGATTTACTTATACTTTATTTTTATCATTTATTTTTGTTGTCGTTAACTTTCTCTATTAAGCAAACACTCAACAATTTGCTAGATTGCAAAGTGCTGCCACAAGTAGTCCTTTTGCATCCCAAAGCACAAGTATTCAGTATGAGAGGAGATATATGTATATTTGCATTCAGATTCCAAGGATCCTGAATGTAGGCTGTATGGAACACCCTTGTCTGCCCCTTTTTGTTATCCTTTAGCCACTGCAGGGTAGGCTTATGCCTCACAAATAAGGTCTAGATAGAGCAATACATCTGAACAATATTAGTTGTTGCCATTTATTATGGGGTATGTCAGAGAAATGATTTACCAAGAATGTGCAGTTGTGGCCAGGGGTGATATTCAGCTGATTCTCTCTGATTTGGGTGAACTGGTAGTGGTGGCTTGCGGAGGCTCCACCCACCTGCCCCAACATGATGTGCAAATACTGCACAGAAGGTGGTGCACATGCGCAGATGTGGCACATGCGAGTGAAGCGAGACAGCACATGTGCGCACTCACATTTGTGAACCAATATGGAAAGTAAGTGAATCCCACCACTGTTTGTGGCACTAGAGAAAAATAACATTATGGGACCCACAGCATAGCAACAGGTGGATTTGCTCAAATCCCATAGACCTTGGATTTCAGCATGGAAAATCTATCGTATAAAAGCAGGGCTGTGTGACAGCATACTCTATGGAATCCGAGTGGAGAATCAGGGGCAAAAAAATCATTTCCATCATTTCCATTAATGTGGATCTGGAAATGAGACGTGTGTTTCAGGGGATGACTTTAATGTGGGAAAAAAGCTGATTCTCATGAGAAGTTTTCAAGGTCAGAACCAGCTCTTTGAATTAAATTCTGAAATACATAGGTAGCCCCTATGTAAGGAACTAGTTTTTGTGCTCTTTGATTTTTTTAAAGAAGGGGGACATCATTAAATAGAGGTTTAAATATAAATGCATTCAAAAGAGTGTGTGTGAGAGGGGGGAGGGAGGGAGGGATGGGGAAAGAGAGAGCATGAATTCATGAATTCTTTCAATTTCACTTTGAAGGACAAATATTTCACAGGCTCCTTCCATTGTGAGTGCATTTGATTATTTATTTACTTTTCTCTCTTCTTTCATTCCTAGTTCCCGTATTACTTTGATGCCAATATTAACAATCTCTCCTTTCGTTTCTTTTAAATAAAATGCTGACATAGCCAATGCAAATGGGTTGTTCAAACAGTTACGGTGTTAATTCTCAAAGCTTCCCTAACGTGCTCCCAAGTTGCCATAGGCAGGGAAATGGGGAATCGAGCCTTGTAGCTGCATCGAGGAATTTGCACCTCAGTCAAAACAACGCACATCCTAGTCAGCCAAAGTCAAGGCCATCTCCACAGAAACCCAGATGAGACAGAGGGAATGACTTCTATGACCCGTGAAATTGCTTTGTTGGAGAATGTGGCTGATGACACACCTTGGGGGAGGGGGAGGAAGTACCTCTGTGAGGGCAAAATATGTTGCTGTAGATATTTGGGGAATGGGGTGGGGCGAGGATTAAAAATGTGTTAGACTTCTGCATCCATGCATGTCAGGGAATGTGTGTGTCACTCAGAAATGGTTGCGTAGCTGTTACATTTGTATTTATATATTATATTTATATTTATGCAAATTTTAATGTTCTGATAGGGGTGTTAAAACAACAAAGCACCAACAGGAAGTCAGAGCAACCAATTAGCATGCACGACACACATCTCTGCACAATATGTAATTGAGATTTGGAAGGTCATTGGCCCATCTTCAACCATTTGCAACCTGCACTTACCCATCAACCTCTTGCAGTATAGGTATGCATCAATAACTATCCACAGTTGTAGACAAGTCAAAATTAAGCGTCAAATCTTCCCTTATCTTGCAGGGGAAACTTTCCTTTAAAACTAATTCCAAACCAGGTGCTGGCATATTATTTAACCATTTACAGTAAATATAAAATTATCTTTAATTGTGAAATGCTGTTAATAAAGGAAAATGTGACATTACAATACAATTAACTGTGCAAATTAAACACAAGATGTGAGAAAGATTACATTGGAGAGGCATAGAAATCGTGTTTTTAATGGTTCTCTTACCCTCCCTTCCTCAAAAGCGTATGCCTTTTAATAAAATTCGATGGTATCAAACTAATTCTGATTATTAGCTACCTAACCTGGCTCACCTCCTATAATCTCTAAGCACTTTGTTCTGGTAACCAAATAATTCCTTGCTATCTGAGCTATGTGCCAATTTTTTTCCAAACAAACTTGAATTTCCAAACTGATTGCTGTCCTCTTCAACTTTCTAGAAATATTTACTTAGGTAGCAAATATTTCTTTCCTTCAGAATCAGAAAAAAATTGGGGCTAGTAGACAAATGCAGGTTTTCTTAAATTCTGTCAAAATTGTGTTCTTAACACAGCATTAGAAATGGGCCAGAACAAATCCCACCCATTAAATGGGAAGTCATGAACATCATAATAAACTGCTCGCTCAGTTTTTACATCTGTCAGAAATCCTTCATTCTTCTTCGCTTTCAGTCTTTGCAAATGGTTGTGTCTTCTTCAGTTACACTCTGGAAATCAAATGCAAACAATCCAAAAGTACTTTGCTTCAAGCCATAGTATCGCACCTACGTATATGCTATACAGCATAGCTGAGCAGTTTCTAGGAAGAGAATGACAATAGAAAAGGCTTAGTTTCTCCTGGTTCCTGTCCCGTTTGTTGTGTAGGAAGCTTCTGGTAGCCATGTTCACTTCCTTTTGTCTTCTATTTCTGTCCTTTGCATAAGTCCTGATCCTTGTTGATCATCCCTTTCTTCCCATTACTTTGGGATTCAATGATTTCTGATGATTTCCGTTGAATTTTAGTTATATTGCTTATTGCTTTTATGCTCTGAGTCAGGCAAGTTATCTACCTGAGATTATTTCACTAGTGATTTGAACTCCTGACTTCCGCTGGATAAGGCATTGCCTTCATATAACAAAGGCTAAAGCCCTTGGCTCATAAAACTGTTGTTGTAATAGACTGCCTTAAACATTGCTTCCAGGATACAAGGAAGGTCTCATAACCTTGCGAGAGCTTTGTAAGCAATAGATGTTTTCATTTTTATAGCTGTTCAAATTGCAACAAGGCATTTAAACTGTGGCTAAGTAGATTCAACTGATTTAAGTCAGGTTTTAAGTGCAACATTTACTGTTGTTTCAGTCAAAGAACATCGTTAAAAAGAGGAGGGGGGGAAGAGGTATTCCATTCTTTCTCCTTTTTTGCCATTTTATTGAGTCACTGTGAAAACAAGGGATTTGCAGATTCATCCTCTCTACCTTACATAGTATTTACAATATATAGGATGTCTTATCTTTTTATAGCTGAAAGCCCTCTTTGTCTCTTGTCCAGTGTGAAAATAAAAATAAAAAACCTGAAGGAAGTCTAAATAAATGGTTTTTTTTATCCATAGTTTATAGTCAGAAAGGCATATGGGTCCAATTCCTGACTACAGACTAGGTAGAATTCAATTCTACTGTAGAACTGAATTGGAATTATCTTATTTGTCTTATTTGTCTATTCTTCCATCTCCTATCCCCAGTTGGACATCTCTCACTTTAAGTAATCTGCATAAAAAATAAATGTACAAAGACAGGAGGAGACAAATAGCTCTCAAGAATTGGAAAGGAGATCCTACCATGATGTTTAGTTAGGTCCTGTAGAGCAGAAGAACAAACATTGACCATCTGCTCAACCACTGTCTTGCCTGGGGGAGGAGAGATAGATTGAAATTGATAAAGACAAAGAAATGGAGAAGTAAACTGTGTCAGCATCTCTCATTGTCTTCTGGCTACCTCGGTGAGGAAAAGCAGAACTGATACTTCTTAAAGATAACATTTCAGAATATAATATTTAATACAAACTTTATTCTTCTTTCTCAAATAATGTAATAGAGGCTGGATTTCTTCTTCTCTATTTTGGTGGAACCTTTGAAAGAATATTGATGTCAGGAACACGAGACAAAGAGGGGTAGGAAACAATAAAGGAACTCAAGAAACAAGCGCTAATGGAGAGAGCAAATGCAGGGAGAGAAATGGTTGCAAGATCCAATTTGGGTCGGACACCAGAACCTAAGGTTTAGTCTTTTGAGCTGTCAGACTCATGCTGGAGCCCATCCTCGGGGAACTTCTCTCTACTGGAATGTGTGCTTTGAGTTATTCTATGCATCATATTGATGTGGTGCCTTCCTATTGATTGATTGGTGTGTTGAGCTGGCAATTGGCTATTGTTTCCTTATGCTGCCAAGTCCTTGACTCCTAAGAATTTGATTTAAAGGTAAAGGTTCCCCTTGCCCATATGTGCTAGTTATTTCTGACTCTGGGGGGCAGTGCTCATTTCCATTTCAAAGCCGAAGAGCCAGATGTTTCCGTGGCCATGTGGCCAGCATGACTAAACACCGAAGACACATGGACCGCTGTTATCTTCCCACCAAATGTGTTCCTTATTTTTCTACTTGCATTTTTACATGCTTTCGAACTGCTGGGTTGGCAGAAGTTGGGACAAGTAACAGGAGGTCACTCCATTACATGGCACTAGGGGCGCCCATTACTAACGCTTCAATCATTTTCCTGGGTATCTTTGTACCTGTATGGCCAACCATCTAGTAGCTGCAAAACTGGGGAGGAAGCTAACCACCAGATTGCAAAGACATAAGCAAGCGGTCAGATGAGGAGACATAAACTCATTGATAAACCCACATTGCAATGAACAAGGCATACATTCAATTTTGCAGCTAATCAGATTTTTGGTGAATGGTTGTTGTAGAGACTGACTAATGACCAGAGGGGAGTGTGCCTTCCACTTATCAGACCCACAATCGCACCTCCAGTCATTTCCACCTTGGATGACTTTTCTTCCAAGGTTGATGATGATGCAAAATAGATTTTACACACTTTTGGATCATAAGGGAACAGTGTTGAAATAAGAGGAGAAATACAATTTTTAATGTATTACACTACTTGTGACAATATAAAACTGCTTTATTCATAGGCTAGAGATGAAATAAGGACAATGCGTTGTGATACTGTGTGGGCATGATTGTGCTATAGTTAAGGAAAAATGCATCAGGACCTTAAAAAGAGAACAGGGGGAATATTTTAAAAAACAGGCTCTGATATTACAATTGATGATCTGTAAAGGAAAACCCCTATGTCCAAAGTTCACTTTCTTTGAACTTAGAACTTACTTAAATATATAATGCTGATTATGAGTCAGATTTATTTGGCTATATTGAAAACAACGTAAAAAAAATGTAAGGGCAAATAACTTTATACAGATCGAGCCTAATATGCCTTCCATTCAGCACAGCATCAGAGGATATTTTGGATAATTCTCCCCCCCCCCCAAAAAAAAACTCTCAAGCAAAAAAAATCCTGAATAGTCTTTTATTTGTTTTTTAAATACATACAAATTGGTAGTAGATATTCAAGCACCAATGTTTGTAAATGCCAACAATTAACATTGGAAACACCTGCAAAAAATCACTATCTCAATTTTGACTGGCACAGTTTTCATACAAGAAATGTCACACGAGTGCTATATATGCACCTAGGTTTGAATGGGCAGATTAAAATACAGTCAGATCAGATTTATCAGTCTCTCTGCTGGATCCAATGGAATACAAGCAAAAAGACAATTTCTTCAGTGAAATTGAAGTAAAACCGATAAAGCTCCTGCAACGCACGTAAATTCCCCATTGGCAAATGTACATTTTTATTCACTGTCACCTCTTATGTCAAAAGAAACCATCTCTGTGTGTTTCTCAACATTAGAACTAGTCTCTGCATAGAACAGAAGTAGCTGGTTTTTAGAATTATTATTATTATTCATGGATGGGAGAGAAGCCATAGCTCTGTTGCCCACGATTTGTATCATTCTAAAAATGGCTCAATCTTCCAATATGCTTCTGCCTCCACACCCTCTGGTGCAGCTGCAAGATGCCATTGTCTGGGGGTGGGACAATCTTCAGTGAAAGGGAGTAGCTATGTGTCAGGTGGAATCCCTCTCACTGCCCCCCCAACAACAAAAAATACTGTAGGTAATAAAGGAAGAATAGAATATTATAGCTGTAATTCCTGCATCACTGAATCAAACTGAAGGCTAGACCTATGAATTAAGTGCAGCTGTTTGTAGTATTTAGCAGCTCTTTTTGATGAAACATTCAACGTATTGTATGTGTATAATGTTCAGTCAACTTTGAGTCATTTATAGAATCCACCTAGACAGAATACAAGGAAATAAATATTTACTGCAATGAACAAAATTGTTTTTATGCTATTTATGTAGCAGATTGCTGTCTTGCTAGATAACTCAGATGACAATTATCTTGTCCATTCTGTTTTATAAAGTCTTGGAATGTGCTCACAGTTAGTGTTTGAACGGGAACACTTAATTGGTTGAACAATATTTCCCTAAAACTTAGGAAATTGCAGGAGTTCTTGCTCACCTAGAAATTCACAGTATGTATCTCAGGATTTTTTTTTTTTTTTGCTAGGCATAGATAAACCTAAATGTCCCAGGGATGAAATATCATAAAAGATGGCTTAGTAGAAGTTACTACTAAAAATAAGACTGGTGCAATTTTTATTTTATTTTTTGCATTTTAGCCTTTTTTGGAGCCCTTTGTTATTACTCTTCATATCCTGCTTACAATCTTTTTGGATTGTTGCCTTCTGGCAGAAGATTCAGAACAATTAAAACTCGGACCACACGTCTTCTGAATAGTTTTTATCCCAGAACTATAATTGCACTCAACAATGAATTAAAGGGCCACCATCAGAGAGCTGCTGGAAAGCATTACTTGGTCTGTCGTGTGGATGTTTGGGTGGTTTAGGGTGAGGAATTTTTTAGAGAGTGGTGTGGGGGGGGGATTGTCATGTGTGTTGGGCCTGGTCTCTGGGTGTTATGTGAATTTTGTTGTATGGGTATACTGGGTACGTACAATGACAATAAAGTAAATCTTAATCTTAATTTACCTTTTTTTCCTTGACAAAAATTTATAATAAAATCTATGAGTGGTTTAGACTTGTGTATTACAAAGGCCACCTCTTTCCCACTTTCCATTCCAGTTTTAGGACTGCAGAAACAAATGACAATTTTCCTTTGATGTTATAGAAAAGAAATTGCTCAACAGAAGAAAAGAACTGGAATGCGCCAAAATGGATAGACTCACAAAAGAACTAAAAGACAAAGAGGAATCCGAGTACTACTCAGTATGAAATTTATGGTACAAATGGCTAGAGGAAAGAGGTAAAAAAATAGGAAAGCCATAAAGGGAGAAAAAAGATCAAGTCACCAGAAAATAAAAACAAAATTGTAGAATTAACAAGAGGGGGAAAATATAAGATAGATTGCATATAAAAATAGTATGAAATATAAGAGAATTAAATGTATATTTAAGAGGTATTGTATAGAATCAATAGAGATAAAAGATATGTAAAAATGTGTGTGTGTGTGTGTGTGTGTGTGTGTACTTATAAGGTATATAGGTGTAGATAACAGAAACATAATGGATATTTAAAAGATGTAGAAGTGTTGCAAAGATGATATAAATGTATATTTAAAAATTAAAGAAAAGAAAAGAAATTGCTTTCAGTATTCAGGCTGTTCCCACAAGGGAAAAGAAAATTCTGAAAAAAATTATCATAGTAATATACATGGTCCTGCATTTATTTTTAACTTTATCCTCCCTTTCTCCCTCCTTTCCTCCCTCCCTTCCTCACTCCCTCCCTTCCTTTCCTCCCTCCCTCCATTCCTTTCTAGTTTCATACACCTCAATGAATCTTGAAGTAAAATATCAGGAGAGAATTCAATTCCACAATCTTTTTGAGATGGAAAGGGAGGGCCAATTGAAAAAAACAAAAGAAAGAAAGCAAAACCAACAATGGTCTTGCAAGAAAACTCTAAATCACTATTAAATAAAATGCAAAATAACTTCTAAAGCATTTTGAAGTGTTTTTTTAAAAAGAGCATCTTCTTTTCCAGGCGAGAAAAACATCTGAAAAATGGGAAGACAGATTAGAGCAACATATTAGCTATGACAGCCTTTTCAATAAACTCATTGAGATTCCAAGACTATGCATAGATACAGTCAGAGAGATGTGACAATGAGAGCATAACTGATGAGAAGAAAGAAATTAATCCACCCTATCTCAATATCAAGATTTAGAAGATGCTTTCTAAGGACACTTTCCCTCTCTTCATCCCTGCTTTTCAAAGGCAATGCCAGCTCTACTGTTGTACATATATACACACATACATATTTTTACATTTAATTCTCTTATATTTCTTATTTTGTACTATTGTTATATACAATCTATTTTATATTTTCCCCCTCTTGTTAATTCTGCGGTTTTGTATTTATTTTCTGGTCTCTTGAATATAACTGCACATATCTGACTTGTGGTATCATAAAATAAAATAAAACATACATTTTTGTTGTATTTTTCTACCTGAAGCAGGGTTAGGAGCACATATGAGTTTTCCTGAGTTATATGCAGAGGTGGTATTCAGCAGGTTCTGACCAGTTCTGGAGAACTGGTAGTGGAAATTTTGAATAGTTTGGAGAACTGGTAAATACCATCTTTGAGTGGCCCCACCCCCATCTATTCTCTGCCTCCCGAGACCCAGCTGATCGGGAGGAAATGGGGATTTTGCAGTATCCTTCCCCTAGAGTGGGGAGGGAATGGAGATTTTACAGTATCCTTCCCCTGCCACGCTCACCAAGCCACACCACACCCACCAAGCCACATCCACAGAACCAGAAGTAAAAAATTGAATCACACCACTGGTTATATGCCCAAAGAAATTAATCGGCCTCAAATATTATTGTATGCAGTTTGATTTGAAATTATTGCGGCATAGTCCACGTACTTCACTGAGAACCAACAGCCAATCTGCAAAATGGGTAGGGATGTGTAAAGTTTCCATGGTGTGCCTCATGAGGTACTTTGGGCAATCAATAATTTTTTATTCAGCCTGCTACAGCAATTCCATAAGGTGAAGACACTCCAAAAATGAGGCAAAGTGTAGCAACATGGTTGCTTTTCTTTTAGAAGTGAGAAAAGGACAAGGCTTTGTGAAAGAGCTTTCAAACCTGCTTTGCCTCAACCTTTGTGAAAGTGACAGATCCTTTTGAAGCTCAAGATATTTGGCTGCCTGAAGTAGACCATCAAAAATATAATGAGTCATTCCATTGGTCCGTCTACTTCTGTATTGGTGAAACAAAGGTGAGCAGCTTTGCAGGGGTTCTGAACTCACCTTTTCCTTGCCAAATCTCTAGAGATGCCATCTGTAGAACCCTTTGTATGTCAAGCAGGTGTTAGACCATGGGTGTCAAACTCGCCATGTCACGTTGATGTCACGTGATGTTTCATGCTGTTTTTCCCATTTGCAAAGCTGGGGTGGGCATGGCCTCTGTATGACACATCCAGCCCGCGGGCTGCCAGTTTGACACCCCTGTATTAGACTTTGAACACGAGCCAAATTATGTATTATTTCAAAGGCACAGTGGTCAGCTCCAAGGTTTCTCTTTCTTTATGGAAGTCCAAGTGCAATCTCACCCCCAATTTCTTCATTTCCCAAAAGTTGCTCATTTATTACATCGGGTCACATTTGGACAATGTAAATTGTCAACAATGGGGGGCACAATTGGGAACAAAGAGCTAAATCTAGGCCAAGTCCTGTTTATGTATTCTAGAAGGAAAGAAGATAGTTGCTAGTTACATATTTAAAGGAATGTGCAGTGTGGCCTTAGGCTATCACTGATTGTATGTTTAAGTCATTAAAGAGAACTTCCAAATCAGTCATCATCAGTAATGCAGTCATTACTTTATAATCCAGCTTTAAAAATTAATATCAAAACTTTCCTATAGTTCAGAAGGAAGAGGTGGACAATAACAGAATTAATAGACATAACTAATTCAGATATAAACAGAGAGGATCCTAAAATGGGAATCAGAATTTATTCTCCATTTGATACCAACTCTTTAAAAGGAAATTCTGTGGGACATATTCCTCCCCGGGTGATCATGTGTAGAATTTCTGCCTTCGTTATTCAAATGACATTATAGCATGACACTTTTTTTTAATCCTTTCCAGTTTCCAAAGAAGTAGATGAAATGCCAGAGATTATTTTGTCTGGAGGCTGAGCAGCATGTTTCTCGCTGACTCAGTTTCTGTAACCTAACATAAGACAATAAAACAGATGCAGCCATTAAATTCTGCTGGTGGGTTTAATGGAAGAAGAAAAATGGACTTTTTGATTGGTCCAGTTCTGATCAGTGGAAACAGCAGCTAAGAGGGGGGGATGTATGCCTGTGTGTTATGTTTGTGCATGTGTGTCCAGTTATTGCCTGTTGTCCAAAACAGTCCAAATTTGGCATTAAAGCAACAATATAATTTAAATTTATTATGTATTTAATGGATACATATTTCATCTATACTCAGTACTTAAATTGTATCCATGATACTTCTCCAATTTTATTCTCACTATACCCCACTTAGACTGATTGACTAGAAAATAGAGCTCCAAATATGGATTTCCATAATTCCTTCTCCAACATCCTAAGCATTATATGTTTGATTTCTTTGCATGTTATCTATTATTCTTTTAAACTTTACTCATACTACATGCCATTCTATTGCACAAAAAATGAGTTTTTTTTAGATGACACTATAGGATGCCATGTGATACTTTAAGATACAGGCTGAGAGAAGAAATTAAAGAAAATTTAACTGCCTTCCAGGTGTCTTGTTCTAGACTAAGGATGTCAAACTCGATTGCATTGAAGGCCACATCAGGGTTGTGTTTGACCTTGGGGGGTCAGGTGGCCATGGCCAGGGTGGCCATGGCCAACGATGTCACTCGAGTTGGCCTGGGGAGATCCTCCAGCAGCCCACCTGAGCTCTATTTTTACTGGCAGAGCCACTGCGGGCCGATCTTTTGCTATTTCCAGGGCGGCCCTGTGGGCCAGATCTAAGCACCCGGAGGGCTGGATTTGGCCCACAGGCCTTGAGTTGACATCCCTGTTCTAGACCAAAGTTCAGCCTCCTTAGCAATTTTAAGCTGTGTGGACTTCAACTCTTAGAATTTCCCAGCCAGACATGCTTAAATTTGCTAAGGTTGAGAAATACTGGTCTAGACAAAAATAAAGACGTGCCTATTCACCCAGTACTTGTAACATAAATATTACTGAAGATGATGCATTGATGAGGTTTCCTAGTTTGGTCATGAAATGTCAAGAAAACAACTGAGCTCAGAGAGCATCAGGGACCTCACAGTTCAACTCTGAACTACAAATATTCTCTTATATCAATATAAATATTACTCTGTCCATTTCTTAGAATAACTATGATATTGATTACATTTTTTTAAAAAAAAAAGATGAATCTTGTTTTAGCATTATAGGTCTCATTGATGGCCGAAGCTTTTATTTTTATTTATAAATTTTATTTATAAACTGCTTTGAAGTCAAAAAGGAAAACAGCTATATAGAGCCATGTATATGTAATGATTAAAAATAATATTACCAAGAAATATACTGCAAAATGTAAACTAAAACATTGGGTACTTTACGGTTTTTAAAACTTTTCTGACAGCAAATTGTTTAAACTGTATCAGTTTCTGTTTTATTGCACAGTTCTTTTTATCATCATATAAACTCATTCTATTTATCCATATTACTTTGGCACGCTGCACTGTTCTCTGGAACCAAATATATACAACATTTGAAATTAAAAAATTCTGTAAATGAAATTACTGGTAAATTTTCTAGTAATCCTAAAAATTGAAATTAGAGATTATATGTAAACCAGTAATCCTAAAAACTGAAATTAGAGATTATATGTAAACCAGTAATCCTAAAAATTGAAATTAGAGATTATATGTAAACCAGTAATCCTAAAAATTGAAATTAGAGATTATATGTAAACCAGTAATCCTAAAAACTGAAATTAGAGATTATATGTAAACCAGTAATCCTAAAAACTGAAATTAGAGATTATATGTAAACCAATACAATGACCACTGAAAAGAAATATATATATTAGAAACATAAGCATTTTTTAAAAAAAGTTAAGTATCCAGTAATTTGATTTAAAATATTCCAATAAATATTGAGCATAATTAGGGGAAAAAAACCTTTTTGATGACACTGATTGCAGTTCAGCCAGTTGTAATATATTGAGCAAGTTGCTATGGGGGTTACACCAAGGAACCACTTCTCTTGGGAGAACCCTTAATACAATACAGTCCTGTTCTTCAGCACGTCTAGCAACAAAATGGAAAGAAAAAGAGCTGCTATTAGAAACAGTTGATTTTCTCCCTTGAAAGGGTAAATTAGCATTTATTGATAATATCAAGAGAATTGTAACATCCATATATGTTGCTGTAGCTATCAATACAAGCTTTTTATAATGATCCCATCTTCCCTGAAGAAAAAAGAGAGAGGAGAAACAAACGTGATAATAAATATTTTTACAAAACCTATTTTGTCTGGGTTTTCTTTTTAACTAGCATCAGTTTTCATCAGGACAATAATGTGGAAGAAATAGAGTTTTTCTCCCATTGAGGTCCTATGAAAATCTCTTTCTTCTTTTAGGGTCCCATGAAAATCACTTTCCTTCTCACACTACTTCTATCTCCATGAACCCAACTGGTTTGAATCAACCTTGTCTTTCTGTGCCTATTGTTGTTGTTGTTGTTTGGATAGGAATACATTATAATCCTCTCCTATAGAATTCAATGGAAAATAAAACATTTTGGTAGGGTTGTATTTGTTATTTGGGTAGAATTTGAAGTTTCCCTGATCAATTGATTTCTTCCACATACATTTTATTTCAACATTTATCCACTCTTTTTCCTCCTAAAACACTGGACTCTAGTGATCCCTGGGATGTAAACAAATTACATGCCCAAAGCAAACTTAGTTATTTATTTGTTACATCAACTTTCCAGATACAACTGTTTTCAAGAAAGTTTAGAAATTAAATCACTACCCTTTTTCTTTTTTAAAAATTAGGGAAAGGCATTAGAGTAGCAGGCATATTTTTTCCATCCCTTTTATCAGGTGTGGCCAATGGAGGTATCTGTATTTTCTTCTTTGTAGCAAAGCTTCATATTTTATTTCTCTGTGTGACTCTGTTCTCCTGTTATTCTGTGTTGTGACTGTTTGTGTATATATGTGCATTAGGAACCACGGGATGGACTCCATGTCCACCAATTTGGATCATATGATCAGGAATGATGCAGGCTTACAATATAATACAATACAATAGTAGAGTTGGAAGGGACCTTGGAGGCCTTCCAGTCCAACCCCCTGCCTAGGCAGGAAACCCTATACTGTTTCAGACAGGTGGCTATCCAACATCTTCTTAAAGACTTCCAGTGTTGGGGCATTCACAACTTCTGGAGGCAAGCTGTTCCACTGATTAATTGTTCTAACTGTCAGGAAATTTCTCCTCAGTTCTAAGTTGCTTCTCTCCTTGATTAGTTTCCACCCATTGCTTCTTGTTCTACCCTCAGGTGCCTTGGAGAATAGTTTGACTCCCTCTTCTTTGTGGCAACCCCTGAGATATTGGAATACTGCTATCATGTCTCCCCTAGTCCTTCTTTCTCTTAAGCTAGACATACCCAGTTCCTGCAACCATTCTTCATATGTTTTAGTTTCCAGTCCCCTAATCATCTTTGTTGCTCTTCTCTGCACTCTTTCTAGAGTCTCCACATCTTTTTTACATCGTGGCGAAGTGTGGCCTTACCAAGGCATTATAAAGTGGTATTAACACTTCACGTGATCTTGATTCTATCCCTCTGTTGATGCAGCCTAGAACTGTGTTGGCTTTTTTGGCAGCTGCTGCACACTGCTGGCTCATATTTAAATTGTTGTCCAACTAGCTTACAATGGAACTATCCATAGCAATCTGAATTGTCTCTCCTTTAGAAATGCATTAAGGGTTTTTCTTCTTTTTCTCTCACAACATTTACACTGATTGAACTCATATTTTACCTCAGGCTTCATATGTCTTCCTGTTCCCTACACTCCAAATTTAGTCCTCTTCTGTTCTGGTTTAAGAGAGATAACTTGTTGACACTCAGATAGAGTCCTCAACCCTTCTAACATTCTTCTGCTTTGAAAAAAATAATAAGCCAATTATAGTTAAACAATCCCATCCAAAAGTACTATAACCACCATAGTCCACAAAAGTGCAACCAGCAATATTATTAAAAATAATCAAGTCTTTAGGTGTTCTTTTAAGGCCTAAAGCTTGATAGCTTGATTAACCTGACTTAAAATTACATTTCAGAAGTGTTGGGGCATTGTAAACCAGGCCAATAAGAAGAACTTTGGTTTCAGACTTCAGAGGTTAAGCTAACATTTTTAAATAACTCTAAAATGCACCATTAAGCTATCCAAGTGTTGCATGAACCAATTGCCTGAATAGCACTCAGGTGGCTTTTAGTCTGCATATATCTAAATTTCCAATTATTTTTTAAGGGCAACTTCCATTTACAGTTTGTCACAGTGAACCAGACTTAATGTAATTAACACATAGATAACAAAGTCAGACCTCAAAACCATACTTAGCCTAAGTATAATTATGGTGGTAGACATTCAAAATTCACTGTTCATATGTAAAGCATAATTGAATCAGATGTTAAAGTGGACATCATTGATTTATAGCAGCTTAATTTGCTCTTGGCACTAAGTAGGTTATGTAATTGATTACTACGACTGTAATGTCACCATGTTAATCCAGCCGACAAAGTTATTATGATGTACAAGACCATGTTCATTCTGCCTATTGATTGCCATATTGTATGCAACATGGAAGAACAGCCACCTAGATATTCTGCAAGAATATCTCTTCGCTGCATCTTTTCTGCAGTATGTGCCTCAGCAGAGTTTCAAAGGCTTGTTCTCAAAATAAGGTAATGCTTCTGTTTTGCTTTGTAATCAGGTTGGGCCACAGGAAATCTAGATTTCCAAATCCATGGCAGATGGTCTTCTCCCCAGATTTGGCACTGTGGAATAAGAAGAAACTTAGCCATTTGCTGCATATTGGTTCAGTGCAATGATTTATAAAACATGGTATAAATTTCCAAAGAACTGTAATGCTAAAGTAAATACAAAGAATTGAAAAGGGGGAAAGTACATAATGTGTATCTATCACAACATATTTCAAATAATTGGAAAGTAGTTTTTGTACATGATCATATGGACAAGTTATGAGATTATTGAAAAATGTTACACAATACAATAATGCTTATCTAACGTGGGATTTAATCCAAGGTAATTGTGACTTGTGAATCAGAAGGCATTTATTTTTAAAATAAATAATTTAATGCTAGTTATTCTGTATCTAGGAAGTTGAATTCAGTGAGGCTTATTTCTGGGTGGGGGGAGCATAGAATTGCAGGTTCATTCTTTTACTCCTAAATACAAATGAAGAATAGATACTGATGGCTTGTTTGTTCTTTATTATAAATTAACAGATGATGAACTATTAGAACAGCTGAGAAAAGGGGACCCAATTAATTTAAAATGGCAAGTAAGAAATCTGTGTTCATTCTTGATTCTGAGCTGTAAATGTGTCATAGGACAAGCTTCTATAAAAGGTCAAATGCCAAATCCCTCCATTACTCAGCTATTGTGTGAGAAAGTATTAGGGGAAAAATGGAACTTTAATTTTCTGGTTAGCGATGATAACAATATTAAAATCAAACCAGATAGTACATTAAAATGCAACGTTAGTTGAAGAATTGGTTCTGTTTCTGCAGCTTCCTTCTGGATCAGCCAAATAACTATGTTCAGACCCACAAATAAACATAATATGGCTATATCCCATTAAAGCTTTTATCCACTGGAGTATAATCTCCCAAACTATGCATCAAATTATTTCTATGCCTATAAATTATTATTTGCCTAATATTTACAATTACTGATATGATTATACAAAAAAAAATGTACCTGCAAATTTTACTCCACTAGTCATTGCCAACTATAGAGAACAGTGCTCATCTCCATTTCAAGGCCATTGAATCAGTGTTGCTGTAAGACAACATTTCTGTGGTAATGTGGCCAGGATGACATCATGCAATGCTATTACTTTCCCAGTGAAGTGGTACCTATGTATCTACTTGCAGTAACATGCTTTAGAACTGCTAGGTCGACAGGAGCTGGGGGAAAGATGGGAACTCGCACTGTCTTGTGGTGCTTGGACCTTGAACCTGCATTGCCAGCTTCTCCAGCTGACAAACCCAGCATCTTGACCACTGAACCACCACTGACTATACCAAGAGTGCATCCAATTTATGTGGTCACTATTGTTTCATTGCATTGATTTTTTTCAAAGAGGGAGGTAAAATTTGAGGAGACACTAGTCAGTCCCTGACTCAGGATCAGCTGCATTTTTGCTAAGGCCTGAATGTATTCCATAGTAAGTTGTTTGTCTTAGTGAGTCAGCATAGTAGGCTCCTTTTTAATTTCTCTCTCTCACAACATAGCCAAGAAAATCTCCCACCTGCCTGTACCGTATGCTACTGAGATTGTAGTTAGTTGCCATCTCCTAAAAGATAACAGATTTAAATTTAAGCTGGGAACCATACACGGCCAACAACACTTATAATTCAGGCTGAACGTCAGAGAAAAATCAAGAGAAAATGCCAATAATAGATTCCTTGTGTTTGTACATTTTTAAGTGACTATCTGTACCATCCGTGGGCAACAGAGTGATATGCCAGACAGCAAAGTGTTTAATTTAATCAGTCATCAGGCTAAATCTTGAAGCTCTTACGCGGGTGAGTAGCCACATTCACAACAAATGTCAAGGACCTATTCTTGTCGATGCAATTACACCACCATATAACACAGTCTTCCTCACCATAATGCTCTCTAGATGTGTTGGAGTCATCTCCCACAGCTTATGGCAAGCAGAGTCAATACATAGGCTATAATCAAACAGTACTGGTTACCTGGAAAGACAACAATACTACCTAAAGAATGAAAACATGAACTTCAAATGAAAAGACACCATGATTGTTTGTTTACCATTTTTATAACCCATTTGCCAAAAGATTCCTAATGGCTTATAAAATTCACAAAACAATTAATGAACAAAACTCAAAATGAATAAAATAATAAGGTTAAATCAACAATTCAATTCAGGGTCCACAATCTAATATCATCCAGATGTCAAAAGGTCTATGAGGGATCTCCACCTTAACTAGTACCTTTCTAAAGCTCATCTAAGTGAGTGCCATTCAAGTTTCAGGAAGCAAACTATTATGCAGAAGTGACCAGAAACAATGAGTCATCGGGCTCCAAATCTCATAGACAGCAGAAACTTCAGTATTTAACATCCTAAACCAAAAGTCAAAATCCTAAAATAATAAAGACATGAATTATTGTCATCAGGACCTTTTGCAACACACTATGTGAAATTGGGCAAAGGTTCATCTCGTCTTGGCCTCCATAATAGCATGTATGCATGTGTTTTATTAAATTATATAGATTTAAAAGCACCTGATTTCAGATGACTCTGGATGCTGTAGATTATAAAGACCAAAACAATAAAAAGAAGCAAAACACAAGCATCCAGAATAACCACATAAAACCAAAATCCAACAAAGAAACTCTTACAAGAACTCACTCAGTCAAGACTTAATTGCAAATACCTGAGCAAACATACCTGAGCAAACTAGACAGTTTACACATCTTTAAAATCAATGGAACTGAAATAAAGTATCAATCCTTTCTTATACATTATTGATAATATGGAGAAGCCTGAATTCTAGTATATGTCTTCATTCTAAAGCTAAGGAATGACATTATCAACACCATGACCAAATCATCTATAATCTATATTAATGTGATATAATAATGTTCATGTTGCATTAATTTCACATTGCACATCAGGGAAAGATTCATTTCCCACTCATTCCACATTGTCCTGAAATCAGGTAGAGTTCCTTTCTTTGTTCTGGAGCTTTACTCATTTAAACCATAGATGATATAATAGACACACTGACAACCAACTGGCTATCTGTACACCCAAACTCTCTCGAGCAATGATATCCCTATATCATTTCATTTTTTTCCTGAACACGTTTAGAGCATGCAACTCCACACCTCAACATACATCTACTCTTACTTAAATCAGCAACCTTATTTGAGGTTATTATTTGACCTCCCTTAAGAAATCAGATTTATTTAAACATTGATACTTTTAAAAATAGATTTAGAGCAAGGATAGCATTTTCCTCAATGAAAGATGCTGATATATATTGCTACTTTTTTATACTAATGAAAGTTCAAAGTCAGATCAGCAGGTACATTGTTAAAGCTGTAACAAGATGAATATTGGGTATATGCTGTATGTAGCCCATGATAACTTGCTTCTTTCCATATGGCCAGTTTCAATTATTGTTCAACATATTATCAGTTTTACAGCATAATTTATTTATTTCACATACACAATAATCAACACTATATTTTTGTAACTAATTGAAAAAAGTCTTATCTCTCTCTAATGATCAGGATGGAGTACAATCAAGTTAAGAAATTAATGTAAAAACATTGAATTACAAATTAAACTAATGCACAATTCTAGTAATGAGTCACATAACACACTAAACCATAATATGATTTGTTTGGTTTAATGTATTGTGTGAATCCAGCTATTATGGTTTGTAAATCATGAACTAGGGCTCAAAACTGGGAGTGAAAGTCCTCCCAGCAAATTCAATCACTTACAATTGAAACAAAATATGGTTTAATATAATGTGTTATTGTTAATCTAAACAAAAACATGTGCAAGTAATTTTTAGCACTGAAATAAGGCTTAAGTCAACACTTTGACATCTCCCGGGAGCAGGTCAGGATTCTATAATACCAAGGCTGAACAAATTCTTTTTCTCTTAATTTTGTACCCAATGGACCAATCCACACAGTCTTGCTGTCAGGGTTCCAAGTAATAGATCCAGAGCAAGCAAAACTCCAAGGCAGGTAGCTTCCCAAAAGAATAGCTTTATTGGAAATATCATCTAATTTTCACCTAATTAAAAGTGAAAGGTTTCCCCTCAATCCCAAACAATCGGTCACATGCTCCAATCACGGCAACATCCACTGGTCTGGTGACTTCACTCCTCCTACCTCCAGCCAAGTGTGAGAACATCCTTGGTTCCCAAGAGAAAGTATTTTATTTTGACTACTAGCTCAGGGGTGGGTTCCAGCTTTTTCTACTGCTCAGGGACACGCTTCAGGGCATGCTTCGCACAAGCACGCACTTGATGTGCTTGATGCGCTCATGCACAGAATTAAAAAAACAAGGCGCTGCCAATAGAACCGGTTTGGGTGCGTGCACGGCCGAGTTACTACCTACTCTGCTGAACTAGTCCAAACCGGTAGGAACCCACCTCTGCCCAGCTGTCTCTAATTCCTCTTCCCTATCCCTCAGTTCCAGTGTGGCAACAATGAAGCTCCAAGACGGCTTCACCCAGGCCAGCTTCAGGGTTGACACTTGCACAAATTCACATCCCAATTTCAACCTTCAACTTGCTGGGGGGGGCCATTTAGCCTCAAAACAGACAGGAATAAAACAGGAATAACCGAAGACCAGGACAGGGCAAGCAGGACTCACCATTCAACTTCTCTTTCTTCAAGCAACTTCCCTAAATGGTAGAATAAGCCTTACGCTATATTTCACTTTGATACTAAATGAGCATGTTGAAGCCAGAGCATACACAGATGTTCTTGTAAATACTGCTACAAGTACACACACAGCAAGTCAGGCATTGGCTGGCACTTCAGCTCCACAGTTTTTTGCACAAACAAATGGATTGTGGCTTATGCTCATCATTATGCTCCAGCACCAGCCAAGTGGGTGGGTGGCAGTGTTCTCCTGACTGAATAATCGCAGGCTTTCAGCTGCTGAGGTGTTTTTTTAAAAAAACTTTCTTCTATCTAGCAAAGCAGCCAGAGAGCTATTGCAAATGACGTCCAATCCATCATCAGATCTTCGAGATCACTGCTATCTCCTGGAACTATTTTCACCTCAATCAATTTCAGACATCTCCAAACCCTATTCCCACTAACCTCTTTGAGTATGTTTATTGTTTTCTGATACTTTGCTTTTACCTCTGTCACAGATTTAAACAGAGGTGCCTGTGCTAGGTGCAAAATGCACCAGTGCACATGGTAATCAAATGACATCCCAGAGGTATGATTTATGAGTGGTAAAAAAAATACTGTCAGTCAGTGCCCATGAGTGAACATGGCTCCAGTGTCCCAAAGGTACTTTTTCAAGAGGCAACTGGACCTTCTTGTTTTTCTTTGAAGACATTTCTCTCCAGAGCTGAAGAAGCTTTTTGGATGAGAAGTGAAATGTCTTCAAAGAATAAAAGAAGGTCCAGTTGTGTCTTGAGAGAGCACCTTTGGGACAACTATGACATGGATGACTTAGAATCTGCATAGACATGGCTCCAATGCAGTTTGAGAGCATTTTTTCCCCAAATAGAGGTGGTAGAAAATATCTTCTGAAAAAATCAAGATGGGACAAAGAGACAGAAGAAGACATAACTATCTGAATCCTATTATTGGAGGAGGGGTCTACCACATTCAAGACAAGAGGGATAACATGTTTCCTTTAAAATCTAAGACTGGGGGTTCCTGCAGAATCAGACATTATTGGACAGTGGCCATGGAGACAGACTGTGTTCCAATAACTTAGATGGCTTTCTGGGTCAATTTCAATTCAATTCAATTTATTTGTGCTTCTAGACCGCCCCCTCTCCCAGAAGGGACTCGGGGCGGTGTACAGTCCATAGAGAATATCACAAAAATACAATAAAAAATTAAATATGTACAGTTTGGAGGAGGTTAAAATGCAATTAAAAGAACTGTACAAAGCTGAATAAATATAATTTTTTAAAATCCCTAAAACAGACACAACAGATTAAAAAACCCTAAAATAACCAGATAATAATACATTTGCCAGGAGGGACAGTTGTAATTATGCCAGGCCTGCTAATCGGAACAGGTGAGTCTTCAATTTTTGCCGGAAGGAGCGGAGGTCAGAAGTGGTTCTAATGTCGGGGGGGAGGTCATTCCAGAGGGTTGGGCCCATCACAGAGAAGGCCCTACTCCTTGGTGTCGCCCGTTGGCATTGCCTAGTGGACGGCACCAGGAGAAGTCCCTCCCTGTGTGAGGGTCAATGTAACTTTTCTTATTTGGAGAACCAAAACTTGTCAAAGGTTTTTGGGCAACAGTCAATAACTAGTGGACCCTCCAAAACAAGTGAAGAGGTAGAGAGGGATCCCTAACTCCTCTTCAGCTACCATAGAGCACAGGGCACAGTGGTTGGGATGCAGTATTGCAGGCTAACTCACTGATCACTGCCAGATGTGCGATTCTGACTGTGGATAAAATGAGGACCCAGATTGTTAGGGGCAATGTGCTGACTCTCTAAATTGCTTAAGAAGTGGTATATAAATCTAAGTGCTATTGCTATCTGCAACTACTAAAACCACTTTAATCAAATGCCACTTCTGTGAAAATATAAGTCCCTGAAGGATCTTCAGCACTATATTTATTGGGGGTGTATAATTCCTGGATATATTGCTAGCCTGATCAGAACATGTATTTTAATGTATAGAGTAAATCACTTAAGATAATTATCCCAAATAATAATTCATAATAACTATACACCAATATACTAAGTAATGTTTCATTGTATCTCAAAACAATAGTGTAAATCTGATACCTTATACTAATAATAAACTCATTCTCTGAATATGATATTTAATAGAGTTAACCAAATTTCATCTTCCATGTGCATAAAGGAAGGTATCAGCACCTTCGTGAGTATCCTAATAGCGATAACATGTTTAAAGCAAGAAAAGTAAACAAATAATTCTAAAATATCCCTAAGACAGAGGTCTTCAAACTTGGCAACTTTAAGACTTGTGGACTTCAACATATCCAGAATAGCTGGCTGGAGAATTCTGGGAGTTGAAGTCCACAAGTCTTAAAGTTGTCAAGTTTGGGGACCTCTGCCCTAAGAGAACTCAGCCTGCTTGGCTACAAAAAGCTCACTTAATGTTGGACAGGGAAAATGCTAAGAGAAGAAAAGGCAGACTGGAGCACACAGGAAAAAGTGACAATAGACTGAAATCCTGTACAAATGAATGTTTTCTCATATGTTCTGATTGTACAGGTAGTCCTCGACTTATGTTCACAATTGAGCCCAAAATTTCTGTGGTTAAGTGAATTTTTCCCCATTTTATCACCTTTCTTGCCTCGGTTATCACTGCCGAATCACTGCACTTGATAAGTTAGTAACCTGATTGTGAAGTGAATCTGGCTTCCCATTGACTTCGCTTGTCAGAAGTTCACAAAAGGTGATCACATGACCTTGGGACACAGTAACGGTCATAAATATTTCCAATTGTCTGAATTCTGATCACACGATCATGGGAATGCTGCAAAGATCATAACCATGAAAAACAGCCATAAGTCACTTTTTCAGTACTGTTGTTACTTTGAATGGACACTAAACAAACTGTTGTAAATTGAGGATTGCCTGTATTGTCATTACTTTATTGTTATCTAATCCAACATATAATTCTATATCATTCACATATCTGAAAGAGAATTTTTTTTTCTGTTAGATCATCTTCCTTCCTTGTTCTTATTTCCATTCCTTTGGGTCACAACTTCTCATTGACACATCATTTTTCTTCTATAAGTGTGGTATGTCATTTAGTGTTTAATCCACACTAAGTGAATTACACTAGTAAGTATTGTGGATCACTTCACACTACTTTTAAGCTGCAGCTTCTAGAATATTAATTCTAGGAATACACAAGACTTTTTAAACACACACACACACACACAATTTTCTGAAGTATTTGATGGTTTGTTTGTTTACTTTTTAAAGCTTAGGCTAGTTTTCTATAATTTGTACTTGCACATGGGCTAATTGCGGTATTTAAGGACTGACTTAAACTATTCCTAACCACAGCAACCAGTTTGTTCCTGCCTTGTCTGAACTTGTAAATACATTTTTAAAAGTAAAGTAAGGAACTTGTCTTGAAAAAGAACACTTACAGGTTTTGGACCTTCTTAATTAGTAGCAAATCACAAGAGTGAGAATCTAATGAAGAGGTAGCAATTTGGGGGAGGGGGGATCCATAGATGTAAAATGTTTATTTCTTGACAGAGGGAGGGACAGGCTGCAGTCAAGCAACAAGTTTTATTTTTAATAAGGTAAAAATGTAAAACAACCGAAAGCGTTCCAGTGATTTTACTTGCTGTAAGGAAAGAAGGGGCTTCCAGTATCTGAATTAAATGGAATTGGTAAACTACACTGAATATGTTTTGTTGTAATTCATGATGCTGAATGAATGTGTTGACTATGATACCAATGAAATGTGTTTATATCAAGGCTATCACTCTGGGTAAGGGTAAGAAGGAGTAAGCAAAAGCTTAGCAAGAGTAGAGGAAGGACAATCAAACAGACAGATGCATGTTTCTTCTCTTCTCTAGACCCAAACCTAATGTCACCAAATCTTCATCACCTACTGAGTTGTAAGATGATAGTAGGGTATAGATAGGCTTTACTCTGTCCACTTTTTTGCTATTGTGATTCTACTGTTTGTCTAAGAGTGTCAATCCTTGTGGAAAGCCAGTTCAAGGCAAAGAAATGGCAGAGATACCTGGAACACTCTTAGCTGCAATAAGGGACAACAACAGAATCATCAAATGGGAATCCAGTAATATCATTTGACTTGGCAGCTCAGCTAATGCGGACATGGAAAGATAAGCACTCTGTCACACCTCTCCTTCAAAATTTAGATCCATGATCAACTGAAATATTTGGAATTTTGAGAGCATGTTTACATGCACCCAATAGATAAGTATAATGTCGGTTTGCTTATGCATTCCCAGAATGGCTGCTGTGGTCAGTCACAAAATACCCAATTACAGGTAGCCTTTGACTTACAATAGTTCATTTAGTGGCTGTTCAAAATTACAATGGCACTAGAAAAAGTGGTTTATGACCATTTTTCACGCTTATGACCATTACAACATCCCCATGGTCATGCGATCAAAATTCAGGCATTTGGCAATTGATTCCTACTTATGACAGTTTCAGGATCCCATGGTCAAATGATCACTTTTTGCGAGCTTCTGACAAGCAAAATCAATAGAGAAGTCAGGTTCACTTAACAACCTTGTTACTAACTTAACAGCTGTAGTGACTCACATAGCAATTGTGGCAAGAAATGTCACAAATGTCTCACTTAGCAACAGAAATGTTGGGCTCAATTGTGATCATAAGTCAAGGACTACCAGTACAAGAAGGTAAAATGGGAATGTTATTCCCCACCAGGAATTCCCCAGAATGTTTGCTGCTACTCCTTTTCCTCTCCTCCCTCCTTTTCTTTTCTCTGGTGGATTGGCTCATTTCCATTGAGACATTTTTATAATTGAAAATGAAGCTAGGTTTTGGTGTGGCTCATACTACCGTGTCATAGGAAAGTACATGGGGTGGAAATCTGATGAGCATCAGTGTTGATGTCATCATGTTCTCTGTTTATGATTTGTCTAATGGCTCAACCAAAACCTCTGGAATGGTTTGCTCTCTCTCTCTCTCTCTCTCTCTCTCTCTCTCTCCCTCTCCCTCTCCCTCTCCCTCTCTCTCTCTCTCTCTCTCTCTCTCTCTCTCTCAGAGGAAAGGCTGCTGGGTCCATAAATACAGTAATCTCATTGAGAAGTGAAAATGAGAAATTTCAAGAAACTCTCTGAACAACTGTTGCTCTATTTTTCAAAATTAAAAAAAAATCACATTGATGACATAGAAGGGAATGGACGTTACCACAAGGCCTTTATGTCTTCTGTGTCAAAAGTAAATGCCTTGGCTTACTAGAGCAGCAGTAGAAAACTATTGCGTAATTCAGTTATTACATTGGACCCCGTGTTCAGTTCTGTTCATGCTTATAAAAGCTAACTATGTTGCTAAAAAAAGTTTGCAGAACATTGTGCAGCCCATAAGCCAGCTAACTATTTCAAAAATACAGGTGCTACAATATCCACAGGAATAAAAGAAGCAGTAATGAGTTGATGATACCCAGCTGTACATTTCCACCCCGAACCACCCCAACAAGGCCGTCGAAGTGATGTCCCAGTGCTTGGAAGCCGTACGGGTCTGGATGGATGGCAACCGACTCAAACTCAACCCCTCCAAGATGGAGTGGCTGTGGGTTCCGGCCCCCCGGTTCAACCAGTTGTTTCCATCTCTGGCCATCGGGGGCGTACAGCTAGCCCCCGTGGAGCGGGCGCGCAATTTGGGCGTCCTCCTGGATGCCCGGCTGTCCATGGATGACCATGTGACAGCCGTGGCTAGGGGGGCGTTCCACCAGGTTCGCCTGGTGTGCCAATTGCGCCCCCTATTGGACCGGGATGCCTTACGCACAGTCACTCATGCGCTGGTGACGTCTCGCCTGGACTACTGCAATGCTCTCTACATGGGGCTTCCCTTGAGATGCACTCGGAGACTGCAGTTGGTCCAGAATGCGGTCGCGCGGGTGATTATGGGGAGTACTAGGTACTCCCATGTAACACCTCTCCTGCGCGAGCTGCACTGGCTTCCTGTGGTCTATCGGGTGCGTTTCAAGGTTTTGATAACGATCTTTAAAGCGCTCCATGGCACAGGACCTAGTTACCTGCGGGATCGCGTCCTGCCCCATACATCCCTACGACCAATTCGCTCGCACAGAGAGGGACTTCTCCAGGTGCCGTCCACCAAACAGTGTCGGGGGGCGGCGCCTAGGAGCAGAGCCTTCTCTGTGGCGGGCCCAGCCCTGTGGAATGACCTCCCCCCTGATATCAGGATTACCTCTGATCTCCGCTCCTTCCGTGTAAAGCTCAAGACCCACCTCTTCCAATTAGCTGGCCTGACTCAACCATAGTTTTATCCTATTGCTCCTGACGGGTTTTTTAAATTTTGTAATTTAACTGAGGGTGTTTTAAATAGCTATTTTAATTGTATTTTTATATATATATTATGAGTGTTACCTCCTCCAAGTACATGTATGTGTATGTGTTTATTTGTATTTGTATATGTATTGTATATGTATATTGTATGTGTTTTATTGTACGCCGCCCCGAGTCCGTTTGGAGAGGGTGCAGCTAACAAATTAAATTTCATTTCATTACATTTCAACATCTTCACAAGTAAAGATACTCTCAAGTTAAGATCAGGGCTTGATAACTTCATGGGTGCACCCCTCCATGCAATTTTTTGGACAAGTGAATAGAAGTAGTCTGCTAATGGTGTCTTCTTCCTCTAAGTTTTACCTTCCCCATCTTGGTGCTTTCCACTTGTGTTAGAATACTAGTACAATTCCTCTCTCTTCCAAAGATCCAATCATTGATTGATTATTGTAATTCAACATATTTGGTTGGGACAAGTTGGGTTGTTGTCATAAAGTAAATTGGTATGAGTAGTAAGTTAGAAAAACAGAAAGGGGCTAAGGCTGAGAATACATTAGCCTTCTTAAGCCTACTTAGTGAAACAATAGTTTAGAGGCAGCTGAACTACAAATTGTCCATTTCTGACTCCAGCCATAATATAAGGTTAAATAATAGCTCATCCTACTGAGGTTGGCTTTTGGGGTCATGCACCAGAAAAAGTTCAGAGAGTTGTTCTGATTAATCTGGGACGACGACGACACAATTGTGATGATAAAATGATGGTGTACGATTTGATGGGTTCTGGTTTAAAACTACAATGAGCACAGTTTTCCCCATATCTGATAAATATTATGGAACTGGAATAGCAAGAATCGTGTTCTGCTTATTCCCCAAATTGTGGGCTGAGAAGTCTGTTTGGCCACTGTGAGAACTGGGTTTTTCTAAAACACAAGTAAGGCTCCTGGATCAGACCAACAGCCTACTTAATTTGGTATTATTTGCCCATTTCATAGATTCATAGGATTGGAAGGGACCTTGGAGGTCTTCTAATCCAACCCCCTGTCCAAAACAGGAGTCCTTATGCCATCCTAGACTAATGGCTGTCCAACCTTTTCTTGAAAACCTCCAGTGATGGAGCACCTACAATTCTGGGAGGCAAGTGGTTCCATTTTTTAAATTACTCTTACTGTATATTGCTGAATATACTGAAATTTCCCCTTAGTTCCAGGTTGAATCTCCCTCTAATGAGTTTCCACCCATTGCTTCTTAGCCTGCCCTCAGGTGCTTTGGACAATAAGTGGACTCCTTCTTTTCTGAGACATCCCCTCAAGTACTGGAAGACAGTTATCATATTACCCCTAATCCTTCTCTTCATTAAGCTAGTGATGCCTAGTTCTCTTAATTGCTCATCATATGATTTAGCTCCAGATCCCTTATCATCTTTATTGGGACTGGTTGCTTTTCTCTGCATTCTTTCTAGGGTCTCAGCATCTTTTGTATTGTAGTAAACAGATAGATGCAGTGTTACATGTGCAGCCTAATTAGTGTGGTGTACTATCACTTCCCATAATCTTGATGCTATCCTGATGCTGATGCTAGGGAGCATCCTAGGGAGGCCTTGACTTTGTTGACAGCTGAGGTACATTGCTCGCTCATAATTCAGTGGTGGTCTACCAGGATACCTAGATCCCTCTCACAGGCACTACCGTTGAGCCAAGTACTGTCTACTCTATTCTATACCCATGCATCCTTACTTTTCTCACCACTGAACTGCATTTTATTGGATAGATTTTGCTGGATTTTTTGGTTTAAAAATGTGTGAACTAAACTCAAATCAACTACCTCTAATTAATAATAATAAGCAACTTGGATTCCATTCAGTCATTAAGAAACTTAGTTATGGAAGGTCTGCATCTTTGACTCTAAAGACATTGAGAAGGATACTGCTTAATTACATAATTACAACTGCAAATCCTAAGTAATTTCTAAGCACAACAAGCTAGCATTACAGCAATGTAGAATTGCATAACATAAAGGGCTACAGTACTAATAAAATAGTGAGTCCAGTTTTAAAACTTTAGAAAAGGAAGACAGTTACTTTCAACCTGGTCTAATCTCCGTATTAGCATAAAAACAAACAACAGCTAATAGTGGTGGATTCCATGGAGTATCAATTTGAACCTTTAATTCCCAAAATCTCTGCAGTAGGCAGCCTAGATGAGCAAGGACTGAATCTCCACTTAAAATCCCTTTCTGATTTATTTTAGTTTTAAAAGAAACATGATGAAGATTTAATGACAAGGTATGAAGGCACATTTTAAAGCAATAAGTGCCTTTTCCAACTGCCTGTCTTTCATTCCTCCCCGGCCTAGGCATGAGTCATTGAACTGCAGCTGCTGTTATTAATACATGGCCCTGCTGCAGCACCTCCAAATGAAGATCTTAAAGCTCTTGAAATTCAATGGAAAGAACTCTGCTGAGACTGGTACTGTTGTTCACATTTTCCCAAGGGGGGAACCAGAGAACAAAAAGGGAAAAATATGCTCACCTGGATTGAGAAGAGAGGAATAAATTCAAAGTTTTATGAAGTCAACCCAGTAGTGGGCATTTTTCTAAGACACACACACACACACACACACACACACACACACACACTAATTGCACTTTATTAATATCATTAGTTAATAAGTACAATTTACTTGAACTACATTTAACTTAAATTAAGTGTTCATGCTGGACCAGTCCCAATTCTTTGTCCTAGCACAACAGAGCTTTTGTTGAGACTCAAAAGGTCTTAGTTGGGATTATGCTAAAGTTGGGGTCCTGATGCTGAACACCTTTACTTGAAAGAAAATATCATCTTTGTTGGAGAAAAGAATATTATATGTTGCAGTAAAACAAAAAATATTAATAATTGTGTATATACTCAGATACCTAATAATCCTCAGCTATAATATATGTGCTATATTAATCATACGAAGGAAGAAAGGATAGTTTGACAATCAAGTAGGCCCTGATGCTCTTGTGGTCATCATTTAGGATTTCTGAGTTGTAGGGACCTTCATCAAAAGATTTTCATCTTTTGATGAAGATCCTGCTTTAGCTATTCTGCTTCAACATCATTGGTTGAACACCACAATCAAAGAGACTTAACCCATTGCACAAAATAAACACTCTGCCTGGACTCTTTTTTACATTCTGTAGTAGATAACATTTCATAAATACATTACAAAAATGCCTAGTTCTCTGGAAAAGACCGTAATGCTGGGAAAAATAGAAAGAAAGAGAAGAAGAGGACAACAAAGTGGATAGACTTAGTACAGTAACATTGAGTGCAACATTGGAAGAGCTGAAGGAGTGAGATCATCATGAAGAAAATATATCTAGGTGGTCTAAGAATTGACAATGACTTGGTGGCTCATAAGCAATCATCAATCAATCTTTTAAAGTGTTTTTATATAGTGAAGCATAAACTAGTAATAATCAGTGTCAGTGGACAAGACAGACATCCCTCTTTAACTAAAATACAGAAATAATATCTTTCCATCTCTAGAAATTATAAGAACTGTAAACAACATCTATGATTACTAAATTTAAGAAGAAAAACCATTAAATTTATATGCATATTGAGCAACCTTATTTTTCCTTAATGTTCTTGCAAATCTGTTCAACCCTTTTTTTAGAGTAGCATCCTTGTGTAACTCTTTGATCCCTTTCAATGAAAAACAGAGACCTCAAGAGTCTAGATAGTGCACTTGAGGAACTAACTCTAATGCTCCCAAATGCCAACTCATTTCCCTTTCTTTGTTAAAAGAAGTTTCATGGCCCTCTGTACAATGATTCATATTCATTTCAACCCTTTTTTGAGTATCACTAAAGTTACAACACATACTTAGAAATTATATATCTTTGGAAAGTATATTTTTGTGGGGGGGGGATATATATAATTCTAACCATGTGATTACTGCAAGTTGATGCTGTTGTGTTGACTGAGATATTCTCCATTATTCCCAAGTGCCCTCTTTGATTCATCAGAATCATCCCTAACTTTATTTTCAATTGTATTTTCATTCATCATTCATTTGTGCTTCTAGTTACAGATACAGAATTTAATTTCTTTCCTGAGTCTCATGCCAATCCAAAACAAGATTATTTACTGAAAAATCAGAAACAAAAAACTGCAGTTCAAGTTTGTTAAAACATCCATGATATTTATGTTTTATCTGTTATTTAATACTAACAATCTTGCAGAAATATGCACAGTACCATAATTGCATCACAATTTCTCCCCTTTCTAAAAATTCTGATTGGATTGAAATTATGGAAGTAGGTATCTATATCAGGATCATCTATCATAGTGCCCTCTAGGTATAGATGACAGCACCATGTACCCAACTAGAATTCATTGGAAACATTACATTATTGCATTAAATTTCATTACATAAAGAGCTAAAGTTTGTTCTTTTAGCATTCATTTAAATTCTCAATCCCTTTCTCAATTGCATTGGTTGATTTCACCAATTGACTAACTTTGATTTCCTTAAAAAAAAAAGCATTTATTTGCTTGTGCAAATTTTTCCTTTCCTTTCAGGATATATAAATGAAACAATGTTTGTAAGTTTAAGCAATACTTATCAAAACTGGTGTAAATTATATTTCAACAGCCATTTTAAAAATAGTCATGGCATTTAACTAAAACCCATCTCTTCATATGAAAGATCTGAACAATAATCAAGTAATTCATAAAGTCCTCAGACTCAAGGCGCAAATTCTGCTTTCATATTTGCAATAAAAAGAGAATTAGTCAAGATAACGAAGAGGGACATAGTAAAAAAAATGCCAGGAAGAACAGGAGACTGCTTAAAACTTGGAAGAAAAGGTACATTTTGAGAGGACCTTCTCACTCTCCAAAATATTGCTACCCCATATTTCTCTCAGGAGATACCTAGAGCAGCCAACAAATAATTAAAACCAAAATCAGAAAAATCACTTTATATAATTAAAGTATCTAAGCTTTGTACTTAAAAGTTGAACAAATCAACACCAGAGGGACTACACTGAAGAATACACTGATAATATTGATGAAGAAAGGCAAGAACCTTTGGCGGAATGGTTAAGAGATAATAAAAGAAAAGTTGAATAACAACCCAGTCCTGAGAAAGAACACAAAATAACTCTGCCTCAATCCTGTAACATGTGGGGGAAACTATGACAGACTTTCAAGATTCTGTTATTTCGTATAATAATGAAGCAGAGTTAACAATAGTTCTTGCAAAGTTTGTTTCTTGACTTGGCTTCTCTTGAAAGGAGTACATAACCATGGGAATAAATGCCTTAAAAGGCATTCTTATGAGTCAAACTGTTTAGAGATTGAAAAGTCATAACCAGAATTGCACGTCCAAGCAAACTAGCAGTCAGTGCAGCTGGCACAAATGCAAAGCTTAGCAGCAAGAATGCAGACGACTATGCCTTCTAAAAAATCATCAAGTGCAACCCCATGTGGAGTGCAAAATGACGAGAACACAGCAAGGCCAGCCTTATGAACAATCACATGCTATATCAGTCCAAAGTTATGGATTGTATCTCATGTATAACAATCTTCCACATACCAAGTATTGTCACTGGGTCAATAAGCATCCCCATCTGTACTTCACTCCCATTGTGCGTGTGTGTAGAGAGAGAGAGAGAGAATAGACAGAGATAGAGAGAGAAGAGGGAGAGGGGGAAGAAAGGGAGGGAGAGGGGGGGAAACAAAGAAGGGTACAGATAAATGTTATCTTCTAACTTGTGGAACTTCCAATGAATATTATTATAACAAATTTATTTTTATTTATATTTCAAATATATTGTGCCAAACTTTCCTCTTTTTAATTCAATTTTGGAAATTGGGGAGGGGAGGAATATCATTTAGATGATTACAGGGAAGAGAAGTCACGGGCATTCGAGAGTGTTTACCCGGGAAATGGGACATCCAAAATTCAGTACATTTGAAATTCAGAAGTTTTGTTCAGTAGAAATTGTCAAAACTAAAGACTATAAGAGTACAATAAATCAAAGGAAGACCAAAAAAGGATAGCAAATAGCCCTGATATTATTTTAAGTCAAAATGGAACAATTTAAATTAGATTCAATAAGGAAATAGAAACAAAAGGATGTCAGAAAGGAGAAATATGGTTAGCATGTGTTATAGGGAAAATAATCAGAATAAATATTTTAAAAGATGCAATAGCTATTCTAGACTACTATGTGTGTGTATATTCCTGCACAGAAAACAAGAGGATGACTTTTGTAACAAATTTAAAATTTAGAAGTTTCATATCTTTGGAATAAAGAGTCAATAAAGAAACATACGGAAGAAAAAATGATCCAAGGATTCATTGCTGAGTAAGTTAAACTGCTGAAAGAACATAAACAAAAACAACAAAAAAGGGACAGATAAAATAAATAAAAACAAGGATAATGGGGGGGAGCAGTTTAATTGGTTGTGTTTTCCTAAAATGGTCATTTTAAAAAGTGACTGCTGATAGATCCGTATTTATCATAATTATTGTTTTGTTATTCATCATTACCATAATAACCCAAAGTGATGGCATTCTTCTTGAATGTGGATATCACAGTAAACACAGAGGACAGATGGAAACAAAAGCTGAATATTTACATATTTGTGATAGGCTCTCAGCATGGAAAAGGGATACAGGCATACTTGTCTTCAGCAGTTCTGCAACAGGCATGACGCGGGCAGCTATACTTTTAGCATGGTAAGCCTTTCAGAGAGGCTTCATAGTTGTGTATTCAGGCAAATGTGGTCCTGAAACTTTTTCCATTTCAGACGTTCTAAGACACCTGAACAGGGCTTGGGTGTATACAAAACACATTCACCCTTCCGTGTGCCAATAATGTTTGTCTTGCATCTTTGGTGCAATCATTTTATTGCCTGGTGAAGCAGGACAAAGGGCAGGGGCAATGTAGCATCATCTTTCTTCCAAGAAAAGAAATATTTTCTGTCCAAACTTCTTCTAAAAATTATTTCAAATGGGAGGTGTCATTTACAAACTGGTCTATCAACCATCGTTCTATCAATCATCTGTTTATCCATCCATCTGTCCATCTAGTTTTCCATCTGTTCAGCCAGAATCTTCTCCCCCTTCTCTACGCATTCACAGAACCTTCTATGCATGCACAGAGCATCCGTGATGATATCTGGGTAGCCTCCTGCCGTCGCCACTACCGGTTCGCCCGAACCGGGGTGAACGGGCAGAATACTACCTCTGCAGACAGACAGACAACTAACCATCCATTTATCCATCCATCATCTATCTACCTATCTTTGGAAGTGAATGAACTCAAAACTATTTTTGTTCTCAAATCCTTGTTTGGCACTTCAACATTGTTACCTATTCATCTCTTTCAACCATGGTAATTCAAACATTTAAGAATTTTCCAGCTAAAATTTTCTATACTGTTACAGTATCAAATCAAAATATTCTTGGTCTGCATTATGGGACGTTGCTGCTATGTGCTCAGCCCCTATGATCACACCATTCCAATAAATCAACAGAAAGGGACCATAGTATATTGCAAAGCCATAATACATGCTACTTTCTTCCCTGCCTTAGGCAAATATTCTGCCCTATACCAGGTTGAATGGCATTTATCTTGCCATTGATCTCCCTGGTGGTAGACTTCACTGTTTGTTCTAGCCTATTAAAAAATGTAAGAAGTCAGTATCCTTTTATACAGCTGATGAGTCAATGTTATGATTATTTCAGACATTGTATAACATCATTGATCTTCCTGGTGCAGTCTGATTGTGTGACATGTTTAACTGTTATTTTGTTACTTTGAAAGTAATTCATTTACTTTGATTCATAAAGTGATTAAATTCATTGATTGTTGTTTCTCTCTTTTACAATGGGATGAAAATTCACTAATCATATTATTCACATGGTTACACTTAACATATTATTCAAAATTACACTTAACTGTATTGGTACTTGTAGTTACAACAGTACATAATTCCTCACAGCTGGGAAACCTGTCTTCCTACTTGTGAAATTAGCAACCCTCAACAAATGGAAGAGGCTCTCCACTCCAGGTATTTGCCCTCTAACTGATTATTGAAATAGATCACTAACTTCTTGCCTGCTTGAATAATTTGCTCTAAGGAGGAGCAAGGCATAGCCGGTAGAGAAAGAAAATTTATGTTATGCTATGTTACTTTGCACTGTTAATTAATTGTTCCCCATTTTTGATGTCATCTTGTGCTGCGATACTGAATCATGGTCACACAGCTTATGTAATAGCAGTATATTTTATAGGTCCCTATAAAAGTACACAAATAATAAATTAATATTTGCATATTTTAAGCATCTTTAAAAATTATTTGCCATCATTATAAATAATCGCAAGTGTTCCACTTCTTTTCAGAATCCCTACTCTGACCATGTTAGTCATTCAAAAAAAAAACATAACCGAGTGTAACCAAAGAAACAATGATGATAAAAGAAATTACTTCCCACTCTTAAATACTTAAAAAGGGTTGCTCCTGCTCTAATCACAAGATTTATTCTTGGTATTCACCAGCTTTCCTACTAGTTGAAAAACTAGATTTGCTTTGAGTGTTTGCTTTACATGGTTACAGAACAAACTGAAATCTCAACTTAATGATGCTCCAGATCTGACAAAACCAAATGGCTTATCTTGAGACTCAAATAATCTGTCCAAATTACCCTACTTTGCCTCTGGATTCAGAGATAATAAGAATCTGATGCAATATTTTCCTAAACTCAGTTGGTGACATTGTTAACTAGCAAATGTTGCAACAGGAGTAAAGATACATAGTAGCCTGTATATTTGGTATATTTTATATATATTTTCAGAAACTTTGGAAAGTGAAAAGGATAAATTCTAAGATACTTTTGTGTTCTGACCTCCCCTCCATCCGGTAATGAACGTCGACACAGGCTTAGCTGTTTGCCACTCTTTATTTACAGTAATTATAATCCTGTTGGCTGAAAGCCCAAACACGACTCACAGGCAAGACGTTGGCAGCAACCCAAACTCCAACAGATACAGACAAGAGCTTCTCCAGATTGTTACGAACGGTTGTGTCCTGCAAAAGGACTCCTCCCAAAGTCTCTTCTTATATACTCTCTTGGAGGGGTCAAGACACAACCACCTGGGCTTGATTATCTCCTATGAGTCTGTCTCCGTAACTGCTGCCTCCGTTTCTCTGCCCTCCATTGCCTGGTGTCAGGGACCAACTCCCTTTGATCTTCCCCACTGCTCCATGCCTCAGGCACCTCCTGGTGGCCAACCAGCCTCTCTGGTTCCTGCTCTGAGTCTGAACCCTGCCCAGGGTCCTCCACATCTTCCATAGCCGACTCATAGGGTTCATCACTATCTGAGTCCCTCAGCAGTTCCAACGGATCCTGCTGGGCCACAATACCCTTGTACATTTTTAAGGCATTGTCCCTTTCTGTCAAATATCCAAAGCATTGTTAAAAAGGAATAATCAAGGACAGACACACATCATACTGGTTTTTACATACATGTCCAAACAAAATATAAAGCCATTCTTCCCCAAATTTATATTTTATATTTCTTATATTATATTTATATTCCTCCTAGTATACTACTCCATATTCTACTCTAGCACTATATCTGAATATTTTGTGCATAGTTGAATGCAAGCTTACTCAGTTTAGTATTTTCAACTTAAGATGTGAACTAAAATATACTTATTCAAAATTTCCAATTTTTTTCCCTCTAGGTTTCAATTTTTTTTATTAAAAAAATGAATTTTAGAGGGGGAAAAACCATATAAAAATGCACATAGTAGATTTATAAAAATCCATTATATTAGGAGGAAATGCTTGAAAAATTGTAGAACAAGTAAAATTATATACAGTATAAACTTCAAAGTAACATATCTTGATTTCACTTCTTTTCATTGTAAACCTGTTTCACATATTACATTTAAATTTCATGATAGAGAGAAAGAGATGAAAGAGAGTGGGGGAGGACTTTGTGGGGTGATAATTTCTCATATTTAGTATGATTCTTCATATCTTAATGGTAATCATATTACGTTATCCCATATATTTCTGTTTTTTTACTGTGTGTGTGTGTGTGTGAGTGTGTGTGTGTCTTTCTGTCTATCGGCTCACTGCAGGAGACCATCCAGGCAGAAAACCATATTTTTAATGTTGCCTTTTTATATTTGTGATGTATTTGTGCTGATAAATAAATAAAGGCAACATTAAAAATATGGTTTTCTGCCTGGATGGTCGTCTGCAGTGAGCTGATAGACAGAAAGGGGGAGTAGTAAGTTCCCTCCCATATTTGGGCATACCAGAGGTTGTAACACAAATACATACCTATTTCCCTAGCTCACCTGATAAGGAGGAGAGCCTGTGGCTTAGTGGCTAAGACTCCTGCCTAATATGTAATACAGCCCAGGTTCGAATCCCAGTAAGGGTATGGCTAGCTTATGAGAGCTAAATAGCTTGAAATAGATTTATACTAGTCTCCCTTTATTTATTTATCAGCATATATATATATATATATATATATATATATATATATATATATATATATATATATATATATATATATATATATATATATAATAATAATAATAATAATAATAATAATAATAATAATAATAATAATAATAATAATAATAATATTTAATGCTTCTAGACTGCCCCCTCTCCCGCAAGGGACTCGGGGCGGTGTACAGTTCATACAAAATATAACAGGATACAATAAAATTAAATTAAATATGTACAGTTGACAATTGACATGGAGGAGGTTAAAATGTAGTTAAAAGAACTGTACAAAGCAGATATAAAATAAATTCAAACCCCTAAAAACAAATACAGTAAATTAAAAAAAACCTAAAATAACCAGATATAATACATTTGCCAGGAGGGACAGTTGAATTATGCCAGGCCTGCTAGTCGGAACAGGTGGGTCTTCAGTTTTTGCCGGAAGGAGCGGAGGTCAGAAGTGGTTCTAATGTCGGGGGGGAGGTCATTCCAGAGGGTTGGGCCCATCACAGAGAAGGCCCTACTCCTTGGTGTCGCCCGTTGGCATTGCCCAGTGGACGGCACCAGGAGAAGTCCCTCCCTGTGTGAGCGTATTGGCCGCAGGGATGTATGTGGGAGGATGCGATCCCGCAAGTAACTAGGTCCCGTGCCATGGAGCGCTTTAAAGATGGTAATCAGCACCTTGAAACGCACCCGGAAAACCACAGGCAGCCAGTGCAGCTCGCGCAGGAGAGGTGTTACGTGGGAGTACCTCGTACTCCCCATCACAGCCCGCGCGGCTGCGTTCTGAACTAACTGCAGTCTCCGGGCGCGTCCCAAGGGCAGCCCCATGTAGAGAGCGTTGCAGTAATCCAGGCGGGACGTCACCAGCGCATGAGTGACCGTGCGTAGGGCATCCCGTTCCAGTAGGGGGCGCAATTGGCGCACCAGGCGAACCTGGTGGAACGCCCCCCTTGCCACAGCTGCCACATGGCCCTCCATTGACAGCCGGGCATCAAGGAGGACGCCCAAATTGCGCGCCCGTTCCACAGGGGGCAATTGTTCGCCCCCTATGGCCAGCGATGGGATCAGCTGGCTGAACCGAGGTGCCGGTAGCCACAGCCACTCAGTCTTGGAGGGGTTGAGTTTAAGTCTGTTGTCCCCCATCCAGACCCCGACGGCCTCCAAACACCGGGACATCACTTCGACAGCCTCGTTGGGGTGGTTTGGAGTTGAAATATACAGCTGAGTATCATCAGCGTAGAGGTGATACTCAACCCCGAAACCACGGATGATCTCACCCAGCGGCTTCACATATGTGTTGAACAGGAGAGGCGAGAGGACCGACCCCTGTGGCACTCCACAAGTGAGTGGCCTCGGGGTCGACCTCTGTCCCCCTGTCAACACACATTGCCTCCGGTCGGAGAGGTAGGAGCCAAACCACCGCAAAACGGTACCTCCGACTCCTATCCCCTCCAACCGGCGCAATAGGATACCATGGTCGATGGTATCAAAAGCCACCGAGAGGTCTAATAGGACCAGGATAGAGGAACAACCTCTATCTCTGGCCCTCCAGAGATCATCAACCAACGCGACCAAGGCTGTCTCTGTGCTGTGCCCGGGTCGGAAGCCGGACTGGCGTGAGTCTAGATACTCGGATTCGTCAAGGTGTCGTGGAAACTGCTGCGCCACCACATTCTCTACAACCTTTGCTAGAAACGGAAGGTTGGAGACTGGACGATAATTAGCTAGCTCCATTGGGTCGAGTGAAGGCCTCTTAAGCAAGGGCCTCACCACCGCCTCTTTCAAGGCGGTTGGTAAGGATCCCTCACCCAATGAGGCATTCACCAGGCCCAGAAGCCAGCCTCGGGTCACCTCCCAAGATGCCAGTACCAACCAGGAGGGACACGGGTCCATTAAACATGTGGTGGGTCGCAGCCGTCCACGCAACCTATCTAAATCCTCGGGGGCAACAGAATCAAACTCCTCCCAGGATGGTCTCACAAGACTCGCTGTTGGCGGCCCGTCTGGTCCACTGAGTGGGGCCCATCCACTCCGGATCTGAGCGACTTTGTCCTGCAGATATTCCCCAAATTCCTCTGCTCTGCCCTGTAAGGGTGCCCCCTGTGTCCTCTGTGACAAGAGGGAGCAGGTCACCCTAAACAGGGGGGCAGGGCGGTTATCCGCGGACGCAATAAGGGTGGCGCAATATCTACATTTGGCCACCCTTAATGCCACAAGGTAGGTCCGCAAGTAGGATCTTACCTGTGTTCGATCAGATTCGGAGCATGAGGACCTCCACCGGAGCGTGAGGACCTCTAGACGTCTCCTGTGGCGCTTCATCACCCTCAGCTCCTCGGTATACCAAGGAGCCCGGTTGGGTCGCTGCCGCAGGAGAGGTCGCAAAGGCGCAACCCGGTCCAAGGCCCCAGCCGCCGCCCTATTCCAGGCGGCTGTTAGGTCCTCCAACCGAGCGCGGGTCAGGGCTACAGGTAATGGCCCAAGCTCCGTCTGGAACCTATCCGGCTCCATCAGATGCTTGAGGCGGTACCAGCGTGGACCGTCTGGTCCCGCCTCCTCATGGTGGGGGGTAGCGCCAGGGAAGTCAAGCCGGAGACATGAGTGATCTGACCATGACAGGGGTGTAACAGTAAAATCCCCTCTACCCAGATCACTCGTCCACTGCTCAGATACAAAAACAAGGTCCAATGTGTGGCCTCCTTCGTGTGTGGGGCCCTGAATTAACTGGGTCAGGCCCATGGCTGTCATGGAAGCCATGAACTCCCGAGCTACCTCAGACGCTGCTCCCGTCGACGGCAGGTTGAAATCCCCCATAACCACAAGCCGGGGGATCTCAACCGCCGTCTCCGAGATCAGCTTGAGGAGCTCGGGCAGGGCTGCTGATGTATAGCGAGGAGCCAAGTATACAATCAGCAAACCCAACTGCCTCCCTGGGCCCCATTTCACACCAAGGGACTCAAACCCGGATATCTGAGGAACAGTGAACTCCCTCGGCTCTAGACCTTCCCGTATAACTACCGCCACCCCACCACCCTTACCCAGAGCCCGAGGCTGATGGAATGCACGGAAACCTGGTGGGCACATTTCCATGAGGGGTAAACCACCCTCGTGGCCCAACCAGGTTTCCGTTATCCCTGCAAGGTCTAGCTCCCCCTCAGAGATCAACTCATTAATGAGGGGGGCCTTGTTGGTTACGGACCTTGCATTGCAAAGCATCAGCCGTAGGCCCGGGCTCTGTAGTTCCTGGCCACCTAGGTTGCGGGGGTTGGTGCAAACGACCGGGCATAGCCAACAACCACAGTCTCCCAACCGACCTTGTGGTCTTCTCTTGTCCTCGCATCCCCCCCTCCCCGCGACTGTTGTAATCAAACAACCCTCTATTGGAATCACTTGTTCTCTCTCCCCCCCCGCTCCGCTCACTTCCTTCCCGGACTCACCTGTCCGTCTGGCACTGGCACTGGCGCCTCTCCCGGCCTGGTTATCACACACCCCCTCCCTGGAACCCCTTAATAACAATAAAAAACTTCTGGATAAAAAGCCCCTCAGCCTCCGTTTCTTCCACCTCTCGGGGTTCACAAACCCGCCATCAAGGCAGGCCCTTGAGAGAGCCAAGGGCCATACTTGCGAGAGCTCTCCTCCTCCATATGCTGGTCTTGTTGTTTTCGGGTCTTTTCCCATCTAAGATTGATCAATCTTTTACAGGAAAAGACCCGAATAAAAAGACCAGCGTACCTACACCTGTGAAAATCTACGAAAACAAATACACACATACACACACACACACACACATCCCACTTGATAGAATGGAGTAAAGGAAGTTGACTTTCGAGATAGTCTCAAGATTAGAAAGCCTAGATTGCATAGAATAATATGTGTATGCTTAGAGGAAATGGCTGAACTCATAGCATTATTGGCCTAAATGAGCCAAAATTATCAGAACTGTCCATATCATCAGCAGGGTATACTACATATGGCATGGATGGAAATAAGTCTCTTCCACCATATTAAAAACTATGCGTGATCTCCTTGACTGACCAAAATTTCATGTGGGGATGGCAGCAGTACAGAAGACTATAATGTGGCACACAAGAAAAATACATGGTGGAGAGCATGGATTAGTGAAATAATGAAAGGAAGGAGGGAGGGAGGAAAGAAGTGAATGAAGATTATCTGATTTTGTGGGGAGCACACGATCAATGCCACAAGGAAGTTAAAAACTAGGTTCCATTATAAATGATTTCACCATAAATAAAAAGGTAGAATTAATATCAGAAAATAACAAATGCTGTGTCTTAGGTTTACATGAAAGGAAGAATTCATAATTTGGAGATAGTATATGCTACTTGTTATACATAAGTTAGATATATCAGGCGAAACATAAAAGTTGCATGCAATAAGAATGGAGTGGTTAAGAAGTGAGTATGGCAAAACAAGAAAAAGATAGGTCAAGAATAAATATGGATTGTCCTGTATACAAAACTAAGCAACCAGTATATTTAATTAATTTAGTTCATATGGAAAGACAAACCAAGGATCAAATTGCAAATTATATATATGAAAAAATAACGAATGGATTGAGAAAAAATGTGACTTTCATTATGATTTATGAAACTGATAAGATAAAACTGAAGAAGAATAGGAGTTATAAAGTTCAAAGGACAATGCATGAGAGACTATATGGATGTAGTAGAAGCAAAGATGGATAGAAGATATATTCAATGATGTTGACATAAGTTATTTCTATGTTTCTTTTTCTAATCCCAAACCTTATTTCTTTGTCTTACTGATTCTCCACAGTAATAATATGGATTGAAGAAACTGTTTCAGCATGTTTATTCTTCTGAATGAAAAATATGGGCAGTCTAGTTCATGTCAACTAATATCTCAGTCACTTTTGATATTGGCGACTAATTAAGGCTTTCTGTTTTGTGTGCTTACCTGTTTTGATGTTAGACTGGAATCATTGCACAGAGTTAGGAAAGGCAAATCCTTCACCTGTTGGTCTCCCTATTTTATTCTCACAAAGGGATCAAAATAGGTTCAGGATGAAGTTGGTCTATTTTATGGCTGTTGTTTCAAGCTGCTATCATGTTGCTTTTTTGCCTTCTGAATCTTATGCAACTATAGTTTTCCAGGTTTCAGGTTTTATCTAATAAGTTCTGTTAAGATTCTTACAAAAGGAGAAATGAAACAGCTTGCCTTTAAAATGAAAAGAAATTGTTTGTTTTTAATGAAAAAGGAGGAATATCATCTTCTCCATCACTAAAATATCTCCAGCATACTGGCTAGAAATCTGCTCATCATCATTATCAACATTATTATTTCCATCTTTTTTATCCTGCCTTCTGATTATGGAACATGGTTATTGTTGGAGGGTTAGAAGATGGAGTGGAACATTCTCTTCTATGTCCACACTTTCTTTTAATATTTCTGAAATGGCTTTTAAAAATACATAGCCTACAAAAGTGAACATTTTAGGCATTAAATCAGTTTATCGCTGAATTGGCATTATGAGCAATGTTTTATAAAAAATAATATTAGCAAAGGTTCATAATCAATGGCCTTCTTTCCAATTGTAAATGGAAATGTAATTGAGTAAGAAAGAATTTGAGCTAAACCTCAAGCAAATGAGGCAAAACTATCTATTTCCATTTTTTCTTTATTAAACCTTAGGGCTCCAGGGATTGTTTTTTTATTATTATTAAAAAGGGGGGTAGAAAAAGAATTGGGGGTGGAGCAATCCTGCAAGTAACTCACTTAAAGTATTAGACATTTTTATCTGTAACGATATATTCTGCTTTGTTGAACATAGCTTAATTCCAGCATGGTTGTTTTATGTTTTATTTTTCTATTTTCAGGATGAAAAAGAGAACTAAAATTAAATATAAAGAAGGCAAAACTAATCCGAACAGGTAGGACAACCAGCCTTAGAAATATAAAAATATAAGATTAAAGAAAAAAGCAGTCAACAATTATGCTAGATCTGAAGCCCTTGAAAACTAAATTCAAATACTCTGATTTTTCTATATGTTTTCAGCTGCTGCCTTATGCTTTGCTTGTGCTTTGCTGCCATGTGATGAAAGTCTGCCATGAACTGGAGGGAGAGGAAATGATGGGAGAGGGGATGTTTGGGGGAAAGCGAAAGATGTGCTGCCTCTGGAAGCTGCTCCAAGATCACATAGCTAGAAGAAGGGGAACACATACCAACTCAAGCTCAGACTTATGGTTATGGAAACATCTTGTGCAGGCCACGGTATTCCCTGTGACACTTTATGAAAGCGAAAGTTGGATTTTAAAGAGGCAAGATACAATGCTTTTGAACTTTAATATTGGAAAAGACTCCTGAAAATACAGTGGACAGCCAAGAAAACAAACCAATGAACAAATCAATCCAGAGTTCTCATTGGGACACAAATGACTTGGACACATTACCTTACCTTGGACACATATCTTACCTTGGACTCATTATGCAAAGATCTAACTCTTTCAAAATTCTGGGAAAGGTGGAAGAGAAGGAAAGCAGAGGTTGATCAGTAGCAACATGGATGGACTCAGTTACACTGCCAATGAGTGCACCATTGGAAAACCTGAAAGACCAATTAGAGACAATATGTCATTGATAAAATTCATCTATGTGGTCACTACAGGTTAAAAATAACTTGATCAATTTTCAGAAAAAAAATGATATGAAATAGATTTTCAGAAAAATAATAATTTCCAGTTGAATATGAAGACATGAAAGCGATACAATCCAATAAATAAAAATATTGCTGCTTGATTTAAATTTAGTATAATATTGTACCGTATTATTATATAATTAAGGCTAATAATATCCTTTAAAGACACCAGATATGTGCAGTTAAATTCTGGACAAGAGCTCTAAGGGTAGATTTTTCAATATTTCTTTGGTGCCATCTACACAGAATTACTATTTCTAAATCTCAATTCTGAAGGATGGTTTAAAAAGCTTCCAGTTCAAGAAGTCAGGCTGGGATGTGAACATAACACATATTCCCATTAGTACAATTGTCTTGTTTCAGAGATAGTATCCGGGCAAAAATTTGGCTTTGGAACTTAGTTGTAGCTCAATATAGTCAATAATTTTCTTCTACTCAATTTATTCACAAGGGATTTTTAACATTGCAACACTATGGGCTGTTGCTTTCTTGTATGGCTTTAGAACAGGGGTGTCAAACTCAATTTCATTGAGGGCCACATCAGGGTTGTGTTTGATCCTGGGGGGAGTGGGGGCAATATGGCCAGTGGCCATGACCGGCTCAACATCACACCTGTCGGGAGTTCCTGTTGTGGCCCGAACACTGTGTCAGCAAAAACAAGCTCCCAAGCTCAATTTTTGGCTGCCACAGCCTCCTGCAACCCTTTGCACGCAGTTCTCCCAAGCTCTGTTTTCACTGTCAGAGGGTTGCAGGAGCCCATGGCAGCCGAAAACAGAGCTCGGGAGATTGTTTTTGCTGGCAGAAGCACCATGGGCCAGACCTTCACTGTTTCCAGGGTGGCTTTTTGGGCCAGATCTAAGTAGCCAACAGGCCAGATTTGGGCTTTGAGTTTAACACCCTGCTTTAGATCATTGTTGATCCATTCCATGCATCCAAGTTCAGTATATGTTAGAACTATTCTAAAGCCTCAGTTGCTTTTATCTAATGTGATCTGCAACTCCTTAAAATATCTGGATCCTTTCTTGGAATTGCCCTGGGATTCTTCTCAGCATTGAGTGAGCTTTGTACATTTTAATTGTAAGTATTGTAGACTCTGGATTTGTTTCCATACCGAAAACAAAGTCACTGAAGAAAGAATAATTTTTAATCATTTTAACCATCTATCCCACCAAGCCATCATGGGACCGCTTTGCTTTTCAGTTTATTATGTTAGGATTACTCCACAAGCCATTCTTAAAGCAAACATAGCTTAGCATATGTGTGATTCTAGTCTTACTTTTATTCAGAATAGTACATGAGTCACATTTCCCTTTATGGATACCTCTGTGAAACTGAGTCATAAACTATGGAATAAAGTACTGTTTACTGTCAGTAAAGAACACATCAATTAGATATAAATGGGGAAGAAAAACTGCTTCTGTACCATTCTAGCATTTAACCTTGGAAAACCAAAAGCCCTATTTTATTATTTTTAAAAAAGCCTGAAGTGAAGGAATCACTGATTCACTAATTTCTTCTCAATAATAGATTTGACTAATGTGTATTATTCCGGTGTAATATTTACAGTCTATCTGGAACACGAACAAAGGAATGCTAGAAGTATACGTGGGTTGAAAAGAGAACACAACCATCTTCATTGAACAAATAAAGTGGCAGGTACAGAGTTGGCAGCAATGTTAGTACCAATCAACATATTTACAACTTGATGTTTCATGTGGATAAATCATGAATGCATCTAAATCTAAAATAATCATGCCTTGGTAAATATTACAGTGTTTTGAATTCAAAATGACGGGTTTTTTTCCCTCCGTGATGCCTTAATCAGTTGCTAATTTGAAGAAAAGGCACGGTAGCAGAATGAAGGTTTTGATACATCTACTATTCTTGATGCTGAATACAGATAATCAAGCTTTTCATTAGCTAAATTGAGATTGCCATTTGAAGAGGATGGCTTAAATTTGTCTGATTTGCAAATATATATATACTGATCATATATTTTATCAACCATAAGAAGGCTGAATGAAAATGCACTGTATTAGAATATCAACTTCTATGGCTTGGCCTATGTTGCAAAGTTATGAATATTCTTTTCTATGGTCTATGTTGCAGCACTGTTATTTATTCCCCTTGCAAGCATGGCAAATTCTTGGAAAATATATATAGTAGAAAGGGCATTTTATTTTTAGAAGTGTTGCCTGTCAGTTGCCTTTGGACCATGTTGGTCCATAGATTTAATTTTCATAACTAGAATAGAATAGAATAAAAGAGTTGGAAGGGACCTGGAGATCTTCTAGTCCAACCCCCTGCTTAGGCAGGAAACCCTAGACCACTACAGACAAATGGTTATCCAACGTCTTAAAAACAGTGTTGGAGCATTCACAACTTCTGGAGGCAAACTGTTCCACTGATTAATTGTTCTAACTGTCAGGAAAATTTCTCCTCAGTTCTAAGTTGCTTCTCTCCTTGACTAGTTTCCACCCATTGCTTCTTGTCCTACCCTCAGGTGCCTTGGAGAATAGCTCAATTCCCCCTTCTTTGTGGCAGCCCCTGAAATATTGGAACACTGCTACCATGTCTCCCCTAGTACTTATTTTCATTAAACTAGACATACCTAGTTCCTACAACCGTTCTTCATATGTTTTAGCCTCCAGTCCCCTAATCATCTTTGTTGCTCTTCTCTGCACTCTTTCTAGAGTCTCAACATCTTTTTTACATCGTGGCGACCAGAACTGAATGCAGTATTCCAAGTGTGGCCTTACCAAGGCATTATGAAGTGGTATTAACATTTCACGTGATCTTGATTCTATCCCTCTGTTGATGCAGCCTAGAACTCTGTTGGCTATTTTGGCAGCTGCTACACAGCTGTTTACTTGGAAAAGTAAATTGTAACTTTAAAAATAGATGGTAAAATGCTTTGTTGAATGTATGGACCGAAGCCAGGATACTGACCTTCAAATCAAATGTTATGAAATGATTATTTCAAGGAATTTCCTGACTTCAAATTGAATTTGGTCTTCCTAGTTCACAACACTGGCATGTTTTGACAGTTCAAATGGATCAGATACTTTAGCCACTTCAAATTATTTGGAAGAATGGACATCAAATAGTCTCTATCAGAGAATAGAACTTTAAGGGATCATTGGCCCATGTTTATATATTACATGGATAGTATTTTAAATAGTATAGTATATAGTATTAGATAGCATATTGCATGGTTAGTATTTTAAAGCATATACTGGTAAGTAGCTTTACGGCAAGCTGTTAAATGTTTAAAATATTAATGCCATGTTGAATTATATACCCAAATTCTGGAATCTGATTCTCTACAAGGAGCTATAGTTGTACCATGCATGGAGGCTAGCTAAAATAATCATATTGAGAAATTGGAAAAGTAGTTTTATATTTTTTTTTCTAAATATAAAATATTTTTTTGAAACATTTTTTTCTACTAATCAAAGAATGAAAGAAAACCTTCTTTGGCACAGATTATATGACAATTTAACAATTTGTGTATATGATTACACTCTTATAAGTGATATTTTTAGTCAATCAGCAACTTTCTCTAAGGTTAATATGTACCATGGACCTTTCTCACCTGTTATTTTTTTCTTTTTTCTCTGTCCTTCTCTCTATTTTTCTCTTATTTTTTAAAATTATTTTTAACTTTAAGGATTGCTTAATTGAAGTTACTGTAGTACATCGGGTGTTTTTCCTATATTTGTACTCTTCTAAATAATTATACTCTCTGATGGTAATGTTTTCTGTTTGTCATAAAAAGTTGCCTATCACTGCTGCTTTTTCTGCGATAGTCTATTTCTCAGTAGCCTGTTTAATTCTGTGTTAGCTACTTTTGCTGTCTTTGCTAAGTAATCAACATGAGGTACTGTTAGTAAGGCACAACCAAGGCTTGCTGGAGATAAAGGGGCCTCTCCCTTGCGGTTCCAAATCAGTTCTGCCAACCATCCTGGCATGTCAGTGATTAGAGGCTGCAAAAAACTCACACAAGGGCAATTCGGTAGTCATCCTTGAGAGTATTAGGGCCACTTTCACTCAGTTAGTTTCCAGAAATAAAATGTCAGTGTCATATAAGATTATTCTGAGCCTAGAAAGCCTAAGGAAATTGGCAGGGTCCTACATGCAATGAGTTCTGCCATCTGTAAATTAAATCCTTGCCTCCTCTGGGATGGTAAAAGCAGCCATAAGTGTATTGTGCATAAGGTATAAGGTATATATACCATATAAGTTAGTATAAGGTAGCAAAGATGTATTTAAAGAGAGGAGATAATGCCACCAACTTAGAGAAGAGCAGTGCTGCATCCTAAAGAAAGCAAACCTGGGCCTAACCAACTGAAAAAATGATTGTCCAGTCTCTAAACCAGGGGTGTCCAAACTTGGGAACTTTAAGACTTGTGGACTTCAACTCCCAGAATTCCCCAGCCAGCATGGCTGGCTGGGGAATTCTGGGAGTTGACGTCCACAAGTCTTAAAGTTCCCAAGTTTGGACACCTCTGCTCTAAACTCTTATTTCTGGGTAGTTTTTGAGAAAGTTTTTGTCTGCTCTTCTCTTAGAAGTCAGACCTGAAAATAGAAAGTATTTGTGAAATGGCCAAAGAAGACATGAATCCTTTATAACTGTCTGATAAATTCTAAAAGTTGTGATAAAAACTTGGGGGGGGGGGGACTTTTATTCTGCTTTTTTATTTAAAAAAAACCACTATATTGATAGCATTGTTAAACAATTTTATATTTCTGATTGTTTTCTGTGATCTTAATAGGCAAAATTTGATTTACCAATCTGATTTGGAGATTAAAATCTGGTTTTCTAGACTAACTCAAATTATATTCCTATAGAATTTAATATTAGATCAATTCATAGCCTAACATATTCAGAAAATTAAATTCATAAGTACTTCTTCCTTCTAGTGCTTTTTGATTTCATAGAGATTGTCAGGGCATCGTGACTGCGGTACATTTTCCCAGTCTGTCTATCTGCATCTGAGCGCAAAGAAACAGGTATGTAGATCAGATGGACACAAAAGCAAACAACACTATGGAAAAGTCATAAGAACTTGCATTGCAAAAGAGACATGAGCTGCCCCTTTAGCATCATTCTTTCTTTGCATTTCACAATGCCAGGGAGTATTGAAAAGCGAAGGCTAACTGTTGCGTTTTTCAGCTCAGGATTCATATTTTGAATGGATTTGAGCTCTAGAGGCATTTCAGTCATCTTTTTAGTCTGTCAGCAAAATGCCCCACCTACTGGCAATTTGAAACTTTCCCACCTGTGATCAAATGTATCTTGTTCCCTCCCTTGGCATTTTCCCAAATAGGGAGAAGCTGGGGTTGTTGTTGTTTTTTTGTCTTTCAAATGCCCAAGGTTACCAGCATTGTTCTTCTATTTAGGACATCAGCAGGAGATCTGCAGTTTATGGAGACAGCACCATTTCCATAAAAACACTTTCTTAACATGTACCTGGTTCTTAGACACACCTCTGAATAATTTTAGTATTTTGTTTCATTCTGAAACCAGGTCATAAAAACGACATTGCCAATCTATCTTCTCCTTGCCTCCCCACAGAGGTCAATCATCTTCCACTATATCCCCAGAAGTGACATATCTGGTGTTTCCATATGCATTGTTTGTGACTGATTTAACGCAAATCTTGCTTCACTCTTCACTTTTTAATTCTGCTCCTTGTTTATTATTGATGGATTGTTCGTTTAACTAAAGGCTTAGGTAGCATCTTTTTAAGAACAGCATTAATTCAGCATCTCTAATATATTCATGTTTCTGGCCATGCTTGAAACATTGCAAGTACATTGGGAATAATACCACAGAATGGCTGACATGTAAACAGTTTAATAATTTCTTTGTGTATTTGGTCTCCTCTGATGTCCCTATTCACTCCCACCTTTCTCTTCCAGTCCACACCACATAAAGTAAGCATGGCCTTCCCCCACTCTTTCTCTCCCCAGCAGATCCAAAGGTTGGTGACTGTTCAATCAGATTGAAAGTGGGTGTGCTTAGAAGAAAGACCTATCAATGAATAAGGGGCAAGTTAGAATATCACAGGCCAAAGATGCTATTTCATTCATAATTCTTTCTTTGGGTAATTCAAAGACTATAAAATAAGAAGGTTTGAAACCAAAAATCAAACACTAATTACATTGTTACTGCTTCATCGCATACTTTTCCTCTTTCCACTTAATTTCTAAAAGCTAAAAATAACTATCTATGTGTGTAAAATTATCTCATATTTTTCAACTTTCGATTTCCAAACATTTGAGATGCTCAAAAGTTGTGACATGCCTTGGGGATTGTAAAGAAATTTTAGTTACTTTAATATAATTTAGATGTGCTTGGTATGTAACTACATAAATATCATAAGTTTTTAACATTATATACAAATAAAAAATACTGAATTACAATACTGCAAAATAATATTATAAATAAAAGTGAAAAAGAAATATAAATGATAAACAACAACAAATGAAACATTAAAAAGAAGAAAGATATATCTGGGTTGTGTGTTTATTTCCTTTTTCTGCTTCATTTGTCATGGTTTATCATATATGAAATTATTTCAAACATAAAAAATAATAATTTCACATAATATGGCATGAAATCTGTGCCAAAGATGCACATTTTTGTTGTCCAGCTTCTTCTTGGATATTTCCATTGAAATATAGTCCTTCACATCTCTGGCATGTGTTCCATTCTTACTGTTGAATAGTTTTGACCTGTCTTTGTTACCTATTAGTATTTTCATCTTTAGTGAGCAACTCATCTACTGATTCTTTTCATGTTAAATCAGTGTGTGTATGTGTATTTCTAAGCAACTTTATCTTTATTCATTTCAATTTATTTTGAATGCGAACGTTTCCACACTTCTGAGCTGCAGGAAGGTATTGTACTTTTCCATGGTGACTTGTTCTTGATACCTCCTAAATGTATCTTCTTTGTCGTTGTTGTTTGCAGATCCTTATTAAAATTGTTGTAAAACCACGTTGTCTTCTTCTGCTGTCTTCCACCTATTCCTCTTTCAATTACTTGTAATTGTTGTTTTAGTATCTTCTTTTGTAAATTTTGCCAGAATCTGGAGAGCACTTGTCCATATAAGCTTCTTCTTCCAAGAGATTCCACCTAACACTGCTCCAAGTTTATTCAGATCTACTTTCTTGAAGTCCAAGTCTCAGTTTTATTTGCAAATGAAATTGTTATGTTTCTTCCAGTATTCCTGCTACTTCTACTTTCTCAGATAAATCTTGAAATTGTTTAGAATCACTTTATCCTTTAACATCTAGCTTACAATGAACACTTCACTTTGCACCTTAATAAAGCCAAATTTGTTTCATCAGTTACCTTAAGTATATCAAATTCTATCTTATTTTTTGAAGTCTAACTTCCATTCATTTTGGGCTGTTGTTCTGTGTTCTTAAAAACTCTAAATAATATTTTAAACAGAGATTTTAGTGCCAATTTGTAACATACCTTTCAAAACCTAGGTATCTCTGGACAGATATTCAGATGTTACGGTATCTTAGTGTTTCTTAAATCTTGGGAAGGTTTGGGGTTATTTTTTATTTTATTTTTGCTTGTTTGCTTGCTTCTTGGTTGAAAAAAGAGGTGAGAAACACCTACAGTGGTGACAGCCAATATGAGCGGAATATAATTCTTGAATCTACCTTAGGAGGTACAGAGCTTGTAATAGAATCCTTTGCAAAGATAGTTCTTGTTTTCTTATGTTTTAAAGTTAGGGTTAATTCCAAGTTGTGCTGGGTTCTTAGATACCAATACAAAACTGCCACATGGTCCAAAGAAATAATATGGTTGCTTTAAAGAATTCCATACAGTACTAAATGTGCATCTTTAACACTCCAACATATTTGTTTGAAAGAGAAAAAGAATATCAGCCTTTATAAACAGCCATTAATTTTTGAGGAACTCTGCAGAGTGAAATGGATAAGAAGAAGAAGGTTGTGGTTATTTTAGCCACTTCAAAGGTCCAGTCAGATGTGCAACTATGTTCAACATGTACCATAGCTAAGTTAGAGACATAGTAGGCTAGGTCCAAGAAAAAGCTTCCAATGTGATTGCTTAAGCTAGCAGATTCTGATGCATAGAATTGATGATGTGACATTGAATGTAAGGGTACATGTCCCAGGTAACATATTCAGCACCCCCTAAAATTCAGTGGGAGGATGTTAAATTGCACATCCAATCAGCCTCTGTCCATGAAAGGAACTATTGTTTTGTAATTCTCTCCAGACAGCAAAAATGTATTGACTCTGCTCTGGTTTACATAAAGAAAGAAAATTAAAAGTCTCCATTCTTTTTCTTGGCTTGTGTGGAAGTGAATCAGTGGATAGAGCTAGTGTTGTGCATAGCAATGGACTGAACAGCACTGTGGTTATTTTTTTTAAAGAAAGAACAGTCTTCTCAAGGCAGAGAAATTGATCCCCCATTCTAGATGTCTGTTTAGTGCTTCAACTTTATATAAAAGGCCACCCTAACCTTAAAGCCTCTTCAATTACGATATTAAGGGGGAAATCCAATGTTAAAATAATAAGACATCAGACGCAGGAACCACATTCTATCAAATTTGGGATGATTTTAGAGTTTATCTCAACAATAATACAATACAATAGTAGAGTTGGAAGGGACCTTGGAGGTCTTCTAGTCCAACCCCCTGCCTAGGCAGGAAACCCTATACCGTTCCAGACAAATGGCTATCCAACATCTTCTTAAAGACTTCCAGTGTTGGGGCATTCACAACTTCTGGAGGCAAGCTGTTCCACTGATTAATTGTTCTAACTGTCAGGAAGTTTCTCCTCAGTTCTAAGTTGCTTCTCTCCTTGATTAATTTCCACCCATTGCTTCTTGTTCTGTCCACAGGTGCCTTGGAGAATAGCTTGACTCCCTCTTCTTTGTGGCAACCCCTGAGATATTGGAACACTGCTATCATGTCTCCCCTAGTCCTTCTTTCTCTTAAGCTAGACATACCTAGTTCCTGCAACCGTTCTTCATATGTTTTAGTCTCCAGTCCCCTAATAATCTTTGTTGCTCTTCTCTGCACTCTTTCTAGAGTCTCCACATCTTTTTTACATCGTGGCGACCAGAACTGAATGCAGTATTCCAAGTGTGGCCTTACCAAGGCATTATAAAGTGGTATTAACACTTCACGTGATCTTGATTCTATCCCTCTGTTGATGCAGCCTAGAACTGTGTTGGCTTTTTTGGCAGCTGCTGCACACTGCTGGCTCATATTTAAATGGTTGTCCACTAGAACTCCAAGATCCCTCTCACAGTTACTACTATTGAGCACGGTACCACCTATACTGTACCTGTGCATTCCGTTTTTGTTGCCTAAATGTAGAACCTTACTCTTTTCACCATTAAATTTCATTTTATTAGATAGTGCCCAATGTTCAAGTTTGTCAAGATCCTTCTGTATCTTAAGCCTATCTTCTGGAGTGTTGGCTATTCCTGCCAGCTTGGTGTCATCTGCAAATTTGATGAGTTCCCCATTTATTCCCTCATCCAAATCATTGATGAAGATGTTGAAGAGTACTGGGCCTAAAACAGAGCCTTGGGGTACTCCACTGCATACTTCCCTCCATGTAGATGCAGTTCCATTGAGGACTACACGTTGAGTGCGGTTGGTCAGCCAGTTACGAATCCATCTGGTGGTGATGCTGTCTAACCCACATTCTTCTACTTTATCTAGTAGTAGATTATGGTCTACCTTATCAAAAGCCTTACTGAAGTCCAAGTAAACTATATCAACGGCATTCTTCTGGTCCACTAATTTTGTCACATTATCAAAGAATGCAATAAGATTAGTCTGGCATGATCTGTTTTTGACAAATTCATGTTGACTTTTGGCTATTACTTTGTTTGCTTCTAGGTGTTCGCAAATTCGTTGCTTGATTATTTTTTCCAGAATCTTTCCTGGTATTGAGGTCAGGCTGATAGGTCTGTAGTTTCCTGGATCTATTTTTTTCCCTTTTTTGAAGATGGGAATCACATCAGCTCTTTTCCAGTCCTCTGGTAGTTCCCCGGTGTTCCAGGATCTCTGAAAGATATAATTCAGTGGTTCTGAGATCTCGTCTGCTAGTTCCTTCAGAACCCTGGGGTGTAATCCATCCGGTCCTGGTGATTTGAACTCATCTAGGGTAGACAGGTGCTCACTTACCATTTTCTTCCCTATTTCAATTTGTGTTCCTAATCTGATTTTTGTGGTGCTGCTTTTGAAAGGTTGGACTGTTTTATCCCTTTGTGTAAAGACAGATGCAAAACATGAGTTAAATAGTTCTGCTTTCTCCCTGTTGCTTGTCACCTTCTTGCCACTTTCTCCTAGCAATGGACCAATTGTTTCCTTAACTTTTTTTCTTGTTTTTAACATGTTGGAAGAAGCTTTTTTTGTTAATTTTTACTTTTGTGGCAAGCCTTTCTTCATTGTGAGCCTTAGCTTTCCTCACTTCGTCTTTACATGCTCGGGCTGTTTGCTGATATTCTGCCTTAGTTATGTCCCCCTCCTTCCACTTTTTATACTTACCTTTTTTGTCTTTCAATTTGTCAGATAGTTCTTTATGCAGCCATGCTGGTTTCTTTTGGGAGCTGATATTTTTCTTCTTCATTGGTATTGTGCTAGACTGGGCTTTTGTAATCTCATTTTTCAAAATTTTGAAAAGATTATTGAAAACACCAAAAGATTATAATATGATAATACTTTACATATATGATAAATTTCTATATGTATGATACATGACTGTCTCTTCATTTTATATATATAAATTTTGTTATGCTGCAGCCTGATTCTACAGTCGTTGAAATTCATTTTTCCTAATTAATCTACACTCAGTACCCCATAATGACAAAGATGAAACAGAAATATCCATACATTTATTAAAAAGAAAAAAACTAAAATATCATATTGGCATAAGTACTCAGACCCTTTGCAACAACACTTGAAATCTAGCTCTGGTGCCTCCTGTTTCTCTTGATTGTTGCTGACATGTTTCTACACCTTGATTGGAGTCAACCCATGATAAATTAAATTGATTGGACTTTATTTAGAAAGGCACATACCTTTCTATAGAAGGCCTCACAGCTGACAGTGTGTATTGTAGCAGAGCAAAAGCCAAGTCAAAAAAATTGCCTGCAGAATTCAGAGACAGGATTATTGCAAGGCACAGATCTGGGGAAGGCTACAATAAAATTTCTGCTGCACTCCTAAGAGCATAGAGGCCTCCATAATTCTCAAATGGAAGAAGTTTGGCATAGCCAAGACTCTTCCAAGAACTGGTCTCTCAGTCAAACTGAGCAATCAGGGGAGAAGGGGCTTAGTAAGAGAGGTGACCAAGAACCCGATGGTCACTCTGACTAAGCTCTAGAGATCCTGTGTGGAGATGGGACAGAGTTCCAGAAGGACAACCTTGCTGCAGCCCTCCATTGATCTGGGTTTTATGGCAGAGTGGCTAGATGGAAGCCTCTCCTCAGTGAAAAATACAAGAAAGCCTACTTGGAGTTTGCAAAAAAGCATCTGAAGGACTCTCAGACTGAGAAGAACAAGGTTCTGTGGTATGATGAAACCAAGATTGAACTGTTTGATCTCAATTCTAAACATTATGTCTGGCACTCATCACCTGCCCAATATCATCCCAATAGTGAAGCATGGTGGTGGCAGCATTATTCTATGGGGATTTATTTCAGCAGTAGGGACTGGGAGACTGGTCAAGGTTGAGAGAAAATTGAATGGAATGAAGTACAGGCATATCCTTAATGAAAACCTGTTCCATAATGATCAGGATCTCAGACTGGGCTGAAATGTTCAACATGACAAAGATCCTAAGCACACAGCCAAAACAACACAGGAGTGGCTTAGGGGTAACTCTATGAATGTCCTAGAGTGGCCCAGCCAGATCCCTGACTTGAACCCTATTGAGTATCTCTGGAGGGACCTGAAAATGGCTGTCCATCAATGATCGCCATCTAATCTGACTGAGCTTGAGGGTATTTGCAAGGAAGAATTGCAGAAAATCCCCCAACCCAGTGTGCAAAACTTGTCGTGTCATACCAAGAAGACTAAAGGCTCTAATTGTTGCCAAAGGTGCTTCAACAAAGTACTGAGTGAAGAGTCTGAATACATATGCCAATGTGGTATTCACGTTTTTTTCTTCTTAATAAACTTACAAACATTTCTAAAATTCTGTTTTCACTTTGTCGTTATGTGGTACTGAGTGTAGATTAAAGAGAAAAAATGAATTTCAACAGCTGTAGAATCAGGCTGTGGCATAACAAAATTGACAAAAGTGAAGGGGGGTCTGAATATTTTTTGAATGCACTGAACACATACAGTGGTAACTAGCCATAGCATTTGGAGGCCCAAACCTCCAATAGAATAGTAAACAATTTACCACTTCTTATCCTGATAACCTCCTCCTCTGAAGACTAACCACATCCCCATCATGCATGTCTAAAATTCCAGCTAAGGCCCTGGCCTCCCTTACTTCAGCTTCTTTAGCAAAATGTTGAACCCTCTGTTCAGGAACAATATTAAAAGAATGCAAGGTAAACTTCAGCCTAATTTCTGCCAGCATGTAGCAGTAGCCCAGTGATGACTACCATTTTTCCAGACTGAGTGCCCAAAGTGCCCAACCCCCCAAAATGCAATGCGCACACGGCCCCCATGCATGTGCCTGGCTCCCACGCATGTACATATGCCCCTTGCACTCCAACCCCCTGCATGTGCAGCCAAATTCTACACTTTCATTCAGGTGCTGAACTCCTTCTAGTGCCAAGGCCATCTGTGTTTAATCTGACACTCTGCTGGGAGTGTCACCTGAAAAGAAAATACAAAGGCAAGCACCAAACTCCTATCAGTCGTCAAATCTGTCTGCAAAATCTGCACAGTAAAAACTGTGCAGGCAAGTAGCATCCCTGTGTGATATGATAAGAAGTGACACAAGAGAGACCACCTTTTCTTCTTACTATCATTTAAAGGTGATTCTGAAAAAAGGTGTTTCCTCTCTGTGCCCTCAAGGTGCCAATGTAACAAGAGCAGTGCCTGAGGCTCATTTAAGACAGACTATTTCCTGATAGCTTAAGGAACAGCCTAAAAGGAAAGAGGAGAAGGGGAGGAGAATGCTGTATAAACGCACTAGTGGGAGGGATGTTTATTATCTGAATGGCATTGTGACTCAGTGGTTTTCATCTGCATGCTACAGGACGGAAGGAATATACATAATTAGGAATGGCTTTTCCGCACAGAAAGCTGATCAGGAAGAGAAATGGCATCATAGAGCAAAAGAAAAAAAAAGAAATAAGACAGAGGGAGCTCAGATTGCAAACTATTTATATGGCAGCCAATGGAAAGATGAACATGATGGAGACAGGAAGGTTATGCAGAAAAGATCTAGCAATCCAGCTGATAGCCCAATCAAAGTTAATGTATTTTTGTAAGCTTGTTATTGTAAAAATGATAGAGCATAGATTTGCACTGTATTTGCATATCCCAATTTATATACAGAGGTGCCTTTAATTAATTAATCAGTGTACTGTAGAAATGCAATTCCACTCATACTAATGGGAAAAATGGCAAGTGGATGATCTGAGTGGCTGCTAAATCTTCAGGGGCTGCGTTGATGCGCACCTTTACCACTACAAAACCATTTCATCTTTTGTTTTTCTTTAAAGGGTTAAATCATTTTTCAATAAAGAAATAAGAGCTATCCTTACTGAGCTTCCAATTTAAGTCTACCCCCTAAACAAGCATAGTTACTTTTTCCAAGTCCAGAACCATTTCAAAATGTTACCTGAGAAGCCATGTTAATTAGAATTGGATGTGGTGGGAGCTACAAGTTCTAATCACTCTTTTGTCCAAGCATGCCACTTTTTTACTGGTGGGGATGGGAAAGAGAGAGAGAGGGGGGGGGGAAATTCTGGTGAGGAAAGGAATGTAAAAGATATATTATGTTTTCTCCCCCTGATCTCTTTGTCTTGCATTCCTTCCTATGCATGTATTAAGTAACGAAGATTCAGAAAGATGATTTTTTGTGTAAACATCTAGATATAGAATGTCCCTATGGTTCTGTATGTGTGAATGTATAAGTGGATGAGTTTGAGGCTGGGGAGACTGCAAGCCAGGAAGTGAGGATCATTTAGATAAAAAAGGTTTGATGCAATCATGAAATTACCACTTAGAAAGAAGAGTCAGAAAAAAATCAAGGAAGAATTGCTTTTCAATATGAGGAGAGGAGGATAATGTCAAAAAATCAGGGTCTTGAGAATGGAGTTGAATTTAATCATAAACACCTTTGGGACATTAATCATAAACAGTTCTTAAATACATAAGGAGAAAGATCATTTATAATTGCAAAACATGTCAACCGACTTAGGACAAAGTACTTAAGTAAGTGAAGGATAAGGCCCTGAGTTGCAAGTCCTGGACATTAAATTCTCTACCACAAGAAAGGCCATTGATTTACATTAGCAAAACAGAAGCATGTTGTTGCTTTTTATATTAGTACACAGATATCTGGAATGCGTATCTTATATGATAAAGAGGTAGCTCCCATTATAAAAATGTAAACTTCATTGTTACATTTGCCCTTTTATAATTAAAACAGCCTCTAGAGTTTCCCAACTTATATTGACATCACATCTCCTAGTTTCAACAAGATAACGTTGAAGATTAGTTTTAACATCTGCATTGTTATATCATTGTTTGCATCTTTGGGACATAAAAATCATGTTATAATAAAGTTTGTTTAAGAGGCACAAACACAAGCTGCCTTTATAAATGATTCCTCTCAGTTAGCTCTACCCATTTCACTCACTGTATCTCTCTCACACACACACACACACACACACACACACACACACCAATAAAAAATAAAAATATTTATAAGATTTTTTTCTGGGAAATGAAACTCCAGAGTTTTCTAAATACAGACAACAAAAACCAACCCATTCTGCATATTTTATCAATGGTAAATTATAATAAATTCAAAACTAAAATGAGGGAAGTCCAATATATTTACTTTTAATTTTTTGAGCTGGTTTAAGAGTGAATAGAAAATCCGATGCACAGAATTCTTTGTATTTGCAAAATAAAGCAAAAAGGACATTCTATGAAGCAACATTGAATAGAATGTACAACCAGACCATGTTCTGAAGTTACAACTAGACCATGTTCTGAAGTTAAGATTATGTACAAGGTATTTCTTCAGTCTTATAATATAATCTTATGTTATTATATAATATAATATATAATATAATCTTTTTTAATGAAGTCTCCTAAGTAGTTCAAAGAAGAAAATGAATATGGGACATTTCATTTATTTAATTCTGTACTATAGCTTTTGCAAATTAAAATCTATTGGAAGTAGAGGGCTGCCTGAGGCAAAAAGAGATGTTTTCTTAGCCTCTTCGTGTCACTCCATCTTCTTTCTTCTTTAGTTTGCACATTTGTTTGGCTTCACATTCTTTTCTTAATATGGCATTTTTTTTAATTTCTCGAGAGCCAGTATGGTGTAGTGGTTAAGGCACTAGACTAGAAACCAGGAGACCAGGAGTTCTAATGCCACTTTAGACACAAAACTAGCTGGGTGAATTTGGGCCAGTCATTGTCTCTGAACCCTAGGAAACAGGCAATGGCAAACCATTACTGAAAAACCTTGCCAAGAAAACTGCAGGACTGGTCTAGGTGATCACCAGGAGTCAATACAAACTTGAAGGCAGATTTTTTAAAAATCACTTCTAATATCTGGCCCAACCTTTTCTTGTATGTCTTCAGCCTCTTGTTTCATTATGCACAACTGCCAACTGCTTATTCTTTGCAATCCACTTTTGTTTGTTTTGTAGCTATCAGATTTTTTCCCCTCCAGCCGCCAGGAAGTGGTGACATGAGAAGAAAATAATGGTGGGTAAAATGAGGACCCAGATTTTTGGGGACAATATGCTGATGCTGTAAACTGCTTAGAGACAGCTGTAAAGCACTATGAAGCAGTATATAAATCTAAGTGCTAATGCTATTGCTAAAATAGAAAATGGAAAGATTTCTTCTCAATGTCAGTTGTCCATCTAATCCTAGCTGGATTAATGGTATCAAAAATACCATATGATTCTAAGTAGAAAATAACCACCTCCACTAGCACCTGTACTATATTTGTATAATAAGCAAGCAATGTAAAAAGCACAGAAAGTTATATTCTATTAGAACAAACTAATTCATTCTCACCCATGTGAAAGATTGCCAGAGATATTGGAGTCAAGCTCTCAAAATGCAGGCTGGGAATAATGGGAGTTGATATCTGAACACATCAGAGGTCAGGTCACTAAAACTGTAGACAGCTGGAGTAATTTAATCTGCCCTGCAAATGGTGCTCCAGAATATCACTCAGAGACTGCATCTTCTTCTACTTGATCCCTTACACTGGGTTGCCAAGAACTGAACCTCACATAGAGCTTCTAGCTGAAAACATTAGAAAGAATATTTAACAGCCCAAAACCAAAAGGAGAAAATAGGCAGGAGAAAGTTGCATAGACATTTGGTACTTTGCAGATGTGTTGCATCCTAAATTCATTCATTTCTTGGGAAGAAGGGGTGGCTCATGGATGGTATATTTAAAAAATTGGAATACCTATTGGATTCAGAATATTGGAGATAAATAGAACTTTTTAGCTCAGTCTAATGGGCTTTGTAAGCACATTATTGTTTGTAAATGGATTTGATGTGAGTAAACTTAATCTGTTATTTCACTTCTTCTCGTCAATTGGCTCCTTACCAACAGTTTTTGTCCAGTATATCAGTTTTGCTGATAGACTATTGATAGATCTTTTAGAATCAACAAGCAAAAATAAATGTCCATCAACTGAAAGCACAGCTCTTCATAGAAGTGGCTTGAGTCCTGCCCTAATCTCCCTTATTAAATTATCTTTTGAATTCTGCTGGAATTACAAAGAAATCATGATTTGATGTAAGCTTTATAGAAAGCGAAAAACAATTTGCATTTTACAAGTAATTAAATTACGTAGCCAGTTGGGATATAATACTTAGGCTTCCCAAATAAAAGCAAGAAAGGCAAATGATAGCATGTGAAACCTGACATCATTATATATCATACATCATGTCATTTTTATGTCATTGTGGCTTATGACAGATACCATGGGTATAAATAAGATAAAATATGGGGGTTATGAGAATTACAAGAAAGATACTCTACAATATAAACTAACTGATCAAATAGGATTATTTAATACTTTGGATTGGTTTGTAAACTTTTAATAGCTTGACTTGGAGGAGCTAAATTATATCAAAGATACCAGTTGATGGGAGGTGTTCAAGATTAATTACTGTAAACTTCTTCAGATTATTATCCTTATCAAAAAACTTGCTTCTTGACTAAAATATTTCTTAATTTTATACAGTCAAGATTTAGAAGCACCAGATTAACCTTAAATTAGTACTAAAGCCTCTGCTTCATATTAGGTTACAATATTATGAAATCGATATCATAACATTGAAGAGGATCCTAATATGAACTATCAGTCACCATTCTGATTTACAACATCTGTTAAAATAAAAAATGTACAAATCCACTTTCAAATCATCTTGAGTACTTAAAAAAGGAGAATATATTTTTGGTGGTCCTATGTGAGGAAATCACAGCCTGGAGGAACTAGAAGGACTTAAAATATTCCAGCTTCAATTTGCTTTGTGAGAAGAAACATTTGCGATCAAATCCTTAGGTCAATACCTGCTAATTCCCAAGAGAAACCAAACAGTCTGGCATGATTCTCGTAAACTGGTTTTGTGTGTGTGTGTGTGTGTGTGTGTGTGTGTGTGTGTATGTGTGTATGGCTGTAATATATATATATATATTACAGCCCAGGTTCAAATCCCAGTAAGGGTATGGCTAGCTGATGAGAGCTAATTAGCTCGAAATAGATCTATACTAGTCTCCCTTTATTTATTTATCAGTACAAATACAACACACACACACACACACACATATACACACACACACACATATATATATATACACACACATACACACACACATATATACATACATACGTGTGTGTGCGCGCGCACGCGCACATGCGCACCTTAAGCAATTTCAACCAAAGTTGGTACACAGATGACTTTATGTAAAAAAATACTGTAGGTGTAAGACACCCCTAAACCCCTTTGGGGGGGGTGTTCTGTTAAGATACAGCCTATTGTGCCTTAAAATGGTTTCTACTGTACAGCGCAGTGGAGTTGCCATGGTAACGGCTTCACAGTATTCCACAAGGGGGTTCCCTCTGGTAAGGGGAAAAATCCAACATTAGAAATTACATTTGGTCCAGACATTTCCCCCCTATAAATAAATACCTAGGCAACACCGGGTTATCAACTGGTTAACAATAAAGAAACCTATTAGACTCATTCTCAGAGCCGTTCTGGTTGTTTGTTCTCAGATGTCTGGCTTATATAAGCAGTTGTGGCAACTTGAAGCCCATGTTCTAAACACATTTTGTGAATCAGTCTTCTGCCTCACTGAATATTCTTCTGATATTATGAAACAAAACTTAGTGTCATGGTTTCCAACCATTTTAAGAAAGAAAACTTACAAAACCGTATTGTTTGGGCCCTACAATAGACTTTTTGTATAACTCGTTAAGTAATATAGCAGTTTGGTCCAGTAGTTAAGGCACTGGACTAGAAAGCAAGAGACTGTGAGATCAAGTCTTCCCTTTGCCACGAAAGCCAGCTGGGTGACCTTGGGCCAGTTACACTCTCTCTGCCCAATCCACCTCATGGAATTGTTGTTGTGAGGAAAATATGAGGAGGAATGATATTTTGGATATGTTCAGTGTCTTGAGTTATTTGTAAAAATATAATAATAATAATAATAATAATAATAATAATAATAATAATAATAATAATAATAATAATAATAATGCATTAGCAAAGGATGATGGTTACAAGCACCTAGGCATATCGGAAGCAGAAAACATCTTGAATGGAAAAGTCAAAGAGTCAGCGCAAACGGAATACATCAGGAGGGTCCAAAAAATATTAAAATCAAAGCTGTATGCTGGAAACATAATTAAAGCCATTAATACATGGGCAGTTCCAGTGATACGCTATTCAGCTGGAATCATCAACTGGACTCTGGATGAACTGGAAAACCTGGACTGGAAAACACGCAAACTTTTGAATATGTACCACGCTTTACATCCACGAAGTGACATCGACAGGTTGTACTTGCCAAGAAAAATAGGGGCAGGGGGTTATTGCAAATCCATCAAACTGTAGAAGAAGAAAAATGAAGTTTGAATGATTATGTGAACCAAAGTACAGAAAAATTGCTGCAGGCAGTGAAAACGGAGAACAGCATAAAAACAACAGAAACAAAGGCAGAATATAAGGAAAAACAGCTGGATGACAGATTAAATAGATGGAAAACCAAAGCTTTGCATGGACAGTGCTTGAAAAACATTGAAGGAAAATGTGATGACAACTTGACATGGACATGGCTTAAGATGGGAACTATCAAGAAAGAAACAGAAGGTTTAATATTGGCTGCTCAAGAACAAGCACTACAAACTAAAGCCATGAAAGCAAAGATACAAAAATCCACTGACAACCCAAACTGCCGACTTTGCAATAACAAAGACGAAACTGTTTCACATTTAATATGTGAATGCGGCAAAATCACACAAACTGATTACAAAGCTAGACATGACTGAGTTGCTAAATTAATCCACTGGTCATTATGTAAAAAATATGATTTACTTGTATCCAGAAAGTCATGGGAACATAAAGTGGAAAAAGTTATCGAAAATGAGAAGGTGAAGATCTTGTGGGACTTTTGAATACAAACGGATCATCATTTGGAACACAACACGCCAGATATCATGGTTGTAGAGGGGCGAAGTGTACAGTTTATTGATATCGCTGTTCCTGGAGATGCCAGAGTCGAAGAAAAAGAACTAGAAAAACTAATGAAATATCGCGACCTGGCCATCGAAACTACATGGCTATGGATGAAGCATGTAACAGTGATACCTATTGTCATGGGGGCACTTGGCACCATGTCCAAGAATTTTACAAGATATATCAACAAATTACAGCTTCCTGCAATAACACCAACGGAACTGCAAAAAACTGTGCTACTCGGAACATCTTATATTTTAAGAAGATACTTGGTTGATACCTAGGACGCTGGCAGCAATCCGTATCAACCATTAGCACCAGTCACTGGTATTTGTGATGCATTTTTGAATGTTCAGTTGACTGAGTTTCATGTTTAATGAATAAAGTATATAATGATAATAATGATAATGATAATAATAATAATAATAATGTTCCTAAGTCCTTGGTTAGGATTCGAGCTGTTGAGCTACCAACCAGCCCCAAAGGCTGTGAATCTCACCAAAAATTAACATAATGATGATAATGATGGCAGGATATTAAATATAAATATAAATATAAATATAAATATAAATATAAATATAAATATAAATATAAATATAAATATAAATATAAATATAAATATAAATATAAATATAAATATAAATATAAATATAAATATAAATATAAATATAAATATAAATATAAATATAAATATAAATATAAATACAAATACAAATACAAATACAAATAATATAAATATAAATATAAATATAAATATAAATATAAATACAAATAATATAAATACAAATACAAATACAAATACAAATACAAATACAAATACAAATACAAATACAAATACAAATACAAACAATACACACACACAGCCAAAATAAATATATGCATATGGGCCAATGTGCACATCTCCCAAATCCTAACTGCACATTCTGTGACAGTGCACAGTATGGGGAAATTATGGTCTCTTGTCGTATCCTTCTCCCCATCATTTACAGCAGTAGTCACCAACTAGTGGTCTGTCCACCACTGGTGGTCCGCAGAAAAATTATTTGTATTTTTATAATGCATACATGCAATGAATGCTTGTGTTGCTGCAGAGAGTCTCCCCCTTCAGGATCTTTTTGTGTGGGTCAGAGGAGGGCAGAAATTCCAACTTGGGATCTGCTTCAGCCTCCTGTGCGGAGCTTTGGGTGAAGGCTGGAGGGAAGCACCACTGGTGGCGAAGAGCCAAAGGGCCATGTTCCAATGGGACTGTATCATGGCCTGGAACTGGCTGACCATCTCAGGCCAGTTCTGTGAGCCCTCAGGGGACGGTACCTGGCCTTGCACTTCCACAGGTCTTCCCTCTGCTTGGAAAGCCTCTGCTCGTAGTCCTCAGTGAGGTGCTTCTGCTGAGCCTCCTTCTTGATCAGATCCAATTTGAACTGAGCCAGCTGTTTTGCCAACTCTTATTTGTGGTGGCTGCTTAGCTTCAACAACTGCTTCCTGTTTATTTATTTATTTACTGAGCGCTTATAGACCGCCCCCTCTCCTGAAAGGGACTCAGGGCGGTGTACAGTCCATACAAAGAATACAACATATAAATAACCAAATAATTAAACAGTTAAAAATTGTTAGATAAAAAGATAGGAATGGAGGAGGTTAAAAAGAAGGTTAAAAAGAACTGTACAGCTGAGTAAATATAAATATAATTTTAAAACCCATAAATATATCCCATAAGATTAAGTTAAAAAACAATTCCCCTAAAATACCAGTTGAGAAATATGTCTGCCAGGAGGTAACAGTTATAATTATGCCAGGCCAGCCAATCGGAACAGGTGCGTCTTCAATTTTTGTCGGAAGGAGCGGAAGTCGGTGGTGGTTCTAATGTCGGGGGGGAGGTCATTCCAGAGGGTTGGGCCCATCACAGAGAAGGCCCTACTCCTTGGCGCCACCTGTTGGCATTGCCTAGTGGACGGCACCAGGAGAAGTCCCTCCCTGTGAGAGCGAATTGGCCGCAGGGATGTGTGAGGCAGGATGCGATCCCGCAAGTAACTAGGTCCTGTGCCATGGAGCGCTTTAAAGATGGTGATCAAGACCTTGTTGGGGCCCTAAGGAGCCTGGACGGGTAGGTTAAGAGTGGCTAGGAGGGGAGTGATGAGTAGAGGCCAGCGAGGCATCCCTCGATGTGAATGACATTGTTGGCCACACTCACCCAGTCACATGACCATCTAGCAGCGCCCACCCAACCAGTCATTAGGCAGGTCATATTAGTGGTCCGCGGGATTTAAAATTATGAATTTAGTGGTCGCTGAGGTCTGAAAGGTTGGTGACCCCTGTTTTACAGGACATTATTTTTTCTCATATAGCGTGGGTTCTATCAGAGCTAGACATAGCGTGGGTTCTATCAGAGCTAGACATTAACTAAAGACTTGTTGTTTGTAAATTGGGAATCTGAAATAGTTGATAGATCTTTCAGATAGCCTTGCATTTCTTTCATACCAGTGGGCTAAAATATGAACTGTTTTAGGAGAAAAGGTATCTCAGATGTCTAGATGAACAAAACGTCCACTTTTGTCATTTAAATAATATGAGCAGTTGCATGTATAAGTATAGGTAGTTCAGAGCCACTGATTCGTTATACATTAATTATGATGATGTTATCCATTCAGACAAATCCAACTCTTGGCAATTCTATGGGCCAGGTCTGCCCACATCTTCTAATCATGCACTATTTCTTTGAGTTTTTACTCTAATTATACTTCAGTATATAAATCATTGCTATGCACTGACTTTCCAAAGGATTATGGATAAGTCCAACTTGGTATTGTGGACTACATAATATAGGGCAATTATAGAAACACATATAATACATATAATACATAAGCAGCCTAGGACATAGTTATAATATTAATGATGAGATTCATTTGACTTCAAAGTTCTCAAAATGGTTTATATCATAGAGATTCTAGTTCCTTTTGCAAATTTTACCGCTCATAAGTACCTTTGTGCAACTCACATTATGGCAGGAGAAGATTCAGTTGTACATCACAATCTTCTAGTTGATATTTTGGAGAGAGAGATAAGGAAAAATATTGAAACCTACTTTCTGAAATCTAACTTGGACTCATTAACTCTTTCCTTCCTCCCCCACTCAGAAGAACATTTAGGGACTCCTCAAACTATAAAGTATTTATATGAAAAAAATCTGTGCTGTTAAAATATTAACTATTTCTGTCTTAGGTTTGTAGAATAGCAGCTTGGCTTAGAATGACAATGTTAAATTAATCAACTAAGAAAGAGATTTGGGGAACAAAGAAATGAGACACTATAAATGCCACTATATTAAAAAGTACAACTAATGTTATATTCTTGCATTATCGTTACTAGTGACAAAGGATTGAAGAATGTCCAATTGTAAAATGCCATTATTGTAAGAATCATTTTAAAGGCTTGAATGGCTATGACATCTTCCATGGGCCATCTATGTTCTTGAATATAAACGTGCAAGAAAAATAGTTTGTTAGAAATTATTTTTAACTTTTGGTACCTGTATACTTTTATAAGTGCATGCATTTAACTTATAAAATAGTGAGAGAGCAGATGGCAACTTCAAAAGAGCACCAAAGACAGTTGGCATTTTCAGTTATAACTTTTAGAAAGCAATATACATAGAGTTGGACTAATAAATTTGTCTCTTGATTTATGAATTTTGATGCAATCATGTGCAAGCTTCTCTACATTCTATATTTTACTATACTCAATTCTCTGCCCTACACATGTGGATTCTGATGGTGTTGCACATTTTTGAAGGAAACATTTATTTCAAGGAATTATATTTGTTTCATCTTTTTTTAGTTATAGTTTGTTTGCCTTTAAAAAAAAATCATTGCATGCCCAATGAATAGACAACTGAAATAGCATATACCAAGTCCTTTTCAACAAATGCTGTAACTGTAGAAATTAAAATGATCTGTCACAGAAAGTCATTTGCATTTCAAAGATGTTCCATGATGTATTAATAAAATAAGTTTTAGATTAGCCCAGAAGGTGGATATAGAAGATGTTGTCTTTGTGAGACATCAATATAAAGGCAGATTCCTGGGCCCCAATTTGTAGAATGAACAAAACATGACTAAATAAAGCTGGCTTGAAGAATGTGTGTGTGTGTGTGTGTGTGTGTGTGTGTGTGTGTGTATGTATGTATGTATGTATGTATGTATGTATGTATGTATGTATGTAATTCTCTAAAGATCAGCCCTTCACCAAAGCAAACAATCAACAAAGATAGGGGAGATGAGATCAGTCAACCCAACATCTAAAATAATCTACATGCCTTGGAAGATATTAGATTATCTAGGTATATTTTCAGTCATTTCTCCATAGTTAGCTAAATTAAGTTATTATGCAAAATAGGAATCATTCAGAAGATTGTCCTTTTTGCCATGAAAAGAAGGATGCATTCACAGTCCTAGTCAGCAGAGCTTAGAGATGTTTGTTTTCTTACTAGCTTTGCAGCAACTGGAACAAGGGGACTTTTCCATTACTGAAAATGTACATTGAATTAAGTCTGGTGACCAGGAGTTCCTTCCACTTTTGTTGGCCTCCCTAAAATCCATACTAGTGTCCTTTTCTTCTACTTTCTTTATGTCCAGCTAGAAAGAAGCTCTTTTGAAGTTATTTAATAAAGCTAAAGAAGGAAAGCCATAGGAAGTCCCCTCCAAAGAGCATGAGTCCTTCTATATTGGAAAACCCAAGTCTGAGATCCTTCTGCTCTGTTGTAAGGGTCTCACTAGAAATATGTCTTCCTACATATATATTGAAAGAGCCTCCCACCACCACAGATCCAAAATCTCCCCTTGCAAGTAGAGAGACGAATTATCTCCATTGTTGCTGATCAACTGATGGGAAGAAGAGAGCCTGGAAGTGATGGAAATATATTCCTCTGGATAATTAGTTGACCACAGCAAGCACAAACTCCCCTTCCCATAGTCCCGGAAGCAACTTGAGTGTTCCAAAATGGAAGTGCAGCCATAAAGCATCTTTCAGACAACTTCAAACAAACTTTGAACAGAGCCTCTGAAACTTCCTTCCTTCCTCCCTGCCTGCCTGCCTGCCTTCCTTCCTTCCTGCCTGCTGCCTGCCTGCCTGCCTGCCTGCCTGTCTGCCACCTGGGGCATTTCCTTTGTGAAATCAAATCAAATTCTTTGGGTTGTAAAAAAGACAGTTCAACTTGTTTCTTTGATGGAGCAGCAAAACATAATAAGGGACAGGCAGACAGACATACAAACATATCAAGTTTTCAAAAAGAGTTGAAAGTAGCTTTATAGTATTTTATTTTTTTTAGTGAAAGACCTGCAATCCAAATACCTTTTCTTGTCCCCTCAAAATGTTTTCAGGTGACAATTTCCACCAGTCACAGTCAATAGGTCTGGGTGAGAATGGTGGGAATTGCAGTTTCTTTCCTCTCTAGAACTTACAGTAACATAAGAGGGATTAAAAGTTCCCTTGATACTAAGTGATGGTAGCTCATGTGGAAAGTTGCTAGAGAAAAAATAGGGGGACTGCATTACCAAAGTATACTAATTATGCATGTAACAGTCCAAGGTGCAAAATACTTTAACTTCACCCTCTCTTTATCTCAGAGATAGGCATTTGCCAAGCTTTGATGATGTTAGAGAGAGAGAGAACTACAGCCTAGGGTTGCCATTTCCGTACCTGGTGAAATCACAGGAGGAAATCCTATTAGATAGAAACAGAAGCTGATGGATAGTAGGAAAAGGGATGTCAGGCATAGATCGATGGGCTTGTAGAACCAAGGAAACGATTAACAGGCCACAGCTTTTGTCCCTTTTGCATATTCACTTACGTAGCAGGAAATTCCCTTGAATGCCTTTGGACTCATATTTTGGCAGATGTATTCACAACGTAGCTGCCAGGTTTGGCTCACATGCCTTCTTACTTGAATGGAAGTGTCCCTTGGATTCTTTCCAAGAAAATTACACGTTAGACCAGGCTACAAGTCTGCCGTTCTAAGAACATTACTTGGAACTAAGTTCCACCAAAGCCTGCACCCCTTCCCTCAATAACTAAACTTGAAATCCAGGTGACGAGACCGCACAGGGACCTTGCATTTACTCTTAAAAATCACTTTACTCGTGTTACACACACAGGCATATCTGTATTTACATATCCGAGCATGTGCACCTGTCTGGTTCCTGAACCAAAGCCGATAAGGAACCACATGCGTGAGCTCTGGTTTATTTGCATTTATTTAATACACAAGCAGGCACACACCGCTCTCCTTCCATGAATGGACGGGTCTTCTGCATGGAGATCAGGCAAAGACAACGTATGTGCCTCACTCTATACAACAAGCACCTGTTTCTATCCCCCATCTGCCTGCCTCTCGTTCTTCTGCCGCCGTCACCTGCATAGTTCCGCCTGAGGGTTCCGCTCTACTCCTCTACTCGGATGCAACAAGTCCCTGGAGCAGGGAGGGAGAAAGGGAGGGGGAGGCGGCTACTTCCTTACCTGCCAGCCCAAATTCAAAGCTCCAGGTGGGTCGACCGTTCGCTTAAAGGTACCAGAAGGGTTAGAAAAAGAGGGGGGGCAAAAAGTGAAGGGGACTTTTTGCCACGCTGCCTTCAACAAGAGGTCCTGAACAAGACTTAAGCGGAAAAGTTTGCAGCCCTCTCCCCGCGTACCAGAAAAGAGAAAGTCTGAGAGAAAGAGAGGGAGATATCTCCCCCCTTCCCGCCCACCCCGCTTGTTCCAGTTGGGTCTGGTTGCCAACCTCTTCTCGTTCATTAAGATCACGTAAGAAGAAGAACCCAAAGGGGAAACGTGTCTGTGAGCTCAGGCGTTTGCGTAAATCTAGAGTTCTTTTTAAAGAACTCCCTAGCAGCCCTTTGCTTTCTGTCTTCCCGTAGTCACCAAGGTGGTGGAGAGTTGAGGTTTGCGGATATTGCAAAGGGCTGTTATTAGATTCATAAGTCACACCAAGTGGTGGGCGATCCACTGAGCAAAGCAGAACTTCTCACATGATGACTTCAAACGAGACACATTACCTCCCAGCATCTGTTGGAGAGACTGGATTTTAAGGCGCTTGTGTCTCCAGGACAGCCAAGAAACAATGGTGAGTACCCAGAACAGGTATTTGGGTTTGCCTAGTGATGCTTGAAGAGGAGATTTACTTTTTTTAAAAAAACAAGCAAATAATAATAATAATAATAATAATAATAATAATAATAATAATAATAATAATAATAAACAATCAACCAACCAAATCCAAAAGGTTTGGGGAGAGCTTGTCTGTTGTTTGACAACATAGCTCTCAGCTCAGCCCCCCCCCAACATCCCCAGTGTCTCCCCCCACCAGCCCGAGTGCTACTTTAATTTCATCCAGCATCAGGCGAATCTCAGCCCAGACGAACTGCGTGCCTGCGAGGCGTGCGTGCATTTCTAAAATACTCTTAACTTTAATAGCCAAGCTCTGCCTTTCTTTTCTCTTTCCAATTTTACGGCTGCTGCGTATGAGAAACTTAGAGCAGGGGGTTTCTCTTCCAGGAATTGCTCTGAGTGCGCTATCGCTTTCTTCATTCACCCTTTTGTGTTGATGGAGCTCGCGAGGTGATGGTGTCGGTGGTCGTGATGGATGATGGGTGCTGTGGTTGTGGCTGCTGTTAACAGGGACCTTCGCTTGGCCCTCGGAACGGGCGTACTAGTCGGGAATGCGGGATGCTTCGGGATGAGGGAAGGCGGACGGAGTGCTAAGAGGAGGAGGAGGAGGAGGAGGAAGAAGAAGAACACGGAAAGGGGTGATCCCCCGCTGAAGACCGAGGGGTCTGCTCAACATGTGATCTTCTATTTACAGCCCAGCTCTTTTGACAAACGCAGCTTCACGTGACAGAGCCGAGGAAAGGGAAAGGATGGGCTTAAAACGGAATCAAGTGACACACTTCATAGAAGTGTAAATTCTCGGACCCCCGCTACATCCCCATCCTTCCTGGAGGTTTTTGAGAAACGGGAGGAAGGGGGAATGGGTGGGTGGGTGCGTGGAGACAGAGGGGCTCGATCAGGACCTTGGAGAGAGGCAAAAGCTTTGACGCCTTGGGTCTCTGCCTTCCCTCAGCCAGCAGAGCTCTTTCGTGGCGTCTAACCCAGATCTCGCGTCACACTGATAAGATCTGGTTGGAAAAAGAGAGAAGAAAAGCAAGCTAAAAAAGAAAAGAACCGAAACAACCCCGCTTTCCCTTCGAGTTGTTAGCTGCGTCCTCGGTGCGCAGGATCCTAGCAGCGGGGCCTGGGATGGGGAATGGAAAGAGACCAGTAGAAAGCTTCGGTGCGGGGGTACGTTTTGTTTAGCAACGGGTCGGGCAACTTTGGCAAAGCGAGTGTTTTCTCCACTAGATCTAGTCACCGATGTGGGTTAGCTGTCGAGTGAGGTAAGGCAAAGGCTGGCACAGATCGCCTCTCCCCCCCACCACCACCACCACCCCGTACGCGTCTGTGTGCGCGTGCCCCCCCTCCCCGTCTCTTGTTATGGGGGGAACCGGTTAGCTGCTCTTTGCCGAGTTTATATTATCTTGCTTGCTGATCTGGGTGCGCCGAAGAAGAAAGGCAAGGTAGGAGAGAGAGAGAGGCTGCAGGCGCGATTTCACTCCGCGGAGTTGAGGCGACTCGTCGGGGTGCCTTCGGGTTTGCCTTTTGCATGTTCTTGGGCGCCTGCAAGATGCCTCCTGGGGGTGGGGGATGGCGAGAAGGGTGAATCTCTTCTGGGAGCTCAGGGAGGGGGAACGCGCGAAGTGACCCTTAAGGTGACAAACGGGCGACCGGCTGACGGAACCGGAGCTTGGAAACGAGCGCCGGCTCTCAAACTCGGCTCGGCTCAGGCGGCTTTCCGTGCCTTCGAGTGCTTGCCTTCACGTGACGTACGTTCTTCCAAAGAGCCTCCCGTGCTACGAAGTTGCCAGTTTATTTTCGGGAAAAGCAGGGAGTCGCTAAAGCCTCGGCTGCCTCAGCATCAACCTGCGGAAACTCCATTCCCTTCCAGGCTTCCTTTGCTCCCTTTCTCGCGCTCTCCCTCCTCCCCTTTTCCTCTTTCGATTCTTCCTACGTAGAAATGTAGCTAAGAATATTTTAGTCCCCGGGCTAAAAATAAGCTCTGGAAAGTCAGCAGTTTGGAGCCGCGCGAGCTGCTGCTGCCGCCGCCGCCGCTCGCAGGTAGAGCTGCTTTGTGTATGAGCGCGCGGCGGTGATGGGGCGTCCCCCTCTGGTTCATCCCGATTATAATCTAGCCGGCGGGTTTTATTTTTTTTTCCCTTTTCCCCGCCCGAAGAAGCGTTTTGACTCATTGCAGGGATCCCGGTTGGGGAGCTGAGGTTGGCTGCTCTCCCGAGTCCGTTACCCGCCCGCAAACACTGGGGCCCCGCTGAGGGGCGGGAATCCGCAGCCGCCAGAGGAAAACAGCCCGTCAAGTCAGGGCACCATTTGCCTTGGTCGCAAGCCGCGCTTCTCTTTTCACCCCCCCCCCCCCACCCCAGACTTGCAAACTGTCCGGAGATGCAATTGGCCAGGCGAGATTGACGAGCGAGGGCGACTCCGGCGAGGGGATCAGCCCCTTCCACTCAGCTCCAGACCAAGCGCGGCGTCCAGGAAAGAGGATGTTTCCGCCTCGCAGGCCTCCTCCTTTGTTCCTGGTTCAACTCCGCCGGCCTGGCTCGCTGCGTGAGGCCAGAGTTCCCTCCCTCCCCCTCCCCCTCCTCCTCCTCCACCTCCCACCTTGTTCCCGCCGCAGCTTCTCTGGCCGCGCGGCTCTTTCGTCGGCGCGTTTGCGAACACGTAGCTAAGGGGAGAAGGGAGAATCCCGAGCAGCCAGGCTTGGCGCGGAGGAGGAGGGGACGGTGATTCGCCACAGGGTGTGGCTGGCGGAGGAGGAAGGCTGCCCACGCACACTTTGCCCGGGGGATCTGGGGGTTCCTCTCCCAGCCGAAAGGTGTGGCGCCGGGCCGCCTTCTCGGGGGGCCTGGACCACAGCAAAAGAGGGGAAGGCGTCATGGGGAGTTGTGTGTCGGGGGGGATTGGGGTAGGATTTCGGTTCTGTCTGATGCAATCTAAACGTGCTGCAAAGGAACTCCGAAAACAGGAGCATTACCAACACCTCCCACCTGCCCAGCTGGCGCGCCTTTAAATACGGATCTGCGGGGCCGAGGAAGCTTTCAAGAGAAGATTCGCGGCCCGCAGTTAAAGGCGCCGCGCGGAATTCTCAGCCTTCCGCGGCCCCTTTCTCTCCCGCCCTTCTCCGACGTCTTAGTTTGCGCTTGTAGGGAAAGAAAAGTAAATATTGTGACATTCGCCACTGGAATGATTGATGGGAGAGGGGTGTTAGGGGGTGTAGGGAAGCGGAGAGTGTCAATAACAAGAGTTCACTTTACAAATGCGTGTGTGTGTGTGTGCGCGCGCCCCCGTGTGTGTGTGTGTGTGTGTGGTGCCAGCTTGAGGAGAGCTCTGGCCTTTTCCGACTGGCATGCAGTTCACACGTTTACCTGGGAATAAGTCCCACTGGAGTTATTTGGGCTTTCTTCTGAATATAGGCGCCCCGGTGGTGCCGTCGATGGAGTTAGTAACTTAAATGACAGTTGGAGTTTTGAGGAAATGGGGAGGGGATAGGGAGATACAGCCTTCAGCTGTTTAGACTTGCCCTAGTCTTTCCTAGCCCATCACATCATCTTGGCTAAGAAATTAAATGGACTTTATAAATGAAGCAATCGATAAATGGGATTGATTATGTAGCCAAGCTGAAACTGGACTCACGAGCTGGTGGTTCAACTTTTGAATGCATTAGCTCTCATGAATCACAAACCTGGCTGTGAATCCTCATAAAGAATACTTGGGGGGAAACTCGTCAATAGAAACAATACATTTAGCTGGGGAGGAACTGAGCATACGAAAGAGTGATATACTAAGACTTCAACAAACCTGGCAGGCTGGCCCACAGAATCTTATATTTCAAGATATAGGAGAATGCATTGTGAAAGAAATGCAGCATGCTTATTCCCAGAGGCTGTTACTAGTTCATAAGTAGTCCACAGAGTCTAATATTGAACCCCAGGGTTGCCATGATGAATCTCTTGTTCCAAATGACTCCCAAAGGTGGGCTGGGATTGGTACTGATGTTACTCATATCTACTTTGCAGAGCAAATGATGATAGGATAAGGACTGTCTTGTTACAGCAAACCCAGTATCTGATGTCAATCAATAGAATAACTTTGAATATGCATAACATAACATTTTCTTGGATGAACAACTTCCCAACTGCTACAACAGCCATCAATATTTGGGTTGCTAGCTCTGATTAATTGTTCAACCTTTCCTCTGAAAAAAAAGGGAAATGATTTGAATGTGTCTATTTGAATTCTGGATTCTGCTCAACTCACAGCACTAAACTTTCATCTTTGTTTCTTTTCCTGATATTAACTTTAAAACCAGGTGTTTTTTTAAAAAGTAAGGCCAGAATGAATAAGGACACCATTTAAAGCAGCAATGGCAATAGCACTTTTTAGCAGTTTATAGAGTCCGCATATTGCCCCCAACAATTTGGGTCTTCATTTTACCGACCTCGGAAGGATGGAAGACTGAGTCAACCTTGAGTCAGTCAGGATCAAACTCCTAGCAGTGAGCTGAATTAGCCTGTAATACTGCATTCTATTGTACCACCATGGCTCCTATTGCATCACTAGAGTTATTTAGTATTATTTTTAATTCTAGTGTTTCAGGAGCCACTGTAGCAGTAGTAGTCTACTATTAGGAGAGAGGAACAGCACTAGCCTTCTCTATTTTATTAAGTATAGACTTACTTGAAGCTTTTCTTACAATGTTCAACTTATGTCCATTAGTAGAAAGTCATACTGATCCTTGGGTCTAGGACAGTGTTTCTCAAACTTGGCGACTTTAAGTCCTGTGGACTTCAACTCCCAGAATTCCCCAGCCAGCTATGCTGGCTGGGGGATTCTGGGAGTTGAAGTCCACAGGACTTAAAGTCGCCAAGTTTGAGAAACACTGGTCTAGGACAACCTCCTGTGGCCAACTCGCCAAGCCAACTCACCATGGGGCAATTCACCATGGCCAAATTGTTGTAGGGCAACTTACCTCAGGACAAGAGGAGAGCTCTTAGTGTAAATATGAGTTACAGTAATATTGAAGAAATGGTGGCATAGAATCATAAAGAATGCCAAAGGAGGCATTCTTTCATGCCAAACTGAAATGTGAATGACAAAAATTAAAATATCTGTTAAATTATTGTAATTAAATTGTCATGTGATGAATTGTCCTGGCAAGTTGTCCCATGACCGGTTGGCCATGGCGAGTTGGCCAATTGACTGGCAAATTGTCTCGTTCCATTTTGTATCGAGGCAACATATCTCTGCTAAATGTTGAAGATGAAAGACAATAATTGTTAAATGTCAAGCCATGCCATTATGTTATAAAAGTGTAGGTGTGAAGCACGGTGTAGGCACTATATACACACATATATAAGAGCAGCATAATGCCCCATTAATTCAGTTCAATGGCCCCTTCAGTACTGTATAGTTTTTTTATTTAGAAACAAGTACCATAGAATACATCAGTGCTTCTGCAAAAATGCAACTTGTAAAACCTTGAGGATTTCTTAAGTATACCCAGGCATTCTCCAAAGGAATTTCATCATTTAAACTATTAGTGTGAAAGAGGAACATCATCAAGGGGAAAAAAATGTCCAGGCTGTGTCCCAAATAACACAGCATTGAATTATATACTATGTAACATTATTAGAATCCATGACCAGAAACTGTAGGATTGGGCAGTCTGAAAATATTGTATTATAAATAATTGTTTATTATATAAATAAATGCTGAGATTCACTGCTGCAAAATATTGGACTGGCTATTATAGCACATCGTATTTAAAGGAATTAATTAATTGGCTAAAAGAGAGACCTAGCAATAACTGATACTTATGGATGAAAACCCAATTTTCAGAAATGTAGATATACCATAGTATATCTCTAAATTTCAGCACTTTAAAATTTGTAAAGCAACTTGTCCACTGTTGAAACTGCCTGTTGGATAAGACAAATTTTGGATTGATCCAGTACAATTATTATGTTTAAATGGAGAAATGGACTTCTGTTGCCTTCTAGTTCCCATCAATCCTGAGTAAAATAGTAGAATATTATGAAACAAGGAACCCAGCATCTGGAGGTCCATCACTCCCTCATACTTGATCTAATACAACAACAAATCCAGTGCACTATATATAATGAAAATGTATAGATTCACATAAAGTTAGAAATAATAATTTAGCTCATCAAATCCAACCACTCGTTCAATGCAGAAATTCAGATTAAAATATTTTAGATACATAGCTGTTCATCTTAAAGCTGTTCTGCTTAAACACAACCAATAAAAAGGTTATCAGTATTGGAATCATTAATGTGGACAAGACCATTTTCCTGAGTTGTGCACATTTATATAAAATCTGTACTGTACAAAAACAATGCATGTGATTATGAAATTGGTTAGGATATAAGGAGTTACTATGCAATAATGGTTATTACACTTTTTAATTAAAAGTTTTTACAAATAATTATTTGCAGACCTTAGCTGTGTGTTCTTCCCTTGAGATTACAATCAGTATAGTGCATTAGTTCATTTGATTGTTTCTAAAAACACAGGAGCATATGGAAAAAGAATGCTATGTAGCTCAAAAATAAATGATGTGATTTGAAAAGTTTATTATCTTTGTGATTGGTTTAAGCATTACTTAGATCTACAGTTACTCTATCCCAGTTAATTCCCATCCTAGATATGTTTGTGTCTTCAAATGTGCATTTTTCTTTATTTTCTTTCTGTATTTTATCAAGATTTTCAGTTGGTCATATTTAGAATCCATGCAATGTGCTAAAAGAGACAGAATCATTTCAAACTTGAAAGGAGTTGAATTGAGTTGTAAATTCAAATTCAATATTGCTGACTTTATTCAATTCCTCTTACAAATAATAGAGCTGTGGTTTTTCTATGAGGCACGGATTGGCCACAGATTGGGGGGGAAATGTACAACTATATTTCCATGCTGAATTTAAGCCTAGACTATATTATAATTGAGTCATTGTAAAATATTCTTGCCTCACATGCTGAAAACAAGAGATAACCAAGTTTTGTGTCTTTAAGTTTTATTCTCTAATTAGTATTTCTCAAACTTCCTATTTAGAGCAAAACCAATTCAGAAGAATGTGTATTGAGGAACTAATGTTGGTCTATCATGGCATCTCTGTGAAGACAATGGGTTGCAAATTAATTGCACTTGGAACAAATTCTAGGCCTTTTGGACTTCATTATTGTCTCACATATCCTGGTAGCATATCTCATAGTATTTTCTGTACATTGCAAAGTCAGCTTCATAGTTTGGGGCCATCTGAGTTTTTAGAAGAGTTTATCCATAATTACTAAACCAGTAATTTGAAGTTAATATATTTTCCCATACAAGCATATTTACTAGTAGCCATAATAAAATGTAAATAATGCATACTACATCTTTGTCACAGACAGTTATGACCGGCATTATGATCATCACAATGTAAGAAATACAATATTGAATCAAAGGAAAAAAATCCACCTTATCTACAGGTGGAACTCGAAAAATTAGAATATCGTGCAAACGTTCATTTATTTCAGTAATGCAACTTAAAAGATGAAACTTAATATATGAAATAAGACTCATTACATATAAAACAAGATAGTTCAAGCCGTGATTTGTCATAATTGTGATGATTATGGCGTATAGCTCATGAAAACCCCAAATCCACCATCTCAGAAAATTAGAATATTACATGCAATCAATAAAACAAGGATTGTTCACTGTGCTTGGTTGGCCTCTCCATTCTTCCTCCATACTCTGGGTCCTTGGTTTCCAAATGAGATGGAAAAGTTGCTGTCATCAGAAAAGAGGACTTTGGACCACTGTGTTTCATTAAGACCAGAGTCAACACAGCCGTCTACCAGGAGATTTTGGAGCATTTCATGCTTCCTTCTGCAGACGAGCTTTATGGGGATGCTGATTTATTTCATTACTGAAATAAATGAGCTTTTGCATGATATTCTAATTTTTCGAGTTTCACCTGTATGCTTTCACAATGGTCAGTGGCTGCTATAAGATGCCTGCAAGGAAAAACTCAGTACAGTATCAGCTGATACCCACCAACTGGCATTCACTGACATACTGCTCTAAAAGTGGAGGAGATATATAGTCATCACAAATAGTAGTTATTAATATTCATGGAATTTGCCCTTTTCAAATCTTCCAAATTGATGGCCCTGAGTATATCTTGTGATAGGCTAATTCTGTGCTGTGTGCAGATGTATTTCCTCCTTCTCACCTTTTGAATTCATTGGATAACCTAGATTGCAATATATTCTCTTTGATCCATTTTTAACTGATGCATAATTTAGACCAACTCTCCATTATTTTTAAAGCGGAAAGATTATAACAATTCCTGATAGTGGAGTTGTTTCATTAAATTTGATGGTAGTTTTATATCTGTTTCTTATTTCTAAGAACACTTGTTGGTTGGTTGGTTGGTTGGTTGGTTGGTTGGTTGGTTGGTTGGTTGGTTGGTTGGTTGGTTGGTTGGATGGTTGGATGGATGGATGGATGGATGGATGGATGGATGGATGGATGGATGGATGGATGATTGAAAAAGACTTGTATAGCTTTCAATATTGTAACCACAACCCAACTCACAAAACAAATACAGCCATTCCCAAACAATCAAAATGAAAACTCAATAAAAACTCATGGTACCTTGGGGCAGCACTCTCCCACATATCCACATGCTATCCTTCTGGGCTCTAGCCTTATCCTAACCCAATGTTTGTGGGAAGTGCCTTCTCTGCAAGGCCTTCTGAAAAGCAAAGAGGGTGAGACCCTCCTATATATCTGCAGGATATAGAATAGGGGCATCTCTGAAGAAGATTTGCTTCTTACGTCCTGCTATATGACAATATCAAAATGGAAGAGACCTGGAGCATGCCCATCCCAGCTGACCTGGTGGGATGGGCAGATAACCTCAAGGAGATACCCTCATATTGGGCTTTATCTATGAGAGGTAGCACAAGCATTAGCCTTTTTTGCAGATGTTTATTGTATTATGTTTATTGACCTAGTCCATCAACCATTGCTATATGAATGAACTTAAGATATTACAATAATGTTAATTATTTTATATGTGCTTCATTGAATAGCATTTGCAGAACTAACTAGTTCCCCAATTTGGAATTTTTTACCAATTTCACCAACTTTTATTATTGTTATTGTTAAAACAGCTCCAAATAATGTAATCATGGCAGCGAAATTTGTGCCCTTATTTCTCCCTATCAATTGTAGATAATTCATTAACTATTAAAAATGCAGTTCTATTGCTTATATCATCTATTTTCTACTTCCTATTTTTTTTACCAGTCACCAGCATATAAATACCTTTCTGTTGATATCTCATGGCTGCTAAGGTGTTCAAGAGTTTTTGGTAAACAGAAGAATTATGCTGACCTGTCCTTTTTTTTTTTTTTTTTTGCTAATCCCTTCTCTTTCTATGACATTTTCTCACATGTGATGTAGTTCGGACTTGATCTCTGGCTGTCATTTACAAACAAAATACATTCAAGTCATCCTACTGACATCAGTGTGCATCAACAAGCAGTTTCCAGTGTAATAACTTCAAAATATGCCTTCATGATAACAGATTGCAAATGTGTCTTAAAACTATTTTAAGTCTGTCTTAAAATAAATGGTTTCTAATGAGAAGCCAATTTTTTTTAACATGAAGATAATTTGAGTTGCAATCCCAATGTCATTTCAAAACCCACACAGGTTCACAATGTGGTAGGGATGTTACTACAGTGCTATAGAAATGATGGCAGCAAAGTTGGATCTGTTACATATGATATACCGATACTCTTGTGACATAGCAATAAACAATAGAAGAAACAGCTAATTCTTTGTAATGCTCTACAAGATGAGAATTGCAATGCGTACTTGTGTACTTTTGCAGAAGAACTGCAAAAACTAATAAAAGTTACCAACTTTTATGTGTTTGCAAGGGGTTCATCTGCTGTATAAAATAGTTAAATGAATACTTTTAGGAGCTATCCCTTAGAAAAAGCTCATCACTGTTTTTTCATATATTGAATTTAAAAGCGGACTTGCTTATGTGCTGCTTTTGGTGCTACTTAAGAGAGAAAGCAGAAGTAATTTGCTTTTCCATACTCTTTCTGGACAAAAAGAAGTGTCCTCCCCTGCCCCCCAAAATATGTGATGAGTCTATTTCCAGAATAGGCTCTTTATTCATGTTTCTTCCCACCAACCCCACTGGGTCATATTGGAGATCCGATGGCTTTGTTTCTACTAGCATATAACTCTGTTCTAGATGACTGTGTCACATTTTCCTTGCCATGTCCCTATAATATACTCTTCCTCTTGTTACCAGTTCATGAATGAGACATGCTTAAGGTATTCTTAACCATATGTAAGTTTAGGTAACATTATTTGTTCCCTTATTCTGATTGGATCCAAGTGTAGCTTTGAGGGATGTAAAATATGCTAAGATTTGTCCCATAGGAACTTGGAAGCAAGTCAGATGACTGGTAGTGACTGGAACAAAACAGAAGTAGAACAGGTATTTCCAACTGAGACAGCACATTACATACTGGTGTAATTTTCTACTACCTTCAGGATAGAACAATGGATATTATTTTAATCAGTAATAGGGAAAGGTCCAATGTTTCATTTTTCTCATGGCTAGTCTCTTTTCATCCTTGATTATTATTATTATTTGTCTTTGCTACTGAAAGGAGACTCAAAACTCTCTGTAAACAATAATAATAATAATAATAATAATAATAATAATAATAATAATAATAATAATAATAATAATAATAATAATAATAAAGCTTATATGACAAGGCAAAGTATTACACGGCCAGTACATTAAAAAGGCAGCAAAGAAGATAACAAGATCTAGCAATGGCTAAGAGGAAGAAAATTGAAGAAAGAGGCTGCAAGGAGTGGGGGCACTAATTCTGGGTGCACAAGACCAAGCCTTAAAAACAAATTCATACAAAGTCAGAATTGAGAAGACAGCAACATACAGCAAATGTCTGCTCTGCAAAGAAGCTGAAGAAACAGTGGACCACTTAGTTAACTGCTGCAAGAAGATTGCACAGATTGACTATAAGCAACAGCATGACAAAGTAACAGCAATGTTGCATTGAAGATCTGCAAAAAAATACCAATTGCCTATAAACAAGAATTGGTGAGTCCATAAAATAGACAAAGTAGTAGAAAATGAAGAAGCTGTAATGCTCTGGAACTTTATAATTCAAACTAGCAAGCACCTAACATGTACTACTCCATGTATCACTTCTTTTTCCAAGAAAAAAATCCAAACCAGGCACTTTCTCTCTTCATTCTCCTCAGAAAGAACAAAGCCCTTTGACTAAAAAGGAAGAAACAAAGAATAACCGAGTGTCTAGAACAGCAAAAAGCAGCAGAATAAGGCTGCCTGCAATGAAACTTGTTTCAAAAAAACAGCTAGCACATGTATTAAAAAATGCTAGTACTGTAATATAAAATGCATGCACCACCTCACCGCAAGGAACAAGCCAAGTAATATACACCACAGCTGCAGTTATAACTGAATACTTTTGTATGCAATCAACAAACAAGATAAAAAGCCAAACAGTGAAATGGAAGATCAGACTAGAAAATAAGATTAGGAAATTAAGATCAGATGCAAGTAGGTTAGAAAAGATGAAAGAAAATAAGTTAAAGAAAAGAATATCTGATGAAAATATCACCAAAAATAAGAAAGATTAAGGAAATATTGGAAATAATAAAGAAGCAAATAACAACTATAGCCAAGATCATTGGCAACTATGAAGCACACTATTGGTAGAATCTCTAATGTCAGACAAATCAGAAAGTTCTACCAATCCAACAATGGAGATACTGCAGTGAACTACCATATTTTTCAGAGTATAAGACACACTAAAAGAGGCTAAAAATGTGGGTATGTCTTATACTCCAAATGTAGCTTTTTCAAAGCTTTTTTTCAATCCTAATGCGCTAATGAGTGAAGTGATCTTCTGTGCTTTGCCTGCTTTTCTCATTGTTGCTCCCTCCAAAGATCAACTGTGCTTTAAAAGCTGTTTTTCAGCCCTAATGAGGCACTACCGAGTGAAGTGATCTTCCGGGCTTCCCCTGCTTTTCTCATTGCTTCTCTCTCTGATGATTAGCTGTGCTTTAGAAGCTGTTTTTTTATCCACAACCGGTGAATAAAAACCGTGCACGTGCTCAAAACCAACAAACATACTGTATGTGCTGAAGCTGATCAGACTAAGGACACTAGCCAGATGAATACCTGGTAGACGGAATTTTTTTTCCTATTTTCCTCCCCCAAAACTAAGGTGTGTCTTATACTCTGAAAAATATGGTAGTCAACACCTGACAAAGAAGAAGCATTGCAGTTCTGGGTTCAGCTATGGAACAACTGGAAGAAATAAAAGAATGTAACTTGAATAAAGGTGGTTAATAAGAATAAAAAAATAAGCTAAAGTGAAATAACATAGTAATAGCTGAAATGGTGAAGGAAAGACAAAGAAAATCAATTATTAGTCAGCACCAGGTGATGAACTGTATTGTTTCTGATTGAAACATCTGACCAGTCTACATATACTCATTGCCAAGCAATTTAACAACACCCTACAAGGAGGTGGAGTTGAAGATTTGTTAACACATCATGAAACCTACTTGGTAATGAAAATCCCCAAAAAAAGAGGCTAATTACCTGCTTATCAACAAATTTCTAATTGCTATCTGGTATGATAGCTGAACACCATCTAGTTGAAGACAAGTTATTTCCACCTGAGCAAAAAGGAAACTGATCAAACATCAGAGGAATAAAAGATCAGCTCTTAGTTGACAACATGATTTTGGAAAACTTCAGGAGAAGAAAGACTATATAAATGTAGCATCGATTGATTACAAAGAAGGTACTTGGTTCCTTGCTACATGATTGGATAATCAAGTGCCTAGAAATAACAGTAGTCAGTATAAACATCAGAAGCTTTGTGCAAAGATCAATGGCAAAAAATAAGACACAGTTACTGATCAATGATGATGGACTGGAAGAGGTTAATATCAAGAGAGAAATATTTCAAGGAGACTCACTATCACCACTACTGTTTGTCATTGCAATGATTCCTCTGTCAACAATACTGAACAAGTCAGGCCATGGCAATCAACTTTCAAAAACATCTGACAGGCTATCCTTTCTCCTTTACATTGACAATCTGAAGTTGTTTGGAAAAACACCATCTGAAATAGAATTGCTCCTGTCCATATATACAACCAAGGTATTGCAATGGAGTTTGGACTGCACAAATGCAAACTCTTCGTCATCAACTGGAGAAAAAGAGTGAAAAATGAAGGAATCAAGATGCCCTGTAGAAATACAGTAATATCAACAGCTTGGATGAGGACATTCACTACAAATACCTGGACACCCTTCAAGCTGATAATATAAGGTACACTAATCAAGACGGTTAGAAATGAATACATAGAGTGAAGAAAATATTAAAGTCCACATTCAGTGGAAGAAATACAATCTGTGCAATTTCAGCCCTTAAAACACAGTAGGAATAGTGGGCTGTACTCAAGCAGAATTAAAAGTCCTGGCTAGGAAGACCAGAAAAATAATGACAATGAATTGTGCCCTTCAACCACACAACAATGTCCATGGATTCTACTTACCAAAGAAAATAGGTGGGTGTGGGATTTTGCAAGTACACCAGACAGCCAAAGAATAAAAAAGGATATTGGAAGAATATTTGAAGGACAATGAATAAGATGCACTGAAGTGAGTGTACCATGAAGGCTTGCTGACTGGTGTACAAGAAATACCAAATGAAGAACAAAAAACAGACATGACAAGGAAAAGCATTACATAGCCAGTACATGAAAAATAGTAGGCAAAGCAGATAACAACAAGACCTGGCTCAGAGCAGGAAAATTGAAGAAAGAGACAGAGGAGCTAATTCTGGCCGCATAAGACCAAGCCTCAAGAACAAATGCACAAAAAGAAGGCAGCAACAGACAGCAAATACCATATCTGCAAAGAGGCTGACCATCTAATGAGCCACCTAGTAAGGTGCTGCAAGAAAGTCACTTAGACTGACTGCAAACTATGGCATGGCAAAGTGGCAACACAAGTTTATTTGAATATGTGTCAAAAATAAAAAAATTGCCTGCAAGCAAAAAAAAAACTGGTGAGACTACAAAATATAGTAGAAGAAAATTAAGAAGAAGTGTTCTGGGACTTTGAACATTTGAAACCATCAGCATTTACAAAAATCACCACTAGTCAATTGGAAAAGACAGCTTTACTTGGAACAACTTAGATCCTGCGATGATATCTTTAACAATAAGATCTGCCTATCTCAGGTCCTTGGGAAGGTTCAATAGGTGGATAAAAAATGTCAAATCCAGTCTCAACATCTGGCTGATTTAATTCATATTTCTTTCCCTCTCCATCAAATTGCACGAAGACAAATATTTGTTGTTTTTAGAAGCCTTCCTCAGGCATTCTTCTCCTGAGTAGACTGGGCACATGGGTAGAACAACAAAGTTTTCTCATTAACGTAGCATCTGAGCTTAACTATTGTCCTGTGCACGTTTTCCTTACATTATGAACAGATATACACGAATCAAGCCTGTGAAACGCACACAAAATATATTTCTAGCAAAGATTTCCATAAAGCTGTTAAAATTAAATAGAGAACCTGTGATACATTCTCTTCTGGGATTGCAGAGTTTATATAGAAATAGAGAAACAAGATTGCTAATGTCAGCACTAAAGTCTATGGATTCAGAAAAAAAAACCTTCATTATTTTGGTGGTACGGGTTGCCAGCAGCTCCACCCTAATTTCCTATAATGTGTATATACATGCATACATACACACACACCATACTTATGTAAATTTTATATATACATGCATACACATATATATATATATATTTGTGTGTGCATATATAATCACCTGGACATGTGTTTTCAATGCATGAACATCAGATAACCTACTTTGGCTGTTCATCTATCTGGCTAAAATGTCTCTAAGAGAGAAGTAACAAATACGTTTTCTAGAAGGTATAAGAGTGCAAAAAAGCATAACTGGCAATTTGCATTAATTGACACCATTTGGGTGAAAAACAGATCCCACTGATTCCATTCAACTCTCAAAGGGTTAGGCATATAGCATTATAATTGTGCATTGTCGGCTGTGATTTTAAAGGCCTCATGATGCCTCTGGAAGAAAAAAAGGGAGTGGGTATTAAGAATGGGCTTGCATGACTTAGAATTGTACTGTTAAAGTTACTTGATCCTAAACCTTTTCAGTGCATAAATGAGAAACTGCATGACATTATTCTGAGCTTCCTAAAACAAAAGTATATGAGTATCAGTGCATTCCATAGCAATAAACCTGAATTTGCCAGTTGTAGTTAATTCCACATTTCTGAGAAGCGTACTGATTTTCAGGTTCCTGCTTCTCTCCTTCGGCTAAGAAATGAAGAAGACCACTGCCCCTAGAGTCAGACACAACTGCATAGGGCAGTGGGTTTCAACCTTCCTAATGCCATGACCCTTTAATACAGTTCCCCATGTTGTGATGACCCACAACCATAAAATTATTTTATGTTTTCCGTATTTTTCCCAAATATAGGTGTTTTCCAATGGCCTTAGCCCTGTGAAAGGGTTGTTTGACCCCCAAAGGGGTCCCGACCCACAGGTTGAGAACCACTGGCATAGGGGAATCCTTTACTGTTTTGCTTCTCACTAGCAAAATCCTGGAGGATAGTGGCAAAGAGCAGAATAGCAACAACATTGCTGCAGTGTTGTGGCATAAGCTCCACCCCTTTTAGATATGCTTTATGACATCACTTCTACAGACATCTATGCTTCTCAAATGTACACATTAGCTTGCCAGTTGGTATACTGTAACAATCTGAAGTAATACAACAAAGGAATGTAATTAGCTCTAAGTGTTACCAACAAACACGTACAATATGTACAATATATTTAAAAGGTACAGGATAAAGAAATTTTCTACATTTCATAACTGTACATATTTGTCATTTCTACCTTTGAAGAAGTAACCACTTTTTCCTAGTTACAACCCTGTGAAGTTGCAAACAGAAGTAAGTGCCAAAAGAAGTAACTTATAAAAACGTTGGCAGCATCAGACGACATATAAAAGAGACACTGTGCCAAATATCTGAAATGAGATGAAAGTTTGCCAATTCTAGGACTGAATAAAGATTTCAGATGCTGTCAGAAAGTTGCCAATTCTACTCACTCAGTACAAGAATACAAGTCATTCATGTTTTTTTCTGCCTTATAAAATGGAATACTATTGTATTGTATGTTTACTATTCTGAATACTTTCTAGAATATCTTTAACTATTTCTTATATGACCACCTATCTTATGCAAAATAAGGCAAATCACACTTAACATTAAACAAAAACAAACAAACAGAATAAATAAAAGAGTCCAAAATGAACAAGAACACCAAATATCCTAATCACAAGGCGACAGCATCATATAAATTCTCCAGATTCTTCCAGTTACTGGGTTCACTTTTATCATAGCTCAAAGCCTGCACAAAAAGCCAGGTCTTCACAATCTTCCAGAAGTCCAAGACTTTTCCTAAAGGTGATCATAAGGCAGCACTTCATGCATGGCATATAAGACAATCAAACTTTACAATATGATGTAGAGTAAAACAATACAATGGTAATCATATAAGGACGTGTTCTTTTCTACCCGCAGAGTATATAGCAATTTCAATCTGTTGTCAGAAGAATATTCACTCAGCAGTCTTTTACTATTTCTGTTCTTCATCTGTATGATTTCTATTGGACAATCTCTTCAACTTTATATTATGGGATACTGTAGACTTCTTTGGGGGAGGGGGCTTTAAAAATCATTTAGTAGATTTATATCACTGCCTATCTCTGATATATTTCCAAAGCCTTGACATCGATCATTCCAGTTTGCAGACAGTTTAATTCTGGTTGCATTTCTAAGCTTGCATTTTTGACAAAAGCAGCCAAATATCTGCCCTATCACAAGATGAGCTATGTTGGCTTTCTAGAACAGATCATCAGTTCTTCTTGGTTTTCATTCCTGAACCACCATATTATGACATTTCTAGGTGCTAATATCTGGTTTGGCTTTTCTCCCACTGGCTGGGCGAAGAGTTTGATCACCTGACTGAGCAATTATTTCTCAATCATTTCCCAATTATCTGCCCCCCTCCACTGCAAGCCAGGGGTAGGGGTAACAAGGTCTACAAGTCATGGGGGTTATGGCACTGCCTTTGCAGCTCCATCCTTTTTGTGCATACATCAATATGATATGCACATACAAAAGGGTGTGTCTTTGATCATGTTGCCGTGACCCCCGTCTTGACCTTTTTATGCCACACCAAGGTCACCATTGGGCAGTTCTACAATCAAATGCAATTGGGAAACAGCAAAAGATGGAAACAGATGAATTATTAGTCCTGATGATGTGTTGACTGCACAATTCATGTATATAGAATTAGAACAAATTGGGAATATGATGTATGACAGGAAGAAAAGAAAGACTTCACATGCAAAAACCATCATAAAGCCCCACAAAAATATAGTCAAGGGTTAATTCCAACAATTAATTATATAAATTAAATGATTTTAGGTCAGTGGAATCCAATTAAGCAAGAAGCTTCTCAGGAAAAGAAAAGTGAGACTCTCATTTAGGACAGTGCATCTATAAATTCACTAAATCATTTCTGCTTCTTTCTTTCTACCTTTACATACAAACATGGGAGAGAAACCCTGTGCTGTTTTCAGTGTTGCACTAGGGCACAGTTTCTCCAGCTGGGTGCTTAACCTATATCCTATGGTGCCTCATTTATTCTGACATTCAAGTCAAATGATTAAGTAACCTAGTCATTAGGCCTCAATCTTTTTCATATGCTAGCCATCGTACATCTTTCCCTGACCATGTAAGTTGTGGAAAAGAAGAACCTAGGTTTTGTCCAGTCCTTGGGAGTGGTGGGAGTCCATTTTATGCCCCTAGTAGTGTATGGATTGGTTTAGAACTCAGAACCCTTTTTTAATGATGCAAGAATTATTAAAGCAATTGTTCATTTATCAATAATCAGACCAAAGGCTGGTGAACTGTATTTATCTGTTATCATTATTTATTTATTTGCAACTGGGGAAGAAGAGAAATTTATGCAATGGTATAATTAGACACATCTTGCCTTTTAAAGCAGAAACTATTTACACCTTGAAATTAATGAATAATGCATGATTTACAGGGCTGATAACAGCTAATTAGATGGACCAGAAAAAAGAAATCTGAAAAAGGGGCTGAGAACCCAAGCCTCACATATAGTGTGTGGGCATCTTAAAAATGCTTATAAAGTTGACATTAACTATTTCTGGGTCATGAAGATGATTAAGAGAAATGTGGGTGTCATATATAGAATGCATACATAGAAACCAATCTAAGCAAGAAACTGTTCCCCTAGATTGGCTAGTTTATTATAGAAGTTCAAAACACAATTGGCAGACGCCCACAGTGGACATGATTGCCCTTTCATGCGTCTGCTATTGATTTTGGTAAGATGCCAGAGTTAAAATGATGCCTTGAGCTCATTGGTTGACAAGTTCCTGTCTGGAATCTATATATGGCAATAAATGCCAACCTATCTGCTGAAGTTCTAAGAATTTGCTATGAACATGGATAGTCAAAAAGTACACCATTCCATGAACAGAGGCAAAATTGGGTGGGGGGGGTGGGATTTTATCAAATCTATCATGGCAAGAAATGCCAACCTATCTGCTGAAGTTCTAAGAATTTGCTATGAACACGGATAGTCAAAAAGTCCATGAACAGAGGCAAAATTGGGTTGGGGGTGGGATTTTATCAAATCTATAATGGCAAGAAATGCCAACCTATCTGCTGAAGTTCTAAGAATTTGCTATGAACACGGATAGTCAAAAAGTACACCATTCCATGAACAGAGGCAAAATTGGGTGGTGGGGGGTGGGATTTTATCAAATCTATCATGGCAAGAAATGCCAACCTATCTGCTGAAGTTCTAAGAATTTGCTATGAACACGGATAGTCAAAAAGTCCATGAACAGAGGCAAAATTGGGTTGGGGGTGGGATTTTATCAAACTGGGCAGGATTCAACAAATGGAGTTTGAAAAGAAGTGTAACTATCAACATTCCCAAAGTGTTGTATAAGCACAATAGTTCACCTACAGAGTCTCATTAGCCCTAGGCATATTTCAAAGAGATATGGAAAAATATTTAAAGGGAAATCCATGAGTTAGTTAGTAGTAAGGATTAATGGCATCATGGGCAAAAGGTTATGAGTAATAACTTTCCACAGTAAAGAAAGTGCTTTGAAGACTGGAAGAGGGTTTTTTTTTTATTTAACAGGCCAGAAGTACAGTTCTTAAGAAACAAAACTGATAAAGAGGAGTATGTTGAGTGACAAAGTTGCACCTAGTAAAAAAAAAAAGTTCATTGACACAAAATCCCATGGTTAATATTTACTAGGGTTGTTAAATTGTTGTCATTTGGGGCAAATCTTTCAATCCTTTGAGAACCTTTGGACTACATGCTTTAAAAAAAGCTAGCATGGCAATGAGATGAGGCACAAGGAAAGGCTTTCTGTGATTATAAAAGGCTCCTCAAATTCTCAGAATTCATGCTTCACTTTGATTTTAGCAAAGAGGTAATCACATTTCTGCACTCAAACTCCACAGAAAGCATTTCTATGAAGAGGTTTTATGGTTGGAGTGGAAAATATTCTTGCAAAGAAATGAAGATGGGAAGGCAGAGTCTGTTCTGACCAAGGATTTGTATGGAATCTTACATGGGTGATCACAAAAGAATTATGAAGCTGAGTATCACTTTTTTTTAATCCAATGGACCAAACCACATGAAGATAATTTTATATTGTAGGGCATGTGGGTGGTAGACCCTCCTCAAGATATCAGAGATTCTCACTGCAATTATAGGAAGAATATTCTGGAATTTAGCATAGTCCTATGTGGCAGCCAAGTCTGGAAGGAAACTTGGGCAGGATGGTCAAGTATTCCCCATTGATTTGGAGAGTAATAATTTATCTTTTGATTGAGTTACCAAAATATCTAGATGATTATGCATCTAGATAAAAGTCTTGTTATGTGTCAGATAAAATTCCACATTCTTCTCAGCAGGTAGCTAGCACTTTCCTAACTGTTTGTATATAAGAGCTCTAGTGATAATAACATGGGAAAACTATACTATATGTTACAGAAGACTGTAATAAAGACTGCTAGACTAATCAACCCAAATGTTGAAGCTTGAGGGAACAGAGCATGATTGTTGACCCAATTGTACAACCCATTTGATATTTGGGGTTGAGCTACTAAATGGTACAAGCTCTCTGATACCTTTGATTTGCAGAAAGTCCATTGCAAGATATGTTAGGTCTATAGGTCATGGAGTTTAACTGGGAACAAGGAATGAGCTCTCTAAAAGTAACAGATTCAAATGCAGATGATTTCTGCAGTAAGTTTTTCTATTCTATATTCAAGGTTGACTCAGCCTTCCATCCTTCTGAGGTCGGTAAAATGAGGACCAAGATTGTTGGGGGTAATATGCTGACTCTGTAAACCACTTAGAGAATAATGTAAACCACTGTGAAGCCAGTGATGGGATTCAACTGGTGTAACAACCAGTTCGCTTCATGCGCCACACACATTATATTTGAAATCAGCACTAAATCTTACCTCTTCCTGCAGTCTCGGTGAGTAGAGTAAAACAGCTGAGATGCAGCAATCTGCTGTGCCGCGCCAATCAGCTGGGCTTCAAATAAAGGAAATATAGGATGGAATAGAGCAGGGGCGGATGGGTGTGGCCAACTAATTGCTGGAACTAGTGGTTCATCCAAACCGGTCTGAAATGGTTGAATCCCACCCCTCTGTGAAGCGGTATATAAGTCTAGGTGCTATTGCTATACAGGACAGAAGAAAGTGACCTAAATGTCCAAATCACTAATGCCATTCTAAGGTTGGAAGACACATATCTCAGTCAACAAACTATTACACACTTAATTATATTTATGCAGAATATATATGTTTGATTAGTGACTCATTTTTAGCTATCAAACAAGACCCAAAGCACCTACTTACAGGATACATTTCATAGCACAATAACCATTAGAATGGCAGTGTAAGAAAAACAGATAGAATATAAAAGGCACACTAATAATATATGAAATAATTATCTAATTGTGGCTGTCAGGTATGTATCATTAAGAAAGTGCCATTTCAATGGTTCCATACAATTCAATTTCTTCTATGCCAGAAGTGCATAATTTTGTTAAATGAACATATCCTTTGAAAGTCTGGGCAAGAATGGGTCAGAGTTGAAGTACAGAGCCCTGGTGGCACAATGATTAGAATGCAGTATTGTCAGAAAAGAGACAACATAGTCCACAGCTAGATAGTGGATATGGTAAGAGGTTCCGAAAAGACCCTTCCTGTTTCTCAGGCTGTAAAGGAGACCGGGGGTGTGAAGATGAATTGTACTTTCATACTTGAGACATTGATGTCAGTCCTATGGGGTAAACCAGATAGGAATCACAACCAGATGAGCTACTTCTACTTTATTGTAAAGTTACATTGAGAGAATCCTTTTAGAAATTCACATCTTTCCCTCTCCCTTAATAATACAGCACTTCATAATATACTGTCTGAAGTGAATCATGTAACTCTGCTGAATGATCTACTTCCATGATGGCTTCTAATTCTGGCTTTAAATGTTACTTCAGATTTTAAAAAAAATCATTTTGCTGTTATAAAAAGATTGCCAATGTTACTTGTTTGTATTGATTCCATTGGCATTACTTGGCCAGGATGAACAGGCAAGGCTGTAGAGTATTTTTTTTCCGCTGGGAGCCAAGCTTATTTGGCTTTCCTTGGATAATATCTCACCATGAGATTATATTCGCTTTTCTAGTCCTGATCCTGACATTAAGCAAGGCTTGCTGCTGTACTTGATAGGAACAGGATAATGGTTTAGATAACCCTTGACTCTGTTCCTATAGAATATTGTTAAGCCTTATGCCTAATGTAAGTTGCTGGTAAAATAAAAGGCTAATAGTTTAGAAATAGTAGGAAGGGGAAACATCTTTCACCGATCTGTGAAAGACAGCATTTTTGGCAATCCAATCTCTGGTGATTTATGAGTCTTCAAGGCTTCTGAATATCAAATCATCTGCATTTTTATGAGTCAGAGCCTTTTGCTGGTTTGCAATAAATACCAACAGTTATCCAGCAGCCCATTGGCTCATTTCAAGTAGCAGTGCAGCTGCTGAAGCTGAGGTCTTTACCCATATTCTCACAAGCTTTCTTACACACACACACACACACACACACACACACACAATATCACACCTGTTAAATATTTTCCTTTGCTTGGTATTTAATTTAGGCTCTAATAATACAATTATTAAATGCATAATGCATAATGAACTAAATGGTAGTAAGATGCAAATTAGGCTGCTTTCAACACTTCCAACACTCTGATGCAAATGTGGGCAGAGCTGGTAAATGATACAACCCCCACCCCAGAATTCAATATGTTAATTTACAAATGCTAATAGGAAAGCATTTTAGAAAACTGAATACTTCCAGCATCATTCTTCATTGTCTGGCTAGTTTGGAACTGCTGGGTATTATAGTTTGGCAAGTGGAAGGCAAAGGTTCCCCATCTTACTTGGGCTATTGGATCAAAGTCTTGTTTTGGTCAAGAGATGGATCTCTTCTGCAATATATCTGGGTATCATTGAAATGAAATAATAGAATAAATAAACTATTTCTAACCTCTTTCATCCTTTCCCACCTAACCCTTTTTTTAAAGCACTCTGTTTAATTTGAGCATATGTACAAACAAATGGCAACTTAGGAATTGGCCAGGAGTGACCCAATAAGCTTTGAGAGACATAAATGGGATAGGAGCAGTGGCCATGCAGCCATACTTCAGGATAGAGGTGCACAACATCCATGAGTTTGGTGGATGTACCAGCCCAGAGCCCATTTTAGGGTGGTAGTTCAGATGTTTTCAGAGGTAAATAACCATGGTATCATTCTTTGGAAAGAGGTCAAAGCTGGAGTGTCCTCTCCAGCATGAGGCCTGGGTAGATTAATATGGAGGATAGATTGTTACCCAATCAGCAGATCTCCTCTCTCCACATCGCTGAAATAGTCCAATGGAATGGCAGAGCCAATACGATTGGTTCCAGCTGCGTCGCAGGAGTAACCAGAACGTAGTTGTACACAGTTATGCACTGCTTCTGGCACTCCAGCTCTGGATTTTGCCTCAGGGTTGACTCCTGAAGTCTTTTCCAGTAGTGGATATAGCCACAAGGCAGTGTGTGTGTGTGGGGGGGGGTAATCAGAGTTTCCCTTCTCCTAGAAGATGGTTCTGCCGCTTTATCTGCCATTGGGGCATGAAGCCCTCTTCTGCCTTCAAAACCATTGACCATCTTCTCCTGTAACCCTGGAAAGGGGCCCTTATGAGGTGCTACCAGCCGGGCCAGCTGGACCAAAGTTTTTTAAGGAGGTGTTACTCCTCCATCATTCAACCTTTGTCCTGGTTTGTGACAGGCAGAGCCTGACTTCCCAAACATTGGGCCCAGGATGGGGGGTTTATAGGTACTTCTACTAACTGCTTAAGATACCCTTTTGAGGCATATCCCCCAGCAATTAAAATAACTTTATCTCATTGAGCAAATTAACTGACATGTAATTTCCACTGCTTTCAATTACATTTATAGCCAGGAAAATGTGTATAGATCCCTCCTTATCTGTCAAATTCACTGTACAGGAAGGAATCGTAACACAATCAAGACCAACAGTGGATAAGATAACTCAGGTTTAAATTGTGGGGTTCTTGGTGTTTTGGGAAGTTGCTTTTCCTATGGCAAATGCCTCATCAGATATATGGATAGTGAGATTGGTGGTATATAAATTAAATAAAAAAAACCATCATTGCATGGGGGAGTTAAGTTTATTGGCTTTTTATATGAGGTAATTTATAAACCTTGATAGGGGTGTTATTTCTTTGTTGATTGCTGCATCTACGTTGAACCTTTAAAGCAATACTCCTTTTGATTCACCTTTCTCTGCAGGAATGCTCTTCAAACGTTATCTGTTGGGATTTATGGATTCTAAATTAAATTAATAAATTGGAGAATTTCTAATGCTAAACAGTTTCACATGCCTTAGAATGTAGAATGTATAAAAACATACAACATTTAACAAACAAAACAACACATTTCCAAAGTTATCTTGTCAACCACTGTTCTAGCAACCTGTTCCCAAACCTATCTAACACAGAAAAATATTTGAAAAAAAGAGAAAAAAGCTGTCTTTCTGGGATAAAAATGTAATATAATAGTAAAATTAGTAGTCTTACCTTCTTATTTTTCATGGTTTACCAATTGACCAGACAAAGATTTCTCAAAGATTTAAATCTGAGATACATTTTGGGATTAATTGGACACACAATATTTCTTATCTAAATAGCAACAGTAAGCTATGTTCTTGGGGGAGGGAGAATTTCTCATCCTCAGATCCATAATATTTTAAATTTAAGATTGAAATGCTGCAAAGCATATGTTCTATTAATACATCAAATTATGGTTCATGTCTGAAAGGATGTGAGGAGGCATTCTAAACCTCAAGGCAAAAGCACAACATAAATGCAAACTTTTGGCATGCTAGGCAAGTCTAATGAGGATGTTCAAACCATAGAGCCACCACAACTGAGCTGCAAAAATCTGGAAAATCTCTAGATGGCCAGCAATGGGATGTAGCAAAATCTATATATTTGCTGCCATCCAGTGGTCATCTAGATGGTTGCACTCAAATGTGGTGAGCTAGACATTGAACTATGCCTTGGATGAGGGTTCCCCAATCTCTGGGCTGTATCCCACTACTGGGCCATGAGCCATTCGAAACCGGGCCACAGAAACAGCAGGAGAGCCTGTGTGCATCCCCCTTGCACAAGCAGCGGGTGAGCACATGCACACATGTTCCATTTGTGCAAGCAGCATGTGTGCATGCCTGCTGCTCATGCAAATGGAGCTGTGAATGTGTACTTGCCTGCCATTCACACGGAACCATCTCCTCTTTCCCTCCCCGCTGAGCCACAAAGCCGGAAAGGTTGGGGAACTCTGTCTTGAACCATTGAAATATCCTGATGGCTTGCCATGTAATTTACTTGTTATGACAATTCTGAGGAGATTTGTGACTTAGGGGACACGCTGAAAGCTAGAATATATTTACAGGGAAAAGTTAGAGAATTTGTGAGGAAACTGTATATTTGCACTTATCTATAGTATAGTGCTGTAAAGTTCAGGATTCTCTTTTGAAGATACAAAGGATGTTGACTGCCATATAAAATATTCCACATATAAATATTCAAATAGTGTTTGTTACATTGTTTTAATACTTTTAACCTCATCCAATGATATTTTGCCTTTAATAAGTGAAGTCCACAGAGGGGTAGAAAGGCTCCTGAAAGCACCATCAGATAGACCTAACTGTGTTTCAGAAGGCAGTGAAGAGATAGCTCTTCCCCAGGTATTGGGGCCCAGAGGTTCATGGAGTTCTGTCAAGGATGGGCCTCTGTTTGATATTACAGGTAATCCTGGTTTAGCCACTGCCTCAATATTTCAGAGGCTCTCGCATAGAAAGGGACAACCTACCCTCCAAAGCACCTGAGAGCAGCACAAGAAGTAACAGAGGAAAACTTATCAATAAGAGATCCAACCCAGGATAAATTTCCTGACAGAGAGAACAGTTAATCAGCGGGATGTCTTGCCTTCAGAAGTTGTGGATGTTCCAACATTGAAGATTTTAAAGAAGAGACTGAACAGCCATTTGTCCAGAATGGCATAGGGCTGTGGTGGTGAATCTATGGCATGCGTGCCGGAAGCAGCACACAGAGCCATCCCGTGTGGGATGCATGGCTTTGCTAGTTCCTCTTCCGCATTCATGTTCACACATGCGCCGGTCATCTGGCCTTCACATGGGTGGGAGCTCTGAAACCTGGAAAAGAAGCATTCCGGCACGCATGAATGCACTGGCACCTACATTTCCAGGTTTCCATCACACACTTGCGCAACGGCCAGCTGTTTGTCGGGCAACTGCCCATGCCGGAAACCAGGTTTTGGCACTCCCATGTGCACGCAAAGGCCAGCAAGGCCACGTGGCCAGGCTGCGTGCCATTTCCAGCACGCAGGTCAGCACGTGGTGACATAAAAGGTTAGCCATCACTGGTATAGGGTATCCTCTTGGGCAGAGGATAGGACTACAAGATCTCCAAGACCACTTCTGATAGGCACATAGATTTTTAAATTAATGCACTTGCCTGTGTTAAGTAATCAATGAAATGAATGATAGCATACCAAAGAATCAAGGAAACCCTTGGCCATATACGTAGCAACAAAAGGCAAGTCTCTGACCACAAGCCATATGTATTGGCTCAAAAGAGTAATGTGGTTTGGATTAGTTTCCATTTGGGTATTTAATTTTTAGCAGTGCCCTGATACTCATATTCTAAAAACCCAAATATAGTCTCATTGTTCTTCCAACACTCAGACATACTGAGTGAGGGAAATGCAAGGAGAACCTCTACTATATCTTTCAACTTGCTTATCTGTCTCAAGGGCGTGCAATTCCAATTGAAATTGTTTGGGAGGGAAGAAGTTGCAGGATCCACCTGAACCCTCATAGAGTTATAAACCACTTTGTTCCCACTGGAAATGAGATGTTTGGGACTTCAGGCAAAGCTTTTTGGAAAATTGACCTGATTGGGGGAGAATGGTACTGATGGAGTGTCACACCAAAGGGATGGGAGGAGTGGGTGTATGGAAATATTAGGAAGGCAAGAAAAAATCATTCCTTGCTCTTTTCTCCTCTCAAAGAAGGAAGTTTCTTGATTCAGTCAGAGAAGATTCACTCTGTAACTATATACCAGGGGTGAAATTCAGCAGGTTCTGACAGGTTCTGGAGAACCGGTAGCGGAAATTTTGAGTAGTTCGGAGAACTGGCAAATATCACCTCTGGCTGGCCCCAGGAATGGGGAGGGAATGGGGATTTTGCAGTATTCTTCCCCTGCCATGCCCACCAGGCCATGCCCAAAGAACCATTAGTAAAAAAAAGTGAATTTCACCACTGCTATATACAGAATATTCACTCAATAATTCTCATGCAATAAGTCTTTCACCAATCAAATTTTAGATTCAATTTTAGAAAGGAAAGTGTCTAAAAAGGAAAGGTGTTTTGTTTTCCTTTGTTACACAGCATCTTCAGCTGCATTTGGCTCTTTTCTCCTGGTGGTATACTTACTTTCTGCTGCAACTATAATCTATGGTTAGAATTGCTCCTTCCACTTAACGGAATAATAACAGAGTTGGAAGGGGCCTTGTAGGTTATCTCATCCAACTCCACCCAACCATTTCTGACAAGTGGCAGTCCAGTCTCTTCTTGAAAGCCACCAGTGATAAAGCACTCACAATTTCTGAAGGCAACCTGTTCCATTGGTTGATTGTTCTCACTGTCAGAAAATTTCTCCTTATTTTGGATTGAATCTCTCCTTGATCAGTTTCCATCCATTATTCCTTGTCTGGCTTTCAGGTGCTTTGGAAAGTAGGTTGACCCCTCCCTCTCTGTGGCAATATCCTCAAATGTTGGAACACGACATGCTATCATGTCTCCAAAGTGAAAGGATGCAATCCTCTCAAAGGTTCTGGACACCAGATACTTTGTTGTCTTACTGGACACTTGCTTTTTAATGCCACCCAAAGCGCCTGTAAGTAATCTAGTAACACCAGTGAAATTAATTCCAATTCCTGTGAGGTATGAGTGCAAGAGTGCAAAGGCATGAGGTAAGTCTTCCACACACGGATGAAGCTGAGAGGATTCCTAACATTATTGCTTGGAGCAAATTAATCTTGTATAAACATTCCTCTTGGTTCTCAGTTGAAAATCTGTATCTTTTGCAGCAGCATTCCATTTCATAGACTTTTTTCATAGCAGCACCGTATGGTTTACGAAATCAAAAATCTACACTATATTAATTAATTGGCTTTCCCAGAATGTTACAATGAAGTAGATCTAGAGGGGGAAAAAATACAAGCGTCAATCTGTTTGCTAATATATTACATGTCAGGAAAGCAAAGCCTTATAGATACAAATATATATACATTTAAAAATGTGTACTCGATGCCAAGAAAAATCTCAGAAGTTTGGTTTCACACCACCTAACAAATCTCAGGAATTCCCAGAATAAACAATTGTGAAATGAAACAAATGTATGCACACAGTATGTGCTAGTTTGCAAAACATGTACATGTGCTGCAATGATTATGGTACAGGTCACAAAATGCCTGAGTGGAAAAATTTAATGATTTTTTGTCAGAGACACCATGCATTTAAATAGCAAAGACTTTACCTTACTGCTTAACTTGTGACCACTAATAAAAAAATTGCTATTAAGTTTATGCAGAAATACTATTGTATATAAGATCCATCTCAACCAATAAAACAGGATTTCCAATATTTCAATAACGTTGCCACTTTAGCCTGTGGAGGTTTGCTTAGAAATCCCACTGAGCTAAAAATATTTTAACTAATATAAGAAATTGTGTGCAATCTGCTAAAATCTATGCAGTTTTAATTTAATTTTACACATGCTAGCTATCGGTGGGTTTTAGCCAGTTCGCACCGGTATTCTAGAACCCATTCGTGAAATTTAGCATACCTTTTGGAACCCGTTCATCTGGTGGCACAGTACCAGAACGCTCCCTCCCGCCCGCCCCCCTCGCTTGCTCCCCCTGCCCATCCGGTCACCGCTCGCTCACCCCACCCGTCTGCACCATGCTTTCTCCACCCACCACTCACTGATTGGCTGGCTCACCAATAGCCCGGCCTCTGAGAGGCAGTGGTTTTTTTTTCTCACACGCCTTCTTTGTGTGCAAGAAAGCCCTCCCCCCATTGCCCAAATGTGTGAAAGAAGGAAGCTGTAGACTCATTTGCCCTTGGCTACACGACCTCCTTTCATTCTCTGTCTCCCTACTTCACTCATTCAGGCAGCAGAGAACAAAAGAAGGTCGCGTAGCTGAGGCAAAGGAGCCTGCAGCCTCCTTCATTCCTTCCTTCCCTCAGCACCCTTCAAAGCGCTGCCCCCACTCAGCTGCCGCTGCTGCCGCCACACGCCTCTGCACAACCGGCCTCCGGCTTAATTGGTAGCAAGCGATGGCAGTGTAGGGCGGCTGGCAGCGGTGGCTACTGCTTCTGGGCTAGCTATGGGTCACGCTACTCAGCAGGCAGCACTCCAACTCCCCCACTACCGCTGCCACTGCTGCCACCACTGCGCCACCTCAGCAGCCACACCTCTCACACACACAACTGAGGCAGGGAAGAAGATCAAGACGTGGAGCCAAACTCCCCCATTTCCCCTGCCCCACAGCTCGCCTCCTTGGGTGGGACCAGGGCGCCCGCAGGGTGAGTGGAGTTTGCGACCAACTTTAAAGTGAATGGGGCTCTTTGTGGCTAAATGGGACAGAGAACATAGAGGGATACAAGGGAACATGGAGGTAATCTAGTCCAACCCCTTCCCAAGGCAGGAGTCTTTCCTTGACATGAGGGAAATGGTGTGTGTGTGTGTGTATGAGAGAGAGAGAGAGAGAGAAGGAAAGAAAGAGAAAGAGAAAGAAAGAAAGTTAAAGAGAGAGTTATAAGAAAAAAGGGAGGGAGGGAGGGAGAGAGGGAGGGAACTTATGATCACAATTGAGCCCAAAATTTTGGTTGCTAAGCAAGAGCGTTGTTAAATGAGTTTCACCACATTTTCTAACTTGGCCATGCCCACTCCATCAGATGACCGCCAAGCCACTCCCACCCGGTCACATGACCACCAAGCCACTCCCACAAAGCAGGCCACACCTACAGAATAGGTTCTAAAAAAATTTGAAACACACCACTGCTAGCAATGCAACCAAGTAACATCCTGCAAGGAAGATATGCCTAAGTAAGCACTGTTCTTTTGATAACATCTTGAATATCAGTTGTTGGAAATAATTGGTGATACCAGGGACTGTTGTGTTTAACTGTTTTAACTTTCAGCTTTCTGGATTTTACCAATGTGAAGCATTTCATGAATGTTTTGATATACATCCAGATTTTAATTCACTAATGCACTCCCAAAGTATTTAGAAAAGGAGCCTGAATCAAGATCTTGGACATTAGATTTGGCCTTATGTCATGTCTTTCATAAGGGCAAAATCTCAAATGCCAAAGTCAGAACAGGTACAAGTTTATGCAAATGATGTCAGTTTATTAACCTGGCATTAAATTTGAGCAATTACCACCACTTGCTTAACAACTGCAAAGTAAAAGAGTTTACTTTGGGTATATGAGTATCATCTTATTGCTATGCAAAGCCAGTATTGTGTTTTGACTCTGTTATTTAATAAGTCTCTAGACAGGGAGCATGTTCCCAATTTCCTACAGTAAACAAAATGCTTACCTTTCTTTGATAGATATAAGTATTCCCACAACCACACGTTTAGAATTTCTGAATACTAAACTATAGGGGGGAGGAGGGAGGGACTTTATGGAAAGGGAATTATATTCATGATTCTTTAAGGGTAACAAAAAATATTCCCCTAATCAAAAACTGATACTGTGCCATCAAGTCACAAAAGAGACCTTAGAGACCACAGAGATAAATCAAAAGAGGATTCCCCTACAAAACAATTATATAGATAGTCATCATTTAGTGACTATTTTGTTTAGCGACTGCTCACTGTTATGATGGTAATAAAAAGTAACTTTAAAATCTTCTTAGGCCTGTAAAGCAAAGGAAAACTGAAAAAAGTTTTCATTAGTACAGTTGCGGTTTCACTAGTGACTACTTCGCTTAACAACCAAGTTGCTGATTTGAAATGTCTATACACCAATGCACAGAGTATGAGGAATAAACATGGTGAATTAGAAATTCAAGTAAATGAGGGCAGATACGATATTGTTGCTGTTACAGAAACTTGGTGGGATGAAACCCACAAATGGAACATACAGCTAGAAGGATTTAAATTATTTAAAAGAAATGGACCAAATAAAAGAGGAGGTGGAGTTGCACTATATAACAGAAATAACTACATCTCTACAGAAATAGAGCACAACAATGATTAGAACTATCTTGAATGCATTCTGGTCAATATTAAAGGGGGGGGATGACATTGCTATAGGTCTATACTACAGGCCACCCAATCAAGCAGAGGAAGTAGATGAACTTTTTGCTAGTCAACTAACTAAGGTATGTAAGAAGCACACCACAATAGTAATGGGGGATTTTAACTAACCTGACATCAACTCTGCACCAAGTGGAAGATCCAACAGGTTCCTAACAAACCTAACAGACAACTTTGTTTCCCAAAATGTAGAGAAGGGAACAAGGGGATCAGCCATATTGGACTTAATTCTTACTAACAGAGAGGAAATGATCGAAGGTATTGAAGTCACAGGAACCCTGGGGTCAAGTGACCATGCAATATTGGAATTCAACATTATGCAAACACAAGTAGTAGAACAAAGTCAAATTAGAGTCTTGGACTTTAAGAGAGCTAATTTCAATAAACTTAGAGAGCTTGGGAAGAATTCCATGGATGAAAATCCTCAAGGGGAAAACAACTCAAGAAGCTTGGGAAATTTTGAAAAATGAGATTACAAAAGACCAGTCTAGCACAATACCAATGAAGAAGACAAATAATAGCTCCCAAAAGAAATCAGCAAGGCTGCATAAAGAACTCTCTGACAAATTGAAAGACAAAAAAGGTAAGTATAAAAAGTGGAAAGAGGGGGACATAACTAAGGCAGAATATCAGCAAATAGTCCGAGCCTGTAAAGATGAAGTGAGGAAAGCTAAGACTCACAATGAAGAAAGGCTTGCCACAAAAGTAAAAAATAACACAAAAAAAAAGCTTCTTCCAACATGTTAAAAACAAGAAAAAAGTTAAGGAAACAATTGGTCCATTGCTGGGAGAAAGTGGCAACAAGGTGACAAGCAACAGGGAGAAAGCAGAACTATTGAACTCATTTTTTGCATCTGTCTTTACACAAAGGGATAAAACAGTCCAACCTATCAAAAACAGCACCACAAAAATCAGATTAGGAACACAAGTTGAAATAGGGAAGAAAATGATAAGTGAGCACCTCTCTACCCTAGACGGGTTCAAATCACCAGGACCGGATAGATTACACCCCAGGGTTCTGAAGGAACTGGCAGACGAGATCTCAGAACCACTGAACTATATCTTTCAAAGATCCTGGAGCACCGGGGAACTACCAGAGGACTGGAAAAGATCTGATGTGGTTCCCATTTTCAAAAAAGGAAAAAACTAGATCCAAAAAACTACAGACCTATCAGCCTGATCTCAATACCAGGAAAGATTCTGGAAAAGATAATCAAGCAACGAATTAGCAAACACCTAGAAGTAAACAAAGTAATAGCCAAAAGCCAACATGGGTTTGTCAAAAACAGATCATGCCAGACTAATCTTATTGCATTCTTTGACAAAGTGACAAAATTAGTGGACCAGAGGAATGCCGTCGATATAGTTTACTTGGACTTCAGTAAGGCATTTGATAAGGTATACCATAACCTACTACTAGATAAAGTAGAAGAATGTCGGCTAGACAGCATCACCACCAGATGGATTCGTAACTGGCTGACCAACCGCACTCAACGTGTAGTCCTCAATGGAATTGCATCTACATGGAGGGAAGTATGCAGTGGAGTACCCCAAGGCTCAGTTTTAGACCCAGTACTCTTCAACATCTTCATCAATGATTTGGATGAGGGAATAAATGGAGAACTCATCAAATTTGCAGGTGACACCAAGCTGGCAGGAATAGCCAACACTCCAGAAGATAGGCTCAAGATACAGAAGGATCTTGACAAACGTGAAAATTGGGCACTATCTAATAAAATGAAATTCAATGGTGAAAAGAATAAGGTTCTACATTTAGGCAAGAAAAACGAAATGCACAGGTACAGTATAGGTGGTACCTTGCTCAATAGTAGTAACTGTGAGATGGATCTTGGAGTCCTAATGGTCAACCACTTAAATATGAGCCAGCAGTGTGCAGCAGCTGCCAAAAAAGCCAACACAGTTCTTGGCTACATAAACAGAGGGATAGAATCAAGATCACGTGAAGTGTTAATACCACTTTATAATGCCTTGGTAATACTGCATTCAGTTTTGGTTGCCACGATGTAGAAAAAATGGAGGTTCTAGAAAAAGTCAGAGAAGATCAACAAAGATTATTAGGGGACTGGAGACTAAAACATATGAAGAACGGTTGCAGGAACTGGGTATGTCTAGTTTAATGAAAAGAAGGACTCGGGAAGACATGATAGCAGTGTTCCAATATCTCAGGGGTTGCCACAAAGAAGAGGGAGTCAAACTATTTTCCAAGGCACCTGAGGGTAGAACAAGAAGCAATGGGTGGGAACTAATCAAGGAGAGAAGCAACTTAGAACTGAGGAGAAATTTCCTGACAGTTAGACCAATTAATCAGTGGAACAGCTTGCCTCCAGAAGTTGTGAATGTCCCAACACTGGAAGTCTTTAAGAAGATGTTGGATAGCCATTTGTCTGAGTATAGGATTTCCTGCCTAGGCAGGGGTTGGACTAGAAGACCTGCAAGGTCCCTTCCAACTCTGCTATTGTATTGTATTGTATTGTAAAAAAAATGTCATTGCTAAATGAGGATTACCTCTACTTTTTGCTTTTATCTACTTTCTAAACCAATGGCATATGAATTCCATGAGGAGAATAGGGATCATAATTTTGGTTGATGTGAAAGCCTTTACAGGTAATCCTATTAATATTTACTGAAAGGTAAACTCTAATTCAGTGGGACTTATCCTGAAGTAAGCAAATATGATGGAAAGTCTAGCAGACCCTGGTAACAAGGAGGCAGAAACACTCCAGCCCAAGACAGAGGAGAAGCAACAGAAAGAGGCTTAGAATAACTGCTTAATTACTCTAGATATAAACCAGTTGCTTTAGTAGGCTTTTAAAAATTCTGTATCCTGCCAGCAATACAATTCCAGAAATCCAAGAGGTTTTTCTATCCTGAATTGCCTACCTTGCACAATAAGTGTACAGCTCCAGTTTCATGTTTTGAGATGGAAGTGAGTGACACTAAAATGTAAAACATTACACATTATCCAGATGTGTGCCATTGTGACAGATGAGAGTGCAGTGGTTCAAGTGGGTAGGACACTGGGTTGGAGGTTGGAGGCCCATGTTAGAGACCCTATTGCTGCTGCATAGCAGGGCGAGCTCCTGTCACTTGCTCCAGCTCCTTGATGGGGACATGAAAGGACTCCCAATGGACCTCCCCTGGACAACAGTGATGTCACCAGCTAATCCTTTCAACCCGGAAGCACCTTAAATGGTGCGTCCAACACAAATGGGACTGGATTGCAACAGCAGCTTTCCCCCTTTTTATAGGTGCATGTAATGTCATGCCATATGTACAAAATATTATAATTGTACTGTAATATTATATTGTATTATAATACACATGATATTAATTTTGCCATTTCTCACTTCCTTGTGGACACCTCTGATTCTAGGTGAGATAAGATTCTTGTCATGAGTCAAAGGTGTTATAAATAAGAACTAATGAATATAACAAACTAGTGTATAATCCTGTATAAATGTATAGTTGTCCCCCCATTCAAGTGTGTGTTAATGAAGAGTAAATATGGCTTTTTGAAAGTTTAGGATGAGGAAAGTTTGGAGACGCATTCTCCTGTGAGCTTTACCTAAAGCTGTCAATAGCTTGAGAGGTTTTAAAAGTCAGAAAACAAAATAGCCAACATTTGTTATGTTCTTACATAAACCTATGGGACCTAGGTGAATATTGTGTACAATTATGTTTGTTTCATTTGAAATAGGATACAATAGAACTGGAAAAAGTGTAGAAGGCGGCAACCAAAATATTCAGGAAAGAATAATTTCTTTCTTGTAAAAAATAAAGGACTGGAATGTCTGACACACTTCAGTTTTGAAAAGAAAGGTAATTGAAAGAGGACATTATTTTTTTTAAAAAAATCTGAATTTATAATCCACTTCAAAAGACTCTAAAAGCTTTAGATATGCAATAGCTGGATCTAATGCAACAATAAATAACACAATAGGGCATAGCATTAATAATAATTGTATATACATTACCAAGAAGGACCATGCATGACATGCTGTAAAAGAAATAGTTAGAGAAAAGTTTAGTAACTTTCTCAAAACACAAACAACCCACATTGGAAGCAGATTCAGAATAGTCAAAAGAAAATCCTTATCCACACAGCGCATAATCCGGCATAACCCAGGGTATAACCCTCAAATGGTTATTATCATATGAGATGGTGATGGCCACCAACCAAATGGCTTTAAGGACTGCATAAATAAACAGAAGGAAGGAAGTCCTCGACCTATGACCACAAGTGAGCCCCAAATTTCTTTTGCTAAGTGAGTTTTGTCCCATTTAACGACCTTTCTTGCCACAGTTATTACATGAAATCACGGTATTTGATCAGTTAGCAACCTGGTTGTTAAGTTAATCTGGCTTCCTGGTTGACTCTGCTTGTCAGAAGTTTGCAAAAAGTGATCACATAGCAATGATCATAGCTATGAATCGGTTGCCAAGAATCTGAATTTTGATCGCATGATTATAAGGATGTTTCAAAGATCATTACTGAAAAATGGTTCTAAGTCACTTTTTTCAGTGCCATTGCAACTCTGAATGAACTGTTTTAAGTTGAGTACTACTTGTGCAAGTTTATCAAGGGCTATCATATACTTCTAATTTGGGGGCACCATGTTCCCATATATCAGTTGCAAGGGAATAAAAAATAGAAGAGGGTTTTATTACCATCTCCTGCTTCTGGTTACCCTTAAAACATCTGTAAGAAAGATGCTGGAGTAAGTTAAGTCTTGACTTAATATAAGAAGCCCATTATTAAGATCTAATGACAATTTTTGAAATAATCTTCACTCATTTTTTTCATTTTGGTTGATTGATTAGAGTTTAATCATAGCTCTACTGAATCTAATTATGGATTTCCAGCAACACAAAGGAATGAATTATTACTTAAATTCCTTTCACCAAGATTTAGGACCATGCAATGCTTTCTTTTAATTATGATTTGTGGGGGGAAATCCCGGTGACTGAGTGCACAAATCACACTACTCAGAAACAATGGTTTACATAAGTTTCAAAGAATGTACTATCCCAAAATCAAAGGGATTGCCTTTGGCATGAGACAATCCAAATTGTAGCCTACTACAAACCAATGTTATTTGTTCTACTGCTCACATTAAGCCCAATGGGTGACACCAGGATCACTTCTATACTTTTCTAGCTCAGAGGTGGGTTGCTCCTGGTTTGGCTCGGCTCAGGCAAACCAGTAGTAGTGGTGGTGGGAGGCTCCGTCCACCTGTCCAGATGCTTCTGCGCAGAAGCCGCGTGCGTGCGCACATGAGCGAACCGGTAGTAAAAAAATTGAAAACCCATCATTGTTCTAGCTGTATTGTTTTACTGAATTGCAATGGCAGGTGAACTGATTTCGTGATACATAACCCAACAGTGAATCATAAAATTGGTTTTCTTCCTTGTAAAATATTGAATATTTTCAAAAGTGTGGATTGCACCCAGAGCATGTGTACTATATTTCCACTATTAGCAAATTGTAATTTTAAAAGGCAGGATAGATTTTTTTTTAAATATGCTATTTGTTTTTGCACATAACTGAATTAGTAATTTCCTATAGCTTTTATTGGGAGGGGGGAGGGGGATGCCAGCGGGGGGGGGACATTAGCAGAAGGCATGTAGCTAGGAAACATATACATATGCAATTACATGTAAAATGTGGCAAATAATATTAGAACTGAACTCGGCCAATTAAAAAATATTAATAGAATAAAATACTCTTGTAAAAAATCCAAGTTCATTGACATCATTCCCATTTGTATAATCAGGATTAATTTAGATTTCCTGACAATAAGAAGAAATGGAAATACAGCCCATTTTTTTCCTTGACCTTTTCTTCTCAGAAAATCAGGCTGGGATCAAATCACATTAACTAAACAGATGGTTAGAAAGCTAATGAGAAAAAGTTTCTCATTTTGTCTTTTATTTTTTGTAAAAAAAAAAAAAAGTAATAATTCCAGATAGCATTTTCTGTGCACATAAAAAGTAATGATGGGTGGGGAATGATTTTTAACTCATAGTAGCTTTTTCTTGAAATTATATCCTTTTGAAATCACTGGAGGTGGGCAAAAAGTGAAACGGCAACATTTAGGATGGATGATAACAAGAAAAGATTATCTCTCAAAGCGTAATACATTTAACATATAAAATAACCCCGTCTGCTCCTTCTGCTTTCCAATTGAAAGGAGTACTGAAAACAAGGCTTGGAAGAATTCTGGTATGAAGACTCTAGAATTCTCTATCCAGCCTCCAAATTCTTCTCCACTGGTCTGGAAGAAAAGTATAGCCCCATCAATCTAGAAGCAGCCAAGTTGAAGAAGGATGTAAATTAAGTTGGATGGGCGATGGTCATACACACGGAAAACAAATAGATGATATTTTAATACACCATTTCATTGGAAAGGAAAAGTCATATGACTCCTTGTGTCAAGAGAGAGAGAGAGAGAGAGAGAGAGAGAGAGAGAGAGAGAGAGAAGAATAGTAAAATACTTATAGCAAGAAGGTATAAGTAAGCTGCAAGAAGGATGAGTTGCAATGTCTGATGGATGACTCTCTTTAACTCCTATCAAGATGTGTAAACTTGAAGTCAATCTGTTCAGTCAATAGTTGGTAATGACATACTCATCATTAGCATACTAGTTAATCCACCATTATCTCTTTGGCACAGTGCTGGCTGATCAGTTTTGTTTGCTCCATCAATCTCATTTTCTAAGTTTGCAGAACACATTAATTTTAGGAACAAAAGCCCTGCTTGGCTTGGACATGCTAAGCTAATAAAATAGCTATCTTGTAATTCAACGTGCCATGCAAATATTAGCCATGTATTAATGAGTTGCCCAATAATCCCTGAACTTCCTTATGACAGAAAAGAATTAAGAAAAATCATGTGTGCTTGGTTGTTCAGATCGTTTTAACTTAATCCAAGTTCCATTCCATTTTCTAGGGGAGCCTTCTCATGTCATTCCAGATATCCTGTGGTTTGTTGTGCTGTGAATATGTGACTCAGCCTCAAATCCCACCATCACATTTCCAACCACATTTTTTTATTTTTCCAGAAACAAAAGTGAAACAAAAGGGAAGTGAAAGGGAGAAATCTGTCAGACACCGATAGTTGCCTTTCATCCTCCTTAAATCAAAATCTTGTCCTCGTTTCTATGAAGATTTGAGGGATTGCCAGACAAAAAGATTTTGAAAGAGTTGAGCCTATCTATCCAGCTCCTTCTAAGCCCAAAACTAACAGACATGTTTCAGTACAACAGGCAATACGGTTTGGAAGCTTTTTCTAAATCAGCACCATGTTAAGTTTGGAAATATTGCTGGTTGGGGAAATTATGGGAGTAGGAAATCCACACCTTGCCAAGGTCGAGAAGCGTCTAATGCTTTTATTTATTTTTAATTTATTAAAGCTTATTAGTAACCTTCACTATCACTAGGTGTTGTATCTCTTTATTCTTGATGAATGTATTTTTATTCTCATGTACACTGAGAGCATAATGCATCAAAGACAAATTCCTTGTGTGTCCAATCACACTTGGCCAATAAAGAATTCTAATTTAAAGTTTTCACAGTCTAAAATAAATCTTTAGCAACTTTGAAAAAAAAAACAACCAAGCAAAAGCTTCTTCAATCACGTTCAGGCCTCAAAGTTCTTTTAAAAACATCCCTGCGAGACAGGGAAACCCTCTTCTCCCGGCGTTTAGTGGGAAGCCCAAAAACAAGCGAAGCGAGAACCGCGGTAGAAGACACGTGCAAGGGCGGGGAACCCAGGCTGCCGCCGCGCCGCCGCCTCATGTATTTATTTATTTATTTATTGCTACGCGAGAGAGAGATCAGTGGCGTGGAGGAAATCTGATTGCTCGTGAGCTACGCAGGGGTGTCTCGTTTACAGGCAGGCGGGGAAATCATCTGACATCCACGTCAAAGCGGCGCACTCGTGTGGATTTCCCGTACAGCCTCCATTCACGGCTGGGAGAGTTGTGGATCCGAGCGTAGCTCACTCTAGCGAGAGAGCATGAAACCTCTCCCTCTCCAGCGCGATCAAACGGAGCTACTCCATCGGGGGACGCCACAATGATTCCTCCACCTCCACCACCACGCAATTTCCACTATCAATAATTTAACCGGCATTTGCGGCGCAAGCGGAACGGGGTGGGGGGCTGGGAAACGGGGAGGAAAGGGATGAGGACGCCTCGCGAAAGAGGTTTGGGCAAGAAGGTGGGGAGCTTTGATTTCAAGCCCCTTCTTTGGCGTTTTAAATGCTGTTTTTCTTTTCCAACCAACTCCATCACTCAAGCCGGAGGTTGCCATCCAGGCGTCTCCCATGCCAGCTCTCGGCGCTGTCTTTCGCGGCTAGGCGCCTAAAAGAGGGGGAAAGAGCGAGCGAGCGAGCGCAAAGGTGAGTTTGGGGTTGATTCTCTCCCGACTGTTTTGTTATGTCTGCGAGAAAATTCCGCCGAGCGGCGGGACTGGGCACGTTTGCCCGCTGCGTGTTCTCTTCGAAAGTGACTCGTAACGTTATCCGGACCCTTCATTAATAAACCATGCTTGTTATTAGCCTGATTGCATTCTTAATAGGCAGACGACGGAGAGGTCAGTCGGGGAGCTATATTTAAATGGATCTGGTTTGTTTAATGTACTAACAAGTAGAAAACTAATCTGCTCCGGCTTTAAGAGATTGCTAGCGGTTCAAGTCGCCACCAAGCCACCCCCAACCCCCTGGTCCGGGATCCAGCAACTTAAGAAACCACCAGCGGAAAAAAACAAAAAAAAACCTTTATTTCGGGCTTCCTTATTTTCCCTGCTCCGATTTATCCGTTGGCACCCAACCTGTTCCGCGAAAACGACGCTTTCTCCCCGCCGTGGGTCACCCGGGCAGACTTGCACTAGATCTCGCCGCCTTCTTACCACGCTGAAATTTGGGACGGGACGGGGGGACGGGCAGAACGCTAACAGAACTTAGCGCGGGTGTCTTTCAGCCTCCCCACCCGGCTCCCCGCGATAAATTTAATTTCTTGCTTCCCGGTCGTGGAGGAAGTGGCACCCAGGATGGAGAAAAGTGGATCCGGACGCAAGTCCGAGAATATTTGCCGGCTCTTTGGGAGGCCTCCCTTGTGAGAGGTTGGGCCGATCTAAATAGGGAGCGAACGGAAAACCAAGTTTCCGAGACGCCGGAGTTTTCCGTGCAGTTGCGGCGGGCTGGGAAGGGGGGAGCAGGGAGCGGGCGGAGTAGGCAGTGCGGTTCCTTTAAACCGGGGGCGACCCGGTGCTGGTGCCCGTTTGGAAGCCGCTTGACCAATAGCAACCCAAATGGAGATCTAAATAATTCCTGAGTGAGAGGAAGCAAACGCGAGGAGGGAGGGAGGGAGGTGGAGGGGGCGGTGGTGTGGGGGCACAGCCAGGATCCTACGACAGCCGGGGGGGGGGAGAAAGGAAGGGAGAGAAAAGAGATCAGAGGCTCCCAACAACTCCGTTGCCTCCCACCCTTCATAAAGCTTTGATGAGACATTTGAGCCGCTTGCCTCCTCCGGTGTTCCTGGAGCTGCAGGAGGCGGCTGGAGGGACTGGACGGCTGGGAGACGATGTGACTCTCCGGAGGGGACCCCAGAAGGCTTTGTGTGGACGGCAAGGTAGGGCGAGGGAGAGGTGGAGGCGCGGAGAAGTTGGCTCGGAGCAGCCCTGTCGGAGCCTCCCGGGGGGGGGGTCAGCCCAGCAGCCCTGGGAGGGCTGGGACGGCGCGGCTGCCCGAGCCAGAGAGGCCAAGGAGTGGGGAGGGGGGCGAGGAAGAAAGGCAGGCCCCGCCGGGAAGAAAGAACTTCTCCGTCAGTGCAGGCTGAGCCCCAGCAGGGCGATTGGCCCGAGATTCGGTTGGCACAGGCTGCCCAGGGCGCTCCCGGCAGCTGGATCAGGCCCTGGCGGGAGAAAGCCTTCCTCGCAAGGAAGGCTGGCTGAGTTCGGGGAGCTGCACTTCCAGGTAAGGGCGCTGGAAGGGAGCAGAAAGGGAAGCCCCCGCCCCAGTCGCCCTCTCCAGAGGCGGACGGCAGGGTGGGCGGGCGACTCCGTCGCCGCCTTTTTGTTTGTTTGTTTGTTTCTTATCCCGCAAGACACCCGTGTCTGGGCACCGGGCACCTGCTTCGCACCAGGCACCTTGGCAAGCGCCCCTGCGCTTGGCAGCCTCGCTCCCTCGCTCGCTCTGCCGCCTTTGCCCAGCCTGTTGTGCTCCTCTCTCACCCTCTTGCTCCGCTCGTCCTCTTCAACTTTCTCAGCCAGACCTCTCGCTTCCTTCCCGCGCGCTTCCCCCCCCCCAGCGCCCCCAGAGGCGGCGTCTCCTTAAGCCTGGGTGGCGGGCAAAGGAAAGGGGTCGTTGGGCGGAGGGCACCTTGTCCGAGGAAGTCTCTCTGGCGAGGAGGAGAGAAGCGCGCGGGGGTTGCAGCGTGGGAAGAGCCGTCAGGAAGCGGGTTCGTGGGTGGCTGGCGACTACCTGGCTGGGCTTTCCCGCTCTTGCTTTGGGAGTTGCCGCGAGCGGCCGGCTTCGGGGCGCGACGGTCCTGGTGCTACGTAGTTGGGGCGGCCCAGGATCCCCAGCCTACGAATCCCGCCGCCGGCCAGACCTTACGCGCTGGATCGGTAGCCGGAGTTTTTGTCATGCGACTTTGTTTTCGGTGGGAAAGGAGGCCCTCTGCTGGCCCAGAGTGGAGGCGCCAGGAAGCCCCTTCTGCCCCGTGTTTGAGTAAATTAACTCCCTTGTGCCCCGACCTGTTTGCTTACAGAGATTAAGCCGGCTTCAGATCCAGAATAGAAAATCCCTGCTTCGTTTTGGTATGATCTGCTGGATTTTACGTTCATTGAAAGAGGATTTCTGAGCTTTGAAATATCAGCCTGGACCCAGTTCACACTTTAAGGTGACCCCCCCCCCCCAAAAAAAAACACCCCACACCAGGGCCAGGTGAAACAAAGCAGGCAGGCTCTTATTCAAGACTATTTTTCTGAAAGCAATTAGACAATCCCTTTACATTAGTAGAAGACATCTCCATTTATCTGAACAACGGATGCAGGTTCAAACCTCTCGGGGCTGGAATGCATGTTAGCCAATAATGTGTTTAACACAGGTTGAATAGAAATTGGGCTTAAAATAGAGCAAGAAATGAATTCAGATGTTTGGGCTGCTCAATCTTCACCTAAGGGCCAACCCATAATAATTTAGGGTGGGAAGATGTGCTGATGAAGCCTTAGAAGTACGGTGATCCTGAACCCCAAGCTATCCCTACCCTGGAGCCTTTGATATGTTTGGGTAACAAATGTTGCCCTTCCCAACTAACAAGGCCAATTGGAGAATGTTGTGGAGAAAGTGAGTTGAAAAAGTCTGCTTGTATACTTTCACATGGTGATAGATTTTCCTTGTGATATTTGGGGGAAGAAGACTAGACTTACTCTGCTAAACTTTTTAAAAGTTATATTCCGTTTATGGTAACTACTTAAGGGAACCTCCATGCTTAGAAGCAATATATCCTTGAGCGCACCAGCTATTTGCAAAAATACCTGGGAAGTCTGCCATCAATTGTTGAACTTCCAAAGACTTTTGGTAGGTTGGGCACTTTTGGTGGCACAAAACTGTACATATTTTAATCAACTAGATTAAGATACGTTGTGCATTTAAATTGAATGGGAGTTGGTGAACTTTGTTTGAAAACAAAGCCATTTCCAGAAATGATTTATCTTTTCTTCAGAGCTGGCTATGGGACTTCAGATGCCTTCCAACATGGACTCAGAACGTGAAGTATTCACATATAGTACAAACACAGCAACCATGAAAAAGCTTTCCTTCATTTTTCTCTCTGTGTTTTTTTTAATGGACTTGGACAATGTGAAATCCTTATGGAGTGAGAAGAGGGTTGTTTAGTAGCAGCAAAAGGCATGGCTAACCACATAGGTATGATACACTGCCAAAGGTTATAAATGGAATGTAATAGGAAACAATTTTTTTGGCTACAGTGTAGAATTATGCATCTACTCTACTCAGTGAGGCTCAGTAAGTAAATGGAAAGATACACTTGTTGAAACGTAACCTTTCCTGGAATTTCAGGCACGCCAGTTACCATAGCTGAAATTCCAGGGCCATAAAGTTATTTGTCATTTTTGTCCACTTTGCTAGATGGAAGAGTAGATGAAAATGCTTTCAGCAAATTATTAAGTGCTTATGGAGGGTGTGATGATAAAAACATCCACTGCCTTATCTTTGACATTGTTTGGTTGTTTACTGCTTCCACTCAAGATAAGAGGAAATATTCATTGTGTTTTATCAGATAATCCTCTGTGTACAGGATTTTCCTCGGTGGTCTCTATAAATCTTCAACAGTCCTTTCTTCAGGAATTGTGCGTGAAAAAGAGAGGATGGCCACTTATAAGTCTCTATTTGCTATGGGAAAGCAGAACTTCAAAACACTCAGTGTGGCGCCCTTTCAATCCTTTTTTTTATGTGTGCATCTGATTCATTTCATTTGTGGGTTCTTACTAATGGACACTTACTATCACAAGATAGATCTGCATTCCTTTTTCCCATAATACAATTTTAATCCTATTGGAGGATTGTGCCATTCTAGCTAGTTAAGAATCAGGTTGCTCAACTAGGCTATCCTGAAAACATAATATACAAACATCCATTGGCTGAAGTTAAGCTTTCTCATATAGAGTAAAATTGCTTGTTGCATAACCAATTTCTTAATCACAGCCATATGCTTCTTGTACCTGGATACTGAGGCACTCTTATGTAAAAGTGAATGGTAATATTTGTAAATGCAGCCTAAATTCATATTTGTTTGATTAAGGGCTGGTAGCAATGAATCCTCAAGTTCTGACTACTTACTGCTCTGTAACTAAGGAAGCATAAGCAAGATGCCACAGAAAAAAACATTGAACTGTGGTGTCAGTAAGACCTGCAAAATATAGTTATGTGGTACCAGTTCAGAATATTGGGGGGGGGTGAATAGGGGCAGAACACGTGTGACCCTCAGTGCGCTTACAGTAGGCGAACTTCAAATGTACTACAGGTAGTCCTTAATGTACAACAGTTTGTTTAATGATTATTTAAAGTTACAATGGCACTGAAAAAAGTGACTTGTGACCGTTTCCCCCATGGTCATGTGATCAAATTCAGACACTTGGCAACTAGCTTATATTTATGATGCTTGCAGTATCATCTGATCTTCTGATAAGCAAAGCCAATGGGGAAGCCAGATTAATTTAACATCCATATTACTAGCTTAATAACTGCAGTGACTCACTTAACAACCGTGGCAATTTACAAAGTTGTAAATTGGGGCAACTGTCACTGAACAACTGTCTTGCTTAGCAACGGAAATTTTGGGCTCCATTGTGGCCTTAAATTGAGGACTACAGATAGTCCTTGACTTACAACAGTTCATTTAGTGATCGTTCAAAGTTACAACGGCCCTGAAAAAAGTGACCCTATGACTGTTTTTCACACTTACGATGGTTGCAACACCCCTGTGATCATGTGGTTTACATTCGGATGCTTGACAAGTGGTTCATAGTTATGACAGTCCCAGGGTCACGTGATTCCCTTTTGCAACCTTCTGACAAGAAAAGTCAATGAGGGAATCCAGATTCACTTAACAACCATGTTACTAACTAAACAACTTCAGTAATTCTCTTAATAAATGTGACAAGAAAAGTCATAAAATGGGCCAAAACTCACTCAACAAATTTCTCACTTAGCAACAAAAATTTTGGGCTCAACTGTGGTTGTAAGTTGAGGACTACCTGTACCTGTACTTTAGGTATGACCAAAATAAATAATTAACGTTTCAAGAATGTGTGCATTTTTTAAACTTACAGCTTTGTCTTACTTTGTGAATACAGTCAGAATGTTTACAACTGCAGTGTAAGATTCCTTGGCATTGTTTTCCTCATCTGCCAGTGTTTCAGTAGAGGCTTGTAAAGCTTAGCTTTTATTGAAGTAATGATTGACATTGAGCTTTAACAAAGTGGTAGTACTAATGCTAAGGACTTTTACTCAGAAGTAAATCCCATGCTTCATGGAGATTACTTCTCCAGCAATAAGATAGTTTAGGACTATCACTGTAGGTATTGTTCATGATAGGTTCTTTTGAATTTCAATCAAAGCCACTGGATCTTACTTCCAAGTAGATTTATTTTGGAATCTCGTATAAATAACCTAGATGCAGAGATTTTGAAAACATTACAGTGATTGTTTCTGGATGTCCAAATTACGAATGAAATGTTTGGCAGCTTTGTTGTACACTATTGATTGCTCTGTTTCTTCAATTTTTTATAAGATTAAAAGAGCAACGTGTTACAACCATGTATATTCTTTTTTCCCAGAATTGCCATTAGCATCTTGCCTTGAACATTAACAGTTTTTTTTCCGAAAGTCTTTTTAAATTTTTGTTTGATATACATTTTTTTAGGTTATTGCCATTTTGGGATCGATAACTATTACTTATTTATACTTCTAGTAACTGAGTTTTAATGTATGCAGAGAAGCTATCCTGATAGATAGCAAGTAGCAAGTACCTGTGTTATCTTTATGGGTTGATAAAAATATTTAGAAATTGAACTGGTGTGATATTTATAAATCCATGCACCAATCAAGGCAATGGCTCAGTTATATGGCCTGACAAAAAGAAAAGATGAAGCACCCTTATGAATGACAGTTATTCAGATAAGCTACCCAATGAAGTGAAGCTCATTGAGTTACTGGAGAGCAGCATCATTGAAAACCTTTCAATGCATTCTGTCTGTAACTTCCAGGCAGCAAACATTTGCCTTAAGCTCTTTCACTATGATAATTATTCCAAAGTCTTTTTTTAAAAAGCCCAATTGAAAAAGGTAGGGACAACCTATATGAATCTGAAACATTGCTTATTTTTAATGTGATGTTTATTTTTAAAAGTAGCTCATTTCCTTTAAAAAAAAGATTATCTTTCCAGACATCAGATGCTAAGGGTGATAGTATATTTACTGTAACTTAGATGATGTTGATTTCTGCTTTTTTTTTAAAGAATAAGATGTTTGATTGGCAGTTTTGCCAATTCAATTTTAAATTTATGTTTTTGTTGCTATTAGGTTTGCAATTGAATAATTCTGCTCAGTCTTGACAAAAAGAGAGATTGTTAAAAGATTACTAGTGCCTTGGTTTATTCCAATTCTGACATGTAATGTCATACACTGTATAGATGTACTGTATATAGACATATATAAGTACCATTCAATCCTACACACATTATATATACATGCCATATGCTAAATAAACAAATAAATTGTGTATACTGTATATAGTGTGTGTATATCTCCAGAATCACTTTTTATGGGATGGGCAGCTATATAAATTGGAGGGATGGAGGGATGGATGGAGGGATGAATAAGGCTTTTACTACTATAAAATTCAGTCTGTTCCAAATCTCATATGTATGCAATATGATTAAAGGAATGATAGGAGATAATTGAAAAGATACTAGATTATATCAATTTGGCACTAGCAATCCTTACTATGTAATGGAATCTAATGTAATGTAAAGATTGTACTGTGCCTTGGCTGCTTTATACCTCTTTTACCTGTCATACAATTTTAACAACAGATCTTACTTAGTCTTCTAAAAGTCCTGATTTCTAACCAGTGCTGCAAAATTGGGGGCAGGGGGAGGGATCCTTCCTCAATTGGACCACAGATGAAATTTGATTCCAGAGGTCTGCCCTGTAGTTGCTCCTTCCTTGGGGAGACTGCCTGTCACACCACAACTTCCAAATCAGTTTCAATTACTTCTCTAACTCAAGGGAAAGCCTTGAAACTTACTACTCCTCTGTGGTGCTATGAAAAGAAAGCTTTGTAGACTTCTTACTGTATAGGCATTTGTTAATTTTAAAGAAATAATCAATCCTTTTGCATACATTCCATTCTGATTCACGAGAAGGAATGCTTTACAAGTCATCAAGCAATGCACACAAATACCTGCAGCAGACACAGAAGAAGTGAGAAGAGAGAAAGTTGGCTTCCCTTTCTGTGAAAGGAAGTCTGCTAATTCATAAAATGCTGGGAATTCTGGAAGGTGTATTAAACTCACAGATTTGCAGATCTGAAGCAAAAATGGTGTGCTTTGACATGCTGGCGGAGGTTAAACAATGTTTGTCTGAAGGTGCCTTCTGTGTGTTCCAGAGTTTACAGGGGCATATGGATGAAAATATGGTGAGGAAAATGTGTGATGCCTTCAAACCATGCTGGGAATAATTTACAGATGGAGTGACTGGTGGTGTGGCAGAGTTCATCATCTGCATCATCTACAACCACCAAGGAAAGAACTTCTATTCTGGAGAAAAGTGTAGAAGCATCTGACTCTTGTTCACTCGTTGTTTGAATTTTGGAGTGTTCTTTGACTTGTTGTTGCACTCCAGACTTTGAGCCATATTGATGGCCAGGAGACCAATTCTCATCCATTCCCTTATGCAACAAACGAAGTCTGTCAATCCAGTTGCCATAATATGTTTTGAGGTGGTTTTTTCCCCCCTCTCACATAGACCTACTTGTTATATTCGGTACAAGGAAAACAGAAAATATTGCTATGTGAAGATGTTCTGCCTTAGAAAAGCATTAAAGATACTTTAAGTTTGAGATAATAAAATTAATGTGTAAGAAATATGCATTCAGGGTTTTCACTATTTTTTCCATTTATAAAACACTGGTCATAGGCACTGGAACATATTAGCTATATACTATAGTAGTACCATACTTAGGAACCTATTCTACTTCAGAAAAGAGAAAAGTCACATGACAGTAACTGAGTGTATTTACTATTTCACCTGTTATGCGTCTATACCTACGTATGACAGAAAAAGAGAGGGAGTTACATGAGAAGCAGCCATATTATGGATCTCTCCTCATTATCTATATATTCTGATTTAAATGATCAAGGACGAAGTCATAGGAGAGGATCAAATACCTAACCCTGTGACATGAATCATCCTGAATTACTCTTTACCTATCTTACCTTGCCATGTGTTAGTTGTGAGTTGTGTTTCAGGATTTTTTGTAAATTCAGTGCAGTTTCCAGAAGGAGGGAACTACTTGTATCCTTTCTCCAATATGGAGAACTAGTTATGAAAACTGATTTCCATCAGTCTTAAAACAACTGTATTGTTTTTCTTGAAAGATGTATAGAAGATTGGTCCACAATCTAACTCTCCTCTATTCCTATTGACTGTTCCTGAGACAACTGTTATCGGTATGTTGAAGGATGTCCAGTCACTTACTCATCCTCATGCGTATGAAGGATGGAATTTCAGTGCTTGGAATGTAATAACAGCTTTATCTACATAAACATAATTCTCTCACTTATCCTGGCACACAGAGACTTTCTGTTTCAAGGAGAATAAATTCCAAGGTAGATTTGGGCAGAAGACGAATAGGGGATTAACCAATGAACTTTGCAATGGAATGGGAATTTTAAGGATTGCATTCCACTTCTGTAATGATTCTATATGAAATACAGTTTTGTCATGTACATCGGAAAAAATATACCTGTTTAAGAACACCCCCCCCCATTATCCCAAAAATATCAAAATGTACAGAACACCTATTCTGTTTTGTATTTGCCCAAGTCCTTTGCCCTAAACTTACCTGCCTCTTACATTATAGGTGTTCCTGATAAGAAAGGACTAACCCAGAAAACAGGAAAAAATACAATTCTCTCAAGCATTCTGTTCTACTCAGGATTGCAGATAAAACCCACTACTTAACTTCCAATATGAAGCAATTGAAAAAGAGCTGTTCGCTATTGTTTATTTAATGAAAAGAGATAAAACGAAAGACCTTTCTTTGAAACTCAACAACTTGGAACAATTTTCCCTCTGTAGTACTGCCACTTAGTGTTCAACTTCACTGAATCACAGCTGGAAAGCCCATTTTAAAAAATTGCACTAGCTGTTAGAGCCCTATTTTTCTTGTTAACCAGGAGGATGTCATCATTCAGAAGCTGTAAATTGTGGATGGCATAACAAGTCAAAAGATTTAAACATTTTATTCTACACCGGATTACTTAATAGTAGACACAAGTCGGGTGGAATGAGACGAGTCCAGTTGTTGTATATGTTTAATGTTGTATATGTTAAATATAGGTTTAATGGTAGTTTGATATGATGATTTTTTTTTCAAAAAAATATCTGAAAATGAGATCACTTATAATTTTAGTAGTCACCTAATTTAATAACCAGTGTTTTGGATTTAAGATTGCAATACTATACTAGTCCTAAACAAAAGGAAGACTCAGAAAACACAGTTCTGTTTTGTGTGATGGCGAATCTTTTCAGCACTGAGTGCCAAAAAGGGATCACGCACGGTCATCTGGGATCCAACCCGGAAGAGGAGAAGCCCAAGAGGCATGTGCGAGCCATAAAATGAACTTCCAGTTTCCAGTGCACACATGCGCAATGGCCAGATAGTTTTCTGGATACTGGTGTGTATGCACTCATGACGATCAGCTGGCCGATAAGCATGCCAGAAAATGGAAGACCGCCTCTTCTAGTTTCTGGCACTGCTGCACACACAAAGGCCAGCTGATCATCATGCAAGCATGCGTGCCAGCAACCCAGAAGAGGAATGGCCAACACAGTGTGTGCCAAGCAACATGGCTCTGTGTGCCACTTCGAGCACACGTGCCGTAGGTTTGCCATCACAGACCTAGGAGTTGGCATGCTAAGATTATGTTGTAGGTCTTTCTTGTTCTGCTTATTTGTGTTTGCTATCAAAACCAGTATCTTACATGGCAAAAAGTCAAACTTTCAGTAATTGAAAAGGGAGAATGTGCTGATAATTGTTTCCTATAACTACACAAATAGTTAACCCCATTTTGCTTCAGTGCCAGGAACTAAACTTGAAGCAAGGAAACTATACCTTAGAACAGGATTGTCAAAACTCAAGGCCTGGGCGCCAGATCCAGCTTATGGGATGCTTAGATCCAGCCCACGTGGTCACCCTGGAAACAATGAGGGACCAGCCTGCAGTGCCTCTGCCAATGAAAACAGGCTCCCAAGCTCTGTTTCTGGCTGCAATGGTCTCCTGCAACCTCTGCCAGTGAAAATGGAGCTCCATTTTCGCTAGCAGAGGGTTGCAGGACACCTTCACAGCCGGAAATGGACCTCGGGAGTCTGTTTTCGCTGGCAGAGCACTCGGGCTGCCACAGGTGCCCCCGACATGACTGACATTGAGCAGGCCACGCCCACTCTGGCCACGCCCACCCCAGCCCCCCAAGGTCAAACACAACCCTGATGCAGCCATCAATGAAATCGAGTTTGACACCCCTGCCTTAGAACAATTATCATTCGTCAAGCTCCTTTCTTGGGACCGGAGCTGAACCAGATGTTATTAGAACAGAAAGTAAAAACTATCTGTCAGCTCCGGCCAGCCCAGAGGCCTGGAGCTGCCATTTAGGGGAGAAACCCGGGCAACCTGCCAAGATTCACCAGCTTCACTCCTACACAAACAGCTGAGTAAATCTACAAAGCTAGTGATAACTGACTGACAACAATCCACAATTAATTGCTGGGTGGTATTTGTTTTGGGTTAGAGGGGATGGGTGTGCGCAAGTGCAAGGTGCAGGTTATCCTAATTACTAAGTAACTATAAAAGGTGGTGGGGAGCACCGGGTGCAGCTCTGACAATTTATTCATTGCCTTAGCGCTTTGTTGGTCACTTCGTGCCGAAGGAAGAATACAAACTGCACTTCAAACCGTTTCTGTGTTTGGCTGTTTTCATTAACTCTTCGGAACCTGACACTATCTTTAGTAATTGTAAAGCCGATTGTTGTTTAAAGTGAATGCCTCTTTAATATCTACAGATGTTGTTTCTATCCTTTGATTTATGGTTGCATTGTAAATGTGCTTTGTGTATTAGGCCATATGATGATTGCTATTTAAGCGGATATATCCTTTTTAATAGGTTAATTACTAACCTGCATTGACTTGTTTTTCATATAACTGTTACGAGCACTCAGCCCCATTCCTCACTGCAGAGCTGTAGTTTAATGGAACAACTTTCATTGCTAAGAGAGGTTTATACGCTGGCACGCTCTGCCTTTCTCAAGACTGAACTCTTTCTTGGAGTGTTCTGAATAACTGAGCTCTGGCTTAGGAAGAACAAATTCTCTTTGTATGTCCCTGAGACAAGGGGTAGTGAAATAATATGCCCTTTGCATTTTGCCCTTGGGACAAACTATACAATACTCACTAGTGCAGTAAAGCAATGTAGTATGCCAGTTTTAGTATTATTGTTTTTTATGAAAGGTAGCTTTTGAATGGTGGAACAACATGTAATGTGTAGTTTGCCCTTTGTTAATAAGTCTTTGAAAGTCCTTTTAAAATGCTTCCAAAAGAAGGGGATTTTTATGCTAAAAGAGTCTGAATGATAAAACAGATAAGTTTTAACTCCTGATGTTAAAGCCAGTTGACCCCAGGCGAAGGCTGAGAGTCTTTGTCAATTCACACTAATGGACATGGTCTTCTGCTTCTTTTGCTGGTGAACTGTAGTACTGTACAGACAGTCCTCGACTTAAAACTGCCTCTTTGTGCATGTTTGAATAGCAATAGCACTTAGACTTATGTACCGCTTCACAGTGCTTTGCAGCCCTCTCTAAGCGGTTTACAGACTTAGCATATTGCCCCCCAACAATCTGGGTCCTCATTTTACCCACCCCGGAAGGATGGAAGGCTGAGTCAACCTTGAGCCTGGTGATATGTGAACTGCCAAATTGCAGACAGCTAGCAGTCAGCAGAAGTAGCCTGCAGTACTGCACTCTGACCACTGCGCCACCGTGGCTCTTAAGACTCATAACTCTTGATTTTACAACAGCACTGGAAAAAGTGACTTCGGACCATTTTTCACACTTATGACCATGGCAGCATCCCCATGGTCACGTGATCAATTCAGACACTTGGCAACTGATCCGTATTTATGATGGTTGCATGTTCCATAGTCATGTGATTGCCTTTGTTGCAAAAGGCAACGGGGGAAGCCAGATTCACGGAAGAACCATGTTACTTATTTAACAACTGCTGGGATTCCCTTAACAACTGTGGCAAGAAAGGTTGTAAAATGGAGCAAAACTCATGAAACAGCTGCCTTTCTCAGCAAGGGAAATTTCTGGCTCAATTGTGGTTATAAATCGAGGACTACCTTTATGGTGACATGTTGTTGCAACAAGTGAGATGCACCAAAACAATTTGGTATTCATTTGTCTTCTATAAACCTTTTATTCAAGATGCATAACAAAAATGTTGGGAAATTAAGTCCGCATTAAGGCCTTTGCAATATTAGCTCCTTATCCTGCTTCTTGGCACAGTGTGGGTATGCAAATTTGATCATTCTAATAGACCCCTGATGACCTACAGCATGTGTGCCACAGGTGGCACTCAGAGCCATATTTGCTGGCACACCAGCCATCAGCTTCCAATTAATTTTTGGTTTTCCGGAGGGCCGGGGGAGGCTGTTTTCGCCCTCCCCAGGCTTCAGGAAAGCCTCCGGAGGGTGGGGAGAGTGAAAAACAGGCCCAACAGGCCAACTAGAAGTTCGGGAACAACCTGTTTTCAGCTTCCAAAGGGCCTCCAGGGGGCTGGGGGAGGCCGTTTCCGCCCTCCCCAGGCTTCAGGAAAGTCCCCGGAGCCTGGGGAGGGGTTGTGCGCTCATGTGCAAGGAGGGGTCGCACACAGCTGGGTGGGGAGGATTGAATTGGTGTGGGCACACACACAATTGTGGCACACCATAAGAAAACTACACTATCACTGTAATAGACAGTATCTGATATCTATGGTTGCCCTATTGTGAGGAGTGAATCAAATCAGCAGGAAGAAAAGGGAGATCTAATTCATTTTGGAATTAACTGCAAAGAAAGAGACGACTTTGAAAAATCCAGTCATTCTAAAAACGAACTGCGGTTTTGCCCCCTATGGAACCATGCTCAGATTCTCAATGGCAATTGACCATGCCTTTGATCTTATATATAGCAAGCCCCTTACTTTGCCATAAGTATTAACAATGACTGCTTCCTGTCACCAAGGGGGTTGGTGGATTCGCTAATGGAATACTATGCACTAAATCAGGAGCATTCCTACCTAAGCATATAAAGTTTATGATCTAGTTTCAGTGGTGCCAAAATATATATTTGGCCATATAAAGAACTAACAAAAAGAAAGCAAGAAAACTCATTATACTGGATATGATTACTTTTAAAAACAGTAGTGACAAAAATGAAGTACTGTTATTGCTAAAACAGACATGTTTTTCCATTGCTTACATATTTCATATGAGACTATGTGGCGGAAAAGGATAATCTCTTGTTTAGAATCAGAGTTAGTTGTCATCAAGAGGAGCTTAATTCAACTATGAATTAAGTGCCCACAGTTATTTAAGTTATAATTTATGTACCTTTTTTTTAAAAAAGGAGATGCTAAGTCACAAATCATTTAAAGTAGTGAAGTTTAAATTCTAGACTTTAATGTTGTGTGTTCTCCTAAGTAGCTAAAACAACGTACTGTGTATAAGTTGTTAAACAGTACTATAAAAGCAGTCTTTGGAACTATTTGATTTTCCTAAGAAATCCAATGCTTCAATAAACTTTAATTGCTGCAAATTACTGAGTTGGGATCAGAGGACATTTACTCATACTTTTATCACATTTAATGTTAGTCATGACTAATTTACCACTAATTTCAGTAGAATTAAAGAAGTATATTATTATCAGTAGGACTGTACTCAAGATTTATTATATTGGATTTTACATTTAATCATATAAGGAATTGGTGAAAGCATTAGATACAGATGATATATAACTAATTGTAACTAAAATATTTATAAAAATGGGGTTTCTAAACCTACTTTAGCAAAAAGTAGTATTTTCTTCTGATTATTTTCAAGAGGCAACTGGACTTTCTGTTTTTCCTTAAAGATGTTTCAATTCTCACCCAAGAAGCTTTCTCAGTTCTTCTTGGATAAGATGCTAAACATTTTCAAGGAAAAACAAAGAAATATAGCTTATTTGTTTAGTTTTGTTAGGCACTTTAATACTCAGTGCCTTATCAGTTTAGTATTTAATTACCATATTGTAAAGATCCACGTGGAACTGGGAGTTATATTGTAGTTTGTTTATTTTTATCAAGCCTGTGTTTTCATGATGCTGAATGTAATAATTTATTGTAAACCATCTGTTAAAATAAGAAAATATAAGAACCCACAGTCAAAGAAAAAAATAATATCCAAAACAAAAGCTAACAGTCAGATTTCACCTGAAGCTAAGCCAAATAAGTCTGTGTTTGAATTATTTCCCCAAAATAGTGAAGAGTGCCAGAGCAAAAAATTCCATGTCTTTATCCTTCCTATCTTTTAATGTTTGGGGAGGAAGATCTTTTTATGTAGGTAAAGTTATATTGGACTAAATGTCCTATTCAAAGCCAATTTGTAAGATAAATCTGATATATCTAATGAAGTATATATTGTTGACTCTGCGAGAGTTACTGTCCAAGCAATAAATATGATTGTAAATTAGTTTTATCCATCAGAATTGTGTTTGAACATGGAATAATAGCTAGCCCAATCTTTAAGACATAAAGCATCCATGCTAAAAAAAATATCAATTAAAATACATAAAATGTCCATGCTAAGAGACAAGATTACAAATTCAACATAATGATCCATAATAATACCTCAATAACTCATTCATTCATTCAGACTAGATACTGCAAATCAGTCTACAAATGTGGTATGGAAGATCACCATTTTAAGTATTTTCCTCAAGGAAGATGGGTGTCAGCCCGATATTCATCAGCAGGTTATTTTAAAGAGCAGTCATTGCTAATGAAAAGTAGTATCTCTGCAGCTCAACCATTCCATGGAGGTGGAGTTACATGTACTGGAGTATCCTAGTACAAGTACTACAGAAAAAGGTGGATCTGCTAGTATTCAGGTGCTAAACCACGTAGCAGAGGTCAAATGCAGTACATTGAATTACACCCAGAAGCTTATTGGAACCCAATGCATTGCTTGGAGCAGAGGTGTAACATATTATCAGTGCCAAGTTTCAGTTAATAGGTGGCTTGCTGGATTTAATATCAGCTGCAGCTTCCACAAATTCTTCAGAGAGAGCCTCATGTAGATCATATTGCACTAGTCCAAGGTAATCATGATAAAAGTATGAATTACTTTAGCAAGGTCTGCTCATGCCAGATACAATAGCTAAAGTTAGGCAAATGGTCTCCTCACCTAGCAGTTCAGCTAGAAGTAGCTAGGGATCTAGGAGTCAAGTCATAGATTTGTTCCTTCATAGGTAGTGCTTGCCCATCAAGAGAAACAGCGGCTGACATGTTCTCTGACAGAGAACATTGATGCACAAACAGCAAATTCATCTTGGTTTGAGTCAGGTTCATCTTGTTTTTCCCCATTCAACCCAGAGTTGGGTTCCTACCAGTTTGAACTGGTTTGCCCGAGTAGGTAGTAACTCGGCCAGCCATGCCCCCAAACTGGTTCTATCAGCAGTGCCATAGGTTCTGCCATCTTGTTTTTTGCTTCTGCGTATTACTACTGTGCATGCGTGTGTAGCATGCATCAATCATCCCTAAGCAAACCAGCAGTAACAGAAGCCGGAACCCACCCCGATTCAACAGTTTATGACCCTTAGGAGCCATACACTGGGTCAAGACATTAATAGCATGTCCTGCGTGGTTTAGAATACAACTGGGTATCACCAGTTTACTGATCGTACTGTATCTAAATAGTTGACCTTTCCCAAAATTTCATGGAGGCCTTTTAAAAGATATATGGGAAGGCCATGAAGGAATTGGGGTAAATTCTTTTCATCTAAGGAGCGGAACCACTGCGGTCCAGCTTCCCAACCCTCAACTCATAAGCCTAAATATCTTGATTGTCCATATTAAAGGACAAAAAGTATAGTCCTCCCCTTTGGGCCCCACAAAACATCTAGAACATGGGAAATTTTCCCAAAATTTCATGGAGGCCTTTTAAAAAATATATGGGAAGGCCATGAAGGAATTGGGGTAAATTCTTTTCATCTAAGGAGCGGAACCACTGCGGTCCAGCCTCCCAACCCTCAACTCATAAGCCTAAATATCTTGATTGTCCATATTAAAGGACAAAAAGTATAGTCCTCCCTTTGGGCCCCACAAAACATCTAGAACATGGGTGTCCAACCTTTTGGCTTGTCTGGACCATATTGAATGAAGAAAAATAGTCTTGGGCTGCATATACAATATATAATATAGTTTTATAATGTAAAATCCCATAATAATGTTAAAAGTTTACGATATTGCAGGGCTGTGTTATTACCAGAACTGCATGTGACCTTGTGCCACAGGTTGAATGTGCCTGATATAGAGCAAATAATGCTGCTTCCATCTCAAGCTTTTACTTTGTTAGCCATCTCTGCAAGAAATTAGCACTTTTATATCTTTTTGTGTTATCCTCTACATATGATTTCTTAACACATCTCTAGACAATTTGCCATTAGTGTTACATTGGGATTTGATGGTGATACTACTTTAGTAGCACATCTTTTCTCTCCTGGTTTATCTTCATGCTCGCTACTAGTAATACATTTAGAACTAGCATCTGTTCTTATCTTTCAAGTTTCCTTATAAAGAAAGAAGAGCTTTAGACAAGCCCATAAAAAATAATATGTCAGAGCAATTATATCACAAAGCACAACATGGCTATGTTTTTCTATTGTTGCTTGGTAATACAAGAATCTTTCCACACTTTCACTGAAATCTAACATTCAAACATCAAAGACTAATATTGCTCATGGGACACTTATTTACATTTTTTACTTTCACCAAAAGGGATAGTATTTATAAATTAAAATTTTCTGGGTGTCGAAGACCTAGATTTCATGCTGAAAGCACTATCAGTACAAAAGCTTTAAAAGACTTTGCTTCCTATTTAAATAATTAAAAAGAAATATGTGACAGGAAGCTTAGGAGGATGTTAAAGCAGAATTGCTCATGCTATATTTATGATTGTTTCATACATGTCTTACTTCTAGGCACCACACCTCATTCTCTCTCATATTTTACATTCCCCAGAACTTCTGCTCAGTGGAAAATACTGAGTTTGCATTCTAATCCTTCTCAAACGCTTGATTTGCCATACTGCTTTGTATTCTCTCTACACCCAAATTTTGTTGCCCAGAATTTGTTGCCACTTTCTCATTTACACAACAACTTAAAAACTAAGCTTAGTAAAGTTAATCAATAAGATAAAAAAAGAGCTAAGATTTATGTGCCTTTTTAAACCAATTTCCAGTGTCTTTCTTCAGGGTTAGAATAGGCCATTGCAAAACCAATAATACCAAACCTATTTTTTCTATTTTTATTAACTACAATTTAGTCTATAAATATGTTTACTACTTTTTCAAACTCCTGGGGGTATGAGAAGAGAAGGATGGGGTGAAGTGCCCATTTTTCATGAAGTATCTGAATATGGCTCCCCCTCTCCCTGGCCTCAAATGGAAATCTTTTATTTTGGAAACATATTTTCCCCAATGGACAAATGCTTATTATGTGGAACAGCAGTATAAAGACCTTTTACAGTCACAAAGTCTAAGCAACACCAAACAAATATAGTTGTGCTCATCCCATCCCCTTTGATATTCCCATGCTCTTCCATCACTAAGTCTAAGCCTTGTCAGTGAAACAATCCCATATTGTTTCTCTATTTACTCTTGCTTCTGCTTCAACTCCCTTTTCTTGTCGTTTCCACTGAAGTACTGCTTATAAATGCTGATGGCACATCAATATGAATTCCACATTTAGTTTGTATTTTCTCCAGTTAGTATTGAACTTTCTATCATGAAAAATAAAGATCTAACTCTAACATAATATAAAGAAAAAAAATCTTCACAATGAAGTCAGAAACTGTTGTGGTATAGTAAAGTAAAGGTAAAGGTTCCCCTCACAAATATGTGCTAGTCATTCCCGACTCTAGGGGGTGGTGCTCATCTCCATTTCAAAGCCGAAGAGCCAGCACTGTCTGAAGACGTCTCCGTGGTCATGTGGCCAGCATGACTAAATGCCGAAGATGCAGGGAACGCTGTTACCTTCCCACCAAAGGTGGTTCCTATTTTTCTACTTGAATTTGTACATGCTTTCAAACTGCTAGGTTGCCAGAAGCTGGGACAAGTAATGTGAGCTCACTCTGTTATGCAGTACTAAGGATTCGAACCACCGAACTGCCGACCTTCCTGATTGACAAGCTCAGTGTCTTAGCCACTGAACCACCACGTCCCTTGAGGTATAGTAGAGCCTAATAAATAAAGCTAATATTCCAGATGATGGGGATACTCTTGACATATAAAGATATTATACATCCTACCATCAACTACACTATTGTAATCCCATTGAATAGATAAACAGAATCTGACTATGACAAATTTCAACATACCCATTATAGATTTAATAAACCATGGTTTACTAGTAAACCACAGGTTTTGGACGAAAAGCTTTTAAAAATAAACCTCTTACCTAAAACAGCTAAAGCTAAGATTATAAATGCTATCCTTACAGAAAAAAAAAACCTTGCAATATAAAAAGATGGATAACCTTACTACAATTTCTGAAAGAATTCTTCAAGTTGTGCAGTGCAACCAAGCAACCTCTTTTCTAAGCTGTCAGGGGGCTTTGAAATTGTAGGTTGGAATACAGCCCTGAGCTACCAATGAATAGAGGCATAATTTTCTACCAATTTCGGGCTAAGACAAATAAGAAAGAAACTTAGTTCTAGGAGAAGCTTATTTACACTTAAACAAAACCTTCAATTTTTGAGAACAGATTCAACTTCCCATTCAACCATGGAGTTCAGTGGGTAAGTTTAGGCGTCTTGCTGTTTAAATCATAAGTTTAACAAACAATGTCATGTTTTCAGCTCAACCTTCTCAATAGGTTGTTGTTATGAGCATTATATGAGAGAAAATCCTCATGTACTGTAAGTTGTTTGGAGTTCACAAAAAAAAGGTGGACCAGAAATGCAGTATTTAGTAAACATCTTCCCAAACTGAAGACCCTTTATGCCATTGCCCACGGCGGCTGAAAAGGTTTTGTATTACTAAAATAGAAAGAGTGCCTAAATCACAGAAGCCTCTTTATTATCTCTGTCTCTTACAAACCGAATAATTTTGGATCTCTTGAAAACTGTGCATGTTATGCAATGTATAATACATGAATAACACTTCTCTCAGGAGCGGAATCAAGTGGTAATATGGAAATAGCTTTAAAAGTCTGTTTACAATCTGGAATCAGAAATATGTAGAGTCCTTATCTTTCCAAAAATTCATTACTCCATACCCACTATCTCCTCTCCTGCATCAGCTGTTCTTCTATTTAGTTAGAAAAGAAATTGAGTGAAACTATCACTATTGTACATATGATCTCCATAATGGAAACTACGAGTATAAATATCCTACCTTCTGGAAAGTATACGTATCAACTAGAGAAATATGGCCACACAAAGAGCTTGAGTTTATTGCCAAATCATAGCTTGATTTTGGACTCTGGTTGTTGCAAAAGCAAAATCTATGTCTTGGAGTAGCTTAGAATATCTCAAGTCCAGGTGTTGGATTCTACTTTTATCTTTTTTATGCAGAACATCTTTATTTCCTTTTGCAAATCTCCTTTTTTTCCTAGCATAATAGTTGTGACATAAAAAGTGGTGTGTTACATCAAATTAAAATTCCCAGGATTCTTCAGGGTTTTTTCCTGGTTATTGTTAGATTTGTCCTTTATCTATCTTAATCCTTGAAGAAGATTCATTCCACAAGTTAATGAAAATTGAACTAATGCAGGCTCTTCTGAAAGCCACAGCTTGAAGAGATTCTTGCACTGCTTTTTTAACTCTTTCAATATATCACTCATAAACAGATGTTTACATGATTGTTGCACTAAACTGCAAAATATAATCACCATAATTTTTGAGGGAGGATATTTAATATTTCAGTTATGCTTTTTGTACTAATGTAGAGCGTCATATAATTAAAGCATTTATCTTACTCCTACCTTGTTAAGATTAAAGGAATAATGCCATCTTACTTCTACATTCTATATAAGCTATCTCCATTTCCTTGGTCTCCATTTATGCATTTTTCCTTTTTTTCTTTTGTTTGTTTATTTCTGAGCCTTTGTTTCTGTTGTCTATCTCTTTCCTGTTCATTTGGTTTATTTCCTGTCACCTGCTTTCTGTTACAAAAAGTTCAAGATGGATACTGTAGTATGTTTTATACAATAGGAGGTTTTTTTAAATACATCTCTAATAAATAGTAGACGATATCCAAGAAAAGTGAAAGAGAGATATACATAGAGATTATCTATTAACCATTTATTATTATTGGAGTAATTGCCTCTAAGAAATGGAACAGTTGAACCAGTGCTTTCTAGGGCAAAAATGGAATATCAGAATATTATTTTACCAGACGGTAGTAAGAATCATGTTGCAGAAGGTGTAATGGGGTTTGTTATCCAGTTTCTGTGGGTTCCAATTGTATGAGAATTTATTCACTTTGGGACTCTGGAATTCATTGTGCTACATACCAGTGGATACAAATGGTAGAGAATCAATTAATGTTTTTTTTCCCCTATTCCTGTGGGACTTTAACTTGGTAAATTGATTGAAAAGACAACCTTAATTGTTAATTGATTCAACTTGCCATCGTTTCTTTCAAAAACAAGATAAACCGAACTACTCTGAAACAAATTCTTCTAATTTGACCCCAATTATTAAACAGAGTTGTAAAATGTAGCAGAAGTTATTACCATCACTATCCTACCTCCTTCTTGTGTTCTTCTGCAAATTATTTCTGCATACATGGAAATGTATTTTTCTTTTTGGAAAAAAAACTGTATATGAAGCATAATTGTCTTTTTATCTACTTTTTATGTATTTGTGCAATTTTGCTCTTTAACTATTCAATGAGTCATATTTAGATTCTATTACAATGATTATGATGATCTGTATTATTTGTATAATTGCATAAAGTTGGGGATGCAATGTTAAAGATAAAATGTGCATAATCTAACTTTCAAAGACCAAATATGTCATTCTTGGTATTCTTAGTCAAGTCTTTTTGTTAATGTCCCAATGCTGACCATGCTTCATGTCACTATCAGAAGGGGAAAAAAAGTGGTAAGGGTGTAGCCTCATGTTTTGGAAGATTGGACTTTGAAGCTAAAGTCCATTTCCTGAGTCCACACCACAAAATTCTGCCAGAAGGTCAAGGGAGAACAAATTCAATAAGGAATTTCTATATAAATTAAAGGCCCATTGTGAAGGATACTACAATCTTTGCAAAGGAGTTGAAATTCGCTTTTATTAATCTAGGAATCAAAACCCATGTATGTAACTAATAAGAATCAAATCCATTTGTGTTGAAAAATAAGGCTTATACAGTATGCAAATAAACTTGTTTCAAAAATGTATTATTGCCTTTTATCAGAATGATATACTGCACAGTAAAGCAAAAATATATGCTGGATTTCGTAGCCAAGCAATACAGTCTGTTTGCATATATTCACTCAAAAGTCTCAGTGAGTTGCTTAGTTTTTCCCCCCCGTATGAGTAATTTAGGCTTGCAGTGTAACACTTTTTACAATTCAGTGTTAGAACTCATTTTATAGAATATTTCATATATATTTTAAGAGCCGCAGTGGTGCAGTGGTTAGAATGCAGTACTACAGTTAATTCTGCTGATGGCCGGCTGCCAGCAGTTTGACAGTTGATCCTGACCCGCTCAAGGTTGACTCAGCCTTCCAGTCTTCCGACGTGGGTAAAATGAGGACCCAAGTTGTTGGGGGCAATATGCTGACTCTGTAAACTGCTTAGAGAGGACTGGAAAGCACTGTGAAGCGGTATATAAGCTTAAGTGCTATTGCTATATCCAAAAATATTTAAGCAACTCCAACCACTGTTTCTTTCCTGTAAATGGAGTTCGATGTGAAATGAGAAATCACAGGGGATTTGTTAAATTGTTTCCCAGCCCACCATATTATGCCCATAAATCCCCAATCACCTGCCTTGTATGTAAAACACATTCAGAGTTTTAGCATTGGTAGAAGACAAACTTACCACTTTTTGTATAAGGATTTAATTTTTTTTTGAATGACCAATATTCCATATATTTCTCCATAGCAATGGAATTCTTGTTATTGGGCATTTTCACAAGCACCATTGCCTCTTCATTTTAAGCTGAGAGCGACCCTCAAACTCGTTGTCAATTATTGGAATGCATGTTTTATGTCCTCCAGAAACATTTATGTATACAATAGTTTGTCTTCATGCACATAGTAATTTCCTGTCCTTAATAATAATTTTGCAGTGTATGATGTAACTAGGACAAAAGCAAGCAGTGAGGGAGGGAATCTGCATTTTAGATCGTGTGTGTATGTGGGGGGGGGGACGGGGACCTACATTTAGAAAGACTATGTATCTCTTTGGCAGTGGAAATGAAACTGAACAAACATCCCTCCTTCTGTTCCAAAGCTAACATAGTGAATTTGCTTGCATGCCTATAAATTATAAACTTGATTAGGAAGGGAAGAGTTAAAAATGGGCCATATTGCAATAGCAGGAGGCCTGGCTATTCCACCTTAGCCTCCTGACAACATGTCCTACATTTAACCTACAATCAGGAACTAATTAACAGCACAGATTGGAATGAGCTAGCATATGTATAAAGGAAAAAAAATACCTCTAAGATTTTAATCAGCAGCCTTGCCTACTTCTAGGTTAGAAGCCCAAGTATAACCATTAAAGAAAAGCCAATGTGCAAAATATAATTACGATATGTGTGGGAAATCAGTGCCTTGTAGTGGTTAAAGCACAGGGTTCTTTTTCAGGAGTATGGCTGGTGTGTTGCTGCATAGATATATAGTAGGTAAGTCACAAAAATCCACCTGTTTGGCTAGACAGAAAAATGGGATGCCTAAAGAAACCAGCTATTTCCCCCAATAAGCACTATGGGTCTGAAAGTTTATAAGAGAGGATTATGCTACTACGTATCTATTCGGCCACTAAGGTGTAAAGAATTGTGATCATCTTTTTATTTTGGATTTATGAAATAGGTGGATGCGTAAGTTGTTTATATGTCACTAGATGTCTCTTTCCATGTTGCTTTTTTTGTTATCTGCTTTTTCCTGCATGGCTGGATAACATGTAAGTCTTAACCTTGAAGATGTGACATTCACTTGGTTTGTCATGCCTTGTTTGATCTTTTGGTTCAGCTTTCTTACAGGTGCCTTTGTTAATATGTTTTCTGAAATTAACACTACTACTTTGAAACTGCTGTAATAATAAAACTTTTCTTCTTTTGAAGTCTCAGCTGAATGATCTATGAAAAGAACTTTTTGCGGTTCCTTCTCTTCCTCCCTATTGGACATAACAGATTTTTTTAAAAAAAAACATTTGCTTCATGCAGAGATACATGTTTTGCTGAATAACGAGATATATTTAGGATGGACATGACAGTATGTCAGCCTTGAAGTTGCAAGTGAAGAAGTCTGCTGGATCAGAGGACCGCATGTGCCTCAACACATACTCCCACTTCCAAAAAATAAGCATAAAACAAATTTAGCAACTTTGTGAGGAAGACAAGGTTATATGTCAGGTCAAACAATTGCAAAAGAAGAAGAAAACCAATAGCATCACTAGTATGAAAATAGAAAGCCAAAAAAAGCAAAAATGCTATCTATGACTGCCCACTGGGCACAACCCATGAGCTTATGGCTGGATATAGTGAGTTCCTGACTCTCAGGGAGAAAGTCTGGTCCCTTCAAAACCAAGGTGATGGAGTTAGAGATGTTCTCAGATGAGAGGATATTATTTAAAAGATGAGGAAGATTATGATATAGGAAGAATCCATTGCTTAGATGTTAAGAAGAAATGAGGAAGAAGGCTTTTGATTATGAGCAATGGAAAGATTAGAAGTACAAAGAGATGAATTTGTGGTTGGTATATAGGCTTTCTAATGGCTTGTCTGCATGGTGGAAAGGTTGCAGACATCAACCTGCTATAAAATATTGTGCTGGACATTAAACAATCATTGTGTTATATCTTGGAGCCAACAACAGTAGAAATGTAGCTGGCCTTACCTAGAAACCAATATAGGCTGCTAGTTAATAGACTGAAATCAGGGGCAGGTTCCGTCCGGCACTACTGCTGGTTTGCTCATGTATGCACTTCACGTGCCCTTGATTCACACAGCGTAAAATTGTTCTGTGAATGCGCAGAACTGAAAAACAAGATGGTGGCGCCAACAGCACCAACCAGGGATCCGGTTCAGGGGCGTGGCAGACCACTACTGGTTCGGCTGAACCGGTAGGAACCCACCACTAATTGAAATCCAGAACCATTAAAGTAGCACTCTGGAAAAGGCCACTGGCATTTTCTATGTACATGACTATCTCCTAGACAGATATAGTTCAGTAGTCTCAAAGTATGGATAAGACAATAGTGTTAGAAGAAAAAGTGGAGACAGACTTGGATCCAACTGAATCTCTACCCAAGAAGTAGACTCCAACTGAACCAAAGTTGAAGTAGGCTGCTGGCACGTTTCATATAATGAAATATCAAATAAGCTTTAAACTGATCCTTGGGGGTGGGGAACTGAACAGCATCTGATTTGGAAGTGTGTAAATATTTCAGAAAATATTGTCAGGATTAGGGTCAGGATTAGAAATGGATTAATAAGAAAGTGTGGCACTTTTTAAAATACCATGCAGAATGGTTCATGCAGACAACAAGAAATAAGACATAGCATAGAGATTCTTCTGTGGTAACACTTCTAGTAACAAACCCAAGCACAATTAGAGTCATTAGTTATGACAAACATATAGATGGTGTAACAAAAACTTGGTGGAATGAAAGGAATCAGTGAGAAAGACATTCCTGAATTCAAATGCCATAGAAAGGACAGGAGGGGGAAAGTATTGTACCACATATCAAAGAGGTGTAAGTTAATACACTAGAAAATATTGGAAGACTAGAACCTTTCATGATAGGAAAGCAATATCTGATCAGAAAGGTAAATTAGGTCAAAGGCTGTAAGCTACCTGATAAAAAAATATGATGGTGATCTTGAGGTATAGAAAGGAAAAAAAATATTTTAATGTATGTGTGTGGCGGGGGGAATAGGGTCAGTTACCCTCAAAGGATTCACTTTTTGAGATACTGATGACAGTGCTTCAAAACAATTGGCTTGGAATGACTAGAAGACAAGTGACCCAAGATTTAATCCTAGATAGTCGTTATGACCTAGTGCAAGATTTTCAAAAACGTGACTACAAAAATAAACCTGCTCAACAATGAGGATTTCATTTTTTAAAAAAAAAAGTCTGAAAAGAAAAGACAATAAAGAGATATTTCTCCATGATGCTTCAGCCCATAATAATGTAGGCTTAGGCAAAATGTATAGTACACAATATAAGAAAGAAATAACCAAGCCTAAGAACAGACCAACATGACTTTCTAGCAATGTCAAGGCAGTTGGAAAATGAAGAATGTTCCAGTGAGAACAAAACACATTTTGACAGAAAAAGTAGCAAGAAATCATTTAGTTAAAAAGCCTGTGGCAATAAAACAGAAAATATGAAATTTTTAAATACTTATATTTGAAGCAGAAAACAGCTAGGAAGAATCGGGTTTGAATGAAAAAAAAGAATGAAAGTGATTGTTCAGGAGGATATGAAGATTGTTCACGAATTGACTGAACTATTTACACCTGTCTTTCTTAGAGAAGATATAGTTGAGGCCAAGCTGACTTTGACTCAGATAATAAGCAACAATACTCTAGAACATCTTGACAGAATGTATCAATAGTTCCTGATGTCATCCACTCAGCTCAGCTTCAGATGTAAAACTAGTAACTTGCTGTTTATATCAGGTTAAGGGCCAAAGGGATGGATGGTAACCAACATGATACCATTTTTAAAAAGTGAGTCTAGGGGAAATCTAGGTATATGATGCTCAATTTAACTTCTGTTTGGGGAGAAATTGTGGATACAATTGTAAAAAAAACTAAGCCTACAGAAGAATATATGTGTGGATTTTACAATGATTACTCCTGCCTTTACCAAACTTTTGGAGTTTTTCTTTAACAATATCAGCAAGTACATTGGATAGAGATGACCCTGTCAGCACTGTTTACTTGGACTTTGAAAGTACATTGACAAAGTGCCTCATCAAAAGTTCTTGAGGTTATGGGATAAGAGGAAAAGTTTTTTTATGAATCGCTGACTAGTTTTTAAAAAGTAGAAAGCAAAGAATTGGAATAAATAAAATAAAAAAAAACTAGCTTCCTTCAAGGATATTTCTAAAAATTGGTGCTTTTTAATTTATCCATAAATTGCCTTGATTTACAAGTAAGCACTCAGCTGTCTAAGTCTGCAGATGATATCAAACTCCACAAAGTGGTGAAAACTATTGGAGCGGGGGAGAGATAAAAAGACTTTCAATTGAAAGAATGATCAAAGAAATGCAAATGAAATTCAGTTTAATTAATTTAAAGTGATACACATTGGGCAAAAGAAAAACACCCCATAAACAATAGTTAGTAAAACTAACACTTTCTGTAACTAACCAGGGCAAAAATATATTGGGCTCATTATGGAGTCCGACACAATAGTTATGAAAAAATGATATTCCATCCTAAGTACGATTGAGAAAGAGAATGAAAATAAACTCGCCGATACTGAAATGCTGTCATAAAAATCCATGATATGTCTACACGTACAATATTGTGTACCTGGAAACTGTAACTTAGAACTGGAAAAATCACAGTGAAAATTATCAGGGACCTTGAAAACCTCCCTTATAAGAAAAGAGGAACATATCTGAGATATATAAATTCATGTATGGCATGAATAAAATAGTAAGGAACTTTCACTTGTCCGTCAATACAGTAGGATCAGAAGCCATTCAATGGAAATTGAAAGGAGATTTAACAGAACTGAAATGTCCTATTTCATATATTCTTTATGAATACTCAACTATGGTAATGGACCCTATCTTTAGAAGAAAATTAGATAAATTCATGGAATGCAGCTAGTATGCCTCCCATACTAGCTGCAAAGAAACAAGTGTATGTTTCCATTTCTTGCTTGCAAGTATATCCAAGAAATCTTGTTGGGCCTTCAAGTAACAACTACTGGACTAAGATGGCCTTGGTTTGATAAATTAACTACCTTTTGCCTAGGACTTCTAGTCCTATGTTATGTGGTTATAAAAATCCGCACAATACCAAAGAGCTGTTTGTATGTATGTGCTGCTATCTAGAAATTATCTAGATTTTGGCAGGACAGACAGAGTAGCCCCAATGACTTCTTGTCTATTGAAGAGTTGGAGAGAAGGGAGCATTTCATTCCAATGCTTACATCACCAAACAGCAATTATTGCAACTTACAAATTTCTTCTCTGCCAGCACTAATTCCAGTGCTGTGTTGTCCCAGGTTTCTTAATGGTAGAAGATACCTTTCAGAGGACACTTGTCAAAGGAAAAGAGAAAGGAAGTCCTGGAAATAATGTTTAAATTGATCTTTGAAGTTTCCAGATGAGATTGATAACCAGGAAAGTATGTGAATATCTTACGTTTTGTTACCATCATAATATATCTGGTTTAACTTAATGCTTCAGAAAACTGGCTGATTCAAAGGCGTGAATTTTGCAGTGAACACGTAAAGCTGAAAAATGAATTATCTATGTCCATGGTGGCAAACCAATGGCATGAGTGCCAGAAGCAGCATGCAGGGCCATCCCACATAGGATGGGCAGCCTCACTGGCTCCTCTTCTGCATTCCTGTGCACAGACGTCAGCTGGCCTTCATGCGCGTGGGAGCATCAAAACCAGGAAGAGCAGGCTTCTGGCCCGCATGCGTGTGCCAGCACCCGAACCTCGGGTTTCCATCGCATGCATGCATGATGGTTAGCTGTTTGTCGACCATGCACCTGCACTGGAAACTGGAAGTTTGGGTGCTGGTGCACACATGCATGCCGAAACATTGCTCTTCTATGTTTTGGCGCTCCCGCGTGCGTAAAGGCCAGCGAGGCTGCACGGCCCAGGCAGGAGGTTTTGTGTGTCATTTCTGGTAGACAGGCTGGCACACAGTGATGTAAAAGGTTAGCCATTACTGATCTATGTGTTACTCTTTCAATGCAGGTAGTCCTCAACTTACGACTTATTAAGCCCAGAATTTATGTTGCTAAGTAAGAAATTTGTTCAGTGAGTTTTGCCCCAATTTACGGCTTGCCACATTTGTTAACTGAATCACTGCAGTTGTTAAATTAGTAGCACGGTTGTTAAGTGAATCTGGTTTCCCTATTGAAAACCTTCCCAGAAGGTTGCAAAAGATGATCACATGACTCCGAGAAGCTGCAACGGTCATAAATGTGAGTCAGTTGCCAAGGATCTGAATATAAATCATGTGGCCATGAGGATGTTGCAATGGTCATAAGTGTGAAAAATGGTCATAAGTAACCTTTTTCAGTGCCGTTGTAATTTCGAACGGTCACTAAATGAACTGTTGCAAGTTGAGGACTACCTGTATTATTCTAGCCCTATAAAAGCTGCTTTGGTGCATCTCTATCCTGTCATCTAGTGCTCATTTGGATTTTTGCAGCCCAGATTGGGTATACTTAAAGTGGATCACAATCAGTTTTCAGCATCTCCTACAGGAAATGCCAATTATGTTAGAGAAAACTAAAATTAATTGGGCTTCGCATGGATTGTTGCAAAGTGATTTAGTGAATAATAAAAGGTTCCTGTATTTACATTAAATGTGGAAAAACATTTATGGCTAGTGTCATTGATTTATTGTGTGCAAGTTTAGACTAGAAAACTGATTTATGGTATTTTAAAATACTGATTGTTCCACCCAATGTAGCTTTCTTAAAGACTTCAGCATAAAGGCACTTACATATTTACGTTTTGAGGAAAAATAAATATTTATGGTCGATGTCATTAATTTGTACAGGAAACATTTGTTACAGATATCTGATATACGGTCTTTGAAAATATTTACTATCTTCTGCCAAAGCAGCTTTTCAAAATGACATAGCTAGAGAGAAACCTGCATAAAAGAACATAACACGCATGCTTTTTTCTTGATGCTCTTCATTTTGTCCATCAGATCATTTCACGCATATTCTATATTTTATGTACATTTTATACTCAGAAAGTGAAAATATAGTGATATCATCCTCATACAAATCCAGACTACTTATGCATAGGAAACTTCTATAGATCCTTCCTTCCTTCCTTCCTTCCTTCCTTCCTTCCTTCCTTCCTTCCTTCCTTCCTATCACTCTTTTTCCACTTGCTGTTAATGTGTTAAAATATAGCTATGTGTTTTATGATGATGAGGGATCATAATAAGTTGTAAGATTTCTCAATTCAAAAGCTATGAAGTAGTAGTTTTACCTTTTATATTAGCTGAATTTTGTACCTTTCCAAGATTCGTTAACAGTAACAAGTTATTACTTTTAATGGAAGGAATGTCAGAAGCAACCACAACCTGCTCTAAATCAAAAGACAAGCCTGAAATAAACCAGGTTTTTCCTTGTGTCAGATGGTTTAAAATGGAAAGTTGAAAATACATAAATTAAGAGTGAAAGGTTCAGTTTCTCCAGCAAGGGGGCAAAATCCTTTCCTATCTGTGGAAAGAGAAACATAGTCTAAAGCCCCATTTAGCTTTGTATAAATAATTTATATAAATGCATATGTGTGTATACAGTTACAAATCTGATAAATGTATAAATCACTTTATATTATTTTTGTCAGGGTGTATTTATATACATTTGGGGGGCATGAAGAGGTTGTAGTAAATCCTTCAGCAGAGTTCCTGCCCAATGATTATATACTACTGGTGCATTGTGTTCTGTTATTAATTACAAGGTTTGAACACTTGTTACTCACTTAAATAACAGTCAGTGCATATGTGTTTGTGTAAATATTCATAATTGGGGAACAAAACCATTCATTTCAAGTGTATCCCGCAGCCAAAGGTTTTCAGGGCAATTCTAGTATTGTGGCAACAAAACTATGTAATTAAACAGAGATAGCAGTGAATGTTCAAAATGTACTAGTCAGGGCAGGAATCATCCATGACTGCCTGCACAGTTTTCATTAAAGCATTACACAGATGCATAAGCTTTGCCTGCTATTCTTGTTACAAACCTTTTCCTGCTGCCTGAGCTCCAGTGTAATGATTGAGAAGAAGGCCTCCTTGAACCCAGCTGTTAACTAAATGGCTCATTATGGCAAGTCATACATATTGCCCTTTTATGTTGTGGTGGGATTTTAGCCTTCTGCTTCTAACTTTCTTCCTGAGGCCACCCAGCTCAGAACCAGAACGCAAGCTTGATTGAGTACATAAACAGGGCATGTCCTAGGAGGAGTTAAAAAAAAAAACAACCCACAGAGATTGTGGAATGGCTAGCTCGAAAATGATTGACACCTTCACCAACAAATACAAATTGCTACAAGCAAAATAACAAAGCTTGCTGTTGCTAATGCCCATTGGAGCTGTGCTAACTGGCATTTCCAGTTCAGCAGTGCATGCTTTCAGACCTTTCCATTCCAACCACCAGCTATGGCTAACAGCAGATTGGCTTGTCTACTCTTTGCTACTTTAACCAGGGCCACCCAGCATCAGAAGTTCAGCAAAGGTAGGTAGTGTATTTAGAAAATAAAACTGAGTGGCCACTGATCTTCCTGGTTCTGTCACTCTTCTTCTATCAAAAATTTGGCCAGATGTTCCCCATCAGAACTATATCCTGGAATGTTGCATTTATTATTAACATTTCTTTCCTGCACGCGACTTTTCAGGCATGTACTAACAGAACGCTACAAATATTAGTTCTTCATGTTCCTTTGGATTGTTGGCAATGAATGGTCATGGTAGCAAAGGAAGGGTTACCTAACTTGTTGCTTGCACAGGGCACAATATTTCTAGACAATGAATATAACTTCTTGCCATGAAATACCCATCTTAGCAGAATGTTAGATGGCCTTCTATTCACATTCTCATATTTCTTCAGAATGTGCTTTGGCATCTGGCATGGCAATTGAGAAAAAAATGGCTACATCTGAGAGGCCAGATCTATTCCAGGATCTTTCCCCTACTTTCACTGCTCCAAGTATGAAGCAGGGAAACACATGAAGTTTCTTACTAACTTCTGTCCCTAAAGGGTTTTTTTTAAAATTAAATTGGCCATAACATTCTAAAACCAGTAGTGATCCAGTTAGGTTTCACTCACCCATTCCCACTTGTTAAAAAAATTGAACACGGGTGGACCTGGAGGCACAAACAGAACATTTAATACTAAGCAACTATGGAGCTGTGCTTTTCAGCAAGGTATTAATGCTACATAGCAACATGACAAAAGCACGTAAACAAAGGAGACATGGAATACGACATGAATAGTGATGGACTAAACTATCTCTGTGAAGCTCCCTAAGGTGGTAATTGAAGGGAATCCTTACAAATGGTAGAAAGACTGGATCTTTTCTTCTTAAATCTTAGCAATTTAGAACTTATCTCCATCTCATCTGCTTAATTTGGATTTTTCCATATATTGCTCAATGCTTTTTTCTGTTTTTATAGTGTAGACTTGTATTTTTAATCCACATGTTATTAAGCTTTTAAAAATGGGCTCTAAAAATAAGACCAGTCCAATTTAGTATGATCGTCAACCACTATTAATGCAAAATTCAGAGAATGTGTATCACACTTTTCACGATGCATCTTATTGATTCTTCAGCATCTGATAAAGACAGTCTGTATCTAGGTTTAGCTACAGATTGAGCATCAAAAGCAAAATGTTTTCATAATAGTTAATCATAGAAAAAGTTGTAAACTTCTGAATTGGCTATTAAGACATCATCTGGTTTAATTTGTTTCTGCTAGTATTTTTTTCTTTATTTTAAAGAAACATAATTCAATAGTGGTATGCATAGACTATATAGCTTTCTTTCATTGTTGATAACCAGTTAAGACTAATGAGAACATTGTAGAAAAAGGAAAAATAAGATTTTGGTAAAATTAATATAATTATTGCATCTTCACTGAATAACACTGGTTATCTTTGACTGCTGAGCCATTTGAATTTTGCGACCATGTTTTTCAGGACTACTCACTCCCAAATCAATCTTGGCCTCTGAGGAAAAGAATTTTTATATACATCTATGCATTATAAGAAAGGGACATGGTTGCTCAGTGGCTAAGACACTGAGCTTGTCAATCAGAAAAGGTCGACAGTTCGAATTCCTAGCACCGCATAACAGAATGAGCTCCCGTTACTTGTCCCAGCTTCTCCCAACCTAGCAGTTTGAAAGCATGTAAAAATACAAGTAGAAAAATAGGAACCATCTTGGGTGGGAAGGTAACAGCGTGTGCCTTCGACATTTAGTCATGCTGACCACATGACCATGGAGACGTCTTTGGACAGCACTGGCTCTTTGGCTTTGAAACGGAAATGAGCACTGCCCCCTAGAGTCAGGAACGACTAGCACATATGTGTGTGGGAAACGTTTACCTTTACCTTATGTATTATAGTAAATGCATTTATTCATTTATTTATGTTTTAAATATATACTCACATGCTCTGGGCAAAGCCAGTTTACATGAAACAATAATATGGTCATGAAAACAAATATATCTATCTTTATTGATAAAAACCAATCACATCACAATTAAAAGTAGCATTTGTATAAGCATAAATGAGCTTCAGTAAGGAAATGCCAGGTTCTAAAATCAGGTTTTCAGATAACTTAAAAAGTAAACCAAGAGGTTAAGACAAAGGGAAGGGAAATGCACAGCACTAGAGAAGCTCCTAGCCTGAATGTGTTCCAGCTAAGCTTTCTTCCTTAGTAGGTCTTTCAAAGGATGGTCAGTAGATGAGTGGAATTGCCAATTAGTAATATAAAAGAAGAGTTTTTTAGACAGGCAGGTCCTGAACTGTGAAGGGATTTATATGTTAGAAAAAAGCACACTGAATTTGACTCAGAAAAATATGACAAAGTGGGTGGTATACGTTTAAAAACAAAGTGAAGCTCAATTAGATCCCATTGTTTGCGTAATCCATTTAATGATTGCTTATAATTACTAAACAGCATTTTCATCACCGTGACGGTATGAGAACTCTCAAAAGTCTTCTAGGTTGCTTAGGCACTCTTCAAATGACATCAGTTAAACCAACCCATATTTCATCTAACTTCATCCTGAGGGTCATAAGTCCAGCCCTGAATTGAGATATTTCAGTCAACAATTTAAACTGAAATTGGTGTAGAAAAAGTCTGTCACAATGAGGAAGATATTGTATTTCTTCCAACAGATCTTGAGTGTGATGTACTTCAAATAACACTGATTAGAGGTGTTGTGTATTGGAAGATACCTACCACAAAGTTTGAATCAGATTAAAGTGTAGATCACTTTCAAAATATTTACCTCGAGGTGCACACTGGTTTAACCATTGCCCTTTCCTCTCCAGAAATCTGTAATTCTGAGAAGGTTCAAAGATTTCTAATTTTAAAAAAAAAGTCTCAACATTATTTTCAAATTACAGTTTGTGGAATTTGACTTTGGCAGAAGCCATGGCATTTAAAATATTAAAATAAAATAAAACAAATAAAAGAGATTTCAAACAGGAATTGGGCACCCATTTCTCTGGGATGACTGAAACTTCCTGCCTCTGACATGGGAAATTGATGTCCCTCCTTAACTATATTTCTAGGATGAAACACACTGGGATCTAGTTCAGGCTGTAGAAAAAATGGCCTGAAAGTGAGCAATGACTAACAAATAGTGCAACAGAAGGAACTTCTCTATCAATCAAGGTTACATAGTGGTTTGAAATGAATACTAGAGGACGTGATGAAAGTGAATACATTTCTGCATGAAATGAAGAAAGTCGTCAGAAAAATGTTTTTCTCCTCTGTCAAAATATTTGTCCCAGAAGTAGTTTACACTTTTCCTTTCAAACTAAGGAATTCATTTCACAGCAAAAATTTAAAAAGGATTCAAATAGTGTAAGCGATTTAGCCCTAGGGTGCAAAAACCTGAATGAACACTCGATGGCAGAAGACACAATTTTCTGAATCATTTTGCTGACATCTATTGATCATCCAGATGTTTACAGTCCAGATCCGATAACTTTAATGTAGATTAAACTACAAAAGATGAAGAAACTCTCAAACTTTCATAATGCTAGGTTTCTATCAGCCCTAATATGACAGGTAGAATATTTGTTGGAATATATTTTATGCACTTTTACTTCTTGTGGTTGTTTCACATAGTTTGCCATCATGGTAACACAATGCAGGATTAAAATGTTCTTTCTGTGATGCAAAATAGTGTTTCCTACCTGAAGGATGGATGGTATTTTTTTAAATGTTCTGAGAATATCAAAGGAAAAAAAATCAAGAATATGGAGAAAGATAAAGAATGGGCATTCATTTCTATGTGAATATTGGATCATCTCTACCTTCATGAACTATTGGCCAATAGAGTTATTAAATCAATGTCTTATCTAACGTTCAAATAGTTTCATGATTGATGCAAAAGCTATTACATTTTTAAACATAACAAAATAGTTTTCCATGTTGCAACTTTATAGCTTGGTTTCCACATAATCTCTTGTTTGTTTTGAAGTCTCAATCACTGTATTTAATACTGATTGCCATTATCTGTTGTACTATAATGTAGTTGGCTCGCTGTGTTATCTCGGCAAATTATAAACCACTAAACAGGCAAACAAGGGGAGTACTTCTAACATCACTATTTTAGGAGCACTTGAAGTCATTAGTATGTGGTTAGGGTGCGTGTATTGGATGGTTTCAGTAATTAAAAAAATAATTATACAGTTGGGTGAATATGTATCCTCAAGGATAACTTGTGTGTACTGAACAGCCAGTGGCACATGCATCTGACTCTAATCCTTCTTGCTCTTCATAAATTCAGTTCTTGCAAATCATGTGCTAACATGCAATCCATTTCAGTATCTGTTTACACACCTATGAAAAGATATTTAAAAAGTAGGAAATGAAGCAATGAAATCTTACATGCAGAGGCACAAAAATAAAAATCTAGTTTTCTAAAGTTATTCTCCCTGCTGATACAGTGATTTATCTATCAATAAACATATTTGTATATTATTCTTTGTTTTTCAGAAATAATCAGTGTGCATCAGATTGCCATTTCCGTTTGATATTTGTTTTTTAATATAACTTTAATATAGAATAGAATAACAGAGTTGGAGGTCTACTCCCTGCTCAGTAGGAAGCCCTACACCATTTCAGACAAATGGTTGCCAAACCTTTTCTTAAAAACTTCCTGTGTTAGAGCATTCACAGCTTCTGGAGGCAAGTTGTTCCACTGATTAATTGTTCTGTCAGGAAATTGCTTTTAGTTCTAGGTTGCTTCTCTTCTTGATTAGTTTCCATCCATTGCTTCTTGTACTTCCCTCAGGTGCTTTGGAGAATAGGTTGACTTCCTCTTCTTTGTGGCAGCCCCTGAGATATTTGAACACTGCTATCACATCACCCCTAGTTCTTCTTTTCATTATACTGGACATACCAAATTTCAGCAACCATTCTTTATATATTTTAGCCTGCAGTCCCTTAATCATCTTTGTTGCCCTTCTCTGAACTCTTTCTAGAGTCTCAACATCTTTTTTTACATTGTGGCAACCAAAACTGGATTCAGTATTCCAAGTGTGGTCTTATCAAGGCATTGTAAAGTGGCATTAACACTTCATGTGTTCTTGATTATATCCCTCTGTTAATGCAGCCTAGAACTGTATTGGCTTTGCTTCAAATTTGATGAGTTCCCCATTTATTCCCACGTCCAAATCATTGATCGGCCTAAAACAGAGCCTTGGAGTACCCCACTGCATGCTTCCCTCCATGTAGCATGGATTATTAATTTTATTTTCTTTACGCTTTAGAAATACTAGAGTTATATGTTCTCATCTTATACATACCTTCTCAAAAGTAAGTTCTATTGAATTTGGTTGCTTCCATGTAAAATAACCAGTACATACTCTTGGAAAAAAGAGAAGTGGTGGCTCAGTGGCTAAGACGCTGAGCTTGTGGATCAAAAAGGTTGGCAGTTTGAATCCCTAGTGCCCTGTAATGGAGTGAGTTCCCATTACTTGTCCTAGCTTCTACCAACCTAGCTGTTCGAAAGCACATAAAAAATGCAAGTAGAAAAATAGGAACCACCTTTGGTGGGAAAGTAACAGCATTATGTGTGCCTTTTGTGCGGCCACATGACCATGGAGACATCTTCGGACCGCACTGGCTCTTCAGCTTTGAAACCAAGATGAGCACCGCCCCCTAGAGTCAGGAACGACTAGCACATATGTGCAAGGAAAACCTTTACCTTTACCTTTTAATCTTGGAAATAAAGCTTATTGGCTCAATAATATTTACTTCATAGGTACATAATCATAGATACAAAGACACGGATAATGTCAAAGTTTCACGATGTACATCAAGATAACATAATAGTAGAATCCCAGATTTTTGGTTTCACCTTAAAGTTAACAGATGCCAACAAGACTAATATCCTGCACAATTAATAATTTAGAATGTGAAATTTCAACTACATTTTTCCTGTGTTGTGTTATTAAAATCTCAATAATCCTTCTTTCTTTTTCATATGGCAAGCTTACTACCATCCCTCTAGAGATGAAACTCAGAACTGCTTCATTAAAGTCAATAGTACCAATTATGGTGAATTCACGGAAGGCTTCATTAACATTAAATATTTTGCCTTTTAAACATAATAAATAGCTTTGCAAATATTTTGAGTTGCATATTAGCTGAATGATATTTTATATATGGATCTTAGGACAATTTTTAATTTTTCATTCTAGTGTGAATTTTCAACTATCATATTATGGATATGAGAAGGAGAAATTTAGTTATGTTGGACAATTTGCTTGAGAAACACAGTTAAAATTATGAAGCATCTCAATTTTCACTTAAAATCACTATTTCTTTTTGGGGAGGAGAAGGGTGCCCTGTGTTTTATTAAGTACTGCTGAAAAATGCCTTCTCCCATAGGGGAATGATTGGTGATTGTTTTTCCTATTGGCACATCACATCAGGATAAATTTACCAATTATTTGCATTAGAATTTCCTGCATTAAAAGTGTGAGGTGAAAGAATAGGGTCATAAAAGGCAAGGCAAAGGATACCCATTAATGGATTGGAGAAAAATATATTAATATAGTGGTGAAGAAGACCCCTTTATGTGTAAATTTCAGTTGTTCCAGGCCATAAAGATGCTATTTACACAATCTTTTTAAACTAGCATTGCTAGACAGTACTGTAAAAATCCAGATGACCTCTAGATGGAAGCAGGAGTTAATTTTCTGCATCTCTCTTCTTCCCGCTAGCAGTCATCTGAATTTTTAATAAATTATGGCTAAGCTATATTTTATATAGCGCTTCTTAATATATTCCCCATCCGGAGTATGCAATCTCCACATTTAGATGGGCCTACCAGATCTACTGTAGGATGCAAAACTAGACCACAAGGTAGCAAGAAAGAAATATAGAAATGTATTTTAAATGAATTTGGCAAGATGATCATTCTGGTTTTTTGCAGATCTAGTAATGCTAGAGTTACCATCAACTGTTTCAGGGATACATTTAGTATTTGCTTGTATCACTTTATTGCCATCTAGATTGGATCTATGCCGCACAAATCTTGTACCCTTTGTAAATTAAATTGCTCCCAATCACTTGATTTATGAACAAAGCCACACATTTTATTTATATATATATATATAAACGTTTTGTAAGAGATTATTGTTTCAGTATAGTTGGGTTCTCAGCCTACAGTTTGATCTAAACTATTCTGGAAGTACCTTACGCAGCAGCTCCTCCTTCTATATTCCTTGGTCAATTTTTATTAATAAAAATAGGGAAGGCATATCCGGATGATAACTCTAAACGTTTCTGTTAGGTGACTCAGCCAACGTACTCTTGGATATCTTCGTGTTTTATTATTGTTATTGACAAATGCTTCCTTCCTCATCTTTGAACTTAAATATTTTAAAAACATAGTTGACAGACAAGGCTGAAAAATACATTTGACCTGGAGGGGAATGGATTTTTTAAAAAGGGAGCACAGGCCTGAGGCCTGATATTGGTCTCATCCTTCTCAACCACAAAAATGAATGAAATTGCAGTCATGCCAATCAGCACAAATGGCTATAATCCAGCATTTGTGTGGATCGTTTGCTTTTCCTCTGAGAATATTTAAAGGAGGGAAGGAAGACCATAATGAATGTTATCATATTTGGAATTTGCATACCCATTCTATACATAATGAATTTTAAACAAAAATACCATGGGTTTGGTGCATAGTTTGGTGCGTTTGAAATACGGTGCATAATGAATAAAACTACTATTTCACCCTACTACATGATTTGGATTATGCGTTTAACATTCAGGAGCTGAAATTCCCAAACTAAACTTTACATATGCCCAAGGGTTTTGACACGCTTGATAGATTTTTTTAAACATTTCCTTTTCTTAGATCAGCAGACTGCCGTCTGTTTTTGAAAGTATCTTCAGCTTGCTATGGAAAATTGATGGGTGAGGGGCTGCTGTTTGACAAGCACAAGCCCATATTCCTATGTCAGAGCACAGAATGCTTCATACAGTGGTCAGGATTTCAGCCTGGCTAGAGAAGCAGTGCTAGTGAATGCCTCCCTCTGTGGCAACATTGAAGATCTTCAATAAAAAGGTCAACAGGCAAGCAAGCACCAAACATTTGCCCCTTAACCCAGACTTCTTTCAAACTGCTGGCCAGTCAATCAGATGTTTATAGTTGATTCCAGAGGAACCTGTACAGATAAATCCACATCGGTATGCTGGAGCCAGATCCCACTGACTTGAAACAGCCACTAGTATATTATCTGGAATTTTTAAAGCCTGTTGAAAGTAGAGTTAAGCCATTATGCCTAGTGGCCTGGGGAGCTCTTCCATAGCTAGCTTGGGGGCAGCAACGAAGCTGCAGAGTCAGCTCTTAATATTTACCAGCACATTATTGCCATCTATACAGAGGTGGTATTCAGCCGGTTCTCTCCGGTTCGGGCAGACTGGTAGCGGTGGCTGTGGGAGGCTCTGGCTGCATGCTTCAACATAACGTGTGAGCACTGTGGATGCGCAGAAGGCAGTGCGCATGCTAATATGAAGTGCATGAGAGCAAAACAAGCAAGCATGGCAGCATGCTCACATTTGTGAACCGGTAGGGAAGGTAAGTGACTCCCACCTCTGCATCTATACTAGGATACTCAGACAACACTTAAATATAAATGCATCTCAAAGACTTTTTTTGCCATCCCTTTGGGTGAGCATTGATTCCTTGTAAGTGTCTGGGCTAGTCCTTACAGTTTTCTTGGCCAGGTTTTTTGGAAGTGGTTTGCCATTACTACCATCTTCCTAAGGCTAAGAGAGAGGGAGTTAGTCAGCAGGCTTCGTGCCTAAAGTAGGATTAGAACTCATGTTTCCCCAGGCTGGTACCCTGACCACAAGCTGGATGTAGAAAAAAAATGCTACTACTTAAAATAATAATAAACTAGTAATTACATTGCTTGCTAAGTATTAACAGCCTTATTCAAAACTATCACTACAACTTCCACTATAGTCTAAGGCAGTGTTTGCGAATCTTTTTGGCAGTAAGTGCTGAAATGGGAGTGCACGTGCGGAAGTGCCAGAAACCAGAAGTGTCCTGGTGTGCATACGCGCACCAGGAAGCTGAGTTTCCAGTTTCTGGCATGGGCATGTGCGTTGGTCATCTGGTCTTCTGGTTTATGGCATGCACGCACATGCGAAGACCAGCTGGCCGGCACACTTCCGTGCACCAGAAACTGGAAGGTCGGCTTCCCGGCACACACATGTGTGCCAGGGAGCTGCTTCTGCGTGCATGGAGACCAGCTGGCCAGTGCACATGGTTCTTATCGGAACCAGGAAGAGAAACGGGTAACAGCTGACATGGCTCTGTGTGCCACTTCTGGCACACATGCCATAGGTTCGCCATCACAGGTCTAAGGGGTTCCCCTATATTATAGAACTCAGAAGTAATATTTATTAGATGAACTTTTGCCTCTGTTTGAAGACAGAGGGAGAGATAACAGATAGGTAGGCAACTGAGCTGGCCTTAGTTTCATTGTTCTTATTGTCGTCGGACTTTAGTTTGATTACTGGTATTATTGTATACCCAAAAATGTGAAATCACAGTTTCAGTTCTCCATCCGCATCAAATTCTTCCCAAGAATCTTGCATGTCATAATGTATCAGGACATTATTATTAATTTTAGGGTGCTTTCATGTATTGCTTACACAGAGTAAAGGCAGCTGCCTTGGCCACTCCATTGAGAGAGAAAAATGTGGGATAAATGGTCTGAATCGTGTTACGTTATTTAATCCAGCATGGTAGTATTAAAATGTGTACTGGCCATCCTGTACTGCCTCCTCTTTTTTGCTAAAAAAACATCCTCTCACATTATTCTCTGGTATAATATGATATAAGGATTTGAGAGTTGTTTAAGTTCGTTCTCCTTCTGTTGCCTTCCTCCTCCCATGCTTCTCAACACAATTAGTGAAGTGCAAATACTAATAAATATTTGCAAAATAAGATGAGTGGGTATTAAACATCTGACAGCCATTATGTATGTCATGCTTGACTTATAGAAGCATGGTATGTGATAAAACATAAGGGGAGGGAGGGGAGGGAGGGGGTCCTTAATTAATAGCATAGACAAAATAGTGGAAGAGCCTGTTGAAACAGTATATTCTCACTCCAGCAAAACAAATATTAAGTATTTACAAATGTTGTTAATGCCTGTCTTTGCAACATGAAGATACTTGCAGATAACTATGTTCTTGCATGTAAGGAATGACAGACCTAAGTGCTGGCAATAGCATGGAAAGGCATGAGGTCTTGGGTATCTATGGAAGAAATGTTCCTTGGCAACAGCCCAACCTACTTCATCAGATGAATAATATGATCTCACAGTAACACACTTGTTCTTAAAGTGTTCCTGAAGCGCTTTAGACAAAGTGTGGACTGTTACAGTGGGGGCTAAAACACATGGGTAGACAAGATGAGAACTAAATCATAATTGCATGCACTTCTTGATTACATGGAATTAAACAGTAGTGTTTTTCATATTCATTGTTTCATGACAAGAAATGTCCTATATCTTGAATTGCCTGTTCCAAGGACAATACTCCAATCAAACATTCAACAGAATATAGCATCCATTTTACAACACAAATTTTTAGGTCATATTTTTATTACCAACTTGGAGCATTAGCTGTTCCCCATGCTGTCTGAAGAACCCTCTCATTTTCCACAATGCCAGATGATTAGTCAGCAGCTCAGTAGCAGTTATGGCAATTTTAATCAGTGTTTCCATGCAGGTCCCAATAGGACCCATGAACATTCAACATGCTCCCTCATTACCAGAGAAAACAGCCAAGTCAGATACCCTATATAATGTGGAGCCCTTTTTCTCTGGAGTTACATTAATGACTCCTAATAAAATTCAAATCGGCTTTAAAATGTATTTATTTCGGTTTGACTAACTATATCCAAAGCTACTTTGGAAAGAAGAGCTTTAACATATTAACAATATTTTAAAATCAATATACTTCCTGGATTTCAAATTACTCGTAGTTGATAACTGCAAGGGATAAAAATAAATATTTCAAAGATCTGAGGTTTTAACTGAGACCCCCTAGATTGTGCTCAGCATTTTTGCTTTCCAGCTATTCTCTGAAGGAATATTTCTTTGCCCTCTTAATTCAGAAATGTGGGCCACTGCTGGTAATGAACTAACTCCAGGAACTCATTCTGCAGTCTCCCAATGCCAATTATCTGCTATGAAAATTCATTAAATAGAGGGCAAGATGGGAATCCAGGTGGTTGGTGGGTGGTGAAGAAGGTATTGGGGTGGGGGGGAAATGTACTTTACCATTCTCCATTTGCTCACTTGCTATGTTGCCACACATTTATTGAATCCACATGCCAATATCTGGCATTGGACGCTGCCATATTGGATCAATTCAAATTAATTTTATGAAAAGTTTAAATGATCTTTTAGAAGTCTGAGATGCATTACTGACATAAGCAACTGGAATTCTCCAAATAATCGGGTGACATATTGTTGTTTATTCTGATGATCCCTCATGCTTTATCTTCATCTGAAAATGTGGAATCATTTGAAATTCTGGCATTATTTTCAGAACATTGTAGAAGAGGGCACACAGCAGTACATGTACTTGTTTGTCTCTGCTTGAGGAAGAGGGGAAGGAAAGGGGGAATGAACAGGGACAGAGACATGCAATACAAGTTTAGGAAGGTCCAATACTTGTGAATAAGATTCAAAGAGACGATGTTTACAGTTTGCTTTAAGTTCATTTTTTCCCTAAGTCCAGCTAGCTGAGCAAGCCAGAAACTCGGCTAATTCAGTGACAAGAAAAGGACCATTTGCATTCTGTATATTTGGATAAATCATGTTATCCTAGTCAAGCTATCTAGTATGAAATCAAAAAGTCAATTCCTACTGAGTTAGTGGTCTTACACTCTGCAGTTATTTTTCCAAGGAAATGAGGTGAAGGTATAGAGTGGCTGAAAAGTATAAATATATAATAAAGTATATAATAAAAAGAAGGGGAGGAGGGCAGTAAACCTATTCTTAAAGAACCTGAAGGCAGAATAAGAAGCAATGAATTGAAATTAATCAAGGAGAAAACCAACCTAGAACTAAGAACGATTAATCAGTTGAACAACTTGCCTCCAGAAGTTGTGGGTACTCCAACAATGGAGGTTTTTAAGAGGAGATTGGACAACCATGTCTGAAATTTTGTCTGAAATTTTATAGGCTTTCCTGTTTGAGCAGCGAGTTGAACTAGAAGACTTCTAAGGTCCATTCTGTTAGATATTAACATATATCGGGGTAAGTCTTCCCTCTGGTCCGCTCCTACAGCGGGAAACAGGTATCCCTCCGATTGGTCGAGGGGCGTGCCCAATCCCTATAAAAGGGGGACCCTCCGACTACCAAACAAGCTGGATCACTATTACTACTAATAAAGAGCTGTTAAGTCACTTCGTGTCCGCAGTCTGTCTCTCGTTGCCCAGATTTAACTTTGGCGACGAGGGTGGGATTGAGAGACAGATAGGACGAAGAACGCTACCTCCAGAATCTCCGGATTTGATCCAGCCCAGGAATTCGGCAGCAATTCCGACAGCCATCTCAGATCACCGCAGCGCGGCAAATTCAAACAGAGAAGATGGCGATGCATGCTCCCCCCGCTCCTTTCGACCCAGAAAACGACGAATGGGAAGCCTTCATGATTCGTTTCGAGTGTTTCCTCGAAGCGAACGAATACACGGGGATCACCGATGCGAGGAAGAAAAACATCTTCCTCGGCTACTGCGGAAAAGAAGTCTTCAATACGGCCAGAGACCTCACCGCGCCTACTCCAATACAAGCAGTATCGTGGACAACGTTGCAACAGACTCTGCAAACCCATTACGCGCCAAAACCTTCCCGCCATGTCTGCCGCAAGGAATTCAACATGAGGACTCAGAAGGCGGGAGAATCCGTTAATCAATATGTTGCAGCCCTACGAAAAGCAGCGGCTCACTGCGAATACAGGGATCTGGAAGAACACATCTTAGAGCGGCTCATCTGTGGGATAAGAGACATTTCGTTGCAAAAGAAGCTGTTGGCAAACCCGAGTTTAACCCTACAGACAGCGTTAAACGAAGCAAGAGCGTCAGAATCAGCGGAGAAATCATCGGTGACCATACAATGAGGGGCCAGCGTAAACCAGCCAGCACCGAGGCAAACCAGAGTTCATTACGAGGACACAAGCCCCGACTACGAGAATCCCGAGTTCGAGGACAGTCACCTAATGCAGAGCAGTCACGTGAGGCCTGGGGGGAGACCCGGATCCCGTTTGCCGCCCTGCGCAAGCTGCGGGGGGAATCACCCCAGGTCTACTTGTAGGTTCAGGAACGTTGTTTGTTCGCATTGCAACAAACTTGGGCACATCGCACGAGTGTGCCAGAGCGGAGTCCCTGCCTCACGGCAGCCACCCATGTACCGCCAACAGAAGCCCAACCCAGGGGCTTGGCGAAATCAAAAAGGGCGCCCAGAGAGAAATCCACAAGTGTTTACCCAGAGAGAAAATTTCCAAAGAGCTGAACGAGCGTATTCCCAGAGAGACTACTCACAAGGAAGTGAGCGAGCGTATCCCCAGAGAGAATACACACAGAGAGCTGAAAGAGCGTTCTATCAAGACGCTCAACAAGAGTATTTTCAGGATGTTGACGATGAGATAGAGTTGACCCAGAGAGAGGAGTTGCGAACGTATCTCACCACGATACATCAGGTCCGCCCTAAGCGGCCCAAAAGGCTGAAAGTCACAGTCCTCTTGGAGGGCTCACCCTGCGAGCTAGAAGTTGACACAGGATCAACCCTGACGATCATTTCATGGGCATCCATGAAACAGGCTATCCCTAGCCTCAGAAAGAGCCAACTGCGTGCTCCAGACGTCCTGCTACGAGACTACCAGGGGAACCAAGTCCCCATCGTGGGCCAAGGCACATTCCGCATCCGTTTCAAGGACATCGAAGCCCAGCTGCCCGTGACCATCGCCAGCGCGCCATTGCAGAACCTTCTGGGGCTTGATTGGTTTGAAGCCCTGGGATTAGAAGTCACCGGAATCAACGCCGTGAGAAACAGCAGCGCTGAAAAGATTTTTAAGGAGTTCGAGGATGTGTTCAGCCCCGGTCTTGGTAAGTATGTGGGCAAACCAATATCATTTAATTTAGACCCAAATGTGGCGCCAATCCGACTTAAACCGAGACGAGTGCCTTTTGCACTCCGCCCAAAAATAGATAAGGAGATAGATTAGTTAGTGGAACAAGGGATCCTTGAGCCGGTAGATCACGCGCGCTGGGAAACACCTATCGTGACCCCAGTCAAACCAGACGGATCAGTCCGCGTCTGTGCGGACTATAAATGCACAATTAATGTCGCGCTACAACAGAGCGCATATCCTGTGCCCGTAGTACAGCACTTATTACACTCGTTGGGGCCGGGAAAAGTTTTCGCTAAGTTAGACATGGCACAAGCTTACCAGCAACTGCCAGTTGATAGCGCCACAGCGGAGGCCCAGACTATAGTGACGCATAGGGGAGCTTTTAAATGCAACCGGCTACAATTCGGCATGAGTATTGCCCCAGGATTGTTCCAGAGCGTCATGGAACGACTGTTGCAAGGGATACCGGGAGTCGTCCCATATTTTGACGACATCTTGGTGTCCGCTGCAAACGAGGAGCAACTAAACAAAAGAGTCAGATCTGTTTTGGCCAGAATCAGAGAAAAGGGTCTCCGCCTTAAAAAGGAAAAATGCCAAATTAACGTGCCTAGCGTAGAATTCCTGGGTTATAGAATTGATGGTCAGGGAATACACCCCACTTCAAAGAAAATTAAGGCGATCCAGGACGCCCCCACACCACGAAATCAGACCGAGTTGCAGGCTTTCCTCAGATTACTTAACTTCTACAGCGTTTTTCTGAGACAGAAGGCGACCGTTGCTGAGCCACTACACCGTCTACTCCAGAGGAACGCACCATGGAAATGGGGATGATCCGAAGCTGCAGCTTTCACCGGGGTAAAGCGCCTGCTCACCACTGACTCACTGCTTGTTCAATACAGTCAGACCCTACCGCTGGTTTTGACCTGCGACGCATCGCCTTTCGGAGTTGGAGCAGTCCTCAGCCACAGGATGCCCGATGGATAAGAAGCACCCATCGCTTTCTACTCCAGAACTCTTTCATCGGCCGAAAGGAACTACAGCCAAATGGACAGAGAAGCGCTGGCTGCCGTAGCTGGTGTAAAACGTTTCCATGAATACCTCTACGGCCGCGATTTTGAACTGATTACAGATCACAAACCGCTGTTGGGACTTTTGGCGGGAAACCGCCCCACTCCGGTCTCCCTGTCTCCACGCATGACCAGGTGGACTGTTTTCCTGGCTGCGTACTCCTACAAGTTAATTCATCGACCGGGCTCCACTTTAGGACACGCAGACGCACTCAGCCGTTGCCCATTACCCGACATTCTGCCAGACCCCACTCCAGAAGTACCGGTATTGCTCATTGACTGTTTGGATTCGGGACCGGTTTCTTCCTACGATGTTGCAAGGTTCTCTTCTAAAGACAATTTAATAAAGCAAGTGCAAACTTGGGTTTGGAGGGGGTGGCCGAAGGGAAATGTGGGCCCGGAATTCAAAATGTTTTGGTCAAAACGGGACGAACTCTCAGTACTACAGGGATGTTTGTTGTGGGGGGATCGAGTTGTTATTCCTTATGCTCTACGAAAAAATGTATTAGATGCTTTACATATGGGTCATCCGGGGATTGTGAGGATGAAGGCGTTAGCAAGAAGTTACGTGTGGTGGCCAAACATGGACAAAGAAATAGAGGAGTGGGTGGCCACTTGCGACCCATGCCAGGAGTCGAGACCCGCACCCCCGGAAGCGCCCACCACGGAATGGGAGAAACCCAAGGCACCCTGGTCGCGAATACACATCGATTTCGCAGGGCCATTCCAGGGTCAGACCTTCCTCATAGTTGTAGATGCTTATTCTAAATGGCTAGATGTAGTCCTAATGACTTCAACCACGGCAGAGGCAGTCATAAAGGTTCTACGGCGACTCTTCGCCACCCATGGCCTGCCAGATCTCCTCGTATCCGATAACGGGCCCCAATTCACGGCCATGCACTTTGAAACATTTTTAGCAGGGTTGGGAATCCGGCATGCCCTCATCGCGCCATTTCACCCAGCATCAAACGGACAGGCGGAGAGAATGGTGCGATTCGCAAAAGAGGCCCTCGCCAGGATGGGTCCAGGTGATTGGCAAACACGCATTGACCATTACCTCCTCATTCAACACATTACCCCGAGCGCAACGACGGGTAGGAGCCCCGCTGAACTACTCATGGGCCGTCGCCTACGGTCTCACCTGGACCGGCTCCACCCGAATTACTCCGCCACGGCTCCCCCAGACTCCACAAGTAAGATCCGGTCTTTCAGAGTAGGGGACTCAGTATACGCTCACAACTACACAGGGGGGACATTGTGGATGCCGGCAAAGGTCATTGGCATCACGGGTCCACGATCATACTTGCTGGAGCTAGAAGATGGGCGGAACTGGAAAAGGCACATCGATCAACTTCGGGGTCGCCTAGCACACTCCAACCTTCGAAATGAAGACGAAAGCTTCCTGTCTACAGAGAGTCAGCCACAAGAAAACTCCATCACAGGAAACAACGACACCGGCGAGCCAAGCGTGGAACAAGACAACACGCACGCAGCTGAGCAACCTCCAGGCAACGCAGCCGAACAAACTCCTGAACTCTGTTTTTCTGTTAAAGCTCACTACCAGGCTGCCAAGTCATAGAATGTACCTTCCATATATTAATTGATTACAGCATTCAACCATGCCATCCACTGTCTATCTGGTTGATGAGATGTTTGATGTTATGCATGGGTTAGATCCAGTGGTGGGTTTCAAATTATTTTAGAACCTCCTCTGTGGGTGTGGCCTGCTTTGTGGGAGGGGCTTGCTGGCCATGTGACTGGGTGGGAGTGGCTTGCCAGCCATGTGTCTGGGTGGGCATGGCCAACTTGTAAAATGTGGTGAAACTCACTTAACAATGCTCTTGCTTAACAACCAAAATGTTGGTTCAGAAACTCTGGCATTTGAAGCATGCAAGTCTTAAAGCTGTCAACTTACAAGACCCTTGCACCCCTAACCCTTTAGAAAAAAACCCCAGGGGTGTTCAAACTTGACAGCTTTAAGACTTGTGGACTTCAACTCCCAGAATTCCTCCTCTCGCTCTTCATCTTGATGATGTGCAGACGGGCGGAGGGAGGGAGCTGGAACCGGTTCTAAACGGCACTGTAGATTTGTGGAATCTCTTCTATAGAAGAAGTTAGAACTGGCAGAAACCACCCCTAGTTAGATCAGTACTTTCTTGTGAAAGAGTTCACTGAGATGCTAGGCAGAGTTCACAGAACATGTAAATAAACACAACTTGTGCCATGGTTACTTCCAATTTCAGAGCTGAAAACCACATGGAGATAGACCAAGGTGTCTATCAAGATAACAGGTCTTTAATAAGTCACTCCAAATCATTTGCTTACAATGGCAGACCATGTACATTTAATAAATAAATATGTATCAGGAATGGGGCCATGCTCACACAGATCTTTCACACAAACTATAATGACAACAGTTGGCAATTGTCCTTAACTAAAATTTGAAAAGCACCAACCATAAGAAAACCTACATCGAATCACCACATGGAATGTGCCAGGGTGGTGCTTCCAAGGTTCAGCCACCACACCCAATATATTTTTTAAATTTGTGTTTCCCCCAAATAACTCTCAACCTATCACCCAGACCAGCACTAGATGGGTGCAACGAATTCATCTATCATAACTGCTGTGTAGTAATTCCCTGGATTTATGCAGGTGCTCCATAAATGTTCTTGGTGAGTTCAAGAAAATGATTTTGGTGTGTGTGAGATGTGTTTTTCACAATGAGTACACTTGGGTATTTCTGCATAATTTATCTAATGATTATTGACTAGTTGACCTATCAACCACTAGTACATAGTAAAATGTTGAACTTTTTGTTCCACTTGCCTGTCAAATAGTGGTCATCTAGACCCTGCAGCCAAAATGCTGACATTGGAATAAGTATTTAAAAAAGCTAACATCTAAGAAATTACTTTACTGATTCTTGGGTCAAATTAGTGTACCTAAAGCTCTGCATATCCAAAAGGATAGGAGAAAAGGAAAAAATGACTATATGTTGACACCAGATCTATACTAAATGATATTCTAAATGGAGTGAAGAGAGGAAGCAAAATTTATGCCTTCCCCAAGAACGATAACCAGGAACAAGAATTCCCCACTGCACAGGCTATAGTAGTAGCTGAGTCCTTTTAATTAGTTACTTGCGGGATCGCATCCTCCCACATACATCCCTGCGGCCAATACGCTCACACAGGGAGGGACTTCTCCTGGTGCCATCCACTGGACAATGCCGGCGGGCGACACCGAGGAGTAGGGCCTTCTCTGTGATGGGCCCAACCCTCTGGAATGACCTCCCCCCCGACATTAGAACCACTTCTGACCTCCGCTCCTTCCGGCAAAAACTGAAGACCCACCTGTTCCGATTAGCAGGCCTGGCATAATTCAACTGTCCCTCCTGGCAAACGCACTATATCTGGTTATTTTAGGGGTTTTTTAATTCACTGTATTTGTTTTTAGGGGTTTGAACTTATTTTAATCTGCTTTGTACAGTTCTTTTAATGTCATTCTTACCTCCTCCATGTCAACTGTCAACTGTACATACTTAATTTTATTGTATCTGATATATTTTGTATGAACTGTACACCGCCCCGAGTCCCTTTCGGGAGAGGGGGCGGTCTAGAAGCATTAAATTAAATTAAAAAAATTAATTAATCACATGTATTAAACTGGGGATGGGGAAGCCAATTTTAGGGTTAACAATGAGCCAACTACTCTGAGGTAGCCAGGGCTTCATTCTGTTCATCATCTATAACAATATTGAAGAACAGGCATTGAACCCATAAATCAGATAGCTGATCTTCTAGGCCAGTGGTGTCAAACTCAAGGCCAGAGGGCTGATTTGGCCTGCGGGGTTCTTAAATCTGGCCTGTGGACCCACCCTGGAAACAGCAAAGGACCAGCGTGTGCCAGTGAAAACAGAGCTCAGGAGAAACACATGTGGCCCTCCCAAGCTCCATTTTGACTGGCAGAGCAATGCAGAGGCCTTGGCAGAGGCCCTGGATTCAAATGATGTTGAGCTGGCCACACACACACACACACACACACACAATGTTAAACACAACACTGATGTAGCCCTCAGTTCTAGTCCTACAGGAGCAGGTCGTCACTTTTCACCCTGTCTTCTCTTTAATGCACCATTGGTTGTCCAGATGGGAGATCTTCCATTTTTCCAGACCAAACATGCTTTCATGTTGGACTATGGTGGACTGGCTTCTGCTTACTTTGGTAGTATGCTATCTATGAGAACAAACCTCTGTTGGGAGGACAGGTCTTCAGAAAATATTAAATGGGGTATTTTTATCTACATACGTATACCCTTCTAGGCTGTGTAGCTGATCCCTGTGTGCTGTTGTTCATCAAAATAACAAAACAGTGGATATGGCAAGTATCAAAGTTTGTAAACCTTTTCCAGTTAGACTTTTATAAGATCTTTTGGGGAGAATTAATAGCTTCCGAGTGTTTTCTGTAATCAGATAAGAGTCTTTTAATGTTTATTCTGGATTTTATGTCCACCTTTCTTTGCTAAACTCATCAGAGGAAGAATTGGTTGCCACACAACCCCAAAACATAAGACAGCCATTCCCCGTGCTTAATGGTTGGCAAAATGTGATTTTCTTTAGTGCTTTGGCCTTGTTTCACCAGATGTATCCTATGGAGTTGGACAGTTTAATTTTTGTTTCATTTTTCCAAAATATTTTGATCCCAAATATTTCAGGTTTCCTGTGCTTTTCTTTTGCAAAATTTAGAGAATGGTTTTTGCGATGAGCTTTCCTTCTAACGACTCTCCCATGCACATCATTGTATAAACAGCAGTGTTATGTGGACCTATAGATACCTGCTCCAGTGCCAGGTAAAGTTTTCAGGCAATTGCTTGCAGTAATTTGTAGGTTCTGTTTTGCAAGTATATTTAGTTGGGAGTAATTCTACCAGTGATTTTTCTTGATTTACCAGCTGTTCCATAATCATGAAAAAAAAAAATCTAGAAAGAGGTTAGCTTTCTCAACAAAATCCACCTTGAAGTAAATGTTTTGGAATAGTCTTCATAGTTTATAGACTTGAAAATCATTTGGGGGCATTCAATGCATATATAGAGCTCTAAGAATATTTCTGAGCTGGAATTGTTCTGCAAGAAACAGTAGAGAAAAATTCCAAGATATTTTTAAATCTTGGACAGCTATAAAAATATTGGAAATTATTATTTCTGCCAAACCATTGTCTGAAAGAGTACCCAAACATCTGCATTTGTCATGTCCATTTACTTTGAATCTGTAATCAACTGTTCAGAAGTAGTAAGCATGCATTCCAATTAGTAGAAAGGAGTTGTGCTTAGCTTTGTATAGTATAAAAGTGCTATCAGATTATATTGACCCAGAATACCCTGGAACATGCAGCCTGACCAGAGGTATCTTAAGTTTGGTATATAACTACAGATTATTAGCCACTTCGAGTATTCTATAATTAGAATGGGAAAATTTAAACAAAGAATATTTTTTTAAAGTAACAAAAAAGCCCATTGTGTCACTGCACTGTAATTCCATGTACAACAAACAAGAAGATTCATTATGCTCAGTCTTGATTTGTTTCAGGTACAATTGGCTGAACAAGTCTAAATGGCCTAATCTGTAATGCAAATCATGGTTTATTCAGGCTGTGGTTTATTTACATGTTAAACTGAGTTCTACCTGGGCATACTGTATCTGCAGGGCTGTTTTCTCATCCAGTATAAACTGAGTTTATGTGAAACACCTAAGTGGAATATGTTAATAGTTTTTATGCCATGGGTTATGGGGGATGAAGACCCGTATGACAAAACTTTTTGCCCTCTAAAATTTGAAGAGATGCAAATTTAGTAGATTCCAAGAAATTACTAAAATTCAGAATTGATGAACAGAACGTTTGACTTACAATGACACTATCTACTTTCTTTTATTATTGGGTATTTGTGTAAAAGTGGTCATTATTTAAAAAAAAAGGTCCTGTCTGAAGTTAATGCTTGAAAATTTTCTAGAACCTGATTGACTTGCAGAATCTGTATGCAGCTAATTTCTTCAATGTTTTTGATTGTTTGCAGATCAGGTGTACTATAGATTATTGGGTCGTCTATTTATAATATATTTTTTCCATTTAAAATGACATAATATTGCTTTTATTTCCGCAGAATCAGTGCATATAATTTCAAACTCCAAACTGAGATTTTCCTGCAAAAGACAATAATTTTCTGGGTTTTTTCCAATTACTGCAAGCGTATCACAGATGCTTGGTAACCTTTCCAAACATACTGTTAACACTTGTCATACAAATAGAGAATAATTAATTATCATGCCTAAAGTGTGACATTTTCTCCACAAAGGCCTTGGGACTTCTAGGCAAACATTTTTAACTTGTTCCTAGCAGGATACTCCAATCAAGAGCATCTGCTGTAGACAGCTACTTAAATGACAGCATTTGATATATGATATAAAAAAAAACAAAACAGGGAAGCGCTGTTGTACAGTGATTAGAAGAGAGTAGTACTTGGGTGGATTTCAAACACTGCAAGAAGCCACAGTGCAATTTGTTTGGTTTTGGGTCCCTATCTTTGTGGTTTGTGAACTATACCTTATGTCTTAAGTATGTAGAGAGAATCCAAATAACTCGGATTTATTCAACAACACACCACTGTTAAACAAATCATAGGGCAATCTAGTTTCTAAATCAGTTACCATAGTTCTATTATCTGTACCGATCCAGAGTTCCCAACCTCTGTGACCAAATATTAATTCCTGAAAGTTTCTGAGCATCCTCCATGCTAATGTCCTATGGCAGGGGTGGGGAACTGTGGCTCTTTTGCGACTTGTGGACTTCAACTCCCAGAATTCCTGAGGCAGCTATGTTGGTTCTGGAATTCTGGGAGTTGAAGTCCACAAGTCGCAAAAGAGCCACAGTTCCCCACCCCTGTCCTATGGGAACCAGATCCTGTATAAAACTTCAGGTTGTGTTATCCATGTTCCAATAGTGGATGGATTTATTATGTATCCTGCCCAACGTGATGCCCTCCTAATATGTTTGATTGTCCCTCAGAGAAATTTTGCCAATGAGCATTCTGTGCTGAGTTGGAATTCTGGGAGGTGCAATCCCAATCCATCTTGAAGGTATCATATCATAGAGAGATGAATAAATGTCTAGCTTTTTCCAACTATTGTGAAAAATAAAAAACTTATCTGTGTAGCTTATGCTTTTTTTAAAAAAAAGAAAAGAAAAATGTATTTGTTTTCAATTTCTTTTCCATTTCTTTTCTTCTCTTGAACAGTTCCACCAAGTGAAAAGAGTGATGACCATCCTTTTCCTTACTATGGTTATTTCATACTTGAGTTGCATGAAAGCTGCCCCCATGAAGGAAGTTAGTATCAGAGGACAAGGCAGCTTGGCTTATCCTGGTCTTCGGACACAGGAAAATCTGGCGGCCCTCAGTGGGCCCAATGATGCCACCAGAGGATTAACATCTTTGGCAGACACTTTTGAACATGTCATTGAGGAGCTCCTGGACGAGCAGCAGGTCATTCAACCCAGCAAAGAAAATAAGGATGCAGACTTGTACTCATCACGGGTGATGCTAAGCAGTCAAGTGCCTTTGGAGCCTCCTCTGCTTTTCCTGCTCGAGGAGTATAAAAACTACTTGGATGCCGCGAACATGTCCATGAGGGTCCGGCGCCATTCTGACCCTGCTCGCCGTGGGGAGCTGAGTGTGTGTGACAGTACTAGTGAGTGGGTGACAGCAGCTGAAAAAAAGACTGCAGTAGACATGTCTGGAGCAACAGTTACAGTCCTGGAAAAAGTCCCAGTGCCCAAAGGCCAACTGAAGCAATATTTTTATGAGACCAAGTGCAGCACGAAGGGTTATGCAAAAGAAGGCTGTAGGGGCATAGACAAGAGGTACTGGAATTCCCAGTGCCGAACTACTCAGTCTTACGTCCGCGCTCTCACCATGGATAACAAAAAGAGAGTTGGATGGCGCTTTATAAGAATAGACACTTCCTGTGTTTGTACACTGACCATAAAAAGGGGAAGATAGTGGATTCATGTTGGATAGATTATATTGAGACAAAAATTATCTATTTGTATATATACATAACAGGGTAAATTATTCAGTAAGAAAGAAAATAATTTTATGGACTGCATGTATAAAGGAAGTTTATACAGTACCGTGGTTCCACAATCTATTTATTGAACATGTCCATGACCTAAAAGGGAACAAAAGGAGAAAAAAAATCCATTTGTGCACAACTTTGAAAACAAACAAAATTGCATTACATTCCTCTACCATTGTGATTTGTTGCCGTTGCCAAGAATTGAAAACTTTAAAAAAAATTAAAAAAATAAAATTGCATGCTGCTTCAATTGTGAATTGATGATAAACTGTCCTCTTTTCGAGAAAAAAAAATTGAACCAAAACATTCCGTTTACATTTTAGACAGTAAGTATCTTTATTCCTGTTAGTATTATATCTGTTAACTGCTTTTAAATTCTGGTAGCGTTGGAATTAAAATAATGTCAAGGTGCTGTTGTCATAGTTTTCCTGTTGACCTTTTTTTAAGTTTAAAATTCCCACATGCTTTTAAAAGAGGAAAGACCCTTCTCCCTGCCATTGACATATATGTGTTCTGGAGAAACAAATTTGGAATTTTTTGGGGTTTTTTTGTATGTTGTGAAGGTGTTTGCAATATCAAATCAGACTACTGAAAAAATAAATAAAGAAGAGGCAACTAAAAAAAGTCAATGTTGATCTTCTGCCCAGTGCTCTTTTCTAGTCTTCACTACAAGCTATCCTTCCATTTTGGTTACAGACCATGGGGATTCCTTGAATTTTGCTTGTAACAGCCTTTTCCATCCTTCAGCTAAGTGGAGACTACATCTCCCAGAATCCCCACTTAAAGCTGCATTCCCAGCACATCTAGAGGTCACCAGGTTGACAAGTGCTGGCTTCTAAGACATTGTTTTCATGTCCTATGGGGCCTATGGGGTCTTGGGATAAGAAGCAAAAGCATCATAGTTTTTCTCTCCCAAGGTGTTGAGAACTAACAGTATATTTCAATCAAACATGGAAGAACCACACATACATTGATATGCGTCCATTATTCTTGATGCTAGATGGTAGCAAGCTTTAATAGGTGCCTCTATTGATGGGGATGAGAATCATATCCCCATAGGAAAGTCACTGGCCATGCAGCCAGAGTTGTATTGGGATAACTAATTTATTGTGATTGGAACACCGGTATTGTTAAAGGACATTAGTAAATCCCAACAACGAAAAATAAACTGAACATCTGATCATATTTGTGCAAAAATGGCTAAGATGCCATTATTATTGTAATTAAGCACTATACAGCACTTACTGAGGGTTTATAGCTCATTGGCTTCTGTTCACAATGGCAGGTGTAGTAATCTCAACTGAATAGCACCCATGGAACTCAGTGACGGAGATCCATGAGATATTATACACATAGTACAGCCTGATCTTAAAATAAAAGTAATGTCTAGAATATTTTCATTTTCAAGTATCAGTTTTCTGTGCTATGAAACCATTCAGGCTGGAAGGAGTGGCTCTGGAATCAGAAAGACAGAGCCTTCTACCTCAAAACCTAACTACCTGTTGCTTTTAAATATGGCTATATGCATCTATGTCTTTCTAAAGGGTAGCACAAAATAGCCTTAACTCCTACAGGGAGCATTGATTTAAAATCCCTAAACGATGGGATACAGACCTGGCATCGGTTGTATGCACTTTAATTATAGTTGATTTCAGTGGGATGCACATGCAAGGAGCTGACCACAGAATTAAAGCCTTAGGCCATGAATAATGATAAACAAATCCAACACAACCCAGAACACAAATAGTCCATTAGTCTAATATATATATAAGTATTCTTATTCTTGCAAGAAGTTTGAAGAATCCCCCCTCCTAATAGCCTGTCTCATATGATCCATGTATTAGAATGCACACAATGTCATTTAGTATCTAGCATTATTTCACAGCAACAAGGCATACTTTCCAAGATGATTTGTTTTGCCACAAATAAATCCTTGTTATGAGAACCATATAAATAGGTGAAGGAAGCTTGGACTGTACCACTTCAGACTGCAGGTAGAATACCTCCCCACATCCAAACAACCTGCTTAGAAAATCAACAAGAAGGCTAAGCAAAAGCCCTACTCTTTGACTAAGTTGTTTCCTGTGAGAATAAGATAGAGAAGCCTAATTCGCAGTCTTTAATACAGTTTTAGGCATAGATTGTGGGGGGAGGGGTTAGTCTTTGGGTGAATGAGGCTAGCGATACTAAGATAACATTTTATTTCTTGAGCAAAACCTGCATTTTTTTAAAGATTAAAATTTCAGAATATATCTTAACACAGCAGTAATTCAGGTAGCAGCTACTGTAATTCCAACTATTTTATTTAATCGTGGAAACTAGTAAATCCCATATCATTAACATGCAAGTGTAGAGTTACCAAAAAGAAAATGTGGACCCTGAGAAAATCTAAGTATATATTTTTTAAAAAATTTTTTTAAAAAACTAAAATAGCAAAGCTTTTTGCTGGCTTCTAATATTTGAAAAATAGAATTAAACTGTACATGCTCAGACATGAGTTTAGTATTAAAGTAAACCAATGCTATTGATCCAACACACTAAGAAGTAGATACCGTTTCATTATTCAACAATGTCTGCCTAAAGTCAGGCAATCAAATGGTTGTTAAACCAAATTGGAAATAACATTATCCTTTGTAAGGGAAGATGGAGTTGGAGCTGGATCACATTTTCCAGCCTATGACCATCCCTTTCTTTAACCTGTTCCTTTAGACCTATGATAATACCATATTATTAGGAAATGGAAAAGCATCTCTGTTATAACAACTCCTATTACATAAATAAAAAGATTGTATAAAACCATTCCATGTAAGAAGGTGTTTTTGTTCACACAACAGAGAGTAGAAATAGAAAGGAAGCCTTCTAATTTCTGAGATAGTTCCATAGCCTGATTTTCTTAGTCTAGCTGAAATGTTCTTTCTGTGTGCTAATGTTACCTAATCCTCTTAACTACAGTACACAGATTCAAATAATCATGTTCACAAAAAAATGTATTTCCCTCCAACTCTGCCATATGATTAATTAGGGATTTCTAAAGTAAACCACCCAAATTCCCTTCAGTGACGAGCAATAACTGTGGTCTGCAGTCTGAAAGAGTTAAACATAATCAAAACCACATATCAGATATGCTCCGTTAGTGTGACCTGTGAGGGGGGAGTCTAGAACATATTTATTTTATTTATTTATTAAATTTATATGCTACCCATCTTGCTATCCACAGTGATTGGGGATAGGCATAATCTTACTCTGAATTAAAAGTGTTCAATTTTTTAACAGTGAAAAGAAATGAATTGACCAAGATGCAATTAGAAATAGCTAGAATTAGTCTGCATTAAAGAAATATCTCTTTAATAAGAAGACGATGATTCTATCCCTCTGTTGATAATAATGAACTATTATCTCCCCAATAGTTATGAAATAATAATAGGAACAGTAGCAGCAACTTTTTCTCAGTATAAGATGCCTCTCAAGACATTGGAGAATAGACAACGAGGCCCGTAATGATATAGGTTTATAAATCTTTCACATTTAACTCTAACTTCCTCACGTTGCTGTAGGGTTCCCATTTTATCCAACAAGAAGTATGCGGATGAGGCTTGAAGACCACAGAATGGGAACTTAATATGATGGCGCAGTTCATATAACTACTAGTAGTAAACATAGACTAATAGCTGCATTTGGAACTGTGCAAATAGTCACAGATCTTTATTAGAATACAGAAACATCAAAGAATTTGCTATGTAACAAATTGGCATTTCATGAATTAAATTTCCTAAACATTGCAATTATTTTTAAACTCTTCCTCCCCGCCCAACCCCATCACTATTTTTTAACACCCATGGTTATGCTAGACCAGACCTACTATTGCAAAATACACTACAACAGGCTTGGCAGTTTTAGTGGAACTGAGATTTCAAAAATGTCAGTCAGTTGACGTTTTGCTGTGTTTTGTCTGTGGCGGAAATATTTCATTGTCATTGGCCCTATTGTTTTATTTTGAAAAAAAAATGGAAATGTAAGTTAATGTTTGTGGCCTTGTTCTCTCTTATTCTCCATGTATAACAGATATTTATTGTATATTTATATAATTTTATGGGGCTTTTTTGGAAAAAAATGAATCTGGCATTAAATCTTACAAGATCTGCATCAAATTGTAAATATAATTAAGCTATATTTAAATGTACCGATTAACATATAATATATGTTTAAATATAGATGTTTATGTTTTTAAATATCATATATATATATATATGTATATATACACATACGCATATACATACATATATATGTAGACAAAAATACCCTTGGCTTTTTGGGACCATGTGACTTTTCTCTAATTGTAAACCAAACATGAGTTTTACAAAGAATATGTGTGTTCTTTTTTCCCGAAACAAAATCTACTTTTATTTTAACAATAAAATCTTCTTGGTAAGGCAGCTAGGCGGCTGTTTCATATTTGGACAAATTGGCAAATGGGGAGGGTATTTCAAGAGGTTGAAAGGAAAGGAAAGAAAAAATAATAATTCCCCGAATTAGGCCTTTTTATTTAGCTGAAAACAATAAAGACGAAGCAACTTTGAATTGGGGCCCAGTAGCTTTTATTCACTTTTAAAATAATGGCTAAACATACATTTATAATTTTCAAATCAAATAATTGAAATGCAGCACAAATGAATTTTACGCGGATGCCGTAGTTCCATGTGTGCAGCACGCATGCAATGTTCTGAACATACACATGCTACTTTGTACAATTAAGGGTGGTTCTAACTGCATATGTAAATCCATTCTTTATTGCACAAAGCAGTGCTTATACGTTAAGCAAAAGGAACAATAATTAGCAAACAGATCAGAAACTTGTTTCATCGGAATGGTGCATTACAGAAAAATACATAGATTTCTTCTGAAGCTCTTATCATTTCATCAAAGAGATGAAAGTTTCTCCTACATCTGAAACTGTCTATAAAAAAGTAATATGATTGAAACAATGACATGGACCTAGATTTGGGCTATATCCCCACTAGCATTTACTGTATTTTCATGGTATCACTTCATCATCTTTAAAATTATATAAAGTCTGTCCTCCTTCGTGTTAGTTGAGCAATACAAAAGGAAGCTATGACAATTGACCCATTGAATCCATGGGAGTTAAATCATTATTGTGTGCCACATTTATTTTAGAGAGGTTATTCCATGAAAGTGTTTCTCAGCCTTGACAACCGTAAGATATTTGGAGTTCAGCTCCCAGAATTCCCCAGCCAACAGGTCTTGATCAAGCCCAGTAGTTCCAAATTTCCCTCCGCCAGATGTGAGGCTGCTGATTTACACAGAAGTAAATTTGCCAGCCAACAGTCTGAAGTGGTACAATCTTGAAGATTTAAAGTATGCGTAATTTGGCTCTGCAGTCTAATGTTTTCTTTTTTTAAAAAAAAATAGGACGGGAGGTACCGTACATAAATGATAGGCTGTACTCAAATAGTAATACAATGTATGCTTCACTAAGAAGTACTGGATAAAAAATGAAAATATTAAATCAATTTATTATTCAGTCATTACTGTTACTGTGTAAAAAAAAAAACATGACTGTATGAGGACATCCTCTTAGTGGATTCCACTATAACTGACATACTTTTAAACAAATTTGCCTTTCCTACAACTGCCAAGCCTTTGTATACTTATGAATACCATTTTCTTATAGCCATCTTGATGATAACATACTGAAGCTAAATTTTAGGAAATCCAAAAACAAAACTTTTCCCACCGATATAAATACCAGTGAATTCTTCAACAGTTTCAAGAAATTGTAGTTCTTTCTATTAAAGGTGAATTATTTACTTAAAAAGACATGCTGAGGGGATTCAGTTTTTTTAAAGAAAACAACATGTGTGCGGAACTCAATATTTAAAAAGATGGCACTCTCACGCTCAACCCTTTTATCCAGACTCATATAAGACAGCTTATTTTCCTTCTAATTTAGTTGATTTAAAGTCCTCCACATTATTAAATAAAACCTTTCAGATGCTTAACAAAACACATCTCCAAAGTGTACAATTAATTTTGTCCAGGCAATTAAACTATATGTGTACTTTGTCAATTTAATTGAGACCGAGTGTACACAGCACATCATCTAAAGCTACAAGGGCTGGCAGAAAGGGGGGGGGGGAGCTTGCATCTGAGTCACCCTGCAGTGGCCCCCTTCTATTCTATGGCAGAACAGTTCTTCATCAGTGTGGCATCAATACTACTTCAGCAATAATGCTTAAATACGTTGCTGGAGTTGAATAGACATTTCAATTTCCTAGAATTTTCTCCAGCTTGTACACTGGGGAAAATTATATAGCAATTCCCAGCAATTTCAATACTGAAATGAGCTCCAGGGTGCCGGGGATTAGGTAGCTAGTACATACTAACAAACAGTTCAGAGTAGCACTCATATACTTAACACCAATTAGAACCAGAAATAGTGGTTTCCACTTCAGCTCTGTAGCACGCCATGCAGTTTCATTCCCTGAGGAAGCAAAGCATATCATTCTATATTATATAAGGCCAGATATGTCCTACTTTTGTGAGAAATCATGTTATCATTTGCTTTCTCATGATTAATATGTGAGTGCTATATATAGATGCTTGGGCAAGGCTGGCTTTACCATTAGACTGAATGTGGCAGTCACTTTAGATTGCACATACCGAAGGGGAGATGCAGTGTTGACAAATTGGAGGCAGAGCAGATTGTGCTCTAAGGTACCTCCAGTCCTGCATCCAGTAAATTAGACTTTTGCCTTCAGGTGGGATGAAAGTTATTTTTTCATCAGAATTAAAATCAAACTTGATGTATGAATTGACCTGCATTTTGCTCCCAGGCAACAAAATGTCTTACTCCCACCCTGTGCTTGGAAGCTTCTTGCCTGATGGACATGTGTAGGTAGATTTGTATTTTGAGGAAGAAGCTCTCAAGAAGATAAAATTGTACTACTGACGGAGAAGGTGAAGCATGTGTGTCTATGCCTGTGATGGCAAACCTATGGCATGCGTGTCACGGGTGGCATACAGAGCCCTCTCTGCGGGCACACAGGTTGTCACCAGGTCAACGCCACCACGCATGCGGGCATGCCTCCCGCTGGCCAGTTGGCTTTTGAGTCATTGTTGTGCATGCATGGGAGGCAGAGCAGGGCATTCTGGGGGTGTCGCACATGCATTGCATTATGGGTATGCATGTGCGCTTTCAGCACTCTGTGCCGAAAAGATTAGCCATCACTGATCTATGCCATTGTATCCTCCAACTACATTTAAAGAAGCGTTTTACTAGCCCAACATATTTAAAATTAAAACTATGAGATACCTAAAACCCACATCACTGTCTTCCATTGGGTCCTTCATGAGCTGTTTACAGATCACATAAGAAAACTAAGTAATGTACTTGAGGAAATTAAATTTGAAATATGATCAGACAATAACATTTTCATTAAGGGCACAAGTTGAACTCTGTTAGATTACTGAAGAAACGAATGTCCCGTAACTAATTTGGGTTCTACAGTTGATCAACCCTTACAATTAGATTCTTTTTATTGCATTCAAATGGAATTTGTCTGCCAATAACTTTAGTCAACTATTCTGTGTTCTGCAATGTGCAACACTGAAAAGTAACATTTTAACTTTCTTTAGTGTGTCACCCTTTTTGATAAAGGGAGTCCTCTGGTTATGCTTCTCACACTTCTCTGATTCAGTTCTAGTTTGTCTGAGTTCTTCTTCAGATGTGGATCCTAGAATTAAATATACAGTAATAGATGAGATGGAATCTGATTAATGCAGTACACAGTGAAACTATTATTTAATATAGTTAATATTATTTAATATTTAATATATAATTTACAGTGTAGCATTCAGAGTTGAAAAATGGGGACAGCAATATCCAGACAATATCAATACATTTAAATTGAACATATGCAACTTTTTGTTTCATTAAGTAAACATAGCAGCTTTAATCTTACTAAAGTTGCTTTGCTCTGTTACACTGTAGGCAACCTATTATTTTTAAAGGGACGTGGTCCTACTCAGGCTTCATAAAAAAGTAGATCATACATTTCTACATTCCCACAAACAAAAGTTCTCTCTTGTCACTTTCAAGCTTCCTAGATTGACTGGAAAATTCAACTCACAAGCACTAGCTTTCCATGAACAAAATCTCTAATCATGGAGAAGATTCTTAAGCTGGCCTCATATACTTATGTTAAATGACACTAGATTGTTGGGTTTGAACCTAATTTGCTGTGCAAAACCCCCACAATTACGGTATATAATTTGTAAATCTTGTATTTATTTGGCTTAATCAACAAAAATGGTCATAAAAATCATGGCTTATAAGATATGCAAGCTACATCAAGTAGTATGCTTAGATTCTCCTTCAGAACTCCATAATTGACTGAAACTTCATAAATGAATATGGGGAGGATAGGACTGGTACGTGCTAAAGCACTAATGATGACTGATGAGTACAACTGGGTATTGTGACTTTATATATCTTGAACAGACAGCAAGTAACAGGGCTGGGCAAAGTTTTACAGAAATGCTTCCATTTAACAAAGATTCAGCTAAAGCATCCCATCAAAGTAGGATCTCAGTACCAGTTTCTGAAAGTGCTCCATGCTGGAATTCATGGGTGCAATAGAAGCTTTTCTGTTGCTTCCGGCCGGCTGGATAAAAAAGGATGCTTTAAAAAAAATCTAAAAATCAGATTTTTAAATTTTAAATATAATTTTAATTAAATTTATTTTAATAAATTTATTTATTAATATATACATAATTTATTATTAATTAATTAATTAATTCTGCAACATTGGGGCTGTCAATGTGGCCACTTTAGTTCTGTGTAAGGAGAAGCTAAAGGGAAAGGGAAAGGTGTGAAGGAGTCATGGATAATGATATAAATAGCCAGGCAATCAATTAAAAACATCATTAACTCTGCTTAGAGCCAGATCGGTGCAGGCATCAGGGTAGAAACTGAGACATTGTGAATTCTAGTCCTGCCTTTGGCATAAAGCCAGCTGGGTGATCTTAGGCCAGTCACTTTCTCCCAGTCCTAGGAAAAATGCAATAGCAAACCACTTGGGGGGGGGGGGCTTAGGGACTTGTCCAGATATTCCCCAAGTTAGATATGATTGAACAGAGGGGGGGGGACCCTATCTCCTGCTAAGAACTCTTTGGAATGATGACAAGGATTCACTAATTTTTCAACTCTGCAGTGTAATCACAAGTCTCCACTTGGGTTTCTGTTTGTTTAATAAAACTCTGTAGAGTTTCCAATGAGGAATATTTTCTTTCTTTTCCTATCTTCTCTTTCTTTACATCATATTGTTAGCTTTATCTTCTTCTAAAACTTTTAATAGAATATATTACACACACACACAAATTTTATATTTCTCTGCATTTATCCTGCCTCTCATCTCAGCTCAACTCGTGGCACTCTGAATGTTGGCTCAAGATTTCCCTTCCATATAAATATAGAACAACTGGGGGAAGACTATAAGTGAATGGGTCCTAGCCATTGCTCCAACCTTTTACTGCTCTAAAAATAGACGCATGATGGCAAGACTTCAAAGCCTTTCATTTTTTCTGAGCCAGGTTTTTTTTTTATTATTCTTTGGGTTGATTTTCTCTGTGACACTGAACCTCACTTAACCATCCTGCTCTAGCTGCAACCATGAGACAACCAAATCCTACCAGTGATGAAGACAGTACTTCCCAGAAGGAACAAGGCTTGCCAGGCATCCAGGTGAGCTCTTCTGGTATCTAAAAAACCTTTGATCAGAGGCAAGAAAACACTCCTCTCTCCACACAAATTTGGGAAAATGCAGACTATTCTTCGGTCTATCCTAAGCCTGGAACCTTAGGGGAAAAAAGAGTAGGAAACATTTATTTTTTTTAAAAAGTTGTGTGACGTTCTGTACTTTTAAATTTTTGTAGGATATTTTATAGCATAGATTCAACCAATGTCATCATAGAATTTTTGCTAACTGTTTAAGTGACATTTTTTGCTTGTGGGAAGCTAGGAGGGAGTGTAAGCAATCACAAATGAGTTTATATTTCCTGCTGGCTTCCCAACTGACTTGTGGGAAAGTGTCAGGGAGTGTTGGAAATGACAATCATGTGCCCACAACAGTGCATTTATTCATTCCCTCTATTTTAAATTTTCAGGTAGAAATTAGGCAGAAATTTCTGAAAATTCAATAAATCCATGGAAGATTACCAATAGATGACAATTTGGCTAGATGGGCTACAAGTTCTGATTAATAAATGATTTTGTTCAGGTTATTTTTAGAAAATGCAAAATTCTTTATACTCAGATTTGATTCTTATGATGATACATGCATATTTATTTTTCTAGACAGTGATATGGAAATACTTTGCCATTAACTTCTTCCAGGATGTTTTTCTATCCTTTTCTATCGCTGGTATTTCCAGTATTATTATTTTTAAATTGAGAATTGGTCTTTGTAGCCATTAAAAATAGATGTGATAATCATCACTTCACCGAGACAGAAATGTCACATGATGGAAAAACACTGAATCATACACGTATTTAGTCCACAGGCAGAAGTTTCTCAGTAATTACTAAAATGGCAAAGTGTTGGTCAACCCTTATTACTAAAGTTAATTGCCTTATACAATTTTAAAGAAGCAGTTGAATACAGCAGTCCATCTCTTCCTGTCTTCTTATAAAGGGCAATTCCCATCAAAATGGAGTCATTTTCTCCCAGAAATTGGTATGTCTATGTAATCTGGTTCCTCTTACAGTTCTCCAGAGAGGAGATCACAATCCAAGCAAAGGTTTGTCATTCCTGAGATCTTCATAATACAGAATAATAATAATAATAATAATAATAATAATAATAATAATAATAATAATAATAATAATAATAATAATAATAATTTTATTTGATTAGCCGCAACCCTCTCCCGAAGGACTCGGGGCGGCGTACAATCAAAATGGATAAAAATAAACATAAGACAAACATATATACAAAAAGAACAGAGACATATACATATGTGCATGGAGGAGAGTTGACTTATAAGTGAAAGACAATTAAAAACACAATTAAAAACACAATTTAAAATCCCCTTAAATAAAATTACTAAATTAAAAAAACCCATCAGGAGCGTTACGAAGTTATGGTTGAGCCAGGCCAGCTATTTGGAAAAGGTGGGTCTTGAGCTTAACACGGAAGGAGCGGAGGTCAGTAGTGGTCCTAATATCCGGGGGGAGGTCATTCCACAGGGCTGGGCCCGCCACAGAGAAGGCTCTGCTCCTAGGCACCGCCCCATGGCACTGTCTGGTGGACGGCACCTGGAGAAGTCCCTCTCTGTGCGAGCGGATGGGTCGTAGGGATGTATGGGGCAGAATACAATCCCGCAGGTAACTAGGTCCTGAGCCATGGAGCACTTTAAAGATCGTAATCAAGACCTTGAAACACACTCGATAGACCACAGGAAGCCAGTGCAGCTCGCGCAGGAGAGGTGTCACATGGGAGTACTTAGTACTCCCCATAATCACCCGTGCGGCCGTATTCTGGACCAACTGCAGTCTCCGAGTGCATTTCAAGGGAAGCCCCATGTAGAGAGCGTTACAGTAGTCCAGGCGAGACGTCACCAGCGCATGGGTGACTGTGCGTAGGGCGTCCCGGTCCAATAGGGGGCGCAATTGGCGCACCAGGCGAACCTGGTGGAACGCCCCCCTGGCCACGGCTGTCACATGTTCATCCATGGACAGCCTGGCATCCAGGAGGATGCCCAAATTGCGCGCCCGCTCCATGGGGGCGAGTTGAATGTAGTTGAACATAACCCCCAATGGCCAGAGATGGAATTATCTGGTTGAACCAGGGAGCCGGAACCCACAGCCACTCCGTCTTGGAAGGGTTGAGCCTGAATCGGTTGTCATCCATCCAGACCCGTACGGCTTCCACACACCGGGACATCACTTCGACGGCCTCGTTGGGGTGGTTCGGGGTGGAAATGTACAGCTGAGTATCATCAGCGTACAGATGATATCCCACCCCGAAACCACGGATGATCTCACCCAGCGGCTTCATGTATGTGTTGAACAGGAGTGGCGAGAGGACCGACCCCTGTGGCACCCCACAAGTAAGGGGGCTTAGGGTCGACCTCTGCTCCCCTGCCAACACACGTTGCGTCCGGCCGGAGAGGTAGGAGCCGAACCACCGCAAAACGGTGCCCCGGACCCCCAACACCTCCAGTCGGTGCAACAGGATACCATGGTCGATGGTATCAAAAGCCGCCGAGAGGTCTAATAGGACCAGGATAGAGGAACAACCCCTATCTCTGGCCCTCCAGAGATCATCTACCAACGCGACCAAGGCCGTCTCTGTGCTGTGCCCAGGGCGAAAGCCGGACTGGCGCGGGTCTAGATAATCATTCTCCTCCAGATGTCGTGGAAACTGAGAAGCCACCACACTCTCTACAACCTTCGCCAAAAAGGGAAGGTTGGAGACAGGACGATAATTGGCCAGCTCCGTAGGGTCCAGGGAAGGCTTCCTGAGCAAGGGTCTTACCACCGCCTCTTTCAAGGCGGCCGGGAGAGACCCCTCACCCAACGAAGCGTTCACTAGGCCCAGGAGCCAGTCGCGTGTAACCTCCCAGGATGCCAGTACAAGCCAGGAGGGACACGGGTCCAGCAAACATGTGGTAGGACGCAGTCGTCCACGCAATCTGTCCAAATTCTCGATGACAACCAAGTCAAACTCCTCCCAAAAAGGTTTCTCAAGACTCGCCACTGGCGTCTCGACTGGGGCACTGAAGGGGACCCAATCCTTCCGGATTTGAGCGACTTTATCCTGCAGATATTTCCCAAACTCCTCTGCCCTACCCTGTAAAGGGGCCTCCCGTGGCCTCTGAAACAGAAGGGAGCGGGACACCCGAAACAGGGCGGCAGGGCGGTTCTCTGTGGATGCAATGAGAGCGGCACAATATTGAAGTTTGGCCGTTCTCAATGCCACTAGGTACGTCCTTAAATGGGCTCGCACCTGTGCTTGGTCAAATTCGGATCGGGAGAACTATAAAACAGCATCACTCCAAGTGATAACGATATCAGTACTAATACTCGGCCCAACAGTAATTGGCTGCCTGAAGGTATGTCTGTATTAGCAAACAGAAGAGTGTTTTTTGTGGCCTATTCTAAACCCTCAAATTCTTAAACTAAAGGACAGTTAGCTTGGCTGAAATCTGTAGCTTTTGTTGCTCTCTTGCTTTTGGAAAACTACACAGACACCAAATAGAATGCCTTGGTAAGGCCACATTTGGAATACTGCATTCAGTTTTGGTCGCCATGATGTAGAAAAGATGTGAAGACTCTAGAAAGAGTGCAGAGAAGAGCAACAAAGATGATTAGGGGGCTGGACACTAAAACATATGAAGGACGGTTGCAGGAACTGAGTATGTCTAGTTTAATAGAAAGAAGGACTAGGGGAGACATGATAGCAGTGTTCCAATATCTGAGGGGTTGCCACAAAGAAGAGGGAGTCAAACTATTATCCAAGGCATCTGAGGGTAGAACAAGAAGCAATGGGTGGAAACTAATCAAGGAGAGAAGCAACTTAGAACTGAGGAGAAACTTCCTGACAGTTAGAACAATTAATCAGTGGAACATCTTGCCTCTAGAAGTTGTGAATGCCCCAACACTAGACATTTTTAAGAAGAGGTTGGATAGCCATTTGTCTGAAACGGTATAGGGTTTCCTGCCTAGGCAGGGGGTTGGACTAGAAGACTTCCAAGGTCCCTTCCAACTCTGCTATTGTATTGTATAGAGAGGGCTGTTATTTTTAGAAGTAACTCTTTTATTTAAGCACCCAAGGGTTTCTAGCTTTGTTGGAGCTATAAATAGTGAATCCAGATATTTCCTCACAGCTCTAGAAATAAAAATCCCTTGTCTATGCATTATTTTATGGTGGAGTTCACAGCAACATTTCAGTTCTTACAGCAGTCAATGAATGTAGTTTTTCAGTTAAGTACTGCCAAATGAAAGTTAACAATTATAAATTAGCTTAGCCATCTAATTAAGTGCCAGTTCCTCTCAGTAACAGATTACAGTTTTCCCTAAATTAATGCCAGGATATAAATTCTATCGAAGAGAAAAATAAGGGAGGTTTTCAGTAGTAAGTTATAATGGATGACCCTCTCAAAATTAATTCCTACTAGACAACCTGTGATCCACTGGATCATCATTTCAGAGGTATTTCCTTACCTACAACAGAAACTGAATGACCATGGGCAGGCAAAAAATCAGCGGCAATGGAAGCAACGTCAACTTCCAGTTTTCCCAATGATTTCCCTGTAGAAAGCTGGTAAAGCTTCCTTCCTTCCTTCTTTCCTTCCTTCCTTCCTTCTTTTCATCCTCCCCTGCCCTCCCCTTTCAGCAAACAGGATAGTGGCTCCCACCCTCACCCTTTCTCTTTTTCCTTCCTCCTCCCTCCCGCCTTTCTTTCCCTTCCTTTTCTTTCCTGTTCCTTCCTTTCTCCCTTTGTTTCATCCTCCCCGTTCCATCCCTTCACCCATCTTTCCTTCCTTCCTTCTGGCATATGTTGGACAGTTACAGCCTATATTCTGAGGTCCACTTCCCAACTTACCACCTAAAAGCTTACCCCTGCTTCTCAGAATTCCCCAGGCCTTGGCCTTTTCCCAAGCCAGCTATTCAACCAGGCAAGGGAGCCGAAAGTCGGTGAGCAGAAGCAATCAACACACAGAGGGCAGTCACAGCCTGTAGGGCAAGGCCTGCTTCCTGTCCAGCCATCCAAGGGACTTGCAGGACTTGACCTGTTCCTCAACCAGCTTCAGGGCTCAGCAGCATCCAGCAAAACCATTTTTGTTTTGTTTTTTTGCAGAGGAGCTCATTTATAGTTATAGTTATAGTTTATTTAATTTATAGACCGCCCCCTCTCCCCGGAGGGACTCGGGGCGGTGTACAGACCATTCGTAATCAAAACAATAAAATAACATAAGACATAAGACATGCAACATAAACAACTCACACACACGGTCTGTTATAAAATCCCAAAACCAATTAAATATTAAGAACAATTTAAAAACCCATTAAAACCCCAGTATAAAATTTAAAAAGCCATCCAGGAAGGTTTAAATAGATGATAAATGCAGTTACGATTATGGTTGTAATTAGGCCAGACCTGCTACTCGAAACAGGTGGGTCTTGAGTTTCTTGCGGAAGGAGCGGAGATCAGAGGTGGTTCTAATATCGGGGGGGAGGTCGTTCCAGAGGGTTGGGCCCATCACAGAGAAGGCCCTACTCCTAGGCACCGCCCGCACGCACTGTTTAGCGGATGGTACCCGGAGGAGGCCCTCTCTGTGAGAGCGGATTGGTCGCAGGGATGTATGGGGTAGAATTTGTTTATGAAGTTTATGGAAGCCTCCCTAAAAAATGGAGTCTCCTAAAGTCTCACAAGAATACTGTTAGATATTAACATATATCGCGGCAAGTCTCCTCTCAGGTCCGCCGCTACGGCGGGAAACAGGTATCGCTCTGATTGGTCGAGAGGTGTACCCGATCCCTATAAAAGGGGAACCCTCAGACCACAGAGCAAGCTGGATCACTACTACTAGTAATAAAGAGCTGTTAAGTCACTACGTGTCCGGAGTCTGTTCTCTCGTTGCCCGAATCTAACATTGGCGACGAAGGTGGGATCGAGAGACAGATAGGACGAAGAACGCACCTCCAGAATCCCAGGATTCGATCCAGCCCAGGAATTCGGCAGAAATTCCGGCAGCCATCTCAGGCCATCGCAGCGCGGCAAATTCAACGCAGAAAAGATGGCGATGCACACTCCTCCCGCTCCGTTCGACCCAATGAATGACCAATGGGAAGCCTACATGATTCGTTTCGAGTGTTTTCTCGAAGCGAACAAATACACGGGGATAACCGACTCCTGAAAGAAGAACATCTTCCTCAGCTACTGTGGGCGAGAGGTCTTCAACACGGCCAGAGACCTCTCCGAACCTACACCGATACAAGCAGTATCATGGACGGCGCTACAACAGACCTTGCAGACCCATTACGCGCCAAAACCTTCCCGCCACGTTTGCCACCAGGAATTCAACACGCGGAACCAGAAGGCGGGAGAATCAATCAACCAATATGTTGCAGCGCTACGAAAAGCAGCGACTCACTGCGAGTTCAGGGATCTGGACGAGCAAATCCTGGCAAGACTTGTTTGTGGGTTAAAGGACATTTCGCTACAGAAGAGGCTGTTGGCCAATCCAAATTTAACCCTACAAATAGCGCTAAACGAAGCAAGGGCGTCCGAGTCAGCGGAAAGATCGTCGGAAACCATACAACGAGGGTTCAACGCGAGCCAACCAGCACCCAGACACGCCAGAGTCCACTACAAGGACACCAATCCAGAATTCGAGGATCCCGAGTTCGAGGACAGTCACCTGATGCGGAGCAGTCACATGAGGCCTGGGGGTAGACCCGGACTCCGTTTGCCACCCTGCGCAAGCTGCAGAGGGAACCACCCCTGGTCTACCTGTTGGTTCAGGAAAGTTGTTTGTTCGCACTGCGACAAACTTGGGCACATCGCACGAGTGTGCCGGAGCGAAGTCCCTGCCTCCTCATGGCAGCCTCCACTATACCGCCAACAGAAGCCCAACCCAGGGGCTTGGCGAAATCAAAAAGGGCGCCCAGAGAGAAACCAACGAGAATTTACCCAGAGAGACAATTCCCAAAGAGCTGAAAGGGCGTACACACAAAGAGCTGAGAGGGCGTTCTACCAAGACGCTCAACGAGAGTATTACCAGGATACAGATGCTGAGATAGAGTTGACCCAGAGAGAGGAGTTGCGAACCTATCTCACTAAAATAAGTCAGGTCCGCCCTAAGCGGCCTAAAAAGCTGAAAGTCACAGTCCTCTTGGAGGGCTCTCCTTGCGAGCTGGAAGTTGACACAGGATCGTCCCTGACGATCATTTCATGGGCCTCCATGAAAAAGGCTATACCAAGCCTCAAAAAGAGCCAACTACGTGAACCAGACATCCTGCTACGAGACTACCAGGGGAACCGAGTCCCCATCGTGGGCCAAGGCACGTTCCAAATTCGTTTCAAGGACATCGTAGCCCAGCTGCCCGTGACCATCGCCAGAGCGCCGTTACAGAACCTTCTAGGACTAGATTGGTTTGAAGCCCTGGGGTTAGAAGTCACCGGGATCAACGCCGTGGAGAACAGCAGCGCTGAACAGATGTTTAAGGAGTTTGAGGATGTGTTCAGCCCCGGTCTTGGTAAGTATGTGGGTAAACCTATCTCATTCAATTTAGACCCAAAAGTGGCGCCAATCCGACTTAAACCGAGACGAGTAACTTTTGCACTCCGCCCAAAAATAGATAAAGAAATCGATAAGTTAGTAGAGCAAGGAATCCTTGAGCCGGTGGATCACACGCGCTGGGAAACTCCCATTGTGACCCCAGTTAAACCAGACGGGTCAGTCCGCATCTGCGCGGACTATAAATGCACAATTAATGTCGCGCTACAACAAAGCGCATATCCTGTGCCAGTAGTACAACATTTATTGCACTCGTTGGGGCCAGGAAAGATATTTGCTAAACTAGACATGGCACAAGCTTACCAGCAATTGCCCGTGGACAGCGCCACAGCGGAGGCCCAAACTATAGTGACGCACAGAGGAGCATTCAAATGCAACCGGCTACAATTCGGTGTGAGTATTGCCCCAGGTCTGTTCCAAAGCGTCATGGAACGGCTTTTGCAAGGGATACCGGGAGTCGTCCCTTATTTCGACGACATCTTGGTGTCCGCTGCAAATGAGGAGCAACTATTAAAAAGAGTCAGAACTGTTTTGGCCAGAATCAGAGAGAAGGGTCTCCGCCTCAAAAAAGAGAAATGCCAAATTAACGTGCCTAGTGTAGAATTCCTGGGATATAGAATTGATGGTCAGGGTATCCACCCCACTTCAAAGAAAATTAAGGCGATCCAGGACGCCCCCACACCACGAAATCAGACCGAGTTGCAGGCCTTCCTCGGACTACTTAACTTCTACAGCATTTTTCTGAGACAGAAGGCGACCGTTGCTGAGCCATTACATCGACTTCTTCAAAAGAATGCAACATGGAGATGGGGACATTCCGAAGCAGCAGCTTTTGCCGCAGTCAAGCGCCTGCTCACCACCGACTCGCTGCTAGTACAATACAGCCAGACGCTACCACTGGTATTTACCTGCGATGCATCCCCATTCGGCGTAGGCGCAGTACTCAGCCACAGAATGCCAAACGGAAACGAAGCACCCATCGCTTTCTACTCTAGGACTCTTTCGTCGGCCGAGAGGAATTACAGCCAGATGGACAGGGAAGCGTTAGCCGCTGTGGCTGGAGTTAAACGTTTCCATGAATACCTCTACGGCCGCGATTTCGAACTAATTACAGATCATAAACCGCTGTTGGGACTTTTGGCGGGAAACCGCCCTACACCAGTCTCCCTTTCTCCACGCATGACCAGGTGGACTGTTTTCCTGGCCGCGTACTCATACAAGCTGATACATCGACCGGGCTCCACTCTAGGACATGCAGACGCTCTCAGCCATTGCCCACTCCCGGATCTCTTGCCAGACCCCACTCCCCAGGTACCGGTGCTGTTAATTGACTGTTTGGACTCAGGACCGGTTTCCTCCTGCGACGTTGCCCGATTCTCCTCTAGGGACAATGTAATAAAGCAAGTTCAAACTTGGGTTTGGAGGGGGTGGCCGAAAGGAAACGTGGGCCCGGAATTCAAACTGTTTTGGGCAAAGCGAGACGAACTTTCAGTGTTACAAGGTTGTTTATTATGGGGGGATCGTGTTGTTATTCCTTATGCATTACGTAGAAATGTGTTAGAAGCGTTACATGTTGGGCATCCGGGGATTGTTAGAATGAAGGCGTTAGCAAGGAGTTACGTTTGGTGGCCTAACATGGACAAAGAAATAGAGGAATGGGTGGCCACTTGTGATCCGTGCCAAGAATCTAGACCAGCACCCCCTGAAGCACCCGCCACAGAATGGGAGAAGCCTAAAGCACCCTGGTCGCGAATACACATCGACTTCGCAGGGCCCGTCCAAGGTCAGACTTTTCTTATAGTTGTGGATGCATACTCCAAATGGCTAGAAGTAATCCTAATGACTTCAACCACGGCAGAGCCAGTCATTAAGGTATTACGGCGACTTTTCGCCACTCATGGCCTGCCCGACCTCCTGGTCTCCGATGACAGGCCCCAATTCACGGCCATGCAATTTGAATCGTATTTAGCAGGTCAGGGAATTCGGCATGCCCTTGTCGCGCCATTTCATCCAGCATCGAACGGACAGGCGGAGAGAATGGTGCGATCCGCAAAAGAGGCCCTCGCTAGGATGGGTCCAGGTGATTGGCAAACACACATTGATCACTACCTCTTAATTCAGCATATTACCCCCAGTGCAACGACGGGTAGGAGCCCCGCTGAACTACTCATGGGCCGCCGTCTACGGTCTCACCTGGACCGTCTTCACCCAAATTACTCTGCCACATCGCCCCCAGACTCTACGAGTAAAATTAGAAATTTTAGCATAGGGGATTCAGTATACGCCCACAACTATGCAGGGGGAACTTTGTGGGTGCCGGCAAAGGTAATCGGCATCACAGGCCCACGTTCGTATTTGCTGGAACTAGAAGATGGAAGAAATTGGAAAAGGCACATAGATCAACTACGGGGTCGCCTGGCATACTCAGACCTGCGAGCCGCGAACGAAGATGATCCGCCAGCGCAAAGTCAGCCATCCGAGAGCCCACAGACAGAAGAGCACGATACCCTAGAGCCCAGAATGGAACCAAGGGTAGTTTGCGAACCAGAACGGCGCCAAAGCAACGAAAGCCTGCAAACCCCTGAACGCGAAGCAGAAAGAGCAGACGGAACCGATCCTGCAACCACTCCAGCGCAACCTGAAGTACGGCGTTCTACACGTGTAAGACAAACACCCACTTATTTGAAGGACTATGTAACTAACCAGAATGCTCCATCTAAGAGGGGAGGGGTGTTAGATATTAACATATATCACGGCAAGTCTCCTCTCAGGTCCGCCGCTACGGCGGGAAACAGGTATCGCTCTGATTGGTCGAGAGGCGTACCCGATCCCTATAAAAGTGGAACCCTCAGACCACAGAGCAAGCTGGATCACTACTACTACTAATAAAGAGCTGTTAAGTCACTACGTGTCCGGAGTCTGTTCTCTCGTTGCCCGAATCTAACAAATACTGCTTGCTAGAAGAATACTAAAAGGTTGCCATGAGGCCAGCAGCCTCTGTAATAAATCTGAACATCACTTTGCATTAGATTGCATCAACCAGGCTCCTCTGGAAAAACAAATGGCTAGATGGGAAGTAGGTCTACGGGCTGTAACTGCCATCTGTGTGCCAGATGCTTTGCTGACTGGCTTTAGCCTCCCTTGCCTGGCTGAATAGCTGGCTTGGAGAGGCCAAGACCTGGAGAATCCCAGGTAACAAAGAGCAGAGCACCAAGTGCCTTGGGGATGGGTGAGACCTTGGGAGGCCCAGGGAGGTGGGCCTGGGTCTATGCTAGTCATCCAAGGCCTCACCCACCCCTAAGACAATCTATACTCAACTTAACAACCTGCACATTTAACAATTTAATTGGGGAAAGCAGGGATGGAGGGTTACTAAGTGAGATGTTTCACTTAAGGACGATTGCAACATGTAACCATAATGGGCAGGCTCTATTATGGTCATAAGACAAGGACTACCTGTACAGTGTTTTAAAAGTATTTGGAACCTAGGTAGTCTGTAAATTGAAATGAACATTCTTTCATCTTTGGTGGGAATGCAATAAAGTATTAAATTTTTGGAAGAATGAGTTTTACAAAATCTATATATATAAAAGCTAAATACCACTCATGCATCATCACTAAATCTTCAGAACCACAAAGTCTACAAACTTCACATTTGCCATGTATGTTCCTCTTGGCTTCTGGGTGCTCAGTAAGAAAGGATTTTTTGAAATGACCATCAGAGCATTAGTATTTCCTATATTATTATTAACACGCTCGGATGCTAAGAAGTTCTACTCCCCCTCCCCACCTCAAAAGAATTCTGTTCCAAATGCAAAACACAAGCAGAGGAGAGGAGTTTCAGTTTTACTTTTACAGCAGCAAGCAGCTTTACTACAGAACAGTTGAGCTAAGCCACGGTTAACCTGTGCCTGGTGCCATGCTCTAAAGTGGCAGAATGAGAGTCCCGGGATGTGCTGTAGTGGTGGTAAAGTTCACCTCCCTCCCGAATTACAAAGCCTTCTCACCCACCAGCATCCAATGGCAAAGCACATTCTTTCTGCTCTCTGGAAGTATAACGGATGGTTCCAAATGACATCTTTTGGAGCCAGGGAGGTGAAGGAGGGAAATTTTAGGCCAACATTCAAAATGCAGGGGCAGGGCTACTACAGAATAGGGAGTATCATTGGGGGGGGGGGGAGGCTCAGCAGCAGCCTTCATTTCTGCAAATATACTTTATTGATGATGATGACAATAAGAAGGACATCCATTGTGGAATCTACCCAGGCGTTAATCCGCAACTGGTTAGCTAACTGCAGAAGTTGCTGCATGAACATAAGTATATTCTGGAACTTAAGGCTGCTGTTGATTCTGTTCCTAAGGGCCACAAGGACTTCCAAGTGGTGATTAATGCCAATATGAAGCCTTCTGGAGAGCACCAAGGTCATTTCAATGCCCCCATGACTACAGAAGTGGCTATTTTCATTGTCGGCCAGGATTTTGAGAAGAGAGATATCGTTCTCCACAGCAGAAACAACAGGTTGTTACGAATCAGTGAGATGTACCATGCCTATGACGCTCTCCAGTACCCTCTGATGTTCTGACGTGGAGAAGATGACTATTACATCAATATAGCTCAGTGCAACCCAAACACGAAAGTTCCTCTTAAGAAGACCATGCTGCTGCTACCTTTTATAGCTACAGGATAATGGAGGAGGATGGTGAAGAATGCTAACTACGTAGCGAAGCATGGATTTTTCGAAATGACCATCAGATCATTAGTATTTTTTATAAAGTAATTAACAAGCTCTGATGCTAAGGAGTTCTAACCCCCTCCCCGCCTGAAATGAACTCTGTTCCAATTGCTAGTTGACTTATATTAATACGCTCTGATGCTAAGGAGTTAGACATTCTACTCCCCCTCCCCACCTGAAAAGAACTTTGTTCCAACTGCCAGTTGCCTCACATCTTGTTACCTCAGTTCAAACTGGCAGACATTCCACTCCTTCACTCAGGAATGGTCTGGGGCTCCTTATAGTACTAAATGTTGGTTATCTCACCAAAATGTCTACGTATTACACTCATGGAACCGCTTCCAGACTCAAGACGACAGGAGTAATATTTCCTTATGTGTTTCAATCATCGACCACCACTGCGCCAATGGATTGTGAACCAAATTTCTCCTACATAGCCCGAGCATATAGTTTCATCGTGAAACACAGGTATCCAGCTAGTGCCCTATATAACTAAACAAAGGACTGTTTCTTTACATTTACATTTGCTACACGTACTTGGTGGCCAGAAAAAGGAATTACAAAGTATAAAAAAAAAACTCATTAAATTTTTACTTTAGCCAGCCAAGTTAGTCATTACTAAACAATGGAAATATCTAGATAATATTTCAATAAATGAATGGTATAAAACCTGGCCTACAGCTTAGCTTGAAAATGACTCTAATAAATACATTGCATGACAAGCCAAAGTAATGAATTTTGTTTTACAAGGAATGGTGGGGTTTCACTGTTTATGTAAGAGATAAGCACCCTGGCAATAGCTTATATCAGAAATTATGAGAATATTAAAATATACCAGCACTATGTAAGTGAGATTCAGTACTGGGGCTGGGAAAGGGAGAGAGAGAAGCAAAGGGAGAGGGAGAGGGCGGGAGGGCGGGAGGGAGAGAGAGAGAGAGAGAGAGAGAGAGAGAGAGAGAGAGAGAGAGAGAGAGAGGGAGAGAGAGGGAGAGAGAGAGAGGGAGAGAGAATCCTATTCTTCTTGTATCTGATTAGATGTCCAAACATTGTTCAGAAATACTCTCTCAGCACTATCATCCATGCACTGGGTTTGAACTCTAAGGGAATGTAAAGAGGATTTCTTGCTAGATCCTTTCTATTTATACAACTCAACTTACCCCAGAGGATCAAAAGTTCCTAGTAATCATTATTTTAGAAAGCCATTGCTAAGGCAGCATCGCTACTAAATGTATTAATTGTTGTTTAATAATACCTCATGCTTTTGGTTGAAATTCTAAGATATAAACCGATTCATTAAAGCTACTTCCAAATTCTCAGTGCCATCATTGGAGTCTGGTGATCAATCTCTGAAAAATGTGGAGAAAGGACACCGAGTGATATTAAGGTAATATTGTAATAATGTAATATTAACAGACAGGGAGGCCTGGAGGAACGTTGTCCATGAGGTCATGATGGGTCGGACACAACATCACAACTAACAACAACAATATTAACAGCATTAATTTTTTAACATCCAAAAAACATATATTTAAAACTTGTCTTTCTTTCTTCAAAGAGTTGCCTTATATTACAATTGCAACACAGGAAGAACCATGTACTGACAATGGTGAGAAACTCTGAAAGAACAGAGGACGGTCTTTACAATAAGCTCTGTTTATTGTGGATAGAAACATGTCTGAAATGAGTATATTTAAGCTTTGCTGATTTGAAAGAAACATGTACATAATTAAAAACAGTCATATTTGCATATGTTTATGTTGGCTGCATTGTACTCATTGATCTTTTTCTCTAGTAAACCGACAGGTTCCTTTCTCAAGTTTATTTCAAGTCAAGATGGTACTCAGTGTGTATAGGCCACCAGTTTCTCATTATATTCTCACAAAGTATAGGTGAGAAGAATAAGCTCTATTATCACTGTTTTGGTATATACAGTTCCCATCATTCATGAACACCCTATTCATGCTGAACCAGATAGGCAGGTTTTAACACCAGGCATAAACAAGTATACCCTAATCAAGGAGCTACCAAGGAAAACCAACACTTGTAAGCAAGCTACTGTATACAGTAGCCAACCCCACACTTACAATGATGATGTTACATAGTTGGGTAATGAAACATATGCAAGGAAACAACCAAATTTAGAGAACATCAATGACTCCATAGTTCAGCCTGAGCTATCTATATTTCTTCAATTAAACATAAGACTCTGGACAGCTTACAGCATCAAAAACAGAGATCATGTGCATCATGAAAAAATGTACAGAATTTCAGCTGTGCTTGGTACCAATCTTATCCCAAAGTCTGGGGGGGAGGGAGCCCAGTTTTCTGTGTAATATCACCAGGATGGAAGACACATGAATCTCCAGGGGAATGTGGGGATCCCATAGAAACACACACACACAAAACGTGCTGATATATTATATTCATAGTTAAAGGGACTTAAAGTGCCCCCCATTCTTACAGGACAGGCAGTAACTATCAAAACATGGAAGAAAATAAGGCTTTACGCTATGAAGAACTTTATAGATGATAACCAACAACATGTAGCAATACTGATACATAAGCTTACCAAAACATGCCCATTACTGTCCTGAACTGCACATTCTATCTAAATCAGTTGTAGATTTTGAGTGTCTTCGAGGGCAGTTCCATATAGAACATATTGTAGTAATCCACTTACGATATGACTAGGGTGCAATGACAGTCCAGAGGTTTTCTGCTCCAGAAATGAGCAAAAGTAATACAGTAAATGAAAAGGCCTTTTTTGCTTCAATTGCCACTTGATATTTGATTAGGTACTGTTCCGAGGGGGATATGCAGTTAAGAAATATGAAGTATAAAGAATACAATACAATACAATACAATACATCCCTCAGATTGCCTCCTAGTCTTGAATAGGGAAGTGCCACCTTATCGATTTTTTTCTTTTCTTTTTCCTTTTTTGAGATACACACATTTTAAGAATGTTTGCTAATCTTCCTACTGCAGTCAATACTGTGGTATTTTTGCTTCTTCTCACATATCCAACTCATTTTCATTTTCCCATTTTTAATAACTGTTGTATCTGGATTTTAAAAATACACAAATCCACCTCTTTCCTCAAATTCATCATTTGTTTTCAACTTATAATTATTTGCTCCACATTTCCTGTCCAATATAATTGTTTTGGGTTTTGATAAATTAATGTCTACTCGATACTTCTGGCATCATTCATTCTATCCTAGCCTTCAATGTTATTTGAGATGATTTCAATACCACTTTGAAATAGTTGCACTATAATACACATTATTATAGCTTGTGTATAATGGAATTCTGATAAAATTCTCAGGGAACCCAGATACCCAAAGATACTTGTCGCCAGGAATATTTTCCTACTCTATATTCAGTTATTTTCAACAAACCATAGGGTCTGCCAAATATTTGCCTGACATTGTAACCCAGAAGAGCTTTTTAATTGATAACAATGAAGATCCTTTTGAATTCCCACCCTAAAAGTGAATTAGTATTATAGCTTGGTGTATTTTGGCAGATGGCCAATCTGAAAACAAAGACGACTACAGAAAAGTTTAATGTCCAAGTTCTAGTTAAGCAGAGTGAAAATTCTGCTGAAAGCCAGTACAGTGTATTGGTTCAGATGTTAAACTTGGATTGGGGAGGGCTAATTCATGTCCGTAGTTGATACAGGATTCACAGAATTTGAAATTTATGACACTTTTCTTATTATATCACAAGCTTCTCATAGGTTAAAGTTAGGGTAGATCCTTGTCTGTCTGTCTGTCATCTAATCTAATCTAATCTTAACACGTTCAGATCTCAGAAGAATAGCAAAATAAAAATACAATAAACTAACAATTGTTTAACATATCTTTATTATTAGATCCCTTTAGTAGGGAAATATACAGTCAAGGAAGCATTTGATAAATTGATAAAACCAGCAAAGAAAGATTTTTCAATTTAGGGCTAAGCAGTTAATGTCAATCTGCCAGGTATTTCCAAGGAGGCAACTATCCCCCCAAATACCTCTCATTCTAAATATAATTTTATTTACTTATTTATTTTACAATATTTATAACCTGCTTTAAATGTAATGTCCTAAGTGAGGAAGATCCAAAAATGCATAAAATGCAAATAATAAAAAATATCAATGAAACTCAATGCATTAAAGGCCCCATTCTCTTATTTTAATAGTCAAACCCTTGTGGGAACATCACTGCTTTGATCTGTTACTCACAGAATAGGGACCATCTGTGCATCTAGGGTATTCAGTAAAATGGAGGTGACCACTGAGAAGACTATTACCTGGCCAAGATGCTTGATTCAGAAATGCCATGTTCCTTTTTTAAAATTTCATTTTCTGTGGGTTGATGAGAGGGATTTGCTACTCTAGACCCAAAGCCATTTAGTACTAATATCTTTCCTACTTGAGCATCTTGGTGATAGGCATCAACCTTATGTTCCTTTACTGCTGTCACAGGAGTAGTAGCAATCTGGCAGATGAGTCATTATTGATATAAGAAAGCCCCTGATCCCAAATCCCCCAGGTCAGGTTCAAGAATCCATTTGGCAAAAGTGGCAGCACAGAAGTCCCTCTTTTAGAAAATAGCAATGTTACTAAACCTCATATTTCAAGACCAAACCCAAACCTAAAATCTGCTCTAAAACCCCCTTTAAAAATCTGTTTGAGAAATGAAAGCTTTTCACCTTTGTACTGTTGGAAGAAATGTCCTTCTGGGTGCAGCTCCAAGTGGGGAAAAAGACACTGGAGACATGGAGGCTACTTGGAAAGATGGTTTAATGGTGGACAGGACCACATGGCTTGAGTCCTGAACAGAAAAGGTGATCACATGCTTCAATGTTGGGTGAAGAAGAAGAGAGAGCGTGAAGAAGGGGCTCGCTGGGTTTTTTTATAATCTGTTTGGCCTTACCTCTCTGTTTCCTGTTCCTGTGTAAGAAATGTATTCTGATTGGTTGTCAGACTCCCATGGGGCCAAGTTTCGAGTTTCCAGATGCCATGTGGTGAGTTTCTGTGGAAGGCTAATATTATCATGCCTTAATCCCATCACTCTGGAGCTGAAGGGGAGAACTCTTTATTATGTAGAATAGACTGGCTTGGGCATTTTAATGGGCCAAGGAAAGTGGGGGCTATTAAGAGTAAGTCTGTTTCCTGCCTAAAAACATGTTTCTCCATTTCTGATCCAAGGAAATGTAATATTCTGCCTTTTCAATATTTCCTAGGATATTTCATTTTTCTAGGAGAGGGCTGGGTGCTAACTTCCTACAATAGGGAAACAGCAGCAACTATCAAACAGCTTGACTTTCCCTCCCCACAACTTGCCTCCTGCCTTCCATTCATTCTTCTCATAGCAACTCTGCCCTATGCTTATCATTTTATCTCTACCAGAAGTTGTTGACTGGCATTCTTCCTTATACCAAGATAATAGACAGCGATTTACAGAGTTGGATGGATGCAGTGGCTACCGCTGGCCAAAGCTTTAATCTCACTTGGTCAGCCTCCCATTCCCGAAGACCCTAATGTGCTAATCCCACTGTTCAGCTGTTTCAGCTGCAGGCTGACAAACCTCTGATCTCATCCATTTGCCTTGCACTGAAGAGCCATATAAAGCAGGGATGGCTGGTGCCTGGGTCACAAATAGGTGTAAGTGTGACCCAGGAGCTTGGCAGACAAAATATTTCAGGGTCTAGAGCCTCATTAGAGGGGAAGAGTTTTGCATAGCATCCACACCAATCCATCATGTTGCTTGCTGCATTTCACACAAAAGAAAAAAGAATGATATACCCAGGGCCGTCAAGAGGAGTATTAAGTGCTGTAACAAGACTAATATGGGCCCCCTCACCTACACATGGACAGATGCTTCTGTTTTTCCTTGCGTGTTTGACCTCCAGATTTTTCAGATGACATTTCATAACCATTCATAAACTGAAATGAAATATAAAATTTATTCATAAATGAAATGAAACTAAACTTGCACACTTAATAAGTAATGAGATTAAAATTCAATAAATTACATAAATAACTGTTCACTGAGTTTCAGATTAATAAAGGTTATGTCAAACAAGGCTGCAAGGTGGTTTTTCTATACACACAAAGTATATAGAGCATGAAGTATATATCCAATATTGTTTTTCTTTTCAAAAATTTGGTTTTGTAAAAAAAAATTAAAATCCCCTTCATGGGCCCCCTTTGAGCTCCATGGCCGCCAGAACAATGTACCATCTGCACCCACCTCTCCTCAGGCTTGGATATACCTGTTTTAAAAAAAACATTCCTAAGGGAATTGTAGCAGGAATGTTCAAAACACCAATCACGGATTCAAGGTTCTTCTGTTGGAACTTAGCAGAACAAAGGGCTAAATTAACTCACTCCTGTCCCAGGATATCAATTGAGGTTTGGGTTTCTTCAAGCTGGAGTGTCTGCGGAAGAGAGTAAAAAAACAACAGCACCTCAATATGATGGCTGCATACTCAAGGCCCTTTCATAACTAAGCCTTATCAATCCACACAACCCCATCTGAGGAAGGTAGGGTTGAGAGAGTGACTAGTTTAAAATCATTTAGCAGCTTCATGGATAAATTAGGAATTGAATCTGGATCTCCCCAGTATGCTCCAACACACTAGTCATACATTGCGTCTAAGTTTCCCAGCCTGCTACTAAAAACAGAAACTGTAGTGAAATGGGTAATGAAGCTTTTAAAATTTTGTTTCTAAAAGCCTGCATTTATTCATTTGGAAGTGAAGTAATTGATTCAGTAACAATGCCAATACAATATAGTCATCGTGATCTTAAATACTCTGGCAGCAAAGAAGGAAGCAAAAAAGAAAAAGGAAAGGGGAAAAAAAGCCACACACAAAGGCTAACATAGCAGCAACAGTCGCTGCTACAAATCCTTGGCAACTCTATTATAACCCAACAATAACAATCGTTCTTGCCAAGTACAGGACCCATTCAACGTGAGGCAACAGCCTGACTGCTAGGATGAAGCCGGAGAATTCGTCCCACGCAAACTGCAAAATGCCTCCTCCCCATCAAAGCCACCCAAACCTTCAAGGGCAGGAGGCAAGACCTCTCAATCCCCAAACCATCTCAGCAGTGGTAGTGAGTTCTATGGGGATGCCATCAAAATGCTCATCATTCTGTAGGATCACATTTGTTTGCACAGAAGGGAGTGAGGGGGGGAGTTCTTATGATTGTACAAGACAGAGAATAAAATCTAAATTACACTCAGCTAGAGAGGAACACAGAACAGAAAGCTCAGAAGGAGCTCAAGACATATATAATTATTTCTTCCACCACCATTTTGAAGATAAAATCCAACAGTATTGTACCAAAAGTACATTGTGAAAAACAGTAGGCATATAAAATGTCAGAAAAAGTAATCCTATAAAGTGGGAATCTGGTATAAGGGACTGGAAAGAACTACAACATGTAGTCCAGTAAGCTTAGTCAAGTCCCAAATGTTTCACATTTTGTTTAGTTCTAATTGGTAGATATTTGAGATTAGATGATAGCACTTGGTTGATCTTGAGAAAGCTAAACTGCATTGGAATTGGTCAGTACTTGGATAAATGATTACAATAAACTTTCTGAACTATATCCCAGTGGTGAAATTCAAAAATTTTCCCTACTGGTTCTGTGGGCATGGTTTGGTGGACATAGCTTGGTGATTATGTGACTGGGCAGGTGTGGCTTGGTGGTCATGTGACCGGGTGGGCATGGCTGCACAACTGACTCACACACCATGTAAAAGCAGCTGGACTTCACACAAAATGTGCCCTGCAACAAGCAGGAACCTCACAGACAATCAGGCACAGCTGATTGTTGCACAGCTGATTGTTGGAACTTTTTTTACTTTTTAAAGCATTTTTTTACTACCGGTTCAGGTGAACAGTAGCATTTTTTACTATCGGTTTGGGGGAACCAGCCCGAACTGGTAGCATTTCACCTCTGCTATATCCTGATTTGGGAGGTCTAAAAACATCTTTGAAGATGGCAGTGATAAAATATTTCTGTATTGTTACTAAGAAAATTACATTGATATGTCTATGAAATGATCAGGTGTCAAACTCAAATGGAAGGAGATTTTGCTTTTGACTAATCACAAAGTGAGCCAGCACTCTCATATTCATTTATAAGGTGCTTTTTGAAAACTGTCCCTAAACTACATTAGGAAACAAAATTTGTAGCTAGCTTCGGTGCAAGACTTAGTTTGGAAGTAAGCCAACTTATCCAGAAAGCAGACAAAGCTAAGCAGAAGTAATAAAGATATTTCTTCTGGATGCATAGGAGGAAGTTTAAAAATGTAGCAAATAAAGTAATGCTTTGCAAATGATTATGTTCCCACAACAGCCACTGTATGAATAAATAAGCCTCAGTAGCAGCTATTTTGAAATAATACCTGTAATATGTTTTCAAAATCCCCAATGTGTCTATCAGCATCAGATGGCTGAAAACCTGTATTTTAAGCAATAAAATAATTGGTACTAATGTAGTATGATGGCTTGTATACACAAGAGTCCTGTAGTAGAAATGCCCCTCTTGGTTTACACACAATGGTCTCATCTCTTTCTTTGGGTAGTTGTTTGGCAGTTACAGCTGCCACCACTTACTGTACCTTCCAAGGAGATATCATCTTGACCAATGGTGGGATTCAAATAATTTAACAATTGGTTCTCTGCCCTAATGACCAGCTGGGTAGGCGTGGCTCGGTGGTCATGTGACTGGGTGGGCTCATGTCTATGGGCACTTCGCCTTAGCTGTTACAATATAATAAGGGTTAACCGGAGAGCAGTTTCTGTAAGCAGGGCAATAAAGATTAGGCTAGAAACAACACCAGAATGTTTCCTTCCTGCCTTACTTATAAGTTTAGCCCTGTAAGGTGGGAAAAAACAAAATGAGATTTCTTCCAACAACCGGTTCTCCGAACTGCTTAGAAAGTTAACAACCGGTTCTCCCAAATAAGTGCGAACTGGCAGAATCCCACCACTGATCTTGACCCTGGGGTGTGAAAGAGCTTAATTAGCATCATTCTAATCCAGGGTTTTGGGTTTGTTTGTTTTCTTAGCTAGACTTGCTTATGTATTCCCTAGAAATAAATGGATTCCAAAACTAAAATTCCAATGAATTTTCCATCATCTTCTAGATCCCAACCTTTAATCAGAATCTCAGGGAAAGCAAGTTAGGTGTTTCCTTTTCCTATTTCTGATATGCAGCTTGTGCCCAGGGAAAATCTGACTTGTGCATCTAAGACTAGGCAACTCTCCTTCACAAAGCTGTAGAATTCATATTTGTGATGAGTGAATACAGTATGCACCCTATTTGTAAGGAGGCTGAGAAAGAACTGGGAGAAATGCTAGACATAAATACTGCACAGATGGGAGATGAGTTTGTTAGCCATTTGTCTCATAAATGGCAGGTCAGTCCAACTTGCAAATAGCCTGGGGAGAAGGGGTTCAAAATGTTCAAAGGAACTCTGTCCTGAAGAAAAGGGCCTAGGCCAGGGGTGTCCAAACTTGGGAACTTTAAGACTTGTGGACTTCAACTCCCAGAATTCCCCAGCCAGCCATGGCTGGCTGGGGAATTCTGGGAGTTGAAGTCCACAAGTCTTAAAGTTCCCAAGTTTGGACACCCCTGGCCTAGAGGATCTTAATGCAGTTTCCAAGCTTCTTTACTTTATCCCCAACCTTTGTGTTAAAACACCTTACTGAAGTCTGTGTAATTCTTGCTTCCATGACAATGCCCTGCTGTGAGGTCTTGATGCTGTGTCTGGCATGAGGATTTGACAATCTGCAGCACTGATCATGGAAGATGGCTTCATTAATTTCCAGTTTCCAAAATCAAAAAATGTATCCATAGCTCTCTGAATAAAAGATGTACATTTTCATGCACATTACTTATGTTTCTTTCTTAAAACTGATAATTGTTTTGTTATATTTTGCAGTTAACTCTAGCATCCCATTCCCTGATAGGAAACTGAAAAGGAAAGAAGGGAAGCTGTTATCTAATACATTTTAAATTTATTACATGTTATGTGTACAATGTTACATGAGACAGTGATCTGAGCAATTAATTAATTTCAATTAGCTTCAGTTAAGTATTACAAGATTTTAAGTAGAGGGTGTATGGCCACCTATCAGGAATTAAATTACTCTAGATTTTTCTCCAAATTTCCTTTTTCTTTTAAAACCCTTTAATTCTATATACATCCCACTAATAAGACTTGACAGGGAGAAGGGATACTGCAGAAAACACAATTACCCAATTGTATTTAATTAATAAAGTTTATGCAAGGTACATAATTATAAACTAGTAAATTGCCTGGATTCAGAACAGATTATCTGTGATGAACAGGTCAACTTTGCACTAAGATCTTTAGACCATGTCTTTATTTTACCCATCCTGCCACAGACAAGATCTGTATGCAGCCTTTGTTGACCTTAAATCTGTAAAATTCATGGAAGAGAAATTTAAAAGAGCCCCTTATAATGACTAATTATATCCTCTGGATGGGACAGAGGAAAATCCCTAAGCCCTTGATGGCGAACCTATGGCAAGTATGCCAGAGGTGGCACACAGTGCCCTCTCTGTAGGCATGCGAGTCATCGCCCCAGCTCAGCTCTGCCACGCATGCATGCATGCCTCCAGCCGGCCAGCTGGTCTTTGTCATGCATGTGCAGGGGGCAGGGCTCAGGGGACAAGGTGCACGTGGGGGATCGTGTACACATGCATAGGGGCAAGGCGCATGTGCAGGACCCACATAAGAGGCAGGGCACATGCAGGGGAGTTTTGCATGTATGTGGAGGGGGTAGGGCACATGTGTAGGGCATGCACATGCATTGCATTTGGGGGGTTCGGGCACGCACTTTGGCTGCTCGGTCCAGAAAAGGTTAGCTATCACTAGCCTAAGCCATGTTTCATTACTATAAAGATATTAAAAACAGATATATTATACCATTTTTAGACAACTTTCTCAGGACACATGGAACACTTTTTATGTTCAACTATGGTACCAATCAGTACAATCTTACTTCTCTGACAGAACAAAAACATTGTTTTGCTGCTTTTAAAATCAGAAGCCAAATTCGGATCTAGCAAGAGAATCATTTTTTTCCTTTGGTTTAAAAAAAAATACTAATTGCTTCCTGATGGTTTATTTTTATTTTGGTCAGCTTTTAAACAATAACACAAAAACATTTTTCTTTGTTTGTCTTTCTATATTTAGGTCTATGACTGTAAGTAGAATAAAATGAAATGAAAATGCCCTGACAGTCATTGTAAGAGTATTGTACATTTGTTCTCCCAAGTACAAAGTTAACCTAACCTCCTGGAATATCGTCTCAAAATCAGATTCTAATAAATAGTTTATTAAAATATTTCTAGCACTTTAGAAAAGCACAACCGTTACCTAATTCAGTAGTCAAAATGCAGAGAGAGAAGAGACGGTGGGTTTATTTTAGATAATCTAACTTGATTGATACAATATGGCTGAAGATAAGCCACAGCTAGATAGATACATAGAAAAAAGTACACTTTGCAGTTCAAAAGTTACATTAAGATTTTATCTTCTGTCCGTTTGCAAATTAAGCCACTGTTTTCAATAATTATTTCCTACCTGGGCCATGTAATTGAATGTCCATGGGACTGTTCGGTGATTAACTTCACAAAAAAAGCTGGTCATTAAAGTTAACAAAATAATAAAGGCTCTTCTGAACCCTTCTGAATTCAAATTCAGTCAATTATGGGCATTCATATCCATTCAGGGATAATAATGTATAGTTATATATTCTGGAGTAGAGAACTGCCTTCCAATCAGCACTTGCTCTTTTCACTAATAGCTGAACCGAAGAAACTATCAACCCAAAAATGTTATCAACCAATTACTGCTCACTTGCAATGAATAACTGTACCTGCTTACGTATACTATCCTTCCCTCTCCTTCACAAAAATGGAAGAAAACAATTTGTTAACTCCTCTTCATGCATTTTAGGCTTATCATAGTGGCAACCTTCACACTGTCCCACCCTCCTAGTGTGTTAGCAATTCTGTATTTAGGTTCTTTTTTTTTTTTTTTTGCAAATGTGCCAGCATGCTGCTACTATATTATCCCAAAATGGGGCTGGGGGGGAGGGGAGTCCCCTCCAATAAGAAAACAAAGTGCCCCTTTTAGCACTTTAGTGGCAATATACTAACATTTTATGTTAGCTTTGAAATAGCATTTCCCCATTCATAGATGCCACTAGTATAGTACTCTGTCTAAAATCCATGACCACAGTACCTTTTTTTCCCCAGTATTTGCTCATTATCAAGATGACACGTACCTGTAGAAGCCCTCACCCCCCCACCACCACCACCTGGATCCATTCCCAGTAATGTCCTTTGATTGAATTTTTCATGTCCCATTTTTTTCAGGCTTCTTCCAGTGTTTTTATCATGGAGAAATTTAAGTCAGTGATAAGTATCTTAACGATATGACTCTACTTCATGATGTCTCGTGTTCAATTTTATTTTTCATTTTTTTCTGAAAATCAAGTAAATAGAGACTAATAGAACTGAATAAAATCATGAAATGGCAAAATTGCCAGTTAATTTCAAAATTTTGAATACATTTTTCAGATGAGCCACGGCGGCGCAGTGGTTAGAGTACAGCACCGCAGGCTACTTCCGCTCACCGCCATCTGCCTGCAATTTGGCAGTTCAAATCTCACCAGGCTGAAGGTTGACTCAGACTTCCATCCTTCCGAGGTGGGTAAAATGAGGACCCAGAATGTTGGGGAGTAATATGCTGACTCTGTAAACCCCTTATAGAGGGCTGTAAAGCACTGTAAAGCAGTATACAAGTCTAAGTGCTATTGCTATAACAATTTGGTAGCAGGACAAAAATTCCATTAAGACCGTATTCTTATGTATACAGAAATAAATTCCAGCAACAGAAACACTTATTTACATGTGTAAGTTAAAGTATGGTTTTTATCATTCAAATCAAACTTTTTTTCCCCAGTGACATTTTCACAAAGCAGTTCCAAATTCCATTTGGAAACTAATTTAGTTCAAACTGCCTCTTGTTTTTCCTATTATTAGTACAAAAGTACTTAAAATAATTGCTTGCTCAGATTCATAATCTGTAACTATGAATTCTTCTCATTTCAGAGGGAACCATGAAAAATTGAAACAATGATTAATCAATGTGAATCAAGAAGAACTGGCATAAGCATACAAATCCAGATAAGCAGAAACATGTTTATTTCTAATCCCCAAATTATACAAGGACCAGAAAGGTTAACCTGTCCTAACTCTTCAATCGTCAGTGGCGATTTTTAGTTTGCCAATTTACAATCTGAGTCCCTCACGACTCCCTTGTCTTGTTCCAGAGATACTCTGGAGCCATTCTTTGTTTCTGTCCAAATTAATAGAGCATACCAAATATAAGAGGCATACCACCCACATACTATGTCACAACCAGGCTCCAGAGTGTGAGAGGGTGTGACCAGTCTGTGAATACATCAGCAAGGCTAATGATTTCAGATTGTCTTGATCGACTGCCTCTCCCCAATCCTTAATAGAAGAAAGGGGAATTGATACAATAACTTGGAACCATTTTCTCCAAACCAACAACCTAATTTGTTCTTAGTACAGGTATACCTGTAGTAGGTATATTTGCACAACACGCCAGGCCACAAACTAAACAACGCAATAGTCTATCTAAACCAGCCATTTTTTACAAATTTAAGAGTCAGTGTGCTGTGTAAATCCATCAGATTGGATGGGTGGACCAAAAACAAAAAAAGGTTAACTAATCCAGAGGTAATTATGCCATACAAACAGAGCTGCTGGGTGGTTGAACAGTAGACAACCCTAACAAATCCTATATTCTCCACCTCTAATTACCATAGCATTCAGTATGCCAATTAATCTTTTACTGATTAGCTCCAAGCATACTCACACTTGTCTATACTGGATTTTAACATAGGTCTGGCCAGCTGCGAGTGTCTGTTATGATTAATTTCATTTATATTGCCACACAAATCAGTTTCACATTTGTTTGGAATCAGAGTTGAGAAGCGATGGGTTTTTCTTTCTCTCAAGGGCCAAGGTCCTTGGTTCTTACCATCCAAGTGGTAGTTGACCTGTTAAAGCAAGAAAATTGATATATAGCACAGCTATATTATGTAGTATATTATTTGTTGGTTTAAAAAAAATTAATATGCCTGTCCACCTAATTAGTGGAGTTTTGGGCAACAATAAAAACATAAAAACAAAATAGACAAAATTAATTTTAAAAAACCCAAGCTGAGGCCCTGTCATCTTATTAACATGGCCAACACATAAACACCATTAATTTCCCAGTCCCAATGTCTGGGGAAGAGACAGGCCTTCACAGCTCTAAAAAGCCACTAGAGTTGAAGCCCTCCAAATCTTGGGGTCGAGACTGTTCCCTAGGACAAGTATTGTAAAGTAGCGTTCCCCAACCTTTTTGGCTTTGCACAAATGCCTGCCATTTGCACAAATGGAATGTGAGTGTGTATGCACTGCACTTCTGGGGACCCTCTGTTTTAAAGAGAAGACACAGTTCCTAGGACCCATCAAGTGACACCACTTTACCAAGGGAACCTGGAGTATGGTCGCTCAGATCTCTCCACTGTACATCTAGGAAAAACAATAAGAAATGATTTTTTTTCTTTAAATGAAAAAGGCATAATATGAAGGACATGCATAATAAGTCTTCCCTAAGCTTTTTTTTTTAGATCCTTTCCTGGAATAATACAATTACCTAAAATATACAAACACTATTTCTATCACTGAAGTAGCAGCCAACCTAAAGATCAATAGTAGTCCAACAGCTGAAAACAGTATAGACTGAAGTAGCTGCAGAATTCTATGATGGCAGTTCTGCATGTATGGCCCATTAAGCTATTTTGGAGATAATAACTTTAGCAGCTTGGGGCTGGATAATCTAATCAAGCTGCCTTCATCCGTGTGAGCCTCCTCAGTCCTTCCTTATTTTCCATTGAGAGATTTTGCTTACTGTGTCATTTAGCAGTAATGTGGAGAAGAACAGCTTTGGCACTGACAGCCATAATATAGATTAATCTAGGCAGATTCCCAGGATGTAATCTCAATTAAAATTTATCTAGTTTTTGCCTGATTTCCTTGACATTTTAATTACTGTGTACTCTAATAATTGTTGATGTATTAGGTTAACTTTTTAATAGATTTTGTTTTATTAATTGTATTATTTATGCCCCTTGTGATTTTTCTAAATTACAGACGTCATAAAACAGCGTGATATTTGTGTTAAAATAGAAATTATTGTCAAAAAAAGTCAAAAGACAAATAAATAAGATGATGAATAACTCTGCAATAATATTGGGGCACCCAGATGGTTTAATTATCTTGTTTTAAATTGCACTAGGTTGAAGTTATATCATTATAGTGTTGAAACATGACTTATAGGGAAATGCAAAAGTCTTTTGGGGGGGGGGGCATGGAACAATTTATCAAGGGACAATCAATATATTAGTATGGATTGCTCAAATCAGATTCACTAGTTCTTCCTAACAATGGCTACAACTAACAAACCAGATCAACTTAATCCACTGTATACCAGTAGTTATTGTATCACAGTAATGAGGAATCCTAGCCTGTTCTGTTACTCTGATTTTCCTGATTTATACACCATAAGAGACAAACCATGGGCAGAATGATACTAGTTTGTTCATTCTATTGCCTTGAATGCTTGATCTTCTTAATGACTGCATATCGTCTATCAACATGCTTCCTGCCTACTGCTAAATAAAAATTCTGACCTACTATTCTGAGATAGGGTTTGGAGACCTTCAACAAAGGAAGAGCATAAAGTAGAACTTCTGATCATGAATGCTTCTGACCACGACCAATCTGGGTTCTGACCAAAAAAATCACTTTTTTTTTCTTGGTCGATTTCCCCTTCCGCGCCATTTTTTTTGTAAGTGCCAAATTTCCAAGCTATGACCAAATTGGCTTGCGACCAAAGTTATGGAACAAATTATGGTCATGACCAATACAATACAATACAATACAATACAATAGTAGAGTTGGAAGGGACCTTGGAGGTCTTCTAGTCCAACCCCCTGCCTAGGCAGGAAACCCTATACCGTTTCAGACAAATAGCTATCCAACATCTTCTTAAAGACTTCCAGTGTTGGGGCATTCACAACTTCTGGAGGCAAGCTGTTCCACTGATTAATTGTTCTCACTGTCAGGAAATTTCTCCTCAGTTCTAAGTTGCTTCTCTCCTTGATTAGTTTCCACCCATTGCTTCTTGTTCTACCCTCAGGTGCTTTGGAGAATAGTTTGACTCCCTCTTCTTTGTGGCAACCTCTGAGATATTGGAATAATGCTATCATGTCTCCCCTAGTCCTTCTTTCTCTTAAGCTAAACATACCCAGTTCCTGCAACCGTTCTTCATATGTTTTAGTCTCCAGTCCCCTAATCATCTTTGTTGCTCTTCTCTGCACTCTTTCTAGAGTCTCCACATCTTTTTTACATCGTGGCGACCAGAACTGAATGCAGTATTCCAAGTGTGGCCTTACCAAGGCATTATAAAGTGGTATTAACACTTCACGTGATCTTGATTCTATCCCTCTGTTGATGCAGCCTAGAACTGTGTTGGCTTTTTTGGCAGCTGCTGCACACTGCTGGCTCATATTTAAATGGTTGTCCACTAGGACTCCAAGATCCCTTTCACAGTTACTACTACTGAGTAAGGTATCACCTATACTGTACCTGTGCATTCCGTTTTTGTTGCCTAAATGTAGAACCTTACTCTTTTCACCATTGAATTTCATTTTATTAGATAGTGCCCAATGTTCAAGTTTGTCAAGATCCTTCTGTATCTTAAGCCTATCTTCTGGAGTGTTGGCTATTCCTGCCAGCTTGGTATCATCTGCAAATTTGATGAGTTCCCCATTTATTCCCTCATCCAGAAGTTCTACTGTACACTCCTTTTTATCTTCGTGTCCTTCATCTGGCAGGCATAGCCTTATAGTTAAGTATAGTCAACGTTTGACTATATGGCTTTTCTCTATGGCACCATGCTTCTCTAATAAGCGCTAATCACAAGTTAACAAGCAGCCACTCAGTGATTTTAATTAGTTGACTAGTACCCTCCCACATGCTTGTGCTGCTGCCTAAAACTGATAAGATATTAATCAGTTACATGCTAAAGATTTTTGCTTCCCAAACATGCTCTAACGCATTCCTTTAACTGAAGAGCACTGTCATATTTACTCTTGGTCTTTTTATCTCAAGGTTAAACAGGCCTAGTTTTTCTTAACTCTTTTCATAGAATATAATTTCTAATCATTCAATCATCTTCATTGCCCTCTTCTGATCCTGTTCCAGCTCCTGCGAAATACTCAAGGTGAGGTCTGCTCAGTGTGGAGTAAACAGAACTACTAAAAATTTCTCATGATTTGGAAATGGAAACTGCATTTATATAACCTCAAATCACTTTTATATACTGAGCCATATTCAGTTCTTAATCAATTACTACTCCAAGACCTTTGCACAAGTACTGTGGCTACGTTTTCATCCTATCTATTTGATTTTTGTATTTTTAAGTGAAAATATGTGGACTTCAATTCCTAGAATTCTCCAACCACTTTATCAGCAAATCCATGCATCATAAAGTTGTCAGAGTTGAGAAATACTGCTCTAGAATATTAGCTAATTTGCCCAATTCTGTGTACTTATAGATTTGATAAGCATTCCCCTACTTAAGTCATTAATACATACACACACACAGGGGTGGGCTGCTGGAGATTTGCAGGGGTTCGGGAGAATCTCTAGCTTAGATTCTGTGCAGTGGAGAACCCCCAAATTCCACTCCTGCCTGGCCCTGCCCACCCCACCCACCCCTCCCAGGAGTCCCTACCCGGCCTGTTTTAGATGCAGGTAAGTGCAGGGCACGCGCGGAGGCTCTGGGAGGACAAAAAACAGGCCTACCGGAAGTTCAGGAAGGCCAGAAATGGGCCTATTTTGGTGTCCAGAGGGCCTCCAGAGCTTGGGGAGGCCATTTTCACCCTCCTGGAGGTTCCAGGAAAACCTCCGGAACCCGGGGAGGGCAAAAAAGCCTCCCCCCTGCTGTGGTGCAGGAGTCTGACTAGGGCACGCCCACCATGGCCATGCCCACCCAACAACTGGGCAGAAAACCCCTTGTTAAAATTGTTTATATGTGTGTGTGTGTTGTGTTTGTGCTGATAAATAAATAAAGGGAGATCAGCACAAACACAACACAAATGTAACAAAGGCAACGTTAAAAATATGGTTTTCTGTCTGGATGGTCTCCTGGAGTGAGCCGAAGGACAGAAAAGGGAAGCAGAGTGTTCCCTCCCATATTTGGGCATACCAGGGGTTGTGACACAATACATACATACGTACATAGGTACATACATACATACATACATACATACATAGCCTAGTAGTCATGATTTGGTAATGAAAAGCAAGAACCTCAGAATAACACTGAGACTGTCTAAGAATATAATTGCAGACCTTATTGTCCCCAAAACTAGCATAAAAATTTGGAATGAATTGTTTGCATGGACTATTCTAATTTTCTGGTAATTCTTTATTAAAGGAAAAAATTATTCTGAACATCTTGGATGTAATGCAACAAACATGTTTCTATATGGCCAAGTTCTTTTTCATGCCAAGGGCTATATAAGCAATACCTTATTTAAATTAAAAGTTATAATTTGTGGCAACTTTTTTTCTGGAGTCCTCAGACTAGCTTTTAGGGAGCTGTTTAAGATGTCAGGACTACAAGCTAAGCACCAAGAAATTCACAAACAGCTTTAAGTGCAGATCCACTAAAAATAACCTTTCTCACTGCGCTATAGTGCAAATGAATGGAGAGAATGAACAGCAGTGTTAACCATGTTAAATTATTAATTATTACTCATGTAAATATATCTGTTTAGAGTCATGCAATGAAGCAAGGCAAATTTCCCCAATATGGCACTTTCTAGATCAGGCCTGTCAAACTGGTGGCCCATGGGCCGGATGCGTCACACGCAGGCCACGCCCACCCTGGCTCAGCAAAAGCAAAAAATTTCACAATACGTCACGATGAGTCATGTGACGCCATCAAGTTTGATACCCATGTTCCAGATGTATTAGACTACAAGATCCATAAGTCCGCTGGGGATATAATGGGTATCAGTCTACTGGAGGATTTGGAATTCTGGGAGACTGCTGTAATAGGAAGTTTTAATATTTAGAGTAGACGTATACAACTAAGTTTCTTATGTCAAAGAAAATCCAAACTAAAGGTATGTTTGACTTAATGGACCAGAGATTGAACCAGCCTCATGTGGACAGTATCTCCTACCAGGCGTGTGTTAAAAGATCCCGCAATGTCCAATCCTCTAGTGGGCAAAGGTGACATTTGGCTGTGGCTCTTTGTTATTTCTCACACATGTTGCAACTCTCAGATTACAGCCCAGACAAATGGTGGCATGAAGTCTGCATTCCAGAATGCTTTTGTATTCATATTTCTTTCTGCAAGCTGCATCACAGTTCCTGTAAAGAATGTTCAACAGAGATGATTTTTTTAAAGAATAAAACAAAGCTTGTTTCTGCCCCGATTGCTCTTAACATTATTTTGTAAGCTTCTGAAGATCAAAAAAACAAAAACAAATTGGCTTGAAAATCAGGTGGAGGAAGAAGACAGTTCGGAGAAAGATGTTTATAAACAGATGTTGATTGGTGTAAGCATGATAGCAGTGCTCCAGAGTTGCCACAAAGAGGAGGGATCAACTTATTTTCCAAAGCACCAGAAGGGCAAGACAAGAAACAATGGATGGAAACTAATCAAGGAGAGAAGTAACCTGGAATTAAAGAAAAACATCGTAACTGTTAGATTTGGGCAACGAGAGAACAGACTCCGGACACGTAGTGACTTAACAGCTCTTTATTAGTAGTAGTAGTGATCCAGCTTGCTCTGTGGTCTGAGGGTTCCCCTTTTATAGGGATCGGGTACGCCTCTCGACCAATCAGACTGATACCTGGTTCCCGCCCCAGCGGCGGACCTGAGTGGAGACTTGCTGCGATATATGTTAATATCTAACACTCCTCCCTTCTTAGATGGAGTGTTCCTGTTAGTCACAAAGTCTTTTAAGTATGTTGGTTTTTGTCTTACACGGGTGGATCGTCGTAGTTCGGTTTGCACTGGAGTGGTTTCGGGATCGGCTTGTTCTGCTCTCCCTGTTTCGCAGTCGGGGGTCTGAAGGCTTTCCTTGTTCGGGCGCTGTTCCGATTCGCCATCGACCGCTGGTTCTACCCTGGGTTCCAAGGTGTTGTGCTCTTCTGTGTTTGGGCTCTCGGGTTGCTGACTTTGCGCTGGCAAATAGTCCTCGTTTCCGGATCGTAGTTCTGAGTGTGCAAGGCGACCCCGGAGTTGATCTATGTGCCTTTTCCAGTTCCTTCCATCTTCTAGCTCCAGCAAATATGATCGTGGACCCGTGATACCAATTACCGTTGCCGGCATCCACAATGTTCCCCCTGCATAGTTGTGGGCGTATACCGAATCCCCTATGCTAAAATTCCAAATTTTGCTTGTAGACTCTGGGGGCGATGTGGCAGAGTAATTTGGGTGAAGACGGTCCAGGTGAGACCGTAGACAGTGGCCCATGAGTAATTCAGAGGGGCTCCTACCCGTCGTTGCGCTGGGGGTAATGTGCTGAATTAAGAGGTAATGATCAATGCGTGTTTGCCAATCACCTGGACCCATCCTAGCGAGGGCCTCTTTTGCAGATCGCACCATTCTCTCCGCCTGTCCGTTCGATGCCGGATGGAATGGCGCGACGAGGGCATGCCGAATTCCCTGACTTGCTAAATATGTTTCAAATTGCATGGCCATGAACTGAGGCCCGTTATCGGAAACCAGGAGGTCGGGCAGGCCATGAGTGGCGAAAAGTCGCCGTAGTACCTTAATGACTGCCTCTGCCGTGATTGAAGTCATTAGGACTACTTCTAGCCATTTGGAGTATGCATCCACAACTATAAGAAATGTTTGTCCCTGGACTGGCCCTGCGAAATCAATGTGTATTCGCGACCAGGGTGCTTTTGGCTTCTCCCATTCTGTGGCGGGTGCTTCAGGGGGTGCTGGCCTAGACTCTTGGCACGGATCACAAGTGGCCACCCATTCCTCTATCTCTTTGTCCATATTTGGCCACCAAATGTAACTCCTTGCTAACGCCTTCATCCTAACGATTCCCGGATGCCCAACATGTAATGCTTCTAACACATTTCTTCTCAAAGCACAAGGAATAACAACTCGATCCCCCCACAACAAACAACCTTGTAACACTGATAGCTCATCATGTTTCACCCAAAACAGTTTAAATTCCGGCCCCACGTTTCCCTTGGGCCACCCCCTCCAAACCCAAGTTTGAACTTGTTTTATTACATTGTCCCTAGAAGAGAATCTGGCAACGTCGCAGGAAGAAACAGGTCCTGAGTCCAAACAGTCAATTAATAAAACCGGTACCTCGGGAGTGGGGTCTGGCAAAAGTTCTGGAAGTGGGCAACGGCTGAGTGCGTCTGCATGCCCTAGAGTGGAGCCCGGTCGATGTATCAGTTTGTAGGAATACGCAGCCTGGAAAACAGTCCACCTGGTCATGCATGGAGAGAGTGAGACTGGTGTGGGGCGGTTTCCCGCCAAAAGTCCCAACAGCGGTTTATGGTCTGTAATGAGTTCAAAATCGCGGCCGTAGAGGTACTCGTGGAAACGTTTGACTCCAGCCACAGCGGCTAACGCTTCTCTGTCCATCTGGCTGTAGTTTCTCTCGGCCAATGAAAGAGTCCTTGAATAGAAGGCGATGGGTGCTTCATTCCCGTTTGGCATGCGGTGGCTGAGAACTGCGCCGACGCCGAATGGTGATGCATCGCAGGTCAATACCAGTGGTAGTGTCTGGCTGTATTGTACTAGTAGCGAGTCAGTGGTGAGCAGGCGTTTGACTGCGGCAAAAGCGGCAGCCTCGGAACGTCCCCATCTCCATGTTGCATTCTTGGCGAGGAGTCGGTGTAGTGGTTCAGCAACGGTCGCTTTCTGTCTCAGAAAAATGCTGTAGAAATTAAGTAGTCCGAGGAAGGCATGCAACTCGGTCTGATTTCGTGGTGTGGGGGCATCCTGGATCGCCTTAATTTTCTTCGATGTAGGGTGTATGCCCAGACCATCGATTCTATATCCCAGGAATTCTACGCTAGGCACGTTAATTTGGCATTTCTCTTTTTTGAGGCGGAGACCCTTCTCTCTGCTTCTGGCCAAAACAGTTCTGACTCTTTTTAATAGTTGCTCCTCGTTTGCAGCGGACACCAAAATGTCGTCAAAATATGGGACGACTCCTGGTATCCCTTGCAATAACCGCTCCATGACGCTCTGGAACAGACCGGGGGCAATACTCACACCGAATTGTAACCGGTTACATTTGAATGCGCCTCTGTGCGTCACTATAGTTTGGGCCTCCGCCGTGGCGCTATCCACAGGCAGCTGCTGATACGCTTGTGCCATGTCTAATTTTGCAAATATCTTTCCTGGCCCCAACGAGTGCAATAAGTGTTGGACTACTGGCACAGGATATGCGCTTTGTTGTAGCGCGACATTAATTGTGCATTTATAGTCCGCGCAGATGCGGACTGACCCGTCTGGTTTAACTGGGGTCACGATGGGGGTTTCCCAGCGCGCGTGATCCACCGGTTCAAGGATCCCTTGTTCTACTAGTTTGTCGATTTCTTTGTCTATTTTGGGGCGGAGCGCAAAAGGCACTCTTCTTGGTTTAAGTCGGATTGGCGCCACGTTTGGGTCTAGATTGAATGAGATAGGTTTACCCACATACTTACCAAGACCGGGGCTGAACACATCCTCGAACTCTTTAAAAATCTGTTCAGCGCTGCTGTTCTCCACGGCGTTGATTCCGTTGACTTCTAACCCCAGGGCTCCAAACCAATCCAATCCCAGAAGGTTCTGTAGTGGCGCGCTTGCGACGATTACCGGCAGCTGGGCTACGATGTCCTTGAACTGTACCCGGAACGTGCCTTGGCCCACGATGGGGACCCTGTTCCCCTGGTAGTCTCGTAGCAGGATGTCTGGTGTGCGTAGTTGGCTCTTTTTGAGGCTAGGGATAGCCTTTTTCATGGCGGACCATGAAATGATCGTTAGGGACGATCCTGTGTCAACTTCCAGCTCGCAAGGAGAGTCCTCCAGGAGGACTGTGACTTTCAGCTTTTTAGGCCGCTTGGTGCGGACCTGACCTATCGTGGTGAGATAGGTTCGCAATTGCTCTCTCTGGGTCAACTCTATATCAGCATCGGTATCCTGGGAATACTCTCGCTCAGCGTTCTGGTAATACGCTCGCTCAGCTCTTTGTGTGTAATCTCTCTGGGAATATCCCCCTTCAGCTCTCTGTGAATAATCTCTCTGGGTAAACTCTCTTGGGTTTCTCTCTGGGCGCCCTTTTTGCTTTCGCCAAGCCCCTGGGTTGGGCTTCTGTTGGCGGTACATGGGAGGCTGCCGTTGTGAGGCAGGGACTTCGCTCCGGCACACCCTTGCGATGTGCCCAAGTTTGTCGCAGTGCGAGCAAACAACGTTCCTGAACCGACAGGTAGACCGGGGGTGGTTTCCTCTGCAGCTTGCGCAGGGTGGCAAACGGAATCCGGGTTTACCCCCAGGTCTCATGTGACTGCTCCTCATCAGGTGACTGTCCTCTACTTCGGAATCCTCGAAATCTGGATCGGTGTCCTCATAGTGAACTCTGGCGTGTCTGGATCCGGATTGGGTCGCGCTGAACCTGCATTGTATAGTCTCGGAAGATCTATCTGCTGACTCGGACACCCTTGCTTCATTTAGTGCTATTTGTAGGGTTAAATTTGGATTTGCCAACAGCCGTTTTTGTAGAGAAATATCCTTTAACCCACAAACGAGTCTTGCCAGGATTTGCTCGTCCAGATCCCTGAACTCGCAGTGAGTCGCTGCTTTCCGTAGTGCTGCAACATATTGGTTGATTGATTCTCCCGCCTTCTGGTTCCTCGTGTTGAACTCTTGTCGGCAAACATGGCGGGAAGGTTTTGGCGCGTAGTGTGTTTGCAAAGTCTGTTGTAGCGCCGCCCATGATACCGCTTGAATCGGTGTTGGCTCAGAGAGGTCTCTGGCCGTCTCGAAGACCTCTCGCCCACAGTAGCTAAGAAAAATGTTTTTCTTACGGGAGTCTGGTATTCCCGTGTATTCGTTCGCTTCGAGAAAACACTCGAACCGGATCATGTAGGACTCCCAATGGTCGCTCATTGGGTCGAATGGAGCAGGAGGAGTGTGCATCGCCATCTTCTCTGCGTTGAATTTCCCGCGCTGCAATGACGTGAGATGGCTGCCGGAATTTCTGCCGAATTCCTGGGCTGGATCGAATCCTGGGATTCTGGAGGTAGCTTCGTCCTATCTGTCTCTCGATCCCACCCTCGTCGCCAATGTTAGATTTGGGCAACGAGAGAACATACTCCGGACACGTAGTGACTTAACAGCTCTTTATTAGTAGTAGTAGTGATCCAGCTTGCTCTGTGGTCTGAGGGTTCCCCTTTTATAGGGATCGGGTACGCCTCTCGACCAATCAGACTGATACCTGGTTCCCGCCCCAGCAGCGGACCTGAGTGGAGACTTGCTGCGATATATGTTAATATCTAACAGTAACAGTGAGGACAATTAATCAATGGAGCAGCTTGCCTTCAGAAGTTGTGGGTGCTTCATCACTGGAGGTTTTTAAGAGACTGGAGTCATTTGCCTGAAACGGTATAGGGTCTCCTGCTTAAGTAGGGGGTTGGACTAGAAGACCTCCAAGGTCCCTTCCAACTCTATTCTGATCAGCCCTGCTCAAGTGTGGGACAGAGCTTGTCCATTATGCTAAAATTGCAACCTAATCCCAAATGTTTGGAACTAAGATTATTGTATATAAATGATTATTCTGACAATCACCCGTGTTCAGTTGCTTGTCAAATTGTCTATTATTTCTAAAGTAATAATTATTTGCAAACTTTATTTTAAGTCTAGTAAGAGTCTACAGTGTCTCAGTGTTAAAAAGAGGAACCCCCTCATGCTACATAAGACTAGGGCAACTTGCTCAGAAAACCACCAAACGGTTTTTAAGAATAGAAAAAGGGGAAAAAATGTGGTCAGGTCAGAATACTCATGAAAAACCACTGACCCTTTAATAAAGACTTATTGTGGATGAAATTATGAAATTACTATGGTTTATTCATTCATAGTTTGCAATAGTCTACTAACAATGTGTTCACCTTAGGAAATTCCTGCAGGTATTTTAGAAAGTTTCCACTTTTATTCACATCAAGATGATTGCAAACAGGAGCTATCAATTAATCTATTGTGGCAACTAAGCAGTCACCTCAAAGAGATTTTTTTCCCCTCTCCACTTCTGCATTGGAGGATAGCATTTTCTGAGTCATTTTTCCTCTGCTTTTCCTTTGGAGAAGCTAACTCTTCACCACTGAAAGTGGTTTGCAATTCACTTTTGGTGAGAACAATTGGATTAGTATTGATTTGGTATCATCCATTTATAATCCCCCTATATTGTGCCTAACCCCACCAAACAACACCCCCCCCCCAAAAAAGACCCCTTCCACCTTTATTTTATGTAATTATTGCTAAGTATGGAAGAGTAAAATCATCTCACATTGCAAACATGATCTTACTTACATTATAAGTGTTTCATATATGATTCCAGATGATGAAACCAATATTTGAGAGAGACAAAGACTTGTTTCAAAATCAAAGTTTGCCATGCAATGTTATCTCAAAGTTTAACTTGCTTCATTGGGCTCTTGTGAGGGTAGATGGAAACTTGATTCCACAATTCTACATTAAAAAGAAAAAAAACCAGGATTTTTTAATACTTGTACCAGATTTTTTGCAAAGATTTTAATTTTGTGGGGTTTGAATGCTGTATAATAAAAGAGGAACCCTACGCTATTTGGAAACTTTCTGGGTCTGTTTTTCTGTGTATTAAAAAAATAATAATGAAAGCCATACAATCAATTCAGCATTCTTTCACCAAAAGTGAATTTTGATAGCAGGATCTTGAGGCGCTCTGACAGTGAAGTAACCTGCTGTTGTGAGGTAGTTCATCAGATAGTTGGAGTCTATGTAAATTCATAAATGCCATCCGGACATCCTTGAAATGTGGGAGAGGGAGGGAGGGAGGGAGAGAGAGAGGGAGAGGGAGAGGGAGAGGGAGAGGGAGAGGGAGAGGGAGAGGGAGAGAGAGAGAGAGAGAGAGAGAGAGAGAGAGAGAGAGAGAGAGAGAGAGAGAGAGAGAGAGAGAGAGAGCACAGAAGTGCTAGCAGGTTCTGACCTGTTCTGGAGAACCGGTAGTGGAAATTTTGAGTAGTTCAGAGAATCAGTAAATACTACCTCTGACTGGCCCAACCCCCATCTATTCTCTGCCTCTTGAGTCCCAGCTGATCAGGAGGGAATGGGGATTTTGCAGTAACCTTCCCCTGGAGTAGGGAGGGAATGGAGATTTTATAATATCCTTCCCCTGGAGTGGGGTAGGAATGGAGATTTTACAGTATCCTTCCCTGACAAGCCCAACAAGCCACGCTCACAGAACTGGTAGTAAAAAAATTTGAATCCCACCACTGGTAGGCGGGCAGGCAGGTAGACAGTCAGCCAGCCAGATCGATTGATCGATCCTCACAGAATGAATTTAGATGTACGGGATATTATATGGAATTAAATTATAGTTGCCTTCTTGTTGGTAGGCCTGACCCTCTAAACATTGACAATATGCTGAATTACTTTGGAAATCTTGTTTCAGATCTAGCCCCACATTTGAAGGCTATGCGACTGTTCAGCAATTAGACTCATTTACTGAATGCGCTGAGTGAACAAGCTATAAAGTCCCAGGGGAGGGGGAAGGAGGAACAGCTGCAGGTATATGTCTGCCCTTTTGTCCCTCTTCTTTCAAAGCCATTTTTATTGGGGGCCCTTTCTTCTTTAGGCAAATTCTTTGATCAAGAGCCAAAGCTTTTGAGTCAGAGAAGAATGCCTGCCTACCTCCATATGAGTTGGATCACGCCCTTGAGAAAGCAGTGGCGTTTAGTGGGGAGTGAATGGTAACAAATCCAAAACACAGAGCCTCCTGTTACGGAACTCTGGAGAAGCATCTCAGAGGAATTAAGTTCTTCTTCTTTCTGATTTAAAACAGGGTTTGGGACACATTCATTTGGGAGACCTAGCCTCAGGCTGACACTGTGCATGCTTTTAAGGCTAGGGTGTACACAGTACTATTGTGGAAGAAAATGCACACAATCTTTGGCAAAGACCCCATTCTTTTTTTCACAGCATGGCCAGGCTTGCCTCAAACATAAGAAGGCTGTTTTGTGCATCTTCTAATGACCAGCAGGTGTTCTACTGCTTTTTGAATGTCTAGAAAGTATAATGTGCTATGTGAACCACATCCAGCAAAGCAACCTTTCCCAACTGGGGTCCTCCAGGTATACTTGAGACTACTTCCCCAGAATTTCAGCCACCATTGTACTAAAGCAGTCTTGCAGAGTCTAGCATCTTTTAAATGTGTTAGGACAGTCACTAAGACAACTAACAGTAGTAAGGTTGTTAGCACCTGGATGTTCTTTGTGTACGACTGAGATGTTTGGAAGATACCAGGCTGGAAAGGTTGCAGAAAAGGATATTCAAGTTATTTAAGCTGGGCGAACTAAAAAGTGACAAGAAGATTAAGAAGTAATCTCTTTGACAAGAATCCTAATAAAATTTCCTAAAATGTGTCTAGTGGTATCTCCTGTGTACGCTGTTTTCCAGATTCAGCGGGTTCAGAAAATTTGATTATAATCAAATGCACATGTTCTCTGCGGAATGTGTGTGTGTGTGTGTGCACGCGTATATGTGTGTGTAAATAGTAATACAATAGTAAAAACTAATACAATCTAGCCCTTAAAGAAAGAAAAGATAATAGAAAGAAGTAAAAAATTGCAAAGAAAGAAAGGGAAAAAGAGAGAAAGACAGAACAAGAGAATGAGAAAAAAAGAAAGAATATAACAAAGAAAAAGAAAGATATAAATAAATGATTTCCAACCTTGATCACAACAATACAATACAATACAATACAATACAATACAATACAATAGTAGGGTTGGAAGGGACCTTGGAAGTCTTCTAGTCCAACCCCCTGCCTAGGCAGGAAACCCTATACCATTTCAGACAGATAGCTATCCAACATCTTCTTAAAGACTTCCAGTGTTGGGGCATTCACAACTTCTGGAGGCAAGATGTTCCACTGATTAATTGTTCTAACTGTCAGGAAATTTCTCCTCAGTTCTAAATTGCTTCTCTCCTTGATTAGTTTCCACCCATTGCTTCTTGTTCTACCCTCAGGTGCCTTGGAGAATAGTTTGACTCCCTCTTCTTTGTGGCAACCCCTGAGATATCGGAACACTGCTATCATGTCCCCCCTAGTCCTTCTTTCTCTTAAGCTAGACATACCCAGTTCCTGCAACCGTTCTTCATATGTTTTAGTCTCCAGTCCCCTAATCATCTTTGTGTCTCTTCTCTGCACTCTTTCTAGAGTCTCCACATTTTTTTAACTTTGTGGCGACCAGAACTGAATGCAGTATTCCAAGTGTGGCCTTACCAAGGCATTATAAAGTGGTATTAACACTTCACGTGATCTTGATTCTATCCCTCTGTTGATGCAGCCTAGGACTGTGTTGGCTTTTTTGGCAGCTGCTGCACACTGCTGGCTCATATTTAAATGGTTGTCCACTAGGACTCCAAGATCCCTTTCACAGTTACTACTGCTGAGCAAGGTATCATCTATACTGTACCTGTGCATTCCGTTTTTGTTGCCTAAATGTAGAACCTTACTCTTTTCACCATTGAATTTCATTTTATTAGATAGTGCCCAATGTTCAAGTTTGTCAAGATCCTTCTGTATCTTAAGCCTATCTTCTTGAGTGTTGGCTATTCCTGCCAGCTTGGTGTCATCTGCAAATTTGATGAGTTCCCCATTTATTCCCTCATCCAAATCACTGATGAAGATGTTGAAGAGTACTGGGCCTAAAACAGAGCCTTGGGGTACTCCACTGCATACTTCCCTCCATGTAGATGCAGTTCCACTGAGGACTACACGTTGAGTGTGGTTGGTCAGCCAGTTACGAATCCATCTGGTGGTGATGCTGTCTAACCCAGTGTTTTTCAACCTTTTTTGGGCAAAGGCACACTTGTTTCATGAAAAAAATCACGAGGCACACCACCATTAGAAAATGTTAAAAAATTTAACTCTGTGCCTATATTGACTATATATAAAGTAATTCTCTTGAATAGGAATCAAATAAACACAAAGAAAGTATTTTATAATTACTTTATTATGAAATAGTAAGTAAACAGAAATATGAAAAATTATAAAATACTTTATTCAGTGCGCAACCTGGGCATCAATCATATTAGCCCAGGCAGGGATCTGCAAAATTGGCTCTTAAGACTGGTGGACTTCAACTCCCAGAATTCTGAGAGTTGAAGTCCACCAAGGGCATCAATCATATTAGCCCAGGCAGGGATCTGCAAAATTGGCTCTTAAGACTGGTGGACTTCAACTCCCAGAATTCTGAGAGTTGAAGTCCACCAAGGGCATCAATCATATTAGCCCAGGCAGGGATCTGCAAAATTGGCTCTTAAGACTGGTGGACTTCAACTCCCAGAATTCTGAGAGTTGAAGTCCACCAGTCTTAAAACAGCCACCTTTGCAGACCTCTGTGTTAGCCCAAAGCCTGGCGCTGGGCGGGCCTTGCTCCCCCATTGGTGGAGCCCCAAGAAGCGAGGAGGGAGAAAAAGAGACGGAGGCAAGGAGCTTCTCCCCCCCCCCGCAAAAATCTTATCAGGGAGCCGGCGGGCAGTAGCAAATTAGCAAATTTTTGCTGGGAGGAGGCGGGGGGGAAGCTCCTTAGCCTCCCGTTTCTTTTTCTGCCTCCTTGCTTCTCGTCATTCCACTTGTCAGAAACTTCTCCTGCATCAAATTTGCAACGACCTTATAGAATAACAGAGTTGGAAGGGACCTTGCCCCAAGAAGCGAGGAGCGAGAAAAAGAGACGGAGGCAAGGAGCTTCCCCCCCCCCCCCCGCAAAAATCTTATCAGGGAGCCGGCGGGCAGTAGCAAATTAGCAAATTTTTGCTGGGAGGAGGCGGGGGGAAGCTCCTTAGCCTCCCGTTTCTTTTTCTGCCTCCTCGCTTCTCGTCCCCGCCAGGCGGATCTGATCGGAACGCCTGTGTGCAAGAGGCGAGCCCTTACTTTTATTATTACTTTTATATTTACTCCGTCTCCTCCTGCTCCAGTCCTCCTGGTGACTCGAGTCGCGACGTCGCATACTGTGCTCGAGCGAGAAGGAAGGCTGGAGTCTGGACCAATCACAGCCCGGACATCAGAAAAGTGGAATTTTTTGAATTTTTCAATTTTTCCCACGGCACAGCAGGCAACATCTCGCAGCACACTAGTGTGCCGCGGAACAGTGGTTGAAAAACACTGGTCTAACCCACATTCTTCTACTTTATCTAGTAGTAGGTTATGGTCTACCTTATCAAAAGCCTTACTGAAGTCCAAGTAAACTATAGCGACGGCATTCCTCTGGTCCACTAATTTTGTCACATTATCAAAGAATGCAATAAGATTAGTCTGGCATGATCTGTTTTTGACAAATCCATGTTGGCTTTTGGCTATTACTTTGTTTGCTTCTAGGTGTTCGCAAATTCGTTGCTTGATTATTTTTTCCAGAATCTTTCCTGGTATTGAGGTCAGGCTGATAGGTCTATAGTTTCCTGGATCTATTTTTTTCCCTTTTTTGAAGATGGGAACCACATCAGCTCTTTTCCAGTCCTCTGGTAGTTCCCCGGTGTTCCAGGATCTCTGAAAGATATAATTCAGTGGTTCTGAGATCTCTTCTGCTAGTTCCTTCAGAACCCTGGGGTGTAATCAATCCGGTCCTGGTGATTTGAACTCGTCTAGGGTAGGCAGGTGCTCACTTACCATTTTCTTCCCTATTTCAATTTGTGTTCCTAATCTGATTTTTGTGGTACTGCTTTTGATAGGTTGGACAACAAATTTAATAACTCTTCGCCTTTTGTAAGGTTAAAGAGGGATCTCTTCCTCCCATATCCTATTTTTTATTTATAAGCAAATCCATAAAATGTTATCTTTTTAGTTTTGGCGTCAGCACAAAATCCATAAAGTATATCAGAAATAACATATTTTAACTCCAATCAAATAAACCAACATTACATTCCTTCCTTTAATTCTAACGGCCTTAATTTTTAGTTTATTCACAAACAGGATTTTATTTTTCTTCATTTTTTCTTTGTCCCATCACACAATTACTCAAAGCTCTAAAAAGCCTTTTTTGTAAATCTAGTAAGGAAAAAATATCCATGTCACTCTCTTGATTTGTTGTTTGTATTTCCTTTTTAAATTTTAAAACTTCAGCTAGTTTCTTTTAGAAACATCCTTTTCTAAATCATTCTCATGGCCTGTCATTTGTAAATCCACTTTCAATACCATCTCTATCTTGTTATCAGGCCGGTCAAACTGGTGGCCCACAGGGTGGAAGCATCACATGCCGGCCATGCCCACCCCAGCTCCGCAAAGGCAAAAAATGTTGTGTATGTCACGATACGTTACACGACGCGATCGAGTTTGACATACGTGTGTTAGATAAAATTTGTTCTACGTGTGACATTTTTAAATAACATCTTTTGGCCATAGTCTGCCCAGAGAAACAAACATCATTAATAGACATGAAATTGATATTGTGGCTACGATTTTCTAATTGCATTCTTCAAAAGTTTCCTCCACTATCTTTACTGTCATAACATTTTGCACCATCTAACAGGCCTATATATCTTTACTCTACTTAAAATCTTTAGTCCCCTCTAGTGTCCAGTTTTTGAAATCATAAAATTATTTATTTATGTTGTCTCTTGTAAAAATCAAAATAAGATCCATTTTCCATGAAAAACTATTTGTTATTTTATGATTTATTCACAAATCTGCATGTAAAAATCTCAGTATTCCAATTTTATTTGTATCCTTAATCCATTTATAATTTTCTAAGATCAGTTAAATTCTTAAATTTCTTATTAAATTTTTCTTTTGTTCAGGACTGAAGGCAGACTCACCTAGAGTTTTCCAACTTGTCACTCCAAAGGTGTTTTATAGTTTAGAAAAGTAGTTAGTGAGGAATTAAAAGGGATTAAAAAGTGAGATTTGCAAACTGAGTGCTTTCTAGAAGTCACTGCCATAGTTGCAAGCAAGATGGCTAATTCTGTCATCTTCTGGTGCTCCAACCTGTGGAAAGTAGCCATCTGGAGCACATGTGGGCAATTCCTCATTCTTTCCTCATCAGGACTGGTTCCAGTCTACTCACCAGTACCTTGTCTTTGCCATGGTCATTGAATCTGCTTTCGCAGAACTGTATTCAGTTTACCATATCTCCCCTGAAGCCAAACTATTGTGGATCTGCACTCCTGCATTCCTGCACCAGACCTAAATCTTTCCTCAGAAACCTGAGCCAAAAAGCAACAAATACTTTCTATTTTCAAGAGAAACCATTGTGCAGAATATTGATTGGCCAGCTCTTAGAAGAGAGGCCAGTCAGACTATCATATTTAAAGAAAACATGACTTTCAGTAATTAAGAAAAACATAACACTTATTTGACAAAACTATGTTTCCACAAACAATTTAACAGTATGGATAGGTGAATTCATGCCCAGAACTGTTTTACAACTTGCATTATTAGATCAGGAACTATCAAATGACATAAACTACCATTCATTATTGGAGGACTATTTTTTAAAGATTTTAGCCAAAATAAAGAATAAGTATACAAATTTAAATTGCTTAAGTGGTAAATCCACTTTCAATATCCACTTTTACCAATCTCTTAAAGATGGAAAAAGAATGTCATCTTATTTGCAATCTTTTACATCCCACTGAGATAAGTGTTCATATTTGATGGAAACATAAAGGATTACCCATTATGTACTGTTCATGCATTTATGGTAATTTACAGATGGGAGAGCTGATCTCTTACTTATTACATTGAAATTATATCAATTTTATTAGGCCTTCATTAAAACAACTGAATCAGTTCAGCACAGAAGAAGAAAAAATGTATTTCCTGCTGGCTGATGTAGCAAAATGATTTAACAATATAAATTATATTATTGGACTTCCAGGAAGGCAATGGCAAACTGAAGATGGATTCACTGAGAGTGAATCTGATGACTGTGTGGAGTGAGGAGCTGGTAAATAAACTGGCTTCTCAGAATTCTTGTGATGAAATGTGCACGTGAAGGAGGAGTGAGGAAAAGTTTTAACAACAGAACTTTCCCCAAAAGAGGTCCCGATTAAGAGACTGCAGTCCTGAGCAGGATGGAAGAGGTCAGAATAACAGAGTTGGAAGGGAGCTTGGCAGTCTACTAGTCCAACCCCCTGCACAAATGGGAGACCCTACATTATTCCAGACAAATGGCTGTCCAGTCGCTTTTTAAAAGCCTCCAGTGATGGAGCACCCACAACTTCTGAAGGCAAGCTATTCCATTGGTTAATTGTTCTCACTGTTAGGAAATTTCTCCTTGGTTATAGGTTGTTTCTGTCCTTGATTAGTTTTCCATCCATTGTTTCTTGTCTTGCTTTCAGGTGCTTTGGAAAATAGGTTAACCCCCTTTTCTTTGTGGCAGATGTCAGTCCTCGTGCTGACATTCGTGGGGTAGAGGTTCTTCCATGGCGGCACTACTTCCCGATCTCGGCGAGGGCTTCCACGCCACCATCACCAACACCATGCCTGCTCAGCCATGCTTACATGCTGCCAATGCTGATGCTGTCGCTCGGCCATGCTTACACCCCACCAATGCTGCCGCTGCCGCTAACACTGCTGGGGCTGCTGCTGAAGCCCTTCCCCTCATCTCTCCAATATTGGCAGAGCCTGTTAGAACCTCCTGGGCAACAGCTGTACTTCAGAGCCTACTATGAAGCATCTCTTCTACTTGGGTGTAACTGCCTACTTTGAAGTAACTCTTCTACTCGGGTGTAGCTGCCTACTCTGAAGCAACTCATCTACTCGGGTGTAGCTGCCTACTCTGAAGTAACTTCTACTTGGGTGCAGCCGATAAGACAATGATGACACTGAATGGGGGTGTGGTTGAGGGTGGCTGAGGGTCATGGTGATTGGTGCTGGTGATTAGGGGCATCATTTGGGTAATTGGGTAGATTTGAGGGTGGAACTGGGCTGGGTAATGGTATATATATGGTGATAGGGTTAACTTTGTTAGAACTGACTTGGATTTGCTTACGTTTGTATCATAGTCATTTAGTGCTGGTTATCACGTTTCTTAGAGAGAAAGTTTTTCACCAAACAAACTGACTCTGTTTATTTTCAGCGTGAACACCCGAACGTGACAGTAGCCCCTCAAATATTGGAGCATTGCTCTCATGTCACCCCTACTCCTTCTTTTCACTAGACTAGTCAAACCTAATTCCTGCAACTGTTCCTCATTTGTTTTAGCCTCCAGCCTCCTAATCATCTTTGTTGCTCTTATCTGTAGTCTTTCCAGAGTCTTTACATCTTTTTTGGTGACCAAAACTGGATGCAGTATTCTAAGTATGGTCTTACTAAGGCTTTATCAAGTGGTACTAATACTTCATGTGATCTTGATTCTATCCCTCTATTAATGTAACCTAGGATTGTGTTGACTATTTGGCTGCCGCCACACACTGCTGGCTCATGTTTTGGAGATTAAAAAAAATTAGAAAAAATTGGCTTAGTCCCTAAGCTGTTTCTCCTTTAATACAAAATTATATTTTACCAATCATCTTCCATCTGCAGCTCTCAAAATCACATGAACTATTTTTAAGAGTTTTCCAATCCGCACCAGACATTAATAAGTCCAAAGAGCAGCAACTAAGGGAGGAAAAAGTTTCATTAATTTCTATTGAGTGCATAGAAGGAAAATAGCATCCATTTGTATTTTATTAATTAGGTGGATGGAGAAAATAAATAATTGGAAAGAATTAAAATAATATTGACATTACTAAGTACTCAATTATATTGAGTACTTAAAGCGACTTAAGTTTCTGGAAGATTTCACCCCTTGAAAAATAGTTTAGCAAATAATACTACTATTCCATTGATAAGAACCTTGGCAAAAAAGGGGAAGGGCATTTTTGCCAGAGAATAAAGGAAGGCAGATTTATTTTCCATTGATAAAATAATGGTTGATAGCTGCAATAAAAGAAACAGCTTGATATTTCAGTTTTCGAAGAGTTGCTAATACAACATAGATTAAATTTTAGCAGACCACATAGGTGCAGTTTTTCCCTATTATTTTTCCCTATTACTTTACTATTCTATACCTGATCTTAGACTGACAAAGAGGACTCTACAATGTTTTGTTCAATCAAGATTACATCCCAAAGCAATCAAGACTACATTACATAGTAGTATGTCATATCCTGTGAGCCTTTCTGTTGTGTCCTGTCTGCAAACCCACTTATCTACTCCATGGAGTTGGAGAATAGCACCATGGTGCAAGCAGGTGCAACATGACTACAAGTACATATGGAGAAATAGATCAGTGGTTATCATTTTGAAGGATAAGAAATACATTGAAACAACTTGAAAATATCAAACAAGGAAAGATAGGATCTAAAAATAATGATCTAGGTTTAAGTTATATCACTTCAATGTAGTAGAAAGAATTGGCTTAGATTTTCCATTGGCAGACTTTCAGTTCTATAAATAAAAGAGTTAACAAACTGCACATTTGAAAGTCAAAGTTAACTAGCATTAACTCTCAAATTTTCTTTGAACCTTTTTCAAGAAATAAGCAAATTCTTCAGTGTGAGATTACCGTACTATCACATTTATCATATCAATCATATTTTTAATGTGCACAGAAGGGAGAAAAGCATCATAATGACATAAATCCCAACAGCTGATGCGCAAAAAGCTCCTTCCATATGTCCACTGTGCACACCCACACTTGCCAGAAGAGAGGATGAAAACTCTTTAAATGAGCTTCTGCCAGTCAATCTCAGCATAAAATTAATCAAGAAAAGCATTCTTTGACATCTAGCAAAATGCTGGATTCCTTTTCCATGCAAATCAATTGGCGCACGTAATGAATCATAAGGCATTTCTGTAATGCATATCAGTGCACAAATCTGCCACATGACGCGATACCAGGTGCCTTCATAAACATATACATGACAAATCCTGGAATAATATTTAGGAAGAATCTTCACAAATCATGAACAAAACCATGGCCTTTAAGTGTTTCTAAGGGAAGGCAAATCCTGAACTTAGTTTTTATCAACAAGTGAAATAGTGAAAATTTTGTTCATGATCTTGAATGTACTAGGTTAATAAATTGATTTCTCAAATTGAGGATAATATTTCACATAGATTAAATGCTTCCAAAAATTGGTATATCCTTGGAATATGCTGAACTACTGGTAAGTTTATTTGAAGATATCAGCATACCAAAGATGCACAAGAAAATGTTGCCTCATAATGCCAAAATCTTCATCTTTTGTTTAGGCTTGCACTCTGTCAGAAGTAAAAAAAATGACATACAAATTTGGATATTTTATTAAGCAAATAAAATGATATTAAAGCATATGACTCTAAATAAATGTACATACAAAAGTAAAACACAGAATTGTATAGAAATCACAGAAGCAGTAGCATGGCAAATATGTAACAGAAGACATCATCTAAAACTGGAAATAGACAATATTACTTCTCTTAAAACAAAGGAGACCTATATGCTGATAAGCTGATCTACAACATGCAGCTGATAAGAGTAATTGTATTTCAAAATACTTTGAAAACCAATGCAGTTCTTTTATGATCAAGCTAATGTGATTATTTAAGGTAACATCAAAATAAAATGGTGATTTTTCCATAAGATAAATTTTTACATTATCTGTAGATGCCCCAATGAATTACAAACAATACTCAACACTAGACCTATAGAGATAAACCATTTTTAAACATTCAAAAGAGACAATAAAAAAACTAAGAAGGAACCAAAAGATCAGAACCTCTTCAGCAGCCTACACACAGATAAGCAGGAATTAACACTAGACAAACAAGCAGATAATAATATCCAAATCAAGGAACTTCCAGGGAGAAAACTACACCCATCCCAACATTGGTAGGGCAAGCTGCTATATATAAATAGGAATCAAACTCCACATTTACTAACATAATGATAGTACCTAATGATGCATCTGCAAGCAAATAACCCAACCCAGAGAGCAGCAAGGATTCTACAGTTTAACCCTGAGCTACATATATTCTCTTCTATGTGTTTATATGGATCAATTCTATATACATTTTCATGTTAATAGAAGACATGGTGGTCTTAGGAAATTGCCTTACTCCAATGAATCCATGCCCATAACAAACTGATTATGTAGATGATATTTAGATATGCCAGGAAAATGAAAACATTTGAGTTCTTGCAGTGAAATACCAACAGAGAATCAACACTGAATCCAGACCAAACTGGCAGAGGATCACATCAACTTGCAAATGATTGATGCAGGGAAAGTTGAAATGTTGAAGTGTCTGTGAGAATAAACTCCTTAGTCATGAATTGGCCCTATTGTAGATTGTACTGTAAAGTAATCTGTGGGAAAGTACTTTGGCGGTTTGTAAACAGTATCCAAAGACTTAATTTTCAGATCCATATTGCCAGCTAATTGTTATGTTTAAGTGTCAGTTGCAGGCTCCTGAAAATGACATGTACCATTAACAAGGCAAGCTGACAGTTCACAACACTAAAAATGGCAAACATCTGGATTTTATTATAGAAACATTTATGATGATTTCAGCCCCATCAGTTTCTGATTTGCCTTTTGTTAATGGCCACAGATCCCTTAATGTTTGAATGTCTCATTGAAATACATATAGCAGCATCTTCTATTACACAATGGAGGGAGTGACAACTTTAAAATGAGTCCCAGAAGGGAGAAATCTCTTGGAAAACAGGGCACAGAAGTAGGCATCTTCGCCATATATTTCATTAAATGAAGCCAACTGCAAGAGTTAAAATAGTTTGGATGAAATTAAAGCATGAAGTCCATTTCCTAAGGGTAAACCTTATGTCCCTAAAAAGCAGTTGCATGCATTGAGTTTGTCCTGCTTGCACTCCAGGCTTTGATTTCTTTCACAACATACGTATAATGGATTCACCCCACACTTAGATTAAATTGATGACAGATTAAACACACACGAAAGAGTGCATCACACATGCAGCAAGCAGACAGGGACAGGAAGGGATTGATCTAGCCCTAGCACAAAGCATTCTTTCTTGATGAAGAACAGATGTGCTGCCCATGCTAATGAACTAAATGATTAATAAGTATACATCATGTTAGACTTTGTTGTCTCTTCTGTACCAGTAGCTGGTTATATTTTTTTTTACTAACATCATTTATAACCCTAGAGAATAGTTTCAGACTGTACATTTGAAGACCTTTCCAGAGTTGTTGATTAGCCTCTGGAGTTAATTACCCATTAATAATTACCCATTATTTTATTGTCTCATTTTAGTTCAGAGCTTGTTACAATATTTGGTTTTAAGTACTAGAACACTAGTCCTTTTTTGTCCCATCTCTGAATTGACTTTTTCCATGCAGTATTTCATACAAGTGCATTCTTGCCCCACATTTTAACTGCTTAGAGTCTTTTCTTTCTTTTTGCTGTGCCTTTGTTATTCTTGACTAGTGAACCATCCCAGTTCATGTCTTGCTGATCTGAAAAGTATGTTTACATCTTACGAGATTCTGGAATGAGATCAGACACTAATATTCAAGAGGATCTAAATTCAGGTTCAGACCTTTAGTGGAAACCCTTCTCTTACCTTCCACAAGAATCAATCCAACACAAATTATTTGCACCTCTTCGATTAACTATAGCAGAGGAATGCAAGAATATATAAACAGAATGAAATAACTCACAACACTTCATAATATGGATTAATTTGACCCAGTGGTGGGATTCATTTTTTTTTTACTACCAATACAATACAATACAATAGCAGAGTTGGAAGGGACCTTGGAGGTCTTCTAGTCCAACCCCCTGCCTAGGCAGGAAACCCTATACCGTTTCAGACAGATGGCTATCCAACATCTTCTTAAAGACTTCCAGTGTTGGGGCATTCACAACTTCTGGAGGCAAGATGTTCCACTGATTAATTGTTCTAACTGTCAGGAAATTTCTCCTCAGTTCTAAGTTGCTTCTCTCCTTGATTAGTCCCCACCCATTGCTTCTTTTTCTACCCTCAGGTGCCTTGGAGAATAGTTTGACTCCCTCTTCTTTGTGGCAACCCCTGAGATATTGGAACACTGCTATGTCTCGGAGCTCTGAATTACTGAAAAATTTCCACTACCAATTCTCCAGAACTGGTCAGAACCTGCTGAATACTACCTCTGGCTTGACCTTAATAAGTGTAATGTATATTGTTTTTACAGTGTCTGTGCACCTTATAGGGTCTGGTGATAATCAACAAACCTGCATTTGTAGTGTCCACATCTAATGTACACTCTGGAATCTCTGACCTTGGACAAGGACTACAGCAGATGAGCATTTGTTAAGAAAAAATGCCAAAATTAATTTTCTACATCTAAATTCAGAAACTCCAGAGAGCTTTCTCCAAAAAAACTTGGTGATGCTAGTTGTCTTATTGTTAGCAGGAGAAGGGAGATTGGAGGCCCTGCAATCTCTGTGAATTCACTATACAGAGAATCAAGGTGTATGCTCCACATAACTCAGAACTACAGGTAACCCTCGATTTATTGCCATAATTGGGATCAGCATTTCCACTGCTAAGCAAGGCGGTTGTTAAATGAGTTGTGCCCAACTGCAAGAACCAGTCATATATCACATTTTTCAGTGTCATAACTTTGAATGGTCACTAAATGAATGGTGCAGGGAAGTCAAGGATTACCTGTACTACATAGCAGTATGTAAAATGTATCATTCTAGGAAGAAAATAAATAAAAAATGCACATCGCACATCTTTTTAAAATGTGCATATCATTTATTGCATTCTAGCAATAAAATACTAGGCAAAAAATCTCTGAATTTTTTCCCAAGAAATGAAATGAAAAAAATGATATTTTTTTCCTCACGGACACAGAACTTCTCGGTGGATGTAAGCTGATATCTACCACAGAAATAATTTGATCCTGTAGAACTTTGATACAATACCAAATATTATATATATTTCTTCATTTTAATATTAAAGTTTTAATTAAATTAAAATTCAATTAAATAAAAATTAAAGTGAAATGCCTATTTAAATGGCTCTAGGACATCTCCATGGTAAAAATATAAAGCACAAAAGCATTTCAATATATCACATTCCTAAAGTTAACTTGGAAAAACATAGATAAAAATAGCTGGTCAGCCACTATCAAATTAGGTCTCAAAAGTCCACTCCTTTAATAAATCCTATCATGTTTTTCAGAAGAAGGGGCCTGTGGGTGCCTGTTTCCTGATATACATTTGCCAATTCATCATTCTTAAGATACTTATGGAGGCATGTTGCTTCCTCTATATTGTGTATAGATAATACATGATCTTTCTTGTTGCCACTCCCATTACCTTACTTCACTAACCATATTGACTAGCACAAATATAAATTTGAGTAAACAAAATCTAGAAGATCCCTTCCCTTGCTTAGAACATGCTATGGCTTGACATTTGTGTTTAATCCTCCTTTAAATGCCTGGATTTGCTGATGGCCTGCAGTCCTATTCACCTAAGAATGGACTTCATTGGATTAAGTGTGGTTTTCTTCCAAATAGACATATCTAAAGTATTGTTAAACTGCCTTCTCTTTTCAGAGACAGACAATTACAACAGGATATAAGAAGAAATCAAGGAAAGTCAATGTAGAACAGGAAAACTGGCTTTCCAAATATTACTGCACTAAAATTTCCATCAATTCTAAGCAGCATAGCTAATGGCTAGATATCCCAGTAATTGAAAAACAGCATGTAATAAGAATAAATGAGTTTAATTGCAGACTTGAACTGCAAAATTTATTTAGCCCGGTAATGGTCTTGTCTTCTGCAGGCTAATTATATACAGCCCCTAACTGCTCCTCACAGAACTTTCCTTCTGGACCCCTCACCATTCTGGCATCCCTCTTGCAAAATAGCTACAATTGCCAATGTGATTTTTAGCCTGCAAGTGAACCCAAATGAAATTACTTTCTGATCTATGCCCCTGTTAACATATCTCAGAATAGCATATCTTTTTAACAGCTCCTTCACTCTGTTGGGTCATATTTGTGACCCAACCCCAATATTTTCACATATATACAGAAACAAAATATTTTCACAACCAAGTCAGCTTCTCACATCTTATGCCTGTGCCTTTCATTTTCTAATGATTTGATTTCATTCCCTAAATCCTTTCCATGCAAATCATTCATAAAAATGTTGAGACATAACTGTGTGGCATTCCACTTGATTCTGCATCCCAATCTGATGTGCAGTTATTTGGGTACAGTCACTCAGCCAATTATAATTCAATCTAACCATTGTAACACACAGCTTATATTTTGCAATTATATTAAGGATATTATGAGAAACACTTCTGAATGATTTGCTGAGATCAAGGTACACTATGTCTAAGGCATTTCCAAAATCTATTAAGACAGCAATTGTCAGAAAAAAAGAGGCTAGCCTGGCATTATTTATGGCAAACACATGCTGGCTTTTGTTGATTGTTGCATTTCTACCAACATGTTCATAAACATGCAGTTTAATTATCTGCCCAAGAATCTTGCCCAAAATTGACGTCAAAGTGACAAACAGATCCTTAAGTCCCTTTGCTTTTTCTTTGAGGTTTGGGACAATTGTTCTTCTCCAATCTTCTGGGATTTATCAATCCTCCAGTAGCTCTCAAAAATTACATTTAGTGGCTCTGTAATCACTTTTCCTAATTCCTTCAGTAATTTAGAATGGAATTCATCTGGTTGTAGAAATGTGAATTTAGATTAGCTTTGTGTTTTTTGTACTTTCCTTGTCAATCATGAGTTGTATTTTTCTCTATTCATCAGTGGCACAAAGGTGATCAACTAGAGCTTTGTTCTCCTTTGAGAGAATCATATTAAATATAAGTCACTCTGCCTTAATCAACCACCATCAATTCCCTTCCATTTACCTCACAATAATTCCACAGTCTTTTTTGTTTGTTTCTGATAAATCTGAAAAAGCCCTTTGTCGTTTTGATATAAGTCTCAGTTCATTCTGAATTTATGCCTTTCTGGCCCAAATCTTAGTTTCTGGAAACTGACGTATTTGGTTATATACCCCTATTTCCTATGCATGTCCCTTTTCCTTCTCAAATATGTCAGAAAAAACTATGTATCACAATGGTCTAAACAGAGATCAACTTCCCCTTCTTCTTTCTAGAAGGAATAATTTGTACCTTTGGCATTTTAGTTTACAGTTTTTCACTCCTTCCCAGGTGCTTTTCTCCTTAAGAATTTCAAGTCAATGGCTGTAATCTACTTTGTGTTCGAGTACATCAAAATCTACTTTTCTGAAAACCAATATGCAAGTTGGAATCTTCTGTGTTTCTCCTGGCTTTGATGCCATAAGCTCAAGGATAACACATTTCATGTAACATTAATTTGAAAAACTGCAAAGATCCACTAGGAAGACATTCATTGGCATTACTGAACAAAGTATCGGTTGCACCCATACTTTCTTTGGTTTTTCATCCACCTATACATGATAATCAGACTGAGGCAGTCTCAGTAAAGCAAACTCTCAGCTCAATTGGTAATATAAATATTCATAAATTGTGGAGGTTATTTCAGATATTGCATGTTTATTGTTGGTTTTACTGAACCCTTCCCCATAGCTAAACATGTAGAAATTCACACATATGTATACCAAACATAACAACAAAGGATAACATGAGAAATTGAATTATCATGTATTTATTACAAAGACAAAAGAACTTTTCTTCTTTCAGGAACAGATATATAAGCAGACAATGGTGGTATACCTCATTCAACAGTCCCAGGAGGCCCAGTTAGCTAATGATAGATGAAATACAGAAGCAGCTCCTAAAGAGATGGGAAACAAATGTTGCATTGGTATATGAGCAACTGAATACAAGCAGTGAATGAAGTAGTAAGCATTCGATACAACTTGAGTAATGTAAAAGTAACACCTCCTGCCCTGCAAGGCAACTAATAATGCTAGCATAAGCAAGAAAGATTTCCAAGATGAGAGCAAATATCACTAATATCTGTGCTTACAGAAGATTACTTAATTTAGAGGTAATCCTTGCTTAACAACCATAACTGGGACTGGCAACTTGGTGCTAAGCAAAAAAAATCATGTGATTACAATGAGCTCATGACCTTAATTATCCTTTGCTTAAACAAAATGCCATGGTTACTAAGAAAAAAAATGTGATTTGAGACTTATGATTTTACTTCCACCTTCTTTATTAAGTCTGCTTATTGCAAGTTGGTTGCAAAACACGTGAATGGAGTTCATGTGACCACAGAATGCTGCTATGGTGATAATGTCCCGTTTTGTTATTCAAATTTTTATTGGTTTTTAAAAAGTTTTCAGGGAAAAAGGGTTATAGGGTATAAAACATTGTGACAGCTACATCGTTCAGGTCTCATAAAGAACTTACAAACAATGATAGAAAAATATCAGCATTTACCTAAGTATTAGCAGTTTAAAATTTGACACAAAATCATCAGTATGTTTCAATCATTTGTTTTGTATCACTTCCATAAAAATACATTGTAGCAACAATTGCAATAGTGTTCCAAATCACTTTTGTGATCTGAGTCTTCTAGCTGTTGCATCCTCTCTCCCATCCACCGGCTGAGCCTCAGCCCCTCCCTCCCTTGTTTCTTGTGTGACATCCCCCATTTCACCTAAAAGAGCACTGTGTTTTTTAGTGAAAGCCTCTGCTTCCGCTGGTGTGTGAATTCTAATTCTGCTGCCCTCCCAAAAAATCAGCATGCCTTCTGGAAATAGCCATCTGAACCAGACCCCATTATTATATAATTTTTTTGCTAAGAAGGAATATTTCCTTCTATTATCTCTTACTTTTTGGGGGATCTGTTTAAGAATGGTTATCTCTTTATCTTTATATTTTAGTGGTTCTCCCCTTTGAGCTCCTAGAACCTAATCTCTTGTAGTTTTTCTAAGAAATTTAATATGAACTTCCCTTGGAACGTTATGTGTTCTTGCATAGGCCAAATTAACCCTATAAATCAGGTCAACGTCCCACCAAAGCTGTTGTTTATCTCTATTAATATACTCTGCTAGTATTGTGGTCATAATCTCCTTGAGATCTTTATTCTCAGCTTCTGGCAAATTTTGGAACCTAAGAAAGAAAGACATCCTTTCAAATTCCATTTTTAACATCTGATTCCCAAATTCTGTATTCCCCCTCTGGATTGTCTTCATCTCATCTATAATCCCAACCGCCCCCTCCTCCAGCACACCAATCCTCTGTTCATTCCGTGTGGTTTGCTGGTTCGTCTCTCTGAGCTCTTCCTTTAAGTCCTGCAATTGTTTTTTAATTTCGTCCTGTCCCTTTAAGATGTTTTGAAGCATCTGCTGAGTAGACAGGTCTTTTGCACTCTCTTCAGAGGCTTTGGGTTGTAGGAAAGATCCCATTTGTGACTGGTGTGCAGGGCTGGACTTTGAAGATGTTGGGGCCAACGAGGCCTTACCAGGTGGCAATTTCTTAGGACCCATCATGAGGCTCAGAGTTAATTGTTATTCTGTACAAAGAAATGGCGTCTGTGGGAGAGCACAGCCGGCAGGGATCACCAAACAAGCAAGTCCAAAGGAGAACAAGCCCTCTAGCAGAGAAGTTAAAACAAATAGGTGGGTCAAGATATTCCAAGTCCAGGGGAGTAACGTATTTGAAGAAGCTCCTGGAGGTCTCTGGGGTGGAAGTTAGTTGAAAGCCATAAAGTTTTCCAAGGGAGGAGACTAATTCATAAAGACAAAGAAGGAGGAGGAAGTTGGCCATCTTGGGTCTGTCAGGGGAAGATTTCACCCTGAACTAAATGAGGTCTTAGACCACAGCGTTTCCAACAGGCATATTCTTTAAGGTGCGAAGAAAAGAAATAAAACATTCTGGAGAAACATATTCTAATTAATAACAAACTTTAATACAAAAATAATAAATGGAAATAAAACAAAAACTAACTAATTGTTACATTTTGGTAAGAACAGCTTGTCTGACAGTTTCCTGGTAGACGGACAAAGATCAAAAGGGAAGACTCTGGAATGTGTGAAGAGCAGGCGCAGTACATCATTGTCAGATAAGACCTTATGACCTGCGCAGTAACTCTTTCAGTTTAACTATTTAGTTTTGATTCGTCAGTCCAGGCTAGCAAACAATTTAACGCAGTGACAGGTTCAGCCAGTATAGGTGATCAGGAAAACAACAAAGTCAAAATTTCCATAAGTAGTTTAAAAAAGAATCAGTTCAGCCATCCTTTCTCTCGCAATTGTAGCCAAAGAAAAAGATTTTTTCCCCATTATTTAAGGGAAGTGAAAGTAGTTTTTAAACTTTCTCTCTCCCCCATGAAGGGGAGGGATTTTTCAAGTGCCGCTTTTCCGAGGGGGGGTGGAATTTCCCCCCCCCCCTCCAATCTAAGCTCCTCCAGAGGTTGAAACAAGCAAGGGAGGAAAACTGCCAAACCGTCAGAAGTATAAAAATAGTAAAAGACCTGGGGAGACCCCTCGGCTCACCGCTCTTCAGCTGCTTCGTTCTAATTGTTTAAACCTCCCAGGGCCGTCCGGCGAAGAGGCGACGTCACTCGCCCCCCCCACTGCTCCCTGGCGCCTAGGCGAAGCTGGGAAAAACACCCCTACCGGCTGCCGCCACTGCGGGGGGTCCTAGCAAGCCGCCTTTCGGCAGGAGACCCTTCGCTCGAGCCTCCTGTGCTCCTTTCAGAGCCCGCCAAGGGAGCAATCGGTGGACTACACGTCCGTCGCCATTAGGTCCCGGAAGCGGAACTCGATAATGTCCCATTTTAACCTCATACCTGTATAGTCAAGGCAATCAGTAAACAAGGATTACCTGTATTTTAATCAACTTTAAAATAACCCATTGTCTAACAGGACTAGGTGTTGTTGTGGGTCACTGAGAATGGTAATCAGGTGAATCAATGACATTCATCCCATCCATGCAGTGCTCCCTTCCATTGCTGTATTCAATCAGGCCTGAAGGCTCTCACACAACTTTGCACATTTCCTGCAAAGTGGTGTAAACAGTACTGTTGTGTCAGAGCTCATAAGCAAGTCAAACAAAGGTCTATTGAAACTAGAGCAGAAGCATTTAAATTTCAATTACTACCAGATTTAAAAACTGCCAAATGTCATCAAAGAAAATCCAGTGGGAAGTTTGATTTGGAATTTACTACCAATGACCACATGTCATTATGTACAACTTGGGAATGTACTGGCAGCATCTGGTTGGGCACATCCTGAAAATCCATTAATTATAGAGCGAGAGTTAGAAGCTGCCATTTTAGGCTATCACCTGTCCAGTTTCAGTTTGAGCAAGTTCAATGAATGGAAGCCAGCTCAGTTGATAATTAGTTCCTGTTAGATATTAGCATATATCGTGGCAAGTCTCCCCTCTGGTCCGCTGCTACAGCGGGAAACAGGTATCGTTCTGATTGGTCAAGGGGCGTACCCGATCCCTATAAAAGGGGAACCCTCCGACCACAGAGCAAGCTGGATCACTACTACTACTAATAAAGAGCTGTTAAGTCACTTCGTGTCCGCAGTCTGTCTCTCGTTGCCCAGATCTAACATTGGCGACGAAGGTGGGATCGAGAGGCAGATAGGACGAAGAACGCTACCTCCAGAATCTCCGGATTTGATCCAGCCCAGGAATTCGGCAGAAATTCCGGCAGCCATCTCAGATCACCGCAGCGCGGCAAATTCAAACAGAGAAGATGGCGATGCATGCTCGCCCCGCTCCTTTCGACCCAGCAACCGACGAATGGGAAGCCTTCATGATTCGTTTCGAGTGTTTCCTCGAAGCGAACGAATACACGGGGATCACCGACGCGAGGAAGAAAAACATCTTCCTCGGCTACTGCGGAAAGGAAGTCTTCAATACGGCCAGAGACCTCACCGCGCCTACTCCAATACAGGCAGTATCGTGGACAACGTTGCAACAGGCCCTGCAAACTCATTACGCGCCAAAACCTTCCCACCATGTCTGCCGCAAGGAATTCAACACGAGGAACCAGAAGGCGGGAGAATCCATAAATCAATATGTTGCAGCCCTACGAAAAGCAGCAACTCACTGCGAGTTCAGGGATCTGGACGAGCACATCTTAGCGCAGCTCATCTGTGGGTTAAGAGACATTTCACTACAAAAGAAGCTGTTGGCAAACCCGAATTTAACCCTACAGATAGCGCTAAACGAAGCAAGAGCGTCAGAGTCAGCGGAGAAATCATCGGTGACCATACAACGAGGGGCCAACGTAAACCAGCCAGCACCAAGACAAACCAGAGTACACTACGAGGACACAAGCCCCGACTACGAGAATCCCGAGTTCGAGGACAGTCACATGATGCAGAGCAATCACTTGAGGCCTGGGGGGAGACCCGGATTCCGTTTGCCGCCCTGCGCAAGTTGCGGAGGGAATCACCCCAGGTCTACTTGTAGGTTCAGGAACGTTGTTTGTTCGCACTGCAACAAATTTGGGCACATCGCACGAGTGTGCCGGAGCAGAGTCCCTGCCTCACGGCAGCCACCCATGTACCGCCAACAGAAGCCCAACCCAGGGGCTTGGCGAAATCAAAAAGGGCGCCCAGAGAGAAATCCACAAGTGTTTACCCAGAGAGAAAATTTCCAAACAGCTGAGCGAGCGTATCCCCAGAGAGATTACTCACAAGGAGCTGAGCGAGCGTATCCCCAGAGAGAATACACACAAAGAGCTGAAAGAGCGTTCTATCAAGACGCTCAACGAGAGTATTTTCAGGATGTAGACGATGAGATAGAGTTGACCCAGAGAGAGGAGTTGCGAACGTATCTCACCACAATACATCAGGTCCGCCCTAAGCGGCCGAAAAGGCTGAGAGTCACAGTCCTTTTGGAGGGCTCACCTTGCGAGCTAGAAGTTGACACAGGATCGACCCTGACGATTATTTCATGGGCATCCATGAAACAGGCTATCCCTAGCCTCAGAAAGAGCCAACTACGCGCTCCAGACGTCCTGCTACGAGACTACCAGGGGAACCAAGTCCCCATCGTGGGCCAAGGCACATTCCAAATCCGATTCAAGGACATCGAAGCCCAGCTGCCCGTGACCATCGCCAGCGCGCCATTACAGAACCTTCTGGGGCTTGATTGGTTTGAAGCCCTGGGGTTAGAAGTCACTGGAATCAACGCCGTGAGAAACAGCAGCGCTGAACAGATTTTTAAGGAGTTCGAGGATGTGTTCAGCCCCGGTCTTGGTAAGTATGTGGGTAAACCGATATCATTCAATTTAGACCCCAAAGTGGCGCCAATCCGACTTAAACCGAGACGAGTGCCTTTTGCACTCCGCCCAAAAATAGATAAGGAAATAGATAAGTTAGTGGAGCAAGGAATCCTTGAGCCGGTGGATCACGCGCGCTGGGAAACACCCATCGTGACCCCAGTCAAACCAGACGGATCAGTCCGCATCTGCGCGGACTATAAATGCACAATTAATGTCGCGCTACAACAGAGCGCATATCCTGTACCTGTAGTACAGCACTTATTGCACTCGTTGGGGCCAGGAAAGATATTTGCAAAATTAGACATGGCACAAGCTTACCAGCAACTGCCAGTTGATAGCGCCACAGCGGAGGCCCAAACTATAGTGACGCATAGAGGAGCATTCAAATGCAACCGGCTACAATTCGGTGTGAGTATTGCCCCAGGATTGTTCCAGAGCGTCATGGAACGACTTTTGCAAGGGATACCGGGAGTCGTCCCCTATTTTGACGACATCTTGGTGTCTGCTGCAAATGAGGAGCAATTAAATAAAAGAGTCAGAACTGTTTTGGCCAGAATCAGAGAAAAGGGTCTCCGCCTCAAAAAGGAAAAATGCCAAATTAACGTGTCTAGCGTAGAATTCCTGGGTTATAGAATCGATGGTCAGGGAATACACCCCACTTCAAAGAAAATTAAGGCGATCCAGGACGCCCCCACACCACGAAATCAGACCGAGTTGCAGGCTTTCCTCGGACTACTTAACTTCTACAGCGTTTTTCTGAGGCAGAAAGCGACCGTTGCTGAGCCACTACACCGTCTACTCCAGAGGAACGCACCATGGAAATGAGGACGATCCGAAGCTGCAGCTTTCGCCGGGGTAAAGCGCCTGCTCACCACTGACTCACTGCTTGTCCAATACAGCCAGACCTTACCGCTGGTATTGACCTGCGACGCATCACCCTTCGGAGTTGGAGCAGTCCTCAGCCACAGGATGCCCGACGGAAAAGAAGCGCCCATCGCCTTCTACTCCAGAACTCTTTCATCGGCCGAAAGGAATTACAGCCAAATGGACAGGGAAGCGCTGGCTGCTGTAGCTGGAGTAAAACGTTTCCACGAATACCTCTACGGCCGCGATTTTGAACTAATTACAGATCACAAACCGTTGTTGGGACTTTTGGCGGGAAACCGCCCCACTCCGGTCTCCCTTTCTCCACGCATGACCAGGTGGACTGTTTTCCTGGCTGCGTACTCATACAAATTGATTCATCGACCGGGCGCCACTCTCGGACACGCAGACGCACTCAGCCGTTGCCCATTACCTGACATTCTGCCAGACCCCACTCCAGAAGTACCGGTATTGCTCATTGACTGTTTGGACTCTGGACCGGTTTCTTCATACGACGTTGCAAGGTTCTCCTCTAAAGACAATTTAATAAAGCAAGTTCAAACTTGGGTTTGGAGGGGGTGGCCGAAGGGAAACGTGGGCCCGGAATTCAAAGTGTTTTGGTCAAAACGGGACGAACTCTCAGTGTTGCAAGGTTGTTTATTGTGGGGGGATCGAGTTGTTATTCCGTATGTTTTACGTAGGAATGTATTAGATGCTTTACATGTGGGTCATCCGGGGATTGTTAGAATGAAGGCGTTAGCAAGAAGTTACGTTTGGTGGCCAAACATGGACAAAGAAATAGAGGAGTGGGTGGCCACTTGTGACCCATGCCAGGAATCGAGACCAGCACCCCTGGAAGCGCCCGCCACAGAATGGGAGAAACCTAAAGCACCCTGGTCGCGAATACACATCGACTTCGCAGGGCCATTCCAAGGTCAGATTTTCCTTATAGTTGTGGATGCATACTCAAAATGGCTAGATGTAGTCCTAATGACTTCAACCACGGCAGAGGCAGTCATTAAGGTTCTACGGCGACTTTTCGCCACCCATGGCCTGCCCGACCTCCTGGTCTCCGATAACGGGCCCCAGTTCATGGCCATGCAATTTGAGACATATTTAGCAGGTCAGGGAATTCGGCACGCCCTCGTCGCGCCATTCCATCCGGCATCAAATGGACAGGCGGAGAGAATGGTACGATTCGCAAAAGAGGCCCTCGCTAGGATGGGTCCAGGTGATTGGCAAACACGCATTGATCATTACCTTTTAATTCAGCATATCACCCCAAGTGCAACGACGGGTAGGAGCCCCGCTGAACTACTCATGGGCCGCCGTCTACGGTCTCACCTGGACCGTCTTCACCCAAATTACTCTGCCACAGCTTCCCTAGACTCCACAAGCAAAATTCGGTCTTTTAGCATAGGGGATTCAGTATACGCCCACAACTATGCAGGGGGAACATTGTGGATGCCGGCAAAGGTCATTGGCATCACGGGTCCACGATCGTATCTGCTGGAACTGGAAGACGGGCGGAACTGGAAAAGGCACATCGATCAACTTCGGGGTCGCCTAGCACACTCAGACCTTCGAAACGAAGACGAGATTTTCCTGCCTACAGAAAGTCAGCCACGCGAGAGCCCAATCATAGAAAACTACGACACCTGCGAACCAAGCGTGGAACAAGGAAACGCGCACGAAGCAGAGCAAAACCCAGGCAACGAAACCGAGCAGACTCCGGAACGCCCTAGCAACGAGGGTACGAAACCTCCCGAACGTGGAACGGGAAAAGCATCCGATCCGGAAACCATTTCTTTTTTTTTTTTTTTTTTTGTAATAAAATTTTATTGGTTTTTCAAAATTTATAGGGAAAAGGGTAAATGGACAGGTATACAAATTTTGGCAGTTGCAAAGTGTGTGAGGCCCCCCTCCCTCCATACCCATAGCGTACATTTATATATAATGCATTAGTATATAATTGATTATAATCAGCATATTAGTTCTATTATTAAATTCAATCAAATTAAACATTACAATATAAAATCCAAATATAATTCCATTTTCACTTTCGGTCAATTTATAATGATATGAATTTCATATTTATTTCTGTGATCTGAGTCTTCTTGCTATTGCCCCATCTCCCTCCACTGGCAGAGCTCTGGCCCCTCCCGTGTCCTGCGTGTCCGTTGTAGTGTCTGGTGGTTTCTCCATTTCTGACCAACCAGAACCCCGACGTTCCTCCCGAGTAAGGAAACCCCCCACATACCTAAAAGACTATGTTACCTACCGCAACGTTCCGTCTAGAAAGGGAGGGGTGTTAGATATTAGCATATATCGTGGCAAGTCTCCCCTCTGGTCCGCTGCTACAGCGGGAAACAGGTATCGTTCTGATTGGTCGAGGGGCGTACCCGATCCCTATAAAAGGGGAACCCTCCGACCACAGAGCAAGCTGGATCACTACTACTACTAATAAAGAGCTGTTAAGTCACTTCGTTTCCGCAGTCTGTCTCTCGTTGCCCAGATCTAACAGTTCCACTCCTGAAATGTTCTTATTGCTAAGGACATTGGTCCTGATAGCCTAGAGATTTATCCAGTAAAAAATATCCATCTTATTTAACCAATTCACAATTGATGCAAAAGCTATGAGTGGCACTAAGAGTCATGGAAAGATACAGGCTCGGCATTACAAGACAACCTAGAAAGACCTGCATGTGGATTAGAGAACAAACAAAAGTATACGATATCATCAAGAAAGTAAAAGAGTTGAAATGGAAATGGGCTAATCAGATAGCAAGAAGACTGATAGCAGACGGACCAAGGCAGTCATAGAATGGATCTCACTTGATAAAAAGTGTCCACGAAACAGACCTAGAACAAGATGGATCGATGACATCAGCAAGTATTGTGGGCCCAATTGGCAAATGAAAGTTCACGAGCATATTGGTCAAAAACATGCAGAAGAGACCTTCATCCTGCAGTGAATCGGCAATGGCTAGAATGATGATTTAACCAGTTTATCAAACAGTGGCTTATTCTTCACTTTCAGCTTGATAGATGGCATACAAGTTTGATAAGTACAGGTAGTTCTCGACTTATAGCAGTTCATTTAATGACCGTTCAAAGTTACAACAGCACTGAAAAAAGTGACTTATGATGGTTTTTCACACTTATCACCATTGCAGCATCCCCAGATAATCAAAATTCAGACATTTGGCAACTTACTCATATTTATGATGGTGCAGTGTCCAAGGGTCACAGGACTACTTTTGCAACCTTCTGACAAGCTAAGCAATGGGGAAGTCAGATTCACTTAACCATATTACTAACTTAACAACTGCAGTGATTCACTTAACAACTGTAACAAGGTTGTAAAATGGGACACAACTCGCTTAACCAATGTTTTGCTTAATCACAGAAATTTCAGGCCCCATTGTGGTCATTAAGTGGAGAACTACCTTGGCGTGGCTTTAGCTCTTCCTATGCTTTGCACAGCAACTGGCCCACAACGGATGGGCCACGCTTAGCCCTTTATCAACTTCCCACCCTTCCTTCCTTTTCCATACGGACTCACTGAGAAAACAGTCTGAAGCCCAAAGAAGTTCGTCTGGCAGGTTTCCTTTTCTTCAGGCTGCAGGAATTCTCTCACGTTCATGCCAGCACAACTAAAATGAGCCAAGTGTCTATGGAGATGCTCAGTCATCCAAGTCACGGTTGTCCCAAAGGTGCTTTTTCAAGAGGCAACTGTACTTTCTCTTTTTTCTTTGAAGACATTTCACTTCTCACCCAAGAAACTTTTTCAGCTCTGACTGGATGGTGGGGATTGGAGTGGATACAACATCATCTACCTCCAATCTACAACACAGTTCCAAGAAGGCTCCACACCAGGGGTGGGTTCTTGCCAGTTCTAACCTCTTCTATAGAAGAGGTTCCACAAATCTACAGTGCTGTTTAAAACCGGTTCCAGCTCCCTCCCTCTGCCCATCATCAAGATGAAGAGCGAGAGGAGGAATTCTGGGAGTTGAAGTCCACAAGTCTTAAAACTGTCATGTTTGAACACCCTGGGTTTTTTTTTCTAAAGGGTTAGGGATGCAGGTGTCTTGTAACTTGACAGCTTTAAGACATGCGTGCTTCAAGTGCCAGAGTTCCTGAGCCAACATGACTGGAGGGGAATTCTGGGAGTTCAAGTCCACAAGTCTTAAAACTGTCAAGTTTGAACACCCCTGGGTTTTTTTTTCTAAAGGGTTAGGGATGCAGGTGTCTTGTAACTTGACAGCTTTAAGACATGCGTGCTTCAAATGCCAGAGTTTCAGAGCCAACATTTTGGTTGCTAAGCAAGAGCGTTTTTAAGTGAGTTTCACCACATTTTACAAGTTGGCCATGCCCACCCAGTCACATGGCCAGCAAGCCACTCCCACCCAGTCACATGGCCAGCAAGCCACTCCCACAAAGGCCACACCTACAGAAGAGGTTCTAAAAAATTTGAAACCCACCACTGCTCCCTTTGCGCTACTCAGATGGTTCTGATGACACCTCAACGACTGTCTAAAAGGATGCAAATGACCAGCTGTCTGCAAGGAATATAAAATATAAACCTCACCCCATTCCTAAGAGGTCTGTAAGGGGCGTGTATAAGCGCACCAGCGTGCCTACCGTCCCTGTCCTACTGTCTCCCTTTATTCGTACCCATTTACTGTGTTCATATTTATGTTTATACTTGTTATCTCGTACACGTTTGACAAACTAAATAAAATAATAAATAAATAAATCCTTCCATTCTCTACTATCTAGTCAGAGCTAAAGAAGCATCTTGGATGAGAAGAGAAACGTCTTCCCCCAAAAAAACCCCCAGAAAGTCCAGTTGCCTCTTGGGAAAGGACTCCCCACACATACACACCACCTTTGAGGCTAAAATGAGCCAACTTCTCCGGGCAAAGAAAGCGCAGTAGTTGGCGCCAAAGCTACCCAAGGCTTTTATTGAAAAGAGGGACTGTCCCGCGGGACACAGCGAAACTTTCCTCCGAGCCTGCAGACAAAGGGAAAGAGACCGAACAAGAGGCTGAAAAGGCAGAACTGGCAGGGAGGGATTCGAGCGTTCCCTCCACATTAGCGGCCTCGCGTCATTCAAACAGCAATGCCTCCCACCGACGTCACTTCCGCTCGAGCAGCTGAGGGCAAGAGAGGAGGTGGAGGGGAAGATGGCGGCCCTGGGGGAGCCTGTGCGGCTGGAGCGAGGTGAGAAGAGGGGAGCCGCGAGGAGCCGCGTCCTGAAGGCGGGAGGCGGGACGGGTGGGGGAATTTGAAGAACCGACTTCAAAGGCGGTGTGTGTAAAAAAAAAAAAGGCGAGGGAGGGACTCTGAGCTCTCCACCCTGCTTGGCAGGCGCTTGCGATCCTGAGCCTTGGCTGCATGGAGGAGGTGGAGGGGCGGCGGCTTTCCAGATGCTGATAGGAATTACAGGCCGTATGAGCTCCCTCACCCGCGTTAGATGAGGAGCTGTAATCCAACGATATCCGAAGGGTCGTTGAGGTTGCCGCTCTCGATGAAAGCTTGTGTTGTAAAAGAGGAGCGAGCCTCTTGCCTCCAAATATCCACCCGTAAGGGAGATGCCTCCTTTGACCTAAGACCGTTTTGGTATAACGCGATTAACTTTATGTTATTGAATTATACAGTGACTCCTTTTGGATGCTTGTAGAATGTAGTGAACCCAAGGAAATGGGTTCACACAACGTTGCAGGCGACGCACACACCAATATTAAAATCGTCAAATTCGACATGCTACGGTTAAGCACCTGGCCAATTTTGTTTTAATTCAGAACTTGATTAGAGTTTGGTTCGGCCTGATCCATACATCGAAGGGAAGCCTTCAAGAAGTACCAGGGTTGTAGGCTAAGCTGAAAAGTCAAAAATATTCTAATCTCGAGTTTAAATCCATATTTAGAATAGCAGAGTTGGAAGGGACCTTGAAGATCTTCTAGTCCAACCCCATTCTTAGGCAGGAAACCCAACACTACTTCAGATAAATGGTTATCTAACATCTTAAAAACTTCCAGTGTTGAAGCATTCACAACTTCTGGAGGCAAGCTGTTCCACTGATTAATTGTTCTAACTGTCAGGAAATTTCTCCTTAGTTGTAAGTTGCTTCTCTCCTTGATTAGTTTACACCCATTGTTTCTTGTCTACCCTCAGGTGCTTTGGAGAATAGTTTGACTCTCTCTTCTTTGTGGCAGCCCCAGAGATATAGGAATACTGCTATCATGTCACCACCCCTAGTCCTTCTTTTCATTAAACTGGACATACCCAGTTCCTGCAACCGGTCTTCATATGTTTTAGCCTCCAGTCCTCTAATCATATGACGTTGAAGTTCTTTTGGTAGGTGGTTTGCCAGCTAGATGAATATATTCATTATGTTTTAGGAACCATTATGTTCTAGTAAAGGTAAAGCAGTTAGAAAATGTGGTTTGGAGGCAATTTTTGATCCATTCACAAAAAGCACATTTAAACACTTCAACCAAAAAATGTTTTTTTGTTTAAAAATGCAAGCTACTCATTCTGTGCCAAGCCAAATTCATATGCATACATTTGGATGGTAAGATGGGATCATTATTTGACCATTTGGAAGGTCAAATGAAGATCCTATTTCCTTCTATATTTTAAACGTACCTTGGATTGAATAAGATGCAGGTGTATTTTTAATTCTAAATTTATGTGGTTATAACTACTATATGTAGAATTTAAAGATAATGCATTTGTTGAAAATAATGTTTTGTAAAGTGGTAATTGCTAAACGTTTATCTGGTGTGTGTTGTTGGAAAATAAAATTTTAAAATTTTAAATTATTTATTTAAAGGAGGAAAAGAGTTAGAAACCAAGGGATAATACTATTTATCTAAAAATGAAATATCTCCAGTCATTTCTGAAGTAACAATATGTATGTACCCAAGAGACAGTTGAACTAGAACATTTAATTTTATTTCAGTTAACATTTATTTATCAAATGTACATGGCTCACCAGTGAATTTCTGGGTAGCAAACCATATAAAATGTCACATTTATTAAAAACTAAGAAAACAATTTAAATCATGGCCCTGGTAAAAAATTTGTTCCCTTATATACACTCAAATATAAGAGCACCAATGATTTAACATCCTGGCCCCAATGCCTGGGGCATTATAAGACATTTTTCCATCCAGTAAAAGCAAACAGTAAGTGAACTGCCAAGTAAGGATTAAAGAACAATATTAGATTATTTTCCTTTCAGGTTTGTTCAGAAAAACTTTGAATTAGGAAGCTTGTCCAAATTCATAATTTAGATTGCATATCCTAATAACAACTTTCTTCATTGTTGTACATTTCTGACTTTTCTCTAACAAATTAAAAATAAATAGCCTTCCACCTTTTATCCTCACAGCAAAACTTTTACGAAGTCAGATGTACAAGAGTAATTGAATCAAAGACATATTCTAAACCAGGGGTTCCCAAACTTTTCTATACCCCACACCACTAGAGTGCTTCTGATATATTCTTGCACCCCTTACAAAAGCAAATAATTATATGCATATACACTATAATTTTGAAACTTCTAAACCCAGGTTTTCGCACCTCCTGGAATATTGTCTCTGGTTGGAAACCCCTGTTCTAAACTTATCGCTCAATATGCCTTTTAGATTCAAGATGTTTCAAAATATCACAAATAAATAATGAAGCTTCTTAAATGAAAACTTGCTGTTTTCTGTCTTGCCTATTCTGCAAGTTGTATGATTACAACATCTATTTTCCTAGAGCAGGGCTGTCAAACTCCCGGCCCATGGGCTGGATGCGTCATGCCCCTCACCTGGTTTAGCAGAGGGGAAAAACATCCAGTACATCATGTGATGCCACCATGACGAATTGAGTTTGGCATCCCTGTCCTAGAGGATTAGAACACCCAACAAATCGCAGGCTGAAAATGGCTCTGTAAAAACCAGAACTAACACCCATGGTGAAATGAAGAACTGGCAGGTAGACTGGTTATTTGATCGTTCTTCTCTGGACAAGGAGAGAACTTGAGATTGCCCACAAGGGCTCCTTGCAAAGAAACTGCAAGATAGTGCTCTCCTGGCAGGTTTAGAGCTTTGGAAGGCAAGGGAATAACCACTATGCTCAAATCACAGAACCTTTGAAAGGACATTGTGTTTGCATACTTTGTAATCATTTTCCACAATTGATTGTTAATTGCTTTTCACCTATTGGGAACCTTTAGATCAACAGGTTTTGCAACGTATATGTGTATGTATCTCCATAGATGCTGTTGTTTTGAAATCTTTTATAAGAAATAAGATAAAGACTTTTAAAAATTGGACACTAGAGGCAGCTAGAAGGAATTAAAAATTACAATTAAAGAAGAACACTTAAACTCAACTTTCAAATACAGAATGAAGCAAAATATTTTAACATTTGACATACTGAATCAGGGACGTGCGGGCAGGGGAGGCAGGGGAGGCAGAGCCTCACCTCTCATCATGAAATAATATATAATATATAATAATAATATATATTGCCTCCCATCCCTTTTACACAGCTCCCGCTAAGCTCCGGTAAGGAGAACAGCCTTTGGGGAGTGAAGAGGAAGAGGAGGGAAAAGGAGGAAGAGGTGCGCGCGGGGCAGTGCCAGCTGGGCAACTGGCGGAGGCAGGAGAGTTCTCGGAAGCGCCAGTAACCTTCCTGCCTCCGCTGTACTTTGCGCACTCCTCGCGATTGCAATAGACGTCCAGATGTGGCAGGGGCTGTTGGGCTGGAAGCCCAAACTCCATTAGCCACAAAAGCTGCTTCTGGATGTATATTGCAGTCGCGAGGAGTGCACAAAGTCCAGCAGAGGCAGGAAGGTTCTCATCATTTCCCAGTCGCTTTCGTGGCTTTGTCATCAAGACGAAGTCTGGGAGCGCTGACAACATTTCTGCCTCCGCTGGACTTCGTCTTGATGATGTTGCCGCAGCTGCCAGGCGCGGACGGACAGAGGTAGCCAGAGTGGTGCCGAGGCAGTCCGGCAGGCGAGCGACCAAGGATCAGGCTGCCTGATCCTCCATCGCTCGCTCGCTCTTTCGTCCGCCTGGACCGCCTCGGTGCCGCTCTGCTATCTCCGTCCGTCCGCGCCCAGCAGCTGCGGCGACATCATCAAGACGAAGTGGCTTGGAGGCGAAGTGCTTTTTAGTGCTTTTCTGTGTGTCTGGCATTTAGGTAGATAGCTGGATGTCCTAAATGCCAGATGCACAGAAAAGCACTGAAAAGCAGCTGCTGTTGGGGACCGCGGAGCGCGAGCTGGCGGAGCGCGCTCAGGAAGGCGGGGAATGGGATCACGTGTGCTGGAGGCTGAGGCAGCCTCAGCCTCCAGCACACACGGTCCCATTCCCCGCCTTCCTGATGATGTCACCAGCCATAAACCTCACCGCATGTCACTGATACTGATGCACATTTTTGAATAATGGACCCAAAAGATAATTTTAAGGGTGTCTGTTTCTATAGATGGACTATGTTTAAGAGAGGTTATGAAAGAGGAACAGATTTTACCTGACAAGGTTGGGACTGATTTGAAAGTGAAATTAACAATGACAAGCTATAAAAATTACATGGAAACAGATGTTACACTGATGTTATACAAAAGCAGCTGGCTGATACCTTAATAATGAAAAGGATATAAAATAACAAACCAGGAGAGTGACCTGGGTAACTTTCCTCTATTGGATTTAAAAAGGCTTGAAGAATTTTGTGAAAAGGCACGAAGAGAAAAGGAAACATGTAAACTTCCCAATATAATATAATCACAATCTGTCACTAAAGATTGAATATCTAAATAAAAAGTTGCATGCATCCTCAACTTTCTATTTGTGCAAAATTTAAAGAAATCTATAAATAACCACTGTTCTTAATGGAATATGTAATCATTCTCAGAAGTTTTTAAGTGTGCCAGTTTTTAAGTCATAATTGTAATAGAAAAGTTAAGCTTGGTTACTCTGATTATATCTTATGAAATGTTTATCAGTAGCTGTCAGTACATTTAGAGTACTAGAACTGTCACAGCTTTTGAGATTATAGAAGTCTTATAATGGCTTATTGTAATTATATTTATTCTGGACAGTATTTTATCATTTGCTTTTCAGTCACTCAAGACAAATTAAACAATATTCACAAGAATATGATGCTTGGACTCTGCTGTTGGGCCTGCCCTTTGTCATGTGAAGCCTCTATGTTTTGATTTCTAATCTTCAAAGACTGCTGTGGAAAATATTGGTTTTGCTCAGCTGTTTTGATGGTTAACAGTTAATGATTTCCATGCCCAGTAATTAAGCTTCTGGCAGTTGCTTGCAAAACATTTTATGCCAGGAAACATAGAGCCCTATTATATTAAAATCTTTTTATCACTTAAGTTTTTGCTAAAGACCTATTCTGAGATCTTGAAACATGAGACATGATAAACCCTGGCATATACTACAGTACTGTAATTCTTTAAGGTATTAACTGAAATGTGAATTGAGTAACATGTATTGCTGGTCCTGTTGTATTCGGGTCTTTTCCCGTGTAAGATTGAGATTGTCTTGGCAACGTTTCAGCGAGGTCTCACTCGCCATCAGCCAGCCTGCAGATGGCGAGTGAGACCTCGCTGAAACGTTGCCAAGACAATCTCAATCGTACATGGGAAAAGACCCAAATACAACAAGACCAGTGTGTGTGCGTGTGTGTGTGTATGTATATCTATATAGTATTTGTGCTGATAAATAAATAAAGGGAGACTAGTATAGATCTATTTCAAGCTATTTAGCTCTCATCAGCTAGCCATACCCTTACTGGGATTCAAACCTGGGCTGTATTACATATTAGGCAGATGTATTAGCCACTAAGCCACAGGCTCTCCTCCTTATCAGTAATGAGCCGACATATGCTGGTGAAATATGGACACTAACCTTACAATCTATACAAAAGCTATGAGTGGTGCAGAGCGATGGTAAGAGACATGCTCAGCATTACAAGACAAGACAGAAAGATCAACACATGGATTAAAAAACAAACAAAAGTATATGATATGAAGAGAGTAAAAGAATTGAAATGGAAATGGGCTGGTCAAATAGCAATAAGAACATGATGTCAGGTGGATCAAGGCAGACAGAATGGATCCCACTTGATAAAAGGTGTTCACGAAAGAGACTTAAAAGAAGATGGATTGACAACATCAGCAAGTATGGTAAGCCCAATTGGCAAAAGAAAGCTCCAGATCATATCGATTGGAAATATGCGGAAGAGGCCTTCATCCTGCAATGGATAAATGGTTAAAATGATGATGATGATCATTCTGGTTTGGATGATGAACTGAAATTGTGAATTATCTTTTATTGAAGAAGGCAAAATATTTTAGTGACCACTAATTTTGAGTGATTACTCTGTTTTAAATAAAGTAATTGACTACAAGAGGCCTTTTGGATTACAGAACTGGTTTAGCAACCAAAGGCAGGATATTACTTACCATTCCTGCTCTAAAACAAAGCCTGTCATAATGAATAGAATCAAGGATTTACTGCAACAGTTAGGTGATGTTTGTCAGATGAAATGTATTTTACCATCAATATTCCTTTTTGTTTTGTTAATTATGTCACAGCAAATATAAGCTTCTGATTTTAAGATCGCTCTATTCTATGAATTATCTTAATCCCATGCATCAGTAAGATGTTTAGTAATTTTATCTCTGTTTTGTTTTTTATCAGGGATCATTCATACTTTTTAAAACACGGAATTTTTATCTAGAACAAATTCCCTTTCCGATTTTTATTCCTTAGGAAGACATTTTGCATGTGTTTGTCTACATTATTTGGGATTTTTCTCCAAGGCATGCACATTTCCTATGGAATGTATGCCACCAAGACAGGTTATTTAAATGTGTCATTATTGAGCCTCAGCTAGGATAAAGTTTATATATGAAGTGGTATCTTTTCCTTCATCACCCTAATAAAAAATTGAAGAAATAAAGTTTGAATGGCTGAAAGATCACTTGTGAAGAATTTCCAATAGCTTACCTCAACCTTCTTTTTCTGTTTTGAGAATAGATTGAAGAAATGCAAAAAAGTCACAACTGTTAAAAAGTATAGATCAAACAACCAGAAATATTTTACACAAAGATAGAATATCTTCAATTAAAGGAATATTATGAACTTTTAAATTTGGAATGCAATTCTAGGTTACCTTGGATGCTCAAATCAAGTAGAAAATTAATAAGAATATTTGGATCCTATTGCATTATGGATCCAAATCCCAAAGAAGTATGCATTGAATGGATATGATTATTTATACCTTATTTATTATAAACATTCAACTCTTGATACTAAGTGATGTACAAAAACAAAAATAAAAACATCATAAAAGCATGTAACCCTGTTAACTTGGTGCAGCTTTTTCAAAAGTTAGTTATGAAATAACAGGCAGGATAATATCATAGATCCCCTCTGAGATACTGTAAAAATTGTGAAAAAATGATAGAGATATTCGTATCATGAGGGGGAAAAAATTTAAAAACTAGTTAGCTATGCCTTGTTTAAAGCTCCTTAATTTTAAAATGGGAAATACAGAAACTCCTTTGTAAAGGGAATATCAGAATATAATTGAAATGGTATGTTATTGAATAGCATATGGTTGGCAGCCATGTCAAGACGTTAAAAATGTTACTTGTGTAAAATTCAATAGTTCACGTTGTTTTATTACCTCTTCCTCCAGATATTTGCCGAGCTATTGAGTTGCTGGAGAAGTTGCAAAGGAGTGGTGAGGTACCCCCTCAAAAATTGCAGGCTTTACAAAGAGTCCTTCAAAGTGAATTTTGTAATGCAGTAAGGGAGGTAAGTTTATTTTTGAAATGCATTCACAGGTAGTCCTTGACCTGTGACCCTAATGGAGCCTGCCTGTTATGGTTGCAAGTGGTGACAATGGTCGCAAGTAGTGACAATCGTTAAGGGAGACAGCCTCCTTAACATCCCCTACACCCTACTTTGAACTTGCAGGCCATTAAGTGATCGTGTGGTACTTCATGGGTGGGGGACGCCTGCCATCCAGCTGGGTCCATAAAGGATTGCAAAGCCAAAAAACTGACCAGTGGGGGAAAGAGCTCAGCTAGATTAGAGACCAGTGCTTCATTCCAATGCTGGAGTAGCTTCCAGACAAGCCTCTGTGCTTGGCGTCTGCCACAGCTAGCTGCCCATTGGCAAATCTCTCCTGGCTCTTACTAGCCTTTGGGAAGCCAGCAGCTCCAGCAGCAATATAAAAACTTTCCTTTGCTTATCCCACTCCATCACCCAGAAACTTACATTTCTTCAATTAAAAAAAAAGCAAAGCTAAGAGGACAGACTTGTTGATCTTCCCACCCCCCACCCCAAAAAAGGTGCTGAAATGATAATATTCACCTCTTCCCTCCAATCAGTATCCCTTTTAAAAACCTCATCTGCTAAACTTATTTGATTTAAGGAAATGAAAGTTTGGAAGGCTTGGAAAGCTTTTTGCTATCTGAGTCCCTTTTAGGACCCAGTTTATGTCATGGCCATTTGCTGCATATTTGTGCTTTAGACACTTTTCTTTGGGACTGAACTTTTTCTTCAGCTCCTCCAGAGCTGAAAGATGGTGCAGAAAGATTTTCTTTCGTTGGTTGATTCCTTTCCTTTACTCCAACCTGGAATGAAGGTAAGTCACTTTTGTCACCCTGTTTCCAGGCATGTAGTGAATTTAGAAAATGAGGTTTTTAAATGGGATAAATTGGAGGGCCAAAAGCTGTCACCCTTGAATTGCAGGCAGCTAGCTTCCCAAGGGCTAACAAGAGTCAGAAGAAGTTTGCCGTCTCTGACATCGAGTTGATTGGGGTGGGGTGGGGGCTCTGAAAGCAGCCATTTCCACACGGAATTGTTGGAGCATTGGAAATGGTGGCTGCTTCCAGGAGGCATGGGAAACAAGCCCAAGTCTGCAGGGTTCCCTCGGGTTGAGATGGGCGGAGAAGAGAGGACTGCTGTGTCCCCATGGTTGGTCATAACAATGAATGATCGCAGGGGTATTTTAGTCATTGTAACTTTAAAACAAAATGATATCTAGTTTTGGGGGAATCTGTCATAATTTTGATTGATGGTTAAGTTTCCTGTTGTATTTCAAGGATTACCTGTATTACAAAATACAAGTTAATCACTTAAAATGTAATAAGTATATGTATATCTGTTAGAAGCAAAGATTTAGAAAACTTAATGTCAGGATTCAGTTTCATTTTTATAATAATATAATTTTACAGTTTGCATCTATTCTTAATTATCCCTAACGTGTTAATGATTAACATTAACATGTTAATATTTTTATTTTCTAAAGGTATATGAACATGTGTATGAGACTGTGGACATCAGTAGTAGCCCAGAAGTGAGAGCTAATGCTACAGCAAAGGTAAGAGATTGTGCTAACAAAAAGTACTTAAGAATGGACTCTTTCTAGCAAGTCCTAATTAAGTTATTAAACTTTGAATATATCCCAGTGAATAATAGTTTCAGTATATGGGTGCTGCTACTATTGAACTGCCCTTTTTAAATTCTCCCAAAATAATCAACTGAAGTTCTTAATATTTACTAATTGACTAATATTTACATAAGGTTGCTACATATTTGATATTTCTAGTTCACATGCCTACTGGATTGGTATTTTTTGTGCATATTACACATACATATACAGTAAGATAGTTGTGAATGCTCATTTAATGACCCCAATTGAGATCTGCATTGCTAAGCAAATTGGTTGCTAAGTGGGAAATCACGTGTCTGCAACTGTGTTTTTCTAGTTCAAATCTGCCAAGACTAATCAATTTCATACCTTTGGTTTGTTTTCCTCCTAAACTTTTGAATAGTCTCCCTGATGCTGGGTTAATATACAGGAAGGGAATTAACATTTGTATTGACATTCATTGGAGAGGAAGAGATTATAAGAAAGTACATAGGCATACAATGGGAAGTACACATTGAAAGCAATGTGTTGCAAATGGGTGAAAGCCTGTAGTTGCAAATGGGTGTTACACAAACAGCCTTATGTATTCCCCATTGTGCGTTTGTTTATTCTTGTAATTGATTCATCTTCAATCTCTGCTCTATGTGGGGAGAGAAAAAGAAATAGGAATAAAACAGGGAATATATTGGGCTATTACAGTACAGTATGCAGCTGTTGGCACCAGGACTACCTGTGGCAGGAATCTGAGCACATTCATGGCTTTTGACCAATTTTCAGTTTCATGATATTTTGAAATTGATGTTAGAATGAATAAATCCAATGAACTGAAGGATAAACTGGAGGTTTCTGGATTTTATAGGCTACTGTTGCTGCTTTTGCCGCCAGTGAAGGTCATTCGCATCCCAGAGTCGTTGAACTTCCCAAAACAGATGAAGGGCTTGGATTCAACATCATGGGCGGCAAGGAGCAAAATTCGCCAATCTATATATCCCGAATTATCCCAGGTGGTATTGCTGATAGACACGGGGGATTGAAGCGTGGAGACCAACTTCTTTCTGTAAACGGAGTGGTAGGGATGGAATTCAATTTCCGCTTGTAGTAGCTAAGTGTGACCGCTTGAGGGCATTAAGAGGATATGAAGTGATGGTGATTGTGGTTTGCAATTGAAATGCTCAGGGGGAAATATAACTGTATTTGATAAATTTTATAAATTTGTTAATTTAAAATGGACACTTTATGAAGTAACATTTAAACTTAAAAATAAGACAATGAGTAAATACATAAAAAATAACAATGGTTTTGTCAGAATATCATTAAGAAATCTATCATTATAGTTAAAATGAAGGAGCTGAAATGTTTGGCTTCCTTATCCTAATTATATTGAGTTTTATCATTAGGATCCAGTATTTTCTTTTAGTCTAATTTACCTCCCAAAACTTCCTTTTAGATAAAATTAAGTTAGGCATCCTTTAAAAGTTCAGTGTTTAATTACAAAGTTGATTGTCATTTAGATTTATGTACATGCTAAACAAGTGTGCTGATTGCAAGTTATCCATATGCTTTTATATTTCCCAATTTATTTATTGATGCTTTATTTCAAAATGTATGTCAGAATATTGATATATATGTAGTAATATTTTGCTTATATGCAAGACTTTAATTTTTATTACATAAACAAAAAAGAAACATAAATCAGAGAAAGAAACTGATTTTACTATCCCTGACAAAAGGTTTGGCTGTTCTCTGCACAATTAAATCAGACCACTGAGCTACCTTATTGTTATCTATATTTCAATTGACCCATTTTAGCTAATCAAACCACAAGTGGTTAGCATGTTTTTCAAGATGTTTACAATCCCTGCTGCCTTTTCTGTTCTGGTTCCATTTGTAATTGGTCTTTTACAGACAAGCTGCTTGTATATTGGTGAAGCAGGGAAGTTATGAAATATTGCGGGGAAGTAGATTAATCATCTTTAAGATTGTAAAGAATCCTCTTGCATTTAATTAGTTCCTACTGTACACAGTGCATCAAAAGTTAGACACCACTGGTCAAATTGTTAGTTTTAAATGAACAAAAGTTGACAAGTATAAGCATAGTATAAGCATGACATGATTGCAGAAGTGGACATATATGTAATAATTTATATGCAAGAGTATACAGATTCAAAATGTGAAATATGTGACTATGGCAGGTGCAGAACACTGGACACCCTTTTAGTCAATACTTTGTAATCTCTCCTTTTGCAAAATTAATAACATTCAAATTTTTAAAGTAGCCAGCTATGAGAATCTTTCTATATTTGCTTTAGGATTTTCTTTATCACCCTTCCTTGCAGGAATCAGAATATCAACTTCATATCTGACTTGGGAGATATTTTTTACATTGTCTTGCTAAAATTAAAATGTTTCAATTTCTTCACTGACTGCAAGGTGATGCTATTAAAATATATTTACTTGAATATATTTAAATGAATTTACTGAAATAAATTTATATAAGTGCTCATCTTATATACGTGACTGTAGGCTGCTAATAAAATATTTTTTTTTAAAAAAAACAGCACATCTATTATTAAAAACATAAATAACGTAACATAAATAGTAACCAATAATAATGCAATGCCTCACAATCAATATAGCCAAAAACTATCGGGATTTTAAACCTGATGGAAAAGTCAAGTTTTTAATGCCTAGTGAAAGGTCATCAAGATTGGGTTGTTATGTAATTAAATCTATTTTTTTATCTGCACAATATTTTCTAGCCGATAGAAGAAAATATTATCTATGTTACGACTGCCACACAGCCCCAAAAGCAGAATAGAACTGTTTGATGATTGGCAAGAATGATCTGTATTTTCAAACAGATGTTTAGAAGCATGCATGGGCTTGAAAGCAGACAGGAGAATCCCACTTTAAAAGGTTTAAACTATATTTGCTTACTTGTGGAATTGTCTTCACCTGGCTATTACAGGCATAGGCTGAATGAAGCAATTCTTAGGTATTATTAACAATTTTTCTCTAACTGAAACAACTGGAAGGGTTTTCAAACTTCTACACCTGCTATATTATTGTTTTCTTAAACTTTTGTATGCAACTGTAGGAAGCTTATTTATGAAAGATTGTTTCTCACTACATTATCTCTGTTTCTAAATCAAAAACTCAGCTCTTTAAGCAAAATTTTGCTTCACATATGTTTTAATTTGAGTTTTTATAAAATTCACTTTTCTGATTCCACTTGTAAATTAATACTGTTTTGAGTTGTTTCTTTTTCTGTGATACATCAGTAGTTAAGAGTGAGTATATTCATATTCATGGTTTCATAATTACAATTTATAACTTTAATTTTCAATTACAATTGGGTACTTGAATAGAATTTGAAAATGATACACTGGGAAGAAAGATAGTGTCTTTTAAAAGAAACAATAATGGTGTGCTTCTAAGGAAATGAATGCAATCACATGGTCTGCGATGATGATGAAAACATTGTATGGGATACTTAATAACATCAGGATTCATGGTTTGAGAACTTGATTTTAATTTGGAATGGTTTGGAGACGTCAATGTATGATAAAGGAAACAAAAATCTTATAAATAATGGTCCTTGAATCTTAGGACACTTGTTGAATATATACTAATATGTATATATGTGTGTGTGTAATTTTTTTCCAGAGTGTTGAAGGGGAGCACCATGAAAAAGCTGTAGAACTTCTAAAAGCAGCTCAAGGAAAAGTTAAGTTGGTTGTACGCTATACACCCAAAGTCCTGGAAGAGATGGAATCACGATTCGAGAAAATGAGATCAGCAAAACGCAGGCAACAGAATTAATACTGAATTACATCCAGTATTATAGGAATGGATTGCTTACAGTAGATTCTTTTCTGGTTCTTCTTCTCCACATCTACTTTACAGAATTCATATTTGGAAAAGGGGCAAGGATTTTGCTTCTTCTTCAGCTGGATATTATCTAACAGACTCAGTTGGATGCAACTGTGCATATAATTCAAGGAAAAGTATGATATTTGTTCTATTCATGGAAACATTTTAGTTAAACTATGTTCATTTTATTAATATGTTGGTCTTTTTCAAATCTCTTGAATGTTCTAATGTTTTCAGAAGAAAAGTTTACATAAACATTTGTAACTATGGGATTTTACAAATTCTTCTTTACAATTCAAACCTGTACTTATAAAAACAAATTTGTAAATTAATTAAGTGTACTTTAATAAGCTAGTTTCAGCATTTGTATCATTGTTTTTCTAGTAATTTTTTATTTGGCTTTATTTAAAAGATAAAATCTTTATTTTGAGTAAAAGATATAATACAGGTCTTGGCACAAAAGTGTGTCATCTTCATGCAAATAGTTATAATTGTATGATTAAGTACAATTTGTATTTTTGATGAACAAGTTTTTAGGCATGTTCTTGGTCATAATTTTATATTGTTATTTACAATTTCAACATCTAATCTTGTTTTATGAATATTTTGCAACAGGTGATGTCTTATTTAAAACTTTAGTGCTTAACATCCTAAAATCTAGCAGTAAGCATTCCAATAATTTATACCTTTGTATTGATCGCTAAACATTTAGCAAAATTGCAGAGTTTTGTATTTCTATTTAGGAGGGGAATATTTACATGCAGTGCAGAAGAATTAAGTTTATACTCCTACGTTTTGTCTTGTAATTCTAAATATAGTTTACCAGTGCTATTCTTGGAGGGCAAAACAGCTTGTGCTTCTGATCATTATGATAACTATTATCATCACTGTTTGATATAGTTTACCTCTGAGTGCTAGAGAACATGATTTTTGGCTAGGAATCACAATCAGGAAAAGGTTACTGTACTGATGTCCTGTTTGTAGACTTTCCACAGTTATCAAGATGGTCAGTGTGGGAAGGAATGCTGAATTTTCTCGATTCTATCAGGTTAGTTTTTCATTGAAAACAATGTTAAGGCTCCACTTCAGGAATGATTCTGAATGACTTTCTAATGTTTTCTACAACAGGCAGAGTTCAGTCATGCTCTTTGCTGCTTCCAGAGTGCAGCTAAAAAACTAAGAAATGTTATGATTTTTTAAAAAGAAAAGTATTAACATTGGAAAGATACTCCTCTCTAGGAAAAGATAACACTTAAGGATTGTGTAAACTTGTTGGTTTAATTCTAGACTAAATAATACTGATCTAACAGGTTTTTTAAGGTAATTTTTCTGCTTTCACATCCTTTAGTAGATACCTTTTTCTATGATCCATTTTAAAACAAGCCTAGTACTAGTAGTGTGCAAAAAAAACCTATTAATGACTACTGAAGTAATATGAAAATGAAGAAAATGGTGGCTGGAACTAGTCTGAGCTGTCCTGTCTCTTCCTGTCATAACTAAGAATGCTCTGTTTCAAAACAGCAAGGACTAAAACTCTTAGTTGCCTCCGTCTTAAAGCATGCACTGGCTAGCATGACAAAGTGTCTTTAGCAGCTAGAGTTATGCGGTTGTTCCCCTATGATACACTGTGGGTCTTTAATGAGTGGAGACCTCATCTGTATTTGGTTATTGTTAGGCTGCAGTTCTTACCAGTTCCGATCACTGGTAGTGCTATGTCAGGTGAGGGGGGAGGGCACTAATCCAGTGGTTTAGATATTGGGTTCTGCATCTGTACTTTAAAATGCCAGTTGTCAAACAGCCTTAACATTCTCACAAAATTGACCCAGTGAGTTTGGCCATTTAATCTGCTTCCTGGAGAATGGAAGCCATTGGATATAATATACTGAATGTTGTCTTTTGGTATTGTTAAATGCCTCATTATGCCACCCTATTACTGTGTTATTGGGGGGGAGGGGAGTATTATTCTATTTTCCCCATAACCTCTACCTTTACAGTTTCAATTGTGAGATAAATGTGTGAGCCTTGTTCCTTTCCTCATAATTTTGTCATCTCTTCAGTTTTACTCCTTGACAGAGATAAAATTGTTAATCTTCCCACCTCTTTAAGGAACTAAAGGAAGATTTAAAGTTTGCACCTTAAGAATCCTTGATGTGATCTATGTAACATTTGCCTGAGTGTCTGTTGGTTGTTATAGTTCAAGGGAGTAATTGTCTGATAACATCTGTCTTCTGGATGACTAGAACATGCAGTAAAATATAAAAGGTCATAGGAATAATCTTTTCTTTCTGTGTCAGCATAATCATGTTGAATAAGGTGATCCTATAAAAAATAGTAGAAGCTGGTACAAGTAATTGTAATTTTTTTCTTGGCATTTAGCAATTGTGTGTTTGCCTGGAATAATAAGAGCATAGATTATTGAAATCCAGCAACTGTATGAAATACAATTTTTCAATTTGTTAAGACAGCAGTGAATTGCAGCCGGCAGCAGTAAACAGTCTGTAGAACCAGGAGGCTTAATTGTATATTTTTATGAAGTAATTAATATTGACTAAGACCAAGTGTAATAGTTGGGCCAGTCAGGAAATATTTTATAGAGCTAGATTTGTGTTGGAGTTTACTATATTCAAGAGAAGGATAGAATGAGATAAAGGCTATTATAAAATCTATTCATGTATTGAACTTAGCAGTGTGCTTTATTACTCTAAATAAATAGTTTGGAGTAGCCAGGACTGCTATAAAGTTTTATAATATATTATGCAAACTTACTTGGAAGTAAACATTCAAACGAACATAAGATTGTAATCTGAAAATTAGTTCTTAACTCAGTGGGTTTTTTTCTTTTTGGGTTTTGTGGGCTTGTCCTAAAAAAACTGTATGTGAGATTAAATCATGATTATACAAAGGAATAGACAATGACAAAAATCTCATTTTATGACTTATTAATAGCAAGGAGCAAGTAAAAAGGAATACAGCAGGGAAGGACAAATTAATCATATTCTTTAAAGTTAAACTGAAACTGAAAAGATTCACCCAAATCTCTTAATTGCAGTAATGCATAATATTTCATAAATGGGATCCTGTGGCAAGATTGAACTGTCATTTTTAAATTCAGATTAAATTTGTTCGATCAAGAATCAAGAAATTAATGTCACTGAACACATGCATTGACAACACTGTATTTACATATGTGCACACATGCAATAATTGAATCAGCAAAAACTAAATACTCTGTATAGTCATTATATATTTATTGCTGTTCCACAGCCCTATTTTTTAGGAACTTGGAAAATAAACATTTGAAATTTCATTTTGTTATATGTACTTATTTTATTATCAGAAGTAAAAAGTATTCTTCCATTCATATATCTGCTCTGGGTATAAAATTCTATGAATGTTATAGATATTACAGTTATAAAATGTACAATCGTAACTCAGTTCTATCATTGGGGTTACATTTACATTAGCTTGGGTTCAAAATCTTACAAATATATCAGTCTTCTGAGCTTGGTTATAGAAACCTGAGCAGCTTAGAAGAAAGTCACAGGTGTCAAATTACATCTGCTTTCTTCTGACTTAATACAGCATTCCTGTACTGATAATGGTAGGATTAGTATAGACATTTTAATTTCATGCTTATTGTACTTCAGAGTGACAAATGTTTCTCATACCCAATCTTTTATGTTTTATATCTGATGTATTGAAAACATGGCACAAGGTTTGAGTGTCTTGAGCTTTTTTAACAGCATCAGTTTGAGGGAACATTTTCTTCCTCTACGAAGGATGATCAATGGAATTGTGAAAAGAAATTGAAATTACATAAATTAACATTGATTTGCCAATACTGTTTCCTCAGTTTTGTGCTAGCAGGGTTCATTGAGTTCATGTACGCTAAGCTGTGGTTTGCTTGCTTGTTTGGCAACTGGCTAGATTTGGCAATCTAAAAGCAAGCAATGTTTTGGCTTAGTACAACTTTTGTATTAACAATTTCCTGCCTCCCTCAACTTTGCATAAACAAGGACAGAAAGATCCCTGGTGAAAGGAGACCTGCATCGTTAAATAAGGTTTTGTGAATTGTGAAGGGGCCATACAGATTGTCACCTATGAGGCAAAGGGCCCATCTGGTTGATTTCATTTATAAGTGTTTTAAGAACTAGACAAACTGCTTCAAATCATAGAGTATGATTCACTGAGCTAAATGATGTTTGCCTTTACTCAGGGAGTCCCAGTCCAGATTTTTCAACTAAGTCTTCCTCCTGGAGATATAATTGAATTCAGCTTCCTTTACATTTCATTACCCCAGACTGTAGCATGGACTTTAAAAAAAAAAGCAAGGAGAACTGAAGTTCCTCACCTGCTAATTGCTCTCAAAGAAAGCTGAGGTAGCAGACTTGTTTGAAATAAAGGTATGCTTCATATGTGTAAAGATAGTTTTCCACTTACAACCTTTCATTTAGTAACTTCAGGATTACAACAGCACTGAAAAAAGTGACTTATGACCATTTTTCACACCATTGCAATATCGCCATGATCATGTGATCAAAATTTGTATGTTTGGCAACTGGCTCACATTTATGATGGCTGCAGTGTCCCGGAGTTATGTGATCACCTTTTGCCACTTGACAAAGTCAATGGGAAAGCCAGATTCGTTTAACAACATATTACTAATTTAACAGTGATTCACTTAACTGTGGCAAGGAAAGTCATAAAATGGAGCAAAACTCACCAACTGTCTCGCTTAGCAACATAAATCTTGGCCTCAAATAAATTGAGGACCACCTGTATATATACCTGTTCAAACTACCTGTTTGAAATAAATAACATTTATTTCAAACAAGCCTGCCACCTCAGCTTTCTTTAACATTATAAGTGAGCAACTTTAGCTGCTATTAGCAGGTGAGCAATTCTAGCTCCTGTTATTTTTTTTAAAAAATGTATATATTTATATGGGGAAAAAATGGGGGTACAATGATTTTCTGAGAAAAGAATTATGAGCATAAAAGCTGGGTTGGTTTCTACAACAAAGAACTGTTTAAGAAACAAGCAGGTGCTTTTACTTATCTAATCATAGTACACTTTCACCTTGGATCTGGAGACTGCAAGTCTGAGGACTGGTAATAAATCACTTATTTCTTTTCCTGCCCTAAGTCATGAATAAAACATGCAGTCAATGGTTAATAGAGCTAAAAGTGGTTGAATAGCTCCCGAAAAGTCACTAAAACAAATCTGGTCCCCCTATTCTTAATGTGATACTTGAAAGTAACCAGAATCCTGCTTGCAAGGATTCTCTGCTTGCAATCCTGGTTCTCTGCAAGACTCTTACGTGGTCTGCACCAAATTTGACTGCATTTGCTGCAAAATATCCCGGGTTCCTGAATACGTATTTCTAGGGTTCATTGAAGCAAGCTACCAGGAGGGGCCACCTTCATTAGTCCTACTGTCAGAAGCAGAAAAGTTTGTTGTCCAGCTGTTTGGTGTGATCCTATGGCTGCAGTCTGTGGCTGCTGGACATCTATAGACACTTGCTCAGAAGTAAAAAGTGATTAGAGAAATGTCAGCTGGACAATAGCTTAAAAACAAATGGAACTGGTCTGCTCTAGTCTATATTAGATTACAAATGTCATTATGACTAGCTAGGAGTATGGTAACCCCAGCCAAATCTATTCAGTGAGAATCACTTTGAATGTCCCAGGATGTCCTTGGCAGGCTTTTTTGTTCAATGTTTATACCTGGGGTGGCAAACTCCAGGCCCATGGATCAGATCTGGCCCAGGAGGTGCTTAGATCTGGCCCATGGTGTCACCTTGGAAACAGATGGCCTGTGGTGCCTCTGCCAGTGAAAACGGCGCTCAGGAGAGCTGCACACAGCCTTCCAAGGCTCCGTTTATGACCGCGACGGCCTCCTGCAGCCCTTTACCAGCGAAATCAAAGTTTGGGGGGAGGAGTTTTCACTGGCAGAGGGCTACAGGATGCCATTGCAGCTAAAAACAGCTCGGGAACCCGTTTTTACTGACAGAGCACTCGGTCCACCATAGGTGTCCCCGACACGAGTGACGTCAAGCTCGCCATGCCCACCCTGGCCATGGCCACTCCAGCCCCCCGAAGTCGAACAACCCTGATGTGGCCCTCAATGAAATGAAGTTTGACATCCCTGGTTTAGATACTGTAGGCTTGGGATTTTGGATTTGAAAGACTGCATTAGAGAAAAACTAAAAGAACAATACTGCAGTGTCACGATGTTAAAAAGTTTGCTAGGCCTGAACTGCCTGAATTCATTTTTTTCCCTGACATGCAGTGCCTTCCAGATCCTTCAAAACCTCCCAGATTTGAAAGTTAAATAATTTGGTTGCTGTAATATTCAAAAAACATATTCCATTTAATAAATGCAAACAGACCAGTAATCCTAATATAATGTAGGAAAGCCTCCCATGGTGACTTAAGTCACCATAATTTAAATGTGCTCATTTCTTAAAAACAAGGGGTCTGTCACTGCTTTCTTTCAGGAAGGTTGGTTTATTTGCCATCTAGCTGGGCAGATATAATGTACTGATCTTCACATTTTAATATCATTGATTGCCTAAATGAACATTAATAAAGTGACTATGCATTTGCGATATACTATTTTATTATCTTTTAATCTTTTAATCTTTAAAAAGAACATGTCAATTTCATATAGCGCTGCTTAGGGTTCAAAACATTAACTCACCCTGCTGCTGTTTATTATAAATATTGTTATAGATGTATTGAGTGTGTCCGCCACTAGGTGCTGCTAAAGTGCTAGATATTTTAAGCTAGTCCAATATTAATAGCTGTAATTATTTTAGTTAAGACAGACAACAGTGATTTACAAAAAGCCCCTCTATTTATCTTTTGTAGATATGGTTCTCAGGGCAGAATAGTTCTGGCAACTGAGGCTACCATTAACCTGATTTTTTTTTTAAATTAGGGGGGTAAATAATGCCAATTGAGTAACCCATGGTATACATGTAGTAAGACTTCTTATGTTTGCACAAGTGGTGATAGCAATGATCTACCCTAATAATGGGATTATTAGAATTATATGTTATAAATAATGTATGATGTGTTTTCAACACTTGTAGTTTTATCATGGTCCAGAGAAAAACCTATAGATTAGGAAGTATTACAGGGAAGGGGGACCTAATTATCATTGGAGACCTAGCCTGGACTCTCAAAATACCACCAAACATGATGAATTGCATGGCTGATATTGCTCATTGTTCCAGGATTTGCCTTCATCTCACCATCTAAATATGGCCATTCCACATTAGTCAGACTTAAGGATGGGAAGGAGACGGCTGCTATGGAATGCCGGGGAGTGAATGTTTGGGCAAAGATTTTTGCTGGGCAAGAGAATTCCTGTGGAGCATTGGGAGACCAGACACAATTTGGTGATGGGCCTTGCAAAGTTAGGGAGGGGATCTGTCAGGGACAAATTCCACAAGGGTAACTATGTTTGGACAACACAAAGAACAAATAATTCAGCACAAAATGAAATAAAATCAGACCACCCACCGGAACAATACTAATGCTTACATATTTTGGACACATAATGCAGAAGCAGGAATCTTTGGATAAGACTCTGATGCTTGGAAAATCAGAGGCCAAGAGAAAGAGACCAGCAAAAGGCAAGAGCACTATATATTATAACTAATATAGGGTCACAAGATCTCAGAAACAGTTACTGAGCAGCAGTTCTGGTGAAAAATTGTTCAAGTCGGAGAGAATGGCAAGTGAATTACCACAAAAATTATGTGCCATGGCAAGATCATTTAAAGGAAGGAACGAACTGCAATCAACAAAATGGAACTGATTAAACCACAGAAGCTTTAAATTTTCATTAATAGTGGGAGAATCCAGAATTTACCCATAAATTATAAATAATGTAATGAAAATTAAATCAAGCAAAATTCTTAAGTGCATTTTTCAACATTTCACTCATTAATATAATTATATTAACTAAATATGTAATTCCAAACTATTAATATCAAATAATATATTCCAATGTTTCTCTTAACTTTTAAAAATCTGTATAGTTGTAACCATACATTTTCTAAAAACTTTGAGATTGCATGTTTAGCATACACTTTTTTCCTGGGCCTATCATTTTTGTTCTAAATATAAAAAAACTACTCTGCTGAAGGGGGCAAAGGTAGTTTACAGTTCGAAGGTAGCTCTGTATTAACTGATCATACAGACTTTAAAGGAAAAAAAAGGAAGACATTAACTGTAAAATGTAAGTCATATCTGTATTTATGACTTTCTTATCATATCTTTTCAGAAATAAGGGTAAGCATTCAACATTACTTACTATCTAATAAATATGTACTGACTTAAAATTTACTAAGTGATTGTGATGCTATATTCAAAGGTCCACTCTAGTTATTGGCAGTAGCTCTTCCACATCTAAATATTTACCATCTCTGTATTGTATAAGGGACAATCTTTATGTTCCTATTCCCTTCTGGTTCTTTGTTGGGAATTCTGCTTACTCCTGAGAATTTCCAGCTGGTCAATCTCAGGTAAAATATAACATCTGAAATATTGTAATTAAACATAAGGATCAATCTTCTCTTATATTGGTTTGCATTTTTCCAAGTGCTTTTATGATTATTACCATTTACAATGCCCTAAATTTAAGCATTCAGTGTTACTGCTACTGCTATTACTTATTAAATGTGTGTGCTACCCAATTCCAATGACTCTGCGGTTACAACACAGGTAGGTTGCTGCTGGTTCAGCCCGAATCAGCCAAACCTGTAGTAGCGGTGGTGGGAGGCTCCCCCCCCCCCCCGCCCAAACGTTTCTGTGCATGCACAGAAGTGTCACAAGAACGCACGGAATTGCGCGCGAACCAGTAGCAAAAAAATTGGCAACTCACCTCTGGGTTACAATATTGCTCCAATATAGTGCTGCCTTGAGTGTATATTCACTGTCATGCCACTATTGTTAACAGATCTGTTTTATCATTTATTTGTTAACAATACTTACTGCGCCCATCCAGTAGATATAAAAACATTAAATCAATGATTTTACAAAATAAACCACACACCAATCACACCTACCTATCTTTGATCTTTCCTGTTCCTGTCCAATCCTTTCTGTTCTGAACTGAGTTAGCTTCTGTACACCTTGTTCCCAACATCATATTCACTGAATAGTGAAGAATAATATGGAGGCACATGAAAAAGAATTAATGGGTTGAAGCAAGAAAGCCTTAATTCCTTCATTATAGTTTTCATATAGGGAATTCTACATTTCTCTAAGACCCCTGCTTGAATTATGATCTATTAATAGATCTCTCCCTTTTGTATACGTTACAGAACTGCTGTTTCTGTTGTTTATCATAACCTAGCCTAGATACCTACATCCTCTTAGTGCTTCTTATTTGTGAGATTTTTCTTAACTGCCCTTTCATTTCCATCATAAGAACTGCATGTTAAGGATTTGCCACAAAATAATTTATGAACATATGGTGAGCTCAGCACTTCAACAACATGGGAATCAGTTTGTTCCATTCTTTGCTGAGGAAAAGGAAAGGTCAGAAGCTACAGTTTGTGTAACTGACAGATTTCTGGCAACTGGATTTCCTGGCTCATGTATTTTTCTAGTTACCAATATCCTCACTTCAATATGGAGTTCTGGCAGGAAGCAGGATATGTTTGATTAATCTAATGATATCCTAAGAAGACAATATTTCCAGTCTTTGCAGTGGGATGTTCTCATGTAACTTCCCTCTTCCTGCCTGATTTCTGCTCCAGACATTACCTTTCACTCTGGCACAAGTCTTTTGCCTGTTGACATGACTTCCTGACCTAGTTTCTGGCTCAGCTCTTGGACTTCAGATGCATAGTGCTTTCCTAATACTGGACATGCTTTGACTCATAGATGTTACCTCAACCTGCCATTACTCCTGTTCTGATTCTGATCTCGTTTACTTCTTGGCTTCACCCCATCTTTAGCTGCCAACTAGTTCTGGCACTTACCTTTAAATCTCTGTAACATAATGTGATTTACGACTGGCTACCCTACAGGCCACCTTTAATCTCCAATAATGCTATTAGAAGAGCCAGCTTAATTTAGTGGTTAAGGCACTCCCAGCTAAAAACTGGGAGATCAAGAGTTCTAGTCCCACTTGAGGTAGGAAGCTAGCTGGGTCCTCTTTCTCTCAACCCTAGGAAATAAACAATGAAAAACCATTTCTGAAAAATCTTGCCAAGAAAACTGCATTGATTTGTCCAGGAAGTTGCCAGGAATCAACATTGATCTCACATTTCCCTTCTTTATCCCAAATGAATAGCTTTCAATTTGTCTCTGTTAAATTTCATGTTGCTATTTTCAGCCAACTTTGGCAATCTATCAAGACAACCGTTGTTTCTGTATTCAACTTAATTTTGTGTTATTTGCATATTTGATAAGCATTCCCCCATCCCATCATCAATTTAAAAAAATAACTGAAGATTATGATATCAACAACTGATTTTTTTAGCTCTCATCGATATCTCATTCCAGTTTGATGAGGAAGCAATGTTGAACACTCTTATAAGTGTAATTTTTCAAACCAGCTTATATATCAATTGATGCCAGATAGATAGCACTAAAATGGCTTGTTAATTAGGGTGTCATTTTAAAAATGTTTTAAATGCTTTATTTTTTTCCCAAATTAAGATATTTTCATATTGTGTATCACATTTGCACAAGCTACTAAGAAACATACCTGATCAAACAGTAAGATTAGTTGGGCAAGACCTGATCTTAAAAACTCCTACTGCTCGTTTTCAAAATGTTTACTGATTTCTTTCATTATAGTCTGCTTTAAAATCTTCCTCAATGTTAACATGAGTCTAACTCGTCTGAGGTTTCCTCAACTTTTTTTTTCCATTTTGAAAAACAGGACTAATGATTGGAATAAAAGGCATACTCCCTGATCAGATTTCTATTCATTTCAAGCATCAGTTCTGTATTTTCGTTTTGCTCTTCACAATCACCTGGTGCAACATTGAAGAATGAATCAAAATAGTTTGCCTTTTCATTGCTTCTTATTTGCATTGCTGGTATAATGGTCCTCTTGCTTTTATTTTGAAGATATCCAACACACACAGAGAGATATTTTTCTGTTTTCAGCTTACTTTACTAACTTCAGTTCATTTGGAGCTTTAGCTTTCCTGATGCCACCTTCGTAACCACAGCTACCTGTTAGATATTTTTTCACTGGTTCTACCTTCTGTGTGTATCTTTTCTTTAGATTTTCAATAAGATTTATTGGGGCCACATTGGCTTCTTTGGCTTTCTTCCATGTTTTCTGGGTTGAAATTATTTATACTTGTACTTCTAATTTCTCTTTTAAAGAAATTCCCTCCTAGCTTGAACACTTTTTCTCATTTGTTTCTTCCACTGGAATTCTGCTTGTCATTGTTCATTAAAAGGTCTCTTTTTAAAAATCCAAGATATTATTATATGCTGCCCAGTTCTGCAGCCCGGGACAGGTTATAAAATTGTAGAATGAATGAGCTTTAGTTCCCTTTAAAATCAATAATTTCAGCATTACAGGGTCACTTTCCCGTGATATCTTTACTACTTCTATTTTTTTTCAATCAAGGCTTCTTTGTTGTTTAAAAACATCTTGTACTTTTTCCACAAATAGGAAGAAAAATTGTCAGAAAGGCAAATCAGGAGCTTCCTGGAAAGATCATGCGTGGCATATGATTGTCTCCTAATACATATCAAAGTATTACTAATACCATCTAATTGTCCATATGAAGGGGCAGCTCACCTCCCTGCTGAAGTGGTTCCTATTTATCTGCTCGCATAGAACATGCTTTTGAACTGCTAGATGGGCAGAAGCTGAAGTGAGTGACGGGAGCTCACCCCAACATGCAATACTAGGACTCAAACAAGTGGACAAAAGACCATCCCCAGCATCATTAAGCCACTGAGCCACCACGGCCTTTTTCCTGATATGTGTCTAGGTATTACTAATACTTTATGCCTCAATTTTTGCAATCCATCTCCCCACCACTTTCTGAACAAATTGTATCAACCAAGATGGCTCACCAATCCATCTCTCTGCATAGTTTATATATTATATACTAGCATTGTCAAAGAATTGGACTGGCAATTTTCTTTCAGACAGATGATTTTGTTCCAAGTACTAAAATTAATTTTGTACTCTTATCATGAAATATTCAGATGCTGGGCAACTGCACCTGGTAGTATTAAAAAAAGAAGTGAATAAAAGATTTGTCATGCAGTGAGTCAAGAAGGTAGGGCAAGTTTAGAGAGACAGAGCCCATTTCACTTTTGAACTATTAAAAATATTTCAATACCAAATTGTGGATATCTATCTATGGCTATGTATGGCTTGGTTAGTGGGGGCCTCAAGAAATACCTTCACATTGTAATTGTTTCACAAGGTTTTCTCAAGAAATTATGATTATGATGGCTTGCAGCACACTCAAATGGCTGCACCTATTGAACAACTCTTATGCCTGACAAAAAGTAATAGAGTGGATTGCAGCCAATCACCTCCACATTGGTTTTCTGTCTCTTGTTTATGATTTCTTTAAACTGCTATCACTTTTCCTCTGGTTTATTTTTCTATCGATTTTTGTTTCATTCTGCAAACCATGGATTCCTTTGAATTTATTAGTATTCTCCTTTTGTGGATAGATAGTATCCTTTTGACTATGTGAAGAATGTAGTCTACAGGCCTCACAAGCCAATGACAGACCATCTAATACAAATCTCTGAAATAAATTCTAGAAAGTTTAATGTGATATTCTTGAGTTACCTTCTCTAGTCAGAACAATCCAATTCATTGGAATTTAACATATCTAAATCACAGTACAATGATAACCCGTTTTCTTTGAAGTTACTGGTAATAGTTGTATATCTTCAGGGGTGGGATCCTACTGGTTTAACAACCGGTTCGCAGAGCATGCGTGCTCAGTTCACAGAGAAATCACCTTCCACATTACTGCTGGGGAGGAAAACAGCTGAGGTGCAGCAATCCACTCTGCCGTGCCTATCAGCTGGGATTCAAAAAAAGGGAATATAGATGAGTAAAGCGCAGGGGTGGATGGGTGGACCCAGCTGAAAGTTGGAGCGAACCTGTTCATTCCCAGCTGATAATCAGAGCTACCAATTCACCCAAACTGATAGAAACTCACCTCTGTACATCTTTGATAGGAGAAGGGGACTTTGAGGAGAGAGATCAGGAGAGAAAGAAAAAATATCTGAAAAGAGACAAGCAATATTAGATAATACAAACACATTAGTATAAGTAATCATTGCTTCCTTTATCAACCAACCTTCAGAAATATAGTTTTTTTCAAAAAAATCTTTGCTCCTTTTCTTATTAGTTCTATGAATTACTTATAGAGTGACATTCCTGCTGCCACTAACTTCAAATGAATGAAGTTAAGTTTTGACTAAGTCCAGGAAGTGGTTTGTTTCTACAGAGTTTGTGGTATGAGGAGATTACTTTCACTTGCAAATTTTTGTAATTTTTTCCTTGATATTTTTCCTTTCCAAGGCATCCAAACTCAGCAAGGTTTCTGGGTTTCTTCCCCTTCCCCCCCCCCAAAGTACACAATCCCTATGAGAAAGTTACATGCCACATTTAAAATGTAAGAAATAGCTTTGAGTGAAAGAAACTGTTGTTTTCCAAATATGACAAAGTTCCTGACAATCAGAAAAGCAAAGCTGATACCTGCTATGTCATTCCACCTCTATGACCACAATACCCAACAATCTATTCTCTTTAGCTGTTTCCTTGTATGATGCAAATCTGCACAAAGGAGTCCTTCATGGTACATTGCACACAATAGCAGCCTTTTCAATGTCAGTCATTCAGTCTCACCATTTAATGTGATTAAGGCTTATTACTGAATTCATGTTAAAATATAATGCCATCATATTTACACAAGCTTCTATTAAGGAGGAGAATCATGTCTTAACCTGTTTCCCACAGACAAAAGCAAATACGTTATTCAGTACCTATAATTATTAGACAATAGTACATCTAATCCAGCCAAGCAGTTTTATTTTCCATCAAATTCAATGGGGGACAGTGATGCAGTTTTTTAAATTAATGTGACTGTATCATGACTATTAGTTGTGTTTTTGCAAAGCTTTAGTAAATTTAGTAAATATTATGGGGATTTAGTCATTGTAGAACTTTGACCTTGAACTTACGTTTATCTACTATCAACTGACTTGATTAGAAATACAGTATATTTTGAAAAAGAATGCTTAGGAATGTGAAAATCACTTATGTAGGGGGGAAATGAGTGTATTTTTAAGAAAAAAAATACAAATCCAGTTTTTCTTGAGCATGCTTTTTTAAATTAGTTTTCCTATATGGATATAGAAGGCAGCTCAGTACAATCCAATGTGCTTTTACTTTTATGGAACTCTGAATGAATAGCCATAGCCATTTAAGGACCCTCCTTTTGAAAGTTTTAGACTCCTATGAATCCAGAGTGTTGATGATATTCAAGAACTAAGCTGCCTCAGCTATCATGTATTTGAAACGGCAATAAAATGCTCTTTCTCTGAAACAGTACCACTGTAACATAACTTGTGAGCAGCTTGCTCCCGTCTCAGTTTTCTAGGCTTTAGTTTCTTAGCCAGTCTTTCTAGGAAAGAGATAATTTGATGGCTTTGCAACTCTCCTTCAGATAAATCACTGTTTTTTAAGATAAAAGTAGGCATGAAGGATAGCAACATTCAGTAAGGATGTTTGCAGTGGAGTGATAAGAAATGTTCTAGTAATTTATTTTTTCTTTTGTGTGTGTGTGTGTGTATGTATGTAGGGGTATTTATTATTTCACAACTCATGGCAGCTGCAACAAGATTGTTACTGTTTTCAGTTTTTAAAGGCTAACAGAGCCAAGATAGTTCATTATGTATCATTTTCAAACTTCTTTTGAGGCATCCAGAAATAGGTATGATAGCAGTCTGGAAGCCCTAAATCCTATCTTGGGAGTGAGGAGTGTTGAGACTTTTGACATACATCACATATGCACCCTCCAGTAGTCCAACCATTCACACTACCTTGTGATAAGACTTGCAACAGTATTATAATGGAGGCCAGTTTTGTTATTTAGACTGCAGATGAAAATGGCACTGATCAGATTCTTTAATACTAATTACTGATAGCAGGTGTAATATTCTTACAGAGTCTTCACTGATTAAAAGAGCATAGACATCCATTCTCCAAGCTGTGTTCTTTAGCTCTTCGTGAATTGCACATTCAACACATCTGGAAGGCATGAGATGGTATAAGACTGTACTGATGGATAATAGCTCCTAAAATCCGTCCAAAGGTGTTTCTGGAAATTCCGTTCTGCTTCTACCTGTAACTGGATTTTCTCATCATAAACTGCTCTGTCAAAGCCAAATACTGAGCACTGTTCAAGGAGGCTTTAAATGTTTTCTATTTCAGCAATATTACATCAATTTTTTTAAATAAAAAAACCCAGCTGCAGTGGTTTGCAAATCAGCAGACTTCGAAAACCAAGGTAGCAATTTAACTTGTTTTACCTAGGGTCCATTTCAAGGGTTCTTCTAGGCATAAGCAACTGCCGCCAGATTTATGGATTCCTCCCCCCCCCCGCCCGCCCGCCCGCCCGCCAATACTGCATTTGCTGATTGCAATATCAACTTAGCCAAAAAAACGAAGCTCAGTTCAAAAGTTAAATGAATTATTAAGGCCTTGAGGTCCTCTTGGTTGAAGTATTTGCCAGCACGTGCTTCATTTTGCAGACTCCTCCTTGACGTCTGAACGGCTGTTTTGTTCGACGAGAGCAATTCCAGCAGGCCGTTCCCTAGCAAAAAGGGGCGTAGAGATCTTTGACTGGTATCCCAGGAGAAAAGGAACCCTCCACAAGCAGCTGTGCGGGGCAAGTCGCACCCAACAAGAGGCTCCATCTTAGAAGAAACCTCCTCTCTCGACCCCGCTACCCTTCTTGGTTATCGAAGGAAACCTCCGCCTCTCCTGTCACTTATCGCTTGTTGCCCCGCCTACCCGTAGCTCCCCTTTCACCAATGAGAGGCCGTTTCTTTCCCTTCTGTTCGGGACTGCTGAAGGTTTGCGGGGTGGGGGGTGGGGGGAGTAACAGGCTCCGAGATTTGTATATATTTACTAGGCTGAGGATCCTCTTCGACCAATGAGAACGAGAAGCACGATTCTCTCATTAGCATACACACCTCGCTGTTTTGCATATCGCTCCAACAGGCGCTGGGAGTCGGGCGAGCTAAGCGCACACACGCAGTCGCCGTATTGTGTGCAACCCTAGAAGGCGAAGGAAAGCAGGCAGGCAGGCGGGCAAGGCAGTTGCTGGCAAAGCGCAACGGCCGAACCGAGGAAAAAACTGGCGAGCGCGTGTGGTGGAATGGCTGAAGGCTTCGCTTCCTAAAAGAGTCCGCGGTTACTTAACCTACGCCGGGCGTTGCAAAAGGAGAGCTCAGGAAAGACGAGCGTCATGGCAGATTCCAACGGGGCACGTTTTTACCTGCTGCCTTGAGAGGGCTCGGCGACAGCCTGCCGCCTTTCCATGGGGTGGGAAGGGAAGAAGGCGAGGCGCTGAAACGTCGGCGGGACCTGCGTTGCGGGGAAGGGGAACGGAGAGGACGCTCGCTCCGGCCAAGAGGTGGGAAAGGAAGGGAGGCAGAGTCAGCCAGCGGCGCCAGACGAAAGACTCAGAGAGCTCCAGGGCCCGGGGTGGGGCGAGCGTAAGGCACTTGGCCCCCCGTTGCTGAAAAGGGATCGTCCCCGGCCGGCCGGTGCGCGCCGAGGGAGTTTTTGATCGCCTGGGCGACAAGGACGAAGAGTCTGACGATGCGCTGCCTGGCTCTGCTCAGTTTCTTCGTCTGGGGCTTTGGCTGCTTGGCTGGGCCCAGCGAAAGAGCTTCCCTTTCTCCATGCCCGGCTTCCTGTAGCTGCGATGGGGACGGAGGAGTTGACTGCTCCGGGAGGGGGCTCACCGCCGTGCCCGAAGGACTCAGCGCCTTTACTCATTTACTGTAAGTAGGGGAGAAGGAGGGGGGCAGCGGTGGAGAGTACGGGAGGGGGGGGTGCCACGCTCGTCTTTTTTTTTTTTTTACCTTGCCAAACAGGTTGTGTGTGCTTCATAACCTGGCCTAAAAAGCGAGCGAGGGAGAGAAAGGCGCCTCTCTTTTGCTTCTCTTTCCAGCTCTTGGCTTGGCTGCAGCCCTTCACCTGTGGCGAGAAATCCTCCCCGCCCGGGGAAAATCGAGCGCTTTGCACCTCCCCCGTTGATTTTGGGGGTGATTTACTAACGCGTAAAAAAACTGCCCATAAATCATCATCATCATAATAATCCCGGCCCTATGAGGGAATTCTCACTTTCAGGGATCTGGGAGTAAGTAAAATGTATGTGAGGTTGTGTGTATGTGTGTGTTTTAGGTCAGGGGTGAACGTACCTTCCCTTGTTTGGAGTAAATCTCTATCTGAACTTAATGGCTGAGTTTAGGAATTTTGTTAATTGCCCTGTTCGCTACTTTGTTGTTCAAAACGATTAAAGTGCCAAGGTTGTTGGTCTTTTTGAAGTCTTTTCAGTAGGGAAAGTGGGACATCTGTTAAGAACTTTTGACTGTAACAAAACTAAAACATGGTAATTGACTAATTTAGGATTCACTGGTGGAGAATGGCTTTATATCTTGTGCATAGTGTTTGTGGTAGCATTTAGTCCTTAAACACCATTTTACTTGCCTTTCCAAATAAATATGCCTATGATTCTTTTTAATTGGCAGACATTTTCTCACTATTTGCTACCTTTTAAGTCTATGGTTTTTTTCATTTCTCTAGTTTTGGGCTTTTATAATGAGTACAGGTGGGGAAGAAAGGAATGACCCCCGTGACATTCCTTATGGAGAGGTCAGATCTATGCAAACAGGTAGATGTGAGTGAGCAGAAATGTTGGTGGATCCCAATGGTGCTGTCCCAGGATTCTTGGAAAGACCACTCTAAAGAAATACACTCCATAAAATGCTGCACAGGATGGACCAAGTTCCTGCTTCTCAGATATATTCTATGCAATCTTAGACATTATCAGGTTTTTGTAATATTTACATACTATATTTTACATAAATTTTAGAGACCACAATTTTGTAATTTTATATGTAATCACAATTATAGATACCACTTTATAACATAGATATGGATTGCTACTTTTGGATTTCACTCATGGATTTTAGTTGGGTTGTTTTATAAATGTATTTTAATTTGCCTTTATTTACTATCTCAAGATAGATTTATAAGTACTCACAAGGCACGGATGGACACATTGCTTGTACTGGTCTAACACTGTAATAAACTGCCCGCCTACGGTATAAAGCAAGTTGAAAATAGAGTTTACCTGATAGCTTGGATGAATAATAGCACATTTGGCTGAATATACAGATGCATTCCAGTCCACAAAAAGACTTAACTTCCTTATGGCACAATCACACACACACACACAGCCTTTCTATTTTTGCCGAAATGCAGGTGTCAAATCACTTAATGCTGGCAATATTATTTAGGCTTACTTTGAAAGCAAATTCAGCAAAGCTAAGGGACCAATGCAATTAACCCCAGCTTTTCTCTTTATTATAAGCCATTATAAGGATAAACATATAGAACACAATATTAGGTGTGTACTGCATCTAGGATTTCAAGGGTGTGGTGTTGCAAGGTGTGTATGTGGTTTGGTGTTAATCATTCTTTGTGCTGAATCTGCAGACCATAAAGGTTTTGAAAATTTCCTTAAAATTGCTTTTGTTTTGATATTAGTAATTACAACTTATTTGAGAAGCTATAGTTTTAAAGTCAGGTGTGAAATATTCAGGGACTAATGAAGCAAAAATCTTGTTTAATTACCAAGACAGATGAAGGAAATATTGTAGAATATTTCAGCTGAAACTTTTGAGAGAGGACAGGCAGTAAGAACCTATTAATTTTCAAAAGAATTATGAGCAGTGAGTACTGCTTAAAGGTCAAGAAATAGAAGAATTAATATCAGTCAGAGATATGAACCCTAACCTCAAGATTAAGATGTGAGCGTTCAAACTTGTTTGAGATGCCAGCATGGCTCTGAATTTTAGAGTATCATATGTTTTATATTTGGAGAGAAGAGGCAGGTGTATATGTTGAGATGTCTGCTCCCAATGTTGCAATATTCATTTGGAATTAGCAATTTGCAATCTTGGCATAAAACATCTATTTTTGAGCAAATAACCAAACAAAATATCTATATAAGACTAACATTATTCAAGAAGTGTAAATAATTCCCAAAGCTACAGCAACAAAAAATAAATCAGTGGCATAATGTTTAAAAAATGAATATCTATTTGAAATGCATAGGTTTCTAAAAAAAATGTTGAATACTACAGCTGGAAGGACTGTATATCTTTTGGAAGGGAGTTTCTGAAGGAACCAGCCACTGCTGAACATTTTTTTGTCCTTAGGACCTACTGGTTTTAATACCAATCCAAATACATGAACCTTTACATATGTGTGCATGTGCAATCTACCCTGCATCTAATTTTATACAAGATCATATAATAGCATCATCATTGATCCCATTCCCTCAACTAAATGGGTGATATTAAAAACTTGCCACTGTTAATTAAAGTTTTCCACAAATCTTTAATAAGGCACATTGGATGTGCTCTGTTTTTTAGGCAGAGCTTAAAATTATAAACAGATAACATGATTTTATAATGAGATGCAGTCACTTAATTACTAATTACTAACTCCTGCTTTTTAGAATAAAATATATTCCTATATAAAACAAATAAAAGCATATGATCTGAACTTTGTAGCGAGTACAATATGATTGGTAAAACTGTGGCTGAAGTGGTCATTTTTCTTGTTAGTAACTAGATCATTTTCCTCTAAATTGGGATTATCAGGAGGTATTTACATTGGATCATCAATTTATTGTGAGTTTTGGGTCCAAACATTCTCCGGTTTCCGCATTAGGCAAAGCTTTATTTTATACTGGAGAAGGCAACCATTGCAAATATTATTGATTTTGTAAACCATTTCTTGCTTTGTAGTTGAAATATAAAATATAGGTAAATAACTCCATAACTAAATGACACCAGATGGGAAGAGCAAATATTTCATTAAAGAGATTTGGTTGTTAAAATGTTTTATACCTTTTTTTTTTTACAATGAAGAAATTTAAATAATTTGTTACAGTATTTGTTCTTGCTAGTACCTTATAATAGAAGTTTCATGCTCTGTAGTAATAGTATTTTCTCTATGACTTGTTTCTGCACATGGCAACAATTGTATACAGTGCAAAAAATTTTAGCACGATTATATGAGGGAGATGTTTTTCTTGCAAAAATGTATAGGATTGAGATATAAGTATAGGATCATGTAGCTTTGTGCTCTGCTTAAACTTAACTTGTCTTGATGTGTTCAATCTTAATGTAATGGCTATAGTGGCTATATAGTTGAGAGTTTGAGAATTAAAATCACAGATTTAAAAGGGAATTAAGTTCATTTTTCAGTTGCTTAAAAAGAATGAAATATTTCTGGCTTTTGTACATCCGTTGTTAGAAATAGCACACAAATATTGAAAGAAAAGTGTTGCTATTTTTTGTATATTTTCAATAATTTACCAATTTACTTAAAACACAACTGAGATGCTATAAATGAAATCTGTCAAAACATGATTTGATGATGGAAGACATGCGGATCCTTTTCTCCATATGTCTTACACTTCCCTGAGTTTCCTATTATATTTCTGTACATACTAGCCATTTCCAACCATAGTTTACAGTGGATTTATAAACCATGATTTGAAAAGACCACTAGGCAGTTTACTATTCTGGAAGTTGTGGCAAACGCTATTTAGAGAAAACCAAGGCATATGAGAGAAAACTATTATATAGAGGGAAAATGTAAGAGCTTGCAGAACATTCAAACTTCAAATTAAGGTTTAGCAATTTGATCTCCTCCAGATGTTTTCAAGTACGGTTTCCATCAAACCCAACTAGCATGTCCAGTGTTTTGAGGCTTGAAGTCTAAATCATCAGGAAAAAACATAAAATTCAGATGCTATTTTTGTCTAACATTTTGTCTAACTATTTTTGTCTTTACTAAGCTTTGAATATGTTCAGTATATTCTAAAGGAGCGAGAAAGATATACATTGGGAGTATAAATTAGAATACATAATATATAGGAAGATTATTGACCACATTGATACTGTTAAAAATAATGTAGGATTTGCAAACAGGAAGAAACTAATGCTGGTCTTCCAATGAGTGGGAGCCATAGGTAGAGATTATCCTCAAGTACCATGTGAAATTAACTTCAGAGGACTAGAGAATTACCTCATATTGCTTTTGCTGATAGGAACAATTATGTCTACATGAAACCAAAATTGGATTCAATCCACTGTCTTATAAAGTTCAGTTTTACTAGCCATTTTCCTCACAGGTATTTATGCTAATCATTTGTATCTGATTGACCTTCTATCATAGCAATAAAGAACTTTCTCTCCTGATTTATAAAAGGCTTCTTAACTTGCAGGCAAATAACTGTTTACGAGCCTGCTTTATGTGTTTTTTATTCTATTGAAAGTTCAGATACAGATAGTCCTCAACATACGATCACAATTGAGTCCAAAATTTTCATTGCTAAGCAAGACAGTTGTTAAGTGAGTTTTGCTCCATTTTATAACCCTTCCTGCCAGAGTTGTTAAACGAATCACTCCAGTTAAAGTTACTAACATGATTGTTAAGTGAATCTGCTTGATCACAAAAGATGATTGATCACATGACCCGGGACACTGCAACCAACTACATGCCAGTTGCTGTTGTTCACATTTTGATCACATGATCATAGGTCACAGATGCAACAGTTGTAAGTGTGAAAAACGATCATAAATCATTTTTTTCAGTGCTGTTGTACTGTAGTGCAGTCACTAAACAAATGGTTGTAAGTTGAGAACTACCTGTAGTTTAGTGTAATAAATAAGGGTAGGGGGAATTGAACAGAAAAGGCCCTGATAGCAAAAAAGGAACAATAATAAGAGATTGATAGCACTATAATAGTTAAAATTTGATGGCAAGTAGAAAATCATTGGTGTCATAACCATGGGTAAAAAGGACTATAGTGAAGATTGCTTTGGCTTGCATAATTTGAGTGCTTAATTGCTGAATATCTGATTTCATGATTGCTTTCTACCAGTATATAGATGTCATTATTATGTCGTAATAATTGTTGTTATTTTTTTCATGACAGTTGATGTCTAATAAGATAGGCAAATATATTAGATTGACTTGTTATGCCGAGTGGAACTCTTTATCATTTCTAAGCTCAAGAAAATCTTACTTATAGATACTTTAGCCTCCTATCTTCCAAGAAGATATTTCACCTAACCAACTTGCAAGTCTATTATTCCAGTATGGTGTGTTGGCTAAGGTATTCAGATTGGATTGGGGATATCTGGCTTCTATTCCCCATCAAACATGGGGAAGGAGGCAACTTTGTGCCATTCCTTCTCTCTTATTATACAGTGAGAAAAGGGGGGAAATTTCAGGGGGAGTGGGGGAAGGGGAAGATGATGTAAGCACTAAGTGTTCATGGATATTGATTGTGAGCTTCCCAGAGTTGGTTATAAAATAGATGGCTGCATAAATGTTTTAAATAAATAAAATAGATAAATCCTGTCTCACCATTGGAGATCCTTTTGATTATAGGTGAATATTTGATCATGTCGTAGGAACTCAAAAAGACAAGGTAGCTTCCATAGGAAGAAAGAGCAATCCATTCCAATATTTACTTATCGAATTTTTAAATTCAGGTGCCCCTTATGAAAGGGCTTTATTTCAAAGTAAAAAAAAAATAGGTTCTTGAAATGTTGAAGAAATCTATTGAATTCTGAATGTTTATAGAAACTAAATTAGACATTCCTGGTTATTGTATTGCGTAGTATAGTATAGCTTGCTAAATTCATGGATGGGGTAGAGGAGGAAAAATAATAGTTCTAAGGAAAGTATTATCATGCTAAACTTTGCATTTAAGTTGCAGTAATTTAACACTGTTGCTTTCTTTTAAGAGACATGTCAAATGAATATTTCGGCATGATAGTTACAGTTCTACAGAATCTCTTGAATTTATTTATATTGGTTTATTTTTCTCTTTCAATCTCTTCATCCTATGTATAGTAAAGCCACAATTACTGAGTTCTATTTGGTTTGTTTCTTTCATACCACTTGCCTTCATTTAGCCTCCCTAATTCTTAACTCCATAATTTTCTTACAGAAAATTGTATAAGTGTTCAGATTTAAATAGAAACTCGAAATCACTCCTCTTTTTTCTTAAATAGTAGCTAAGAAAAGCAGTAGGACTTTTTCATCATTACTATAGCTAAGTTTATTTGCCAAAAAGGTCCTGATTCTGATATTTAGCCACTGTCTATTCAGTTATGCTATGGATTTAAATATGTAAAAGGTTTAATATCATTCGTATGTAAATAGTAATTGTAATCCTTGTTTCAGTACAGTTTGTGCAAGCATAAATTTGAGTGTACTGTATTTGAAAACACCAAATTAAAACATAATCTGATGTTATATGTATCTCGTCAGAAGTGAGTCTCTATTCAGTAGGAGTTATTTCAAAGGGGTTATACAGTCATAGCTTTAACCAAGTATCTTTCGTCAGGGATTGTTGTTGTTTCCCATTTAAGTTGAATGTGTAAAAATGGATTGTTTATATTTCAACACATATCGTTTACACTGATAAAATACTTAATGTTGAATAGAAGTGAAAGTTCTCCAGATTTTTTTTTAGTAAATGATTGCGTCTCAAAAGGTAGTAGCACTTTGCTGACATTGTCTGTACATCAAATTAAGCGGGATCAGATCAGTTAATAGTTAGAAGGGAGACTTTTAGAAAATAGTAGGAGTGTAAAATAGTTTGGGAAATTTAAAAAAAAATGTTGCAAGGCACTAATACAAGTGAGTTCCAGATAGCTGCCAAAATACTTACATGGGTATCTCAGGGCTCATCTTGGAAGAAACTTGACTTACATTAATTTTATTAGTTTAATAGCAATAAATATTATGCACACATTCTTAATTTTAAGAGTATTTAAATGTTCCCTTATTAAAGATGTATTTCAACAACATATAAGGCATTTAAGAAATATTCTATACTAGTAGTTTTGAACTTGTGAGCGCAATTGGAACCAGATTTTTGTTGCAAGTTGCTAGGTCATAAGTCAAGGAATCCAGGTGACTTTGCCTGATTTCATGACATTTTGTGGTGGTCCTTAAATGAATTACAGTCGTTCTTAAGCAAATCTGCGATTATTGAGTGAATACTGCAGTTGTGTCCTCCAAATGTGTGTTTTTTGTCAGAAACTAGCAAAAAATGTTAAAATCATGGTTACGTGACTGTGGGACATTGCAACCGGTCATAAAGATGAGCTGATTGTAAAGCCAACAAAATGTGGTCATATGTCTGCAGGGAGTGATTGTGCAGGACATTTTATAATGGGCAGAAGTGCTTTAGAGGTCAGGAAGTCCCTGTTCCAAGCCTAACATAATTTCGAATGGTTGTTAAGTGACAGGTCATAAGTTGAGGACTACTTTTACATAGACAAAAGTTCACTAAAATGTTTAAATGTTCTGTTTTCAAAGAAAAGCTAGATAAGTATAGAGAGTCCTTGATTTATTACTACAATTGGGATTGGAACTTAAATCATTAAATGAGGTGGTGATTAAGTGAGTCATTCCCATTTATGACCATTTTGGCATGGTTGCTAAGTGAATCACATGGTCACGAAAGTGAATCCAGCTTCTCCCATTGTCTTTGGTTGTTAGAAGCCAGCTAGGATGGGGCGCTACAACCATCGTAAATATATGCCATTTGCCAAACTTCTGAATTTTGATCACATGGCTGAGGGGATGCTATGTCTTAACTATAAGGACCGGTTATAATTGTCATTGTTATTTTGAGTAAACAAATGATCATAACTTGAGGGCTAACTGTATTTTATTTGTAGACAAGGACAGATCTATCAGGTAGTTGATACTGTAGAGATAAAGTTCTTATTCTCTGTAGAGTTTTATGTAAATCAATTGAATGGTTAAGAGAAATCACTTGGTACTTGGTTTTAAACATATGCATGACGGTGTATTATTTTATAAAGCAACATGGTTTTTGGGGGGAAGCAACCTTTTTAAAATATCAGGTGATCTAACTTGGGCTTCATGATTCTCATGCAAGAGAATTGGAATGGCTTCATAAGAATACAAAAATGTGCTGACAGAATTATGAAAAGACATTAATGAGAGACAGATTGAAGAAGTTGGTTAAACATACTATAACTTACCAAAGGCTATTTGGTACTAATACAATTCATTTAGTGACAGTTTGAAGTTACAATGGCATGAAAAAAATGAGTTATGACCGTTTTTCATATTTACAACTGTTACAGCATCCCCATTGCCATGTGATCAAAATTTAGACACATGACTCATATTTATGACAGTTGCAGTGTCCTGGGGTCATGTGATCAACTTTCTGACAAGCAAAGTCAGTGGAGAAAGTAGATTCATTTAGCAATCATGTTGCTAAGTTAACAGCTGTTGTGATTCACTTAAAACCTGTGGCAAGGAGATCACTTCCGGTTCCTGCTGGCGACGGACGTGCTGTCCGCTGCTCGTCTCCTCGGTTGGCTCCGTAAGGAGCACAGGGGGCCTTGGAGGGGTCCTCTGCCGAAGGGCGGCTCGCTGAAACCCCCCGGAATCGGCGGCAGCCGGCGGGGGTGTTTTCAGCCTCGCCTAGGAGCCAGGGAGGGGAGGGGGGGTTGGGACAGCTTCGGGCTGTCCGCCCTTTCGCCGAATGGGCTGCGGGAGGAAGGAGTTTATCCAAGGAAGAGCGGCTGAATGCTGGTGGTGGGGGAGCCATCCTGATCTCCTTAATCGTCATTAAAGGATAAGCAGCAGACTACTGTAAGTTCGTGTTCAATTTATTTGAAACTGAAGATTAGAGGGTTTTTTTTCTTCTCTTTACCCCCCCCCCCTTGGATTAAGCGGCATTTGAACTATCTCTCTCTCTATATTGGAATGGAGAGAGAACAAAGGCTGACTCGTCACTTGAACTAACTATGTGAGAAAGATCGCTATCACAATTGCAAGAGGTGATTGCTGAGTTGTCTTTTTTAAAACAAAGTTTATGGAGATCTCCGTTCTTCTCCCTGTGAAAGGAGGAGCCAAGATGGCTCCCTTCCGTCTTTGTTTTTGCACTTACAAATGAAGTCTGCCTTTTGAAACTACCTTCGAAAAAAAAAAAACCTCTGGTATTGTTTTATTACCCACTCTGAGGGAGACCGGGACCTCCCCTGTTACGTGGTCTTCCTGGACTTTGATTATTTGACTTTCCCCTTTCTGGTGTGCCTCGGTGCCTTGGAACTGTGAAGGAGAATTAACTCTTCGCTTTCGGATTTGCCTGCCTCCTTGGACCGGAACTGCTGCGCAATCCGCTGATGCCATTTTCTTTGTAAAAGATTTATATACTTCTCCTAGGCGCTGCTTGGAGTGTCCAAGCACTGGTTAACTTCAGCTTGCTGCCCAAGGACTGAGTTCGAATTTCTTGTAGCTCCGCCCCTTGCTCTCCTCAGAGGCTCAGTTTTAAAAAACTCAGCCGCCCTACAGGATGCTTTTTGGGGTGCTCCAGTCCTTGTGCAGCAAACTGGACCCTCTAGATAGCATAGTGTAGCTCCTTTTTTGTTTTTTTGAGTATAGTTAGACAATTCCTTAGCGTTTGTTATTTTCTTCCTCCTGTTGCTTTAAATTGAAGACTGAGACGCGTGAGGCAGGCTGCCTGCAGCGTGGCTGGCCTTCGTTTTCCACGATCGCAGCCGCTCCTCGGGGGGGTCGTTTGGAATGTCCCAACGACCAGAGTGGGGTCAGGTAGGCAGTTAGGGGCCCCAGGGAGGCATTAGGCTTCCAATTTCTCCCCCCGGGGTCGCTCCAGGCGTGAAAAACGCGCGCGGCTTTCTTTGTAAAAGATTTATATACATCTCTGAACTTTGACAAATGGGGCCTAAGAAACCACCAATGGGCAAGTCATTTTCGGCTCCTGCGTCTGCCACTTCCAGTCCAAGTATACAGCAAATGAAAATCACTTAATTGTTACAACAAGAAGGGTCTGGAGAGAGCCCCAAAGAGCTATCTGTTACCCAAATGTATCAAGAAATTATGAGGGGTCAAAATGAGTTGAAAAAGAGGTGACAGATCTCAAAGATGAACTCAGAGATGTTGAACATCATATTTCAGAAAACAGAGAATTGTGGTGTTGGAGGAGGGAGCGGCTGGGCTGGGGGAGGAGGTTAAGGCAATCTGGAAGGGAAATGTAGACTTGGAAAACTTTATGGCAAAAATAGAATTTGAAAGAATGTCCTTTTTTCTCAGATTCCAGAACCTACCAGAGAGAGAAAATGAAGACCTTAAGGATATTATGAGTACAATTTTAGCAGAATACATTAAGAGAGACAAAGAACAGCTGTTGTGGGATATGGATCTGGTTTACAGGATTAATTCAGCATATGCTAGAGGTCAAGGGAGATACATGTTAAATTTCTCAGGAGGACCACAAGGGATGAGGTGCTTGGGGCCCAAAGGGAGGGACCACTAAAATATAAAGATGAAGAAATCACCATTCTTAAGCCAATTCCGAAAAAGATAAGAGAAAGAAGGAGGAAGTATTCCTCCTTATCAAAGAAATTATACAATAAAGGAGTTTGGTTTAGATGGTTATTGCCAGAGGGAATGTTGATCTTTTGGGAAGGAAATAGAATTAGAATTAATACAGTGCAGGAGGCTGAAGCCTTCATTAAAAAACATTTTTCTCTCCTAGAGGACGAACACAGGGAAGGTAGTGAAAAGGGTAGCAAGGTACAAGATATGAAGGAGGGGGGGCTGTGGCTCCACCTGGGGACAGGGAGGAAGGTGCAATATCGAAAAGGCTCAGGTCACAAAAATAAAAGTATTTGAAATATTTGTAATTGTTGATATACTAGAAAGTAACAAAGGAAAAATGATTGAACACATGGTTGATACAATGTAGAATAAGATTCTGTTTTTTGCTTATCTTTTATACGTTGTTTTTAATATTGTAAAAATTGTGAGATTTGGTGGGATTTCTACCACTAGCGTGGGAGCTGCCAAAATTTTCTATGTACCCATTTACCTTTTCCCATAAATGTTTAAAAACCAATAAAATTATTTAAAAAAAACTGTGGCAAGAAAGGTTGTAAAATGGGGCAAAACTCACTTAACAACTGTCTTGCTTAGCAATGGAAATTTTGGGCTCAATTGTAATCAATTGTGATAGTGGAGGACTATCTGTATTTGAAACCAGTCTATAAGTTTCCTTTACTAAACAGTAGATACATGCATGTTTCCAATTTTGTTCTTTGCTTATTTTTGGCCATGCTTGTAGTGCTTATTTTGAGGGGAAAATGTCCCTTGCTGAATTCAACAGTATATTGTGTGGTTGAATAGGTCTCTATATGATCTTGTTATTTCTTCTGTCTTGTGAACCGTTGATTGAATACCTTCTTAACAGATTCTTGACAAGCTGGTCAAATATTTTTATGTATGGATGTTTGTGCCATTTTGGAGGTGGTTCAGCAGTTTCCTGAAGTAAATTCTCCAAATTAGAAGTTGGTTGAAGTATTCCAGATGAAACTGGCCTGTTTTATGGCAGGGCCACCCTTGATTCATTTTAAACTGATTCCAGTCCAGAAGATTTATTTCTGGAAAGTACCATATTGCCCCTCCTCTCTTCCAAGTAGGATGTTCTGATGGATATGGAACATTCCAGCATGTGTACATGTCTATTTTTGGGTAAGAAAACTGAAACACTATTATGATGCCTTAGTACCTCTCTATATCTCCTACTGTGTTTTACTTAACATGTCTGTCTGTGTCTTCACTTTTTATGCAGATATTCTAAATTAATGGAATGTTTAAAATTATCAATTATTAAATAATTAATAATTAAATAGCACTCAATGTTTAAGTATATTTCTATATTGTGTTTTTATGCTGTTATTGTATCCTACAAAAACTTAGTCAAATGAGTATACAAAGTATTAATCGGTTCCCAGTTTTTTAAACAATAACAGTTCCTGAAATAACGAAAGAAAGGAACTGGAGGTGCTTAACACTTCAGTAGTTATTGAAGCCTACTTGTGCTAGTGCTACATTACTGAAAAAAATAAGTGTTTCTCAATCTCAGCAAGTTTAAGATGTGTGGATTTAATCTCCCAGAATTCTTCAGATGGGTGCTGGGTGGGATAATTCTGTAGTTGATGTCTACATGTCTTAAAACTTGCTGAGACTGAGAAACACTGCTTTAAATAGCAAAAAGAAAAATTAATCAACCACTGTTGATGCCATAATCTTAAAATTTGTAGAATTACTGAAAATCCATGATTTTTGTCTTGTTAGAGTAATAACTATTATCTTAATCTATTTCATTCTTAACTCTTTACTTGGTAGTATGGTGCACAAATTGTGAAAATGCTGTCATACACAGCAAGGCTAAATAAGGGATGCTAGAAGATGATACAAAACACCCCAATACACCTCCCCCTCTGCCCCAGAAAATAGTTGTTAGCAACATAATTACCAGCTTGATTTAACAAGGCAGGAGACAAAACAGAGATATGTAAACCCTGAAAGGTTCTGAGAGCCTTGGTTTTATCCTCTGGGCTCAGCCACGTTGCTACCATACAGAATGAAAATACTTATGTATTTTAGTTGTTTGTAGTATTCAAAACTAAATAATTCATTTCATATTCCCTAGGGTTTGGATTGTGATGTCCATTTTAAATCGTAGGTAAAAACATATGTAAATATTTCAGTCTTGTTCATGAGTAAAGTGGATTTTTTAAAAAATTATTATTGCTATTCCTGCTAAAGATGACTAATAATTAATCAGTAACATTTCATGTAAAACTCCCTAAAATACCATGAAACTAAAGGAAGAATTATACCATAGAAACCAGGCAGATGTCTTCTTATGGTAAAATACCAGATAAAATTTAGATTCTTCTGAAATTAAAGCCTTCCTAAAACATATCAAAGAAATATACTACATTGCAGGAGTTTTAAACTGGGTTCCATAGAACTCTCGGCGGCTGTAAGAATTTGGTAGAATTTTGTGAGAGACTAAATCTTCCCTTCCCATCTTCCCCCCCAAAATGAGCACAGCCAATTTTCTACCACTAAGCCTTTGCCTCTTGATCAAGGGATTATAGTTTTAGTTTTTAAACAATCAGTTCTGTGACCTGAAAAGGTTAAAATCCCTAGTTTAGAAAGGATTTTAAAAAAATTGCAACTTGTATTTGTATGTGGCTGGTACATTGTTTTTCTGAAAGTAATACTTTAATTTCTATAGCACTGAGTGTTCAATCCATATGCTCTTTGGCAGTATACAAGTGTCTGGAAACGTATGATGATGTTCCAGCTAAATAGCAGTTAGAGATGTTTTGTGTATCTACAAACATAGCCCTTTTTGTTATTCAGGCATATAAATATAGTAAAAAATAAAAGACATGAAATATCTTTCATGCTTTATTATAAAAATGTGTGAAACTGTCTATTAGCTACATCTAATGTAGGATTTTTTAGAATAATTTAACAAATTTATTAATCATTACTATGTGATTTATATTATTGTTCATTAAGTGTATTAGCATCTCACTGGAATAATTAAAACGAGCTGTGATTATCAGTGATGTACACAGAATAACTAATAATATTTTATATGTATTTAAATCCCACAACAGAAACTCCACAAAAGAAACACGTTCGACCAGTGGTAGGCAAAATGTTGAAAACGATAATTCTTCTCTGATAAATGGCACACCCTTGGTCTAATTTGTACTCTTGGAGGTGCAACATTTATTTTTTCCTTTGTTTTCTTCCTGTTTTCAGTTGTATAGAAAATGCAAAAAAAAATGTTTTTAAATGAGGCGAAAGAGAGATACTGACAGTTTCTGACTGTAGCTTTTAAATGTTGTATGCTGTCGTGTAATAGCACCAGAGGTGGGTTCCTACCGGTTTGGCTCGGTTCAGCCGAACTGGTAGTGGTATGGCGGCATGGGTCGCTGGAACCGGCAGTGACCCAGGCCTGCCACACCCCCGAACTGATTCTCTGGTGCAGCTGTTGCCGTCGCCATTTTGTTTTTAAGTTTTACCCATGCGCAGAACAAGTTTAATTGAATTGCGCATGCAGCGCGCATCCAGCCCATAACGAGCGAACTGGCAGTAAAGCCGGCGGGAATCCACCTATGAATAGCACTATATAATATAAATCAATTGTACAGATATAAGTGATAGCTTTATTTTGCCCTGTTTTTAAAGAAGCAGAAAAATAGAAAGGATAATGTTTTAAAATAGAGAATGATATATTAATATTTATAAAAGATAAATATGGTGATGAATTTTTCTGTTTTTAGATTTTGGGGAAAACTTTTTATAATTGTTTTTACAATTGTTTTACCAAAAAGTATAAGCAAGTTTTTTTAAATATGATACACACTATAGGGGTTCCTATTTAGGCTTTAATCATCTAATTAGGCTAAGGTTACTTAACACTCATTGTAAAAATTTAATGAGTTCTAAGATGTACAATGACATCTTATAAATTATTGCTTCTTTCTTTTCTCTGTTTCTTAGTACAGTTTTAACTCTCTTCTAGCAAATTCTGCTTCAGATTGTTAGAGGGTTTTTTACCCCTACAATATTCTATATTCGGTTATATATGTTCCCCTACAATATTCTTTTTCAGTTTTTTAAACTTTGGTGGCCCATATTTTTATGTGTATACATACAGAAATTGAAATGTAGACCAGTTCGAGGACTGATTTAACAGGTTAAAAATGTGTTTTCTAAAATATGAGCAGAATTTTTTAGTTCATATTAAACAGATGTGTAACTGCCAAGGGTATTCATATCCTGACTTGTAATAAGCTCTTGATTGGCCAGTTTGGAAACAAGTTCTATCAATATTTTAATGCACATTTTAAACCTATTGTAACTGTATTGTTACATTTTAATTATTTTTCTTTTGTGAATTGTTAGATGCAAAACAGTATAAAATATACAATATATATGATTTAAAACTAGATTTAGATTTAGAAACTAGACTGTTTCTGATTTAGCCCAGCACTGCCATTCTTACTGATATTAAAAGTACATGGCTATATTTGCCATGCTAAAGCTTTATTTGTTATGTAAGAATGCTTTGGGAGTAAATCCACTCTCATACACATGATCAGCAATGTAGTGGCATATCAAGGATGTAATGACCAAATCATCTGAGAAAACTGCTTATACTATAGGCATTTAATGATTGTGCTATGCAGGATCATCAAATAATACCTTGGAGTTGGCAGCGCAACATGATCTAATTAATCTAATTAATCACTCAGATTGGGTAAATTAATACTATTTTCACTGTAATTAAGGCCAAAATTTCCTTTGCTAAGCAAGACAGTTGTTAAGTGAATTTTGCCCCATTTTATGTCCTTCCTTGCCACAGTTGTTAAGTGAATCACTGCAGTTGTGAAGTTGGTAACACCATTCGCCATTGCCATTGCTTGTCATAAGGTCACAAAAGATTATCATATGACCTAGGAGGCTGCAACAGTCCTAAATATATATCAGTTGCAAAGCTTCTGATTATCACATGACCACGGGAATGCTGCAACAGTCATAATTGTGAAAAACAGTCATAAGTCACTTTTTTTCACCATCGTTATAACTTCGAACTGTCACTAAGCAAATAGTTGTAAATCGAGGACTACCTGTAGGCAGTTTTGCATTTAGAATATCTGAAGGAGAACAAAAAAAAAAAAGAATTTGGATAACATTCCTCATGCTTAGAATTTGGGTTAGATACCTGTTATAACTTCAAAGAGCAGTAGCTAGTAAGTGGGATGTATTTCCTATTTCTCTGTTTGGTCTCGATCCTCTTAAAGTTAATAGGTTTGATTTTTTTTTTGAAAGACCTTGTTCTAATGTTTATCTACTTGTTAATGTTTTACAGAACTAGCGTTATGAAAGAGTTAGGTTTGTACCATGACCTTATCTGCCTATGTACCCATGTTGAATATTCAAAGGAGATAGTGAAATGAGGTCTACATCTGTAAAAATATTCATTTTGGGAATAAATATTGCTGTACTTTAATTTTTATTGAAAGAAATTAGAAGTTAACTTTTTATGGCTGTATTTGCCAGATAACACTAATGCATTTTGAGTTTGGCTTACAATGTTCTATGTACCCAATCACTGCTGTTGTAAACAATAATGGTAAGACTAAGCAACCTGAGGCCCCCGGGTCATATGTGGCATTCATGTGCTCTTTTTATACTCCTGCCCAAGACCTCTTGCCTTCCAGCTTGATTTTCTTATAATGCCTTGGGATTTTGGAGGGCCCAGAAACGTTATTGGAAATTAAATAATGTCTGAGGCATGCTACCAACCTGTTTAATTTTCTTTTTAAATTAGAAGAACAAGGAGCCTTATACCAACACTAAGAGACACTTTGTTAGGGAACCAGGGCTTAGATAGGGTTTAAATCCAGTAACTGTGTTGTAGTTCACGACTAATTTCACCCGTTATTTCCCTACAGAAATGTATAGCAGTTCAAGCTATCTCTTATTTTTACAGAAGTCAATAGAGTATCTATATCAAGTCATCTGACCTCTTAAAATAAGAGCTATGTATATGCATCAGATGTCTTTGTTTAGTTTTGTTTTTTTTTTAAAAATATATTATACAATACAATACAATAGCAGATTTGGAAGGGACCTTAGAAGTCTTCTAGTCCACCCCCCTGCCTAGGCAAGAAACCCTGTACTGTTCCAGACAAATGACTATCCAACATCTTCTTAAAGACTTCCAGTGTTGGGGCAGTCACAACTTCTGGAGGCAAGCTGTTTCACTGATTAATTGTTCTAACTGTCAGGAAATTTCTCCTTAGTTGTAAGTTGCTTCTCTCCTTGATTAGTTTCCACCAATTGCTTCTTGTTCTACCCTCAGGTGCCTTGGAGAATAGTTTGACTCCCTCTTCTTTGTGGCAACCCCTGAGATATTGGAACACTGCTATGTCTCATGTCTCCCCCAGTTCTTCTTTTCATTAAACTAGACATATCCAGTTCCTGCAACTGTTCTTCATATGTTTTAATCTCCAGTCCCCTAATCATCTTTGTTACTCTTCTCTGCACTCTTTCTAGAGTCTCCACATTTTTTCTACATCGCGGTGACCAAAACTGAATGCAGTATTCCAAGGGTGGCCTTACCAAGGCATTATAAAGTGGTATTAACACTTCACATGATCTTTTTTTTTTATAAACAAAATTTTATTGGTTTTTAAAACAAAATATTCAAGGAAAGGGGTAATGGATGAAGTACAAATTTTGACAGTTACATTATGCAGGAAATGGCCCTCCCCCCATTCTCATAACTTTCATTTACTAATACATTAGTTTGTTATTACTAAGTACTATTTTGTCAGCAATAAACTTTTATCTTAAGATAATTTCAATCATTTTATATCACACAGATTTTCAAGTTCATTTTTGTGATCTGAGTTTTCTCAATGTTGCCTCTTCTCCCCCCCCCCCCCGGCAGGGCTCCGGCACCTCCCGTGTCCTGTATGTCCGGTGTAGTGTAATTAGGTTTACTTCACATGATCTTGATTCTATCCGTCTGTTTTTATGTAGCTTGGAACTGTATTGGCTTTTTTGGCAGCTGCTGCACACTGCTGGCTCATATTTAAATGGTTGTTGACTAGGACTCGAAAATCCCTCTCACAGTTACTGCTATTGAGCAGGTACCACCTATACTATACCTGCGCATTTCGTTTTTGTTGCCTAAATGTAGAACCTTACCCTTTTCACCATTGAATTTCATTTTATTTGATAGTGCCCAGTGTTCAGGTTTGTCAAGATCATTCTGTATCTTAAGCCTGTCTTCTGGAGTATTGGCTATTCCTGCCAGCTTGGTGTCATCTGCAAATTTGATGAGTTCCCCATTTATTCCCTCATCCAAATCATTGATGAAGATGTTGAAGAGTACTGGGCCTAAAACAGAGCCTTGGAGTACTCCACTGCATACCTCCCTCCATGTAGATGCAGTTCCATGGAGGACTACACATTGAGTGTGGTTGGTCAGCCAGTTACGAATCCATCTGGTGGTGATGCTGTCTAACCCACATTCTTCTACTTTATCTAGTAGTAGGTTATAGTCTACCTTATCAAATGCCTTACTGAAGTCCAAGTAAACTATATCGTTAGCATTGCTCTGGTCCACTAATTTTGTCACTTTCTCAAAGAATGCAATAAGATTAATCTGGCATGATCTGTTTTTGACAAACCCATGTTGGCTTTTGGCTATTACTTTGTTTACTTCTAGGTGTTTGCTAATTCGTTGCTTGGTTATCTGTTCCAGAACCTTTCCTGGCATTGAGGTCAGGCTGATAGGTCTATAGTTTCCTGGATCTATTTTTCCCCCTTTTTTGAAGATGGAAACCACATCAGCTCTTTTCCAGTCCTCTGCCAGTTCCCCTGTGCTCCAGGATCTCTGAAAGATATAGTTCAGTGGTTCTGAGAACTCATCTGCCAGTTCCTTCAGAACCCTGGGGTGTAATCCGTCCAGTCCTGGTGATTTGAACTCATCTAGGGTAGACAGGTGCTCACTTACCATTTTCTTCCCTATTTCAATTTGTGTTCCTAATCTGATTTTTGTGGTGCTGTTTTTGATAGGTTGGACTGTTTTATCCCTTTGTGTAAAGACAGATGCAAAAAATGAGTTAAATAGTTCTGCTTTCTCTCTGTTGCTTGTCACCTTCTTGCCACTTTCTCCCAGCAATGGACCAATTGTTTCCTTAACCTTTTTCTTGTTTTTAACATGTTGGAAGAAGCTTTTTTTGTCATTTTTTTACTTTTGTGGCAAGCCTTTCTTCATTTTGAGCCTTAGCTTTCCTCACTTCATCTTTACAGGCTCGAGCTATTTGCTGATATTCTGCCTTAGTTATGTCCCCCCCTTTCCACTTTTTATACTTAACTTTTTTGTCTTTCAATTTGTCAGAGAATTCTTTATGCAGCCCTGCTGGCTTCTTTTGGGAGCTTTTATTTTTCTTCTTCATTGGTATTGTGCTAGACTGAGCTTTTGTAATCTCATTTTTCAAAATTTCTCAAGCTTCTTGAGTTGTTTTTCCCTTGAGGATTCTCATCCATGGAATTCTTCCCAAGCTCTCTCTAAGTTTATTGAAATTAGCTCTCTTAAAATCCAAGACTCTAGTTTGACTTTATTCTACTACTTGTCTTTGCATAATGTTGAATTCTAATATTGCATGGTCACTTGCCCCCAGGGTTCCTATGGCTTCAACACCTTCTACCATTTCCTCTCTGTTAGTGAGAATTAAGTCTAATATGGCCGATCCCCTTGTTCCCTTCTCTACTTTTTGGGAAATAAAGTTGTCTGCTAGGTTCGTAAGGAACCTGTTGGATCTTCCACTTGGTGCAGAGTTTGTTTCCCAGTTGATGTCAGGGTAGTTAAAATCCCCCATTACTATTGTGGTGTGCTTCCTATATACCTTAGTTAGCTGACTAGCAAAAAGTTCATCTACTTCCTTTGCTTGGTTGGGTGGCCTGTAGTATAGACCTATAGCAATGTCATTTCCCCCACAACCTTTAATATTGACCCAAATGCATTCAAGATAGTTCTCATCATTGTTGTGCTCTATTTCTGTAGAGATGTAGTTATTCTTATATATAGTGCAACTCCACCACCTCTTTTATTTGGTCTATTTCTTTTAAATAATTTAAATTCTTCTAGCTGTATGTTCCATTTGTGGGTTTCATCCCACCAAGTCTTGATAGCAAATTCTGTGAACATAACAGGTAGAGAGGTGCAGCTTCGTTGGACTGTTTTGACCAAGGCAAGATATGAGGGGCCTGCTTTTCCTTTTTAATAATTCATTACTCCAGGGCGGATAAAATATCAGCCGTTTATTTATTGGCATGTTTAAGGGTTCCATGTTGACTGGTCTGCCAAGAAAGCGGCAGAAATATTGGAGCATTAATATTCTGATAAAACACATGTTTTCATTCATGTACCTACTGCTAGAGTGATTGATTTAAGATAAAAATATTATATTTTGATATTTTATAATAAAAATATTAAAGCATTGTGTTCTACTATATGTATGTCTTATGTCACAGAATAATTTAGATAAATTCATTAGTTTTATATATCTCCAGGAATTCAAAACAGGATAAGAGAGACAGAGAAACGGAGAAAGAGGGGGAGGGAGGGAGGGAGGGAGGGAGGGAAGGAAGGAAGGAAGGAAGGAAGGAAGGAAGGAAGGAAGGAAGGAAGGAAGGAAGGAAGGAAGGAAGGAAGGAAGGAAACTGAGCCAAAGTTAATAACCCAAAATTATTTAATGAGCTTTGAGGTTGAATGATAGCTTGAACTGGCTTGTGAGTATAGTCTTCTACTTGAAACATATAATTGAAATAATTAAGATTGGTAATCATAACTGGAATATACAGGAGCTAGCTTAATAGCCTATGTTTTATAGCTTCGGTATTAATCCATTGCTTAACCAAGGAGAAATTTCCAAAATGGGTTCTAATATATTTGGAAGTTGTCTGTTGAATGGATTTCTAAAAAGAAATCATTGTTTTTTAGGCAATTTTATCATTGCTTTGTATTATGATAGAAATGCAAACATGTTCCTGTCATGAATGTCTAAAAACAGTTTCGTACTTTTTAAGAAAGGCTTCTTTGGATTTTCATTAGCATGATTCCAGGGAATACAGGTAGTCCTGGTTTTACAACCGTTGGTTTAAAGACTATTTGAAGTTATAGTGGCACTCAAAAAAGTGATTTATGACTGATTTTTCACACTTAGGATCATTGCAGCACCCCTGTGGTCACATGATCAGAATTTGGACACTTGACAACTGGCATGTATTTATGACTGTTACAGTGTCCCAAGGTCATGTGATTTCCTTTTGCAACCTACTGACAATCAAAGTCAATGAAAGCCAGATTAATTTAATAATCATGTTACTAACTTAACAGCTTTACAGCATGTGATTTACTTAAGAACTGTGGCAAGCAAGTTTGCAAAATGGAAAAACTCCTTTAATAACCGCAGAAATTTTGGGCTCAATTGTAGTTATAAGTCGAGGACTATAGTGTGTGTTTATGTTTCTTTGACACTGAATTGTGAAATAACCTCTTTATGAGAAGAGGAGGCATTTATCAAAAATTGCTCTTTTTTAACATTACACTAAAAATAAGATACAGTAAACTTCACAGAATACCCTATATTTTCTTGAAAATAATTTTCAGGAGGTAAACTGTAACTGTATTTTCCTGTTTAAAAATACACAAAAATAATTGGACTAGTTACCGTCTTTCAGAAGTTTAGGTTCCTTTCCCTTTTTAAATACAAGTAAAGCAGCATGTAATGCCTTATTGAAAGAATCCAGTGGGGTTGCTTTGTGTAGGACTTAATTAACAACTTTGAAAGTTTGAACAAAGAGAAAAAGAAAATGCTGCAGGTTATTGTTATTCCACCCCATTGGTTCAGCTGGTTGACTACCTTTGGTTCATTTTGCCCCTTGTGAAATCAAATGACGCTTTTGTTCATGGCTAACAGAGGTGAAAGAAGCCAATTATTGGCACTCTTTTCCACAGGGTAGTTGCAGACTGATTTAACTAAATGCAAGCAATGTATGACCCCCCCCCCCCTCTATTGCAACATTGGAACACTATCTGTTTGTCTCTCTCTGTCATTGTAGGAATGATGTTTCTCCTCAGTTTACATGCAGTGTAGCATGAATCAAAGTCTTCTTGACCATGTGGAACTGGTTAAATGGTTCTTTGGATTCTGGCTGAGATTGCCACCCACATTCTTGGCATCAAATAACAGAGTGATCCTTCTTTCTTCATAGATCCACTTGGCTAGCTCTACTGTTGCCTAGTAGTTGAATATCAATGGTGTTTTAAAGAGATGCTTTTTAAATTATGAGCTGTAACTGTTCCTGTTGTGACTGGTTTGTCAATTTGCTTTAAGACTACTGTATTTTTCGGAGTATAAAACGGACATTTTTCCCTCAAAAAAGAGGCTGAAAATCTGGGGGCGTCTTAGACATCGAATACAGCATTTTTGCCTCCCGAAGCTCCGCCCCTGCACCAAAATGGCCGTGCATACCCTTATGGAGGCTTTCAGAGAGCTCCTGGGGGCTGGGGAGGGCAGAAATGAGTGAAAAACTGCCTGTTTTTTGCCCCCCAGCAGCAGTCTATAAGCCTCCATAAGGCTATGCCTGCAGTTTTTTGACAAAAAATGGGCCCGTTTTTGTGAAAAACAGGCTGGTTTTGCTCATTTTTGCCCCCCCCCTCGAGCACTCTGCAAACCCCCGCAAGGCTATTCATGCCTTATTTTTGGAAAAAAAACAGGCCTGTTTTTGGGAGGTTTGCGAAATGCAAAAAAAAAAAAAAATCCCTTTTGGAAAGGGAACTGATTAATGAGAATTAGATTGATCAAGTGCTGTGCCATCAGAAACACATACCTATCTACTGTATTTCTCTCTCTCTCTATTTCTCTCTCTCTATCCCTCTACCTACCTACCTACCTATACTCTCTTTCTCTCCCTACCTACCTACTATATTTCTCTCTATATATATATTTCTCTCTCTCTATTTCTTTATCTACCTACCTAACTGCTCTCTCCCTCTCTCCCTACCTACCTACTGTATTTCTGTCTCCTCTCCCTCTCTATCCCTCTACCTACCTACCTACTTTTTTTAAAAAAAATGCCTCTTCAAAACCTTGGTGCGTCTTATACTCCGGTGCGTCTTATATTCTGAAAAATGCCTAGTTAATGTACATTATTGTTTTAACATAAAATACTTTCCCCCCTCTTAATGTTGTTACTGCCTTGATTATTCCTAGAAAGAAAGACATATATCTTTGAAACGACTGGAAAAACCATGAGACAGCATTTCTTCAAATGAATCCAGCGAATTTTAATTAGAAAATGCAATCAAAATACTTATTTCAAAATGCAATGAATCTAAAGTTAATACATGATGAAATGTTAATTTTATTGTGCTGACATTTTAATTATTTTTGGCTTTACTGTATACTCTGCCCATTCATTAATACCCTTTATGCCTTCCTTGCTTCAGACTTCATCTAATTTGTTTTTATATATGGAACATATATTAATTTTTAAAATATTTATTAATATGCCATCCATTTTACTATCAAGTGACTCTTTCATGGCGTGACTCACATGTCACCAATTTTATTCTGGCCATTGATACTCCATTGTACCTAATATCTAATTATTTTTAGATCATTGCTGCTGTAAATAGCAACATTGTATTTCTAAATTATGTGTAGTAAATTCAAAATGATTAATGTGATATAAGTGTTTCTTGGTATAAGTCAGAAGAAAAAGATTTCTAAAATATATTGAACAGTAAGGCTAAATATTAAATGTAAACATATGTCTTCTAAAATATTTGTGAAATCAGGGGTGTGGGATATACATAGTATATTGCTTTACAATAATACAATAGTAGAGTTGGAAGGGACCTTGGAGGTCTTCTAGTCCAACCCCCTGCCTAGGCAGGAAACCCTATACCGTTTCAGACAAATAGCTATCCAACATCTTCTTAAAGACTTCCAGTGTTGGGGCATTCACAACTTCTGGAGGCAAGCTGTTCCACTGATTAATTGTTCTCACTGTCAGGAAATTCCTCCTCAGTTCTAAATTGCTTCTCTCCTTGATTAGTTTCCACCCATTGCTTCTTGTTCTACCCTCAGGTGCTTTGGAGAATAGTTTGACTCCCTCTTCTTTGTGGCAACCTCTGAGATATTGGAATAATGCTATCATGTCTCCCCTAGTCCTTCTTTCTCTTAAGCTAAACATACCCAGTTCCTGCAACCGTTCTTCATATGTTTTAGACTCCAGGCCCCTAATCATCTTTGTTGCTCTTCTCTGCACTCTTTCTAGAGTCTCCACATCTTTTTTACATCGTGGCGACCAGAACTGAATGCAGTATTCCAAGTGTGGCCTTACCAAGGCATTATAAAGTGGTATTAACACTTCACGTGATCTTGATTCTATCCCTCTGTTGATGCAGCCTAGAACTGTGTTGGCTTTTTTGGCAGCTGCTGCACACTGCTGGCTCATATTTAAATGGTTGTCCACTAGGACTCCAAGATCCCTTTCACAGTTACTACTACTGAGTATGGTATCACCTATACTGTACCTGTGCATTCCGTTTTTGTTGCCTAAATGTAGAACCTTACTCTTTTCACCATTGAATTTCATTTTATTAGATAGTGCCCAATGTTCAAGTTTGTCAAGATCCTTCTGTATCTTAAGCCTATCTTCTGGAGTGTTGGCTATTCCTGCCAGCTTGGTATCATCTGCAAATTTGATGAGTTCCCCATTTATTCCCTCATCCAAATCATTGATGAAGATGTTGAAGAGTACTGGGCCTAAAACAGAGCCTTGGGGTACTCCACTGCATACTTCCCTCCATGTAGATGCAGTTCCATTGAGAACTACACGTTGAGTGCGGTTGGTCAGCCAGTTACCAATCCATCTGGTGGTGATGCTGTCTAACCCACATTCTTCTACTTTATCTAGTAGTAGGTTATGGTCTACCTTATCAAAAGCCTTACTGAAGTCCAAGTAAACTATATCAACGGCATTCCTCTGGTCCACTAATTTTGTCACATTATCAAAGAATGCAATAAGATTAGTCTGGCATGATCTGTTTTTGACAAATCCATGTTGGCTTTTGGCTATTACTTTGTTTGCTTCTAGGTGTTCGCAAATTCGTTGCTTGATTATTTTTTCCAGAATCTTTCCTGGTATTGAGGTTAGGCTGATAGGTCTGTAGTTTCCTGGATCTAATTTTTTCCCTTTTTTGAAGATGGGAACCACATCAGCTCTTTTCCAGTCCTCTGGTAGTTCCCCGGTGTTCCAGGATCTCTGAAAGATATAATTCAGTGGTTCTGAGATCTCGTCTGCTAGTTCCTTCAGAACTCTGGGGTGTAATCCATCCGGTCCTGGTGATTTGAACTCATCTAGGGTAGACAGGTGCTCACTTACCATTTTCTTCCCTATTTCAATTTGTGTTCCTAATTTTGTGGTGCTGCTTTTGATAGGTTGGACTGTTTTATCCCTTTGTGTAAAGACAGATGCAAAACATGAGTTAAATAGTTCTGCTTTCTCCCTGTTGCTTGTCACCTTCTTGCCACTTTCTCCTAGCAATGGACCAATTGTTTCCTTAACTTTTTTTTTGTTTTTAACATGTTGGAAGAAGCTTTTTTTGTTAATTTTTACTTTTGTGGCAAGCCTTTCTTCATTGTGAGCCTTAGCTTTCCTCACTTCATCTTTACAGGCTCGGGCTATTTGCTGATATTCTGCCTTAGTTATGTCCCCCTCCTTCCACTTTTTATACTTACTTTTTTTGTCTTTCAGTTTGTCAGATAGTTGTTTATGCAGCCATGCTGGTTTCATGGCTGCATTGAGTGTCACATGTATGGTTATCTAACCACTGGACAGATATCATGGATGTGTCCTTGGTGTAGAGAGTTTCTGGTGCTCAGAAAACAAGTTTGACCCTTTTGAGGCCATCTGGTTTTACTTAAGTAAGAGAGGAAGAGAGAAGCAGGTGGAAGGGGCTCTCAGGGATGTGAGAGTAGAATCCCACATGCAACTGCTTGACTGTATCAGAGAATGAGGATCTTTGAAAAAGAGGACATTGGATTGAGGAAAAGTTCTCTGTTAAAAAAGACTGATTTCTTAAGGGCCAAACTGTTCTTTTCTCACCGTGAGGAATCTCCTCTTGTGGAAGGGGTATCTGGTGATTCAAATGTTAGAAACATAGATAGCTGGGTGGGGTTGTTGAATGCATACCCAAAGGTTGTGGGTATGACACACCATCTAAACTGCTAGACCAATGATGGCACTCATAATGCAATGCAAGCAAGACCCTCCATGCGCACAGACCTCTGTGCAGGTGCCCACTTCCCCCACACTTCCCTCCTCCACATAGGTGCATGACCTGGGACCAAACATGTGCTTCGAGGGGGGGCGAACCACATTCCCCACACCCCCACGCATGCATGTGACTCCCCCACCCCCTGCATGCACATGCATCTTCTACATGCACCTCGCCCCCCACGCATGCAGGGTAGAGACTCAAAAATCAGCTGGCCGGCAGGAGGCATGCATGCATGCCCAGTGGAGCTGAGCTGGGGCGACGGCTCATGTGCTCGCAGAGAAGGCTCTGTGTGTCACCTTTGGCACGCATGTCATAAGTTTGCTATCACAGTGTTAGACAATGCATCATATGTTATCTGCCAGTTTAATGCTCACTATCCTAATTTGCAGAGATTCCTTTGGATCTCTTTGCAATCCCTTATTTTTTTTAACTACTCTGAACAATCATCAACAAACTTGGCTATTTCTCTACTTATGCCCAATTCCATATCATTTGCAAATGTTAAAAAGCACAAGCCGTAGGGCAGAACTTTGAGGGATTCTACTAGTTACATCCCTGTGAGAAATGTCTATTTATTCCTGTTTTCTATTATTTAGCTAGTTGTTTATTCACAAGGGAGGTTTCCCTTTTACCATGACTGCTAACCTTATTGAGAAGTCTTGGCACTACATGTTTATTAACACCCTAAAACATTCTGGTATGGTGGTTAAAAAAGACATTTTCTTAATGAAATCATGCTGCGTATCTCTGACCAAGCTCTGTGTGGCCAAATGTTTCATCATTTTATCTTTAAGGACAGTTTCCGAGACTTCCGGTGGCGCCGCTGGCTTTGGAGGATGCTCCCTTGGGAACGCCAGCCCTTGTTTGAGAAACAAGCTGCTAGGATAGCATAAATCAGCTGTCCAGCAGTTTGAAACCCCCCCCTTCGGGAAAAGAGGGGGAGTTAAGCTGTCTGGCATAGGGTAGAGGTCCCCAGCGGCCCCAGAAGTAATTCTGTGGTGTGAAGGGTGTGAACTCCCCAGAAAGCCCGACAATCTCCTCATCTCAGGACGCTTCTGCCTTTGCATAAACAAAAGGCAGCGTCCACCCCTGCTGTTTCAATGCTTATTCTACATCTGAACAAGACGCAGGTGGAGCAAACCAGGAGGTCAATATATCGCAAGTACAAGCCTTAACTCCGTAGATTATATCTCCTCCTGTAAACTTAAAGGGAACTTTTAAAAAAATGGTGCCGGAATAATAAAGGGTGTGGTGAAAACGAAAGTGAAGCAGAAAGCTGATTAGCACTTGTTAAGTGCTTGTTAGTGCTGCTGGAAGACTTGAGAGAATAGGTGGATTTTCTGGACTGAACAAATTGGTTGCTTAAAAGCTTGATTTGAATACTTTGAAATGGCTTCAAAGCAGGCACAATTCAATGTTTCGCCAGTTTGCCAGCACAGTCACAAAAGTTGCAGTCTTTACTACCTCCGGTGGAAACACAAACACAAACCCTGACACTGGAAGCTCTACAAAATAATTTACAAAATGCATTAAAAGAACAGGCAGTTGTCTTGGAGAGGAAAATTGCAAGTGCAATCACAACCTAGTTTGGATGGAATTTGAATATGGAGACTGACCTAGGAGGACTTGGAGATTAAATGAAAATCTATTTAGATATGAGAAAAATGTTACGGAATGTAAAAAACTATTGAAATAATATTTTGTTTTTAATATGCATGAGGGGATATCTATGGAAATGGTTTGGGACGCAAGTAAAGCATACATGAGAGGTGTTCTAATAAATTTGAATAATATTTATAGGCGCAGACAAAGGGAGAAACAAAGGGAATTAGAGGAAGAGATTAAAAAAAAGAGCAGGAGTTAATGTCTAAACCAGATGATAAGAAGACAAAAAAGTTAATTACTTTATTGCGAGGGCAGTTTAATGTGTTAATGTCGGACCAGATAGCCACTAATCTTCTATATGCTAAACATAACACTTTTTGCAATGCCAATAAACCAGGTAGATGGTTAGCATATATGTTAAGGAAAAAACAAAGATCTCGTAATATAGAGAAAGTAGAATACAAAGGGAAAGAAGTTTTTCAACAGGATATGATTAAAAAGACTTTTTTAGAATTTTACACCAGATTGTATGCTGGTGACAAAATACAAAGGTCAGACATAGATAGATATTTGGAAAAAGAGAAAATTCCTATACTTACAGATGAGCAAAGGGGAAGATTGAATCAACTTGTAACTACAGAGGAAATCTTCCTGGCAATTAAGCAGTTAAAAATCGGCAAAGCTCCTGGCACAGATGGCTTGACAGCAGTTACAACTAGAAATGATGGAACCTTTTTTTTTTTAACAAAGTTTTATTGGTTTTACCCAAAGAGATTTGGGTAAGAAATGTAAAATTTACACAAGCTCAGAACTTGAGAGAGAATTCTTACAAGATGCTGTACAGATGGCATTTAGATCCAAAAAGGCTAGCCTGTATGTATCCGAATCTACAATCTAAATGTTGGAGATGTGACTGTGTTGGTGCCACGTATTACCATATTTGGTGGACTTGTAAAAAAGTTAAAGCATTTTGGATAAAAATATGGTGGGTTATTCAAAATATTTTGAAAAAGAGGATAAAGTTCACGCCCCAGTTGTTCCTGTTAGGTATAGTTTCAGATTGTACTGTTATAGAGACTAATTTGATTTTGAACCTAACGACGGCAGCAAGACTGTTGGTGGCGCCATATTGGAAGAAGGAAGAGTTGCCCACTATCCAAGAATGGACATTAAAAGTAGTAAACTTAGCAGAGATGGCCAAAATCTCAGCGTATCTGAAGGACCATTCAGATGAGAAGCACAAGCTGGACTGGAGAAGATGGATGGACTATATTCAAAACAAATGCCGGACTAAAAAATTTCAGTTAGCTTATGAATGAAGGCATAAGAAATGCTACAATTTATTTAAAGCTAGTTTAATAAAGGGGGAGTTAAAGCAGAAGAATAGTAACATGTTAAAATTAGTTAGCTTATGTTAGCGTATGGTTGTTAAATATTTATACCCTGTATTTTGCTCTGGGAGGGAGGGAAGAGGGGTAGGGATGGGGTAAGAGGGAAGGGTAAGGGGGGTAATAATTGTAAAACTTATTAAAAATTTTAATTAAAAAGAAAAAAGAAAAAAAAAAGCCGAATGACAAAGACAGTTTCCAAGTATCTTCCCCAAACAGATTTAAACTGAACAGGCCTATAAATTCCAAGCTCTCCCCATCAACCTTATTTAAAATTGGAATTACATGGACCACTTTCCAGTTTTCAGCTGCAGAGACCAAGTATAGGGACAGGTTGCATGTTTTTAACTAACCTACCAGAATGTTTTAGGGTGTTAATAAACTACATAGAACCAATAGACATCATTTGCTTAGATTTTCAAAAAGACTTTGATAAATTTCCTAATCAAAAACTTCTTAATAAGGTTAGCAGCCAAGGATCAGATCCAGTAAGGCACTGTTTATGTTCTTAGCATTTATGTAGTTAGGTAGTTTAAAATATCCTATTCTAGTTGGCATAGTTACAATTTAAGCTATGTTTATATTTTCAATTTTGTTCCAGTTTTATTGCATTTCTTAAATATTAACTTTCCAAATGTCAAGCTTATTCTCATGTTGCTTTCTAAACACTGGGTGTGGGTAAAGGAGGACCAAAATAAGTGAAACTGAAGGAATTTTAAGATATTTGAAATTGCAAAATAGGAATGGAGAGTAGCTGTTATGTATTGTTTTTTTAAGGAAACAAAGGCAATTATGATGTAATCTAGTTTTTCTTTGTTAGATTTTTGTTTCCATTTGTGTAGGAATAAGTCCCATTGAATTCAACAGACTTCTGGATGAATATGAAGATTACACATGTTAAATTATACAATTTTGATTGTAGATATGACATATTTTTAAAAGTATGTTTACAAAATCCCTAATATTGACTTCAGAATGCTCATGTAGCTTACTCACATGTAGAACTGATAAATGAGAGCTTATCTATCTAATTATAAAGCTAGACATATATTTCAAAAGCATTGTATTATGATACTTCCACCACATGATAAAAGTTCCTAAATTCAGGATTGGACTGCCTGTGGTCTTTTTGAGAACAGCAGTTGCAATAATTCCAAAGCCTGGAATGCATTATTTTGCTTTCTTTGTCAATAGCTAAATTTATTGTTCATTAGTATCTTTTGAATAGAAGGAAAATTATACAAATATAAGCAAGTTCGAAAATAAAATATGAAATCAGATTTATTTACTGTAATATAATATACAATACTACTCCATGATATCTAAAAGGAGAATAAAGTAGCAATAGTAAAGCATTACTCTGCATCAATATGTAATAACAGTAGATATGTAAGATTAAAATACTATTCAATTATCTTATGCATTTATCTGTTTGATCCTGTTGGACCATGGAAGGGTGTGTTGTGGAAAAGAAAGAAAAAACAGTGAAAAAAGTAACTTCCAACTTTCATTACAGCAGTTACAATCAAAATTATCCCTCTTCCTGCTTAAATATAAGCATAATTAATTTGTCCCTTATTCAATACTTTTTCCCATCCGATCTAAAAAGTATCATTTTAGCATTTTCCATTTTCAGAGGACAAAAAAAATCCATTAATGGTTCAGTATTTGTTATTTTATCTTCCATTGTGGGTACTTCATCATATCTACATTTTATACACATACAATAATAATACAATAGTAGAGTTGTTGGAGGTGGTCCAATCCCCTGCCTAGGCAGGAAACCCTACACCATTTCAGACAAATGGCTATCCAACATCTTCAAGACTTCCAATGTTGGGGCATTCACAACTTCTGGAGGCAAGCTGTTCTACTGATTAATTCTATTAATTAATTCTAACTCTTTGTGGCAACCCCTGAGATATTGAAACACTGCTATCATGTCTCACCTAGTCCTTCTTTTCATTAAACTAGACATGCCCAGTTCCTGCAACCGTCCTTCATATGTTTTAGTCTCCAGTCCCCTAATCATCTTCTCTGCACTCTTTCTAGAGTCTCCACATCTCTTCTACATCGTGGCTTACTGGTAATACATAATCTTATTGGTCAATAAAATAGTTTCCTTTGCTACAATTTAAATGTATAAATGTATTTGTCATATATTGTTGTGAAGCTGTCCAACAATAGAATACAATAACAGAGTTGGAAGGGACTTGGAAGTTCTTCTAGTCCAACCCCATCCCCTTTCTTCAGAGATGTGTTGCTACCGGTTTGCACCGGTTCGGGTGAACCAGTAGTGGAAATTGGGACTGGGTCACCAAACTGGTAGGGATGGCAGGCTGGGCACGCCCCAGAACCAGTTTCCCAGTCCCCATTGCCGTTGCCGGCTTGTTTCTTAGTTATATTTTCATGTTTTGCGCATGCGCAGCACAATTTACATTGAACTGTGCACACAGGTGAAGCACATGCACAATGAACCAGCAGCAATGCTGGCAACAACCCACCCCTGTCTCCCTCCTATAACTTTGATTCCCTTTAGTAATAATCATTATTTTTAATTTGAAATTTTAATCCATAAAAAGGGAGTAAAAAATAAGAGGTAGTTTTCCCCATGTGCATTAGTCCCTTTGAGCACTCTATAATTTGTAATTATATGGCAGCCTTCTTTTTCTACTTACTGTACCTCTTTGTTTAACAAGGTGGGCCATTCAGCTTCAAATTTAAACAATCTTGTTTCAGATGGATGGATGGATGGATGGGTGTGTGTGAGAGAGAGGGAGGGAGGGAGGGAGGGAAGGGAATCAATGAGAGTGTGTGCGTATTTAAAAAATGAGGCAATATTCCAGATTTAACTGTTTATTCTGTTTTTTAAATTTTTCATTCCAAAATACTTTACATTAAAAAAAGTTTTTTTAAAAAACTTTGCAATTAGTTGCTTTCTTTTAATTTTTCTCGGATGGAAGGTACACTCCTCCAGATGGCTTTAGGTGCTGTGATACTCTGAAGATCTCTTTACACTTTAATTTTGCTCCATGCTTTAGAAAGTGGTTAGGGTACACCCAGTGTCTCTTAAGGAAGCTTCACATGAAACTGTGAGCATAGGATGTTTCCTGTGCGACTACTGGCGGTCTCATGGCTGTCGGTCTTTGCCTCTGTATTATCTCTGTTGTTTTGCTGAGATGTGCTAGACTGCCATGTTTTCATCTGGAAGTCTGCAACTCCATAACATTCTTAACATGACATTTTATCTTGGATGTATTCCATGGGGATTTTTAAAAATAACTTTATGTATTGAAGAAGTGGTTCCTATATTTCAAAATTAGCATGGTGGAAAGGCTGCCTATTCTACTGAAAAGTTTTGGAATGTCCTTAAACCTCAAATATGTAAATGCCTGTGTTTTTTTCCTTCCTAATGTCCTGGCTTGATTTCATGGATTTTCCATACCGAATCAGTCAAGCAAGATTTTCTACTTAATTTTGTTATTTCCCCCCAAATGATCTCAAGTCCTCACACACATTTAAGTGGAAACATAGATAACATAATGCACCTGTTCACTAACAGTCCAAATTCTGGCTAGACAAAGTTTAATTGTCAGCACTTGTTCTAGAGAGCCAAAAGGAAACATATGCATGTGTGTACATAATTTAATAAATCTTAAGATACAAAACTAACACAACTTTGCTGTGTTTAATTTTTGATTAGAACCCTAATCATAGAAACTGCAATAAGAATTCTGAATTCATATTCTTTAAATATGTCTATTTTGAAATCAATACACATTTCACTATCTGTATAATTATGCAACTTGGTGAAAAGGAGAAGCACTTGAAAAAGTCAAAACTCTTTCATATAAACATTCATATTAAGACAAATGCATAGAATTTCTTTAAACTCAGATGTGGTGGAATGTAATCTGGATTCCGAGAATGAAATGGCTGCTTTTCAGAGTGCAGAGACAATGAAACTGGATAGCTTGGTCAAGCTTAGATACCTCGGTAGGGAGAAAAAAAGTTAAGAAGATTCTGCTCCAGCAATTTTCCGAGAATATTTATAGTAATGCAAGTAATTGCTTTAGTTTATAAAAAGATTTATGTCTGTAGGCGAGGAACCATAAAGCCTTGGTGGTTAGAATGCTGTACTGCAAACTAATTCTTCTGACTGCTGGTTGCCAGTGGTTTGGCAGTTCAATTCTCACCAGCTCAAGGTTGACTTAGATGTTCATCCTTCCGAAGGTTGGCAAAATGAGGACCCAGATTGTTGGGGCCATATATTGACTCCATAAATTGCTTAAAGATGACTCTAAAGCACTGTGAAGCATTATATAAGTCTTAAGATCTCACACAACAATCCAGTCACAAAATGTAGATTAAGATTTCTGCACTATTTATTAATGAACTGCCATATTATTCTCGGTTTCTGTGACCTAAGCACTAGCATGGAGCTCAGGCTTTATCTACAATCATTAACAGGACAATTTTAGGGGAAATTTTGTAACTGCTGAACATAAAACAAAACTACTCTCTTGAGCCTTTCCATCAGAAGATTTAAGGTCTCTCACATTCCAGTGGAACATAATGCTTTGGTAGGCTTTGTTTTTATTTCATATGCACTCTTAGTGATTATAGAGCTAATCTTTGAATTACAACCACAATAGAGAACAGAAAATTGGTCATTAAGCAAACCATCACATGATCATATCCAGTTTTATTACCTTTTTTGCTGTAGTTAAGCAAGACACCATGCGATCACAACTTGTGACTTTCCCTGCCAGCTTCCCTGTTGATTTTGTATTCATTCAATGTCATCACAAATTTGAATGGTCGCTTAACAAATGGTCATTAAGCAAGGAGCATCTGTAGCAAACAGTGGTTGCAATTAGCATTTAATCGCATTTGTAAAACATGTTTTCTGAATGTATTCCAGTACACAAAATGGTATCTGATGTTTTTCTTTTCTTTCTTTTTCTGGAGGAGGGAGATTAGTTTTTAATGTCTTTTTATTGCTTTACTCAATTGTTAGTGTCTTTCGCCTTCTGAACCATATGTAATTTTGCTATATAAATGACATTACAACCTAAATAATTACAGCATAATATAATAGTTTTGGAAGTAAAATATTCATAATCCATAACACTATTTTTTAATAAACCTTAGTAGTAATTTGTCTGCACTATTTTTTTTTAGAATACAAGAATATTATATTGAACATTTTGATTGAATCAAAATGTAATATCTGTTATGGATCATTGAGAGTTGAGCAGCATAGTTTAATAAGTTTAATAAGCTTAATAAATTATTATTATTTAAAAGTTCGTGATGAATTCTTGAAAGAGAAATTATGAAGTCAGTAATTCAAATAAACCAACAGATAAACCATCTGATGATCATATGTGCGTAATTACAAATAGTTGTTATGGTGGGGGGAAAAAGTTCTAAAATATGCAATGTGAATCAAACTGAAAAGTCTAAAATAGATGTAATTTGTCCAAGAAACTAGGAACAAATCAGAGATAAAATTTGAATTCCAAAACACAAACCATAGTTTTGAATTTTCAAATTTCTGCTGAAGATTCTATTTTATAAAATAAAAATGAGACGGCTCAGAGGGAAATACCTAGCCAAGAAGTTAAATGCAAAATATGTATGTAGGTCTAAGATCTGAATATCAAATATTTGTTTCTCCCAGAGCAAAACAAAAGACCAATTTCATATGCTGAGAGAAATGAGTACAAATGAGCATTTTCAGATAAACTACCATGTTTCCCCGAAAATATGACCTGTCCCGAAACTAAAGCCTTGCCACATTTTTTGCGTGGGCAAAAATATAAGCCCACCCCCGAAAATAAACTCCCTGCACAACCCCCCCCCTCTGGCCAGGCAGAGCACCGCTCATTGACCTAGCGTTATCCCAAAAGTGCCAAGTCGCAGGATCCGGGGTGAGCACTCACGAAGGCTTGCCGCCTTTGGGATGGCGCTCTGGTGCTCTGCCTGCTCCCCAGCTCCCACGGCTTGGCACATTCGGGATACCCTCTAGATCAGTGCATGGAGCTCTGCCTGGCTGGAGTGGGGAGCTGTGTGAGTGCCTGTTCCGCCAGCAGCCTCACCAAGCCCTTGCGCAGCTCTCCCAGGCCACCGCCTCTGGTCGCTGCTGCCCGCCGCCGCCCTGCTCCAAGTTTAACTTCCAAACTCCAAAACTCGGGGCCGAGTCTTCCAGCATCGGCCGCTCTAGGAGTGCTCTCTATGGTGGGCCGGCTGCTGGAAGACTATCTGTCCGGCAGCCGGCCCACCATAGAGAGCACTCCTAGAGCGGCCGATGCTGGAAGACTCAGCCCTGAGTTTTGAAGTTTGGAAGTTATGCTCGGAGTGGGGCAGCAGCGGCCAGCGGCGGTGGCCTGGGAGAGCTGCGCAGGGACTTGGTGAGGCTGCGGGTGGAACAGGCGCTCGCACAGCTCCCCTCTCCAGCCAGGCAGAGTTCCATGCACTGATCTAGAGGTATCCCGAATGTGCCAAGCTGCGGGATCTGGGGAGCAGGCAGAGTGCCACATGGCTTGGCACATTAGGGATACCCCCTAGGTCAGTGAATGGCGCTCTGCCGGGCTAGAGAGGGGATTTGCCGGGCGGCTGCTCATGAGCATGGTTACCTCATGGCTGCTTTGCCACTGAGGCTGTGCCCGGCTCTTCGGGAGCCAGTTCACAAGGGAGCAGCTGCCCGGCAGCCCCAAAACAATAAGCCCTCCCTGATAATAAGCCCAAGGCTATATTTCGTGGGGCAAAAGAAAATAAGCCCCTGTCGTATTTTCAGGGAAACACGGTAGATTAACACAAAAATTAAATAAAAACACAAAGTATATATTAATACGTCTACACCAGAAACTAATCTCTTCATGTTGTTCTCTCTGCTTTTACTAGCAAATGGTGACACTTAAAAAAATAATGTCTTTATACACTACAAAGGAACCACTTACATTCTTAAAATGTGAAAATAAAGATTGATTTGCAGAGGCTTCACTTGCAACTTACCAATTACTCTGTTAATTTTCTTTTAATTAAAACAAATCTTTAAAAACCCTGAGTCCTGGGTGTGGAATTATTTAGGTATGGGTATCACACATGTCTTTTCAAGTATAGTCTTGCATTTCCAACCCTTTTCACACTGCAGCTTAGTCTTTTTGGTGGCAAATTCCATTGAGCATCTTTGGCACTTTCCCAGGTTATAACGTGAAATCAATCTTGCCAATGCTTCACCTTGGTTAACTGGAATCCCTATTCAGTATAAAAGCAAATAAAACATAAACCATTGAAATATTTTTAACATTATGCTACATTTTAGAAACAGTGAATTTAAGACTGTCAAATTATTTTGACGCAGTGAAATCCTTTTCTGAAGAGGAGCAAGCATGAAACCAGAAATTCTAGAAATGTATCAGTCATGCCTACCAGTAAAGCTATTTCTAAAAATCCCCCTTTTAATATGATCTGTTATGTTTCTCTAAAAACACTGGTTGAATCTCAAGATTTAATATTTTTAGTGTTTAAATATAAAGGGTTCAAAAAAGAAAGGGGTAGCTTTGAAATGATGATTTCCAGGTATGTAGGGAAAGGACTTCCTCGTTCTTCATTAACAAAGAGAGTAGGTTGCATAAAATTTAGAAGAATGTTAAGTACTACTAGGAAAAGCCATCTGATAGCCCAGAGCTTTTCATAACAAACCTGTAGGAAATACAACTTTTTAAAATTCTCTCTAAATATCCTTCATAGCAGATGGCAGTAATTCATTAAGCTGGATGATTTAAAAATAAAAAAGCAAAAGCAAACTTGATTAATGCTTAGATTAGATGAGACCACTGGAAAATGCAAGGAAAGTAGGCTGGACTGTAAAGTTATAGAAACCTCTTCAATAAATTTATTGCATTTATTTTAAATATTTTTACCACCATTAATACATCAGTTATAGTTATAGTCACTTACTTCCACATCTTCCAGCTGAGTTACTCTGATCATTGATTCAGAAACACACTGAATAGATTAACAAAATCTTTAGTGGTGTTTATATTTTCTCTAATTTCAACAAGAAGAGCACATCTTTCTTAGCAGTTGTCAACACTATCGTATTAATGGCAGAGTAAGGTGGCAGAATTTTCTTCAGTATCATCCAGGCAGATGAGGACTCCCATTCTCCAAATTAAAGCATACTGTGCTGTAATAATAGTTTACTTAGCAAATAATTATCTGCATATAAATTTTCGGGTGATACTGGGGATGAAAATATATTGACTACAAAACTCTGCTGGCCCCCTGTTTATGAAATTCTTTTCTAAGGAGACTTGACTGATCTTTTCATCAAGCAGTGTTAAAAACCCTGGGCTTTTACTATAGGGATAATTTTATTAATTATAAAAATAAAAAAATTATTATTAGTTTTTTTTATATAGTAGGCCAATATCACTTTTTCAGTATCTCATAGGCTTCCAGTTCCACGATTGGCATGATCACAGCCAGGTATGTTGGGAATTGTAATCCAGCAATATTTGAGAAGCCATACTTTCCTTGCTCTGTTCTGCCCATGCCTTTTTCTATACATTTGCTATTCAAAATTCTTCGCTCTGCAAAAACAGTTTGGTTTTGCTCGTGTTAAAAAAAATGATGCAAAGAATGTAATAAGTGCTGTGAGAAAAGTTAAATGCTAAAATGCAGAATGTGGTGGTACAACGTTGAAATGTTAAAATAGGCTCTGCTTGGTTTATGGTATAGTTGTCAAGCGCTGGGAAAATCAGGTGATTCAAGCAGTTTACTACCGGTTTGGTGGGTGTGGCTAGGTGGGAGGTATGTGACTGAGTGGGCGTGTCCACTTTGGCATCACTCACGCAACCCCCCCCCCCATCTCTAGACACACTCACCGAACCGGCAAAAAATTCTGTTTTGCCAGCTGAGAGGCTGACAAAGAAGCCTCTCTTTCTCTGCTTCTACCTCAGCGCTAAACAGTCCCTGCCCTCCCCCTATGGACTGGTGCTGCAGGAGGGCAGGAAAGAAACCAGTTTTGGGAGAGACCTTTCCTCCCCCTCAGAGAGCCCATGTGAGGAGAGAGGAGGTGGGCTCGTTGGAATGCAGGTGGGCGGTTTGTATCCAGCACCTCCTTTTTCGTTGGGGTGGCCACAGCAAGACGCATGCTGTAGCAGCGCACACAACACCTGCCTGGGTGAAGACTGTGGGTGGGCAAGTTTTTCTCCCCCCCCTCTCCATCCACCCAGGCCAAAAACGCAATGCATGGGGGCGGGGATCAGCGGCAATGTGCTGTGGCAATCCCCGCAGCCTGGAACGGGACTAAAATGGGACGTGCAGAGGCCAAAAATGTAAAGCACGGAGGCAAGGATAGGCGACGATGTGCTGTGGCGATACCTGCAGCCTGCAACATATCTAAAATGGAGCATGCGGGGGCCAAAAGAGGGACATGTGGAGGCTGAAAACAGCCAAAGGGTGGGGGCTGGTCAGCGGGTGGGGCTTCAGCAACATTCACTGTATAAGACACACAGAAATTTCCACCTACTGTTTGGGGGGGTGGGGAGTGCATCTTATAATCTGAAAAATACGGTATTTGTATGATAACTAGAATTTGTTCAGATTGTTAAGTAGCTAGACAGAAAGACTTGAACCTATTCATTTAAATAAATACTGTTGTAACAGTCTGGGTCTTTACCCTCCTTTTTCATCCTCCCAGTGATGTGACTTCTAATATTAAAAGTAATTGATCATCTACAAGGAAAACTGTCCTACTCAGTCTCTCTTCCTATGAGAGGAAATCAACAAATTGCTTTGCATACCTGTCATGTAAGCACTTGTCTGCATTTGTTTGTGGACTGAAATTCAAGTCTGTTTAAAACAATCATCTTGAGGAGCTTTTTTCAAAAAAATAGGTTTTACATAAAAGTATGACCATGGTAGAGCTGAGACATGTTCTTACTATATACTTATCAGCTTGAGGGGCTTAATTTTTAAGTTTTGAATGTGCTCATATCTGTGCTTTTGCTTTTGCTTTCTTTTAAAGGAAGAGATTGCTATGAATGTTTAAATTTATGTTGCTCACTTTAAAAAAAAGTCAGTAGTAATATAAAAATAACTCTAGTAAAATGCAGAGTTCATGTCTGCATTTGTGTCCTGATATCTACAAAGAAATGCAGTACAGTTATAGCTCTGAGTTGAAGTATGTACAACTATGTACCTAAATTAGTACTCTTACCTGAATAAAGGTAATTTTATATACATTTTAAGTTCTTGTTACATTTGATTCTTGTTAAATTTGTATATGAAAGATACAAGATACAGGTGCTCACGTCAAACTTATCAGGCCCTTCAGTAAATATCTAAAATAAGAGCCATGAAAGGAAATAAATCTAAATGCAAAACCATTGTTTCGTATGATACCCAGACATATTTTTCATTCTGTTCACCCGATCTTTGTTCTGTTTTTCCACCTCAGACACCTACACATAACATTCAGTTACTTTTCCATGCCATGTATACTCAGTTGTCCAATTAGCCTGAGAAAAATGCTTTATGTGTATGTTCTCAAATCCAATATTGTCGTCTTCTTGTGTATAATTGATTCATAGAATTGACATCCAAAAGGCCTTTGAATTGTCAAAATACTCAGGGGCTTTTTATATGTACTTTTGCTTATTTGGTTTTGGGGTTTGCCATTGAATATTTTCATTATTATGCCAGGTTACAATATTCTTTGAGCTATTTTAATTTAGTGCTCTCTGCATTTAGTTGTTTTCTTGCAGATGATTCATTACCCAATTAGGTAATGTTATTAGTGCTAGTAGGGAGTGGGGTTTTCTTGTTTTCTTGTGGAGAACGAACTCCACTCCCTACTAGCACTAATGAGTTACCTAGCTGGGTAATGAAATGGCTGCAAGAAAACAGCCAAACTCAGAGAAACCAGGGACCTCACAGTTTAACCCTGAGCTATAAATACTTTAATACTTTAACTTAGTTGATCAAAGTAATTTTATCACAGAATTGTAATTTTTGCTTTGTTTTTTGTTTTCCACATTTAGGGACATCAGTATGAACAATATAACACAATTACCAGAGAATGCTTTCAAGAATTTTCCTTATCTTGAAGAGCTGTGAGTATTAAATCTAACATACTTTGTAGTATGGAAAGTGAATGAGTGAAGGAGATTGACTGAAGAATTCCTTTAAAACTAAATAACGAAGAGTAAATGATACTGTGCTAATGAGAGAGAAAACATATTTCTTCAAATACCATTTGCACGAGACCTTTTCATAGTAATTATTTTAATTGTGATTCCAGTGTTGCCCAAAGGCAGTATGGGAGTGTCTAATTACCACAGTTTTAAATGGAGGTGTACTATATTGATTGCATAACTTATATACAATATGTGACAAATTCTTGTGCTTACCATGTGCCAGGAACATTTGAATGATAGGGGAAAATATTTTGCCGTGTCTAATTTGAAAGCTAAAAACCCAAAAAACTAACAATAAAACCCTTTCGTCTCTCCAGTTCTTGCCACTATATCAGAGGTATACTTCAGAATTCCGAAAAATAGCTAAGCACAGATTCCCAAAAATCATTAGGGCAAACCTAGATCATCTGAAGAGATGTGGTATCTTTGTACCTTATCCAATTCATGATCCCAGCTTATCAAACATTTACTAACTAGTTTGCTTTATTTGCACACAAGAACAAGAAAAAAGTACCAACTCTTTGTTTTACAAAAATGTCCTGTTCCAACCACTAAGAAATTATTGCTACTTACTGCATGTGATAAGCTGAGAACTTTCCTGTAGTTAAGAGCCACATTTTGTTTCAGAGATTTACAGATTGTCACTGATGTTACTAAAAGGACATGATGAAATTTTATCTCATTCTTAAGAAAAAGTTAAAAATAAACTGTTATGTTAAGATTAGCCAGATCACTTTATCCTTGGGCTGTAGCACACAACTTCAATAATTTTAAATATCTGGTGCAACTTTCTAAAATTTTGAAATAATTTAATATGTATTTCTTTTAATGTTTATATTGCCCAATTCAATACGTCACAGAGAAATATAGATAGATAAATACACATACATACACACACACACACACACACACACACACACACACACACACACACCATTTCTTTTAGTAGAATAATAGCCGGCATACTGGCTATATAGTGGTATGAATAGGATTAATATATAATTTTCTCACTACATGGCATTGGATTTAGATGTTTGTGAGAAGAATTACACATTCCCTGATCTCTTTTTGTTGAAGGAAAGCAAGATATATAATGGACAATGTTTTTAAATCATAGAAATTGTAACTTAGATGTTTGTGAGGAGAATTGCACATTTCCTGATCTCTTTTTGTTGAAGGAAAGCAAGATATATAATGGAAAAGTTCTAAAATTCCCAGGAGCATAGAAACTGAAAAAAGCCTCACCTAGCTATTCAGTCTAATTTGCCTCTTCTATTAAAAGGCTCCACCCAAAGACAGAAGCCTCAAAGAAAGCCATCTAAATTGTCATTATTTCTAGAAAATATTTGCTGACCTTTGATACACACTGTAGTTCACAGAGCAGGATAGGCTGACAAACCTGAAACTCCTTTGCTACTTATAAATAAAACAATTAGAACTTGGGAACTTTTTCTTAGTAGTTGAGAACTTTATAGTTATTTGGGGGCATTTTCATTTCATTCAAATTTCAAATTAATTTCATTCATTTGTCTGCACTTTAAGATAGACATTCAGAACTCTTGTACTACCTGTAATATTTGCTGTTGTAAACTTCATAAAAAAATATATTATGGGAACCAGAACTCAAGAACAAATTCTACTGAATATTGCAATTATTGTTAAAATTATGCCCAACCAACTAGATGAAGGTTCCTTATATTGTGGACCTATTGAATCCCTTCTGGTCCACATTCTCTTTTTTTAATAGTAGTTTAGAAATTATCTTATATTCAGATATGCAAGTGGACTGATGTTTATAATAGATTTCCTTCTGTCACATTTGTTATATTGGTTTGTTTTCTCCTTCCTTCCATCATGAGAAAGTTTACTTCATGTTGACCATTAATTATTATAAGTGTAATCAAATGAAAGAGTTATAATTTATACACTGTTCAGGCCAAGTATGTGTATACAATTTACGTAATAATATTAGTATTTAATAATCTGTAGCATGCTAATGAATATAATGGAAATTCTTGGTTTTGTGGCAATTACTCTTCTGAAAGTAATTTATTAAAAAAAACCATTACAGAAGACTATCAAGGACTTTTTCATTTCCTTTAATGATATGTGTACTCTTTGTAATATCAACATGAGCATTAGGGCTATGAAAATCATTCTTGAAAGCTTGATATATCTATTTTAAGGCATGTTTTACTGTTCTGAGCACTTATGTTACATCTGCACCTGCCAAAATTCCTTTACAAATTGTAAATCAGCTGTAATTAGTATGTTGCTGCCCTGGGTATTAGATAGGGACTAGAATTCCTGGAGAGTTTGACAGCTGTCTTGCTTTCCCTGCAAAATATCTACAGTTCTGTACAAATATCAATGTATTCCACAAAATTATTTTTAAAAAAACTTAAAGTAGTTGTAGCTACTCCTCTACCTAGTATAAATGTATTAGCATTAAAGGATTTTAAAACCCCAGAATTTGGAGTTCTTTGTCATTCAAAAGTGCACAAATTGTTGCAATAGTAGTCATTATTCAAGTTCAAGATGGCACCACTTGTAGTAACAACAGAAAGAAAGGACAAAAATCATCCTTTGGAATATACAAATGAAAAGACACTCAAAGAAGTGAGTGTTTACTTAAGGATGTGTTGCTGTAAAAACAAAAGGGGGTGGGACAACAGATGACTCTGATTACATATAAAAACTTTTCTGGGAATAAAACAAGAAAATTCATGATCTGAAGCTGGATCTAATGTAATGTTTTATAGCTGTGCTGAGCATTTAAAAGTACTTTGCAATGAAAATCCCTTTCTTGGATTGTTAAAGTAACTGCATTCTTTGGAAGCTTCAAAGCCCATCCCATACTGTCTATGCATTTGTGAGTGTGGACAGCTTAGCTGGCAGTTTTGAAGGAAGAGTTGTCTGCGCACACGTATGTGTGCGCGCAGACATCTGGGGAAAGTGAAGCAAAAACAGCCAAGTGAGCATTCCAAAATCTGTTGTAGCGCTTTCAAAGTAATGCTTTATGTCTACTTTGGAACCAACATTTTCAGATTCTTGGTACAGAGTATTGGATTGTACTACCCCAAACTTCTCCCTTTTCAAAAACCCACATCTGGATAGGCTAAGCAAATATAAATTCTAGAACTCCTATAATTGTACCGCTGTCACTAATCTCCAGTTACGTGGGCTTGTGGCTTACAGCTTAATTTTTAACTCGGATTTTATTTTACTTTTGTAGGTGGCACCATTTATCTCTTGAATTTTAATTAAATTTTATGTAACCATATAGCGACTCAGTTTTTAGTTTTATGGCATTTCCCCCCTGCCCCCAGGGTTTTGTACCATCTTTTAACACTATAATCACTGTGCTTACAGGTTCTTGTGGCTTTTTATGGTATAGTTGCTGATTCTATTATTTCCACATGTTGTGTTGATCACAGACAGAAATAAAAGCTTATTATAATTATTTTTGATCAAGCAGTCACACATTTCTGCTTTGCTCTATCTCTTAAAGCAGGAAACATTAGTCTATAAGAAGAGATATTTTTCCAAGAGGAATATCATTTTAATAAAGAAGACATGATATCCTCAGTTGATATGTTTTTCATATCACACTAGAACATAATTCACTAAAAATGATCCTGTCATTGAATTAATATGATTGACACAGTCTATCAGGACAGTATGTGATCTATTTTTCTTATTAACTGCGTATGGAGTATGTTAGAAAAATAAATATATGCACTTCGTTTTAATGTGCTCTAAAACATGGCAAATTATTTCTTTAAACTCATTTTTTAAAATAAATTATCTGTATTGTCTTACCTATTCACAGTGATACACTTAGGCAGGTACACGTGGCCGAGTTGTTTTTAATTTACACCAAAGATAGAAATTGCCCATAATTTGGAACAACTATTAGAATGAATTATTTGTTTCAAAATATCAATTGGGAGTTTGTTGCAAAGTAACCTTAAACAACTTAAATAAGTTTCAATCTTATAACACCTAAACTCCCCTCGCCTTTTAAAAAAAGAAATATAATGAAATTTTTTTACAATAAATATCAGCTGAATAAAATGTTTTGCAACCTTTCCTTGAACTTCAAGCAAGATACCCATATTTATACAGCTGCACAACTCCCAGATGCTTATATAACTATAGAGGAGGGTCATTACATCCATGTTATAGAAAGGAAACATGCTCACCGGAACAGAGACAAGGATGGCAGGGGGAGGGTTGAGCAAAACAGAGGGTGTAAATTAGCAGGGGCTCCTTGTCTGAAATTAGAATTACATCATTCATGTTTATGTGGTGTGCTTCTATTTCCCTTAGTAATGGTAATGAATGATGATTCTCTTCTTCCCTTTGCCTTTGGACTGTCGTGTGGAGTTTTAACAGGATTTCATTTTGTCCCCCATACTATTTAACATTAAGTTGGGAGATGCGGCCAGGGAAACTCTCTTCAGATTAAGGTTTAGCATCATGTAACTTTAACTATGAAATTTGCTTGTAAGAAGCTTGAAATAATTATAAGCTAATGAACTAAAAGTTAATCAAAGCAAGATTGAGTTATTAAGAAAAAAGATAAGAGAAATCAACTAGCATTGTCTAGGAAAATATTTTAACTATCTCAATTTAAAGTGTTCTATAATGCACGCGCACGTGCGCACACACACACACACCAATAAAAAAGTAATTGTTGTTAAAATAACTGTGTTCCTATAGCAGTTCACCTACAGTGGATATAGAAAGCCTACAAATACATCTTCTAAAATGCCAGGTTTTTGAGATGTTAAAAAATCAGACCATTTCAAAAAAAAATTCCCCCCTTTGAATATAGCATACAAGCTGTAGAATTCATTTGAAAAACATACTGACAAACTATGGATTAAATATTCCATATTATTAATCTAATAAATGCATTTATTTATTAGATCCTGCCTTTGAGGGAAAAGTGTAGGTGGGTGATAGACAGTTAAAAAATAGTGCCTTATAGAAGAAGCAAGAGTTACATTTTCCCCCTTGTAATTCTAGAATTCAGACATCTTGTTAAATCAAATGACAGGAGATTCCCAGCAGGCAAAAAGATGAACATCATCTATGCACAACACACGGTTAAAGTACATAAAATTGACTACCATAAAATGTAGTTGTGGTTACTAACAGATACCTTTAAAAGGGACTTAGCCTTACATTACACAAATTTTACTGTCATTAAGAATCCTGCTTATAATGGCTGGGAACCTTGGCATCAGTACAGACATTCAAAATGATTCCCTTAGAAATCTCATACTTTACCTAATTTCTGAGCATCTCACAGCCAATTAAAAAAAAAGAATATTAGACTACGAAGGTCATTGGTCTTGTTCATTTATGGGTGTGGGTGTGGGCGCGCGCTTGTGTGTGTAAGAATTTTGATTATAATAAAGTATTGTAAATAATAAATATAAAACTAAGCTTAAATATAAGAGACTATTTTGCAGATTGCATATTCACTGTGTTTTGCTTTGAATAAAGAAATGTGTTGTTGATGACAATTGAATATGAAATCATTGGGAGAGAGTTCCTGGAATGTGTGTAAAAGTTTTTTTTCTATATTTGCACTTATAATTTATCAGACAAATAGAAATACCATGTATGTATTTTTTATTGCAATCTTTTCCAGACGGTTAGCTGGCAATGACCTTGCTTTTATTCATCCAAAGGCCTTGTCTGGGTTGAAGGAACTCAAAGTTCTGTAAGTAATCAAATATCAGTGCTTCATAGTATAATTCTTCTTTCTTGTCCAGTCAGCATGTTCACTGATAGAATGAACAGAACAATATGTTTTTGCTCTAGTTTCTAAGACAGTATAGAGCCAATAATGAGGAAAAAAAACTTTTAGTTGCTGAGAAAAAGAAAAATATGTATTTGTACCTCTTTTTTCTTTGAGGGTTGTTGCACAGAATACCATGGTTTCAGCTTAGATGAAATAGCTGAGGCAAGCTACTGGGAGTTATTTCTTCTGTCATGCTACCTCAAATTATGGTCATCATCAACTCTCCATATCTGATGGAGAGCTGAAAGTCAACTAATCCCATAGGTGCTTTCCATTTACAAAAATGTTTCTTGCAGGATTTTCTTACAAAATATATCTACAAATTAGCCTGTATTCTAACCAAGTGAACAAATGTCCCCCTTATACCTCTTTATGATGCAAGTTAAAATGTTTTGGGATAAAGAAAAAACAACTACCGTAGTCCCTGAAGGATTCCCTCTTGTCCTTAAAAGCGTTTTATTTGATTTTTGTTTTTGCTTTCTTTTTTGTTATATTAAAAGAAAAACAGATATAACAAGGAGAGTACAGTTTTCTTAAGAAACACAGTTATACTACATGATAGTTATAATATACTGTGTGCTATTATTATAGTATATTACTATATAGTATATTATAATACACAACTACATTTAATTCAGAATTTCAAAATGAGAGAGGAGGCATATATAAAACATAGCAGGAACAAATTATGCTAAATAATGGACATTAGTTTATAGCTCTTTCTCTCTCTTTTTTCTAGCACTTTGCAGAACAATCAGTTGAAAACTATTCCTAAAGAGGCCATCAGAGGACTCAGTGGATTACAATCCCTGTAAGTAGTATTGCCTGAACACGTTAGTTGGGTTCATATTTTATATTTCATGAATTATTTTGTATTTTGGAAACCAAAATTAACAGGATTGTTCAGACAGCACTCTTAATTGTTGCAAATGCAACACTTTTTAAATTAAAGCTCAAATAAATGTAATAGAAAAGCCTAACGGTATACACTGCTCAATTATGGAAGTTCCAGAGACTTTATTATAGATTCTTTTTTTAATTAATTGATTTTATTACAGGAGACATACCCTACTATATTCAAGTAATTATAAGTGATTTAATGGTGTATACAATAAATAGAAATATCTAAAGGAATTTATCAAGTGTGGGGGTGGGAGAGGTTGGTCTTGCTTAGTCTTTCAGTAGTTCTTGAAGATAGTCAGAAAGAGGTACATAAATTTAAGTAATAAAAACTGTTTCAAAATGCTGTGTCATGTGACTATTGACATTTTCATTTTTCTTAGTTTAGTCTAAATTTAGTTTGTTCTGTGTAAACCACTGGGAATTTTTTTATTATTATGGTGGCATAGAAATAACTTGAATGAATGAATAAATGTGTTAATGGTGCATAGATTGACAATAAGAGTGAGATACTTATATTTATTGTCAAGATTCACTGAGAGGTATTATATTTTGAAAGAGTTAGAGTTCATAGTTGTCCTCCATTCCCAAATTTTAAATTGGTGCTGTTTTGACAATATTATGCTCCAGAGGCAGCCTGGTTAATTATTGGAATTCTGCTTACCAGCCTGATGTGAGGTAGAAAAAGACAAAAGCAAATACAACAAGGTGATTGAGAGCACCTTCGCTGGGCTAGCTTCTTCTATATTAGCTGAAGCTACAGAAGATCTATGATGGATAATATTATATATAATGCAGTGCAGAAATCTGCTGTAGATTTTGTATGAGAGTAATGATCAGAAGATCTTCATTTGGCAGAATGCCTTAGAGAAATGTTCTAGGAAATGTTGTGGAGGTTGTCAAATATGAAAGCTACGCAATTAACTTATGAAGAGCATAACGTAATTTCTTGTGACTATATTATGTAATTAACAGAATTTGATCTTTTGAGGAAGGTTTTATTCCAAAGAAAAATGCTTTGAAAATTGTTGAAGTGTGCAGTCTGAAAGTAGATAACAATATGTAAAATACTGGAAATTCTGTTTTTTGTCAACATGCTTTTTCACTAAACAAATATTTATCATCTCATTCCAGAATCTTCCAAATTAAATGTGACTTGGTTGGATGTCTGGCAACTTTCCCTTCTACATGCTTTAGGGGGATTTTTAATTGACAAAATATATTTTTCTTCCTCAGAAGCTTTCGACTTTTTTTACTTTGGGATAATTTAATTCCCAGCTTTCAGTGGATGGTTTGATATCTTCTGATTTATTGAGATGCACATTTTCCGAGTACTAATTTTTTTGTTAAAAATGAAAAATAATGCAAATCTGCTTTTTAGATCAAAGATTTGTTATCTGAAAGGTCTATCAACTTTCAGGCCCAAGATTAGGTTTATTGGGGGTGACTATATCACAGCCAAGAATAGAATAATCCAATTGGGTTTCCTGGACAAGATATAAAATGACTGAAAAGCAATGAAATATTAAATGATTTTTTCTTAAGAGCAGAACAGGGGAAGCTATTAAGCTTATGCCCTGTATAATTAAAATTTTGATCTTTTTCTTTTCTCCTCACTATATTCCATTATATCATTTTTGTACTACTAAGTGAGAGAGCCTGAAATTCTACAGAGATATAACATGTAGAGTGATAAGGAAAGCATAACCTTACAGGTTCTTGATTCATACTGCTTTATTGTTGTTGCTGATTTAGTTTTCATTAGTATTTAGTGCTTGGATTTTATTAAAACATAAATTATGTTCTGGTTCTTTCTAAATCTCTTGATGACCAATTACTTCTGGTCAAGAGATTGCTTTCCTCACCTTGCCAGAAAAGCACTTTATCAAAGGATATTGTTATAGCCTTGTATCATGTCATTGCTCATCACCTTTGACTTACGTTCTTGGTAAAAAATTATCAGTTGGACAAGTTCCTGCATATCACTTACTCATTTGCATCCTGCATTTATATAAGAAAGAATTGATCCTTTGCTTTTTCTGTCTGTCTTTTATATACTGCTTATGCTTGAAGGACATCTGTTAGAATAATAAAAAAACTAAATAGATATTTTTGCCCAGTGGCCACAATTTTATTGACTAACTAGAATTTAAATAGGATGCTTATGACCAAAAGTTTCAAAGAAAGCTGGAACTTAGATAGTAAGAGGAAGTTCTTACATAAATTGCAGTTTAAATGTATAATAATTAGTTTTTTCTTAAGATTTTTGTAACCACAGTTCATCAACAGAATATAGGCCGTTATCCTCAAGTATAGTAAAAAGCATAAGAACTGTATATAATAGTACAGTACACAATTCTGCTTTTATATTTCTGCAAATTAATTAGTGAAATATAATATGTAAAATTCATGAAACGACACATATGAAAATCAGAGTGTTTGAGCAGGCTCAGATTCTTATTAGCAAAAGTATCAGAGTGCCTAGAACATTCACATTTATTTAGGTTTGTTGGAAAATGGATAAACGTAGCATAGAAACATTTTGGTTCTGGGGTATTATTTGGAGATGCTAAGAGTAAATAAAACTTGATTTAAACTTACTCAAATTTGATAGCGTTACTTTCTGAAGGAGTTCTGTAATTGGATTGAAATCATTAAGAATTCCGGGAAAACAAGAATTGTCACACTGTGGATGATTTCCTAAGATGGAGGCACAAGCAGCCCTTATCAGCAATTCAGGGGTCTGACAGATACTGCAGAGCTTGTCTGTTAAGCTGTTTAGATCTTATAGATCAATGCTGTCATCTTCAATTAGGGTGAATTGTTCATAAGTAGCCAATCCAGCTCTTTAAAGATATTTTAATATCTTTATAATAAACTTCCAGGAATACCTGGTAACTGAGAGAGGAGTTGTATTAGGTCAGGTCAGTTTTTGCTTGCACAGGAGGTCAATTATTAATGAAGGTGTCCTTGTAGTGCTTAAAAGGAATATTCACTGAATCCATGAGTAATTGAATGATTATTTGTTTTTGTAAATTGTAAGTTTTGTGTCCTTCTGATAGATAAATTGTACTGTGCGGTGTGTATAGCTTAGTGCCGTCCCTCTAGATTATCTTGAATTGCATGATCCATGTCTGAGTTTTTCGGCTACATTCCCCCTGTTTCCAATATTTACTTCTTTCTAATCATTTACATTTTTTAAAAATAGTTTGCTTCTTGTGTTATATACCCTTTGTTTAATGCTCCTGTTCTTTTTCTTTAGACGTTTAGATGCTAACCATATTACAGTTGTCCCAGAAGACAGTTTTGAGGGCCTAGTTCAACTACGTCACTTGTGGCTGGACGATAATAGTTTGACTGAAGTTCCTGTTATTCCACTCAGCAATCTTCCCTCACTGCAAGCTTTAACTTTGGCTCTCAATAAAATAACTCACATCCCTGATTTTGGATTCAGAAACCTGTCAAGCCTTGTGGTCCTGTAAGTATTTGTATTATGTCATCTCAATGAATACTTAATTAAAGGGACAAATGTATTTAGAACTTCATTACATTTTTACAAAGGAAAAATCCATTCCAAGATGCTTCTGGAAGACAAGATTTACATAATCTTTCCTGTCATACTTGTGACTTTAGGAGAATCATATTATCAAGTTAGTTTCTGTGAAAATCCATTTTAAAAATCGTTTCTGGATTCCTCCATAGATTTTGTCAGAATCGGAAGATTCCTTTTTTCACATCTAAAAACTTTATTCTTAAAAACAAAAAAATGCAGTGTCGATTTCAAAATATAGAGATTTATTTGTTTTTTCTATTACCTTGCTTGACAACCAAAGGGATTTTATACGTTAATAGTTCACTAGTCAGGATAATCTTTCAAGTGTGTTGCATTTTTTGCTATAAATATTAATTTTGGGAAACTGTGACAAGAAATGATTAATGAGGTAATGGATTCTACATCCCCTTTTCTTTTTCAGACATCTTCATAACAATAAAATAAAAACATTGGGACAACATTGTTTTTATGGATTAAACAACCTAGAAACTTTGTGAGTATCCTGACTTTGAGGTTCTGTAACAGAACAAAACATATTACAAAAGACTTAATGCCTTGAAATATTAACATTAGGAATTTAAACTATTTGGTTTAGAAATGAACAGGCTTATAATTAAACATGATTATGCTGTGATTAGCTAGATTTACATACATTTGCAAATATACTTAATGCTTTGTTGTGAAACAGAACTGGTCACAACTTGGTTTGATTTTCTTTTGCACGTTATTTTGTTGCATCAGAGAGATAAAGAAATTATAGACTATCCTAATTAATCTTAATATCTTAAAGGAATCATTACAGTCAGTCACATTGTTGTAAGGTGAAAGGAAATAACATTTTTAACAATAACCCCAGATTGCTGAATGGGGGAAGGTTGAGAAGGGGGACCTGGAATTACTCTGGAGCAAGAAGATCTTTGCTCTTACCAATAAGAACTTGTAATTTGATAGTTGAATGTCAGCAAGAGGGTAAGGCAAGCACTGCAATAATCAGTGGAAGGAGTTAATTCCAGCAATTCCATATCCAGATTCTATATGAGCTAGTTTGGACACCCAGAATAAGTGAAAAATTAACACTATCCTAAGGGAGGTTAAAAGTTTTGAAACAAATGTGTGTCAAGTGTATGTGTGTTTGTGCATTCATGGCATACTAGGAAGCACATTGCAAGCTTAAACCAAGAGGATTTAACCAAACTAATTGTTAATTATTTTTAAATTTTAATTGTTAATTATTTTTTTCATAATATCCCGCATAATGCCATTGTTTATGTTCTTTCAAGGGATTTAAATTATAACAGCATGGTGGAATTTCCAGAAGCAATTAAATCACTTCCAAGCATTAAAGAATTGTGAGTATTACTACCTACTCTTACTTTTTTCCAACAAAAAATGTTTAGTTTTAGGAAAGTTATGTTTTTCTTCTTGATAAACTAAAATAAATTAAGTTTGAATGGAAAGGATCAACTTAAAATAATAAGTGATCTGGCTTTTGGGTCTGTCATATTTAGTATTGTTTAGTTAAGTGCAATATAGGTTATTTTTAAATGAATTATCATGACTATTATAATAACTTTCATTTTCAAAGAGATTCTATTTCCTTATAGCTTTAAAATTGCCTCCTTAGTTTTGAAATATATAATTTTTTACAATAGTTATAGTTATCTTCATCATGTTGTATCAGGTAAGTCTTCTCTATATCTCATTTCAGATCTTTCTTACCAAATTCTTCCATTATGCCTCTAAAATTCAGATTATTTTTACACTGTTGGTTTCTAGTGGCTCTAGTCTGGCTTCCAATTGGTTTCATTCTGTTTGATGAGAGGTTTGGTTAAAGATAATTCTGGATAAATTCAGCTTGAGTTGCCAGACTATAATATCTGTTGTCCATTTTTGCTTGGAAGATACACTTGCATTTCCTGGTGTAATTATTGAAATAACTTATAGAAAAATTATCTTTCAGTACACAGAACTTGCATATAAAGAACTTTTGAAATTGTAGAGAAGAAGCTGTTCCTTCTCACAGAAAATTTGTTTTTACTTTGTTTCCTTTTACACGTTTTGAAAAAATTACTAAGATTTTATATATAATCCCCAAATACTAAACTATTAATCCAACAATTTCAATTTGTTTTTAGGGGATTTCACAGCAATTATATTTCCATGATCCCTGATAATGCATTTATAGGAAATCCGCTTTTAAGAACAATGTAAGTTTTTAATCTAAAAAATAAATTGTGGGGTTTAATGGATTCAAAAATAGATGCATTCATGATAAAGCTTGCCTTTTTTTTTCTTCTTCAGACATCTGTATGATAACCCTTTATCCTTTGTTGGGAACTCAGTCTTTCAAAATTTATCAGATTTGCATTCTTTGTAAGTACTCTTGCAGTTAATTTAAAATGTACTTGTGCTAATTGGTCTTCTAATCCTAAATACATGTGTTCAGTGGAATTACTTCTCGGAATCTTTGATTTAGATTTTGTTTGCATAAATATAGGAGTTACATTTTGAAATAAGTGAATCTGGAGCAATAAGTGTATTGCTTATTATCATTAGGGCAGAAAACTGGTTGTTACAGTGTCCAGTTGTATTAGCTTGTTTAGTAAACAAAGGAAAATATTTTAAAAGAAGAAAGAAACCTTTTAAAGCCTTTGGTTAATGTTGCAATATTGTAAAGAAATGAAAACATTCAACTTCATAATTGTGATAAAAGCAGATCAATAAAATTTGTTATACAAGCTGATAATGGATAGTTTATTGACAATACAGTTTCAGTTGTAAAGTCTTGCAGGAAAGAAATGGTGAAGAGTAGTCCTGTCCAACAATAAAATGACCAATGAAAAATAAATATTAATGCAGAAGATCCACAACAGTATTTCTATATTAAGAAATAATAGCTGATGAAAAGTTTTCTTGCCAGTTTTATGAAGATCTAAGTCAGTGATAGCTAACCTTATCCAGAGTGAGTGGCCAAAGCGTGTGTGCACGCACGCAAATGCACACATGGACACTCAAAGCCCCAAAATGCAATGCATATGTGGCCCCCACGCATGAACCCCGCTCCCATGGGCATGCATGTGGTCCCCACGCATGTTCGCTGCCCCACCCTTTGTAACCCTTGTAATTATGTATTAATTTTTCAATGGTGGTGTTACTGACCATTGTTAATTTTTACAAAAGTAGGGTGAAATATTTTTATTGTTTTTTTCTTCTATTCTTGCTGGGTGGAGGTGTTTAATGTGGCAAAATTGCACGGAAGCTGATGCATTATATTTTGGTATGTTTGCTAAAGCTCATCTTAGTGGTTATACCCTACAGAAACAGAAGATTGCGAGCTTTAATACAAGCAAATGCTTGTAATTCTTACTTATATTGAAATTTGTTTAATTTTGAGTGTCTGTTTTATATTATTGCTCAAGTTAAATGCATCTTCATTTAATTCCAGAACTATTTCAATCTGTTACTTGAACTTCTAAAATAAAAGCTTTATGAGTTGACAATGTGATCATTTTAAGAATCACAATGTTTCTTTTGTAAGTTTTTCTCCATCCCATAAATGTATGAATAGCAGATAAATGTGTATTTTTAATTTTAGTGATAGTCTCATAAAATTTAGTAAGATGTACTTAACAATAAAATGAATGGTTTAGCAATTACATCATACATTCAGTTTTGCAATAGAACTGGTTACAAAACTGACTACAGTATCATCTGCAGGATATTAGTGCATTCTCAGAAATCCAAATTCTGGCAAACATAAATATTTCATATTTTCACCATAGTTCATTATAGTTCAGTACAAACAAAGTTTTTCCCCCCCCATATGGATATATACACATATAACCTCCCTCTATGGCTTAAATTTGGCATTAGTAAATGTTAGTGAGAAAGAAAAAGCCACCTTGGCACAAAACACTGGCAAAAAAATGTTAACAAAATCTTCTGTTCCCATAGGGTTGATTTTTCTGTTGAACAGAGTAGCTGTGATGTATTACATTTCTGTTTTTTTAAGAGTCATTCGTGGAGCCAACATGGTGCAATGGTTTCCTAATTTAACAGGGACAATCAATCTGGAGAGTCTGTAAGTATTTTACTGTCAGATTTCAAAAATGAAATAACTAGTAAAAGCAATCCATCTGCTATGGACCTACATTTTATGGGTCTTATGAGACGTGCCCTTTCTGCCGTCGTGCCCACTTTATAGAACATTCTGCCCCTCAAAATTAGTTTAGCTCCATCCCTTTTGATATCCCAGAAGACCCTCATGACTTGATTATATTATCAGACCTGGAGCTTCCAAGGAATTGGAGACATACTTAGATGGCTCCACTCATTTGATGAGCTCCATTGATGAGCTAGATAATTTTATTCCCTCTTTATCTAGAATTTGTATGTCTTTTATAATGTTTACGGTCACTGTGATTTTTGTAATTTTTATACATATGCAACTTTTATATGTGATTTGACCTATCTGTTATGCATTGTCCAAAGTCGCCTTCAGTGTGGATCTGGACAGCTATATATATTTGATTTATTAAAATCAGAGACAAAAAAATTGGAAGGCTAAGATATATTTATTCTGCCTGTCTTTGCATACACAAAGTACTTTTAAAACGCACACTGTATTTGTAGTCAATGAATAGAGATAAAACAAAGAAAAGCAAGTTTAATATATCTCTTAATATTGGAGATTTATTGTAAAGCAATTTTTGTGCTTGATTGTATTGGCACAAAAATGGGAGTCCAGAATTTCTAAGTATGCTAACAGACTTGCTAGTGTATGTTTCTCCGTTGTTTGTCATGAAAGGAAAAGTAAATAACAACAGCAGGAACTTAATAGTCATGGGTGGCTTAGCATTATATCAAAATCATTGACTCAGGATATTTTAAAGAGGGGTTGCTGTCTATCTTTAACTTAATGATGAGATGCATACAATTAATATCTCCAAGCAAAAGTAACTGGAAAATCCATGCAGGACTGTGTGTCCTGTTCTTTGCTATCAGTGAGTCAGAAATGTTAGCTTACTGTTTGTGTTAACAGGACCAATTTTAAACCTATTGTTCTAAATAAGTGTATTATTATGAAGTGGCTTAAGTGGATACATCAGTACTTCAATGATACCTGGTTAAGCTAGGTTCACATGATTTATAGTATTCTAGAATAGCTGCTACTTTTAAAAATTCTTTTTTCCAGTGTACTTACAGATATTGGTATTTTATTCAACAGAACTTTTACAGGAGCCAAAATAAGTAATATTCCCACTGGTCTATGCCAAGAGCAAAAGATACTTCGGACTTTGTAAGTACATAACTTCTAATTCTAGTCTATTTTTATAAGTAGGGGTCATAGTGTCAGAAAATCAATCTGATGTTTGTAAGTTTGGTAATAGTTTGTTTTTTGGGGTATAAAAACACATCAAAACAAATTTGTGTACAGTTTATTTATTTATTAATTAAAATTATGCAACCCATCTTGCCAAAGTCAATTCTAGGCAGCTTACAAGTTAGTTGACTACTTAAAAAACAAGCAAACCTTAATTAAAGCCAGGTGTGTTACACTTTTTTATTCAGTTCAATATTATAGTGTTAGCTTACAAATTGTAGTTTATAGCAAGTTCTGTCCAAATGACATTAGGTATATTAGGAAACAGCAAATATTTAATTAATGAATAGATGGTAACTTCTAATAAATTATTGTGGTTTATTTCCAAATTTGATTAAAATTATGAGGCTTGCAATTGCTGAATAAAGAGAGCTTTTAAGAAAATAGCTAATCCTGTAATCTTTAATGTGGTACATCAATTTATTATTTATTTTATTCCCACAGAGAATACACTGTTATGAATACTTCTTTACTGCACTAATTTTATGAACTACTGCTGAATTTAAGTACTCTATTTCTGTTCTGTCCTTCTCAATTAAGTTAAATGGAAATAATGTCAGTTTCTTAAGAAAAAAACTAGGAAAAATTGTTATAGCAATATGATAAGAGGATGATTCGCTGACAAAGCTCAAGTAAAAACCGAACAATTTTGTATAAATTAAGATTGCTTTTTTTCTTTCTTTTCTTTTTCCTATCTTTTAAGGGATTTGTCTTACAACAATATAAAAGAACTTCCACATTTTAAAGGTTGCAGTTCCCTAGAAGAAATGTAAGTAAAAACACACTGGATCTAATTTGTTGGTGATTTCTGTTTTGTTTGGTTACCATATTTCAATCAATCAGAATAGAGCTGGAAGGGACCTTGGGGGTTTTCTAGTCAAACCCTGTACTCAAGCAGGAGAACCTATTCCATTTCAGACAAGAGACTGTCAGTGTCTTAATATTTGTTTGGATGAGACTCTGGTTATCCATTAGAATAAAATAGCAAATATAGTGCTCGACCAGACTGCACCAATGCAGCTGCTCCTCCACAGATCCAGTCCAGCTCTTCAGTACACTGAGAAGTTTGGGAAGAAGCATTAGAGGGGATTTGGAAGTTTATCTGTGTCCTCAGGGTCACCTGAAGAATGCAAATAGATGTGGAGCCTTCTTGGAACAGCTGGAAGGACTGTGTTGTAAACTGGAGATAGATGATGTCATATCCCTCCCCCTCTGTTATGGCCTCAATGACTCTCTAAAAGAATTCAAATGACCTGTTGTCTGCAAGGAATATAAATCCTTCAATTCCCCACCATCCAGTCAGAGCTGAAAAAACTGCTTGGATGAGAAGTGAAATGTCTCCAAAAAACAAACAAACAGAAAAAGAAGGAAGTCCAGTTGCCTCTTGAAAAAGCCTCTTTGGGACTACCATAACCTGGATGACTGAGAATATCTATAGACATTACAGAGGATGTCAGGAAGAGGAACTGCCAAGTTTGACAGCACTAACAGCACATATTTGAGCCTGTAAGTGGGAATTTGAATGGCAAAAGGGTAGCCATTCTCATTGTGTCTGCTGAATTCTGACTCTAAGTCAACTTGTTCCCTTTTAAGGAAAGATGATTGCCAAGAAGATCTGAAGAGCAATTATGAAGGATTGTCATAGCATTTGATCAATAGAACTTTACAGAGTCAAAGAGCATCAGACTTCTAACTGGACAGTACCAATGGGGATCTGAAATCAGTCTGAGTCATAAGGAAATCCAATGCAGTTCTAACATCTCTCGAGGTTGATTAAGGCCTCCTGTGAAATGGCAGGAGAATGGATTCAAGCAGTAATCTATACTTCTTTCAGTGAGGGGATATTTCCATTATCTCTGGAATAAGCTGATGTATACACCCTGCTCAAGAATTTATTTTTTTTACCTGATCATTTTGAATAATTCCGGGCCAGATAACCCTGCTCAGAGGCATCTCCCACTTGGACTACAACCTGAGGCTGCCCTTGGAAATCATTCAGAGGGTTCAGCTAGTACAAAGTGTGGCCCACACATTTATGTAGTCTATAAGGATATCATAAGGTATTATATCTCTATACTGAGAAGAACATTTTGCTTTAGGTGTTGCACTGATTCTTGGTTGGCTTCTGATTTGTGATTCAGGGCCTGTAATTCTCAGGACCAGTCTTTTACTGTATCTGGGTGTCCAGTCAGGTTGAATAGTATCAACACTGTCCAAGTCATTTCTATATGACAGCCCATTTGAAGTGGCATTTTTGAATAAATGCTCCCAAACTCTGGTATTGCTTCCCACAGAGATGTAGTTTGTTCCTTCCCTCAGGGATTCAGGAGAGCAATTAAGACCTGGTTATTGTAACAAGTGAGGGGAAAAGTAAGTTGCACTATGATTGTTAATTTGAATTTTGAGAATTTATGTATTCTTGGAGAAGACTTATCAACACAAACGTGACCACATTATTTAATCAAATTGTTTTCTTTGTTCACTTTTGTGTAATTCTGATTGTATATTTGATTTATTTTGTGGATGGTTTGTTTTTGAAGTGCTTATCTTTATTATTAGGGTGGAGGGAGACTTAGTGATTTCTCCTAGGCGCTGCTTGAGTTTAGGAACGAGTTCAGAAGAAATGGAAACAAACCAACAATTAAGGAACTAATGCTACCTAATGCAAAAATAATAAACTGTAAGGCTACACTACACTATACAATACAATACAATACAATAGTAGAGTTGGAAGGGACCTTGGAGGTCTTCTAGTCCAACCCCCTGCCTAGGCAGGAAACCCTATACCGTTTCAGACAAATAGCTATCAAACATCTTCTTAAAGACTTCCAGTGTTGGGGCATTCACAACTTCTGGAGGCAATCTGTTCCACTGATTAATTGTTCTCACTGTCAGGAAATTTCTCCTCAGTTCTAAGTTGCTTCTCTCCTTGAGAGAAGCTAGGAGAGTCCAACTTGATGCTCAAGGACTGGAGCTCCCCAAAAAGCATCCTGTAGGGTGACTGAGTTTTTTAAAACAGAGCCTCTCAGGGAAGCAAGAGGCGTGGCTACACAAACTTTGAACTCAGTCCTTGGGCATCAAGCTGAAGTTAACCCGTGTTTGGACACTCCCGCAGCGCCTAGAGAACAACCCTTTAGGTAAGCCAATGGTCAATTTCTGATTGTTAGCTGCCCAAAGCTTTTAAAATAAAGTAAACTAATAAAAAAGTTTAATTAGTTTATAATTCACAGCAAGTGGTTGTACTTAAATCTGTATTCTTCTTGTGGAAGACAATCTGTTGTAATTAGTATTAGAAACATTACAGTACTGCAAAATTAATTTCTGTTTCCTTCCTGTCTCTGTTAAATTTAATTCTGTCATTTTTAGCCTCTTTCTTTAGCTTCAGCAAGGCCTCAAAGATGTTCCTGAGTTGTAGAAATACAGGATATTTTATATATTTCTTACTTCTGGTTGTCATTATTCACTTCATGTTTTGCTTTGTTTGAGTCTCTTCTCTTTGGAGAGTTACTTCCTCTGTCAGTTCCTGATATAGCACATTCTTTCTGTGATCTAATGATTGTTCATATTCTCTTAGGAGATGAAGTATTAACCTCTCAGTGCTCCAGTCTTTGTTTTTAGACACTGCTACAAGCTTATACTGGATGCAAATGTATGCCAAGTTGTTTTCAGACAGGAACAGAAATTTGCCAAAAGCACTGCAGGTCATGACTCAGAATCATTTCCATTCATTTTCAGTTATGTTACAAAACCATCAGATAAAAGGATTTTATTTCTTCTTCCTTTCTCAAAGATATTCTTTTGATTTTTCACACTATTTTATAAGCAATAATTAGTGTTAAGTCACATGTTAAATGGGACTCTATTTCATCAGAATATAATGAAGCATCAGATGTATAGCTTTTTTTGATGAAAATATTCCTACATAACTAATTACTGCATTTCAGATATTTGCAGCATAATCAAATTGAGGAAATTGAAGAAGATACCTTCCAGGGACTAACATCTTTGCATACTCTGTAAGTATACTTTCTCTTTACAAATGTCTTTAAGTTCAGAGAAGTTTGAAAGTGAATTGTTGCATTCAGTTTTGAAAGACAAGCTGGTTATCCAAAGCAAAACAAAAATCAGTGCTATGTTTATTGGCTTTCTATCTTAGACTTGGGGTAGTTTCAGTGATGCCAGTCAAAATTTATTATATACAATACAATACAATAGCAGAGTTGGAAGGGACCTTGGAGGTCTAGTCCAACCCCCTGCCCTCCCCCTTTTCCTTTTTAATATTTTAAATATGTAAGTGTACATGTGAATTTGAATGAAGAAAAAAAGATGAAGGGAGTAATAGAAAAAAAATCAGATTAGATACTGTCACCTGGATCTACCAAATTTTGTAAATAAGACAGAACAGTAATAAATCATCATTCGGAATCAATCTAAATCCAAACCACTTCTCATGACTATGTATTTAATCTGTCTAAATGCAGCCTCCTCCTTACACATTTTGCTCATTTAAAAGTTTTACCAAATTGATAGTAAGTAAAATGTAAAATGTTTTCTTGGACAAGTCGAATCCTAAAGATATATCTTGTGTAGCATATGAGTCCTGATGTTCCAAGATATGGTTTTCTGCAAAGTAAATCAAATATACATAAACCTATTTGACTTCTGATGGGATTAGTAAATAATCAATTGTTTTTGACAAAGATTTAAATGAAAATGATTCTTAATGCATTTGAATTACAGATTCTTTCACTGAGTGGCTACAGAGAATCGCAGCTTTTAGTGCAGGTTTATAGCAGAAGAGTTGACAGTGATAGGCTTTAAGAAATTAATAATACACACATACACACACACACTTGGTAATCAGCTCTTCAATATCAATTCCCATAAAGTAGTGTAGGCTGAAATAGCATGCAGATATTATAGGGAAATTGTTCCATTAAACTGATAGCATATAGCTAAATCCAATGATGGGAAGCAACTGGTTAAATTAACTTGTCATACAAAATAGAATTTAAATACAAAGATAAACCATTTTTTTACATTAGTTTCCATTCTGGTGTCCATAAAGGCATTTTCATATATGGAGTAGAGTCTTGTGACCTTTCCTAGCAACAAAGCAGGTGTTCATGTCCCAGGTTTCAAGATGTAATTGCATTCTGATTTAGGTAAGCTGGTGCCCTAGAGAACAGAGAACCAACAGAATATTACAATTTCATACTGTGTGGAGCTTAGACCTTTATCGTCCCCAAACTGTAAAGCTTTCCATTGAATTAAGTGTTTTTAAAAGAATTGGATAAAGAAAATTGTCAAGATGACATTGTAAAATACAGATAAACTCAAGTTATTTATTTGTTAGAAACTTAGTGTGACCTAAAACATAATGTAATCACTGAACTGCAAGCAATGACCATTTGAAAGTGTCAGTGTAAATCACTAACACAATAGTTCTTTTTGAAATTGCAGTGATCTCAGCAGAAACGTGATCCACCGGGTTAACAAGGAAGCATTTACTACGCTTGGTGCTATTACCAACCTGTAAGTAGGGCGTTTAGCATAGTGCACATTTCCAATCTTAAAATATTATAACTTCTCAGAAAATTCTCTTTTACACAGTGTGTTAAAACCGTTCATCCTGTATTTAAAAAGAAACAAAAATAATATGAAAGAGTACCTCATCACATACTTTATTGCACGTTAATGAAAAAGTCTGTGGAAACCTAGATTGATATTGATTTTCTTTCAAATCCCCATTTTCTGATCTCATGCAATGGGAATCTGGATCTCTTGGGGCCTTTCAGTACCATCAATCACGGTATCTGAACAGGATGTGGGGAATGGTAGAGAAAGGCACTGTTTTCCAGTGTTTTTTTTCCTTTCTCCACAACTAGTAGCACTTTGTGTTGGAGGTGGAAAGAGAGGTCCAACCCATGGCATTTACCATGTGGGATACCTCAGAGCACAGATCTTTCAACACTCCTTGTTGGGTGAGGTTATCTGATGGCAAAAGGTGTGATGTCATCAATATACTATTTGTACATCTCCATCCCTGGCCAGGAACGAGATGCCTTTTAGAAGTTCCCCAATGCTGGATTCTGTGATGGTCTGGGTGGTAAGGAACATGTTAAGTACCAATTGAACTCATTCCTGAACCAGAAGATCTTGCTCACAGTGATTCATGCCTTGGCACTTCCCAATTGGACTATTGCAGCAATCTTTACGTAGGACTTCATGTTACAACAAGGCTGCCAAATTGCAGCAACTTATGCAGAATTAGGCACCTCTTAGTTTGCCATGTTACACCATTGCTGTTCAAGCTGCATTGGCTACCATTTTCTTTCCAGGTGTAATTCAAGGTGCTGGTTATCACCTTTACAGCTGTACATGACACAGACCAGGTTATTATAGAATCACCTTTCCTTGAAGTTATTTGCCTATTCCAGATACACTGTGCATGTTCCAGGTCCCTCCTCTTAAATATTGGCATCTCCTGGGGCCTAGGAAGTGTGCTTTTTCAATAGGTTCCCCCAGAGAATTTTCAGAGCTATCCAGCATATGGATGGATCTGGATATGGGACAACAAGTTATAAGTTTTCTAATGGAGAATTTTAATGGAGTTTTTTTCTAATAAAGAATTTTAATCAGCTCATACACAATAGATGTTTCCAATTTCTCTAAATTATATCATATGCTCTTACAGTTTTTCATACTCCTTCCATCCCCACTTAACGACTAGTTATACTTTGTCAAGGTGGGAAAAGCTGCTGTGTTGTCAGAAATGACAACCCTTGTAAGCATGGGAAAGCAAAAGAGACTGGTAAATATCATCTGGCTTTGCCTGTTGGATAAGATGCTTGTCAGACAAAATAAATGTATTCATTTTAATGGCAACAGGAAATCTAAAGTCAGTGAAATACAGTAAAAGAGATTGGGTCCCCATTCATTCTTAGCCATGAAACTCACTAGATAATCTTGTACTAGGCTTCATCTCTCAGCTAATTTTTTTTTTGCTTTTGTTAAGCATATGCCTTTGTTTCTGGAGGGCTACAAACAGTGTAAACAAAAAATTAGATTGCAGCTTTTTAGTAGAATCTTCTTATTGTAGAATTACTTGCTATTTCTTCTGTTTTTGTTTTTCAAATTCAAGTATTTAGTATTTTGGTTTCCCCTCATGCTTTTTTTTCTTGCCATCCCTTTAGTGACTTAAGTTTCAATACGTTGACTTCATTTCCAACTGGAGGTCTGAGTAGATTAAAGCAATTTAAGCTGATAGGCAATATTGAACTGAAAGAAACATTATCACCAAAGGACTTCACGAAACTCAGGTAAATCAATAATTAAGTTGGTACCCTCATATTTTAACTATACAGTTTTTCTGTTCAGATTACAGTTGCTTTCTCCAAAGTGTGACAGTTCAGTTAAGACAGCCTTGTATCTTAGCAAGCACTCTTCCTACATTTTTAATGTGCAGAAGAAAGGTGTACAAGCAAATTAATGGAACTACCACCCTGGAAACTGTGACTTAACATAAACTGACACCCTGGAAACTGTGAGTCTAACAACACGGGGCCCACCTATGCTCTCCACATCTTGCTAGAGCTCCTATAGCATCCTAAAATCATGCTGTTGAAATTTGGAAGTAAGAAATGGGCAAATTTGGATAGCACAAATTTGGGCTAATTTTTTTTTGAAAAAATAAGATGATGGTAGAAATGCAAGCGATCTAGCTGATATAATGCTCTAATTTCCTGATTTCTCTAAATTGTCTGTGTTGTGTCCTCTTGCAGTCTTTCATACTCCTTCCATCCCCATTTAATTACTGCTGTATTTAGCTGACTGGCTGCATGGGACAGTTGTACTTTGTCAGGTTGGTAATAACTGCTGTGTAGTCAGAAATGGGTTATAATTGGGTTTCATGTTGGAAATATTGAAATAATATTTATCAGTTTTAACCTCTAAATATAAAGGGAGTAAGCAAGAATCCGTAAAAGAAAAATTCTCAGCATACTGTTAGGGAAGTTTGTAATCTGTATTCATAGAACAAGTAATACTCTAAGCTGGGTTCTGGCTGATAAATAGATAGTAGCACCTGACACTATAAAATATTGGCATCAGTATACTGTAGTGAGTAGACGTGCATATTGACTTTGGTACAGTTAAGCTTTTGTTCTGTGTGTTCATCATAAGGAAAATGGAGGGAAAAGTACATTTCCCATTTGATATGTAGAATAGGAATGTTAATAAGTACAGTGTCTGGGTGTAAGAGATCCCAACTGTTAGGATTCTTTAGCTTTTGAGCAGATGTTCATTATTTTAGAGCAGCAAGTAATGTATTTTAATCATACTTTAATTAATCTTTTCCTTATCTTTTTCCCTCTCATTTCTTACCCGGGTAAAAAAGAGTAGTGAATCATTGTAAATCTTTTAACACTGACATTGTCAGCATAATTATTGGATGGAATGCGTTTGCCCAAAGTATTATACTTTTAAAAGAGCAACAACATCCATTGTTTCTGCTCAGTCTACAATGGCAAGAAAATAGTATGACAAGTATGCACAAGTATACTATACCAAATACACAAACATTCGCAGAAGTTAACTTGAATTGAGTTATTTCCTTGTTAAAAGCTAGTTTAGAAGAAATAAAGGGCAAGGCTCTGTTGTTTGTTAATAACTTTTGACACTCCTCCAAGGTACACAAAACCCAGAAACACATAAGTTAATACTTTTATTATAAGGTTATAGTAACAGAACCTTGCAAGTCTGAATGTACTTCCCCCTTTCCTCTTTTTATATCTTCAGGAGATCTAGGGAAGGTCATGTCTGAAACACTTTCTCAAATTACATTCGTGTCCCAGATTTCTTTTATCTGACTGATGTCTTGGTTGTGGCTTTTCTTCTTATTCCTTACACATCTCCTATGGAAACATCATTTTGAATATTCCTAGCAGGGCAGATGTATTCCTGCTACTTGGAAATTGGTTGATGGGGAGAGAGGGGAGAGAGGGAGAGGGAGAGGGAGAGGGAGAGGGAGAGGGAGAGAGAGAGAGAGAGAGAGAGAGAGAGAGAGAGAGAGGCTGATCTAGTATCCTATTTCTGTTAGCAGTGATAACTTTTTACTATTCTAATGGTGGTATTTTTCATTTGTTATATGTTTAAGGTTAATTGGAGTTACTAGTTTTTTTAATAACCAAAAGCAACGTGACAGAATATAATTAAAAATAATATAAACCATGGATCTGACCGATTCTGAATGCATAAATAGTTCTGGCATTCCTTGAATTGAGTTAAGAGAGAGACACAGTGCAGGAAACCCAGACTTGCAGCATGTAGAATTTCATGTAACCTGAGAGAACAATGAGGATGACAGGTGTGGGCTTAGTGCTGTGCTTTCCTGGGAATTCACTTACGCATGGGTGTTGCTCTCCAGCCAACTTGATGAATGTTCGTTTCAGTGTGCACAGGTAACAACATGATTTCACAAAACATCTTGCTTCCCTAAAGATAACAACACTTTAACATAATGTTGGATTACATTCAGATGCGTTTTTCTTAATTTTCAGCATGCATCAGTCTAGTCTGTATCCTTTTTCTCTAAATAAAGTCAAGCTTTAGAAAATCTCAACATTGATTTTAACCTGTTTTCTCAGAATATATTTTTGAAAAAAAGATCTGTTTAAAAAAAAATGCTGCTGCTTAAAGAGGGGAGGGAAGAAAAGCTTGTCAATTCTCCCGTTGAATACCAAACAGGACATAAATGATCTGGTCTGGAATGAAAAGATGGTATGTGTGACAGACACCTGGTTGGGTGAGCTGGATGGTATCATCTAATTTCAGATGGTTTCTGTGATCTGAAGTAGAGCTATTAAGTGGGCCTCAGGGAGGAAAGAGATCCCATCATTGTAAAGGATTCCCATTCCATCCTCATGACAAAGCCTAAAATGATACAGGCTAAGGGTTCAGAGTGTGTGTATCTAGAGCAGAGTGAGAAAATTAAGACAGGAATCCTGATGGCACCCTAGATATCCTGCTGCTCAGGAACTTTACTAATTGAACTAATAGTACTAGTCTTAGAGTGTTGAGTCTTATATTAATGCTTGAGTCTTATCTTACTGCTTGAGATTTTCAAGCTCTAATTCATGGTCATTGTGACTTTCTTTAGCTTATCTCAGGTAATCTTTACCTCCACTTCTCGATCAGGAAACACTTTGGACTAGATGTTCTGTACTGAGGAAAGTATTCCATGAGTGGAAGAACCTGTAGCTACTCCCTTGTCATGAAACCTTTTATCATGGATGGATCAGTTAATAAAGGCCCATCAGTTATGGCTTTTGGATCCTTCCAGAATTTGCTTGTTATTCCATCTTTCAGTTGAGGCCTTTGGTATGGCGGACTGGAATGACCAACTAAAGCCATTGACTAATTGATTCCTGAACATGTTTTGACTCTTGATCAAAACAGCTGATCTCCTTAGTTTAGTGAAAAATTGAGTGATGAAGCAGTCACACCAATGGCTAGACTGTCAGTGGCAGAAATCTAAAAGCAAATGTGACCATATCATGTTTTAGAAGGCTACACCAGGGAGAAAATATTTCCCTTTGCTACCACTGAATTGTGGGAAGTCGCCCAAGGAAGCTCTTCTGCTAGTATGGCTGCTGATGTAACTTCAGATAGTTCTGGGAAGGTCTGTTAGAGTCTGTGATAGCAAATTGTGAAAGCCTTGTGTTTTTGTTTTCTCTCAGAAAGTTATTCAGATATATCAGCAGTTTGGCAATGACTAATGGAGGCACAAGGTCAGGATTGTCTCTGGGTGCGCTAGCGTGATTGTGAACAGCCCCTATTTTTTATCAGTGATGGATTTACCAATTACATTTCTGGCCCAGCCAGTATTACCATCAATGACTTTCCTGAGAAGTTACTTAAATGTACTGTAAATGGGAATGTCCTCAAAGCAACCTCAAGAAATGTAGCAGGTTTAGAATGAGGCAGCTAAGTCCTGGTCAGATATTATATAGAAAGTTATGTTTTTTTTATTGTGGGCCTATAATTATGATTTCTTCCTTATTATTCCATTTTATTTATTAATATATTATTATTGTAACTTTATTGCTATGTTCCACAATCAAATTGTATCAAAATACAAATATGTTAAGTAAAATAAATATTTCCCCCCCTGTTATTCTCTTCAAACTTTCAGATCTCTCTCTGTTCCTTATGCCTACCAATGTTGTCCTTTCTGGGGTTGTGACTCTTATTTGAATTTTAATCCTGAAGACTCCAGCCTCCAAAATCAGAGTCGAGAAATCATAAATGATCAAGGTGAGTGCTCTGATACAATAATAATATATGCAGGTTGTTTAAAATTTAAAAGGATTCAATATGGTGTTAATAGAGTATGTGCTACTGTATTCAGATGTTAACTATTTTTTATACTTTGAACATAGTATCCCATTTAAACCTATTTAAACAGTCATGCAGAACATTTTGTTTCTACATTATATCATTTCATGATTAAGATCAGCGGTGGATGTGTAATCCATATGCTTGCTTGCCATGATTTGAGTATAGACATGTATAATATTTCTGGTCAAGAAATTCCAAAGCAATGGCATATCAGGGCCTGGTCCAAATAATTTTTATTACATAGAATAATTGAATTATATCTGAAGAAGGATAACTGCATAACAATATGCTTATGCTTGAATATATTTCCATGTAAAAATGCTATTCCCCTGAAAAGCTGTCCTATTCTAAAAGAATTTCTAAAACTTCTCTTTGTCCGGGTAGTCACTCAGAGTCAAGATTGACTTGATGAGAAAAAAAAGTTTCTTGAAATGTATTTTTTAAAAATAAAATATATGAAGCAGAATTTAATATTTCTGTAAGTCTGATTTTTTGGTTCTTTTAATCTAGGTGCACCAGATGTAGATGACTTAAGCAGTGCTGAAGTGAAAGAATCAGGTCAAACAGTAATCCACTGTACTCCCACCACAGGTACATATTCTGTGTCCACTTCCCTTTCAGATAAAGTTATCTTACATTATAGATGTTTGCTTTATTCATGTATATAATTAATTGTGTGATAAAGGATACAGGTAGTTTTCTTGGCTGTCCACCTTTTGTCAGATGACATTTTGCCTGCTCTTCAAAATATTAAAGGATGTGCAGTAGAGAAGGCATCTACAGCAGGGCTGTCAAACTCCTGGCCTACAGGCCGGATGTATCATGCGCTGGCCATGCTCACACCTAGTTTAGTGAAGGGAGGAAAGTAACAATATGTCACATGATGCTGCCGTGACGACGTGAGTTTGACACCCCTGATCTACAGCATACAGCATCTGCTTAAACGTTCTCTCAGAGACCTTTTACTTCTTAAAGCAATCTGTTCCACTGCCTGACACTAATAACTAATGTTTTTGCAAAGTCTGCTTCCTTTCCAGTTTGCATCTGTGGCTACTTCTCATGCCTTCTGCATGACATCATGATAAGTTTGCAGATAGTGTTTTGTGACTAGTTTTAATTTTCTCTTTTGCAACCTAAGCTTATTCAATGTATTCAATTATTATGATAGAATTTAATTTTCTGACTCTGATTTATTAATGACCTTATTAAAACATAGCACATAGACATGGCCTTAATGATCAAGAATATAATAGGATAGAGTAATGATGTCTACTGATGCAGATATGATAAGTTTATGCAGTATAAAATTGATTTTGTAAGTAGCTGCATCACATATAGCTTTTGATGAGCTAAAATAACGGTCCTTTTTTCATCTTTGGACTATATCTCTTCTATAAATAGCTTTGATTCCTATTTATGCAAAGCCTTATAAGTGTTATATATTTGTTGTTTTGTTTCTTGTTTGTGTTTTTATCTATTAGCTGTCCAGAGTTGCTATAGCAAGTTGGGTGGCCAAATAATTCTAAATAAATAGAGGAATATTATGCAGCCTACATTTTATTTCTTTTAACAACGAAATGAGGAGCTTCGTGCATATTATGCCGAAATCAAAGTGTACTTATATTTTTGGTTTTCCTTCATTTATCATGCTATTTTGAAAAAAAAAATTGAGGATTTTTCACTGGGTTGACTAATTATTGATAAATATGTTGGCTCTTAATAAAAAGCATATATTTTTCTCTAATTTATCCTTAATAAGCTGCTTTCCCCTTATTAATATGCAGCTGTTTAATTTTGTCAAAGATAACATGTCTGTGTGCTAGCATTCTCTCAGAATTCAGACTGACGGACAGACTGAATTCTCAAAAATTGCAGACCAAGGCTTTGAAATAAAAAATGCAAGCTTCTTCAGCATCCTTAGAAATATGCCACTGTTTCCAGAGATGGTACTCATGTACCGTACTGTAATCCATAAGACCCTCTTTACACTGATATTTTCCTATTTATCAAAAATAATGTCCTTTCTCATTCTTCTTCTAGCATGAGAAAGGACATTATTTTTGATCCATGATAAATAGGAAATTATCAATGTAAAGAGGGTCTTATTTTCTAATGAGGCAGTAGTCCAGGCACTTACTGCAAGTTCTGCATTGTCCAGTTGCTCCCAGGGAGTAATGTCATCCTGTTCAGTTGTGCTTCCTGCCCTGGGGTTTCTGCTTAATGCTTTACATCCTCACCATGCTTAGATATGCTGCTGCTTAGGAGGTTTGGAAGCAGATGCAAAATAGATTTTGTAGTAGAAGTATGAATAAGTGAAGTAGTGACCCACTTTCTTCTCAGTTTTACTAAGTGGAAGAGCAGAGCTAAAAAGTTATGAACAGTTGGCAAGCAACTTGTTTTCTGATTTTCAAAAAAAAAAAAATCCTTCTCCTCCTTTTCCTTTTCTGAAAATACTAATTGCATCAGTACTTCTATTTTGCACATATTCATTTATGAATGTATAAACGCTTCAGTCAAAGCTTCTTTAAACAGGGCAAAAAAACAACATCTTCAGCCAATGCAGTTATATTGCACAATATCAGAAATACTTGAGTATAACTGGTAAAAATATATATACACCAGTAGCAGAAGCTCTGCAACACGAATTTCCCGAAATTCTTCAAGAGCTTCCTGGCATCTGCGGGCCTAGAGATACTTGTCTAGCATTCTTCTTATTTATATCTTCAGATAAGCCAACAAAGGATTCGACTGTGCTCCAGATCATTGGGAAATTCCCCAAGTGCCATCTGGAAATTGGATCCAATCAAGCACTTATTTATATATAAGTGCAAGTCAGTTGATTAAGTGAAGCTTAATTGAATTTTGATCTATTTCACTTAGGTTATGAAACTGCTTCTCAGGTGTGTCTTCATTTGATTGTTATTTCAAGAATATTTTCTTACCCAATTGCTCCACCTACCTATCTTTTCCATTAATCTAACCTTGAATGTAAATGTTCTTCTTGTTTTCAGGAAAAAAATATATACTTGTCTGTTATATAATATGCTGCAACTAGCAACCTTTTTCTCTTAGCACATTTCCCCTCCTCTTTTTTAGGTGCATTCAAGCCATGTGAATACTTACTGGGAAGCTGGATGATTCGTCTTACAGTCTGGTTTATTTTTTTGGTGGCCTTACTCTTCAATATGCTTGTCATCTTAAGTATATTTGTTTCTTCTACTTCACTTCCTTTGATCAAATTGTTCATTGGCTTGATCTCTATCTCTAATTTACTGATGGGGATCTACACCGGTATATTAACTTTCCTGGATGCAGTTTCCTGGGGACGGTTTGCTGAATTTGGTATTTGGTGGGAGACTGGCAATGGTTGTAAAGTGGCTCGGTTTCTGGCTATCTTTTCTTCAGAAGGGGCAATTTTTTTCCTTTTGTTGGCTACTATTGAACGGAGCTTGTCTGCCAAGGAAATCATTAAAAAGGGTAAAAGCAGCCATCGAAACCAATTTCGAATTGCAGCCGTATTTGCATTCTTGTGTACATTGATAGCAGCATGCTTGCCAGTCTTCCATAAAGGAGAATATTCTGGGTCACCCCTTTGCTTACCCTTTCCTACTGGAGAAGCCCCTTCTTTGGGCTTCACGGTTACTCTCGTGCTCCTTAACTCATTAGCCTTTTTGCTAATGGCTGTTATTTATACAAAACTTTACTGCAAGCTAGAAAAGGAAGATCTCTCCAAGAACAATCAAGCTAGCATGATTAAACATGTTGCTTGGCTCATCTTCACCAACTGCATCTTTTTTTGCCCTGTTGCATTTTTCTCTTTTGCTCCACTCATCACTGCAATCGCCATCAGTCCTGAAATTATGAAGTCTGTCACTCTGATATTTTTTCCACTGCCCGCTTGTTTGAATCCAGTTTTATATGTGTTCTTCAACCCCAAATTCAAGGAAGATTGGAAGTTACTGAGATGGCACATCACCAAGAGGAATGGAACTGGAACAGTTGCTGTCAATACACAAACTGGCTGTAGGACTCAGGATTTCTACTACGATTGCAGCATGTACACCCATCTGCAGGGTAGCTTAACCATGTGCGAATGTTGTGAGTCACTTCTTATATCCAAGCCTGCACCATGTAAACATTTAGTAAAATCTCACAGTTGTCCTGCTCTGACTGTAGTGCCTTGCCAAAGGCCTGATGGCTGTTGGTCAGATTGTGGTACACAGTCTGCCCATTCTGATTACGCTGATGAAGAGGACTCATTTGTATCGGATAGTTCAGATCAGGTGCAGGCCTGTGGACGTGCTTGCTTTTATCAGAGCAGAGGCTTTCCGTTAGTTCATTATGCCTACAACACCCCGAGGATTAAAGACTGAAAGGCTTTACTGCAAGCAATCCATATGCTAAAAAGGAGGAAGCATGATGCTTCATATAGACCATGCCTGTTTCATTCTTTCATCTGAAAGCACTTTTATTAATCATTGTATGATATTAATTATAAATAAGGGATGTATACCTAAGTACCGTGAGCTATACATTTTAAATAAGAGCTGTTGCTCCTTCTGTAAATAATTAGAAAACCAAAATTTGTAATCCATTTTTAAAAACCTTTTTTTCCCCAAGCAACTATATATTTGAAGCTTATTTCCATGTTACACAATTTTAATTTCATTTTTTGTTGTGATATTGAACCTGATAACTTTTATAAATAAGCACAAAACAGCAGAATATTATAGATTTTGGGGGGAGGAAACTGGTCAGGGGGGCTGTTGCTAACTTTTGTATAGCATTTTTGACTGAATCTCAGGACAATTTACTGCAGGGCCAAAAGATGGGAATATTTTTCCCATATGCAACTGTGAGATAAATACAGGCAAAAACATTTTTCTTAGGTCAAATTATGGATTAATTTGTTTATAATTAAAACTATTTATTTCAGCCAAATACTTACCACCCCTATAATATATTCTGAGTAGTTTGGCATAGTAATTTTTATTTTGAGAGTACTGCTTGAAAACAATTTGAAACTGATCTTTTGCATACTTAAATGGACATCAAACTCAGGTTTTCTGCACTAATATTTAACCTCTGATGAAAATATATATTATTAGAACATTCCTACAGTCTTGAGATTCACTTTGGAGTTCTGCCATAATAGTTGTTTCTCGCCTCTAAAATGGGGATGTTCTTATCTACATATATTGGAAAATGGGCTGCAGACATTTTGTGGGTTTTCTAATACCTCTTTAAGCAATTTTCACAAAGGCAACAGAATACTCAATCACCCTATAATCTTAAATGTGCATGTTGGGTTATATGTTGTTTTGACAGCAAAAAAAAAAAACTACTTTATGTACATGAAAATCATTTTAAAGTATCATTTTCAGTGAAGCTGTAGCAAATACTACAATCTTCCCCAAATTGGTGTTCTCCAGTTGCCAATTAATTAATAGGCGATCCTATATATCTGAAAGGTACACAGCTAAATCTGAGGTAGAATATATTAACAGAATAGGTTTTATAGGAGTAAAAACTGGTGGCACAGTGGTTAGAGTGTACTATTGCAGGCTGTTTCTGCTGACTGACTGCAATTTGCAGTTCGAATCTCACCAGGCTCAAGATTGACTCCGCTTTCCATCCTTCCAAGGTGGGTAAAATGACGACCCAGAATGTTGGGGGCAATATGCTGACTCTCTAAAACCGTTTGGAAAGGGCTGTAAAGCACTGTGAAGTGGTATATAAGACTAAATGTTATAGTGCTATTGCTAAAGGAGGCTGAGATGTTCCTAATGTAGAGACAGAACAATGTAAAGTACCTATACTTGGGATTTTTTATTTCATTGTTATGTTACAGTAATGTGAAACCAGGCTGATTTTCCTTAAAAGGGCAAGCAAGGAGATACACAAATCATTGCATTTTAGAATTAACCTTTTTCTTTAGTTATCAATGCATATAAGCTACATCTTTTCGAACAAAAATGTTAAATGAGAGCAATTCTACTGCCAAACCAGAAATTCTGGCACATATTCTTATTAAATAACATTAGAATTGCAGTTAGGAAAGTTAAACTGTACATAGTGTGCATAAAAAGATTTTTTCTTGGTTTGTAAATTATTTGATAGAACACTTGATGGGAAATGTGGCTTCAGTACCTTTTGTTAATTAAAGCTACCTCCTCAAGTATAGAAGCTGCCAGTAGCAGAATGTTTAAATTGTGGTTTATATTTTTTTCCATTGTAAATAAACTTCAGTTGTATATTGTTACTGTAATAAAAGCCAGAAGCTTCGTGTACCAAAATTACTTAACTTGTACAAAATATGAGCTATTATCATTCTTGTATACTATAATTTTGTAAGCCTAAATTGTTCTTAGTAAAATTATAGAAAAATGAAAACAAGAAAGTATTCTAATATGTTCTGTTGTCATGCTTACATTTCTTAGAGTTATATATGTGTGTGTGTGTGTGTGTGTGTGTATATATATATATATGTGTGTGTGTGTGTATGTGTGTGTGTATGTATGTATATGTATATGTATTTGTGTTACAACCCCTGGTATGACTATATATATATATATATATATATATATATATATATATATATATATATATATATATATAGTCATACCAGGGGTTGTAACACAAATACATATACATATACATACATACACACACACATACACACACACACACACACACACACACACACACACACACACACATATATATATATATATATATATATATATATATATATATATATATATATATATATATATATATATATATATGAATGATATATAACTGATATAATGAAACCAATTGAGAAGAAGATCCTAACCATAATGTGGCAATTTTGGTATTTGGGTTGTGCCCTGAGGTTCATGAACTACCAGATCCACCTAACTGGGTGTGTCCACATCTGGGGCATGATATGTCAACACTGTCAGTTGGTATTGCTATCTTTCTGCCTTCCCAACCAATGCAGCAGTTGGCAAGAAAGTCTACAACAGTATGAACAGCAGCACTCTGGACTCTAAGGTCAGAGGAGGCATCCAGTAAGCCATAAATCAAAGGGTGGTTCATCCAGGGCAGGAATTGAGAACTTGGCTGTCTTGATAGTGAGGAACAGTCTAGAATAAGTTCCAAAGTGACTTCAAACAGATGGTTGCATAAGCAGGGATAACATCTGCTTGAAAGAGGTTTCTCTAAAAAGGGAGCTGTTCTGGACCTATTTAGGGAACATTCAAAAGCTGCATCCATAATGATGGAGACCGGTTATCATATATGCATTGCAAAAAGATTCAAACAATCACTAGAAGGGAGCAAAGAATGCTATCCACTGATCATCTGGATTTTTGAAACATGTTTGGGAGTTTTTAATTTTCTAAGATTGCAGGGAAGAGTGATGGTTGGAGGTACAATAGTGGCTGCCACTTAGAATAGAGCTGGAAGGGACCTTGGAGGTCTTCTAGTCCAATCCCGTGCTCAAGCAGGAGACCCTATACCATTTCAGACAAGTGACCTCTTAAAAATCTCCAGTAATGAAACACCCACAACTTCTGAAGGTAAGCTGCTCCGCTAGTTAATTGTCCTCATAGATAGGAGGTTACTATTCTAGGTTGCTTCTGTCCTTAATTAATTTCCATCCATTGTTTCTTGTCCTGCCCTCTGATGCTTTGGAAAATAAATTGACCCCCTTTTTTTGTGGCAGCCTCTCAAATACTGGAACACTGCTATCATAGACCCCCTAGTCCTTCTTTTCTCTAAACTAGCCAAATCCAAACCCTGCAACCGTGCTTCATGTGTTTTAGTCTCCAAGCTTTAAAAGTGCTCTTCTTTGCACTTTCCCCCCCAAAGTCTCAACATTTTTTTTTGGGGGGGGGTAACTTGTTAGCCCCATGTTAGCAGGAAAAGCAGCGTAAAAAATATATTAATTCAGAACCTGAAGGGGTTCGAGAACGGATTTTGCCCGAAAAGCTTCCTAATTCACATTGCAGCAGAGGTTGGGGAGGAGGGGAGAAAAAGAGAAACATGCAAGCAGCGCTCGAACTCCATTGTTTCCTCATTCCAAGCCTCAGCCTCACGGGGAACTTAAACCCTTTGGCTAAGCTTTGACATGTCGCGCAAAAACACTCGCGCCAGCTTGATGCCCAGTAGTGAAATGAAGATTCGCCTGCAATAGTGACGGAGGCGATGCATTGTTGAAGTAACTCAGCCAGAGACAACTGGACGGCGAGAGAAAGCCGGGAGGATTATAACAGACCCACACATGCAGTTGTGGGCTCTGAGCATTTATTAAATCGCTGTAAGTCACCCAGGGAAGGAAAAGGTTAAAAATGAAAGCTAGCTCTCGGGAAAAGTAGATAAGTAGGAGGAGCCTAATCCCACGCACCGCCAAAACGGAGCGGGGACCGAGACGCTCTAAGGCGGGCTTTCTGAGAGAAACGCAGGGAGGCGTCTCTGTTGCCATGGCACCCATAGCACATAGTGATTGGTGGAGTCGGCTGTGCCGCAAGGACGAGTGGGAGCCGAGTAGGCGCTGCGGGTTTAGAAGCGGCGGCCTCAGGTAGCGTGGCGGCGTGCCGTCCTTGGACCGTTGAAAGGGAAGGGGGAGGCGCGAAGGTTGGGGGTGTTGATGGGCGAAAGGAGAGCCCCAGAGATGGAGGCGAGAGGGGCTGAGGCCGTAGCCTCGAGTAGCGGGGTGGGGAGAGTCGAGCGTCTTTCGAGGCGAGGAAAAGTGGGGTCCGGGAAGACCTAGAGCTCCATTCGCTGCTTTCTTCGCAGGTACTAGTCACCATCATGCCTACCTCCGAGCCCCCCAAAAGCAGGCGGGAAGCAGTCTATTCCTCCCCTGCTAGTTCTGACGACGAGGGGCCCGGCAAGTCTTCCTCTTTCTCCCTGATCTCTGACAGTTTCCATCCAGAGTTATCAGATTTCCACCATGGGGGAGAGGGAGAAACAACAACAGTCACTAGCAGGGGATCGAGCATCCCTCAGAAGATGAAACACCACCATAGGTAATGTGTCACTCGCAGTGCAACTTTCTACTTTTTATTTATTTATTTATTTATTATTCGTATTTATAGACCGCCCCCTCTCCAGAAAGGGACTCGGGGCGGTGTACAGTCACTAAAATGCGTTATAAAATACATACATTAGACATTAGATAGATGATAGATAGATGATAGATAGATAGATAGATGATAGATAGATAGATGATAGATAGATAGATAGATAGATAGATAGATAGATGATGATAGATAGATAGATAGATAGATAGATAGATAGATAGATAGATAGATAGATAATGATGATAGATAGATAGATGATAGATAGATAGATAGATAGATGATAGATAGATAGATAGATAGATAGATGATAGATAGATAGATAGATAGATAGATAGATAGATAGATAGATAGATAGATGATAGATAGATGATAGATAAATAATTATAGATATAGCTAACGGTCCCAGATAGTTCGGAAGACGCATTGGAAAACTATATTTAATATTGGTGGAAAGCATTTTGTTTATCCGAACGCCTCTGCCCTGAGGTGCCACAAACTGAAACAAGGAATTATATCACTACTGGACAGAGCCTAGATAATCTGCAAAATGGCAAAAATTCCCCCTTTGTTCTTTTGTGCAGTATTGCTGCTTGTTGGTGCCCAATAAAGTGTCATCAAAGTTACCCCAAAGCACTGGAAATGGCATCTACTATACGGGAAAGTGCATTGTGGTATTTTAAAATACCTTAGCTTGGTTAACGGCATATTTGTCACAAAGGCTAATCTTCACTATTTTACAGTTTCTAAACTAACTGATAAGAGAAAATGGCTTCTGCTTTATGTACTGCAAAGAGCCATATTAGATTGAAGCAGTTTATACATCTTGCAGGTATTTAAAACTTAGAAATCCAATTTCTTCCCTCAAAATTTATTTCTCTTATCAGAGATTTATTGGATATTCCTTTCCCAAAGAGGAAGGTGTTAGAAAGTTAAAATGATAATATCAATGAATAACTGAAAACAAGTTTGGTGATTACTAAATATTTTAAGAAATAAGCTAAATATTCAAGTACTTTACATCCAAGAAGAGGTACAAACATCAAATTTTTATAAATTGGTCTGGGAGTTGAATATCCTCCAAATTAGATGGAGACACATACATTGGGATTAAACAAAATCAGAGAACATTGCATGAATGGCTTATATAACATTGAAAATAGGCAAAATTAATTTTATAAAACTATTCTAGTTGCTTTTCAAATATCCATGTTTGGGACTTGTAGTAAATCAAATGACCCTGGATCAAATAATCACTATTATAAAGACATTGCCTTGATTAAACATGCAGTTTTAAGGGCAAGGCAAACAAAGCTGTTAAAATAATCAGAGGTAAATTGCAAAAATGATAATCCTGATTAATGGATCACTTTCCCTAAACTCAACAATTGTGTTGAGACTTCACCTCAGAGTATTCCTGCTTAGTTGGACCAATGTGTGTCTGAAAGACGCCAGGTTTGGAAGGTTGAAGAAATGATGCCTACAAATATTAGTATTTGGCAAGACTTATCTTTACTATGACAGGAAGGAACTTGATACTTATTCCTAGTTCTTGTAGCAAGTGTATGTTTATTAAAAAGTAATAGAAAAAGGAATATTATTGGATTACAATATATTTTAAGTATTTATTGTTTTGTATCTATATTTAATGTGTTTGAAGAATTAAAGTTATTCATTAATGTACATCTAAGATCATTTCCTAACCAAAAAAATCTGGACAGAAACTTCACTATCTTCCCCCTGCATCTTTAAATTGATAACCATTATTATACATTATTGTAATATGATAGGGAAATAAATATTATATTCCATAACAAGGCCTCATTATTTGAATTAATTTCAAAAGCCATAGTATAATTAACTTCACTGCACGTCTAAAATTCAAAAACATGCATCTGAATACTGTGGTTGTTTCAAAAAATCCAGGGTACTATGGTAACGATTGCATACTGATATGCTAGCAAACAATGATATGATAGGACTGTATTCTACTGTATCATAAAGACCTTAGTGAGTCATAGATAAAATATCCTGATTATCATTTTTATGATAATATACATTTTTAACTAAAATTGAATTTAGAGACAATCATTTTCACATATATTAAAAATACATATTTGGATCAAATAAATTTAATCATATCATTTTTTCCCTCTTCCTAATGTAATTATGAAAAATCTGCAATTCTGAAACACATGGGTTTGGGCTTTTGATATTCTTTAGTATGTATGATTACAATATTCTATGTATGCATTGATCACACTCTGAATGAATGTTTACATTATACTATACAATGTGTGTGTATACACACCCACCCACACATACATACAATACAGAAAAGCCATAACTTCTGTGACAAGTATACGTTGAAAAAAAAGTTTATTGGAGAAAAACACTTTCATTGTAATTGAATTTATTGCTACATATTTCTGTATACAGGAGGAGAGACATTGTGCTATATAAGTATAACTCTGTGTAACATTGGATGAAATCTACTAAGGTTATACTGACTTTCACTATAATACCATTTTCTCTCTCCTGTGACCACGTTCTGTTTTCCTACAGAAGCAGATTTGTAGAATTGCATGGAGAGTGTTAAAGGGAGAGAAGCCTATACAGTAGCAAACAGTAATTTTGGGGCAAAGTCCCATAATTATAGTAATATTGTAAAGAACAGTTCATAATATTACTTGTTTCTTGTTTTTAAAAAAAACAAAGATTTGTTTTAAAATGGTATTCATTAAACCTATTGCATCTGATTTCTTATTTGTCAATTCACAGTCTGGAACAAATTACGGACACAAATAAACACTCACCTGCTCACAATAATCTTTCACCATGGGAAGAATGGTTCCTTTCCAAAGAGAGAGAACTACGTGCTCGTTTACAAGCAAAAGCTTTTGAGGTGAATACATAGCTTATTATCTTTATAGTTAACAATAGACTATGAGACATCAAAATGCATACTTTCCCGATTATTTTTTTAAATACAGATTGTTTTTTATATTTTAATCATATTTGCCATGCTTTTTATTTGTTGCTTATGTCCTGATTCATTACTAGTTGTACATATTTTTACTCTGTTGTATTTATGTTATGCTTAATAGAAGCTATTACTTGCATTTTACTTAATCAACTCCCTCCTAAACATTTAAATTTAAAATGCAATGCTTTTTAAAAAAAGAACCCTACATATGTATTGAAGCTTTAACACATTAAAAATGTGTGCTTTCACAGGTAAGTGAAGTTATATGATCCAGGATAAGAGATGGTTGGCTGTAAAAGTATATTTTGGTTGACATATGTTGTGATAAACTGTAGTATGTTACATGACTGTTAGAGATATATGTTGAGCTTTTGTGCCTTTCAAAATTAAATTTATTTCTAAAAAGTTAGTACCCTTTTTGCTCATGAACTTAACTAATTTTCTAATTATATTCAGAATAGCCTCATTTCACTTTTTGAAATGATGCAGCCTTAATGTTGTTTGCATTACCTGCATTTTATGAAAAATTCTGTCATTCCAATGCCATCTATGCTGATGCACATTTTTGACTATAATTCAATAGCAATTTTTGAATGACTGGTGAAAGTGTTTATTGTCATAACTATTATTTTATCTACCTAATGCAAACCAACCTGTAGTTTTCGAGGTATGAATTCTAGTAACTGAAGAAACAATGAGACTTTTGGCAAAGAAGAAAACTTTCTCTAAGTCCAAACCATTGTTAAGTAAAGAAATGAGGGTACCAAGTGGTTCGTGTGTGTTCTTCAATTTTGTTAAACATGCTATATTAATTAAACAACAGTTAGCAACTGAAACATCGCAATAAGCCACCAATCATGTTTTCATAGCACAATCATCCAAATTTTCATGTTGGTGTCATTATTATAAAAAATATAGAAACCTCTCCCAGCACCTGTTTAAAATAACCGGTTTCTTAATTGAGAAATGACTTTAGCATCCCTTGCCTGCAAGCCATGCCCTCTGCATATCACAAGGAGGGGTTGTAAGTTCCCTATTGAACAATGCCTCTGTCGTGGTGGTGGTGGTGGTAGTAGTGCTGATCAAGTGGAGGCTGTTACCCATTATATTCTTCACTGCTCTGTTTACAATGGGATCAGGCCCAAATTATTAATGACAGATGAACTCAAGGCCTCCAACCTTGCAAAATTAAATTGTTTCTAACAGTCAGCAAACAAGTTGTTGTCATTTACATTTAGAAATATTTAAGATCTTAGTTGTATGCTTTATTGTAACCTTTTACTATGGTTAATACTTCTGTTACTCTGTTTTATAATTTCACTATGGTTAGTTTATTGTATTTTATGGCATCTTCATATGTTGTGAACTATGGTTACAACAATAAACATATCTACATTACATAAATCATGTTTACAAATCTTAAGAGCTGGGTTTACACAATACGCTAAACAAGAAAACAATTTACATTATGGCTTAGAACATTATAGCCCAATCAGTATCAGTTAGAGCTTCATTAGATCATAATGTTGGATTGTAGCCAATAATTATACAGAGATGTTGATATCACTAAATAGATTATTCTGTTTCATTAGTTTATATATGTTGGATATTATGCATGGATGCCACATTCATGTATTCTGAGCAGAAACATGAGAAAAGCAGAAAGATTAGGTTAGTAGAACAGACCTGCACAGTCTTGCTTTCCTTCACACAGGGAACTTGAGCGAGAGAATTCAAGGTCCTTACATTTGATCAAACATCAGTACAATATCTACAGTGTTCAGAAATGTAATGATAATAATGGTCAGACATTTGACTCCCTTACCGATGTTTACCATGATAAACTGTTCATTAACTTTTTTTGAGTGAAGAAGCAATCTGGAGTTTGATTTTATTGCCTGCACAAACTGGGGTTTCTAATTCTTGGAGGAAAATTCATCTTTCTCAACAAGGGACATTGATGCCAGTATGAATCATTGCCCCCAGTCAGTCAGAAGTAAAATTAGTATGTTTGGCACATTCAATAAATGCACGAGCACATTGTATTTTGCAGTTTAAGTCAGTGGGATAGCTGAGAAGGAAAGTCAGGGCAATTCCGCAATTTGCCAAAGTCATAGGGTTAATCCTTTTCTGCTGAATACATTTTGGGGTGACTTGGAGAATGGCACTTTACAGTTAATGTTCTGAAGAGTAGAAGCATTTGGACATAGGCCTCAAAACATGAATTTCAGCCTGTGGATCTTATCTAGAAACGACTTGCTTCAATGTTTATTGTTTTCATCAAACAAGCTTAAATTACAAGTTTTGGAAGGACAAGACATCCAAGATATTCATTAACTCATGCAGCCCCCTTATACAACTGCATACTTATTCATTAGAGAAAACTTCATGATAAGTTAAACACACACATCATAATGAAACAACTTGTAGCAAAAAGATTTCTGGAAGTTATTACTTTCATTACTTTAAAATAAAACAAGTTTGATGTACTTTGCAGTGAGAACTGTATTTGGATTCAAAATTGCTGTGGTTTATGCAAAGTAATCAAGAAGCGAAGAGTAATTTCCATCTCTTTCAATAGGAAATGAATCAGCAAATGGAGAAAACAAAGGAAAAACAAGAACGAGAAAGAAAAAAATTAATTGCTGAAGAGAAACACAAAGAGTGGGTCCAGAAGAAAAATGAAGAGGTGAAAAGGGTGAAGAACTGCTTTTCTCTTTCAGCTATATATTATACTTGTGACATGGCATTTAGTATCTATTTTAATGTGAACCAAAATAATATTTTAGTTCCTAAGCTTTAAAATCCACTGTAGATTTTTAGTTAGATTTTATTTTGGTGATTCAGCAGGAATTAATGTACTTCCTTCCCCATAGGATGAAAACATGACCTTTCTTATTCTGTTAATAACTGTGATTAACATTGATTAATTAATACCAGATAAACATATGTATATTCTCGGAATTAGGTTGCCTGTGGTATACTGAGGACTTTATTTCTGGGTAGTAGTTTGCTCAGTTTCAGTGCCACTAATGAAGTATAAATTCATCACAGTTAAATAGAAATTCCTGTGGGGTTTTTTTGTAAATTCTTCTTGTAACAACATTGGCTTTCTGCTGATTTAATATTAAAGATTGTTTAAATTCTGTTTTCTATTGATTTGAGTTTCAGGCAAGAAAATAGATGAGATTTAAACACAAATTATATAATTCATAACCAAATAATTTAGTTTATGCTTACATTATTTATGATGATTTTTATATACTTTGCAAGTAGTTCAGAATACTCTTTGCTGTATAACAAGCAGTGTTTCCTCATTCTTGTCAATTTTCAGACAAGTGGAACTGCAGATTATAGAATTTCCCAGCCAACTTGGCTATTGTTAAGAATTTGGGGATATGTAGAAGTTGCAAATTTGGGAAATATGCACTAGATATTGGATATCAGATAGAATTAAAAACAGCCCAACTTTCCTCTAGTTGTCTGGAACATACTTTTATTCAAACTACATAATAGAATTAATCTATTTTGGTAACCCATGATGTGAAATTATCAACATTTAGAAAATATAATAGGAGTGACAAGTTTTTATTATTTGTGATGCCTATTTTAGTGTTTAAATGCCAATTTTAATGTTTACATCAATTTTGTTGATTTAGAAGCATAAATTCTATTACACATGGTATACTTTGCTAATCAAATTAACAGGTTTTGCTTTAAATGTAAAAATTTAGATTATTCAGAATATTTGAAACTTATTTTTATAATGTTCGCTAAAACTTTTCAACAAGATTAAGAACTAAAAAAAACATGAAACAGAAAAAAGAAAAATTATTTTAGATCACAAGTGCATTTTGCTTTGGCATTAAGTTGTGTTCAATATACAAAAACAAAAATAAATGATCTACTACTATCACACATTCCTATTTAATGTGTTATTAGAAAACATTGAGAGATAAACATATCCTTAACATTTTGTGCATCCTAAAGAATAACATTAATCATTCAAAATGTTTTGGATTTTTCAGAAACAAATATTGCACTGATTTTTCTCCAAATTTCATATTTTATAATTAAATTTTAAGTCTGTTGGCTTATAATAAAATATTGAGGATATAAACTTTTAAAATATATAAAAAATTTAAATGGAATTCAAAGCAAAACAATTCTGGCTCAGATTTAGAAAGGTGAGTTCTTTAAATATTACATAATTGATAGAGAATGAATATCTTTCATTCAGCCTTGCAGTATCAGTTGCTTTAATATGATACAAATGCTATATTAATTACAATAGCCCTCATCAGTTTATAAACCATGCTTATACAAAAAGAATATTATATCTAAAAATTAGTAAGCCTTGTAGAATAAAATTAATATATGAAATAACTTGTCAAAACAGGAAGTGTTAGCATGCAGACACTTTTAGTGAAATAACATACTTTGAGCATCATGTTGCCAATAATTAGGTAAAGACACCAGTTGCTGCCTAATATCTTACACAGCTTCCCATAGGCATGAAATATTTTCTTGAATTCTATTTTAAATATGTAAAAATGAAACACATAGATACCAAAATGCTGTTTCATCTATGTTAATTTATGATTATTCCAGTTCCTTATTCATTACCTTAGTATTAGCTTTAACATCTAATTATTTTAACACTTTATAAATAACTATTATAATCTCATGTCATTAAAAACACATGTTATTTTCAACTATCATGTTCAATCAGATTCTATGCTATTTAGTACTAACAACTTACATTAGGTTTCAACAAAAGACTAAAATTGCAACTTCTCAAATAATACATAAAAAATAAAAAAATATCTGTTAACTGTGCATTCCACATTCTACCCAGATTCTCCAACAAAAACACTGTCCCTTCTGTTCTCAAATTTTACCACTATAATAACTTAGCATAGTTATACTATTAAACTTTACTTTCTATTTTATCTGATGATAATTCATCTTAACCTTTGAGTTTAGGCCATAGAAATTGTCCAAACAGTTTAGGAGCCCCACAGGCATATACTGAGATTAAGACCTATATACATATTATACCCAGAAAGATTCCAAAACCATCAATTACAGATATGTAAAATGCCAGCCGTTTCCAGGTCATGCTATCCCTGGGGCAGCTTAGCAGTTTATTGTCCAAAGCTGATGCAGTTTGAAGCACTCCAGACATGACTTTGCAGACAAAACAGACCTGTTTCAGGGCTCAGTCACTCTTGGGGCATCTCCATTCATTTCTGGCTCACAGGATTATTTTCCAGAAGCTGCCAAATAATCCAAGAATGGCATGGTCCAAAGGAGATTTAGCAGCTAGGTTAAAATTCTAAATGCAAATTTAACAAAAACAAAAATGTTATATAACTAGTAAAATTGTTTTGTAAGATAAGTACACAGTGCTTTAAATTCTTTATTTTAGAGAAATTAATAGAATAATTAAGTTCTGTTCACTGTTATATTGTAATTTTTTGTTTGCCATTCGTGTCTTGCTATATTTTCTTCCTGTGGAGGCACTGTCGACAAATGGAAAACTCAGTTTTGTTGACTGAAGTTTCAGGCTGCTTTTACTAAATACAAAGCACAAACTATACTAGTTTTGGCATGTTCAGATGTGCAGAGTTGATGTTTTGATACGTGCTGCTGCTTGATGTTTTGCTTTAGAGATAGTTAACCTTCAATGGTATCTAGGTTGTTTTTGGCTGATGCCAGCAGGCCAGGTTCATAATCTAAAAAGTATAGTATATATACATTTTAATAAGGAACAAGTCTTGCAGCAGCTTATGGCTGATACTATTATTATTATTATTGTTGTTGTTGTTGTTGTTGTTGTTATCTTCTGGGCTCCATTGGTATCAATCCAACAGCATTGCTTTGCTTAGCATAATACCATATCTTAATTATTTCAAGTGGAAATTTATGTTTTCTTTGTTAAAAAAGAGTAATCAGTTAGGGCAATTATGCTGCAGTTTAGTAAAAAAGGTTTTACAGAAGAAAGTGGAAATGAAACAGTCCTTCTTTCATTGGATCATGTCCAAGATTGGCTTTGACAGATTCAATTTACAAAAGAATAGTATCCTTATAAATAGCCATGGTATATAGGTCAGGTAGTAAATCTGCATAGGGACTTATTACCTTCAAGTACAGATATTATTGAGTAACCAGAATATCAATAACTTAGATTTTCTGAGGAGTAATATTTCTATATTTTCTAAAATAATACTGTCTGCAGGAAAGAAAAGAAAGACAGCGTAAACTCAAAAAAGAAATGAGAGAAAAGGAAATAAAAGAGTTCGAGGAAATACAGTCAAAGGAAAAAGCAAAAGAAATGTATAAGGAATGGTTGAAGAAAAAGAATACTGAAGATCTTCAAAAAAAGAAAGACGAGAAAGTAAGTTTAACTTAGCTTTTTATTTGGAGAAAACCTATAACTGACCTTTCTTTTTTGGTGTAAGTTAGTAATATTTTAAAAAGAATGAGTTTCTTCCTGTTTTTTTCTGGATAAAGACAATTGGAGCTTGTTTGTTAGGTTTAAGACTGAAGCACAAAAAATCCACAGTTGTGAGGTATGGGGAAGATGTTTTCAGTGATGAAGTAACACTTGTAGAATATTTTTCCACAATAACTCATTTTGCATATTTGACAGTTTCTTTCAGCACAGTGGTTTTTTTTATACACATGTTAATCTAGCTTTCTAATCTGCTTTCTCTTTGAGACATCTATATATTTTGGTGCTATATTCATTTATTGTTGAATTTTAAATTATTGTATATATTGTCCTGAAATATCTGTTATAATGTGGTTAATACAGTAACTACTGTGAACAAAATGATTAACCAGTTAAGTAAAAGAGTAGCTGAAATAATTTTACATATATGTACACACATTCATTATGCTCTTCCCTTAGAGAAATTGGTGAAAAGGAAGACCAAAAAGTTTATAGTTTGGTGGAATTGGTGAATTTCTCAGAAAGAGACAAGTGGTTTAAAGAACATAATAAGACAATATATGATCATGGAAGAAACAAGGATGGATTGCAAAGTATTATGTACTCATCAATTCTATTCCAGAAGACCAGACTACCTTTTAGATCTAGCGTATCTTTCCCTATTCTGTTATTTTTACAAATAAAGTATCATATTTTTAAAACTTCCATTCATTAATTATGCTTTTTAACCTTCCATTCTTCTTACATTCCAAATTGCAGTATTTCATGTGACATAATCATAAATACATGCAGCCATGAACATTGTCTACTGAGGTTTTCACAAAACTGTTAATTTGTTTATAAAATTTATATAGTTATCTGACTTGAACAGTGCAGATCTGTTGGCTTGTAATAGAAAACAATCGAAGATAAAAACAAGCGTCAATTCATTTTTAATAAGGAAAAACATAGACTCTGTTGTTAGGTCAAATTTCTCACACACACTGCATTCCCTGCTTCTATAGCGAGGTCAAAATGCTAGTAGGCTTTGCCAGATTTGGCTAGCATGTTATAGGCCAATTAGACCCAATCTTATCCTAAGGTGCTGACATTTTATGCAAGCCAGCATCTCTAATCTAAAGATTACTTTACAAGTCAGTGTGCTGCTACCCTAGTCCCACTGAAAGAAGGTAGATGCTGTATATTGTATCTGCTCAGAATACTGATTAAGTTGTAAATATTTTGCTGGTTTTAAATCTGGATCGGAAAATAGAAACTCACTATTGGTTACAAGCACCTTTAAAACTTTTTCTTTCAGTGTGAGAATTAATCATGGGTTTAAATAATCCAATTCAGAATTATTTCAATCCAATGTCTTAAAAGTGTAAACTATAACTCGATTGTTTCTAGAGCAGCCAATTATCTTGATGAAATATATTTTTGACAGGTTGCAAGGCACTTTGTATTTAGATATTGTTACATGCCTGTTACTTTTGCAGGAAAAGGAAAAGCTACGGGAAGCTGAATTACAGGAGAAAAAAGAAAAATCAGAGAGGATGTTCAAAGAATGGCTGCAGAATTCTAAAAACAAGCCCCGCCCAGCTTCTGCTGGCTATGCCTATGTCAATGGGAAACTTGCAAGTTTGTATCAGTAGTCAGACAACTACTGTAATACAATATCTCCTCAACTTGTATAGAAATGTTGATTTTTCAGAAGTTTTCTTTAAAATATTAATGAGCCGGGTGATAAATATTTTGGATGTGAAGGGGCATTAAGAGCCAAGGTAGGCCTTCAGAGTATACTTAATAGCCTATAAATTCTGCATATGCCTACAAATATAACCAACTTCATTATATATAGAAAATAGGTTAAAATGTGTCACATTGTATTGCTGTTACTAGTGACAACAGACCTTTTTTTAATCCTCCTGGCCTAAGAAAAAAGAGAAAGACAGAGAGGTTTCTTTTTCTTTCCAGTGAAGATAAACACAAGATAGTATCACACAAGGTAACAATTAAATGATTACTGGATTGTCTGGGACCAACCCAGGCTAGGGGTGGAGGTACACTACAGAATTCCAGAGAAGGGGCAAATGCAGCTGAAGAAGATATGATTAGGGGTATGATGGTTTTTTGTTTGCCAAACAATATAAAAATACCATGTGCTGCTGTCATGAAAGCAAATTCTGATTAATATTTGAAAGAACCTATGTAATTTGTAGACCAGAGCTGAAAAGAGTATCAATGGTTTTAGGTAAATAAAAAGTGCAACTTTATGCCAGAGAAATCAGTCAAGAAAAGCTCTTTAAATCTTCATGTTATCATGACTAAATCAGGTTATCAAATACTTTATAATTAATCCACTGCTTTCTTCAGTTTGAAGGTAAAGTTTAGCGCGCATACTAGTTCTTAACTATTGCTTTCTGAACTTTTCAGCATACCCAGATGGAAATGCCTATCCAGCTCCAGCCTTTTGCAACCCCATACCTTGGAAACCAATCCCTGTGCCTCCTCCTAAGGAAGAAAAGTATGTTTCAGTGAAGAAAAATAAGAGGCCTCTATCCAGTCACACCCATAGATCTTCATCAGTGCTTTTTCAAAAATCCAGGAGTAATATTTATCTTGGATCATTATACAGACTTCATAAATAGCATAGGCATTTTGTACATAATATTAGTGAAGTTTAAAGTGTTATATTAGGTGTGACATGTAAACATCTATGATTTCTTGGCTTTTGATACTTTTTCATTTTTTATTGTTAAAATAAAGCACCTAGTAGAAAAATAAATGGTAATATTTTCATTTTGTATAGGATCTCTTGTGAGCCATATCTTTGTGTTAAATACTTAAAACGATTATATTTACATATGCAACTTATATTGCTTTTTTGCTTTTTTTGAGCTAGCTAATGTTACAAGATCACCACAGCACAGTGGAAAAATAAATCAAAGTTGTGGCTGCAAGCTAAAACTTAAGATTTTAGTCCATTTGGGCCTATAGAGTCAATTAACTATTAGGTTTTATCTAACTATGCTTGTTAAACTAACTTGCAGAGTGTGGAGTTGAACATTTTTAATATCCTATTTATTGATTTGTGAAATGCATCCCTTTAATATGAAACAATCGATATGTGTTATATTTGTAGTATATTTTCTCTTCATCTTAGTTTTTCTGATAATGCTATTCGTTTGTGGTAGCTAAATGTATAAATAATATTTATTTTAAATCTTAAGCTAGCAGAAGAAATAGGATTTTTATACAGTATATAGTGCACCAGCCAGTAAATACAATTTGTAATTTCTAAAGAAATTATTGCATTTTATGTTTTAAAAGCAATTGTTTAAGGAATAAAACAAATTGTTACAAGACTAATGATATTCATTAATGGTTTATAAAATATAATGCACATTAAAACATAAAGTTGTTGATTATACATAAGCAGTACCCATCTTCATATAGGTTTAACAAAATAATGCACAACTAAAGTGTATTCTGTTACAATACACTTACCAGTACTAAAGCGGACAAACTATGTTTGGTCATAATTTAAAAACAAGGGCTGTTTATCCAGATAGGCTTTACAACCTTTCTATAGAAAAGAAGTCACTGCAACATTGTCTGAAAAATAAAATGAAAACTCTTTGATAGAACATTTTTAAAAACTATAAACATGGGGATAGATACAAACATTAAGCATCAAAAAATACAATTTAGTGATGGTAACATTATTAGAAAACTGATTAGAATGAAATCTATTTGCCATTAGCTGGAAATCCTGTTTTGGACATTCTGAATATTATATTATGTTCAAAAAACCTTGTAGAGCCAGACCATTTTCATAATGTTTGAAGAATAATTTTAGGAATCTTTTTTTTCTTAATGAACTAAAAGAGTTTTATTTTTTAATATTTTGAGCAACCAGGCAAAGAGGCTTAATTTTTGAAAGTATTAGACTGTAATCCTTTTTTCTACACATTTTCTGTCCTTATAGAAGAGATTTGCATCAGTCATTTTAAAAAGGCTCATACAAAATGAATCATAGATGAATTCAGTTTGAATCTCATTAGCATATCCAGTTTTTTTTAAATAGCATGAGATATTGACAGGATTTAATCTATTCACAAAAGATGGTGCTCTGTAGTTCCAAATGCTACAGGTAATTTTAAACTGCCTTGCAGAACATGGTGCAGAGCTGTCTACAAATTGGCCTTTTGTAAATAGAGCTGACAGCAATAATTCCAGTGATGTTGGGTAGTTGGGTCAAACTTGGTTTCCCACAATGCCTCTAATATCAAAGAACTTCAGGCTATTGTGGAGATTGCTCAGTTATCAGATGCTGCTCTCAGTTCCACAGGACTCAATATAAGCAAAGGGAAATATCCCTTAAGCAATTGCTCAAGAGTGCCTCATATTGGCAGCAGCCCTATGTGTTACCTCTACATTTTTATTATTTTTCCTTGGTGTTTACTGGATGATTTCAAACATCTCAGGATTTATAAACTTAAAAAAAATAGCTGTACATGTAATACCTATTTTCAGGGCCTGGCTTAGAAAAAAAACTAAGCTGAAGTTGCCATGTATACTTTTATCCTATAATTATTAGATTCTTCACATTGGAATGCTGTAGCTCATTCTTCATCTTAAATCCCATGAAGTCTGAGAATGATTATGCTGACAATATAGCATACCATTCTCAGCTCAATAGTGCTCTGAAATTCTACTATAGAAACATGATGCTATGGGGGCATAAAGAGCTTGTACATCAGGCTTCCAAACACTGGGCAGAAATATAAGCGCTTCCAGCAAAACATTAAGGGCCGACCTAATGTATGATACGAGACTTGCTTAGATAGGGGTTATTAGTAATTGCTTTAAAATAATATTAAGTAATACTTTTATATACGTTAAGTGCAGATTGTTATACTACTTCTCTTATCTTACTCACTGAATCTGGTCTTTGTAATTGCAGAGTTGTAATCTCAACCCAAGCCCGTCTGTTTGGGAATGCTGAAGACAAGAACCATGAACCTAAGGCTGTTAGTCATTAATTCCTCTGCTTTCCTTTCCCAGCATGCATGAAATGCGTGAAATAAACAGAAGGCATAGTACAGCATTACTGTGAGAGGTAGTATTGATGGAAAAGTAGATGGAGGGTGCAGAGTTAGAGACAATATTGTTTAAATGTTTTCAAAGGGATACAATTTCAGAAGAACTGCTTTGTTCATCCAAGTTATTTCTTCCCCATGTCTGAAGCTATGAAACAGTCTCTCCTTTGTTTAATATTATTCTTAAGAGGAAACAAAATAACAATGAACTCTCTGATTTAACCAATCAGTATATGTGCGAAATATGCATACATATCTGCATTGGGTGCTAATTGTGGCCAAAGAGATGCATTTTTCTGTTTCCATAACATGGTTAACAATTTTTTCTAAAGCTTCCATTGAAATCACTGAAGGGCTTAGGAGAATGTTGTGAAATGCCATAGTTAATAAGAATGAAACTGTTTTTTAAAAAAACCCTATGTATAGAATTAAGAGTTATCTGTTAGTTTGTTATTGATTTTTTTTAATTAAAGATTTTTAATTCTGTTGCCAGAGGCTTTAGTTAAGAAAATGCATCATAAATTTGTAGCCTAAATTGAATTCTATTAACGTCTTTTCACACTTTTAGTGATAATTTATTTTAGACTAAAACATACTTAAAGCAAGAGGTATCAGAAAAACATAATCTTAGATAAGAGATCAGTGATGAAAGCAGCAGCTGAGTCAATTATATTAAACATTATTAAGAACTAAAGAAAAATATTATATTTGGCTTCTAAAAACCAATGGAATTTGATTAGATAATGTCATGAAGAATGAATGTCGCAAATGAAGTATTTCTGACAGCCCGAAGAAATTTCCTATACTTTTCTATACAGTTTCTGTTGAGCATATAAATGCACGTAATCCTTCCACTGTAGGGCTGTTGCATTTTCAATATGGAAAATGCTGAATGAGGGAATAGTCTCAATAATTCCCCATGAATGTCACTCAAATTAAATCAGATGCTGCAGATGGAAAAGCCAAATTATGTTGGCTTGCATGAAAGTTTAAAAATCCCTATAATGCAGGATTGTTGTTCAAATGAAAACTAATAGTGAATAAGTCTCTTTGCTACAAATATTTACATTCAACACGTGCCTGCAGCAGCTGGTGGTTTTAAAATGCTTTTGGCAGCAGGGTTATTCATGAATGTTCAAACTGGGCTTCATCAGATAATTTCTGGGTGGAGGTAAAACCGGATTTATAGTATCATTTTTATGGCTATAGTTGCTTTATTTTATTTGGCACAAACGTGGACTAGGTTGTGTTAAGAACAGTGAATTGCCCAAAGTCACATAGTCTGCATAGTATAAGACAGATGTCCCCAGATTTATTCCAATACATTTAACTGCACAGTGAAAAATAATTTATTCCAATACATTTAACTGCACAGTGAAAAATAAAAATACGTTGTAGAATAAATGTAGAAGAAAATAAGGTATTTTGATATGGTACAGGGAATTTTCAGATGGTAAAATGAATTATTTAGGAAAGGAATTTTAGACAGAAAAGTTACACTTTGCCTTTTCAGGATACTCTTCCATATCACCTTCTCAAAGATTGTAATATAAAGTACAAAATTCTATAAAATTGCTATACATTTTATAGCAATTTTATAGCATTTTATTTTATTTAAAATAAAAAATGAATTATTTCAAATTCTGAAATATATAACAAGAAATAAATTAGAAACCATCAAACATTTTACACCCTATTCCTCAAGTGATCTTGTGGCAACCTAATAGGTCTAGATTCCCAAGAACCCAGAAAATATGATTAAGACAGTACACAGGTTAATGTCATTGGCCCACAAACAACGGAGACTTCTACACTCACACAACTATTACTGTGGTAAAATAACTAATGAAAGACAGACTTTGTATCACTTCAATGATGGCTGGGTGATGTCATGGAGATGCTATAAGTCATTAGTAAAAAACAGTCCTGTGCTCTGAATGTAGTCGTTATTATTTTGCCAAGTATCTGGGATAGCATAGGAAAAAAACCTTGATTGCTTTAATTTCAATCAAATCTTGTCTAGAAATGACTATAAAGTCCCTAGACTTGTTTATACACAATCTTTAATAGTAAATAGATTTAATTATGACCCATCTTACATATATATTTAGCATATTAATCAAAACTCCTAAATTTTTAAATATAAGGAACTCAGGAATTGGCTCTTACAATTAAACTTACAGTAATTTATTTAGAAATAACTGAACATAGCAAAGGTGTGATCTTAATAAAATCTACCCCAAAAAGGTTTGAAATACCTCTTCATGCTATTCTTTAAAAAATACTTGTTTACATTTTGCCTTTAGAATTTAATTTGTATTATCCAAAACATAATAGCTTTCTTAAACAAACAACCCTGAGTTGATGCAAACACACTTTAAAATTAGAGAAGACAGTACTAAGATACCACACCATCAGAGATGCTCCAACAATTCTATACTAAGGAGAGGAGAGGAGGAATAGTTAAAAATTGGCCTTTTTCTACATATTTAATTTTATCTTTGCCTTCATGTCTCTTTGGGAGAGGTATTATTCTGCTTTGCTTGTAGAATGTGTTGCATCTAAAAAAATTCTAAAAATAGCAACTTCAGAATGAAAGCTCTTGAACAATCTTATCTATGGCATTACAAATATGATTTTCTATCCGCCTGAATAAGGTTTTAGGCAAGATTGGTCATGAGTGTACATGTTAGATTCAGTTCAGTCAATATAATGTACTGGTGAATGGGGAAAAAGAAAAGCATTACTTGGTTGGTTTCCAAAATGATACAAAGCATACATCTGAAACTTTATTTTAAGATGGAATATTGAAAAAAGTGTGGTTGGTTTAAAATAAAGCAATCCAATTAATTCTAAGTAGGCAAAACCTCTGGAAGTGCGATATTGGTGTATTGCTATCCTAAGAGGTGTTGAAAGTCTTACTGCTTGCTCAACATCTTCAGTCTTAAACGCATTTTAAAGACTGGTGAAAAGAAATGTTGTAATTGTTAATTGTCATATGCAAGTGGCAATATCTCCCAGCTTTTTAAGTGAGTTTTTTCTCCTGGTTTTATATTTGCTCTCAATGTAGTCTCTAAAGAGGGAGGAAAAGACAAGAAAGACCCAGCTACAAGCCAGGTCCATGAGGTATCTTAACAATTCAAAGTCCCAAATAAAAGAGACAGTTTAATAATGGTGTAGGTTAACATAATCAATACTTCTTGAGTGTGAGGTTTGCTCCCTGTTTATATACATTAGATTGCCCTATAGCAGTGCTTCTCAATTATTTTCTGTCATGCCCCCCCTAGGAAGAAGAAAACATTTCGCGCCCCCCCCCGCGCGACTGTAAATAGTATCATTTGCGCCCCCTCCGCCCGACCGCTTTCCTTTCACTTTGGGACTGCAGGTCAGTCATTTGGTCGGCCGGCGGGCTGCAGGGTAGCCCGAGCAAGAGGCTGGTCAGCGTGAAGGGACGTCCACGCCCACCAGGCGGGCTCAGCTCCCGCTTCTCCTCGCCCGCCGCAGCCAGTTGCAGGGCGCGGATCCCGCTCGGAGAAGGCGGAGCGGCAGCTCCTCCCTCAGCCAGGAGCCAGCGGGGGCTGGTCGGACAGGCAACCTCGTCGGGAAACTCCAGTCCACCGCCTTTGCCGCCGCCGTTGCCGCCTTCGCCGCCAGTTAGTCCAGAGGAGACGCGAGCGAGGCCCACCTGTTGCTCCTGGCTCCTCGTTTGCACCCAGATGGAAAGGGAGCCTTCGCGCCCCCCTTTACGGAGCCTCGCGCCCCCCCTGGGGGGCGCGCCCCACTATTTGAGAAGCACTGCCCTATAGCTAATGGCAGGGTGTGATTTTCTCCTTGCAATTCCTTGATTAGGGTGTTGTAGAAGAATTGCAACATATTGTGCAAGGCTGTAACCTGCCACTATGTATGACAGGCAGACAGAAGACCAGTAGAGTGCATCCATGAACACCAATGAGCAGTCAGAAGATACAATAAAAATCAACCACTGTTCCAACTAGGAAAATTAGTATTCTGGATCAAGCAAATCCAAAAATGCTAGAGAATTCTTGGATGTTTGGCATTCAGACAAATCATCCATCAATAACACACATAGAAATAAATCATATTTACTTACATTTCTTACATTTAAGAGAGATAAAACATTATGAAAGAAACAGACCCGAAAACATCTCGTCCAACAGCCCAAACCAAGATAAGCAGGAATTAACACCAGACAAACAAGTAAGCAGAAAACAATATGCTAGCCAAGGAAATCTCAAAAAGAAAAGCACACCTCCACCAATATTTGCAAGGCAAGCTACTGTATATTAACAAGGAGCAAACCCTACACTCACACTGATGATGTTATGTAGTTGAGTAATGAAACATCGGCAAGTAAACAACCAAGATCCAGAAATAAAAGTGCAGCTCTCTTGTTGCATCCTAATGTTGACACTCTTCCAGGCTACTATTTGAGTTGTACCAGTTCCTGTTTTATCAAATTGGATGGATTTTGTTTTTTGTTTTTTTTACATTATTGGCATTGTGACAAGTTGTTTGTAAGACCTCTGCTAGACAAGTTTGTCAGATGGATTAAAAGGAAGAAAAACTAACTTATAATTAACAGAACATGTCTGGCAAATACTTGCCCATTTCAAGACAAAGACTGAAGATGTGGACAAGGGTCCCATTTAGGATTTTGTTGCCAAATTTGGAGATGGTGACAAGCATAGCTTTTCTTGGCTTTTTAAACAGCAAAAGATTTTGGGTTGATACAAGGGAAAATTGTCCTAAAGATTGTAGTATAAGATCAAAACTTCTAAGCAAAAGTTGGATGCAGAATGTGTAACATTGACCCAACAGTCCTCAAGAAGTAGTGAATACACACCTTATCTTACTGCTTGCCAGGTGAACCTTGCCTTCCTTCCCATGATCAAGAGACTATTGTTAGTGATAAGAAATATTCATCAGTAGTGGAGGCACCAACAGACATCTATAGATCTGAGAAATCATACAAGTGATAAAACATGTATCATAGCACAAATGTTACCCCTTATTTGTGTGTCACTTTGTGACACAATTATGAAAAAGCAGAACTTTTGCTTCATCTAATTTCATATTTTGATGAAACAGCTACTTTATGAAATCCCTCTTCTACATATAATTAAATGTCAGTTGTTGTATTTGGTTGCTGCTTCCTTTTGGTTAGATTTCACAGTCAACGTCCAGAGTTCAAAGTCACAACCAGTTCTTTTTAAATAATAGTAAAACAAATAAATCAGAGTCTTGGTGTCGTTATTGGTCTCTGTTAAGACAATGGCAACAATAATAATAATATTGATCTACTCATTGTAGAATGTAGAAAGAACAATTTTAAACAGACTCGCAATAGGTCATCTCCATAATTCTTTTTTTTTTTTTAAACAAAGTTTTTAATTGGTTTTTTGATGTTTTACATAGGGAAAAGGTAAGGGAAAGGTTACAAATTTTGGCAGCTGCGAAATGCGGTAGGTGCATCCCCCCCCTCCAGACTCATAGTATACATTTGCATAAAATTCAAATATTACATAATAGCATATAGTCAGTGTGGTACATTCAATTGGTAATTTCGGTCAGTTTATATCACATGGATTTTCTTACTTATTTATGTGATCTGAGCTTTCTTGATGTCGCCCCATCTCCCCCAGTTGGCAGTGCTCCGGCCCCTCCCGTGTCTTGTACATCTACTGAAGTGTCTTCTGGTTTTTCTAGGAGTAATTTATTTTTTTCCATAAAGGCCTGCGCCTCTATGGGTGTATTAATTCTAACTCTTGTCTCCTCCCAGAATGTTAGCATACCTTCAGGCAGTAACCATCGAAACCACACCCCCTTCTGGTATAGTTTATTCGCCAATTGCGAATAAGATTTTCTTTTCTCCCTCACTTTCTTGGGGATCTGTTTCAGAATGGTTATCTCCTTATCTTTGTATGTCAAGGCTTGCCCCCTTTGTGCATTCAGGATTTCATCTCTTGTGCTTTTCCTAAGACATTTAATGTGTACCTCCCTGGGAACATTGTGTGTTCTAGCATACGCTGAGTTCACTCTGTAGGCCAGGTCTATTTCCCACCCCATCTGTTGTTTTTCCTTCTGAATATACTCAGCCAAAATGGTTGTCATGATGTCCCTTATGTTTTCATCATCTGTCTCCATCACGTTCTGAAATCTAAGATAAAAAGACATTCTCTCAAACTCTATTTTCATTTGTTGGGTGTCAAGTTCTTTGTTTCCCCTCTGCACACCCTCTATCCCCCCCTTCATCTCAGCCGCCCCATCTTCCAAAAGATCCAGTCTCTGTGAGTTCTTATTAATTTTATCCTGGTTCTCTTTAATTTCTTCTTTCATCTCCTTCAATTGTCTCTTTATTTCCTCTTGTCCCTGTAGAAGTTGTTGTAACATTTGATGAAACTCCAGGTCCGTAGATTTAGGTTGCTTGAAGGCTGTTAACGTTGATTGTGTACTAGGACTGGAGGTTGCAGATGTTGGGGCAGAGGCAGCAAAGCCTGACTTTCCAGGAGGTGGTCTTTTAGATGCCATTGTTTATAAAGTAAAGAGTCCAGTCAGTATAAAGAAGGATCAGTCAGAGAGATAGTAAGTAAGTAAGTAAGTAAACTTTTATTTATAACCCGCACCCTTTCCTAAACAGGACTCGGGGCGGTGTACAGACATATTAAAAACCATGTAGATACAAAATATAAATGTGCATAAATATATAAACATATAAACGGAGGAGGTAGAATGTACTGTACCAAATTTAAATTAAAATACAAATATAATTAAAATTCCCCTTAAAAATTACACAGTAAGATGTTTGCCAGGAGGTTAAAGATGGGACTATACATCCGTCAAGCCAGCTAATTGGAACAGGTGGGTCTTAAGCTTCTGTCAGAAGGAGCGGAGGTCGTTAGTAGTTCTAATAGATAGAACAGCCAAGAGAGTCCAGGAGACAGAGAGTCCAGGCACAGGGGAGTTTTCTAATCACCCTGGCAAAAGAGCAGTCGTTTTTCACTCCAGGGGGTTCAGAAGCAAACAATCCACAAGAGAGTTATCCAGGTAGCACGGAGGTAGCACGGAGACAAAGACCGGAAGCCTGAAGCTAAAAGGTGGAGTCAAGTCTCACATCTCATGAAGACAACGGAAGTGTGCCATCTTGCCCTGCCAGCTTCGGATATTGAGGCAACAAATAAAGTTTTCAAAGTTCCCAGGGCTTCCAGATCTCATTGTCTTAAACCTTAAAAGTTTAAATCTGAAAATCCATTTAGTAGGGCTGTGACATCTTTGGTTTGGCTCTCCCCCTCCTCCTTCCATTGGGGCTGAGAGCTCACTTGTTTCCAGCCGCTTGTCCAAGGGGGGGGGGTCATCTCCATAATTCTGTATTTCAAAAGTATTTTGTTCTGATCAAATTGAGTGAACGGAATAGGACCGGATATGTAATTAGTAAAATGGTTCTAACTGGTGCTTTGCAGATACTATGACGCAAATGCATACACAAGTACATTACATAATGATGACTGAGCATGTACATTCACTATGGGGAATATCTGCAGTGTGCTTATATGCTTCTCCCAACTGTAGAGCAATTACGCAGAATTTTTCCCACAAGACCCACCAACAGAACAATAATCAATGGAATAAATAAATGAAAAGAGACAGAGCTGAGAGAATACATTTTTTTTAAAAAAAACCAAGAGGCTGCAAGAGATGCCAACTACTGCAACTTAAGCAATTTAAATCTTACTTTCCAAAGTAAGTACAGTATATTGTTTCTAAAAAATAATATATTTTCAAATAAACTAATAAATTGGCATCTTAACTATCAACATGCACATATAGCAAAAAAAGATGTGGCAAGCATCATCAGATTGGTGTGTCTTTGTCAGCTAATTTTTCATGCCAGATCTATTTGCCAATGTCCTGAGCCTGATGATCATTACCCAACATTGGGCTTGAACTTAGGCCATGAAAATTACGCTAAGCAAATAGCTGCAAGACTATCTTGGGTATTCAGAGGTAATGGGAGGGTAGTGCCCTACCATCATTAACCAAGAAACATCTTTGATTATAGAGTGAGAGAATTCAAATAAGCCTATTTGCTTGCACTGCAAACACAAGGGATATAAACTTGTCCATATACTGATTTTGGCCCGGTGGAGATGATACAGAACAATTTTTAAGGGCATTTCAATGTTTTTTTCCCCAAACTAAATCTAAGCACTGTAATTAAGACAACATGGATCTACACTATAATTATTGAGTAGATTTAACATCATAGCATCCATAACCTTGACTGACTCATTTTACTCTCAGTGGAGAAAGAATACTTAACACAAGATCTTAATAACTGATGTATAGCTTCTCTAAGACAGCTGAAATGCTTCAAAAAGAAGGATTAAGGGATACCGAGCTTCAAATGATTTTGAGTTTTTGCCATTTAATTCATTTCTCACCACAAGAATTTATATTCCAGGGCTACATCCATGTCTCCTGACCTCAAATGATTGTGGAAGATATTAGCAGAAATGGCCATTTATCAATTTAAAAACATCTCTCTCCACGTGGTGTGGGGGAAATAGAACCCCATAGTCATATCTGATGTTATGTTACATTACATACATTACGTACAGTATTTGGTGTTGGAGAAGACTACCAATAGCTAAGAAAAAAACCCAAATCATTGAACAAATCAACCCAGAGTTCTCATTCAAGACACATATTGTATGACACTAATTTATCTGACACTAATGCAAAATCCTAGCTTTTTAGAGAATTCTGTAATGCTGGAAAAGATAGAAAGAAAAGAAAAGAAAAGAAAATGACTAGTAGAAAGTGAATGGATTCTGTTACTGTGTCAATGCTGCACCATTGGAAAACCTAATGGACCAGGTTGGGGACAGATCATCCTGAGAAATATTTTATCTATGCAGCAAGAAAAGATTGGCACTGATTCTGTGGTAAATAATCAGACAAGACATATTTGTATGCCTTTGGTACAGAATCATAAGAGAGGGACCTTAGACCTTTCTTGAGGAAAAGATTTGCAATGGTAGACTAATAATAAGAAAAAAAATCAGAGTTCTCCAATCAAATCAGAAAGACTTAATTACAAACAATGAGGAAGAGGGATTGGGGGTGGTGGTGAAGGAATTGTAGACCTAGAGATCTGCCAAACATTGTACAAATATACATTAGCCTTTAGAAAATGTATTTACTTACACGATCAACATTCCATTCTGATCAGCTATCTTATATGTCTAACAAATTCATCGCTTTTTAAAGTAAACTTTAAGGATTGATAAGAGGGAAATAATGCTTCTGGAATTTTTTTCTAACCCTTTTCCATCAGAGGCTAGAAAAAGCATCTGTATTTTCTTCTGTGTAACAAAATAACATTTTGCATCACTCTGTGTGCCTTTCTGTTTTTCCCTGTGTCTGTATCTCTTTATATGTATGCTGGGATTAAAAAGAAGACTATATAACTAAGTGGGAGGAGAAAATTGACTTGGCATGGAAAAGTTAGCAACTACCATTCCCCAATTATCTTTCCACAGCATTGGGGAATTTTTTTCTTAGAATCTTTTTCCTGAAGCCCTCAGCCTGATCTGCCTTTTAAAATTCAACCTTTTTCTTGCCAGCTTCTCTTAACACGTTACATTCAATCCCACTCTGTTCTGATTTTGTAGAGTAATCCTCTAGCACAGATGGACAGAGATCTAACCCCCCTTGTACATAATTTCCCAACACTCTGTTGAATTGGAAAGAATAAATAAGACGTGGAACCATCTTTCCCATACAAAAGAGAAATGCATTGTAAAATTACAATGTCAGGACATGGACATACTTGGGAATACTCAAAGTTAAATAGCTCTGTATCTAGTGCCTTATAGTCATTAGAATGAGATATATTGTGGGCTTGTATGTATTCAGCCACAATTTTGCCTTACCCATGTGATTAGCTTATGGTTCAATTTGTCATTTTTAATATACTTTTAGTACACTAAATTAAATAAGAGAAGTAAAATATGATTACATATGGCAGTACTAGCTGAGTAATAAAGTTTCAAATATCATTGGAGAAACAAGGGAAAATATCTTGTTTCTCCATTGTGAGGAAACATTCTCCATCAAGAAAACTGATATAGACACAATTCCCAAACTTTGAAAATCTTCCTTACCCCAACGTAAAGAAACAACAACAACAACAACAAAAATCCAGCTCAATCCTAATTCAAAATGTTGACAGAAAGCCATAACTGCAAATCAGGTATGGGTGCTTTCAATATATTTCTTTTATCCAGCCCTCATATTTGAAAAAAGCTTGAATTTTTAATAGATTTCAGATACTGGGATATAGCCATCAGCAATATATGCATTTTTATGTATACTCTACTGATAGATGAAGAATAATATGAATAATCCCACTGATAGTTCAATGTGGCACCAAATCCAGAACATTGGAGTGATTTACCTGAAAACGAGTGAGCATGCTATGTGAAAATATCTATGGACCCATTTTTGAAGAACTGGCTTGCTTCCCACCATATATAGATTTATATTGGGGGTGGGGTCTTAACTGTCTCAAAATTATGGTAATTGCATTTTGATAGAACACAACCATACATAATCACTATTATTCAGATGACAGAAATACTAATCCAAACCTTAGGATCTGATGAAAGAAATAGATCTTATTCTTCAATAAAGAGTTGATTTTAAAATGTCAGCAGGAAGCTCATGTTATTTCATTTTCTGTTCTGTTCCACTGGAATCTGGTGCTGCTTTGAAATGAACTCCTACTGATTTGAAAATGGTTTCAATGGATGATTTGCCTTCCAAGTTAGCAACTGTGTTTGAGAACATTCCAAGCAAAAGTATCATTTTTTATTAAAAACAATAATTTTATTATTGCAGGTGGGGCGATTAATGCTGTTACAATATGACACTAGAAAAGCTTTGAAAATAGCTTTGCTTTGGGATATAGTATTTCAGGATTAAAGAGTTCAACAATATTATAAAAATATCATCCATCTTAATTCAGGAGAATTAAATGTATTCTTCTGCTCTTTTTAGGAATGATCTTATGTGAAATATAATTGCATAAAACCTTGTCCTTAAGAAAAACAAAAAAGAAACACAAAAAGTTGCAATAGTGAACAGGATAATGGCTGTTTATCCTCATACAACTAATCACAGATACTTCTGCCTCTGTTTTTCTCTCTGTGAATGAACCTATACAATTTCTTTCAGTTGTTAGGAAGAAAATCAGCTTGATAGTTAATTTAAAATATTGGGGTGTGGGGAGTCAAATAGGAAAGGAGAAAATGAAATTAAAAAGGTCAGCCGGTAACATTCTCATTGAATCTAGAGGACCCTGGACTAGGGAAGTCTATCCTATGTTTTCTTTCTCTTAAATAGAGCATGAAATGGATGAACAATCAGGAAAATGGTACAGAAGAAATTGTCTCAAAGATAATGTCTATGGAGATTCTCAGTCATCCAAGTCATGGTTGTCCCAAAGGTGCTTTTTCTAGAGGAACTGGACTTACTTTGTCCGGTTTCCATATTATCTTTGAAGATATTTAATTTCTTGTCCAGGAAGAACTGAAGAAGCTTCTTGGATGAGAAGTGAATGTCTTCAAAGAAAAAACAGAAAGTCCAGTTGCCTCTTGAAAAAGCACCTTTGGGTCCCAAAGATAATGTTTTCAATCCTCTCGATATAATAAGGGAATTTGAATCCTTCACTTAATGCACTTAATCCTTCATTTAATGAATTCTTAGCATCCTCTGCAAAGATGCACCATGGTGGAAGATGTCACAACTCATAATTTTTGCAGCAGCTGGAAGGTTAAAGCTTGACCAGTCCTGCTATTATCTAGTACAAAGCTGTCCACATATACAGTAATCTATCAAATAGCTTGCACATGCTCCTGAATGCAGGCTTTTTGAAACCACAGAGTTGTTGCTACAACCTTCATTATTTTCTTAAATCCTCCTTGCCTTGTGTAAATAGCTGGGCTGTGAATCGCAAGCAGATCATGCAGGAGGAATGAATCTGCATGTAGGCCCCTGCACTTTACAAAAGGATGCAAAAGGGGAAGGCAGGTTGCTCCAAACCTGGGCTATTTGATGATAAGCACACTGAAAGAATGCAAAAGATCATTAAAAATAATAATAATCTAGCAATGGTCAGCTTCAGACCAAAGTTTGTACTTATGCTGAGGCTTTAGTTGCTGCTTATGTTTGTCACAGCAATTCCCATTTGGTTTCATGAGCTGAAGCTGGGCAAAGTTTTAGGTTTTTTTTCCTCATGAAAAAAATAATAATTAATGTTACATACACAGATCTTCAGATCTTGCAGTGTTGCACACAGAGACAATTTGTTTTAGCTATCCCTGACCAACCTTTTCTCTACAATTGAGATTAAGCTACAAAATATGTAAAATGTATATTGCCTGAATGTTTTTGCATACAATACATAAACATACAAACGTACACACATAGACATAATGATTTCTATTATTTTAATTAGGGCATAATTATATTTGGAGAGCGAAGAAAGCTTTCTTCTTTTATATCCCTTTTAATACCAAAATGTTACTCTATGCCTCAACTCATGTCAATTTGAGGGAACTCAAGGGTTTTTTTTTGTTTAAAGAAATTGAAAAAGTAAAATGGCTGGGAGTCCACATTTCTTAAAGTTGTCTGGTTGAGAAATGCTGGTTTTGAAGATGATTACAGATGAGGAAATGGTTAGCTTTCTATTCTCCATGTACAGTGGTTATGATCTGAATCAGAGCATCATATTTTTACATTGGAATAAGAACACCAGTATGATACACTTGATTTCAACCCCAAGGTCAAGAAGTTTGAATATGCCACTTGTTACATTTGTCCTTAGACTGCAGCCTGTAACAATAAGACTGAGACATAAGCTAATTGTGACTTCTTGTTTTTTTTAAAAATGATTTGTTTACACATAATATGTTGATTAAATTGCTAGGTTTGCATAAATAAACCATGGTTTATATAACCACAATGGCTGGGATAACAGAAGTCACAAGGTAGTTTGACATGTTTTGGTTTGGGATATTGCCTGAAATCAGCCAAAGAGCATAATGTTAGAAAAACTTTAGAAATGAAGGTAACTGATTAAGCATTGGCCAAAAGTGGTGACATGAAACACATGGTTTGTTTAGAGGCAATAATGCGTAGACTGGGGAATAGCTGGGAATATGAGTGTTTTTCCCCAGAAAGTATCTTTTCCTGGACCTTCCTTATGCTACCTGGTTTAGGCTCTCTCTTTTCTAATTGCACAAATAGCACGGTTGGTGGGAAAAGCCACAGTGCTATATTTTTGCCAGATACATTAGGGAAAGCTGTCACCTTTAATGAGGACTTTTTGAGTGAAAGTCCAATTTGTGCCAAATAGTAAAATGTGTAGAGCAGGGGTGTCAAACTCACGGGCTGTGGGCCGGATACATCACATGCTGGCCACACTCACCTCCAGTTTAGCAAAGGGGGGGGGGAAGTTGCAATACAACACATGATGACAATGTGACAACGTGAATTTGACACCCCTGGTGTAGAATTAGTGCCACTACCTTCCCAATGTAATATCTGCTATGTGTATAAAGACTGAACATATTTTTTGAAATGTTGAATTAGCGGACAACAAATTGCTTATTTAATGAAAATGCTCTAAAGAATAGAGTTGCTAGAAATGTACTAATTATGGCACTATGCTCAAACGGGAAATTAAAATAACAGATATATAGTTAGAAACAGAATTCTCCATAGAGATCCAAGTGAAAAAATAAGGAAACAGGGAGGGGTTTATGTTATCTGATCTTGAGATTTGTGGATTTCCAAGGGGTTTTGATTAAAGCTGCTTTTCCTTTGAATCTATTTCTCAAAACCAAATAACATTTGCCAAGTTCTTGATTAATTTCCAGAGCTATTCTGTGGCCATATTCTCTGATAATATTGTATTGTTGTTACCTCTAATCATTATCTGGAACGAATGTCCAAGTCAAACTAACTGAGCTTACATTACATAAATTATGAGCTATTGTCTATATGATGCATTGTAGTTATCACAATTTCTAATTGCAAATTCTAATTATATGCAATATTTCAAAATACATTTACTGCAGAGGTGGTATTCAGCAGGTTCTGACCAGTTCTGGAGAACTGGTAGCGGAAATTTTGAGTAGATCAGAGAACTGGTAAATACCACCTCTGACTGGCCCATCTATTCTCTGCCTCCCCAGTCCCAGCTGATTGGGAGGAAATGTGGATTTTGCAGTAATCTTCCCCTGGAGTCAGGTGGGAATGGAGATTTTACAGTATCCTTCCCCTGCCATGCCCAACAAGCTACGCCCAACAAGCCATGCCCACAGAAGCGGTAGTAAAAAAAATTGAATCCCACTACTGATTTACTGATAATTTTGCAGAAAATTAGAGACCGTTTTTTCAGACTGCAACTGTTGATCAAAATTACCATGAGTTGCAATCTCTCGGATCTCTTTCTTCCTCTTTTAAACATTACAATTAAAATGACGTAAACTTTCCTGCATACTGGATGAAAATTAAAGTTTTTTTAAAGGCAAAACAGAACTTTTCTGGTTTTGGTATTTTAAACTATGTTTGCCTTTTTGAATGATAATTAATATTTTGTGTGATATGAAGAATATGAAATAGTTGGGATAATCACATTTTAAAGAAAAGTTACTTTCATACATTAACATTTAAAATTTATTTAGTTTTGTGGCAGAGGGGAAAAAATCAGTGATACAGGAGAAATCAAATTCAAAATATTTGGTTCAAGTGATACTGAGGATACACTTCATATGTGAAAGACATGGCCGGGTCTCCCAAAATCACAAGAGAGTAAAATAATTGCCAGATTGCCCAATTTCAAAACTACCACATTACATAATGAAATGTAAGTAATGCAATTATTAAATTGAAACTAAATTATTACATAAATAACAATCTACTTGGGTTAGATTGGAGAAACAAAAAACCAGGAGCAACAAATTAATAGTCACTGTTGGGAACTGAATTTGAGACAAGATGTCAATGACAACAAAAAATAAAAAATGCAGTTCCACAATTCTGTCTTAAATATTTAGGACACCTTCCATTGTTTTCAGTGAAAAGACTTTCTGTGGAAGTATGCCTGAGTTAAAGCTAAGAATTGCAGGCTTTGGTCACTGCTATCGATGCTATTATACATAATGACATTGTTTCTAGAAAAGGATCTTTCTAGACCTGGGTTAGCCTTGAGGTTTTAAATGATAGCTTTAGAAATGCTGAGGTTTAGCTAATCCTTTAGAAACCTAGTAAAAATATTTTTAGCAAGGAAAAGAGGCTATCAGCTGATGTTTCACTCCCTCTCTTTCTCTTTTTCTCTCCTCACCTATTCATATGTTGCACAAATAATTCATACATTTAAAAAATGATCCAAGCTTTAAGACTCTAGAGAAACAATACAAAAAGAAACAACTAAAAGGAACATTTGGAAAATAAACAACTGCCTACATAAACGTTGGAAACATCCACATTTTTGTTTTTTCATATACATAAACATTCAACATTTATACTCATTTTAAAGAATTATGTCACTTCTGGCATCTGAAAGCAACTCCCTGAAATATTCAAGACCGGGTTTTATACAAATGGCTCTGGTACATTGCAAACCAATTTTTAAGATGTTTTTAGATGTGAATCAACAGGCCTATTTATTTCTTTGATTTGATTGGGAATTTTCCAATTTTCCATAACTGGTTTGAATGCCAAACCTACAAATGGCATTCCCTACTTGTCCAGATTTGTTCCTTTCACAGTAAAATCAAATGGTTGCCCTTGTACGTGGGTTACATTACTTTCAAATAAGAGTAACACATGGTTGAATAATGGTTCTCATTCACAATAGCTTTCCCTACCTAACGAAAATTGAAGGAATTTTGTTATCCTATATGGTTGGAACCAGTGATGGGTTGCAGGCGGTACGCCCTGGTACAGGTGTTCCGGAGTCTGCCCGGAGCACTGGGTACTGTTCCGTTCCGGTGCTCCGGAGGGACCACCCACTTGTCCATGCTCCTTACCTGTCTTTAAATCCTTTGGCGCTTTCACGCACGCACATGCGCATGGCACATACAGCGCCTGTGCAACACTCCACCGAGCAGCTGGAGCATCGCGGAGGCTTGCGGAGGCATTGCTGGATGGCAAAATGCCACATGTGTTCATATGGACGACTCCGGGCCCCGTTGCAACTGTAGAGGTTGCAATGGGATCCGGAACCCACCACTGGTTCGAACTGTGGTGTATTAACCATTAAGCAGACTAAGCACGTGCTTAGGGCACCAGGCACAAGGGGGCACCATAATGTTGAGAAAGAAAAACAAATCCAATGAAGATTTGTACGGTATGGATAAAGGAGGGGGGGGGCACCAAGATTTGTCACTACTTAGGGCATCAGTGAGCCTTAATCTGCCACTGGGTTGGAAGGAGCTGCCGGTTCTTTCTTTTTTTTCACTTGCAAATGTTCAAAAATATGAACCTTTGCTTTCACTTTGAAAAGGTATAATCCCAGTAAAGCTTTTTTTTCATATAATAGTTCTGCATTTCTAATAAACAAGCTTGGAAAGTCACTTGTGTGGCATATGATGCAGTCAGTGTGTGATTCAGAAGGTCAGGCATTGCCACAATATCTCTGCTGTTATTTTTGGACTTTCATATGTTATGCTTGGACCCAAATCCATGGTATTTGGTTTCAGGTTTTCTTCCCCTCTTGGATTTGGCTTTTTAAGAATAGAAAAACATATTTAAGCAAAATCCAACTGTTGGAAGAAATGTCCTTCTAGGTTCAGTTCCAAGCGGGGGGGGGGGGGGGGAGACGAGACACTGGAAACATGGAAGCTGCTTGGAAAGATGGTTTATTGGTGAACAGGATCACATGGCTTGAGCTCCTGAACAGAAAAGGGGGATTACATGCTTCAAGATGTTGGGCGAAGAAGAAAAGAGGCAAAGATGCTGGAAGTCCCTGGTTTTATGCCCTCTCTGGGCTTTGAATCTTGTATTCTAATTGGTTGTCAGACTGCCATGGGGCCATGCTGGGGCAACTCTTTAAGCTGTGTTTTGAGTCCAATTTTGGTTGAGCATTGCTTCTTCCCAGGTACCCTGTGGTGTGATGGGTAAAGGGCAAATACTATCATGCCTTAATCCCATCACCCTGGAGCTGAAGGGGGGTATTTGTTATGTAGTATAGACTGGCTCAGGCCTTTTTATGCCCCATTGACAAAGGTGGGGGCTATTAAGAGAGAGGCTGTTTCCTGCCTAAAACATGTTTCTCCATTTTTTATCTAGGGAAATATAATATTCTGCCTTTTCAATATTTCCTAGGATATTTCATTTTTCAGGGAGAGGGGTGGGTTTTAACTTCCTACACAATGAAGTGTAATTTTCAGAACAATTTAGAATCAGTGTTGGTTTCAAGCTGGAAATAGACTGTTCTTCTCTGATTTTAAAGGATTTCAGCAGCTGGTCCTAAAAATATTGGCTCTAAATTATTGCACAGAGGTGGAAATGGGGTGGGGGTGGGAGAGAATTGAATAAGCATTAACCTCAGAATGGTTACCAAACAATCATTATGTCTTTCTTGCACAAAATTAAAGTTTAAACCCAATGAAGTAAAAAAAAATCATCTACTGAGTAATTATGATATTGCTATGTACTTTTCTTTTGCTAGTTTTTCCATTACAGTGATTTTCTAGCATATTTGTCACTGTATGGAAATACTCAGACCTTTTCCTGTTTATCCAAGTCTGTCTACCTGTCTCATTAGCTGTCTGGCTGCAACTAGTAAGAAATCCATCAACTGTTTTTAATGTTTAGTTGTTTTTGTTGTTTGGATTATCAAAAGGAAAAAAAACAGAAAAGAAATGAACCAACCAAATAAACAAACAAAACCTTTCTGCAAAGTGAATTTAAGATTTAGTATAATCTAAGCTATTATTTATACTTTTAAAATGAATAATTCAATCCGAAAAGATTAATCCACTTAATTACGGTAGCTTTAAATATATTAAATTAGATTAAATAGATTAAATAGATTAAATAAAGTTGTGTGTGTGTGTGTGTGTGTGTGTGTGTGCATTCTATTGTGTTGCTGATTATTAATAAATTTAAAATCAAATGCCACAAGTAAGAGTGAAGGACTTTATCCTTCAAACACCACCTTCTCCCGTTTTGTATCTGTTTGTGGAGTGGATTTATCACCCAACCAAAAAAGTGACACTTTTTTGACGTTAACTTGAAAGATCTTAGGTTACAAAAAAGACAAGCTAATTAGCTCTGGAAAAGATGATGTGGTTCCCATCTTCAAAAAAGGGAAAAAAACAGATCCAGGAAACTACAGCTCTATCAGCCTAACCTCAATACCAGGAAAGATTCTGGAAAGATAATCAAACTACGAATTATCGAATACCTAGAAGCAAACAAAGTAATAGCCAAAAGCCAACATGGGTTTGTCAAAAACAGATCATGCCAGACTAATCTTATTGCATTCTTTGACAAAGTGACAAAATTAGTGGACCAGAGGAATGCCGTCGATATAGTTTACTTGGACTTCAGTAAGGCATTTGATAGGTAGACCATAACCTACTACTAGATAAAGTAGAAGAATGTGGGCTGGACAGCATCACCACCAGATGGATTCGTAACTGGCTGACCAACCGCACTCAACGTGTAGTCCTCAATGGAACTGCATTTACATGGAGGGAGGTATGCAGTGGAGTACCCCAAGGCTCTGTTTTAGGCCCAGTACTCTTCAACATCTTCATCAATGATTTGGATGAGGGAATAACTGAGGAACTCATCAAATTTGCAGATGACACCAAGCTGGCAGGAATAGCCAACACTCCAGAAGATAGGCTCAAGATACAGAAGGATCTTGACAAACTTGAACATTGGGCACTATCTAATAAAATGAAATTCAATGGTGAAAAGAGTAAGATTCTACATTTAGGCAAGAAAAACAAAATGCACAGGTACAATATAGATGATACCTTGCTCAGTAGTAGTAACTGTGAAAGGGATCTTGGACTCCTAGTGGACAACCATTTAAATATGAGCCAGCAGTGTGCAGCAGCTGCCAAAAAAGCCAACACAGTCCTAGGCTGCATCAACAGAGGGATAGAATCAAAATCACGTGAAGTGTTAATACCACTTTATAATGCCTTGGTAAGGCCACACTTGGAATACTGCATTCAGTTTTGGTCACCACGATGTAGAAAAGATGTGGAGACTCTAGAAAGAGTGCAGAGAAGAGCAACAAATATGATTAGGGGACTGGAGACTAAAACATATGAAGAACGGTTGCAGGAACTGGGTATGTCTAGTTTAATAGAAAGAAGGATTAGGGGAGACATGATAGCAGTGTTTCAATATCTCAGGGGTTGCCACAAAGAAGAGGGAGTCAAACTATTTTACAAGGCACCTGAGGGTAGAACAAGAAGCAATGGGTGGAAACTAATCAAGGAGAGAAGCAACTTGGAACTGAGGAGAAACTTCCTGACAGTTAGAACAATTAATCAGTGGAACAGCTTGCCTCCAGAAGTTGTGAATGCCCCAACACTGGAATTCTTTAAGAAGTTGTTGGATAGCCATTTGTCTGAAACGGCATAGGGTTTCCTGCCTAGGCAGGGGGTAGGACTAGAAGACCTCCAAGGTCCCTTGTATATTTATTAAAGAAATTTATATGGACTCCCAATTTACATACATTGACTATGGGCTGCTTACAAAATTAAAAGTTCAAATTAGAATAACTCGTAGACTCCCCAACCCATTTTATCGGCTCTGTATCAGTTGTTATGGCTGTTGTAGTTCTTTCATTCCTATTATTAACTACATAGAATGAACATAGATTTGAATATCATTAGAATGCAAATATTTTCTCTTCTCTTCTCTTCTCTTCTCTTCTCTTCTCTTCTCTTCTCTTCTCTTCTCTTCTCTTCTCTCGCGTCCTCTCCCCTCTCCTCTCCTGTCCTATCCTCTCCCCTCCTTTCTTTTCTCTTGACTGCTGGCAAGTCCCTGAAGTTTTCTTTGCAATATTTTTGGAGTAGTTTGCCATTCTTCCTAGTACTAAGAAAGAACAACTGGCCGAAGTCACTCAACTGATTTGTACCTCATACAGGATTAGAACTCATAGTGTTGATTTACAAAGAAAGAACATCTGAGCATGTGCAAGAGTATCTGTTCTAATAAAGTTCCTCTTGTGGCACTGCCATACTCTACTGCTATGTGAAAAATTAGGTTCTTCTGAATGAAAATCAGCTGATCCTTTCTTTCCATTTGTAAAGGTATTCTGCATCTGGTTCAGATTTTTCCACTTCAAATATTGTTTCTAGCTAAACCAAGTCTTAGTTCTGAACAAGTGAACAGATACCTGTGCTGGAGGAATCAAGATCAACTTTTGTTTTAGCCTCAATGTTTGATGTAGCCCTGTACAAAGATTTAAAACCAGGAGTGTTCAGCATTGTCAATACTGCCAAACTGGTTGGCAAATCCTGAGAATTGAAGTCCACAAGTCTTAAAGTTGCCAAGTTTGAACACCCCTGATTTAAACAGTTCTGTGAGCTCTGTTTTGTGCTTACCTCTTTTCGGCATGTAATATATTTCTTTTTATCAATTGGCAACTTTGATTTTGAAAGAATGCAGTTGAGAAAATGTTCCTTCCTTGATTTAGACAAAACAGAATGGTGTTTCTTCTGTCTCTGTGATATTCTGCTGTGGCCCTTCCTAAAACCTTAGAACATTGAAGCAAGATGCCAATCCTGCTTGCAACACTTGAGCAAAAAAAGAAGAAGAAGAAGCTCTTACAGCTGCCTTATTGACTGGGCAGTGACTATTCAGAGAGAATAACTTGAAAAGATCTCCTGTTAAGTCATTGGCGATAAAAGAATTGCTTCCTCTTTTCTACAGCCCATGGGTTGCCTTGCGACTCCAAGCTCCAAAGAAAAATATGAATATGTCCTTTAAAAAAAAATGCAGCATTCTGCTGTCCAGCTACATTTTGTTAATTCTCGTTATATCAGAATTTGAGCATCTTAATTGGCAGTTTAACCCCCCTCCTTCCAATATCCTGTCTTTTTTCCAATAATATCAAGAAATTTGAACTTGCATTAACTTTGTCTCCATTCTTATGTACTGTAATAGTAATAAGTATGCAAGTGTTCCATTTCAAATACTACCATGGCCATAACCAGAAAGTTATACTATTACATATTCAACAAGTTAAATGTTTCATTAAATGAAGAATCATATCAACCATGGTGTACAGCAAAAAAAGAGATTACTTTTCAGCTCAAAAGACAGGGTGATATCAGATTTATAATGTTGGATCAATGTTATGTGTTTGTTTACTCTGGTTTTATTCATACAATGGTAAGATTGATAAATATTTTGATCAAGTTTAATTATGTGTTGATTAATGGGATTAACAGATTTTCTCAATATATTATATGTATTCTGTTTTTTTCTACTTTACTATGTGTCTGGGTCCCCCTCCCCCAATGTCTTTAGTATATAGAGATTTGGGAAAGTTTTATAAAACATAAACAGACAATGTCTTGTTTTCTTCTTGAATTCCTGTTCTTCCAAATCTAGTTTCTTAACTAGCAATAATTTGATACACTTTTTGATTATGTATGTTGGATCATATCAATATGGAAACTTGGAAACATTTCTCCCTGCACTCATTTTCTATTGTGCAGATTAGCAAGCAAATAAACATTGTCCAAATTTAGTACCATGCTTATATTTTCATAAGGTAGTTGGAATCAAGAATATATATTTATTTGTAAAAACGAGTCTATAAGAATTCTATCTACACTGACAAGATACGTTTAAGTGTCTGATGTATTTTCCTGTATATTGAGTATTTTTTAATATAATTTAAAATATGGTATATTTTAGTTTTCCGCCTCTGGGATCTGAGGGCTGCAAGCAGAATGTGATAAACCAGTGTTTTTCAACCTTGGCAACTTGAAGATGTCTGGACTTCAACTCCCAGAATTCCCCAGCCAGCATTCGCTGGCTGGGGAATTCTGGAAGTTGAAGTCCAGACATCTTCAAGCTGCCAAGGTTGAAAAACACTGTGATAAACAACGCCATGAAATGAGGTAGGGACAAGGAAGTAAACAGTAAAAAGATGGTGGCCGTGAAGTTTCAGCCAAAACTCTTGTATATGTGTCAGAGATTTTTTTTAAAAAAGGCAAAGACTTGATTGATTGTTCCATAGCAGCTGGTATCTTGCCTCTTTTTTTAGTTTGAGACCTCAATTTTGATCATAATTCATGACAGTCATAAACTGAGTCACCACAAAACCAGACCCGATTTTACGACTCGTCTTACCAAAATCATTAGGTGAACACTACAGTCGTCAAGCAAACACCATCATTCTTAAGTAAACTCATTGTTCATTATGGGTTTTGCCAGAAACTAAAACTAAACACCATTTTTTGGCAAAAATATAAATTGCGGTCTCATGATTGGGGGATGCTACAAATAGCCATAAATGCAGTCAATTTGGGTGCAGTCATGTAACTGGAGAGTTGCACATCAGAACTTTGAATCTGGGTCATAAGTAGCTTTCTCAGCTTTCTCTTACTCATCACTTGAACAGTTGCCAACCTGATTCCTTTGTTCCTCATCTTTAAGCCAACTAAAAGCCTTTTAGAGGCCAGCATGTAGTTTACATGTAGATCTAAGAAAAGCAGAGCAGAATGTTCCTTAAAGTGCTATCATTATGCAAATTATACCATAGATTTTATTGGCCACTTGGGTGATAACCACTGCCTCTCAAAATTTTCTGGAAATTGAACCTTGAACCTGGAAACAGATGTCCCAAGTCAATTATTTGTAACTTGGAATGACCCATGAATAAGATCTTAGACATTTTTTTGCTATTATTTATTAGGTTTTCCTCTTATCTTCCGTATCTGGTCTTCAAACCCTTAGGAAGAGAAGATCTATCATCACAAAACGAAGAGAGAATTCACAAATTTTCTTCCTTTTTTTGCTGGCCTTTTCCTTAATCTACAGATCAACTGCAACAATATCCCTTCCATTACTTTGTCCCATCAGAATAAACCTTACCTAATTTATTGTCCAGGATAAATATAGGCAAGGTACAAAATTGCTAGGCAAACATCTGGTACTTTCTTAGTTTAGCCAGGCAATGGGTTCATTGGTATTTATAGGACATAATTATTTTGTAATTTCTTTTCCACTGTGGTCATTGGAAAAGCAGGAAACATTTTGGAATTAAGAGGAAAGAAAAACAAACAGCAACATTAGCAGTAGTAGTGATTCTTGCATGACACTACCATAGATATTTGTAAGCATGTAATATTCTGTATCCATTCTTCATCAAGCTGCTGCCCTGAAAGCAGGTTGGACTTCCCAAAATCTTTGGATAGCATTGTGGTTTGACTATTTTGTTCAGGGATGAGGAATGTGGAAGAGAGAGGGGTCTGTGGAAAGGGAAGCAAATAGAGTTCACAGGGATTTTTTTTAAAAAGGGAGGTACAATGGGAAAAATTGGAGAGAGTGCCATCCACAATATAGCTTAATGCGGGAAATAATCTGATGGATATCAATATATCTCATTCAAGCTGTGGTCAAACTTGAAATGGCTGAAACAGCTGTGCAGTATCTTAACCAGGTCTGAACCAACCTAACTATTGTGGTTCCTGTGGGAGGAAACGGAAATGGGGTGTGGAGACCATGTTTAAGCTAAGGAACATTTTCTGTCCCCTAAAATATATGCTAGCAGATGTCAGATGTGTGTTCTTTCTGCATATAGCAGGAGCTGAATATTGTGCCTTGGGTGGTCTCCAAGGTCTAAGTTACCACCAGATCCTGTTTAGTAATATAGTCCTAAACTGCATCACAGGGTCAAATTGTGAATGAATCTCTCATGAGCAATTTGACCCACCCGTAAGCTAATAATCAATGAAACTATTTCACATTGATTCAAGATTTCCAAGCATAAAATGCCTCTGTTCAGTTATTAGTGAAATACAAACCCCCATGGGACAACAACAGCTGTTTTAGCATTGCAGAAATCAAAAGGAAGTCATATTATACATCATGTCCACAACATGGAAGAGAGGAGGAAGAAAAGTTCTTATTATATTTAGTTGGAAATAGATCAACAGCTGAAAGAAACTGGCTGTGTTAAAGAACATTGAATGCGGGTGGGCTAGTGAGAGCTGTGGGTGAGTCAGTGAAGATCACAGTTGGACCAGTAGTTGCTTCTGAGCATGGTAGGAGGTAGAGGCTGCAAGCAGGCCAGCTGTAGTCATAGGGAGACCAGCAAGGGCTACAGGTGGGCACTACAGAGCATGGGTGGGCCAGTGAAGGCTTCTACAAAGCTATGTGTGCTATGGAGTATGAAACCCATGTGAGGTCTTAGGAAGGCTCAATCCATTGAGGAGACATTGAGTCTCTAATCCATTGAGGAGACATTGAGGCTCCAAAGGATTTCCATACGTGTTGAATCAAAAGCCTATTTAAAATCAACAAAGGTAGTATGCAAAGCTGCTTTAGATAAGTGAGTTTTATTTTTCAAACAGATAGCAAAACTCTAAGCCCTGATCCAGACCGGATCCACCTGATCTAAAGCCTACCCCTACCTTATGTCCCCAAAAATTCTCGCCCTCCAGCCAGCCTAGCAGCTTACAGTAGAAATATTTGTATTGCACTGCTCTGTACTTTATTATTGCCCTGCCAGCCTCCTAAATATTATTAGCAAGCTCTGTAGCTGGCTAATACGGTAATGTTTCGAAGGTTGACAGGGCACTAGTTAACTCATTCATCTTTCCTGTCCCTCTTGAATGTACAGATAATTATGGCTAAGTCCCACTCTTTAGGGAAAGAAGCTGATTTATCAGTATAAGTAAACAGTGAGCACAAGTTTAGTGCCCACCTGTAAAAATGATTTTACATCAATTTGGAATGGAAAAAGTCTTTCTCGATTTTTTGTTGTTGCCCTGCCTAATTAGATGATTTATTTTCCAAATATTGCCTGGGAGTCAACCAGGCAGCTGTTTTTCTTTTAATTCCAGCCCACGGAAATAAGGCTTTCTCTAGCATGGAGTGGAAATGTTGCGGGGATGTGACCATGTTCACAAGGAAGAGTGAATGTTCATGGCCAGTGTTGCAATTCTCCCGAATTTACTATTGCTGAGGTTTTTAAGCACCAAACAGCTGCAGTGATTCACTTAGCAGCCGTGGCAAAAATGTCATGATACTGGGCACAACTCACTTAACAACTGCCTTGCTTAAAAAAGGAAATAATTGTGGATGTGAGTTGAACATTCCCTATAAGAGAGATGATTTTCAGGTTTTACCGTGGGAACTGAGGAAGATAGTTGTTAAACAAAAACTAGACGCTAAACAGCCAAGGCTTGGGAGGAAAGCAACAATAAGGAGAGTAATCTGATATATTTCAATTGGGCTTTGTATGACCTTACCGGGAAGAATGTGATTCTATGTTAAGCTCTTTTTTTGTGTTGTTCATTCACACCCTCCACTTTTTGTATTCTGCCTTTTGTGCATAGAAGCCACAGAGGCGAATCCAACAGCTGTAGAAAAGGAGAAAACAGGCCCCGCACCAGCTGTACAGACTGAAAGGGTGTCTGTAATCCTTAGGAGTGTGGAATGCAGTTTTTCTCAAGGGAAAAATTACCTTCATAAGACAGTTGGAATTCCATTTTGACCTGAATCTTCTGTCAAGGATACTTTGCAAACTTTTATCTGCAGAAGCATTTAATTTCTTCAAAAGCGGGGTAACTGTTCAAACAGGTTCCGTAAACACCCTGCTGGATTACCACAGGTCAGTGTTCATAATGCACTGGAAATTAAAGACAATGCAGATCTTCCTATGATGTGCCTTGTTTTGATGAAAGCTGAAATGACTCACCTGCTTGAAGCTGTGCTGTGGAGCAGTGTGGCTCCTTCAGTTTTGTTTTTGTTTTTTAGAGTAAAGTGAAGTTCATCCAACCGGAATTAATTGCCAGTTGTGGTTTTCTGCAGCTGTACAATGTGGGCATCAAAATTTCTGCTGGTTATCAGGAGTGCTCGTCCAGGCACGGCAATCCAAAATGTCTTGCTGATGCAAACCCCTCTGCCTCTTTGACTCGACAAAAAGACCTACATTACCGTTGTATAGCATGAAACCCTTCATAAAGGCAAATTCAAATCACCTTAAGCAAGCTTATTAAACATAAATATCTGGGTAGACAAGGTCCATTTTACATGATTCAAAATGAATAGGGCTACTCATAACCTGACTTGGTCTTAAGGCTGGGCTTCTGCACTGCTCCATCCATAGTGGTATTCTCTTCCAATACCTCTATTCCTTTACAGCTGTGGCCTGCTTTCCTGTGCTTCTTCAGTGCATCATGGAAAGCTCACCTCTCCTTCTAGCTACTGTATACAGCCTTTCCTTTTCCTTTACTATGTTTGGATTGTTTTGCTAATAAAATTTTAAAATACCATCTTCCATTGAAGTTACATTAGGAAGGGAAGTTCTGCCTTCTGATACCCATGATGCAAATTCACATACATTGGAGAAGGGAACCTAGATATTAAATTACATAAATTAGAATTGGAAGAAAAAATACATTGGTGTTGAGGTATGAAACCAACTACAAGTTTCTCACTATGTCTGTATATACACGTATTTATCTTATTCCTGATGAAAAGGTAGGCTAAATGCTGTGGCACCCGCAGGAGTGAAAAAAATCAAAGGTGCAACCCAAATGCTGTCCCTTTTATTATATATCACAAAAGGGCAGGGCTTCAAACAGGTTTCTGTCACCCCTACTTCCCATCTCCAAGTGGACACCCTGGTCTGACCACAGAAAGCACAGAGAATGCACCACCCTTAGCAGAGACATTACTTCTAAATCATAGAATGATAAGGCTGGAAGGGGCTTTAGAGGTCTTCTAATCCAACCTCCTGCCCAAGGCAAAAGTTCTTATGGCATCCTGAACAAAGATTTGTCCACTCTTTCCCTCTCTGGTAGTTCTCTGCATTTAGAAGTGATGTATCTCTTAAGGATGGTTATATGCAATGTAATTCCTATTTTACATTTTGTCCTCTAGCAAATCTACCAAAGCCAAATAATTACACCAATTCAACTATGTTTTCTTAATAATACAGCCATCCTATATTTGCTTTGGGACGTTTGTGAATAAGGGATTGCAAATATATAGCAATGTTTGTTTGTCCCTCCAGCTCTTTTGTGGCTGTCATAGACTTCTTGTCTTTTCTCCATCAAGAAAACTTCAGCATAAGGCCTAAATCGTAATGTGTTTTCCAGTGCAGCTATTTTACCTTTCATCCCTTAGATGTATTTTTTCTACAAGATGAAATGCCTGGACTTTTAGATCGGACTATAGTCAGTTAGCAGCAGATTAGTAGTAATTTTATTAACTGCAAAACCTTCCGGTTTTATTTGGATGAATCTGCCTCATTTTTCATTCCCACATCTGTTCAGCAGCTGCAGGCACACCATTCCCATGGGATTGGCCTAATTTGTAGAATTACAAGGGTTGTGCCTGGCAATAGAAAAGGTCTATTAGTGCTGCTCATGTTAAAAATTGTAAACTTGATGCCTTCCACATGCTTCTGTTTTATTTTCATTAGTTTGTACATGCTGGATCCATAATTAACCTTTCAGAGTCATTTCTCAGAGTACATAATTCAGTTATTCAATAACCACTTCCAGTTGTTTTAATACTTTTGAATGAATGATTTGAATAGTGTGAGATTGATTCTTCCAAAAACTTTGATGTCATATTTTCATTAGTTTAAATTCAAGTTTTGTTCAAGCATTTACATATTTAATAAAAGTTCAGTGGAGTATGTTCAGCGATGCATTGTAACATCAGAGTCCAGTTCTGTCTTATCCCACTCATTAACTCTGTACATTCAAGGGCTCTGAATACTGAATAGGGAGACTTTCCCCAACCTGAGCATTGTCCAAATCTGTGGACTTTAGTTCTCAAACTCTTCAGCAATGGTATTTGTTTAATTTATTTGTATACTATTCAATCTGCCAAGGCTCTGCTGATTTATACCCATAATTCAACAATTCAAATGTTGATGCAAAATAATAAGACAACCAAAACATCCACTGTAATTACATAGAAAAATGAATTAACATCAACCACAATAATAATGCAATTGGAATGTATGATGGCTAATGTGCAAAATTTGTAAAATTACAAAATGCTCTCAGAAGAGTTCTGTGTTTACTAAAGGTTTGGCTTATGGTAATGGATAGGGCAAGCCTATTCCATAATTCCAATAGACTATAAAGGTCCCTCAAGTCCTTTCTAACCCCCTTTTCCCAAGGTTATTATTAATTTGCCTTTTCAACTCTATGTGCAATCAAACCCATACATTGGCTGCTGTATTAGGTTGGACGTTCTTTGCCTGGTGTTATTTATTTTATTTATTCTTCATATTTCTAAACCGCCCCCTCTCCCAAAAAGGGACTCGGGGCGGTGTACAGTCCACACAACAAATAAAGATAAAATACAAATATAAATATAACTATAAAAATACATATATATGTAGAGGAGGTTAAAATTAACAGTACTGTACTGAAGAATAAATATGGGTCTAAAAGCCCTAAAAACAATTAGAAACTAAAACATTACCCTTAAAATAACCAGGTGAGAGTATGCTACCAGGAGTTCACAGTTGTAACATTTATAATTATAATTATGCCAGGCCGGCTAATCGGAACAGGTGAGTCTTCAATTTTTGTCGGAAGGAGCGGAGATCCAAGGTGGTTCTAATGTCGGGGGGGAGGTCATTCCAGAGGGTTGGGCCCATCACAGAGAAGGCTCTACTCCGTGGCGCCGCCCGCTGGCATTGCCTAGTGGACGGCACCTGGAGAAGGCCCTCCCTGTGAGAGCGGATTGGCCGCAGGGATGTATGTGGGAGGATGCGATCCCGCAAGTAACTAGGTGGAGGAGGAGCTTCCAAGGATGATGGCGGGTGTCTCTTGAGCTCCAAGAACACCATGGAGTTCCCGTCCGGATAAGGGTTGCTGCCGGCCCCCGTATCATCTGAGGGGGCCGAGAGTTCGATAGCCCGACCACCCAGGCATGCTTCGGGCTTGTTTCGGCCCGCCAGGGTGATCGGGGAAGACCGGAGGGAGAAGAGGACTGGAGGGCTGCAAACGGTCACCGGCATAGAAAGAACAATGGCGATGACGCGGTGCGGCTGCGCCGGCGGCGCTGGCGCCGAGAAACGCCGAGAAATGCCAAAAAACCCTGAAAGAGCTGGAAAGTCAAAGGAGAGTGAGAAGAAGGGGGTGAGAGGCTCCAGAGGCATTGGAGGCACCAGAGAGGCCCCTGGAGAGACCCTGGAGACATCGAAGGGTCCAAGGGAGAGAAACAGAAAACATCTGATAGGTGAGAAGGACTGGGAGGCAGCCGGAGGCAGCTGGAAGAGACAAGGGGAGATGGCTGCGACGATGGTTGAATGGAGGAAGCTGCAGCCAGGGACCCCTTGGGATATTTTGTCATTTTATCATTCCTGGCCATTTGTTCCTGGCTACTCCCTTTTTCCTCCTGGGCCCCTGCTGACTCGAGTGGGCTAACACTGGGAGCCAAGCAGCTGGGCCAAGAATGCCCCCCCCATCCATCAGGGGGGGGCACATCCACCTGGAAACAGATGAATGGATCTATCACCTATCCTTTGCCACCATTTACCATCTTTGCCTTTCCCACACCACCTGGGATATCTAATCATAGTTTGCTCTCCCCCCCTTTGTTCTCCAAGTTCCAAGTTATTAACACACATTAACTGAAATTCTGTCTGTTGACTGTTAAACTTCCTAAGTTAATTTCCTATTTTAGCTTGCAGACTGTTGATTGGAGTAAAGGAAGATGAAGTGATTATTTCAATGTCTTATGCAAATAATATTCATATTTGATAACTTTTACTGTCTAGTCTTGATAAAATTGAGGTTGTGATAGACACCAGGTGGTTACAATGGATATGAAAGACTCCTAGATATTTCTTTTCTCCCCTGGAGGAATGATAAAGACAATGATAAAGGGACAATCTCAAATGGTACTGTTATTCTATTTTCATTTAAAAATATTTCTATTTTTATTTTAAAATGTTTTTATTTTTATTTTAAATATTTTTTATTTTAAAATGTTTTTATTTTTATTTTAAATACTTTTATTTCAAATATTTTTTATTTTGATTTTAAATATTTTTTATTTCAAATATTTTTTTATTTCTAATTTAAAATATTTTTAGTGAAGAGAAAAAAGAAACTATAAACAGGGATGAATATAGACTGTTGAACCATTTTTTTACCTTGGTAAAAAATATTAGGGTTTTTATACAGTGAGAAAATGGAGACAATATAAATTATATATTTGGCCTTTAAACAACTTCTTTGAACAACTTCTTTGCCTTTGTCATCTCTGAATCTCTTCAAAAGTTTCCAAAGAAATCCAGCAAACACAAAAAAGGAGACAGATTTTTTGAGTGTGACTGATAACTAGTTCATGAATAGGAAAGAAACAATAGGAATAAGAAGATGACTTGTAAATTAGAGATGAATTGGTCCTGTTAATTTGTTATAAATTATCTGGATTTAGAATGAGGTGACTCGATGTGTTGATGATACTAAACAATCAAATAAAAAGGAATTGTAATAGCAATAGCACTTAGACTTACAGTATTTTTTAGAGTATAAGACGCACCGGAATACAAGACACACCAAGATTTTGAAGAGGCAAATTAAAAAAAAAAGGTTTTGCACTCTGCAGACCTCCCCAAAATGGCCCATTTTGGGGGGAAAATGGGCCCATTTTTTGTCAAAAAAAGGGCATCCATAGGCTTTAGGAGCTTATAGAGTGCTCCTGGGGTCTGGGGGGGGGGGGGCAAAAATGAACAAAAAATAGCCTGCTCATTCTCCTCCCCCCAGCCCCCAGGAGCACCCTCGAAGCCTCCTAAAGGCTGTGCACGGCCATTTTGGTGAAGGGGACAGGGTCTCAGGAGGCCAAAAATTCAGTGTATAAGACGCACCCAGATTTTCACTTCATAGTGCTTTACAGTTCTCTCTAAGCAGCTTACAGAGGGAGCATATTGCCCTCAACAATCTGAGTCCTTGTTTTACTGATCTCAGAGGGATGGAAGCCTGAATCAACCTTGAGTCTGGTGAGATTTGAAGTGCCAGATTGCAGGCAACCGGCAGTCAGCAGAAGTAGCCTGCAGTACTACATTCTAACCACTGCACCACCAAGGGTTTAATGGGAGTCAAAAGGGTCTCCTTGGGCTGGTCACCTAATCATCATGGCAAGGTCAGTTCAATACAAGTAAATGAAAAATGATGGACTTAAAAATCCATTCCAAGCAACTGTGGACTGATCTGGAAAAAGATCTTCGAGTTGGGGGTGAACAATTCAAAGAAAATATCAGCAGCACAATTAGTGGCTGCTATTTAAGAAACAAAAACAAATTCTCTGTTTGAAATCATTGGGAAGAATATTGTAAAAAAGCCAATACGGTATCAATATCTTTATACAAATTATAATATACTGGGGGAGTATATAATGGATTCGCAGATTAAAAATTATGTTATAGAACTATGTGTGTGTGTGGAGCAGTGGTGGGTTCCAGCCTGGCATCCTCCACATGAACACGCACACCATCTTACTTTCCAACGGAGTGTCACGCAGGCGCTGTATGAACCATGCACGTGCACATAAGCGCCAAAGAGTTTAAAGACAGGTAAGGACGAAGGGCAGGTGGGCGGGCCCTCCGCAGCACCGTATTGGAACGGTACCCGGTGCTTCGGGCAGGCTCCGGTACGCCCATACTGGGGCGTACTGCCTACAACCCACTACTAGTGTGGAGGGAGGGAGGACGGGAGGGAGAGAGAGAAACAGAGAGAGAGAGAGAGAGAGAACAATCAGTTTCAGTATTTGTTCATTCAAACATATGCATCCGATCAACTTTTAGGCATGTTTTCTGAGATGCCACTGAAATTGAATCTTGAAAGAAACAAAAAAGACAAAAAGAAATGTTCTTTTAACACCACCTGTAATTGAACTCAGGAATTCGTTAATCAAGATGTGATTATGACTACCAGCTTGGCTGGCTTGAAAAATGGTTGGACTAATTCATGGAAGTCGGGGAGATCAAGGCTATTAGCTTTGATGGCAGCATGACTGCCTCTCAAGGCCATCTGTTGGGAGACCAGTAGGCTTCCGTCTGTAAGGTGACTATGGTGACTATGAGAACAGATTGCTGGACCACAGTAGATCAGCCAGGAGTCTGTTCTAGCAGCCACTGCTTATATTCTTACTTTCTTTACAGAGAATGATGGCAAGGGAAAAAGCGTAAATATAGTAAATCATGACAGAGAGCAAATGTATGAGAAATCCTTGTCATTGTTTTGATTCCTTTCCAGTAATCTTCATTTTGCATATTAGAGTATGTTTTAAGATGACAGCATTGAACATATTTGTATAGTATTCTCATTTTAGGATACAGAGGCCTCCTTTGGCTTCCCTCTCCACTACAATCTTAATTTTTATTTCAGGCAAAAGAATGGAAAGGCCTCCATCTGAAATACATTACTGAAGCTTGTTCACTTCTCAAATATAATGTCAATGCCAAACAATTATTATAATGACTTCAAATGAAAAACAGATGCACCCTTCCAGTCCAGGGGAAATGTGAAGGCGGCGGCAGCTGTGCTAGAAGGCCATGCAAGGAGGCAGCAGTGGGTGCCAATTGCAAATATGCATTGGACCTGCATCAATCAACACATAGTCTGACATTAGGCCGGAAGAGAATGATTACCAGGGCAAGAAGCAGGATAGTCTTTTCAGGCAGATCTAACTCTAGAATATGAAAGAATTATGCTAAATTATCAACGATTGCATATAGAGTATAGCAGACTAGGTGATAAGCAGGAGGTGATGGCAATGGAGAAAGCCATGTAAAGAAACAGCACTAGATGCAAAACATGGAATGCTGCTATGAGCCTGTGGTGCAACAAGCTGTGCTACTTCATCCTCCAATAAATAAAGTTCAGTAAATTAAGAAACATGTTTGCTGATACTTATATGTCAGCATAGGAGTCCTTGTGTTAGAACAAAGAACATATCAGAGGTCAGAGTTGAACTCCTGCACTTCCAGAGCAGTTCACAATGATTGTTCCTCCCTTCTTTCCAACCCACCTTTGGAGTGCTACAAAGACATTATATAAAGGAGTGTGAATCTTCGTTTAGAAGACCTCCAAAGTCTCTTCCAGCCTTATGATTCTATAATTTAGAAGTGAAGTGTCTGTTTAAGAATCAGCAGAATAACTTTTGGAAAGCAGAGCAGAATGGCAACGCGTTTGCTGTGAAAAAATATTTCAAAAATAAATGGGATCAGACTAGAGGTTGCTGAGAAAGAATTTTTTTTAAAAAAATCCTGTATTTTTATGGAAAAGGTACCAATGGTCAGTGGTTCAGAATGGTGCCAATGGTGCCATTCTTAAGTCCTTTTGCTCTGAGGTCACTAGAGCCAGAGCGGAGCAGCTTTTAAGGAATGGGAGAAACTTTCAGAAGCCATGCTTTCCCTGCTTTTCCTAACTGGTCCCCGTCCCCCACACGCAGCAATAGGATCCCCTCTTTTCATTATGCTGATGGAAACGACATCGCATTGCAAACTGAATCCTCTTGGATGTACCCATGACAGCACAACTCATCTAGAAAAGTGGCAGGATTTGCATTGTGACATTGCTGTCATTGTTTCTCCAACCCTTGCAGATGATGTTGCTCCCCAGAAATATTTTTTTTTTTGGGGGGGGGGGGGTTCAGCTTGCCAGATGCCCAGCTGCTTTCAGACTATTGGAATTAATTTCTAGTCATTTTAGAGGAAAATGCACCATCTCCAAGAGACACAAATCTTTCTTAAGTGGCCTATTTTCACTAAGTATTTGATCAAAACTGGTAAATTCATCTAGTTCAAAGGCCTCTTCTTAGGTACGTTCAACATCTAAAATTCTTAACATCCCTAGAGATTTAATTAACATAGAAGAAGCTGCCATCTATTTTTATAATAAAAAGGGGGATCTGTATCTGCAGTGCATATAACTAGCAAATAAGCTAATTTACTATAATTTATTATAATGTCCACTTCCAAACCAGTAACTTAACTGAACAATAGAACATGAAACTTGGCATTGTCTACTTATATTTCATTCTTTATAAATACTTGTGGAATTAAATAAGCAGTTTAAGATTTAATCATTGTCTTTGATTAGTATGATGTCTTTTTCATTCTTCTCGGCAAAGCTGCATTGTTTTCTCTCTTATGATCTTGAATATTTATTTGTGCAAATAAACTGACTTGGATAAAATCTGCCAGTACTAGAAATGGTTGAAAGTAATGCACAGCATCACAAAATGTATCAAAAGATGTTACTAAGAAAACTGTATTGGGATGCCCTTTTCTTTCTTTCAAATTTCCAACCCGATATTCGCTATTTTCCAATTTGTATTTTAAAAATTTGTAAATTTTTATCTATTTATCTATTCCTGGCAAATTTAATCTGCTGAATTGCTATTTATCTATAGATTATTTGAAAAATGAACAAAAAGCAAGGCAGTCTCTTAGAATATGAAGTAATATTTTTTTAACCAAATTAATATATGTGAAAAATGAACATGACGTACTGAGAACAAGCCAAAACAAGAAGTATGGAAAATTTTAACTCATTTTGCTTTAGACAGCAGCGAGAAAAAAAATAGCACAAATGTTAGGCACTTCAAAAATTTGGGAGTGTACGAGAATATGTCTATATATAATACTTTTTTTTAACCTGCTGTTTGCAGGTTGCAGGAACTAGGTATGTCTAGCTTAAGAGAAAGAAGGACTAGGGGAGACATGATAGCAGTGTTCCAATATCTCAGGGGTTGCCACAAAGAAGAGGGAGTCAAGCTATTCTCCAAGGCACCTGTGGACAGAACAAGAAGCAATGGGTGGAAACTAATCAAGGAGAGAAGCAACTTAGAACTGAGGAGAAACTTCCTGACAGTTAGAACAATTAATCAGTGGAACAGCTTGCCTCCAGAAGTTGTGAATGCCCCAACACTGGAAGTCTTTACGAAGATGTTGGATAGCCATTTGTCTGGAACGGTATAGGGCCGTGATGGCGAACCTATGGCACGCGTGCCACAAGTCGCACGCGGAGCCATTTGTCAGGGCACGCGAGGCGCTGCCCTGTCAGCTGGCCAGCGTGCATGCGCGCGCTGGCCAGCTGAGTTCACCTTTTTAAAAGCTATTTTTCACCTTCCCCAGGCTCCAGAGGCTTTATAGGAGCCTGGGGAGGGCAAAAAGAGCCTCCCCCCCCCGGAGGCTTCAGGGACCATCCCTGAAGCCTTCAGAATGCTTAAAACCACCCTCCGAGCAAACCGGAAGTGACTTCCAGGTTGCTCGGAGGGTCGTTTTAAGCGTTCCGAAGGCTTCAGGGACTGTCCAGAGGCTTCCCTGATGCCTTCGGAGCGCTTAAAACGACCCTCCGAGCAACCCGGAAGTCACTTCCGGTTTGCTCAGAGGGTGGTTTTAAGCGCTCCGAAGGCTTCAGGGAAGCCTCTGGACAGTCCCTGAAGCCTCCGGAGGGCCTCCGGGGGGTCAGGGGAGGCTCTTTTCGCCCTCCCCAGGCTCCTATAAAGCCCCTGGAGCCTGGGGAGGGCAAAAAAACATGTAAAAATGGGGGTGGTCGCGCGTTTTGCGCGCATGCGCACTGGGGTGGTCGCACGTTGCATTATGGGTGCGGCACGCCCGCACTCGACCCCCTGCGCTCCCCCCACTTGTGGCACGCGAGCCAAAAAAGGTTCGCCATCACTGGTATAGGGTTTCCTGCCTAGGCAGGGGGTTGGACTAGAAGACCTCCAAGGTCCCTTCCAACTCTACTATTGTATATTTATTAAAGAAATTTATATGGACTCCCAATTTATATACATTGACTATGGGCTGCTTACAAAATTAAAAGTTCAAATTAGAATAACTCGTAGACTCCCCAACCCATTTTATCGGCTCTGTATCAGTTGTTATGGCTGTTGTAGTTCTTTCATTCCTATTATTAACTACATAGAATGAACATAGATTTGAATATCATTAGAATGCAAATATTTTCTCTTCTCTTCTCTTCTCTTCTCTTCTCTCGCGTCCCCTCCCCTCCCCTCTCCTGTCCTATCCTCTCCCCTCCTTTCTTTTCTCTTGACTGCTGGCAAGTCCCTGAAGTTTTCTTTGCAATATTTTTGGAGTAGTTTGCCATTCTTCCTAGTACTAAGAAAGAACAACTGGCCGAAGTCACTCAACTGATTTGTACCTCATACAGGATTAGAACTCATAGTGTTGATTTACAAAGAAAGCACCATGTTCTCATAAATGTCTTAGAAATATGAGGTGAAATTATTTTATGTCAACACTGATGTGTCTACTCAGAACAACACATTCATTCTGATGCTATTTAGGCTGTTGACAATCTAAACTAAAACATGGAATTAGAAAACCTTCAGCTACAAACCCCAATGCACACAGGATAACATGCAGAATATGAGACTTTATATACTCAGTGTAAACACAATTTTCTTGCAGAATTAAAAGCAGCATTTAGATCTTGGAAGTCATAGAAGGGCTTATTACATAGGCCAAAAGCAGTCAAGAAAAAACATTGAAGGCCTCTGGGATTCTGAAGTAGGGACAGAAAGGTAAGTCAGTTTAGTTTATGCTCAGCCAAGTATGCAAATAATGTATTTTAAATTTGGTTTTCACCCATTTTATTTCTGTATCTGGGAAAAATTAGGCTTAGAAATTACTGAAAGCATTCTGAAAGATTACAATCAAATTTCCAGATAGTAACGGGCAGTCCTTGGTGGTAACTATGTAGCATGTTTCAACAGGAAGTCATTAAACAACATCAGACATTTATAGCACTTTTTTCTAAAGCCTTTAAATTTCCAAAGTTTGATCCCCAATATGTATTATACAAGCATTTGTGTCCACATTCAATTATACACGCAACGTGTCATGTATCAAAAATGTGTTAACATTGCACCAATTCAAAGTAAGAGTGCAATTTTTATTTATAAATATATTTTTTGAAACAGAGCTTAAGTTCAGATGTTCTGAAATCCCCAATCCACAGCCTGCCTATATTAAAAAAAAAGGTAGCATTTAATTTTCAGCAGACACATTAACAGACCCATTCCAAACACCACATTTAGATTGGTGACAAAAAAAAAATCATTAAAAAGGTACCATTAATATTTGACAAAGCAATCACAGCAAGTTATATCACATTATTTCTTCTGTGTAGGGAAATATATGCACATGTCAGTTTGTTTAGAAATAAGATACAAGTTGGTTTTGAAGACCAAGCCGAAATTCAGACTGTGTCTATCTTCTGCTGAATATATTTCAAGGCTGCACATAGGGTATGGTCTAAACTGACACCTCAATGAAGTGTATGTAGACACTGATGTTTGACTTATCAATGCTTGTGCTATGTCTGAAGAGAGTTGGCATCTGCCTTACTGCTCCATTCTTGGTTGATGAACTATAACTAATCGACACCATGACCACTCTTCTTTGGTGGCCTCAAAGCAATCAGAAATATGATCCTTGGGTGGAGAATTTATCTGCCTCTCTGGGTTTATGCCTCCACATTTTCATTGTTTTTGCAAAGTGTAGGGATTTAATTTTATGTAATACTCGATGGCATGGAAAATAAACATAATTAGACCCAATGTTATTTCTTCACTACAGCCCACCCTTGAATAAATTTAAACATCACTGTAAGCAATTATAAATGTTGGAATCTACTGTGTGGGGGAAGAAGGGGGTGAACCCAACCTAGTAAAAAAAAATTGTTCCGAGTGAAAGTTTCTTAATGATCTTTTGGAAACTGCCCTTTGGGTTGAAAGCAAACTTTTTTTCTAAAAAAAAAAATCTCAGTTTGCACGACAGGATTGATTGAGTCTGATTTTTGTTATTACATGCAGCAGTTCTGCCGTCGTTGGATACCATTTATTTCAGAACAAAATCAATCCAATTATACTTCCTTTCATATGGGCAGCCTCATCAGAAAAAGACCCTGAACAAGCAGTGGGACATGATTTACTGTAACTATATGTACAATTAACTGAAAGAAAAGTGTGATTTTTCTTTCCTTTGAGCAACATATGTTAAAAGCATTATGTCGTTTTCCTCTTTCCTCACAGAGCGTTCTATTTATACAATGTGTTTGTATCCCCTCATTTTTTTTCCGTAGGCATGCAGGTCTGTGCATTTTATTCTCTCCATTCCACTTCCCTTTCTGCTAAGTATATTAGAGGAAGAGGTAGCAACAGGCCCAAAGTCACTTAGTAAACTTCATAATGAAATCTCGAACCAAGATATGAAATTCTTACCTCTGCAGAAACAAATAATTGGAATATACCTCAAGGTGTGTAACTATTTGACTCAACTGATGTTGACGTAAAGGAGCTGAAAACAGAACATGTAGCCTTCATGTATACTTTTGTGAGGACTCAAACAAATGCCCTAGACTACACCTTAGCTGGGCTAAGACAACAGACTTGGATCAAAATTTTCTAGTTGGTATGAGGCTCAAGGGGTTATACAAATTTGGGCAACTATTCCACAAATTCTAACCCTAACTGTTGATTACCATGCTGTATGCTAATGCCTAACAATATGTCATAAGAAAAGCTTTGAGTTAAAAGGGATCTACTCTGGTGGCAATTTGGAGTTTAGACAGTATAGTAAGCTTACAACCTCAATGAAAGAGGTCATGGGATATTAAAAGTGGCAATATGTGTCTAATGAGTATAAATGCTAAATATGTTATTTGAATATAGTCAAGTATTTTTTTAATATAGCCAGATAATTCAAATATATTCCTCCTGCAATCTTACAACACATGTAAATTGTCATGGGCCATATTTACATAACATGCTAGTCTATGACATGGTTAGATAGTTGCTGGTTCAATGTGCCATCTTTTTGGCTAAAGAGTAGAATAACATGGTGCGATGTGCTTGATACAAACCAGTACTCAGACCTAGCTTCATTAAAATGTCCAAATAGCCCTTGCACATAGCCCCCATGTGGCTGAATTCACACGTCATACTAAAACATAATTTGGTGTAATGAGCTATAGAAACTTTATCAACTGGGTGAACCCAATCTAGAAGTCATAAAGAAAAAAGGCAACACCAACAAAGTTGAAAAAAGGACTGATGAGCAGAAAATACTCTGAAGAAGACATTTTAAATCATAACCACCCAACACATCTTGATTAGATCTTTCAAAGAGGAAACAACAACAATTATATAATGGTAAAATTGTTACAAAACACTACTAATATTTTTCCGTTGGCTTAAACTGAAAAATTCCAGCAGAGTACAAACTGCTTCCAAGAACTAATTCACATGACAAAGCGACAGTAACTGAATGAATGCATACAGCACATAATATCTCATTTAGTTTTAGCTTTGCAATCCATCCATTAGAGTTTAACTTAACTTGGGCCACTCTGCTTTAACAACAAACCAGGCTCAACAAAGTCCCAATTAAAGTGGATTCACACTCTAAGGAATTCACAAACAGGATAGCTGATTGAGGAAACTTAATTTTGGACATGAAAACAGCAACAAGTATTTCATATTTAGACCATGGAACTTGTCAAATGCAAGCAAGGCTTTTTATACTGAGTTCTGCATTCATGATTATAGGTAATCCTCAACTTACGACCACAATTGAGCCCAAAATTTTTGTTGCTAACCGAGATAGATGTTAAGTGAGTTTTGCCTCATTTTACGATCTTTCTTGCCACAGTTGTTAATGAATCACTGCTGTTGTTAGGTTAGTAACACACTACTAAATGAATCTGACTTCCCCATTGACTTTGTTTGTGAGAAGCTCACAAAAGGTTATCACATGATCCCAGGACACTGCAACAGTCATAAATATGAATCAGTTACCAAGTATCTGTATGTCGATCATGTAACCATGGGGATGCTGCATGTAGATTGTATGTAGGTTGGTTGGTTGTATGCTGCATGTAGTTTGCTACATATAGGTTGTAAATGTGAAAAATGGTCATAGGTCACTTTTTTCAGTGCCGTTGTAACTTTGAACAGTCACTAAATTAACTGTTGCAAGTCAATGACTATCTGTATTCTAACAGTAAAGCAAACTTCTCTTAATAATTTTTGGCATATGCATACAGTTGGTGGAGAATTATACTGTGAATGTGATCCAAATGTATGTTGCTATCAAGACCCCAGAATGCTATTTTTCCATACAGGTCACCTTCTGGCCCAAACCTTTCTGATAAATGAGCTCGCAAAGAGTTAAAAATTAGTCTGTAAGAAAAGGGTTTGTGATACCTGATTAGTTTATTTTTCCAGCTGAGGATTTTTCCCTCCTGTGACGCCAACTTGGCGGGGCTGGGCTCCATTGGCAGTAAGTTCATTTACAGTGGCATGCTAGCAGCTGTGCACTCAGCTCTATTTTGCTTATGTTGTGATTGATGACTTCAATGAGGGATGTGAAGATTGACTTAACAGCTTTAGTTAAAAACACATGGAATTGTCTCTCCATTCTTTCCTTTATCAGAAAACCCCATCTTGCTGTCATGCCTTCAGGAGAAACAGTCATGTTTAGTTTATTCTACCTGGGCAAGGCTCCATTTCTTCTTTAGCTTTACTGATCAAGGAGCTATGTTAAGCATCCCTTTCATGTTAAATGGGAGAAAAAAAACAGTATTAAGCTTCCCCTTGTGGGAAACAGCAGCTAACTAATTACACATACAACCGGAAACAATTAGATGATAGAAAAAGAGAAAATCTGAACATACAGCTTCAGTTTGGCTTCCGTCAGTACAACTTTAGTTGACCAAAGTGGATGGACTGGAATTGAATAATATTTCAAATGAGAAGTCAGAATTCATACAAACAATAACAAGAGAGCAGTGCTCAAAACAATAGACCAGGGACTGTCAGACTTGGCAACTTTAAGACTTGTGGATTTCAACTCCCAGATTTCCCCGGCCAGCAACACTCTATAATTAAAAGGCAAGAATATCTGATTCTCCCTGACAGAAGAGAGGGTAGGCAGCTTCAGTCAAAACAGTCAATCTATGAACGCCATTTCCCTGTTTTAAGTACGCATCCCTGAGTAACTCCTTCTGCTATTAGCTTTTGAGATTGAAGCCAGCCCTCAAGCAAGTTCAGCCTAAAAGAAGCCTGAGGGAGGATATATCCCTTTGACACTTCTCCTTTCATCAACATTCATCAACTTTGGCTTTCACCAAAGAAAAATCCATCTCCAATATTGGGTCTACTTAGTCTCCTAATAAATCAAACAGCAAGGGAGGGACTATGTCAACATGATTCTTTGGTAAGAGCCATTTTATTATATTTACTCTAAAAGATATATGAGCATAGTAGACCACTGAGAGATTTTACCTGTTCTGGGCATTCTGACTCCACATACAGAAAAATATATTAAAATGTTAAATTATCTTAAGAGTTTTCCATTTTAAAAGCATACAGCTAAGAGACCAACATGGCATTGGTCTCAGGGTTGCTTCCATGCCATGGGAGAAGAATGGCTACTGTTGAAAGATCAAGGGAAATGTTGAAGCTTGGAAGCTTAGCTATGCTTGACCTGTGCATAGGAACTTATTTTCTTTGATGTATCTGTATCCTCCTTTGATGATGGGAGGTCAAGAGGTGTCAAGAGATATAGATTGGAGAGAACAGTACGATGAAATGCTTAGATCACTGCTGGCAAGATGACTGGTGCTGAGAGAATAGCCAGTTAGATCCTATCCATTGATGTATTCTATCCAGTATTTGGTTCTGGCAATTATCAAATATACACACAATCAATATAAGGAAGAAAAATTGTTCTGCTGCCATATTTTTCATCAAATGGTAGTTTAAAGAGAAAGATGGTGGTTTTGATAGTGAGGATAATATAGTAATTATTATCAATAGAACAATAGGTAAATTTATCTTCTATCAGTTTCTCTTATCTTCTCTTAAAGATGTTCAGGTTTGACTCGGGCATTGAATCCCATTGCTTATACATATTTGTATTGTGCAAAGGGGTCCTTCATTAGGAAACAATGAAAATTGTAATCTTTCTTCAAAGAAGATTTGCTGTTGTTCCATTGGATGTCTTTTCTTCCTTTCCCTTTTTATAATCCCCCAGCATATATTTTTCATGTATTGTAACCCTAGCTATTCACAATATTACTGACTTATGTTATTTACATTTTTCCATATTATTATTACTACTACTGTAACTGAACGTATAGACTGCAGTGCATACAGAAACATAAAAATAATATTTTTACAACAATTACTGTAAAACCAATACTATCAATGAATAAAAGCAACCGGCAGAAAAATACTTTTAGCATAAGCCAAAGGCATGGATGGGTAAAAGAGGCCCATCTTCAGCAACTGGTAATATTGCAAAGTAAAAAAAATGTCAGATATATCTTAAAAGGTAGGGAATTTCATATCAATAGCATTGTAGCAGATAACAAGGAAAAATCTGGTTCAGGTAACTGTCCTTGGGCTGTTGCTGCCTTTCAGAAGTACCACAAGCTTGTTTAGAATATCTAAAATTCCATGCTAATATATCCCCGAAGAGCAATGGTTTTTCAGGAATAAGTAATAATGAATGGCTCTGCAATGTATTTCAAAGGATATACCAGGAATCATCAACCTTAAACACTCAAAGAGCCACAAAGATGCTAACTGGAAGCTCCTCGTTCAATTCTGGAGCCGACTGGAAGTCTGGTTCCCCCACCATAAAGTTTCCTCCTAGCACAGTGTCCTTTTCCCTCCACCTGTCCTAACCGAAACCCTATCCCAACGGTGGAGCTGACCAGCAACAGGAAGCCACAGCAGAGGGATGAAAGAGCCACATGTGACTCCAGAGCCCCACGTTGCTGACCCCTGAGATATTGCATACAGTGGCACTCCAAACCACTTATAAAACTTCAATTGTTGAAAACTCCAAGTAATTCCTTGAAATAGCTTTTCAGTCTTCTGAGGATTTGTGTGCATGCATAGAAGACATTTCCATGGAGGCTGCCATTAAAATTTTGGAATGATCTCAACAGATCCATTGGAGATCCATTCATATCAGTCCACTGTAAAATCTGTCCATGCCTTCTTTTTTGTGTCCTGTTCTTTAACAGATACTAATCTATTGCAGGACCTCTCTTCTTGTATTGGGAATAATACTGATTAGAACCTCTTGGAAAATTCAAGTAAACAGTAGGCACTTCCATACTTCCATCCTCTGATTGCATATTATCACCTCTGTTTGGAGCCGAGCCAATTTATTTGAAGCTCTGTGAAAGAGTAAGTGCTCTGAAGACATTTTCCACCTGGAAATATTGTTGCTTCTTGGAGCTTGGAAGTAGATCCCTTCTCTTCTTGTGGGAACCCTTGCCTCATCCCAGTCCCTAAGCTTCTACAGGCAGTTATTTTCATCTTCTTTAGTAACCGCTAATGTTTCTACTATTGATATTTACCGAAACGCTCAAACAAGCTTGACCATACAATATAATTTGATGTCAACATAAATGGACATTACATTGCCATTACATTATGGTAACAAAATATCTCTTTGAGAATCCAGGCCTCAACTACTGAGCAAAAAGTGCACCTAGTAGCATGAAAAAGAAGGTCAATACTTTCCATAAACTTCTAGAGTAGTAAGGTGATGTAAAGTATCATAGGAAACTTGCTTTCAAATCAAAATCAACTCTCTGGTTACTAGATGTACATTGGCAATTTTAGTTCCAAATTTGTATTTAACTGATCTTTCATCCCTTCAATGCACTCTGGCACCATCTGAGTTCCAGAGATTTGTCCCAAATCATGATATAGTACTCCTTGTAAACTATTTGATAGAGGAAGAGAGTTTTTATACAATGAGGAGCCAGACAGTCTGGTGAGGTTGGGAAGAGAGAACAAGCCTTGATGAGTAAACTTTGAAATGTGAAAGGAAGAATGTCAGGTTGTTAGGAAAGTAGAAAATAGAAAAAGAGCCAGCATGATTTCAGCCAGTGCCAAGGCACAAAAACACACAAACCTCATGCTAGTGTTGAGATTGCCTGAAACTTTTATATTTCTTCTGGCTTCAAATGGAACTTGTGCTAAATGGGGCCTTTAATTTATCCTAGATATGATTATTTTGAGCCAGCAAAGGCAGGAACAGGTTCTTATGGTTAGCCAACAAGCAGATGGAAAATAAAAATGCACTCTACTATTTGAGATTTACTTCTGGTTTTGTACATAAACACCACCAAATTGACTATTAGTTCTTAAAACAGTGGTTGCTGGTAAAGGAGAAGCCAGAAGAAACATCATTTGATTTCTTAGAAATCTTGTCATAAGGAGACTTTTTGCTCCCTGGATTTTAGGATGTAAGATGCTGGAAGCTTGCAAGGCTACCTCAAAGCTGCAATTCCATTGCCATAAGATAAAACAAGGTTGTATTGCTAGATCATGTTTCAGAATAGTTTGGAAACTGATTTCTGAATAGCTGTGTAGCCTGTAGATTTATTTGAAGCGATTGAATAATGTTTGAGCAACCATTAAAGCCTAATACATTTTTAACGTTGTTGTTTTCTGGAACAAAGGAAGGGAGTTTATGAATTTAAAGGTCTATGGAGATTCTCAGTCATCCAGGTCATGATTGTCTCAAAGCAGAGGTGGTATTCAGCAGATTCTGACTAGTTCTGGAGAACCGGTAGCAGAAATTTTGAGTAGTTCAGAGAACCGGTAAATACCACCTCTGACTGGCCCCGCCTCCATCTATTCTCTGCTTCCCGAGTCATAGATGATCAGGAGGGCATGGAGATTTTATTTACATGGGGTGCATGAGAGATGCCACATGGATCAGGAAGGGAGTGTGGGTAACGTGGGGAGGCGTGGTTAGTGCTGCTTGGGTCAGATAGGGCATGCAGGATAGTGTGGGTCAAAAACTAGTCTAATGCTCAAAAAGAAAATAGTAATATTCACCACTCAGTTTGGCGTTGTCCCAAAGGTGCTTTTTCAAGAGGAAACTAAACTTCCTTGTTTTTCTTTGAAGACATTTTACTTCTCATCCAAGAAGCTTCTTTAGCTTCTTGGATGAGAAGTGAAACATCTTCAAAGAAAAACAAAGAAAGTCCAGTTGCCTCTTGAAAAAGCACCTTTGGGACAGCTATGACCTGGATGACTAAGAATCGCCAAAGACAGTTTGGTGTTGTGTTTAAGGCACTGGACTAGCAACTAGGAGACTGTGAGTTCTAGTCACATCTTTGGCATAAATCCAGCTGGGTAACCTTGGGCCAGTCAGTCTCTAAGAAGGAGGCAAAGGTAAACTTTCTAAAATCAGGCCAAGAAAACTGTAGGGAGTTGTGTAGGCAGTTACCACAAGGCAACGCTGACTCAAAGGTATATATGTACACACATACACACAACACACTCACACAATTACAGGGAGACATGTTCCCTGACTACAAATCTGGCTTTTTTGCCACGGAAATTGATCATCCACTCTGAAAACTCTTGTCAATACTTTAGTTCAGGTGTCGTTGGCTTTAAATGGGGCACTAAGAAAATCATGGGTTATCCTCTTTTGCTCTAAACAAAAAATGGAACTTCCAGGTTCCCTTTATTTACTAAAGGAAGCAGTCTAGGCTAGCATTCTGGCTGCTAGGAATATGTGTTTCTCAGTGAGTATTTTGAACAGAAAAATCTTGCGCTTTAATTTTCGGTTAATGAAATTTTTGTTCTTAAATAAGCATGCAGCTGCAAGCAAATTGCTTTGTTTTCTGTAAAAACAAAAACAAACAAACAACAACAAGCAAAAGCCAGGCTCCTTAAGAGGCCCTATTTGAAATAAAGGGCAGTTAAAACCTTAAGTAGCTTAGAAACAAACACAATGTTCACGACCAAGGGTGTGGCAGAAACAACACTCTTCTTTCTGTGAAGCCTGTATGACATGCTTTCATTGGTGTTTCCAGAAATAGCCAATGCAGAGATTCATACATTGCTATTTCTCCAGCTGAAATATTACCACATACTAATTTTTTAATATGATATTTTAGAAGTGTCTGAAGAGTCATCCCATGGAAGGAGTGATGCTTGTTTGTTTTTCATTTGTAGAATGTCTATGCTATTGGATCTCCTGGCACTGATGGATATGTGCACAGCACACCATATACGCTGTTAAAGGTAAAGGTTCCCCTCACACATATGTGCTAGTTGTTTCCAGCTCTAGGGGCAATTCTCATCTCCGTTTCTAAGCTGAAGAGCCAGCACTGTCCAAAGACGTCTCTGTGGTCATATGGCCGGCATGACTAAATGCCGAAGGTGCACGGAACGCTGTTACCTTCCCACCAAAGGTGGTTCCTATTTTACTACTTGCATTTTTACATGCTTTTGAACTGCTAGGTTGGCAGAAGCTGAGACAAGTAACAGGAGCTCATTCTGTTATGCGGTGCGAATTGCCAAATTGCCGACCTTTCTGATTGACAAACTCAGTGTCTTAACCACTGAGCCACTGTGTCCCTATAAACACTGTTAGTTTCGTAATAACCTTTTGAACTAGTGCTGTTCAAAGATCATCTCATATTTCCATGGCTAAACAGGGTAAAGACTTGTTAAAAATGATAAATATTTTGGAATAAAGAGTTATAATGTTTCATGCTAACAAATTCAATACTTAAAAGTCTTGAAGGGTTATATAAAGTGCTTCTTGTGGTTTTAAAATGAGATTCATTCAACAAAATATTGTTTCATATATACTATCACTTTGTGGGATGTTAAAAAAAGATTATCTAATGTATTATGTCAGAAGTATAAAATAGTGGAGGAGTTGAGCACATTTCATATAGAAGCTTGTCCCTCATTACCACATTTTTATTTAATATTGCTAAGTTTGTTGATATGGTTTTTGGAAGTATAATATGGTTCATTGTAGTGCTTTACATGAAGAGCTATAGATCAGCCCAACTATGGTGTAGCAAAATTATTACTTTATAACCGAAAAACAGTGCACGTTGGATTTACAAACATGACCTGATTCGCTCTTTGTCTACTCACGTGACATCTTTATACAAACCAAATGTCTTTCTTTATTTTCCTTTTAGGTTTGAATAATTGAATGGATTGGTCTATTGTCCAAAACAGAACAGTGAGTGAATAGATACTGAAAATAAAAGGAAATACAATCTGATATGACCATACAAGTACGCATGGCTACCAGCTTAGTCACATTTTAATTTCCAGTGGTGCTTTGTCTTTAATGCCCATCTCCCCTGCTATTTTCTAGGTTAACTACACCTTTGTTCTTATGTGAGTTAATTATAAGTGAGAACAGACAGTGCTTCGATGTGGTAGCATAATTGTTAGCCTTTCCATCAAAGGAGGCTGACTTGATATAAATCGGCAGGATTCAATGATGTCAAGAGGCATTGAACTCTCTAAAGTTGATTGAACAAACATGCCTACAGTCACCAGAAAATGACTACGTCAAAGAAAAAATGTTGACCTAAAGTCCTTATCTGAGTTTTCACCTCATTTCTAATAATTCTCTCTTAACATTTGGAAATGACCCATTTCTCCTATGTATGAACTAATTAGCTGTGATGCAAAGATTAGCATATTTAACAATTTTGTTCATGCTATGTACAGTTTTAAGAATTATGTAATAACACTGGAAATATCTGTCTTATTGGTTGATAACATTGCTGTTATCAGTGTTGCAGGTGCAGGTCCTGTTATCTAGAGCAGGGGTGTCAAACTCGATTTCATTGAGGGCCACATCAAGGTTGTATTTGACCTCGGGGGCAGGGGTGGGATGGGCAGGGTGGGCATGGCCAGCTTGATGACGCTCGTGTCAGAGGTGTTTGTGGTGGCCCAAGTGTTCTGCCAGCGAAAAAGGGCTCCTGAGCTCAGTTTTCAGCCATGACGGCCTTCTGCCGCCCTCTGCCAGTGAAAATAGAGCTCCATTTTCATTGGCAGAGGGTGGCAGGAGGCCATCATGGCTGAAATGGAGCCTGGGAGGGCCACCCATGACCCTTCCGAGTTCTGTTTTTGCTGACAGTGGCACCACAGGCCGGTCCTTTGTTGTTTTTAGGGCAGCCCCGCGGGCTGGATCTAAGCACCCATAATCCGGATCCGGCCTCCGGGCCTTGATTTTGACACCTCCTGATCTAGAAGATCAGAATAATTTCCCTTTGTTTCTTATCATTCACACTGCAGATGCCATCATGCACTGTGCTTAAGCCAGTGTCCAAGAAAACATTTGAAAGGTGTAAATTAAACAATAATTCAAAGCATACACGAACATTTAGATTGAGCTTGTTTTTTCTATACAAAACAACCAAAACATTTTTTTGTTCAGAAAACATTTTCTCAATAAACTCCAATATAGTATCATGTAATCAGTATTCAGTTCAGACAATCAGAGATTGAAAGAGGAGGAAGCATAAATATTTCATATATCAATATGTATGAAAATGTTTTGCATTTGGTGGCTCTTTTCCATGTGTGTGTGTGTGTGTGTGTGTGTGTGTGTGTATGTATATATGTATGCATGTATGTATATGTATTGTGTCACAACCCCTGGTATGCTCAAATATGGGAGGGAACACACGGTTTCCCTTTGTCTGTCTTTCGGCTTACTCCAGGAGACCATCCAGGCAGAAAACCATATTTTTAATGTTGCCTTTGTTATATTTGTGTTGTATTTGTGCTGATAAATAAATAAAGGGAGACTAGTATAGATCTATTAAATAGCTTGAAATAGATCTATACTAGTCTCCCTTTATTTATTTATCAGCACAAATACAACACACACACACACACTATATATATTAACAAGATTCTGATTATTTTGTAAAAACCAGGAACATTTTAAAGGATGCAGTAAAAGTAAGTGCCTTTTTGTTAATGAGGGTGTTAATGAACCCTGGATATTCAGAGTGCTGTGGAAATGAAGAGTAATTACAATCTGAGGTAGTCCTCAATTAAATACTTTCATCATTGTAAAGCAGGCACTAGGGAAATACCATTATTAAAAGATCTCTTGGTGTACATTTTGGAAGCCCTTTTGAACTCACAGCTCCTAACTTGAGGAATAGGTGACAGCACATTCATCTGTTGTACCAATTGTGAGTAACCTCTCATGCTAATTTATGTCCTGGTCCCCTAGCATGTGGTTTATTGCAGGGTAGCTCTTTTATATACAGACTTGGGTTTTTCAAATCAAATATCTAAATATACATAATTACTTCCTTCCATTTACTATATCTTTCAAATTAACAAGATTATTTCATTATGTGCATCTGAGGTCATTTCCGCACCATGTAACAAACATGCCTTTCCAAACGAGTGTCAACATAGTGGCTTCTACCATATGCAATTACAGCCTCAGCCTGTTTTTAATGTGATGCACAGTAAAAGAGTGAGTGTCAAGTTTGGAGTATTAGAACCATTGGTTAAATAGCAGTTCAAAAGATGTATTGCTCAGGCCTATACACAGCAATCTAGTCAACTAAAGTTCAATATTAAATTGAAACCAGTTAAGGATCCAAGAGTAGATGGATTTGCACCATTTGTGGGAATGTAATGATTCTAACTTTATGATGCACTTAACTCTGCCCCCCCTCTGCTTTGATCATACAATTACAACCTATATATTGATTTTGTTGAAGACCCCCCATGGTTGTCCCTGCTCTAGCAAAATCTTTTTCTACCATAAAAGTAAAGGTAAAGGTTCCCCTTGTACATATGTGCTAGTCACTCCTGACTCTAGAGGGCGGTGCTCATCTCCGTTTCAAAGCTGAAGAACCAACGCTGTCCAAAGATGTCTCCGTGGTCATGTGGCCACCATGACTAAACGCCAAAGTCTGTTACCTTCCCACCAAAGGTAGTTCCTATTTTTCTACTTGCATGTTTACATGCTTTTGAACTGCTAGGTTGGCAGAAGCTGGAACAAGTAATGGGAGCTCACTCTGTTATGCAGCACTAGGGATTCGAAACGCCAAACTGCCGACCTTTCTGATCAGCAAGCTCAGTGTCTTAGCCACTGAACCACCACGTCCCTTTTTCTACTATACTTCCATACTATTGCTTTCACCTCTTTTCCCACCCAGGAATCTCGCCCATAAAAATGTGAAGAAAGTAATGAAACTTGCATGTCTTGAAACAGGGAAATTCTAAAATGTAATTTAAACAGTAGTTCAATTTCCGGCCAGTTAGGAGAATTAATCAGTGGAATGACTTGCCTCCAGAGGTTGTGGGTGCTCTGGAGGTTTTAAAGAAGAGATTGGGCAACCATTTGTCTAAAACGTTACAGAGCTCCTTCCAACTCTGTTATTCTGTTGGAAATGAGGCTACAGACCCATGCTCTGCCATAAGCAAGGATGATAAGAATACTATCATATTGTCACAGTTGTGAAAGGTGCTGCTCTTGTATTTGTGGCAGAGTACAAATTTTACATGCAGAAAATCTCACATTCATTCCCCAGCATCTGATATAAAAAGTGCTTACTCTTGCGGGGCCAAGAGACAATTTGACCCTCCTGGGTAGCTCCTGTCAGTAGATAAACTTGGATTAGAAAATTTGTTCACTGCAAACCTAAATGCTTTTGCAGGTCTTCCTAAGCACATTGTAGCTTGTTTTGAATTGATCAGTTTCACTCCCAAAAAAAGAAATCCATGTGTGGACAGCTAACTGGGTCCTAATGTTAGCAATTCAATATCCCCTTCCCTAGTCAAGAGGAATGTGGAGAAATTAACTTGAACATCTTTCATCACAATACTCAGAAATGAAAAACTAGTTCCAACATGTAGACTGGTTGCTTTTAATCTTACTATAATCTCACTCAACTACTGTATCTTTGGGATTCCATTGAAACAGGTCAAAGTGAACCAGGCTATCATACCTGCAGTCTTTGCACAATAGCGATAGTTTTGATAAAAGCTATTTCAAATCATCTTTGCTTGCTGGTGCTTGTGTTCTGCATAAAACAAAATACATTTCCTAGATGTAGAAAACATTTGGTTAGGGAGAAGTTGCCCTTATAAAGTAGCTTTAATCAAAGTTAGACTCCTGTTTTATCTGTGCAGTTTTCTTGGCAACATTTTCAGAAATGATTTGCCATTGCTTTCTTCCCAAGGCTAAGAGTGACTGGCCCAAGCGCACCTTGATGGTTTTGTGCCTAAGGCAGGACTAGAACTCACAGCCTTACAGTTTCTAGTAGAGTGCCTTATGCACTACATCAAATTGGCTGCCTTTCAGAATTTATGGAGAGGTGAATATTATACCTTTTTGAGCATTAGACTGAACTTTCTTCTGGATGATTAAAACTTGTGATGGAGAGATGAAAAATGTGAGCAACTGCCATAGATGGTTTGGGTCAGAGGTGGGTTCCTACCAGCTTGCACCAGTTCGGTGGAACTTGTTGGATCTGGGCAACGAGAGACAGACTGCGGACACGAAGTGACTTAACAGCTCTTTATTAGTAGTAGTAGTGATCCAGCTTGCTCTGTGGTCGGAGGGTTCCCCTTTTATAGGGATCGGGTACGCCCCTCGACCAATCAGAACGATACCTGTTTCCCGCTGTAGCAGCGGACCAGAGTGGAGACTTGCCTTGATATATGCTAATATCTAACACCCCTCCCCTCCTAGACGGAACGTTGCAGTAGGTAACATAGTCTTTTAGGTATGTGGGGGGTTGCCTTACTCGGGAGGAGCGTCGTAGTTGTGGTTGGTCAGAAGTGGTTGCAGGATCGGATGCTTTTCCTGTTCCACGTTCTGAAGGTTTCGTGCCCTCGTTGCAGGGGCATTCCGGAGTCTGCTCGGTTGCGTTGTCTGGGGGTTGCTCTGCTTCGTGCGTGCTTTCTTGTTCCGAGCTGGGTTCGCAGGTGTCGTGGTTCTCTATAATGGGGCTCTCGCGTGGCTGACTTTCTGTTGGCAGGAAAGTCTCGTCTTCGTTTCGAAGGTCTGAGTGAGCTAGGCGACCCCGAAGTTGATCGATGTGCCTTTTCCAGTTCCGCCCATCTTCCAGCTCCAGCAGATACGATCGTGGACCCGTGACGCCAATGATCTTTGCCGGCATCCACAATGTTCCCCCTGCATAGTTGTGGGCGTATACTGAATCCCCTATGCTAAAAGACCGAATTTTACTTGTGGAGTCCGGGGGAGCTGTGGCAGAGTAATTTGGGTGAAGATGGTCCAGGTGAGACCGTAGACGGCGGCCCATGAGTAGTTCAGCGGGGCTCCTACCCGTCGTTGCACTTGGGGTGATATGCTGAATTAAAAGGTAATGATCAATGCGTGTTTGCCAATCACCTGGACCCATCCTAGCGAGGGCCTCTTTTGCGAATCGTACCATTCTCTCCGCTTGTCCATTTGATGCCGGATGGAATGGCGCGACGAGGGCGTGCCTAATTCCCTGACCTGCTAGATATGTCTCAAATTGCATGGCCGTGAACTGGGGCCCGTTATCGGAGACCAGGAGGTCGGGCAGGCCATGGGTGGCGAAAAGTCGCCGTAGAACCTTAATGACTGCCTCTGCCGTGGTTGAAGTCATTAGGACTACTTCTAGCCATTTTGAGTATGCATCCACAACTATAAGGAAAGTCTGACCTTGGAATGGCCCTGCGAAGTCGATGTGTATTCGCGACCAGGGTGCTTTAGGTTTCTCCCATTCTGTGGCGGGCGCTTCCGGGGGTGCTGGTCTCGATTCCTGGCATGGGTCGCAAGTGGCCACCCATTCCTCTATTTATTTGTCCATGTTTGGCCACCAAACGTAACTTCTTGCTAACGCCTTCATCCTAACAATCCCCGGATGACCCACATGTAAAGCATCTAATACATTTCTACGTAAAGCATACGGAATAACAACTCGATCCCCCCCACAATAAACAACCTTGCAACACTGAGAGTTCGTCCCGTTTTGACCAAAACGCTTTGAATTCCGGGCCCACGTTTCCCTTCGGCCACCCCCTCCAAACCCAAGTTTGAACTTGCTTTATTAAATTGTCTTTAGAGGAGAACCTTGCAACGTCGTATGAAGAAACCGGTCCAGAGTCCAAACAGTCAATGAGCAATACCGGTACTTCTGGAGTGGGGTCTGGCAGAATGTCAGGTAATGGGCAACGGCTGAGTGCGTCTGCGTGTCCGAGAGTGGAGCCCGGTCAATGAATCAATTTGTATGAGTACGCAGCCAGGAAAACAGTCCACCTGGTCATGCGTGGAGAAAGGGAGACCGGAGTGGGGCGGTTTCCCGCCCAAAGTCCCAACAACGGTTTGTGATCTGTAATTAGTTCAAAATCGCGGCCGTAGAGGTATTCGTGGAAACGTTTTACTCCAGCTACAGCAGCCAGCGCTTCCCTGTCCATTTGGCTGTAATTCCTTTCGGCCGATGAAAGAGTCCTGGAGTAGAAGGCGATGGGCACTTCTTTTCCGTCGGGCATCCTGTGGCTGAGGACTGCTCCAACTCCGAAGGGTGATGCGTCGCAGGTCAATACCAGCGGTAGGGTCTGGCTGTATTGGACAAGCAGTGAGTCAGTGGTGAGCAGGCGCTTTACCCCAGCGAAAGCTGCAGCTTCGGATCGTCCCCATTTCCATGGTGCGTTCCTCTGGAGTAGACGGTGTAGTGGCTCAGCAACGGTCGCCTTCAAGACCGGGGCTGAATACATCCTCGAACTCCTTAAAAATCTGTTCAGCGCTGCTGTTTCTCACAGCGTTGATTCCGGTGACTTCTAACCCCAGGGCTTCAAACCAATCCAGCCCCAGAAGGTTCTGTAATGGCGCGCTGGCGATGGTCACGGGCAGCTGGGCTTCGATGTCCTTGAAACGGATTTGGAATGTGCCTTGGCCCACGATGGGGACTTGGTTCCCCTGGTAGTCTCGTAGCAGGACGTCTGGAGCGCGTAGCTGGCTCTTTCTGAGGCTAGGGATAGCCTGTTTCATGGATGCCCATGAAATAATCGTCAGGGTCGATCCTGTGTCAACCTCTAGCTCGCAAGGTGAGCCCTCCAAGAGGACTGTGACTCTCAGCCTTTTTGGCTGCTTAGGGCGGACCTGATGTATTGTGGTGAGATACGTTCGCAACTCCTCTCTCTGGGTCAACTCTATCTCATCGTCTACATCCTGAAAATACTCTCGTTGAGCGTCTTGATAGAATGCTCTTTCAGCTCTTTGTGTGTATTCTCTCTGGGGATACGCTCGCTCAGCTCCTTGTGAGTAATCTCTCTGGGGATACGCTCGTTCAGCTCTTTGGAAATTTTCTCTCTGGGTAAACACTTGTGGATTTCTCTCTGGGCGCCCTTTTTGATTTCGCCAAGCCCCTGGGTTGGGCTTCTGTTGGCGGTACATGGGTGGCTGCCGTGAGGCAGGGACTCCGCTCCGGCACACTCGTGCGATGTGCCCAAGTTTGTTGCAGTGCGAACAACCAACGTTCCTGAACCTACAAGTAGACCTGGGGTGATTCCCTCCGCAGCTTGCGCAGGGCGGCAAACGGAATCCGGGTCTCCCCCCAGGCCTCAAGTGACTGCTCTGCATCAGGTGACTGTCCTCGAACTCGGGATTCTCATAGTCGGGGCTTGTGTCCTCGTAGTGTACTCTGGTTTGCCTTGGTGCTGGCTGATTTACGTTGGCCCCTCGTTGTATGGTCACTGATGATTTCTCTGCTGACTCTGACGCTCTTGCTTCATTTAGTGCTATCTGTAGGGTTAAATTCGGGTTTGCCAACAGCTTCTTTTGTAGTGAAATGTCTCTTAACCCACAGATGAGCTGCGCTAAGATGTGCTCGTCCAGATCCCTGAACTCGCAGTGAGTTGCTGCTTTTCGTAGGGCTGCAACATATTGATTGATGGATTCTCCCGCCTTCTGGTTCCTCGTGTTGAATTCCTTGCGGCAGACATGGCGGGAAGGTTTTGGCGCGTAATGAGTTTGCAGGGCCTGTTGCAACGCCGTCCACGATACTGCCTGTATTGGAGTAGGCGCGGTGAGGTCTCTTGCCGTGTTGAAAACTTCTTTTCCGCAGTAGCCGAGGAAGATGTTTTTCTTCCTGGCGTCGGTGATCCCCGTGTATTCGTTCGCTTCGAGGAAACACTCGAAACGAATCATGAAGGCTTCCCATTCGTCGTTCGCTGGGTCGAATGGAGCGGGGGGAGCGTGCATCGCCATCTTCTTTGCTTGAATTTGCCGCGCTGCGGTGACCTGAGATGGCTGCCGGAATTTCTGCCGAATTCCTGGGCTGGATCAAATCCGGAGATTCTGGAGGTAGCGTTCTTCGTCCTATCTGTCTCTCAATCCCACCTTCGTCGCCAATGTTGGATCTGGGCAACGAGAGACAGACTGCGGACACGAAGTGACTTAACAGCTCTTTATTAGTAGTAGTAGTGATCCAGCTTGCTCTGTGGTCGGAGGGTTCCCCTTTTATAGGGATCGGGTACGCCCCTCGACCAATCAGAACGATACCTGTTTCCCGCTGTAGCAGCGGACCAGAGTGGAGACTTGCCTTGATATATGCTAATATCTAACAGAACTGATAGTGGAAATGGCGACTGGGTCTCTGAAACAGTAGGGACGGCATGTTCGCCATGGCTCCGAACTGTTTCACTAGACACCGCGACATCTTTTTTGACCTTTTAAAATGTTATTTATAGGCTACTGTGCACACACACGGAGCAAAATCAGGTGCGCAGTAATGCCAGCAGAAACCCATCCCTGGTTTGGGTGGAGAGGTTCATATCAAAGCTCTCTAGTTGGGGATTAATACATGATGTATGCTGTTGCTTTTAGTTGAGTTCAGTTCTGTTTTAGAGTTTTGTGGCTTTAGTGCATGGTTTACAAGTCATCTGAGCAAACATATGTGTATACTGGGTGGCTAAGGTGTGAATGGACTTATTGAAATTGAAATGCAAATATAACACCAGTCATCCCCAACTAGAGAGCGTATGTATGATTGCAGCTGAGCATCAGTACATGTAATTTTCATTAATTCAGTAAAATATCCTTCGCCTTGTTGTAAGTAGGGATGACCAGATTATTAGGCAGCTAGTTATCTTTGCAATTGATTTGATTTTAGAATACCAATACAGGTAGTCTTGAACTCGAGACCACAATTGAGCCCAACATTTCTGTTGTTAAGTGAGACATTTATTAAGTGAGTTTTTCCCCATTATATGACTTTTCTTGCCACAGTTGCTAAGTGGTTCACTGCAGTTGTTAAATTAGTAACACGGTTCTTAAGTGAATCTGGCTTCCCCATTGACTTTGCTTGTCAGAAGTTCACAAAGGAGGATCACATAACCCTGGGGCATTGCAGCCATCATAAATATGAGTTATTTGCCAAGCATCTGAATTTTGGTCACATGACCACGGAGATGCTGTAATGGTCATCAGTGTGAAAAATGGACCTTAGTCACTATTTTCAGTGCCGCTGTAACCTCGAACAGTCACTAAATAAACTATTGTAAGTCAAGCACTACTTATACAGTGGAACCTTCGGTCATGACCGTAATCTGTTCCAGGACTTTGGTCGCAACCCGATTTGCTCGTGACCGGAAGGAAGACTGACTGTGCATGCACATATATTAAAAAAAAATGTGCTGAAGGGGAAATTGCCATGACAGGGAAAATGGCCATGGCTGTGTTTGATCACCACCCAAGGATGTGTTCACAACCAGAGTGAAACATTTAGTGGATTTTTTGGTCGGCAGAAGCATTCGTGACCCGAGGTTCTACTGTACTGAATTTACAGGACTATGTGCTCTGCAGTTTTCACAGTGAAATCTTGAAGCTTACTAATTCATTACTAACAAACTTCAGTGTAAGCAGCTAATATGAAGATTGATTTTTGAATGCATTTAGGACTATTGTTCGCAAACTGGAGAAAGAGAGAGAGAGAAAGAGTCTTCATTTTTGATATCTGATCCAAAATTATTGAGTTGTATGCATTATGTCAATGCACAAGAAATAAAAAAAATCAGGCCATCATTTCTAGTGGACCATCCAGTTATTGTGCCAATTTATTCTCCAAACTATATATAGATTCATAACTCTTAGTCTCTTACTTCACAGTATTTGTGGCACACATTCCAGCTACTGTTGTATTTAATCAAGTCCTGTGCATGTCCTATTTATAGATAGTAATTTATGATAGATGTCGTTAGAATAGAATAGAATAGAATAGAATAACAGAGTTGAAGGGACCTTGGAGGTGTTCTAGTCCAACCCCCTGCCTAGGCAAGAAACCCTACACCACTTCAGACAAATGGCTATCCAACATCTTCTTAAAGACTTCCAGTGTTGGAGCGTTCACAACTTCTGGAGGCAAGCTGTTTCACTGATTCTGATTCTAACTGTCAGGAAATTTCTCCTCAGTTCTAAGTTGTTTCTCTCCTTGATTAATTTCCACCCATTGCTTCTTATTCTAGCCTCAGGTGCTGTGGAGAATAGTTTGATTCCCTCTTCTTTGTGCAACTCCTGAGATATTGGAACACTGCTATCATGTCTCCCCTAGTCCTTCTTTCTATTAAACTAGACATACCCAGTTCCTGCAACTGTTCTTCATATGTTTTAGTCTCCAGTACCCTAATCATCTTTTTTGCTCTTCTCTTCACTCTTTCTAGAGTCTCCACATCTTTTTTACATTGTGGCTATCAAAACTCAATGCAGTATTCCAAGTGTGGCCTTACCAAGGCATTATAAAGTGGTATTAACACATCACATGATCTTGATTCTATCCCTCTGTTTATGTAGCCTAGAACTATGTTGGCTTTTCTGGCAGCTGCAGCAGACTGCTGGCTCATATTTACGTAAATGGTTGTCCACTAGGACTCCAATATCCCTCTCATAGTTACAACTATTGAGCACTACTATAGGAGTATACACCTATACTGTACCTGTGCATTTTGTTTTTGTTGCCTAAATGTAGAACCTTACTTTTTTCACTATTGAGTTTCATTTTGTTAGATAGCACCCAATGTTAATGTCTGTCAAAATCATTCTGTATCTTAAGCCTATCTTCTGGAGTGTTGGCTATCCCTGCCAGTTTGGTGTCATCTGCAAATTTGATGAGTTCTTTTTGTTTAGTAAGGTAACCTGAGAACAAATATCAAATCAACTTGGAGCTCTGCAGCCACATTTATTAAGCGTTATTATATTCTCTGAGTTATGTTTTCCCCCACCACAAACATGCTAACAACATGCATGAAACAAGCATGAAAACATGCTAAATGTATGATGAGGTTAGGATTACCAGGTATTTCAACAGGCAAAGAAACACATAGGCAATTAAGAAGTATGACAAAGGGAGTTCCGGTTCCGGCGGCGGCGGCGACGGGCAGCTCTTTGCCCGCTCCGGCTCCCCGGTGGGCTTCCCCACTCCTTGGGGGGCACAGGACACCCCGCAGAGGGGTCCTGCCGGAGGGGCGGCATCGCGGAGGTCTCCTGCAGCGGCGGCAGCCGGCGGGGGCTCTCTCGCGCGCCCAAGGCACCGGGGAGCAAGCTCGGAGGGCGCATCGCGTTTCCACGCCTCGCGCCTCGCTACAAGCCGACTGGAGAATGCTACAATTGAAGGAAGCAGCTGCGGTGCGGTGAGGTTGCCTCTCTCTTCATCCCTTACTTTGCATGAAGATTTGATTCAGCTTTTAAAACTTTAAAACAACTTTCGGAGCATTTTGGAGGTGCGGCTGGAGGGAGGGGGGTTTCCCCCCCCCCCTTGGACAAGCGGCAAGAAACAATTTTGCTCTCAGCCCCCGGGGAAGGAGGAGGGGGGAGAGCCAACGAATGAAGCCTCACTTAGGCTGAGATGATTTTCTTTTCAATTTAATTTTACATATTACAATGATTTGAGGACTTTTGGAACTTTCTAAAACTTTGTTACGCCTCTGTGCCCAAAACTGGCAGGGCAAGATGGCACACTTCCGTTGTCTTTATGAACTCTGAAACCTGACTCCACCTTTAAAACTCAGGCTTCCGGTCTTTGTCTCCGTGTCTCCCAGAGGAACCTCTTGTGGATTGGTATTTTTTTAACCTTCTAGGGGAAATTTTCTATCTATTGCCAGACTTATTGGAGAGATTCTCTTCTGCCTGGTTATTCTGCTCCCGGATTCACCTGGCTACCCTTCTTTTCTAATTGCTTACTTCATATTTGGACTGAACTTTTAACGTTATAAAGGATGGCATCTAAAAGACCCCCTCCTGGAAAACCTGGCTTTGCCACTTCTGCTCCAACATCCGCAACATCCAGTCCAGCCACACAGTCAAAGATAACAGAACTGATGCAACATAAGACTACAGAGATGGACTTTCAACAAATGCTTCAACAAATTCTACAGGGCCAGGAGGAAATCAAGAAACAGTTAAGGGAAATGAAAGATGAAATTAAAGAAAATCAAGCCCAAATATATAAGAACTCACAAAGACTGAATCTTGTGGAAGGGGGGGTGGAGGAGGTGAGGGGGGGGGTGGAAGCCGTGCAGAAAGGGAACAAAGATCTTGACATCCAACAGATGAAATTAGAATTTGAGAGAATGTCCTATTATCTTAGATTTCAAAATGTTATAGAAGAAGATGGGGAAAATATAAGGGACATCATGACAAACATTCTGGCTGACTATACACACAAAGAAAAACAACAGATGGGGTGGGATATAGATCTGGTTTATAGAGTGAACTCAGCTTATGCTAGAACACACAATTTACCCAGGGAGGTTCACATTAAATTCCTTAGAAAAACCACAAGAGATGAAATTCTGGGTGTACAAAGGGGGCAAGCATTGACATATCATGATATGGAGATAACCATTCTGAAGCAGATCCCTAAGAAGATTAGAGAAAAAAGAAAAAATTATTCGCAATTAGCGAATAAATTATACCAGAAAGGGGTGTGGTTTAGATGGTTGATGCCTGAAGGTATGCTGATATTCTGGGAGGAGACAAGAATCAGAATTAATTCACCCATAGAGGCGCAGGCCTTTATGGAAAAAAATAAAACACTCCTAGAGAAACCACCAGACACTACAACGGACACGCAGGACACGGGAGGGGCCAGAGCTCTGCCAGTGGAGGGAGATGGGGCAATAGCAAGAAGACTCAGATCACAGAAATAAATATGAAAATCATATTATTATAAATTGACCGAAAGTGAAAATGGAATTATATTTGGATTTTATATTGTAATGTTTAATTTGATTGAATTTAATAATAGAACTAATATGCTGATTATAATCAATTATATACTAATGCATTATATATAAATGTACGCTATGGGTATGGAGGGAGGGGGGCCTCACACACTTTGCAACTGCCAAAATTTGTATACCTGTCCATTTACCCTTTTCCCTATAAATTTTGAAAAACCAATAAAATTTTATTACAAAAAAAAAGAAGTATGACAAAGGGATAGGAGGAAGGACACACTCACTTTCTTGGCCTCTGTGACAAAAAACAGCAAAAAACTGCAAAGTGCTTCAATAAACATATATATTGACAAATTTTTCAAGCATCAGATAGGCTAGATTTTCAATTGCAATATTTTTCCAACAAATCTGTATTTTCAAGAACATATACTAGTGATAATATACAATTGATGACCCCCTTTTCAAATTTCACCACAGAAATGTATAGTTTATCATGTGATCTACAGATTACAATGATCCTTCACTTGAAGGGGCTGGATTGAAGCTGACTGATGGAATCAGGAAATAAATAAGGCAAATCTAGGTTATCAATGTGTCAATAGATGAGGGAAAGAAAGTTGGAAAATCACAGTACATAAAAGTTTATATGATTACTGCTGTGAAACAGTCCAAAATAAAAGTAAATAAGGAACTCAAAAAGTTGGACAAAGGAGTTTGAGGACACAGAAGAGAACATGTCCTCTTTTGCCTGGATATCTGGTAACCCCTGATGAGGTTGTATTTTGATGAATGCCCTTCTAGGTTTCCTAGATGGCTTATTGTATATGTAGAATTACTGTGCTTTTTTTTCAGATGCAAACATAGCATGGAGAACCACTTTTCCAACCACAAGCAGAGCTCTGTTTGCTTTTAAGATTAACATTCTTACAGACCACACTCAGCAAAAGCCTTGTTACTAAAAGGATCAGGCGTGACTAAGAATAAGCAAAGAAGGTGTGTTAAAGATGTACAATTTTTGTACATGCTTTCAAAATGAGTCAACAAAATGCTTCAGACTTGGCACAAATGTAGCTTTTCTTTGCTATTTCTTAAAACAACCTGACTTTTTCAGTCATCTTCACCTGGAATTACCATTGATTTGTAATAGGAGTGATAAGTGGGTATAGGGCAGTGGTGGGTTCCAGTCCCTGTCGCAACCGGTATGCTGCGCACATGGCCAGGTGTCCTAGTTGTGCATGTGCACTGCGCACGCCACCGCCCCTGCGACACCTAGCTGCTCGGTGGAGGTCACACAGGCGCTGCATGCTGTGCGCGTGTGTGCAATTGGCCGGTCACGTTATAAACAGGTATGGAATGCGGGCGGGCCAAATGAGCCACCATACCAGTACGGTGGCCATTGCTCCCAGCTACTACCAGTACGACCGTATCGGGCTGTATCGGCCTGAGCCAGGGGTGGGTTCCTGCCAGTTCTAACCTCTTCTATAGAAGAGATTCCACAAATCTACAGTGCCATTTAGAACCGGTTCCAGCTCCCTCCCCCTGCCCATCCGCACATCATCAAGTTGAAGAGCGAGAGGAGGAATTCCGGGAGTTGAAGTCCACAAGTCTTAAAGCTGTCAAGTTTGAACACCCCTGGGGGGTTTCTAAAGGGTTAGGGGTGCAAGAGTCTTGTAATTTGACAGCTTTAAGACTTGCATGCTTCAAATGCCAGAGTTTCTGAGCCAACATTTTGGTTGCTAAGCAAGAATGTTGTTAAATGAGTTTCACCACATTTTACAAGTTGGCCACTCCCACCCAGTCACATAGCTGGCAAGCCACTCCCACCCAGTCACATGGCTGGCAAGCCACTCCCACAAAGCAGGCCGCACCTACAGAAGAGGTTCTAAAAAAATTTGAAACCCACCACTGCCGGAGCCCACTACTGGTACAGGGTGGAGGGCTAGGAATGAAGGTGAATGGTAAACTCCTACCATATCTGGGCATATCAGCTTGTCTTTCCCAATAATTCTCTAATTCACAGGGAAAAGAAAGGAGAAAGAACAGCCATTGATAGCAATAGTACTAGCACTTATATTCTGCTCCATATTGTGTTACAGCACTTTCTGAGTGGTTTACAGTGTCAGCCTATTGCCTTCAACAATCTGCATCCTCATTTGCCTCAGTCAGGATCAAACTCATGGCTGTATGCCTGCCTGCAATACTGCAGTCTGACCACTGCGTCACCAGAGCTCCTTCTGTTAGGTATTTTATGATAAAGGCAGCTATACATTCAAGTTGTGGTAGTGATGTTTGTATACACATTATTTGGCTGGAAAACATTTACCTTTGGAAAGAGTAGAGATATGTTAAAAAACACTTTCTGCATTGGTTGGAACTGATGGTTACCTGGTTGAAGAAGGCTGTTTTAGAAGGTCTGTCATTATCCAGAGGAGTTTTACTTCTGGAACAGGCTTAGTCTGAGGTGGGTAATATACCACTGCTATATTTCCAACTCATGTCTTTATGGCAGGCTGGAGCATTATACTCTGACAGTTCACTAACTGGATTCTTATTTAAAATAATTAACTCTCTGACTCTCCACAGCTTTAGATTAAATCCTCTTATTGAGACATAATTATACTGTTGATAACAAAAGAAGGCATGAGGAATTTGTATGTCATAACCTGACTTGTCATCACTTCAAAATGCCTCAGGTGAACTTTGTTGATCGGGAATCATGTGCTGACAAGAAAGGCTTTATTTTTTGTCCTCCATTGCCAGAATTAGTTTTGTGCAATGGAGGATTTTAAAACGACACATGGGACAATAATACAAGATTCCATGACATGATATATACTGTAAATTGCTATCAGTGGCATTAAATAATTATTTAATAAGTAATGCTATTAAGTAGAAACTCTCTTGTTCAGAGTTATTTATCTTTTTTCTACCTTTTTACTTTGATTACCCTTTAGGTAAGGACATGTTTCTTTTATTTCACACCTCTGCCCTTTGCTGATTCCTGCTTGTATTCAGAAACAGAACGATTGCTTCTAAATGTTTACTTTAAAAAAAGATAAAAAATTGAAATTATTAACATATTTTCTCAATAACACCACCATTATCCTTAGTAAAGCAAATAATGAGGAAACTAATAAATTCTGCAACACATTTTATTACAAATTTTGTTTTTGTGTGCTTGTGTGTGTGTGTGTGTGTGTGTGTGTGAGAGAGAGAGATAGAGAGAGAGAGAGAGGGAGGGAGGGAGGGGAAGAAAGAGAGAGGGGGGAGGAAGGGAGAGGGGGGAGGAAGGGAGAGGGGGGAGGGGGGAGAACCCCTTTGTAGGAAGTTTCCATGCCATATACCTAATAATTTCAAAATAGATTTATTTGGTGCATTCAGTATTTGGCCACAGCAGGTAGCACCTCCTAGGCTTTAGGCCCTAGGGGATTTTGACTGATCCTGAAGATTGAACAAAATTGTATCTGTGTATATTTGACTGTCTTGCCAACCAGGGAACTGCCAAACTTTAAATAGATGGGAAAGTTGGGGGGGGGGGGGAACCAAAGCAGGCACAGAGAAATCACTAATTTGTTCCTGTCAAGAAGACTACCTGGACACATTCACACACTCCCTAGGAATCAAGCTGGACTTAAAGAGTTTTCATCTTGTTGGCATTTGCCTCCTGCTCCTAAAGGTGTGGACTTTTAAAATCTGTATGTAGATAAATGCTACAAATCCAGGTTATGTTGTGTCTTTACAAATAGATTTTGAGTTATAACCCATTTAGCCAGAGGTGGAATCCTACCCGTTTAACAATCATTGAGGGTGCGCTTTGCCAAAAACTCACCCTCAGCATTACTGCTGAGGTGCCGCAATCCACTCAGCTGCCCCGATCAGCTGGGCTTTGGAAAAGGAAATATAGGTTAGTATAGAGCAGGAGTGGGCCGGCTCACTTCAAAGTCAGAGCAAACCGATTCACTCTCAGCTGATAGTCGGAGCTACCGACTATCGCCCGAACCGAATCCCACCCCTGCATTTAGTCTGTTATTATGCTATTGTCATCTAAAGGTTTTTTAAAATGAACAAATAAATAATTTGTTACCAGATACAACTAGTTTTTTAAAAATCTGTAAAGCCTTTATGTATTCATTAACGTATTGATTCACGGAAATACCAAAGGATACAGTAGAAAAGTGTAGGGACCTTTCTGCTAATTTTACTTAGCATTCAGATATATTTTCTTTCACCCAAAGTCCTTCTAAAAATATAGCTTCCGATCTGTAAAAAGTAAATGAAGCTCCCAGTTCTCAGGGAATCATATTGTTAATAGAATGGTGAGATCAAAATGTCAATGGGATATAGATAAACATATTAATAAGCAGTTTTACAACATTGTCATCCAATCCTATGTTTTCTCTATAGCGGTTCTAGGACTGGCACATTCATTTCTCCTCCAAAATTCAATGCAATAAGTATTATAAAAGAAGAAACAGTGGCACCTACTTGGTATACACTGTCTTACTACAACATTTGGCCAGTTCATGAAAATATTAGCCAAGTTGGAAGAGACAATGTCTATGTTACTTTTTACCTCTCAACTTGACACACCATCAACCTACCAATTTTCTACAGGCAAACTTCGTGAATCATATTCAAAGAGGGTGATGATTTTAATTGAAAAAAAATGCTATAGTTGCAAACAGGGGCACTGTCTTTCTCTCACTAACTGTACTTGTGTCTTTTAATAGAACACCACAGATACGATCTTGCACCAAGTTTGTATATTAGTGGAAAAGACAGCTTTAGTCCTGCTTTCTACCGGATATGAAACAGATGCTTGGGGCCAAATCATCGTTGAGATCAACCACTGCTCGTCAGGCTTGGATTTATCACACATTTTATCCAAACAGAAACAAAAACCTAACATGCTGCTTGCAAGTTCATCACCGGAAGAGAAAAAGAAGTGCACAAACTTTTTTGATGGTTGGAAAACTAAGGTTCCTGATTTAATGCACTGAGACAAAAAGGAGGCCATATTTGGAAAAAACAGAGGCTGAATGATTGGTATGGTTGTATTCAATTTATTACTTTATTTATTAGCATTTGGAGAACATTGCGTTATTGCCTCTCTCTATGAAATACTTGATATGCCATCTTTTACAAACTATTCATTCACTCCCTCTACAGAATACCACTATCAAACTTCCTTGAATGTATTATGCATTCTGTTAGATACTTGCTCTAACTACAGTGGTTTCCACTGTAGTTTAATACTATTGGTCGAAGGGCCTGACAGCTCCCTATAAAAGGGATGCTGTTAGACTCAACCTTCGCTGGATTGTTCTCACTTGTTGTACTTAATAAAGAGCTGTTGTTACCATTGAGCATGCGTGTGCCTATCCATTACCCAATCTAACACTGGCGATGAAGGTGGGATCGGAAGGCAACTAGGCAAACCGAAAAGAGCGTAGCAATCCAGCAAGTACATCCAGACTGCTCAGCGTGGCTTCGAGCAGCCATTTTTGAGTGGCAAACTCAAAACGCCCTCTGAACACAAAATGGCCAAGCACGCCCCACTCACTCTGTATGACCCAGTCACTGAGCACTGGGACTCGTACATGCTACGATTTGACTGCTTCCTTGAGGCAAATGACCTCATGGGCCTTTCTGAAGGCTGCAAGAAGAACATGTTCCTCGGGTACTGTGGCTGGGAAGTGTTCGAGATGGCGAAAGGCCTCTCTGAGCCTACACCGCTACAATCAGTCACCTGGTCCATGCTTCAGCAGACGCTAAGGACTCACTATGGGCCCAAGCTGTCCAAGCACGTTTGCCGGCATTAATTTAACATCAGAAACCAGAAGGAGGGTGAGTCAATTAATGAGTACATTGCAGCGCTCAGCAAGACCACAGCGTACTGCGAATTCCAAGACCTGGATGAGCTGATTCTGGACCACATAATTTGCAGCGTATGGGACATTAACCTACAGAGGAGGTTACTCGCTAAATCTAACCTCACTCTACAGATCGCCTTAGAAAAAGCCAGGGCGTCCGAATCAGCCGTCAAATCTACTGAGACTCTGCAGCATCAAAGTGCTCCACAAGACACGCGAAAGAGTACACACGTACATCGCGAGGCTGCAGAGCCCAAGGCGAAGAACATGACAGCTGCCGCATGCGCAGTAGCCGTGCCCAGCCAGCGTGCAAATTCAAACTGTATCTCCCACCTTGCACTACCTGCGGAGGAGACCATGTCAGATCGGCTTGCCATTTCTGCGACGCAACCTGCCAGTGCTGCGAGCGAAAGGGGCACATTGCCAAGGTGTGCCGGAGCGAATTCCCTGCCACTGCCTGGCAGCCTAGAAGCACACCAAACTGCCAACAGAGGCCCAGCCCAGGGGCCTGGCAGAAGCCACCATGGCACTCAGAGGGTGTCAGGCATTCTAAATACCATGCAGAATTAAATCATTGTCCAAGGCAAAGTTATCCTTAAAGTTCCAATTTAATCATACAGGCAAGTTAGCACATCTATGGAATTCCAACTCTAATGTTCTTCCTGGAATTCCACCCAGTTGAAAGTTCATGATCTATCCCCACACCCCATAATCCATCACATGTTCCAATCATCATCTTCCACGCTGGCATCTACCCCCCTCTGCTTCCGGTCAGGTGTTGAGGTCTGGAGACAAAAGATGACCTTGGCTTCTATAAAAGAATGACAACAATACATTCCACAAATCTACTCCTTTCTATTCCCCCCTCCCAACTACTACACTAATGAAACACATAGGAAATTAGTAAAAAGTGTGGCAGGCCAAAGATCCTAAAAAGAATATAACTACAGGCCTGTCAGGGGGCAACAATAGAGTCACCCGCCACACGTCAATCGGCCAAATCCGCACCAGGCGGCCAAAAAAGCTGAAGGTCACAGTCCTCATCGAGGAGTCTCCATGTGAGATGGAGATCGACACCAGGTCATCACTGACCATCATACAGTGGTCTACCCTGAAGCAGGCTATCCTAGCCTAAAGAAGCAGCATCTTCACACCCCTGACATCTGCCTACGTGATTACCAGGGAAACCGGGTCCCCATCATGGGCCAAGGCATTTTCCAGGTGAAGTTCAAGCAGTTCAGCAGGAAACTCCCAGTGGCAGTGGTCAGTGGCAACCTGCAGAGCCTCCTAGGACTAAATTGGTTCCAAGCCCTGGGCCTAGAGGTGACCGGTATCAACGCCTTGAAAGACGACGGTGCTGAAGCCATTTTTAAGGAGTTCGAGGACGTCTTTGGCACCGGTCTGAGTAAGTATGTGGGGATTCCAGTTTCCTTTAGTTTGGACCTCAACATAGCCCCAATAAGGCTAAAGCCCAGGAGAATATCTTTTGCTCTCCGCCCCAAAATTGACAGGGAAATTGACAAGCTCGTAGGACAGGGAATCCTAGAGCCGGTCGATCATGCATGCTGGGAGACCCTATAGTGATACCTGTCAAATCTGATGGGTCTGTCTGCATCTGTGTGGACTACAAGTGCATAATAAATAAAGCACTACAACAAAGCGCCTACCCTGTTACCCATTTTACAGCACCTCCTTCATTCATCAGACCCCAGAAAAAATTTCAATAAATTGGACATTGTGCAGGCATACCAACAATTGCCTGTAGATGGTGCTATGGCAGTGGCCCAAACCACTGTGACGCACAGGGGTGCATTCAAATGTATCCACCTGCAATTTGGCGTTATTATCGCCCCTGGACTGTTCCAAAACATCATGGAACAGCTTTTGCAGGGGATTCCGGGAGTCGTCCCCTATTTTGACGACATCTTGGTATTGGCTGCAAATGAGGCGCAACTTTTAAAACATGTACGAACAGTTTTGGCTTAAAGACAAAGGCCTCCGTCTCAAAAAAGAGAAATGTCAAATTAACGTGCCGAGGGTTGAATTCTTAGGGTACCTAATTGATAGCTCTAGGATTCACCCAACCACACAAAAAATCAAAGCAATTCAGGACACCCCCATACCTCTCAATCAAACTGAGCTGCAGGCATTCCTTGGGCTCCTTAATTTCTATAGTGTCTTTCTGAAACAGAAAGCTACCATTGCTAAGCCCTTACACTGTCTCCTGGATAAGAACATAAAGTGGTCCTGGGGAAAAGCCGAGGGCAGTCCCATTTGCTGCGGTAAAATGACTCCTGTCGGCGGATTCTTTCCTGGTACAGTACAGCCAGACCCTGCCATTGGTACTGACCTGTGACACTTTCTCATTTGACATTGGTGCCATCCTCAGCCACTGCATGCACAATGGAACCGAAGCCCCTATTGCATTTTACTCCAGGACCTTGTCCGCCCCAGAGCGGAACTACAGCCAGCTGGACCCTGAGGCTTTGGCTGCATTGGCCGGAGTAAAGAGGTTCCATGAGTATCTATATGGCCAAGACTTCGAACTGGTTACAGACCACAAGCTGTTGTTGGGCTTACTGGCTGGGGACCGACCTACCGCAGTGTCATTATCACCCCGCATGACCAGATGGACCATCTTCCTAGCTGCCTACTCCTACCATCTCATCCACCGACCAGGCTCCACTTTGGGGCATGCTGACGTTCTCGGCCGCTGCCTGCTGCCTGAAGTTCTCGCTGACACTACCCCAAGATGCCAATCCTCCTTATTGACTGCCTGGAGATTGGGCCTGTCCCATCCAGTGATATTGCTAAGGACTCCACCATCAAGCAAATTTTGAACTGGGTGTGGAGGGGGGGGGGCGCAAGGGGCCTGTTGGGGCTGATTTCAAAATGTATTTTAGCAAGTGTGATGAGTTATCTGTTGTAAATGGCTGTGGAGGGACTGGGTAGTTGTTCCACACAAACTCCGCATTGCAGTATTGGAGGCTTTACACATAGGGCATCCTGGAATTGTCAGGATGAAGTCTTTGGCTAGAAGTTACGTATGGTAGCCTAACATGAACAGGGAGATCGAAACATGGGTGGCTACCTGCACACCGTGCCAGGAGTCCAGACTAGCTGCCCCAGAGGCGCCCGCTAAGGAGTGGGAGCGACCTCAAGCAACATGGTCTAGAGTGCACATTGACTTTGCTGGCCCAGTTCATGGCCAGACATTTCTTGTAGTTGTGAACGCCTACTCAAAATGGTTAAAGGTAGTCCTGATGACCTCCACTACAGCAGAAGCGGTTATCAAGGTGCTACAGAGACTTGTCTCCACACACGGCTTGCCTGACATCTTGGTCTCTGACAACGGGCCCCAATTCATGGCCATGTAATTTGAGACCTTCCTAGCAGCTCAGGGAATCAGGCATGCCCTGGTTGCGCCATTCCATCCAGCCTCCAATGGTCAGGCGGAGAGAATGGTGAGATCTGCAAAAGAGGCCCTCACTAGGATGGGCCCGGGAGATTGGCAAACACGGGTTGACCACTATTTGCTAATTCAGCACATCACACCCAGTGCCACTACAGGGAAAAGCCCCTCCTAACTTCTCATGGGTTGCTGGCTAAGGTGCCACTTAGACTGGCGACACCCCAATTATTTTGCCTCATCGCCCCCAGACTCCACAAGCAAGATTCGGACTTTTAGAGTAGGGGATTCGGTATACACCCACAACTACGCTGGGGGAACTCTGGATTCCTGCCACAGTGATAGGCATCACCGGCCCTCGCTCTTACCTCCTAGAGCTCAAGGACGGTAGAAATTGGACAAGGCATATTGACCAACTCCGTGGTGGCCTCCACAACCAGAGGTAACTCCTGCATGAGTTAGCCAAAGCCCTACCCAAATGAAGCAAATACTCACTCCTTCCAGGGCCAGCTCAAGCCCGAGGGTACCGGGAAACTTATCTGGTTTTGTTGCAGGCCTGCAGCGAGCTCCGAGTGAACCGGCTCTAGAAGCTCCAGCTGTGACCTGTGAAAGGTTCCAAGAGCTTCCACCAAGCAGAGCTGCGGAGCAAACAGGTCCATCCCACCTGTCCAAGGAAACCACTCCTACTGAACTGCACAGGTCAGGCAGAGCTACCCAAAAGCCTGCCTACCTGCGTGACTATGTAACTAGTAGGATTGTTCCATCCAAGAGGGGAGGGGTGTTAGATACTTGTTCTAACTACAGTGGTTTCCACCAAGGTCCTCTGTTCCGGCAGGAACAGAGGTTTAATCCTATTGGTCGAAGGGTCTGTCAGCTCCCTATAAAAGGGCTGCTGTCAGACTCAACCTTCGCTGGATTGTTCTCACTTGTTGTACTTAATAAAGAGCTGTTGTTACTGTTGAGCCTGTGTGTGCCTATCCACTACCCAATCTAACACAATCAATTTTACCTTCCATCATTTATTTATCTGATGTGAACTGAAAACTTTCTTCCAGTCTGACTCATGAATAACTTTTAAATAAAGAGGGAGAGAGGGAGAGGGAGGGAGGGATGGAGGGAGGGAGAGAGAGAGAGAGAGAGAGAGAATCTTTCTACATATGAATTTTCATTGTGATTGGTTTAGTTTTTGTTTTTAGAAAAGTTCTAGCTCCTCTTCCTAAACTGAAGAAGAAAAAACTCATAAGCAACTTTCTTTGGATGCTATTTCTTCTAATTATGTAAGATTCAGATAAGATTATATCCTATTTCAGTAGGCAGATAAATTAAAACATATTCTTTAGGACTATACAGAAAACAGTTCTAACATTTATCAATATTTCTGCAGTTAACACACATAGTAAAACCTATTTTTTCCTATATGTTTATAAAACTGAAAGAAACCCTCTGCATTATGTGATTATATTTATAGATTTAGGGTGGGACTGGGTCACTGCAGAAGATAAGTGACTGCAATCAAAATAGCTCCACATGACCTCATTCAGTAGCAGCAAATATGCCAGGATGCCAGTTTCCCTTGCTGCCAAAGTGACAGTTAAGCAACATGCCTTCAGGCACTTAACAATTATTCTCTTGTTTCCTTTTACTCTTACTATCTGGTCATCTCAACTTCTCATTGTAAAACTTAGTTTTGAGTCCCTCAATAAAGAGTCACAGTTTCAATTGTACCACTGCAGTCACCAATTTTGTTAAACCATACTCTGAATCCATTCCAACTATTCTTTATATGTTTCAACCTCCAGCCATCTAATCATCTTTGTTGCTTTGTTGCTTTTCTCTGTATTATTTCTAGAGCCTCAACCCTTTTTGTTACATAGTGGTGACCACATTGTGGTGACTACTGTATTAGTGGGTCTTCTATAGCCTTTAGCTTTTTCTCATTTCCTCTAATAACCAATCTTGAAAGTCTCCTTATGTCATGCTTTTTTCTAATCCATAACTTTTCCCAAATAATTTTTTTAAGTCCCATAGATGCCAACTTTAGGGAGGTGTCTTGATATAGTGCTCACAGGTACTGCAGTCCTATATTTTGCCTGCAAAGGCTTTACCAGCTATGTCCTAGTCTGCTTAAAATAAAAGGATGAGAACCACCAATTTACATGGCAACATTTAATTCAAGGGAGTCAAATAATGTAGCCAGAGGAATCATGACACCTGTAAAGAAGGGACTTTGACCACATGGTTATGGCTGCCATCTTGAACATTTCCCCCCCTCATATAATCCAAACAAATTCTAACAAAATTCAAATTCTAAACTGAAAATTTAAGCAACAGCAAAATCCATGCCATGTTATAACAGTTATTTCAAATTCAATGAAGTTAATGGGCACATTCAACTCTGTAAAACATGTATGCTTCTAAAATACCACAAACTATTTCAGAGAAACTGGGAAATTTGAGATATATATCCAGAACTTTATAATCTTCTGGTTGAGATTAAACAACTTGAATATGTAGACTTTGTCTACATGCTAACTAGGGTATAGAAAGAATGAAACAATTTTAAAAAGCAATTTTAATGAAACATTTTTCTTCCTCCTGTTCATTTATTCGACTAAACCAGTATTGAAGCTTGACTAAACCAGTATTGAAGCTTTTCAGCAAGTTTCAATCTTACATAATTAACTTAATTAGCATCAAGTGGATTTCAGGGCAGTCATCAGAGAAAATATATAAAACATATAATTATTCAATGCTTAGGAAAACATGTTAATCATCATCATTATTACAGACAATAATCATAAGAATCTTAGAATTTGCCTGAAACAACGAAATTAATCGGAATTCTGTTTCTGACTTATCTGTACTGTCATATACAAATGAAAATTTTCTATTACCTGTTTAAAAAACAAACTAATTCATAATTAATGGATAATTCAGTAATAAAATCAGTAATTACAATGTTTTTAATGTTAAAGCAATTTCTTTTGCTCTTATAGCCACATAGTGTATCCAAATATTTATTTGTATAAGATGGTATAAGATGTGAGGAGAAATATTAAAATAAAATAAAAACAAAATGAATTCAGATTTAATATAAGTATTGAAGATGGCTTGATTCAGTTTTACCTAGAAAACTCATCACTTTTTGCATTTCATGACAATTCTAGCTTAAATCTATTATTCCTATTAATCCAGTCTTTGGATTGGTTTTTATCCACTAGGACAATCTTGATAAATGATAGTGAGGCAAGACTGATTGAAGCCAATTCTTTTTCACTACTGGATTACCATCCTTGCATAAAAAGAAATAATCATTAGGGAAACTCTGAATATGGAACCTCTTATTATAGATAACAATGTACATCTAAGACTGTCCAGTTTTTGGAGAACATACACATTTTAAGAAACACATTGTTGAGTATTATAATCCTCAGAATCTTTATGCAACACAGACAGCCCCATGCACTTAATTCCTATACCTTTAAAAATATTTGAAATAAAACCTTTGGATATGTTTTTTGTGTTCTTTTGATTTTACATCATGCCTGGATACTGTTCCATATGCTGGATTCTGATCACCATAAATTTCCAAGTAGCTGGCAGGTGTAGAAATATGATGTTGCTGCAAATATTCTTGCAAACCAGTAGGAAGTTCTGAGACAGCACTAAACTCTGGGGCAGAATGAAGCCCACAAACCATTTGACTGCCCATTCTTGGCTACCATTATTACAATAAAATCTGGAAAAACAACCTTTCAGATATTAGGTAAGAGGACTTTGGTTTAAGAAACAGAAATCTGAGGCTGGATTCTCCCTTTTAGCTTGCATAGACCAACAAAAGAAATGACCTTTTGCTGGTTCTTTCTACACTGGGAATACTTGACATCAGAAAGGTCTTATGGCAAGTGTCAGCATAGACCAGGGGTGTCCAAACTTGGGAACTTTAAGACTTGTGGACTTCAACTCCCAGAATTCTGGGAGTTGAAGTCCACAAGTCTTAAAGTTCCCAAGTTTGGAACCCCTGGCATAGACTCATGGACTAAGTAGATTTTAGTGTATTGCAAATATTATTCACGCTAATAGCAATATCTCTTAGACTTATATATTGCTTCACAACCCTCTCTAAGCAGTTTACAGAGTCAGCATATTGCATCCAACATTCTGGCTCCTCATTTGACTGACCTCGGAAGGCTGAGTCAACCTTGAGCCGGTGAGAATCATCCTGCCAAACTGCAGTCAGCAGAAATAGCCTGCAGTACTGCATTCTAACCACTGATCACTACTCCTAGTGTATGAATATAGTATATATATATATATATATATATATATATATATATATATATATATATATATATATATATATATATATATATATATATATATATATATATATATATATATATACACATACATACATACATACATACATACATACATACATACATACATACATACATACATACATACATACATACATACATACATACATATATATATATATATATATATATATATATATATATATATATATAATATAGCTATATTTTCATTTTGACATATCATTAGTCCATTTCCATTGAACAAATATACTACCAAATTGAAAATCTGACTGATTTGTATCTCAATGGACATTATAATTTTTGGACGAAAAAAATATGACAATAACTACCTCTTTTTTCCTACAGGGATTAAAAACTCTGTCTGAGCACATACATAAATCTTCCTGTCTGTGTATAAGAAAATTAATATTAATGAGTAAATATGAAGGAACCTTTGAAAAGATAGATATTTAACCCTAATCACAACCATGTTAAATTCATATTAAATTCACCACTAGATTTAGGGGTTATTTTGCTATTCCCTGTGAAAGGGGGGAAAATCTATATTCTCATCCAAATATCCATCTATTTCATATACTTTTGCTTTACTCTTTTGAATTCATTAATTCTCTTCCTTATAGATCTTTAGATTATGATTTACACCATTTATTTTATTTGACAGTTTTGCATATTCTAATACTCTTTAATATACTAAGTATCTGTTGTGCCAACTGGCTTGGGGCCATAATGAGGGTATGACATTTTGGAAGTGGCTAATGGATTAGATAACACCTCATCTCTTCCCTGTGTACACTTTCCCCCCTATTCCTTCCTCCTGGCCAATTTTATTTTAACCAAAATTTAAATTTAAATGTTCAATGTAAGATCTTTAATGATTATTTTAATGTTTTATATTGTATTTTAATTGAATAATTTTGAGTTGTCTGGAATTGCTTCTGGCAAGATGGGAAGCACGTAAGTTTAGTAATAAATAAATAAAATCTCTAGTATAGACACTTCATGTACTTTTACTGTAAGCACCACGTTGCTAACATGGAACAACACTTTCAATAATTTCTGTTTTACTTTGACTATCCTTGGTGGACAGAGCAATACCTGAATGATTAAAGTCAGATGATAACTGATAAAGTTATTTATTAGGGTTTTTATTGCCCTAAATCAGCCTACTGCAATCTGATAATGAAGAAAAGGGGAAAAAATAAAGGCACATACTTGAAAGACCAAAGCCAATTCAGTATTGGTAGTAAAGCCCTGTTGTCTTCTATTTCTGTTCTCTGACTCCAAATAAAGTCAGCAGTAACACAGCTTTAAGACAAATATCCACACTTGTTTGTTTATGTTGCTCTGTATCCATGTTAGGTTGTATTGGAAAGGAGAAACTAGCTTGTCTTCTTTCTTGTAAGATTCAGTTTGGATAATGTTATTGTCAGACCTGCTAAGCCAGTTCATATTTCACTGCCTGCTGAACAGTGAAATAATATATTCTATGAACTATGCATTCCTATTTGATAACTTGAGGCATTTCCATTGTGATCCTAAAGTCGCAACAAAAAAAGCATATCACATCAAGCTGCAAAGTTTGCAATACCATCTCACTTGCTTTTACAAATAAATGTTTTTATTAGTATTATTCAAAAAAGAATCTTATTAAAATTAGGCAGTCCTGCTTCAATGGAAAGAAAGAATCCCAGACCAACAGCTTCATTAGATACAACGCAAATGCTGTAGATGTTTTCATCAGGAAAGGTGGCAATTAAGACACAAGAAAAGGATGAATCAGAGCATTTAAAAAGATTAGGTCAGATGTTATGCACAGAAGGCCTATAGTTAAGAGTCTGCGAACACAGATTGCAGATATTGTTACTCACTGTGGGTCTAGGATCATAGTAGGTTCCATATTACCTGGAAGTTATTTTCCCTTTTGGGTAATGTTGTTTAACACTTTAGTTTAAGATTTCCTATTATTTATAAATTGGAACATGGTGGCTTGTGTAGTTAGGATTTTGGAGGTTAGCAAGCCCATGTTTGAGACCCAAGTGCTGCCATGAGACAGGGTAAGCTCCCGTCCTTTGCTCCACCTCCTGCGTGGGGACATGTAAGGACCTCCAACTGGGCGTCCCCAGGGCAACAGTGAGGTCACCTGCTAATCCTTTCAACTCAGAAATGCCTCAGTGCTTATGGCAAATTGCAATTTATAAATTTGTCTGAGGAAATACCAGTATTGTGCAATTTGTATTATCTGTGCTGGATGGACTCATTATCTGACTTTGCTCCTTTCCCAATTTGCACCAAACCAAGACATAACTATGCCATGGCAACATCTTATATCTCCTTATGATATAGCCTTTCTCAATCCCAATTTAGGAGTGAAACAGGCTTAAATCATCCCTATTGGTAATAAAGTAGTATTCTGTTATACTATATTATACTGTACTGTACTGTACAATATAATACTAATATCCTTGAGGAACATGATGAAGAACCATAACCAAGTCAATGTTTAGATAAAAGAAAGTTGAATCCAAGGCAGATATGTGATTTGAAAAAGGGTCTTGGGCAGGGGTTCCTAAACTTGGCAACTTTAAGACTTGTGGACTTTAACCATTGCTGGCTTTAACCATTGCTGGCTGGAGAATTCTGAGACTTGAAGTCCACAAGTCTTAAAGCTGCCAAGTTTGAAGACCTCTGGTCTTGGGCTTGACTGACTCCCCCTGGTTTGCTAGGAAGTATGGTGAGATTTTCAAGATCCTGTTACTGTAACCTTATAGCAAAAGTAGTATTAGCATTCATAACTTTAGTTTCCCTAGTTTGGTCTATCCTGAAGGGCTAACACATTTCGCCCCAACCTTTGCCAACTGCAGACAGTGTCAATCTATTCAACTCAATCATTATTTCTGAGAGAAGTCAGGTAACTAAAATGACTTGTGATGGAAGCACCAGAGGCAGCAGAACAAAGGAAACAGTGATAAGTGGATAATTGTGATGGAATGTGGTGAGGAGGTGGATTCCTGGGGGCGGGTACGCATTTGGGAGGATAAGAGGCAACTCAGCCTACATATTATTTGTGAGAGAAAGAAAGTGAAGACAGCTCCTCCTTATTACTTCACAGATTAGACTGTAGATGCAGATAGTAGAGTGCTCAGTCTGACAAGATTTTGTCTATAGGTGTGTAACAATAAACAAACGCTGCTTGGAAAAATTATGTTATTCTTGGTTTGGGGCCTTCAACTCAGCAGTGGAGAAAGATTCTTCACATAACATACAGTAGAGCCTTTGGTCATGAATGCTTCTGACCATGATCAAATCGGGTTCTGACCAAATAATTCACAACTTTTTTGTGTGTGGCCAATTTCCCCTTTCCCACCATTTTTTTTTTTTGTAAGCACCAAATTTCCAAAATTAGGTTCGGGTCACGACAGAATTGGTTTGTGACCAAAGTTATGGAACTATGGTTATGACCAGAGGTTCTACTGTATCTACTTCTGCCCCCATGTTGCGTACTGACACTTTTTATAAGCCATTTCATTATTCTTTGGGCTACCGTTTTTGTTGACATCTTATGAGACCTAGGAAGCACGTCAGTTCCATGGCAGCCCCTGCCTTAGGAAGAAGTTTGGCAGTCCCCATCATTTTAACTTTCCCAAAGGATCTGGCTTTTCTCCCAAATGCCATAAGGTATATGGTCAGATTGGTAGGATAAACTTTTTGTGGGCTGCATGGGAAACTTCCAACTGCGTTGTCAGGTCTTTTCTGTTTTAATGTTGTTGTTTTCATTGTAGACAGATATTGCTATATTTTTGGGTTGAGAGCTACCTAAAGTTTCATTCAAGATGCACAACAGTGTAAATGTTATATGCAGGATCGCATCCTGCCCCACACATCCCTACGACCAATTCGCTCACACAGAGAGGGTCTTCTCCGGGTGCCGTCCGCCAAACAGTGTCGGGGGGCGACACCCAGGAGCAGAGCCTTCTCTGTGATGGGCCCAGCCCTGTGGAATGACCTCCCCCGTGACATCAGGATTACTTCCGATCTCCGCTCCTTCCGTGTACAGCTGAAGACCCACCTCTTTCAATTATCCGGCCTGGCTCAATCGCAATCGTAATTTTCCCATTCCTCCTACTGTTTTTTAAATTGTTCTTAAATATTAATTTTATTGGGTTTTTACAATTGGGGTATTTTAAAGTAGATTTTTAACTGTCTATTGATGTAATTTGTTTCCTCCTCCGTGTATATGTATATGTGTTGTGTATGTATGTACGTTTGGTGTTGTTATGTATTTTATGTTATATGCTCCATTGTACGCCGCCCCGAGTCCTACTTGGAAAGGGAGCGGCTAATAAATCCAAATTTATTATTATTATTATTATTATAATACCTACATACATGCATATGTACTTTCTAGAAACACACAGTAAAAAGGGAGCTTGGGGTTGGTAGAATTACATTTGGCTTGCAGTTTGAGCCATAGATGTTCTTCAGTCTAATGTTGCTCTTACAAATCTTCCAGGTTTTTCCATTGCTCGGGATGTGACTGCCCAATGCAAGAAGAGAGAATTTTGGGAAAGGAATGCTGTGGTGAAGAGAAGCTCAGCTAACCAATTCCCTCAGCTATGAATGGCACAGAAGTTCTATTTATATATTTAATCTGGGAGCCTTATATTAGAAGATTAATTAATTTTATAAGCATTTTATCATCTAATGGGCTTTGCAGTTCAAATACAGTCTTGGGGATTTAAAGATTGCAATGGTAATACTACAGATATAATTGGTCCACCGAAAAAGAACCAAGCAACTTCCCAGAACTTATTTCTGGTTGAGAATGCTTAAATGTGTTCCTGAATTATTTGGCCCAATTATCAGATCTTACACTATTATGACAATAACATACAGCGAATATTCAAAAAGATGAAAGAGACAAATGGGTTGATCCTAAGCATAACACTTTGAAATAGATCTTACTGTTGCTTAACATTCTGTGCCTGTGACTTAGAGGGTAGGTTACTCTATTTGATCACAGTTTACCCTAGCTGTTGCTGCCAAATGAAATATTTTGCATGCTTGTTTTTAGGGCTAATGTCTATTTAGTTATACTTTATATTTACAATACTACTACTAATTGAAGCAGTATATTGGTTTGGGAAAATGGGAGAGGGAGACACAGAGACAGAGAGACAGAAAGAGAGAGAGAGAGAGAGGGAGGGAGGGAGGGAGAGAATAAGTAGGAAACTATAAATACGCTGTGCAGTGCTGTAATTGACGTGGTTGCCTTAATAGTTTAAAAGATGCTGTAGTCACAGTCCAATGTGTTCTGATAGAACTTTTTATAATCAATCTAAAACAGGCCTAGTAGTAACATACTTGATGCCTACTTTGGCTTATTTTTGCTTTTCCCATCCTTGGAATCAACCTCCAGAATTCTTAGAATGGTCACATTGCCTGGCGATTTCTGAGTGTTATAATCCACATGTCCACAGTATATTCAGTGTGTCTTGGATTCCTTGGGCAAGATATAGAAGGGAATTATTGATTTCAACCTATCTTAGAATAGTAACATACACCTTGAATTGGCAATGAGACAACATAGTTGGATTGCTTCTTAAAAAATACTGATTCATCAGATGCTGTGGTTAGGATTTAAAAAGCATTAAAGGAAAATGTCTGTTTGATGGAGAATTCCAGGTGGATTACAGCTAAGGCAGAAGTGGGTTGCTGCTGGTTCGGCCCGGATTGGCCTAACTGGTAGTAGCTGCGGCAGTAGGCTCCAGCCACCCACCCGGATGCTTTTGTACACGCACGTGTGGAAGCGTGTGCAAACTGGTAGTAAAAAGATTAGCAACCCATCTCTGAGCTAAGAGTTTGATTTTACGACTGCAATGTAGTGATTTGAAACTAAGATTTCCACTCTGATGGAATCTTGTGGGAAAAGACTTAGGAGACCTAAGTAGACCTGCAGCTGTAGTGAAGAGTCACTATACTCCTTAGTAGGCAGCATTGCCCAGCATCAAAGGAGATCTAGACATTAAATCATGATGAAATATGAAGGCAATATAAATGGGTGAAAGTTGGAGAAGACTACACAACACATTTGCCTTGTTGATGTGACATTTGTCAAGGGAAGTTTAGGTAAATCTTGCCTGAAGAAAAAGCCATTAAAAGATTATTTTCTGGAAAGATTTGTGGTAATAGGAGTAGTAGTCATGTATATACAAACTAACTGAAGATAACTGATTCTAATCTACTACCTGAGAAGAAAGCCACAATTCCTTTTTTTTAAATGAAAGATATTTGTTATTATTTGCCACCTACTCTAGGCAGCTTACAACAATAAAAAGAAATGAAGAGAGTGTAGACAGAACAGAGGTAAGATAATAGAACAATAAAATAAACAATGAAAAAAGATCACAATGAGAATACATCAATATCATCAGTCCATCAATCCAAATACATCAATCCATCAACCAAAAAGATGGACTGGTGAAGAGTAGAGATGGAAGGGAGATGGAATTTGTCATCAATCCAGCAGCCACCTCTGCCTGGAACTCCTCCATTTGGTTCCCAGGCCAACCAACAGAGACAGGTCTTCAGGTTCTTGTTGAAGAATAGGATGGGGATAGATCTTACCCTGGAAGGTAAGATGTTCCAAAGGGTGGGCGCTGCAGCAGAGAAAATTCTTCTGGATCCCAATAGCCAGAGTTCTTTGTAGGCCCTCTTTGCTAGCATGACTAGGATTTGGCTCATCTTAGTGGGACAAGGCTGTTCATCAGGTAGCCTGGACTAAGCCAGTAAGGGCCTAAAGGTCATAACCAACACGTTGAACCGCACTTTGATAGGGATCCTAGCTGTAAAACTGCTTCTCTTTAAAGGCACATTAGTGGCACTAAATCTTCCCTACCTCTACCATGCTGCTGGTCCACATAGCATGCTTTCTCACAATATCACTTCTGCTATGTAAGTTTCCCTCTTTTTAGAGAAAAAAACTTGGATTCCAAGAGTAAAACTTTAAAAAGCCAGATTTTGGATTGTCTATTCTTTGTGGTTAGTTCTTGTTGTTTTTATGACCCCATGGACAACATTCCTCCAGGCCTTCCAGTTCTCTACCATCCTCTGGAGTCCATTTAAGCTCACGCCGACTGCTTCAGTGATTCCATCCAGTCACCTCATTCTCTGTCGTCCCCTTCTTCTTTTGCCCACAATATTTCCCAGCATTAGGCTCTTTCCAGTGAGTCCTTCCTTTTCATTAGATGGTAAAAGTATTTGAGTATCATCTTCAGGATCTGGTCTTCTAAAGAGCAGGCAGGGTTGATCTCCTCTAGCTCAAATTGCAACAATCTGAAGAGAATTGAACATGCTATTAGCTATATTGAGGGTGGAAAAATTCCCAGATAATGTTTGTCTGATCTTAAAATAAAAGTTTATTTTTCATGTAACAGCAATATGAACTATTTTGTTATTACCTTTGCCAACACATATTTAAATGAGATGAGGAAGGGGAAAATATTTTTAGTTTCTATTTTAAAATGGGGATTTTATATATAAGTTTAAGTTTATTAGATTTATAGACCACCCCCTCTCCCCGAAGGGACTCGGGGCGGTGTACAGACATCTCAGTAAAAAAAACGTATACAAAAATAAATACCCTTAAATTCCCGTAAAATCGAATTAAACAATAGGCTGTACAAAGTGATAAAGATTAAAAACAACCTAAAAACTCACCCCTAAAAATTTAAAATACAGACTTGAGGGACTAAACTGGGATTAGGCCAGGCCAGCTAAATTGAACAGGTGGGTTATATGAACAAAATTAATTTTCCTAAATGATAACATGGTTAACTGAGCCATGAATAGTATGCATATAACCTGCAGTCTTGTGCTGGATAATGTTGGCAGTGATCAGATAGCTTCACAGCATATAAGTAAGTGCATTAATGCCCCCCAGTGGTTAAAAATATTCCTCTCATATTGCCAAGACCAGTGTGGAGGTGTAGATGTTTAAAGGAGGACTAATTTTGTCCACCATACAGTCCAATGGAATTGGTGTTTTGTGCAACTTAAGTGTCCTTAGACTGAAGACAGTTTGGCTTGGTATAAGGAGGAATGCTATTGAGAAGTCAGGAAATATAACTTTTTAAAAATCGAGGGCAAATTAATCTGGAAATAACAAAGAAGCAGGAGCTGTGGTGGCTCAGTAGTTAGAATGCAGTTTTGCAGGCTAACTCTGCCCACAGCCAGGAGTTCGATCCAGAGTCGAGTCAAGGTTGACTCAGGCTTCCATCCTTCTGAAGTCAGTAAAATGAGAACTCAGATTATTGGGTGCAATATGCCAATTCTGTAAACTGTTCAGAGAGTGCTGTAAAGCACTGTGAAGTGATATATAAGTCTAAGTGCTCTTGCTCTTGTTGTGTTTCCGTCTCAGTATTTATATATACACTAGCTGATAACCTGGCGTTGCCCGGGTATTTATAGATGTTGAAGCGTTTGTCTTTCCCGCCCTGTCTACAATCCTGGCACTTTGCCCAAAATCCATTAGGTGCTTCCCCATTGGTCCACTGGAGGGCAAATGCCATGGCTGGGTTTCTAGAGGAAGCTGCGAAGGAAGTGACATCACAAACAATTGCCACTCTAGGATGTCACACACACTCTCCTTAACAGCCCAGGCTCTCCTTTCTCCCTCCTATGACATCACAAACAATTGCTGCTCTAGGACGCCACACTCACTCTCCTTAATGAGCCAAGCATTCCAGAGTTATGCTGGCACACACACACACACACACACACACACACACACACTCCGGGATGTCTTACCCCCCGAGTATTTGTTTCTAGCGGGCAAGACATCTGTGTACCAGGTTTGGTTGAAATTGCTTGAGGTGTTCCAGCGTTATGCTGGAACGAACATACATACATACATACATACATACATACATACATACATACATACACACACACACATACATACATTCATACATACATACACATACATTCACATGTATGTATGTATGTATGTATGTATGTATGCATGTATGTATGTATGTTGGCTCTTAGGTGACCTTTTATTGGCAGGGTATTACTCAGGATGATTAGCTGATGAAAGCTTTTTATTACTTTGGTGTGCTAGAAAATGGTTCTGTACAAATAAAGTTCTATGCAGGTTATCCAAGATGCATCCAAGATACACGGGCATAGGAATTGTAGTCTAAAATAGGCAGGCTACCTGGCCCACCAACAAATGTTTTTGACTGCAACTTCCACGAATACATGACAGACGTTTATAGATATTGAAAATTGTTGAATACAGAAATGGTACCGGACTTCTTTACTAATGGAATATGTCCTTGAAGGCAACCCCCCCACCCCACCCTTATAATAAAGATGAGTATTAGAACTTTCAACCTTTGCTGTAATGAAGCAATTATTTTTGAGTCTTACCAGTAGTACTATTAGGCAAATTAAATTGCAGGCATGGTCTTCTCTTAGGCACATTTGAATTCTAGTTATTGTTGCTGCTTACATTTTCAACACTCAAGGACCTTAATCGGGGCTAACAGATTTTCAACCTCATACCAGACAAACAGGCAAAATTAAGCCTTAGTCAATTCCATGGGATTAGCACAGTCCAATTCCCAGTGGATTTAAATTACAGATTCTTAGGATAATTCTAACAACGACCTTGTTAAGAATCCTCCAGCCGTGCCTTTCATGGGAGGGATCAAGTCACCTGAAACAGGGTCACTGTTTCAGGTTTCTTATTGCATGAACAGATATCGATCTATCTGTGCATGCAATAAGAGTGGGGAAATAAGTAATTTGCACTGCTTATATTGCGACAGTGGTTGCTCCTGTTCTCAGATTATGCATCTTCCTATAGCAGGTCTTGAGGCAGCTCTTGTGCCACTTCATCTCCCAGAGTTCCTCTGAAAATCAGAGGGTTCTCCAGGATTCACACGTAGAGTCTGCCCAGGGACAATCCAATCCAGGGTTATCATCACATGCTCATTCATAGCAGTAATGTAGGTCTTGAGACATGTCCTAAATTCCTTCTGGAAGGTCTATCAAACACCAAGAATGGACCACTCAAATAGAGCCCTTATTTCTGTGGCCTCATCACTTAACAATTGGGGATTAATGTTACATTACAAATAGCCCCTTAGTTCCCTGCAGTGTTCTGTTTTGTAGCATAGGCTCATTCTTGTCTCAAAGAGTAGAGAACGCCACAAGTACATAATGAATGGATCTTGGTTTAATTAGAATTGAAAACATGGACTCTGGATATAAACAAGATGCTTTTTTTCTGGTTACACATGCAATCAGCAAGTAAACAAACTTGCAGATGAATGGCTTACTCTGATTATTTTCATGCTGTCTTAACAGCAAATCTTCTGGAATGGGAGCCCAGGTCAATAGATTCTGGCTTGGTAGAAAGCAGCATTGAGATGGCTCCTTCCCTATTCATTTTTATTCCACGGTGGGCCCTTATCATTCACATTTTGCACAGGAAGTCCTCAAAGAAAGCCCAGTAGCACATTTTTTTAAAAAATATGGAACATGCTCCTCATAGTAGTAAATTTTTGTCAGCTGGGTGTGATCATTTGTTCATCTAAAAGATCTCTGGATGTAGAACTTTCCTGGCAATCCCTGCTAGTTCATTTTTAACTCAGATGATAGCTTATTTACTCTATCTTGTCATGGCTGAGCTCACGACCAGGGCAAAGATTGCTGGAACAAATAAACATGCTTTTCCAGTTGATATACACTTTGAAATTAAATACATTTCTTCAGTCAAGCAAATATAATCTTTGGATGCAAGGAGATATTCTGCCCAGAAATCCTCTTTCTGGATTCGATTCTGTCCTATCGATGTAAATGTTGATATAGGGGAAACATCTAACATAATCAGACCTGCACAATCTCTATATCTATGTGATGCATTTACGACATCAGCAAACTCTTTGGTGAAATACTAATGAACAACAGTTGTGGTTTGAGAAAAAAGACCACAGGGGTTCTAATTTCAACCTAATTTCTATTCTGCCATTCATATTGTTCCATATTATTCAGAAAAGATTTTTATCATGGAATTTTGGACTCTTCCTTATTACCATATTCTGCATTATCTTTTCAACATCCACTATTACTATTTTTAAAAAAACTCTCTCTTCTTCCTATTGTGTTCTTGATTTGTAGTCTACTTCAATGTACTTGACAATCTTCTATATATACAAAAATGGCTTTCTCTGTGTGTGTGTGTGTTCCAGCATAACTCTGGAAGGCCTCGAGCAATTTCAGCCAAACTTGGTACACAGATGACTTACACTCTGGAAACAAATACTGTGGGGGGTAAAACACCGCTAACACCCCTTGGGATGTGTGTTCTGTTAAGCTACAGCCTCTTATGCCTTAAAACGGCTTCTATTGTACTGTCATAAAATGGCTTCTATTGTACAGCGCAGTGGAGTTGCCATGGTAATGGCTTCAAGGGGGCTCCCTCATGGATCAGCCAGCAAAACAAGGTGGTTTCTTTGATGCTTCTGGGGGCACAAGGAAAACATTTGTAACTAATGTAATTGTCGCCAAAATCAGGGCTTTCCTGTCTAATACAGCATTAGGATAAATAAATACCTGGGCAACACCGGGTTATCAGCTAGTATCATATAAATTAGTTGGAGGCATAGACATCAATTTGCAGAAAAAGTAATCAAAGCTATCAAAGGTAGTAGTAGTAGTAGTAGTAGTAGTAATAAAAATAACAGCATCAGCAGCAATAATATATAATGAATATATTTCTATTAAAAAGATGTATTAAATCTATAAAATGTAAGATTATAATAGATTAGCATTTAAAGGTACTCCAAGTTTCTTCATAGATTTTAATTAAGTAGCAAATTAAGACAGTAATGAGCAAATGAGCATTTCTAATCATTTTTCACCACTCTGCCAAATAATTAAGGTAATTTTCTATTTAGAAATCTATCAAAAAGGATTAAATTCCCGTTATCTTGGCTGCTTTAAAACTCATTTTCCTTCTCATATGGAAGATGACTAAATTACAATGTGATTAAAATTTAAATGAAATGACTCATTCACCTATTTACTAAAATAGTTGAAGCTTCCAGTGTATCATAATTTGCAGCTTTAACAAAGATATAGTAAGAACTCAGTATTCCTGAAATATACACTAATGTTTGGGTGTCTTTTCACATTGAATGAAGGTAGTTTTTAGGAGCCTGTTGAATATATCCTATTCCAATCAAATGACTTCAGCATCCCAAGTGTAGGGCTGTCTAAAGCAGGGGTCTCCAACCTTGGCAACTTTAAGCCTGGGGAATTCTGGGAGTTGAAGTCCGCCAGGCTTAAAGTTGCCAAGGTTGGAGACCCCTGGTCGAAAGCATACCTGTCTATAGTTGAAAAAAGCTAAAAGTTTAAGACAACACGACTGACTTGTGAAGATTAACTCTCATCCGAAAGACCTCTTGATCTTCAGAAGGGGGTGGTGACACTCCACCCTAGAAAACAAAGCACGTGAATTCCTAACCTTAGGTCTTGTTAATTTGGATAAGGTATTAATTTTACAAGGGCATTCTGTCAGCTAGATTGCGTCATATCCCTTGATAGAAATTGAATCTCAGGTCCCCAAGAGATTAAATTACTGATTCTGTCATGTGTCCTAAATGAAAACACATTGAGGATACAAAAGCAAGTTCATGCGCAAGGTACCTTTCCTGAACATTTGTGGTAATAATAATATTATAGGTGCTAAAGATTAAACTCTTCTTAACCTGTAACTGCACAACTGGGGGACCTCCGGGGTTTCCTGTTACTGCTTACCTAACAATAATGGATTGCTAGTTATAGTTCAATCACATTTGGAGGGCCACTATTTCTCTATCTCCGAGTTCATGTGATGCTTAGCTGGAATCCTACCCTATAGTGAAAAGTGTGGGAGTGATAACATCTGTCAATCGTATTATTATTAAACTGAGCTCTAAAAGCACAAAGAATTAGGAATATTTCATTTCATTTCATCATTTCATTTATTCGATTTATAAACCGCCCCCTCTCCCCGAGGGGACTCGGGGCGGTGTACAGACAGGAATAAAATACACTATAGACAACAAAAGTACAAAATCACAGAAAAAACAAATTAAACAAAAAGTCTGTACAATGATCATGAAATAAGCTAATAATTAAAACCAATTAAAATACCCCAAAATTTAAAATTTAAAATACCAGCCAGGAGGGTCGGGGAATAAGTTATGATTATGATTATGCTTGTGATTGGGCCAGGCCAGCTAATTGGAACAGGTGGGTCTTGAGTTTCTTACGGAAGGAGCGGAGATCAGCAATGATTCTAATATCGGGGGGGAGGTTGTTCCAGAGGGTTGGGCCCGTCACAGAGAAGGCCCTACTCCTGGGCACCGCCCGCCGGCATTTGACTACAAGGCTTGTACAAATGCAGAGGTTTGGTACAGTGGTGGTATTCAGCCAGTTAGGGCAGGTTCAGGTGAACTGGTAGTGGCGAACTGTGGGCGCCCACCTACCCCAGCTCTATGCCATCCTATTTAGCCATGTTTTCTAAGCCGAGCGCATGCGTGCAAGCCGCACGTGTGAGTAAAACGCATGCGTGGAAGGCACATGTTCACAGTTTTGGTGCATGGCGAACTGGTAAAATTATGTGAAACTCACCTCTGGTTTGGCATTTTACAAAAATGGTGAATTGTTTGGATTCATATTGAAAAATGCTACCTTGGCAATGGCAGCAAACAGGGTATCCGTTTGCCTCTTTTCTGATACATCACATTTGGAGGCCACAGCAGCATTTAAATATTGACTTTTCAGACTTCAGTTTAACATCTTGTTCTTCTCACAAAGCTCAAATATTGTTAGGTAGGGTAAAAGGGTCGTTTCTGTTGACCTTTTAGCTGAATACCCGTGTTTTTAAAGAGCAATGGTCAACACTTCTTCTGCGTGTGCAAACAATGTTGTTTGTTGACACAGTGTTAGCATTGGTATGAGAGGACTGGTGGCCAGTATTGACATACTTCCATTGGCAAGAAAAATACCAACCCGTAGATAACATTTCACAAGAAAATAGCATTAATAGAAAGGAGGTCTATTTAGGACAGCCACATATGTGACAACATTCACAACTCCCAGTAAAATAATGCCATCAAATTATGTGCACAGATTAAATATAAAAGCAGTGGGAGGGATACAGCCCAATATTTGTTACTTGTCTGAAAGAAAAAGAAGGATTGATGTACTCCTCCACTTTAAAAAAAATTGGGATAGCTCATTATGTGTTTGTTTGTTTTCTTTTTTGCATTAAGACCGATTTGTATCAAATGGATAGGGTATCCATCTGATATACATCCCAACTTCTTTGTGAGGCTCAACTGGGAGATTGGGTTTGCAGTTCTTCAGTCTCGAGGGGAGTCCATGGGAAGCTTTATCCTATGGAATCAATTTTACAACGGTAAATATCAGAATTTACAGTTCAATTGGAATCTAAATTGAATGGGATGTTGTGTTTCTTTTATGTATATGGATGCTAGTATATTGCAGCTCCTGTTTATTGTAAGCAATCTCTAGATCATATTACCCAATGATCAGTATTGTGAAATCACTGTGGTCTTACAAGGGATCAAAGTCTTTTATAGGAACAATATATATTTGGGCCTTGACTTCTAGAATTTTCAGCAGTAACTTTCACACATCTGGGAGAATATAGGCCAAGAAAGACTGGAATAAACCAATACAATTACCTGCTCCTTGTTTTGCAGAAGGAAGGGCAATAGAAGGAGAGAGAGAGCCAAAGAGTTTCATCTACTAAAATCTATTTTATTGCTGTGGTATCTACTTTTTTAATAATATGAAGTGCTAACAAGTTGCCATAAAATCCAAGCTATTATTTTTGGGTGGCAAAAAATCTATACTCACTGATGACATCAGATTGCCCAAATCTGGTAGTTATGGAATATTATTTCAGCCAATTAAAGTTACTCAAATATTTGCCGTTTGTACACTGTGCATGATTTCCATAACAAGCCACTAGATGGAAACCCTGCTTCACTACTTTACAATTACAGCAACCATGAATGTGGGGTTTCATTGACGACAAATTATTTGAAGTACAAATCAAGATTTTCACTTTCTTGGCCCAGTCCCCAGTGGATAAATTATGCAAAGAAATAATTCTGAATTGCCATTGTCAATTATTTGTATTGAAATAAATAAAGGATTGTTAGAATAAGTGGTTGCTTAAACACTGAAGTATCTCTTTTTTATTTATTGAATAACAAAATGAATCTGACAAATAAGTCACTTGATCATAAATAATTTGATCAAGTCTGCTAGATTGCTTGTCCTGGATTTCTGAAGGGACTTGTTTTAGGTATCAGGGGTAGAAAGATAAAAGAGCTGAAGATATGTATATTGGTTTCAGCCATCATCCTTGCTATTATTTATGGAAAGAAAAGCAGGATCCTGAAAATTGGCTATGAAGATGGTATTTTGGGGAAAATTTTGGATTCCTGGATCATAGTTCATATCACTTCTAGAAAGGATTCCTAGGCAGGTGCAGGAGGTATCTCAAAAGGGCAGGGGAAATGCCCTTGTTAACCTCAACAGGAGGGTTTTAAACTAAACCAGAAGGAAGAAGACAGAAACAGACTCTGGTAAAGAAGTGATTGCATTCACAATACAGCTCCAGGTAATAATTAAGGAGGCACATACAAGAGTAGATAATCATAAATGTCTACCTGGTTGTTGTGGACCGCCAGTGGCCAGCAGAGCTGACAACAGATTGGGACAGTGAGGAGGCTGGTGAGGAACATGGGCCAGTCCTGGAGTAGGCTCTGATGAGGGCTCTGTGTCGGAGGCAGAGATTGGGCCAGAACCGTATGCCAGTTGTCAGAGTCAGACAGTGGTGAGGCAGATTTAACAGCTGGAGCCTGTTCCCAGTGTGCACAGGCACAGAATTGCCAGATGAAGGGAACAACTAAAGAATAGGGGTCGACTTGGGAGTAAGGCCAGGTGATGAATGATCCCTCCCAGAGGAAATAAAAGAGGAGAGAAAGGAGAGTGGAGTTTGCAGGAGACAATTAGTTCACTAATTGGTTTGTGACTCTCTGAGACGCCTTGCCAAGTTCGGCAGACATCAGCCTGTCAGCTCTCCAAGCCAGATAAGCTCTGTGACTGTAAATCCTCTTCTGAAAGACTTTGCCGGCTGTGAATAAGCAGAATTCGCAGTAAATTAATAAAAGAGGTTTTTGCTGGGACAAGGAGTTTGTTTCATGCTCTTGGGGAGCCTTGGTCAAGACATTGGTAGACCATTATCAAATGACATCCAAATAATTCTAATACCACTAGGTGATGGAATTCTCTTGCAAGCTATACTGGGAATGGAGTCCACCCATAGCTTTAAATGGACAATAATTTTCTTCCAAGTAGATGAATGACATTTTATTTAGTAAATCGTGCCTTTCTTCTCCTGAAATTCTTTGAATGATTGCCTAAATCAGGGGTGTCAAACTCATGTCATCAGGGTGGCATCACATGATGCATCCCAACTTTTTCCCCCTTCCCTAAACTGGGCATGGGCGTGGCCAGCATATGATGCATCTGGCCCGTGGGGTGCGTGATTGACAGTCCTGGTCTAAACTTTCTCTCTCTGCTTTTATGTTTAATCTAGGATCTGTATATGATGTAAATTTGAAAGGAAATGGGTTTTGCAAAAAGGTAATAATCCAACTGGTTAATCAATCCCAAACCAGATTTTACCGATTCATAGATACATGAAACAAAATGATTCTTAGAAAGTCTTAAAAAGTTAGTGGGGGAAAGGTTATGTCCAAAGAACTGAACCTGAAAATTCTAGTTTCAGTTTCAGAAAATACAGGTGGCATGCGAAGCCATTTGTCAAGGCACGCAAGGTGCTGCTTTCAGCTGGCCAGCGCGCATGCGCGCTGGCCAGTTGAGTTCACCCATTTTTAAAGCCATTTTTCGTCCTCCCCAGGCTCCAGAGGCTTTATAGAAGCCTGGGGAGGGCGAAAAGAGTCCCCCGCCCCCCCCGGAGGCCCTCATGAGCTTCCCTGAAGCCTCTGGAGCACAAAAAAACCGGCCCTACAGGCAAAACGAAATTCTGGAACTGACTTCCTGTTTGCTCGGAGAGTGGTTTTACTGCTCTGGAGGCTTCAGGGAAGCCTCCTGAAGGTCCCTGAAGCCTCCGGAGGGCTTCCGGGGGGGGGAGGCTGTTTTTGCCCTCCCCATGCTCCTATAAAGCCTTTGGAGCCTGGGGAGGGCAAAAAAAGCATGCAAAAATGGGGGGTAGTGCCTCTAGTGCATGCATGCGCACTGGGGGACCGCTCATTGCATTATGGTTGCGGCACACCTGCACACGATCCCCCTGCGCTCCCCCCTTATGGCACACAAGCCAAAAAATGTTCGCCATCGCTGGTCTGTATTCTCAAATGAACCTGAACATTTCAATTCAGAATTACTGAATGGCTGATAAGTTTTTATTGCAGAACTTGCTTTCAGTGGAACCATAAGCTGAACAGATTTCATTTAAACATTGTACATTTTTGCAGGATAAAAATGGGTTTCACAATGCGAATTTGTTGGCATGGATGTTCTGCTTTGATAAAAAGCTAAATTAATGATGTTAACAGGAAGAGGTTTACACAGAATGTGTAGGAAGTTAAAACCCACCCCTCTCCTAAAAAAATGAAATACTGTATTTTCCAGCATATAAGGCAACTGGGTGTATAAGACGATCCCCTACTTTTCCTGTTAAAATACAGGGGTTGGTCTATAATCACCGTATAAGACTACCCCTCTTCCAAGGCACACCAAATAGCCAATCAGCCTCCATTTTATTTCCAGCGCCTTTCTCCCAGCTTGGAACTGAACCAGGTGGTTTTTCCTTCCAATACTCCCCTCCCCCAAACTGGGCCCCAGATGAGTTGGGTTGGCTTCTTCTAGCGACAGGGGTAAGAGGGTGGGAACAGGCTTCAGTCCATTGCAGGCCGAATATCCGAGACCCTCATCGCTGCTTTGAAAGCAAAGGTGGCTCCGGGCCACCTTTCGTACCTAAAGGGCTTTTCCTAGCGCTTCGGAGAGAGAAGTCACTGCAAGCATCCACCCTGCCCAGCAACTCTCCCCACTGCCTCAGCTGATGGAGGAAAAAGGCAGGGAGCCGAAGGAAACGCTGGGATGTGGATACCCCCCGCTCCCACCAAACAGAGGGTTTCCTCGCTCGAGGAGAAGTGAACAGCCCACAAACCGCCAAGGCTACAAGCATTGCCTGTATTATAGGGCTTCCCAGGCTACTAGACCGGATTCTGTCTCCTTTATGCCCAAAAAACAGAAAATATAAGGTGCTATGCCGGCTTTTTTTTATTTTTGAAAGCTCCCCTAACCCTCCGCCTCTTTCCAGAGTCAAAAGGTTGTCAAAAGGTTGCAAACATTGATCACACGACCTTGGGACACAGCAATCATCATAAGTTTGAACCAGTTGCCAAGCATCTGAATTTTGATCCCCTGACCATGGGGGATGCTACAAAGGTTGTAACTCTGAAAAAAGTGGTCAGAAGTCATTTTTTTCCAGTGAGGATGTAAGTTTGAATGGCCCCTAAAGGAACCGTTGTAAGTGGAAGCCTACCTGTACCTTCCAGCTGTATTGTGTCGCGCAGGTCCCAAAAGCAGATCAGGAAAGGCTGTTTTGATTACCTATGGAATTCCACTATAGGAGAAAGTTCAGCTGGTTCCTTTTTAATCCCTGGCCCAGCTTTCCTTGCCTATTATTTCAGTCACCAAACTTTTAATGCGAAGACAGGCCCGTACAGACACCAACGTCGCGCAACACACGAGACCAACTGCTAAATGAACGTGATTAAGACAGAGGGCTGTACGGGGGCACATGCACGTGTCTGCCTGCATTGGAATTTCAGTGCAGGAGCTACACACACACACACACACACACACACACACACACACACACACACTCTGCGGATGGAATTGCAGCACAATCCCACATGAAGCAACCGAGGCTCTGGTGTCACCTTGGTCAGTTCCCTTCCGAGCCTCATTAGCAAGTGAGAAAGGGCCCAGCCGGGGGGGAGGAGGGACACATTTAAGTCCTACGCTTTCTAAGGAAGGGCCCCCTTCTACTGCGCCCCTCTCTGGGGCCACGAGCACCCCATTTTCCCTGCTGGGCCCCCGCAAAGAGGACAGGGGTGGCAAAGCACAAGGGGGACCACCAGCAGCGAAGCGCTCCGAGCCAGCACCAGCTGCCAGCCCATCAGCTTCTCCGCCTGCTAGCAGCAGCGCGACAGCCCAGCCAAGCGGGGAGGCGGTGCTTGGGTCCCCAAGGCGCAGGGCAGGTTGGCAGGGGCGATGGAGCTTAGGAGGAGTAAATGGTGAGCTAAGAAAGGTGGCCAGTTCTCCCCCCCCCCACAAACAACCTCATTTCAATGAACATGTTTTTAATCAACGTCAATATCATTCTTTTATTTTTTTATACACCGGTTGATGGTTTCGTTTTGGTTTTTTGGTATGGCCTTTCTTATACTTGGCGTATTAAGACGACCCCTGATTTTTGAAATATTTTTTGGGGGTTAAAAAGTCATCTTATATGCCGGAAAATACAGTATCCTGGGAAATACTAAAAAGGCAAAATATTCTATTTCCCTAGATGTGAAAAAGGAGAAACAGGTTTTTAAAGGCAAAGTAGCTCCCTGCAGATTCCGGCCACCCCCACCTTTCTCAATGAGCCATTAAAATCTGATCTAGTTTATTCTACATAACAAAGGTAGGATTAGCCTTCTACAGAAACTCACAAGGCACCTGGGAAAATTACATCAGCCAACAAGGCAACCAAACGTGGACTCAAAGCACAGCCTAAGAGTTGCCCCTGCATGGCCCCATGGAACTCTGACAACCAATCAAAATACAAGATCAAGATCAAAGGGCAGGGCGGCATAAAACCAGGGACTTTCAGCATCTCGCTCTCTTTTTTCTCTTCATCCAACATCTTGAAGCATGTAATCCCCCTTTTCTGTTCATGAGCTCAAGCCATGTAATCTTGTCCACCATTAAACCATCTTTCCAAGCAGCCTCCATGTTTCCAGTGTCTTTTCCCCCACTTGGAACTGAACCCAGAGGGACATTTCTTCCAATAAATGTTAACAGACTTTGTTTTGGAAACCATATCTCAGTGTGTTCAGATATACACCTCCAGAACAGAAATATATGAATTGACATGCTATTCCAGAAACTTTAAAGGAATATACCTGTTCTTGACCTTTGGAAGGACTAAGCCCAAGAATCTTTGTACGGCTAATATGTGTTTTGTGATTTCCATTTACTCTCTGGATATGGTGTGCCTGTGTCTTCTTGTAGACTTTTCCAAGATGAAGAATTATCATTATTATTTGCAGAATTCAAAACAATTTATATTTGTATGATACTACCGGGTTCTTATGATTGTTCAGAAGTTAAGTACCAAGTAGTACCATGAAACGTACTTGGGGGAAAGTGCTTAAGATGGCAGTCTTCTTGAGAGAGACACTGAAAATATAGGCAATAAATATAATGCAAATATATTGCAAAAATATAACCCAGCACTAAGCAGAGAAAGAGTAGAAATGATAGATTTTATATTGTACGTAGCTGAAAAAAAGGGTAGTCAGGTTTCTAGTGACAAGTTATCCAGCTCAGTGTGGATCAGTTAATTTGCATTAAGTATGTGCAAACTTTCCAGATGATTGTGATGGAAGCAGATGACTGCAGACGTCAACGTGGGAATAAATATACTATGTTGTATAATTTTAGTAACTTCAAGGAAATCTTGTCAGTTGTCTGAACACTCCACACGGATATGTTCCACATTAGAATACATAAGCTACTTACAGATCCCTGACTTAATAGTAATGTATTGTGTACAATCATCTTGCAGTTTCATTTATAAATTGTAACAGCATTTAATTACTGGGATAGTCTCCTCTCCCTACCGGATCCCCGATTTGTCCAGTGGTGCCTCCTGGAGGCAATGAATTTCTCCACTCCTTGTTGCAGCAACTGGATTACTATTTTATCCAATCATATGCTTACCTTACTTACCTAATGAGAAGGAAGGACTCACTGGAAAAGAGCTTAACGCTGGGAAAGATTGAGGGCGAAAGAAAAGAGGATGAGGTCGCTGGCTGGAGTCACTGAAGCAGCCAGTGTGAGCTTAAGTGGACTCCAGAAGATGCTGGAGGACAGGAAGGACGTTGTTAATGGGGTCGTGATGGGTCGGACACGACTTTGCAACTAACAACAAATGCTTACCTTTGCTTTTACTCTGGAATTTTTTTTTTCAAACTATGCAAAAAATAATCTATTATTTGAAAACAGGGTATCAAATGTTTGAAATTTGTTTACATTCATCACAGTATAAAATTGCCCCTTGATATACAGGTCATAAAACCAAAAATTAATATGAATATTATCTGGAGGTGGACGCAGCTAGAGAGTGCTGATTTCTCAATATCCCATATAATATGTGCTTCTACTCTTGCTCCAAAGAGATTACAGAACATTTTATCCATTATTTATTGTATTGCTCTATTTCTCCTTCAGCACCGGGAAAATTTCAGGATCCCTTCTTGGTAAGAAAATAATTTTGGGCTGATACATATAAAATTGAATACCTAATGAATTTAGATTAGAAGAGTGTGCTACAGAAATTAGTAAACTTTGCATGAGCTGCTGCTAAACAGAGACAATATTTTATCAAAAGTTCCTAAGACTAATATTATATTTGCTACCATAATACTGCTTTGTTGGGTTTTTTAAAACTGATTTTTACATATTTTAATCTTTTTATTAATATTTTGTGCATGTTTCATCTTATTTGTTACAACCAATGGTCAAAACAATAAATGTAACTGAATTGGGGGAATAAATGACAGTTCAATAAAAAGTCAAGACACTCCCACTTGCTGCAAGTCAAGAGGAAAAAAAGCACCATTAAAATTAATAATAGCAACAGTATGCACTGGAGACTCTTTACTATTATGTAAGATCTACTCTTGTGCAAAAGAAATTCGTCTTAGTTCTTTTAAGTAGAATATTAGAACTACTACCGACTACCGATATTAGAACTACTACCGACTTCCGCTCCTTCCGACAAAAACTTAAGATTCACCTGTTCCAATTAGCCGGCCTGGCCCATCTATAGTTCCATTCTTACCTCCTGACGGATATTTTTATCTGGGATAGTTTTTAGGGTTAATGTATTTTAAATTTTTAAAATTTTATTCTAACTTAAACTAAATTTGTACAGTGAATTATTGTTACCTCCTCCACCCCTATATTTATTTTATGTTTATACTATGTATATTTATTGTTTTATTGTTTTAATATGACTGTACACCGCCCCGAGTCCCTTCTGAGAGAGGGGCGGTCTAGAAATTGAATAAAGTTAAAGTTAAGTCATTTTGAAAAATAGTCAAGACACTATTTCATTTCATATGATATCATTAGAAAGAACCAGAATTAAAATAATTCATACATTGTGCTAAGCTCAGTATGTTGTGCACAGTTGATTCTTCCAAGAATTTGTTGTCATTCTATGATATAAAATTTTAGGAGCTGTAAAAAGCATACACTTAATTTCATTATAATTTTCATGATACGTATTTTTGTATGAATATATTCATTTAGCAAAACTTCATGATGTTTAAAGTTTCCCTAGCTTGTTTCACATGAGTTTTAACTTTTCATTTGCAAAATAAAATGTGTTGGTCTACATAAGAAAAAAAAGAGGTAAGGTGTCCCCACGGGTCTACATATTACTCTATAGTTGTGACCAACTTTAAGGGGACAGTACTCATCTCCCTTTCTTAAGCCAAAGAGCCAGCATTGTTCAGAGACAATGTGATCATGTGGCTAACATGACATCACACCTCAGGACAGTGTGTTCAGTGAAACATGGAACATTGCTACTTTCCTGCATGCTTATATGCATTACTTATTCATCTACTTGCATATGCATGCGTTCAACCTGCTGGGTTGGTGGGAGCTGAGACAAGTGATGGGAGCTCACTCTGTCTCATAGCACTCGGAGCTCGAACTGCCGAGCTGTCGATTTTTAACGATCCTAACCACTGAGCCACTGCGTCCCATGTTGGTGTTCATAAGGCACACAAATATAAGAACAACATACTGTAACTTCGAAAACTGGAACAAAAAATCTTGGTTTTGTTAATTATTGTTTTGGTTTGTGCCTATGAGTCAGTTTATACTCCACAAACATGTCCGGGAGACAACTATTAACTTTTAAGACTGTGAAAAGAAAATAACCTGATTTCAGAGGATTAATAGCAATGGACTTCTCACTTCATAAAGAGAACTTCCCATTCCACCTCTGATTTCTTTTTAACTATACTGTACAGCCTATCACTTAATTTGTTTTATGGGTATTTAAAAATTATTTAATTTTGTATATTGTTTTATTGCGGTCTGTACACCACCCCGAGTCCCTTTGGGGAGAGGGGGCGGTCTATAAATTTAATAAAATTAAATTAATTAATCTCCTGTCCTCAATGCATATGCCTCCAAAATGGACAGGACTTTGTTAAAGGTTTTCAACATTACATGCTATTCTTGGTTTTTGTTAGTCTATTCTTCAAAATTCTTTGGAAAACTTGGAAGTTGCTCAGACTCTAATTAGCAAGAAAGGGCAAACTATGTTTTCTCACAGTACAAATAGTCCTCAATTTATGATTGCAATTAAGCACAGAATTACGGTTAAAAGTCATGCCAGTTGTTAAGCAGGTCATCACATCATCAATTCATTTTTACATTTTATACAATGGTCATTAAGCAAATCACCATGATTGTTAAGTGGATCCACCACAGTTGTTAAGCAAATGCCAAGGTCGTTAAGTGAACCAATTGTCTGCAAAGAATGATTTTTGCTGCAAATTGGAGATAAGCATCAGTTCCAGGCAAATATATTGTAAATTGTGATCACATGCCTGCAGAATGCTTTAAATGACTGCAAATGTGAGCAGGTTGCTGAGCACTCAAAATATATTCACATGGGAGGGGAGCCAGGTTAACAGTCCTTTTTTTTCTGTGTGTCATAACTCTGAACGGTTACTAACCAATCAGACATACGTTGAGGACTACCTGTAAGAGCCCATGTTATTCTTTGTTTAAGAGATCATCTACATATTCAACAGGATAGACAACACCTAGCTTATTCAGGAATGCCCTGAATAAACTGGGAATATATCAGGTTCACTTTCCTTTATGGAAAAAAAATCCAATCCTAAGAGTTCTCCTTGGGGCAAGCTTCAAAGGCATTGTCTCCTCAGAACATTCTTTTGTAAGATTCGGAGCCTTGACATTACTACATCCCAGTCTGCGTAGGCTCCTTCAAGATGACGGGATATTTCTGCTCTTGCCTGATAACTCTGCCGACCGTGAAGTAAACGCCAATTATCAAATACCACTATGTCACCTAGAAAGAAGACAAATAATTATTTTAAAATAAAATCTGTGGTAAATACGTCTATACTAATTAAGGATATGATGGAGCAGAAAGGCTTACTGATACAATAATTGGAACTACTGAAGCCAGTAGTTCTCTAAAGACATCTGATTAAAATCTGATGATTGCACTGGTATGCAGTTTTCTTGACAATTTTTTCAAAAGTAGTTTGTTGCTGCTTTTTTCTGAGATTTTTTAAATAACTTCTATACTATATTTAGCGGGTGTCCCCAAACCCCGGTCCGCGGACTGCCACCCCAGTCCTTGGACAAAAACCAGGCCACACAAATATGGGATATAGCCAGCATATGAAAAAGTGCCCCTTCTGCTCTGTGGAAAAATCTCTCTCCACAGGACCGGTCTCTGGTGCCCAAAAGATTGGGGGCTACTGGCCTACAGCATTTAAGTACTCTCAAAAACTAAAGACGTTTTTGTACATTTCTTCCTATTTCTACTGAAAGAGACTTTTAAATCAACTGGGGGAAAAAAAGATTACCGTTTCATCCAAGCCTACCTGGCTTCATTTTGTATGAATATTTATAATCCGTGCTATTTAGGAGACCAACATAGTCCTTGAGAGCAGCATAAAATGGCTTTACTTTTTCAGCAGGTATGTCAAATATTGTATCTCTGGTTGCATTGTTAAAATTGATACGAATCACTTGGCCCTTTTCATCTACACTGTGGAGAAATGAGAGAACAATTCAGGTTATCTTCAAATGCTTCAACAGTTTTACGTATACCAGAAGAATCACTGGTATAAGAATCAAGACCAGTGATTCTTCATTCACTGGTATTTTAAATGGGTTACGGTTATAAATCTTATAATGAATAATCTATGAAACTTACAATGAATTAACTGCTATATGGCAAATAACTGAGAATCTGACTGGTTCGTTTTATTAAGGCAAATAAATTTCCCCAAATTTCCTTATAAATTTGAGATTAGGGAAAAGTTAAACACGAAAGCAAAACTGTCAGAGATAAGTCTTTTGTTTTAAATTGTGAGGCTTCATCATGGTTTACACAACTATCTGTTTAGTGTGGCATTGGATTTCTATCACCTCTTTTAATACGAAGAATGTCTTAACTGAAAAAAAAAGATCCTATAAAATGAATGTAAGAGAAATTAAATCAACCATTTTCCCATTATAAAGCTTCCTCCACCCAGCAGTACTTAATGCTTTGCTGAGGGCTGTATTAACAAAAAACCAAAATTACATGCAGATAAAATTTCAAAAATGCAATAATATAATACAGGGGTGTCAAACTCATGGCATCACATTGTCGTCCCGTGACGTATCGCGACTTCCCCCCTCCTCTAAAACCGGAGTGAGCGTGTCCAGTGCGTGACGCATCCTGCCTGTGCACGCGGGTTTCACACCTCTGATAATATAATAATGTAATGTAATATTGTATCATATAATTCTATATAATATATACATATACATACTTACATAAGTACATGTGTATATATTATATGGATGTGGCTATATATATCCATCATCTCTCTCTCTCTCTCTCAATATGATAATATGAACAGTACACACATTTTTAAAAAGCTGATATATATTCCTGTCCACAAGGTGGCAGGCATAGCCTTAACACTTTTTATTTTGTCCAATAAAACTGACTATTCAGGGTTTCACCAGAGAGATAGATGGCCATATAAATGTGCTAAATAAATAAAGCAAAAAGATACTTTGGCTTACAACTCAGGAATAAGACAGCATCAGATTAAAAATATACCATATAATCCAATGTTACCTACTCTATAATTCTTTGTTTGGCTTGCATGGCAAAATCACAGTAATCAACTCCAGTGTCTGTGAAATCTACAAATGTAGAGGTCAAGATTTTGAAGGCAGAAGGATTTTGCTCCTTAAACTTATTGGCTACATGAAATCCATCCACAACTTCACTTTCCCCTCCAGTAGAAGTTTGTTTTATACAATGCAGAAATTGAATCTGGAACAAATTAATAACAGGTTATTATTATTAGTCCAGCATTATGCTCTACACTTATGTTTTATATCATCAATGTCTTTAGAAGTTTCCTTACTATATAACATGAGATGGTTTAATTCTTTAAAAATCCCAAACCTAGAAACATAGAAACTGTAAAGATTGCTTGCAAAACTTTTTGTTTAAAACTATGTTTTAAAAAATTCTTACAAGCATTTGAAAGTAATATCCTGGTGTGATTCTTGGCGGAAATTAGAATATAAACTTTCTTTTTTTTCCCATTTGAAAATTTCCCCTTGATTGCCATACCATATGTACTTGTACCACCTCTAAATGAATTTTCAAGGTAATTCCCGAATCTGAAAAAAGACATCTATTTAATAGCACACAATCTGCTTAATTCATCAAAAGTAAGATACCACAGAAGGCCTTGAGCAAAAATTTCCTACAACACACAGACCACATTAATCTCCCCATCTTTGCAGATACAGCAAGAATAGCAGAAATATGGGCAGCATTCGAAGTTCAGAAGGTTATTAAAATACTGAACAGAATTATGTATACATTTTCTCCACTGAAACACCATAGGTTTTCCCCCATGACTCCATCTGAGAAATTTTAAGCATTTCTTTGCAATACACTGTATAGTTATTACAGCAACAGATGCATTTTGAGCTGAACGTAATTTAGTACATGGTTGATTTAAAATGAATATGCAGAAAATAACTTGGAATCAGTGTAAACCTCACCAGAATTGATATTCACAAAGGCCAATTTGCACCATTTGGAGCCTCTTATAAATTTAAATAGAATGATTATACTGAATAAGGGCTCTGACTGCTGCATGTGGTAGGTGGAACCCTTTTCACATTTCACTGTTTTCTATTAGGAGAGTTAAATTATGATAACTTTGCATTGCTTTAGAATCTTCTTAATGCAATGTTGCAGCGCCCTACCGTTTTTCACTTTTATATAACACATGAACAGGTTTGTCAGCTAAAAATTCATAGCATGTGACATAAATAACACAATAGATAACACAATATTACAAACTGTGTGCATCTGTGACTACACCTGAGCTGATTAAAATGGATTTGAGAAATACTAACCTCAAACAATACAGTATAGTGCTCTCCTGATGCTTTGGTCTTATCAGCCCTATAACTATGGTGAACTGCAAAATATTGCAGCTGTTGTAAAATGTCCGAATGAGTACAAGGTTGCTTATCTAAGGAATAACAAATAATACATTTTATGAACCAGCAGAACAGTGGTGGGATATGACCGGTACGCCCCGGTACGGGAGTACCAGTGCCTGCTGGGAACACCAGGTACCGTTCCGGTACAGTGCTCCGGAGGGCCCACCCGCCCTCCTTACATGTATTTGAGCTGATCGGGGCTTATGCGCACGGCGCCTGCGTAACACTCCGCCAATGGGTTGTACTTTTCAGAATTTACAGAATAACAGAGTTGGAAGGGATCTGGAACGGTCTTCTATTCCAACTCCCTGAGGAAATCCTATGCCATTTCAGATAAATGGTTGTCCAATCTTCTTAAAACTTCCAGTGTTGGAGCAGTCACAACTTCTGGAGGCAAATTGTTCTACAAATTAATTATTCTGTCAGAAAATTTCTCCTTAGTTCTAGGTTGGTTCTCTCCTCGATTAGTTTCCATCCGTTGCTTCTTGTCCTGCCTTCAGGTGCTTTGGAGAATAGGCTGACTTCCTCTTCTTTGTGGTAACCACTGAGATATTGGAACACTGTTATCATGTCACTCCTAATCCTTCTTTTCATTAAACTAGATATATCCAATTCCAGTAACTGTCCTTTATATCTTTCAGTCCCCCAATCATCTTTGGTGATTTTCTCTGCACTCTTTTTTGAGTCTCAACATCTTTTTTACATAGTGGCGACCAAAGCTGGATGCAGTATTCCAAGTGCGATATTATCACGGCATCATAAAGTGGTATTTTACACTTCACATTTTCTTGATTCTATCCCTCTGTTAATGCAGCCTGAATGTTTCCTCTTCATTAGAGGCACAGTCACCTATTACTATCTGCATTTCATTAATCAGTTGTCTGTTTTTGGACTTGGAGAGCTTAACGATTAGATTTCCTGCAATAAGTGTCTCAAAATTGGATTATTATGATGTGCTTTGTGAACTTGGGAATAGTTCAGCGCTGCAATTAGTTCAGAAAACACTAGGAAAATGATTAAGCATGTCTAAGTTCTACTGTGTTAATGAGCCAACTTCAAGATGTTAGTGTTAATTCACAAATCTCTAAACAATTTGGAATCCAATTAACTCAAATAATACAATTGTTTATGTAAACATTCTGGACCTTCAGGAGAGGCTCTATGTTCATGACACAGTTGTAAACTGGGTCCTATGGGAAGTTCTGCCACAGATGCCAAAGTTGGTGTCTTTTAAATTTTGTTTGAAAACACTTTTTTTTAAATGCTGGTCTTCCCTGAATAAAACTCATGGGCTCCCAGCTTCTGCTCTGGTGGCTTTAACCATTATATCAAACTGGCTCTCGTACAACATAATGCATGTCTAATCAAAACATTTCTATTACTATACTATTGGCACCAGTGGTGGGTTGCAATTTATTTCTCTACCGGTTCACTCGTATGTGCACGCGTGCTCACGTGACGCTTCTGTGCATGCACAGAAGCATCCGGGTGGGTGGGTGGAGTCTCCTGCCGCTGCCACTACCGGTTCGCCCGATCTGGGGAGAACTGGCGGAAATCCACCTCTGATTGGCATCCATTTTACCGCTGCTTTGTTTTTTATGTTTCTCTTACCCCTGGTGGAAATTGTAGAACAGGGTAATCGGTATGAAAACTTAGCTTCTCAGTTGTGTACGCCACGTTGTTGGCATCCAATTTGTCTTGCACTTGCCAAGTAGGCCTTTATAATGAACAAGAAATGAAAAAAACAAAAGTATAATAATTTACAATAATTAAAAATCTAGATGCAAATTATACAGTTCCAAAAACCGAATAATCCCAAAATTAATATCCACATTAAATTATCAATGTCTCACTGTTTTTTTTCATTTTATTAATAGCATTTATTAAACTTTTTAAAATGCAGCTAATCATTGTTTGAGATGGGGAGGATAATTATCGCGATCACAGGTGACAGAGAACAGAGAAAGATGGCCTTTGAATAATCCTCCTCCTCTTCTTATTCTTATTCTTCCTTCTTCTTTTTCTTCTTCTTCCTTCCTGCAAAACTGCTCTTTCCTTTGGGGGAAAAGCAACTAATAACACATCTGGAAAGGAATGTTCAGATCTGAAATTCCCTTTTCCGAAAAATAATATCCCATAAGCTCTTATTTGTATTCATCCATGTAAACAATTAACTGGCAATGCTTTGCATCGCTAATGACTATAACAGTTTATTTGTTTTTCTTTATTGAACACTTGAAGCAGATTCCAATTTCGAATTGGCATGCTAAAGGATGCCAATGGACAGATAATAACCAATTCCAAGAAAATCCCAAAAGATGAAAGAAATATACTGAAATACTTGTACATTTCTCAATATCCAGCATACTTTAGAAAATACTTCCTCTTTACAAGAAATTCTAATACTAGAAGACCAAACCAGTCATTACATCCAGTCATTACCAAATCAGAAGGCTACAGGCCACAAAAATATAACAACTATCCAAAAAATTAAAATAAAAAAATCAATAAATATTTTATGATGATATGCCAAATAAATTTATAGAATGGTATAGATTGGAAGATGTCAATCTACATACTGGAATATAGTAATGTGATGTAACAGAGTGTGCAAACTACTTAATGTCACATGCTAGCAAAATAATGCTTAGGATCATCCAATACAGATTATAGCTCTATGTAGAAAGGGTTATTATCTGTCCATTGGCATCCTTTAGCATGCCAATTGGAGGTTGGAATCTCCTTCAGTGTTCAGAAAAGAAAAAACAAACAGAGTCATTAGTGATACAAAGCATTGCCAGTTAATTGTTTAGGAAAGGGTTAGAACAAGAGATATTACAGCTGATGCATGTTATATAATTGCAAAGTCAAGGAAGACCCCCCAAAATATGTTAGCATATGTATTGCTCTGATTATAAGAAAGGTCCTTGATTGTGTCAGCCACATCATGCTGTGGAAGGTGCTAGGAATCTCACAACATCCCGTTGTCTTCATGTGAATCCTATATATAAGTGAGGAAAATGGCCAGAACAAACTGGCTCTGGGTTGGCAAAGGAACGAGAAAGGCTGTATACTTTGAGAGAGGCTGACAATATGAATTTGAAGTAAATCTACTCCTAGTTTAGGGATTATTTAGCAACCATTTGTAAATACAATGGTAATAAATGATAATTAAAAAAATCATTTCCCAAGCTTGCTAACTTGGAAAAGGTCTCTTTAGGGAAGTGCTCCACTGCAGAGAAAATCATCTCAGGAAGAGGTAATTTGCTTCAGCAATCTCTTTGCCCTGCCAGGGCCTTCACTAGCAACGGCTTACAGATATATAAAGTTCATACTGTACATTATTCCATAATTCTGTAATAATTCTTTATTGAATTAGGACAATTCACTGGTTTTACATGCCATGTTAAGCCATGAATCAGTTTGTACAACAAGGTAAGCTCAGTCAATTTACTGATCGAAGTTTAAATTAAGGATGGATTTTGATTTAGTAGGCTACAATGATCAATGACATTCATAGTAATTATAATGCAAATATGTTTGCATTGATTAATTTCTGACCCTTTCATTTATAGGGTCATCTATTAGTTTATTACTTGAAAATATTTTACATTTGTCTTATTCAAATGCTTCTTAAATTTCTATAGTATTTGTCTCTCTTTTAGATATGAATGTTACTCAGATGACAGCTATAAACTAAACATGGCATAATTGTTTAAATTTGTTTCAAAGATAAATAAATTCCTTCTAAAAAGATTATTTAAAAATCTATTAAATTCATAATCCATCCTTATTTAAAGAAATACATTAACAACTAGAATCTTTCTGGCTTAGTAATTAATATTTGGATGTAAAAAGGATTCTGATCATTAAAAAACATCCTCATATACTGAAGAAATTAGTTTTGAATACAACAAAATATTGTGCTCAACTAGATACACAAAAGATTTTGTACACATTGATAAGTGCTTGTGTCTCCCCCCCTTAAAACTAGCCATCTTCTTCTTCTTCTTCACAAAACAAAATTTCTGAAATTTCAGATAAAGTAAGTATGAAACTTTTCACATCTGAAATGCTGTAATCTCAAAGCATTGATGTGTAACGGGTACTACTGTAGTCATATACATCAAGTGTGTCTTCCACAATCATCCTTTTTGGAATGATTCCCCTGAAAGTCCAATCAAGGGAAAGAATGAGAACACGATTGCCTGCATCTTGACTCATGCACACAGATACAAAATCACACCAAAGGTAGAATGCGACGATTTCACCTTCAGTGTTCGCAAGACATTTTTAAAAGCAATAGAATTGCATGTTGCAGCCATTGAGCTTCTTCTCAATAGCAACACATGTCTGCCAGCCAACAGAGACATGTGTTCAGAAATCATGAACAAAGGACACAAGCCATGTTGCATAGAGAGATTTATGGTACAACAGAATTACAGAATGGGTATTAGGGAGCTATCTTATTTGCATTCTCCAATGGATCAGTTGGAGGTTACACTGATGGCTCAAATCTCAGTGATCTGAGACAGGTAAAATAAAATGCGGCGTGAGTGAGCTACAAATTCTTTGAAGGACCCAGGAGCAAAAACAACATAATAAAGCCGCTGTATAAACATGGCAGTGATTAACCTATTTTCCAAAGCACCCGAAGGCCAGACAAGGAATAATGGACAGAAACTGAACAAGGGAGAGATTCAACCTAGAAATAAGGAGGAACTTTCTGACAGTAAGAGCAATCAACCAATGGAACAGCTTGTCTTCAGAAGTTGTGGGAACTTCATCACTGGAAGCTTTCAAGAAGAGACTGGACTGCCATCTGTCAGAAATGGTGTAGTGTCTCCTGCTTGGGCAGGGAGGCGGGGTGTTGGCTAGATGACCTACAAGGTCCCTTTCAACTCTGTTAAATTTTTCAGTAAGTAAATAAGAGGAGAGAAGGGAAAGAATTTGAGAGGAGCTTCTTTTGCTTCCTTTACTCATCTTTCTCAGACTGCAAAAAAGCTGTAATTAAGTCAGAAAAGTTTTAGAAAGCCGTATCATGGTTTAATATTAACCAGACACAGTATTCCATTTTCTACTCCATTTTCACCTGAATGCTTTGCTTTGATCCAACATAGAAACAAACTGCTTGAAACAGCTTGTTCTTTATTATCACTCGTATCTCAGGGCGGGCTGAAAAACTCTTGAGCCATATGCAAATTAAAATATGAAATCTGGTGAAGCAATTGCCTTGATTTTCAAACTGAACAAATACAAACATTTTGGACAGGGCATCAGATAGATCCAGCGCCTAATGTACCTTACGCAGATAGTCATGTATTGTAGCATAACTAAAACCAGAGAAATATCTTTTAGATCTAAAAAGGTTTCAGTCAATATGCCACAGTTAAAAACTATACAAGCATGCAATCTTCAACTAACCTTTATCCATAACAGAATAATGACTCAAGGTTGGACAGGATTTAGTACAGAAAGTCGTCCATGGTCCAAATATCGAACCTCATCATACTGAAGATGGTATGAGAGACACTAAATTACAGCATGGTGTTTGTATGCAATTTTTAGAGGCTTACAACATTGTCATGGTACACAAATATTAAAAAGTTCTCAGCAACTTCCTCTTCCTAAAGGAAATTAACTTGTGTAATTACTATACAACTGAAACTTCAATTCTACCTGACGAGATGTAAGATATAATTTTCTGGAATGTCTAAAAAAACTTCATCCCCCTTCCTGAAACTTTAAATTTTAGCCCTTTTAACATCACTCTATTTTATGCTGTTGCACACAGACTTCATTCAGTGCATTTTGCTCCTCTTGTCTTCCCCACCCTCTTGGCTAATCCTCTGCCAAACATTTCCTGCTTAATTCATCACATATTCACTATCCATTACAGTCAACTGGCAGAGATGATTTTTCCAAACCACTGCTTTGCTATTTTTAACTCGCAACAAACTTTTCTATTGAACAAATATTAACTTGCTCTTTTGTGGGAATTTCAATATAGCTTAACTTAGTTGGTTATAGTCAATTAAGCAGTTAAACTATGTTGTAATTGTTTTTTTTCCTCCCTCTATCTCTCTCTGTGTGGGGGGGGAGGGCGTTGTATGAATGAGACAGATAGACATACTGGATAGAATTATAAAATAAATAGTATATTTTTCTCTAAATGCAAGGAACGATACAGTAAAAATGATCCTTCCTTCCTTTTCCTCCCTCCCTGTGCTAGGTTTATTTGTCTAGCTTGATATGTTCTTTTTAAAGTTAGTAGACATGGCACATCCAGTGCCAATGATTTTCTGCTGGAACATACTGACTTATTCTCTACTTTTGAGAGTGTTTTTCATTGCAGCTTTGCCCACTAGCATTAAGGGGTGGCCTAGAGTAGTTCCATGGGAACTGTCACTGGGGAAAGGCCATTGGCAAGACAACCAGGTGCTGTCATCCTTGTGACCTATAGGCAGAGGACTAAGGTACACACTGGTTGGTCTTGACCCCATGAACAGCAGTGGGCTACCTTTTGCTTTGCCATTTTACGCAAGAATAAGGAAGTGCATTTGGTGGGAATTGGTCTTTCCACACATCATCCTTAGTGAAAACGTGCAAACCAGTATCTTCATTTCCTGGAGAGCACATCTTTCAGTCTTGGCCACTTTTACAGAGGCACAATTGAGAGTGTTTTAACAAATTGCATCACTATTTGGTTTGGTGGTAGCAGTGCCTCAGATAGAAAGCCCATTCAGAGAGTGGTAAGGACAGCAGAGAAGATTATAGGAAGCTCGCTTCCCATTATTCAGGACGGTGCTTACAAGTGCTATGTGCTTAGACCTCAAAGCATTGTTAGAGATCCCACACACCCACTTTACAGTCTGTTTCTGTTGCTCCCCTCTGGGGGAGGTTTTGAAGTATTTCTAGCAGGACTTTCAGATTCTGTAGCAGCTTTGTTCCCTATGGTATCAGTCTGGAAAACCTGCAAGATTTGTTTCTCTCGCCATGTACATGTATACACCTGAACTAGACTGTGTTGTTTTTCCATGTCATATAATATATGTGGGTACATGCATAATTACGTATGTATGTATGTATGTATGTATGTATGTATGTATGTATGTATGTATGTATGTCTCTTCCTGGGTCAGCAAAGCAAACATCTCCCCAACCTGGTGAGTTTTTCCCATCTGCAGGGACCACGAGGGATGAAGTGCTAGGGGCCCAAAGGGAGGGACCATTAAAATATAAAGATAAAGAAATCACCATTCTAAAGCAAATTCCGAAAAAAATAAGGGGAAAAAAGTGGAATTATTCCTCCTTGTCAAAGAAATTATACAATAAAGGAGTTTGGTTTAGATGGTTATTGCCAGAGGGAATGTTGATTTTTTGGGAGGGAAACAGAATCAGAATTAATACAGTGGAGGAGGCTGAAGCCTTCATTAAAAAACATAGTTCTCTCCTAGAGGACGAAAATAGGGGAGGTGGTGAAAAAGGTAGTAAGCTGCAAGATATGAAAGAGGAGGGGGGGCTGTGGCTCCACCTGGGGACAGGGAGGAGGGAGCAATATCGAAAAGGCTCATGTCACAAAAATAAATGTATTTGAAATACTATGATAATTTTGATATACTAGAAAGTGACAAAGAAAGAGATGATTGAATATATGGATGATATAATGTAAAACAAGATTCTGTTTATGCTCATGTTTTATACGTTGTTTTTAACATTGTAAAAATTGTGAGATTTGGGGGGATTTCTACCACTAGCATGGGAGCTGCCAAAATTTTCTTTGTACCCTTTTTACCTTTCCCTATAAATGTTCAAAAACCAATAAAATTCTTTTTAAAAAAAGTCACACAAAATAGTCTTGGCATTTCTACAAGACTCTGCTGAGAGAGTTAAACATACTTGTGACTGTGACTGATAAAAAGTGTTTTCCTGCATAAGCCTATTTCTCAACAAACTGGAAATTATGTTTCTACTTCTAATTAAACAGTCACATTTCTGAAGGATATTATCAGCATTTAAAATGAAGCTTCCCATAACCCATATTAACCATAGCAACAAATTCTGAACAGATGTCTACAGGCTGCTTTAAGATTAACAAGAGAAATAAGTTGAAACATAGGAAGAACGAAGTAGCGATAAGACACCATGGCTGGGAAATCAATGGCCCTGAACAGAGATATATAATCAGTTTACACGAAGTTAGACTTCTGAAGTCTAATACCATTATTGCAGGTGGAGAGCTTAAATGATGGATTTAATTCCTTCAAAGGAGATACAAATTTTATTAATAATCCACAGGGCCTCTTTTCACCATTGGCTGGTGTGCTAATATGCACATATTGGGAGAAATGAGACCTTACCCTAATTAAAGTACATTTGTTTTTAATTATAGCCAGGATACAAAATGGGAAAATGAAAATGTCAGTTTGCTAATCTATGGTACTTAATGACCTCAAAATGTTTCCAATTATAACTTTCATTAGCTGAGTCTTGCAGGGCAAATGAATCAAAGATTCTGGGATTTGTGGGAAACTGGTTCTAAAACTTTTTACTGTTAACTATAGCACTGCGGGTTAAAATGTTTACATTTATTCTATGCCAAGAATTGGTTCACCTGAAATTTTAACACCATGATTTACTTTACATCATGTGCAGCAGTCTGCAAATTCTATGTGACTGACAAAATCTTTTTTGTATGCTTCCTGGATCTCCCAAAATTATATTGCTAAATTTCAAGGGCAAAGGGCCAAGAAACAGTTTCCTGCTGTTTCACATCTAAAACAAGACAAAAATATACTATAAACCTGCTTGTAGGCTTAATACACCAATATCCAATTAATAAATGGAAATAAACATAGCTTTGCTATTATCTACTAGTTATCTAGATTACTACAGCTCAAATATGTTAGTCATAGCCAGATAAGGAAGGTCTTGCTCTCTGCTTTTCTGCTTGGGTTGGTTGTGAGGATATTAAAAATGTTTGATAAAGATTAATCACAGCTTAACTCAAACTTCTGCTGATGGCAATGGTAAGATAAATCATGATATGAAGTTGCCTTGTTTCCAAAAAATTCAAATTTGTCATTTTTTTCCCCAATCAAAACTGGTAAATTGCCATTAATTAAAATGGACGTCCTAAAAATAATTTCCAAATCTTTCTTAACAGTTGTCCTGGAAGATGCAGAGCAATATAGGATTCTTATCTGTTTGGCTGTTGTTAAGGTTAAACCATGGTTTGTGTTATACCTGAATACTGAATATTGAAGCTGTCTCTGGACCAATTGAAATGCCTTTAACTCTACTAGGATCTTTTCTGGTACTAGCAATACCAAAAATGTGAAGAAAATGGCAACATAATATTTATATACATTTATTCTTCCCCACCCCAAAAAGTATATGCTTAGACATGGCAGACAAAGCCGCATCATTTTTAAAAATGTAACAACGTACCCATAAAACGTGAGGCGAAGGAAACCAAGGCGCTGTCCGAGCTTCAGAATTTCTCCCTGTTTGATAGCAGCTCCCGTTAGAAGCACAATTCCCACCTTTTTAAGGGTAACCAACCACTTGTATGCACTTTCATCCCTGTGCAGTACCTCTTCAAAGTCCATAGTAGGGAGCTCAAGATCAGAACCCCAATACTGGCGCTCTGCAAAAGAAATATATACATCAATTATTATGAATTATTTTATTATAAAGAATTCCATTTTATTCTATACTGATCAGACTGGAACTTGGGTTTTGTGTTCAGTTTTAGGTATCATACTATAAATGCAGACAGACTGGTTCCGAGAAGATCAAGAGGGAAGAATCAGTGAGCTAGGCGTATGAAGGGAGACTGAAGTCATTGTTAATATGTACACTTGACCAGAGGAGACTTCTAAATCCTAAAATGCTGTTAGAAAGATTGAAAACATCTTTTCCATCTTTCCATAGAACAGGAGGCAAAATAATATATTCCAGTTATAGGAAAATAGATTATAGGTCAATATTTTTTAAAAAAGAAACAATTTGGTAATGGAAGGAATTACTCAGACAACCAGGTTGTTATGTAGTAAGACCTTCCACTGCGGATGAATAGCCACTGACCTGATGTGCATCCCTGAGACATAGAAACATAGAAAACTGACAGTAGAAAAAGACATTGTGATCCATCAAGTCTGCCCTTTGAGTTTTTTTTTCTTAATTTATGTATTTGTTATTTTTAATTATCTTTATTTTTAATTAATTTATTTTTTAAAAAAAATTGTCAGATGAGAGCTGGGTAAGCTTCGAGGGAGATTGCCCGGCTCACAGTTATGCCCATCTGGGTTTTGAATCCAATACTAGCTGTGCTTCCAGGGAGAGGATGGAATGTTAGTTGTTATTAAGGAGGTCTCGTGAACCTTTAGCGGTGCTGTTTTGCAGGTCACTGAATGTGTGATTCTCTGGTTGAAGCTCTGTTGTAGGGAGCACTTGGACTTGTTGCTGATATACTAGCTTCCTTGCTGTGTGGTAATATTCCTGCTTGATCTGGTACAGTTCATCCCCAGGTTGGTATGGAAACCTCAAGCCTTTTTGTTCTTAGGGACTTCAATCCCCTCCTAGGTGAGGTTGAATCTGGGTTAGCTCATGAGTTGACATCTACCATGGTAACCATGGAGCCAACTATATAATTGAAAGCTTGACATAAACCAGAGATCATACACTAAATCTGTTTTTATTTCAGGGCAATGTGGATTTGGCTCTTGAGGATGTTACAATTAATCTTTTGCCATGGTCAGGTAACTCCTTAATTTGTTTTTTAGCCTACTGGAGTTACCTCATCCAGAAGGAAAATAGGACCTATTACATTGATCTACCACAGACTATAAACCCTGCTGGCTTCCAGAAGAAGCTTGGATTTTCCCACCCTAAGGATCTGATGAGCATTTTAGCTGAGTCTTTGATCACTGTCTGTAATAGGGGTCTTTGGCTGAATTGCTGCCCTACGGCCTCTTATTGTTTGCTGATCCTGGAGAGGTGCCTAGAACTCTGTTGGAGGAAGATGAGGAACAAATTGGAGCACAAATAGGATCCCATATGAGCAATCACATTGTGGTAATAAGAGTAGCAATACATTATTTTTCTACTCTTATCATGTCCACAAATAGTCGCCCAGGTTCCCTTTTTTAAAAATGATCCATACCCTGCTGGGAAAGAATGAATTACAGGACCATCTGCAGAGTCACTGTGAAGAATAGTGCCAAATAAAGTTATGGGGATTGACTTGGAGCTGAACTATGATTTTGTGAGTCCTGATGAATGATTGAAGCAAGGTCTTATGTGAGTAGCTGAGATGAGTTTGAGCCTTTAACTTTTGAGTTACCCCCGCAGGAGGTAAACAGGATCCTTGGATTGGCTAATATGACTACAAGTTTATTATAACCATGTCCCTCCTGATTGCTTAAGGCTGTCCAGAAGGTGACATGAGGAAGGGGTATTGAGTCCATTCAAGAGGCTTTGCTGAAACAAAAGTTGTACTGGATAATTTTCATCCCATTTCCAACTTTCCTTTTAGGGAAGGTTGAAAAGGTGATTAGGTTGTGATTAAAGAAAACCCTGGTAGAAACTGATTTATGTGAACCCCTTCCAAGCAGATTTCAGGCTTGGATATAGTACTGAGAAGTTCAGGTTGGTCTTGTTAATAACTGCTTTTGATGGAGTCAGAACAGGAAGAGTGCATCAATAATTTATCTGATGTTTTCAACAACATTGGACATGGTATCCTCCTGGTCTACTTACACAATTTAGGAATGGAGACACATCCCAGTCTTTTACTTACTATCTCTATGGTTGGGTTCAGTTGGTTTGATAGGAGGGAAGAAATCAAGTCCAAAGCCTCTAATGTCTTCTGTTTAACGTTTATCATTGGGTGAGGACATTCATTGATTTGTGGTCATATGTAATCAATATGTGGATGATACTTAAATGTACATCTTGATTCTAGACTATTTGAGAAATACTGGAGATGGTTGGAAGGAAAAGGTTCAAGCACATCCTTGACAAAATCTAGTACTATTTGGGTTTTAGACCCCATAGAGATGGGAATCATTCATCTTTAATACTTGACAGGGTTGCATTGCCCCCTTCAGAACTGGTGCATACTTTGGGGTCTACATGGACTCATAGTGCTCAAGGTAGCAGTTTGGCTATGAAGGTTTTCATTTAAGTCCATCTTGTGTGCCAATGATGTCGCTACCTGGACTAGGAGTCTTTTTAGATCAGCACTCACACATTGTATTATGGCAATGTGCTGTAGTTGGAGGTACCCTTGAAAATGCAGTGGCGTAGGTAACTAGGGGCCTTCCATATTGTACTCACCTAATGCCTTTGCTTCATGAACTGCACTGGTTTTTAGTAGACTCTGGGTGCAATTCGAGTATTGCTTATTACCTGTCAAGTTCTTCACAGCATTTATGTAGTTTCTGCTCAGATAGTATAATCAGAAATAGTAGACATGCTCCTGTCTTCTTCAAGAAACAGTAATCTAATGGGACATAAGAAATGTGCTTTCTCAGTCATAACACCTGCCCTCTTCAGTACCTCCCTCATTGAGTTTTATCTAGTGTGAACTCAGGTCGGGGGTGTCCTGCCGTGGGGGGAGGCTGCTGAGCGTACGAGTCAGAATGCAACGCCTGGGAGTGCTGCTGACTGAGACTCCCGGCCAGGTGCAGAACCCTTTCAAGAGTCCCAGTGACATTTGCTACTTGCAGGAGCAGACCGTCTACAGTCCCAGCGCCTTCCGTGCCACCCCACCCATGGGGAGCCCTGGGCAATTCATGTGCTCCATTGACGAACTGGCCCTGATTGACCTAGTGGAGATAAACTCAGAGGACATCCACCGCCAGGCCTTCTATCTCAGCCAGACCAGGATTGACAGTGTGCACTCCTTCTTTTAAACAGCCTTAAAAATTTGTGTTCCCTCCAAGCCTTGGATTACAGTGTTTGGCGGGTCCTGTGTATTTTTCCATTTGGAATGGTTGTTTTTCGCAGGAATTTGGAAATAGTCATTATAGAATTGGACTGCTTTAAAAATGTAATGGAAGATTAATAAAATAAATGCAATAAGAATAGTAATTCTTTAGTAGCACTCAATTACAAATAATAAAGACTACAAAGGCAGGCTGAAAGCAGCTGAGTAACATTGCATGATTATTATGGAACAAGTCCTGTTCTGAAAGTTAGTGATGAACAGACATAAAAAGAACTGGCATTATTGAACAAAATAGGTCTATATATTAACTCTTGTGTAGAACTAGCTGATTTCAAAAGAGCAGCACCTCAACAGTGATAAATTATTCTAATGTGCGAAGAATCTAGTCCACATGAAAGAAACCATATGAATTGTGGTGGAACAGTCTCCCCACTAAAATTTATAGGGCCCCTATACTTTTGGCCTCTCAGAAAGCCATGAAGACCTGGTTCTTCACTCAGAAAGTAGGCCAGCATGTGAATTGAGACCAGCATATATGCAGCCAATGTGAGGTTGTTATGGTGCTTTGGATAGTGTGATGGGATTTAATTTTGGGATGTTTATGCTTGTGTTGGAAGAAATGTCCTTCTGGGTTCAGCTCCAAGTGGGGAAAAAGACACTGGAGACATGGAGGCTGCTTGGAAAGACGGTTTTAATGGTGGACAGGACCACATGGCTTGAGTCCTGAACAGAAAAGGTGATGGCATGCTTCAATGTTGGTGGAGAAGAAGAGAAGGGAGGAAGAGAAGCTGAGTCCCTGGTTTTATGCCCTCTCTGGCCTTTGATTCTGAGCTTGTGTTCTGATTGGTTGTCAGACTCCCATGGAGCCATGCAGGGGCAACTATCTAGGCTATGTTTTGAATCCAGGTTTGGTTGAGTTCTCAGATGCCATGTGGCGAGTTGGTAAAAGGCAATATTATCCTGCCTTAATCCCATCCCCCTGGAGCTGAAGGGGAGAACTCTTTTATTATGTAAAGGGACTGGCTCAGGCTTTAATGGCTCATGGACAAAAGGTGGGGGCAGGAAGCTGCAGGGAGAGTTACCTTGTCTTTTTGAAACATGTTTCTTTTCACATCCAGAGAAATATTCTGCTTTTTCAATATTTCCTAGGATATTTCATTTTTCTGGGAGAGGGCTGGGTGATACCTTCCTACACTTGTATTGTTTAGTTTGTTTATATTAGTTTGGTGGTTGTTAGCTGCCCAGGATAGGTGGCCATATGTTGCTTTTGAAATAAATCAACGACTCTTTTTTTAAAAAAAATGACTATGGTTCTATTTCCCAAATACCTACAAAGGTTGCAAGGTTTCTTATCAAGACGTACAAAGTTAAAAGAACTGAATTCCAAAAGCGAATCTCTCACAATGGAGTTGTAGCTTTTTGCAACCTCTCATGAAATGACACAGCTGGGAGAATTCTATCTGCCAAAAGGAAAAGCTTATCTCATTGCTAAAAATACAGAAAAAGGGCTAAATTTCAAAAGTAACATTTGGGAAATTTCTCAGGTTTTTAAACTGTGTGCATAATGTTGCAAATTGTAAATAATTACAAACTTTAAAACAAAATCTGAAAGACTCTTGCATTTTCCCAAACAATCTAAAGTATTCCCTAACTCAACTAATGATTGCAATGGAAGAAGATGCCTTTTGTTCTTCTTTATACAGGGAATACCAAAGCATTCTCATTTCGGAAATGTCTTGGTTCATGCATGAATATTAGAAGTATCCTTTCAGGAACTTCTAGGTTTAGAAACACTCTTCCCGGAATATCACTTTGGGGCAGGGAGGGTTAAAAAAAATGTGGGTCTGTTACTGTTTTCACGACCTTCCCCGGGCTGTTGGATAAACCCGATTATTTATCTGATGGAATAGTTGTGTGCTTTCCCAGGAACAATAAAATACCCAAGATTTACTTTTAGCAATGACTGTGATAGTACTTTCCTATTGAAAAAGTAACTACTGCTGGATCATGAAAGACAAGAAACTACTGCAGCTATCTATAATAAAACGGCAGTTGTATAAAGCATGTCATGATCCAGAGCCAGAAGAAACATATGCTACATCTGTATGCTCGTGCAGTATGTGTACATACAGATCTTTAAAAAGGTGACGTGATTTCCTTGGAATTTTTCTCTTTTCCATTTTAGAAAGCACTCTGTAATAATGGACAGCCAAGGGATTTAGCTACGTACTCTTTGCCAGTTCCTTTTATTGCTAAGCTGTCCGTTAGATTTTGACAAGAGAACATGTTTTGTGGAAATCCTTTGGGGGAGAGACGGATGCCAAAGCAGACATGGTGGAGGAAAACATATTTGTGGTTCCCATGTTTGCTTGGCTTATGAAGAGTGAGATACTGTATATCGATCCATTTTCAGAGTTAAGACCATAATTAGGTTAATGGAGATGAAAACTGTCTTTTTCCCTTCGTTGCTTCTTCAACCTCTTCCATTCTGTGTCTAATGAGGGGGAAATGGAATACCTCAAATCATAGAAGGATTTAGTTTCCTTGCATAGAAATTCCCCTTCTCCATTTTATGTGTGAAGTAGACAAACAGGTTAATAAACTAGCATAACAATCATCAAAGTGTTTAGTTTGGCCACAGTAAACCATATGCTAATGTTTCAGGAAAAAGAAGAGCAACTGAAATTAGAAATAAAAACCTGATTACAGTGGGCTAAAGGAGGAGGTAAAAAACCCCACCTATGTATGAGGTAAAAGGTAAAGGTTCCCTTCGAACATACTCTGGGGGTGGTGTTCATCTCCGTTTCAAAGCTGAAGAGCCAGTGTTGTCTGAAGATGTCCCCGTAGTGATGTGGCCAGCATGACAAAATGCTGAAGGCTCACAGAACGCTGTTACCTTCCCACCAAAGGTGGTTCCTATTTTTCTACTTGCATTTTTTACGTGCTTTCAAACTGCTAGCTTGGCAGAAGATGGGACAAGTAATGGGAGCTCACTCCATTACCCGGCGCTAGGGATTTGAACCGCTGAACTGCTGACCTTTCTGATCGACAAGCTCAGCGTCTTAGTCACTGAACCACTGCGTCCCCTGAAAAACCTGATTACAATGGGCTAAAGGAGGAGGTTAAAAAAATAGCTATGTATGAGGTGCATGTAATGAAATGCAGCCATCTTCCCCACCTCCATGCCCTCTGAGATTTTAATTTCCAAAATACACAGGTAGCAAGATTGTTGTTTATTCTGGCTGAGAATTCTGCAGCAATACTACAGAACATCTGGAAGAAACATGGTGGGGGGAAAGATGCAATAGAGAGGCAGAAAGTTTGACAGGTGGTATTTTTGCTCCAGGTATACCAATTAAATAAATCAAAGACAAATGTGAAAGTTTTAAATGAAAACACTTAAATTACCATTCAAAGATTCAGCTATATTCCCCTTTCTGTTCTGTGAGGGATTACAGGACACTGCAAAGTACAGTAGCAATGCACATGTGTAATACAGGCCACTGGCATCTGGCATTTAAAGGTAGAACTTTTACATTCTCCTACAGGCTGTATAAAAGCTAATCTGAACTGTGTCCCTACAGACACATACAGAAAAATTACTTTGGAAAAAAAGCAAACGAAATAAGCTTTAAAACTAATAGGTATTTTAATAGCAATTAATTGGCTATTGTGGGGAAAAGGGAGAATTTCCAACAATTATGCCTGAACTACAAGGTGGAATCAAACATTTCCATTTACTATGACAAATGATTGACACACATTTCAGTACTGCTGAAAAGGAACATTGGGCATGAATCTGTCTCTCTTTTCAGATGCTCTTTTATTTCCTGTATCTCTGTTTCTCTTTCAGTTTCTAAAAAATATTTTCCATATCTTTGTAGGTATTAATCCTTATTAGAGAGTCCTTTATTGACATGGACTGAAAGCTATTTATAAATATACCAGACACACTTCTGTTTTTAAGGATTAAGTAGCAAATGTCAACCGGCCACAGATATTAAAAAGAGACAAAATATGTTTTTCCATTTCTTATACTTGGCCTAAATTTTCTTGTGCATAAATTACAGATATTTGACAATACTGTCATTTTGGCATCAATGTAAAAAAAAAAAGTGAGAAACTGATGGTCTCTGGATACATTTAACAGAATGCTTTCTGACTCTCATGATTGCAAATTAGAAGCAACATATGATTCTATGGATGTGGCAATATAGTGATGATATCATACTTTGACACTAAATACTTTGACACTTTGGCTAACTAAGAATACAGTGCAGGATGTTGGTCTTCAGCTCTTCCTTAATCCTTTTCAGAGTTGCTCAATTTAATGATATCATGGACAGTATAATGGCCTATTTCCCAGACTAGGCAGACTATGATTCTTACATAAAATTATTTAATAGCTTATAAAATTTATATTTTCATTGTGTAAACTTTTGGACTTCTGCGTTAAGAGTTTGTTGTGTCAATCCATTTATTACACTGCAATATATCATTGTGATATTTATTACACTGCAATGTACCAATGGAAATTAGTTCAAATTAGATTATTTATCCAGAAACTCACAACTTATTTTTCAGTTTACAAAGTTTCCTAAAGCAAAGAATAGGAAGAAAAAGAAATGATTTAAAATTTCAATAATAAACCATTAGAATGGGCACACTTTCTCTTTTCTAACAGGAGAGAAGAAGAATCACACCTGAAGGATAGCTCAAATAAACATCCATTAAACTTAAAATAAAGATATTTCAGCAACATATTTAAATGGGTCAAGTTCTTCAACTGCTAAATCTCAATTCTTAATAAATTCCATAGATTCAACCCAAACCTGAAACTATTAATTGTTATTGATCATTTGATCATTTATTGAGTTGGTACATGGAACGCACAACTGTGATTTAAAATGTTCATAGGAACATAGAAAGCTATGTTATCAACAGTTAGTTCATTGGGCCACATAACTGAGTATTTCTCAAATGAGTAACATCAAATATCCAGAATATTAGGTACCATAATCTTTGGACTATAAGACGCACCGGAGTATAAGATGCACCAAGATTTTGAAGAGGTACATTTTAAAAAAAAGTTTTTGCCCTCCCCATCCCCCAGGAGCACTCTGCAGGCCTCCCAAACCCTCTGTACGCCCCATTTCTTTTTGTGAAAAAGGGGCATGCAGTGAGTTTGAGAGGCCTGTAGAGTGCTCCTGGGGGCTGGGGAGGGCAAAAAACAGCTAGTTTTTCATGAACATGGGCCCAACTTTGCCAAAAAAAAAAGGGTGTGTGTAGAGGGTGTGGAAGGCCTGTAGAGTCTTCCTGGGGGCTGGGGAGGGCAAAAACAGCCCCATTTTTCGCCCTCCCCAGCCCCCAGGAGCACTTTTCAGGCCTCCCAAACCTCCCAAACCCTCTGCTGTCCATTTTTGCAAAAAAACTGGATGCATGGGGTGGGGTTTCGGGAGGCCAAAAATGCTGCATTCAGTGTATAAGTCACACCCAAATTTTCACCCTCTTTTTTTGGGGGAAAAGGTGTGTCTTATACTCCAAAAATACGGTATGTTTTCCCAGCCGTATATGGAGATGCTATGGGATTCATTTGAAAATAGGAAATCCCTTGAAAGATCTATATTTCAATAGTTAACACTTAAAATTAATCACTTAAAAATAATTATGGTAACCAATGAGAAACTTATTAGCAAACAGTTGTAGTGGTACATTCCTTTTGATGCGTATTCCCCATGGTGTGTGTGTTGTAATTCCTCCCTTTCCAGTATCCCTGCTTTCTGATGGGGAGAAGGCACAGGACAAGATGTAGTAACTGATTGTAGTGGCAAACAAGTAACACAGGGAGAAGTGGGGAGGGTGGAAGGGGTGGGGAGGGAGAGAGAGAGAGAGAGAGAGAGAGAGAGAGAGAGAGAGAGAGATTGTACAGATCTTAAATATGCATCTTAGTCTCAAAATTATTTTTTCATTACCATCACTTCACAAAGCAGCCAGTAAGCAAGGATTACCTGTACATATCTAAAAATTGTTAACGTTATCAGATAGGAATTAAACTGTCTGATTAACTCTGACAAGACAAACATAAAACATTTACAAGGTTCTATACTTTTGCTTCCTGATGGTTAGATAGATACATAGAGAAAAGTGTATCAGTCTTCAGAAAAGATTAATGCACTTATATATTTGTCTATTTAATGTAGGAAAGAAAGCAGAGGAATTCATGGGTAAAGTACATGATGGGGAAGCTCCCAGCCTGAATTTCTGAGACTGGGATAATCCTACTCATATATCAGTGGGGAGATATAAATAAAGCCACTGTGTAGAATTGGCTTGATATCTGCATTGAGCAATAAACTTGAAATCAGAAGAAGGAAAACATATCAAACATTTATATTGCTTAAGGTTTATTACTGTGATTCCATTATTATTGTTTCCAATAGAGACTGCCTTGTTTTGTTAGAATCCCATATTCACTATGCTCTTCTTTCAGGATGCACATGGTTTCCATGTCTTAACCACACTCAATATAATTTTCACTTTGCTGCTGAAAGCATATTTGCTAAGAAATGTTAAAAAGGCAGGCAGCTCAGCACTGAAAAATGGGTTTATCTGTCAAACAATTTGGAGGCAACTTTAGTAGCTTAGATTTCAGAAGGAAGTCCAATAGAACTCTTCCATGACTTTCAAACTAATTTTGTCATTACTAATGAAAAACAGATCTACGATAGGGGGAACAGACTTTTTAGAGTCTGTGACTTCGGCTATTGTGACTTAAAATGAGAGGGAGGGAGAAGGCAGACCGCTCAACTTCCAACAGTTCATTTAGTGACTTGTTCAGTTACAATGGCAGTGAAAAATATGACTTATAACCGTTTTTCACACTTACAACCTTTGCCGCATCCCCATGATCATGTGATCAAAATTCGGACACATGGCAACTGGTTCATATTTATGATCTTTGCTGTGTCCCAGGGTCATGTGATCACCTTTTGCGACCATGTGACAAGTAAAATCAACGGGGAAGCCAGATTCATATTAACAGCAGTGATTCACTTAACAATTGTGCCAAGAAAAGTCGCTAAATGGGGCAAAACTCACTTCACAAATGTCTTACTTAACAACAGAAATTTGGGGGTCAATTGTGGTCGTAAGTCAAGGACTACCTGTATATTGGTTTGTAAACTGGATTATCTAAATTGGTGTACAGCACTTAGTTGCCTGATTTTATAATGTATGATATAAAAATTAAAGCAAGTGAAAATCTGTGTTCCTTTCATGTTTCTGTTACTCAGTGAAAATAAATGTGGTAGGATAGAAGGGGAAGACCCATTGCTCCCTAGTGACCAAGAGAGGGAAACTCTCTCCATCATGTGACGAACTGAATAATTCAAGCCTCTGTTAGACCAAAAAAAAAAAAAAATCTAAGGAAAATTCCATAAATCAATTCACTGCAAGAAGCCATTTCCTTCCCTGGAATTTGGTGTAAAAACATTATGTTAATGGACAGGTTAACAGAGACCATTTATACTATTCAATTAAGGCATTAATGATTTTTTTTTACTGCTCTCAAGGGAAGAGCTGGGCTTCTGCATTGCAAAAACCTCTAGCTAAGGAACAAAATGCCTCCTGTATTTCATATTCTTTCATTTCTCTCCCCTTCTTCTTTTGCATGCGCAGCAAAATAAGAATGCAGAACTATCCTCAAGTAACAACATGCCTGTTTATTAACTGGAGGATAATGCTTTATAACTGTACATATACCTTGAACTCAAGTAATATAAAGTTTTTACCAGAAATTTAAATTGTATCTGAGAACAAATAGTTTGGAAAGCGGTTATTTGAGGGGTGATTTTATTGATTTTGTTGCATTCAGCCAGTTCTGACAGGTTCTGGAGAACCGGTAGCAGAAATTTTGAGTAGTTCGGAGAACTGGCAAATAGCCTGCCCCCCCCCCCCCCCCCGCTGCCTCCCACTGATCTTCTTTTGTTGCCCTGAACAGGAGAACAGAGCTGGAAAGTAGGTTAGTAGGGTGGGGAGGGAATAGGGATTTTGTAGTAACCTTCCCCTGCCATGCCCACAAAGCAACACCCACAGAACCGGTAGGAAAAATTTTTGAATCTCACCACTGGATTTGATGCATTATTAGGAGAAAAAGCTAATCCCATTGAAAATACCCCCAAACGGTTTGCTTTCTATTCATTATCCACATCCACAGGAGAACATAAAAAGTCTACATGTACAGTAAAGCTGAATTTCAGAACTTTGCTGCAAACCCATTCAGTTAAATGCTAGTTGCAAACAGTGTAATTTTCTCATTTCTGCAAAAATACACCCTGCCCAGAAATGGTCACAAGAAAATGTAGTAGTAAGTGATAGAATGGGTCTGTCTAGTCTAGTTGGCAGAATTATGTACAGGTTTAAAGATTTTTGGCTGCAAAAATGGCTGATAGAAGATTGCCAACAGCTTCCAAACCAGTCCAGGCGTTGGTAGCTCTTAATATTTCATTCCTTCATTATGCAAAAATGTTGGTAGTATTTCATATTTTACTGGCCCAGTGCCAACAACCCCCCCCCCCTGAAAATGCTTGTCTGAATGACCAGGCAGCAATTCACAGTGACAATAATAGGGATTCTATTCAATAGTTAATCTTACAGGGGAGATTTCATCCAAATTTGGTTGTCATGTCAATACTGAACCTAGTGTTGGACAGCAATTGCACAAGTTTGCATTCCCTGCATTCACTTTAGGGAATAGGTCACTTAGCAAGGTAACAAAAACAAATTAAGGAGCACATTGTAGCGCATAATCCCATAGGGCCAGAGAATCAGAATAATTCATGAGTCTGGAACTACAATTTTTTCTGTCATCTTTCCCAGAAAGAGAAGACTGGTATATAATTATATACATAAATGAGACTTGTGTAGTTTTATAACTTTCCCAAATAAAAGGATTATTACTTTAATAAAACACCCATATTATTTTGAGGTTCACAAAACTTTCCCTTTCCCTCTCTCAGTACCCCTTAATGGCTTTCAGCTACCATGATGATTAAAATAAAAGAAACAGCATTAGCAAATGTTGATATATAGATTAAATTTCCTTAAATCACAGTGCCAAATATGGTTACCTGGACAGAAAATGAATTATTTTTCTGGTACACATTTAATTGGTTGTACTTATTATTGTGGTGTGAAATTGTGCCTCTTTGCTACATGGAACTGCCTCGACTTCAATAACCAGAGCAAAGAATCTCTGCAATATGATAAGTGAGGTGCTCAACATCCTCCAAGATGGTCCACTCCCTTTTGATGAAAAAGTATCTTGCATAGAAGATTGTGGAAAGTCAATGAAACAGCAACTCTTGACACTGAAAAGTGAGCTACTACTTTGCCGAACTTCACAATATTGCCAAAAGTATTCGCTCACAACTGAATCTGATTATGTGAATGGGTGAACGAATACTTTTGGCAATATAGTGTATATCGAATAGGCACATCATTAATAGGTGATGAAAATAAATATGTAAAAATTAAATAGGCATTTGTAAGCTGCATTGCAAGCTCAGTGGCTAAGACGCTGAGCTTGTCGATCAGAAAGGTCGGCAGTTCGGCAATTCGAATCCCTAGCACTGCGTAGCGGAGTGAGCTCCCATTACTTGTCCCAGCTTCTGCCAACCTAGCAGTTCGAAAGCATGTAAAAATGCAAGTAGAAAAATAGGGACCACTTTGGTGGGAAGGTAACTGCGTTCCGTGCACCTTCGGCTTTTAGTCATGACATGGGGAGCTCTGGCTCTTTGGCTTTGAAACTGAGAGTTCCCCTAGAATTGGGAACGACTAGCACATAGGTGCGAGGCAAATCTTTACCTTTACCTTTAAGCTGGATTGCCTTGCCTGCCCGCCTACCTATCTATTCCCATATCATTATAGCTACTTTATTCATCTGATGCAATGAATGTCAGCTCATGAAAGCTTATGCCTTTTAATTAAGTTTTAATTAAATCTAATTTAAATGCTAGTTGGAAAAGGTGCTGCCATATTCCTTCTGAGTTTTAGTTAATCAGTGATCCTTCCTCTGCCTGATTTTTTCAAGCTGCTTTGTACAGTACAGAAACTCACTTGGTCCTTAAAAGGCAAGTGTTAGTGCTAGTTTTAGCAAAAAGAAAGAAAAATACATATAGAAAATCAATAATGGCATACTGGCATACCCACAGTTCTGCATTATAATACAAAGCTCTCAAATTCAAATAACCATGAGGGCCATTATTATCATTAGCCCAATGGCTGCAGCTCTAAAGCCTTTTCATACAGTGATGCAAAAGTTTGTAGTGTGTCAAAAATGAATATTACGAATAGAATCGCGATATGCTATTTAATATAAATGCATTTAATTAAAAAAAACCTGCAAATCAGAACTATTTGAGAAACATTGTATTGCAGAGTATTTGACCACTTAGATAGCAATATTTTTCATTGACCATAACATCAAAATTGGTTTTTATTACTCAGTTTATAAGTAACATATTTATAGCTTTAAGGTTCTATCTAGGAGGATATAATCTAGGAATTCTATTCCACTAAGACCTGCCAAAATACTGTTTTCATTCTCTTTCCTTCCTGAGTGGAAAGATATTTTGTTCTTTTTGCCTGCTTCTCATTTTCTTTCCTTTCCTGGCCCAGCAGAATCCTTCTTTCCTTTGCATAATAGCAAAGTCTTGCTTACTTGATTTCTTTCTGATCCTCATCTGGCAGAGAAAGCCCTACTTTTGGCAGTGAGATCCATTCCTTCTCAGCTGTTTCCTCCTTCTTCACTCCTGGCCCTAACTAAGCCTTATTTCAATACAATACAATAGTAGAGTTGGAAGGGACCTTGGAAGTCTTCTAGTCCAACCCCCTGCCTAGGCAGGAAACCCTATACCGTTTCAGACAAATGGCTGTCCAACATCTTCTTAAAGACTTCCAGTGTTGGGGCATTCACACTGTCTCCATACAGATTCCTCAGAAGCAGGGCCTGCCATGGTAAAGGATTCTCATAGGATGCACTGCCAGGCCTGACAGACTTTGAGGTGCCAACTACAGAGTCCAGTGGACACAATCCTGCTGAGTTAAGCAGGATTGTGTTAAGGAGAATTGTAACACACATCATGACCTAGAGCAGTGATGGCTACCTTTTTGTCGTCACGTGCCGAAAGAGCAAGCACCCGTAATGCAATGTGTGACCCTCCGCGTGCCCTGCCCCCCCATGCATGCACGTGTGATGCCCTTGAACTCCCCCCAGACCCCCGGCACATGCGCGGCAGAGACCCGAAAACCAGTTGGTTGTCGGGAGGCGTGTGTGCTGAAATGGGGCGACGGTTCGCATGCCAACAAAGAGGGCTCCGTGTGCCACCTGTGGCACGCGTGCCATAGGTTCGCCATCAGGGAGCTAGACTGTGCATCTATGTAGTGTCTGGCATCAGGGCCTTCCTAGATAGAAACCTCAGTGCCTACAAAGTACTGTTGTAGAAAAATGACTTGAAGATCAGCATGTGGCCTATGGATCATTTCTGAGACTTTTGCCTTAGTACTTTATCACAACAACATAAATTCTTACCTGATAAAAACAATTCTTCTTGTGCTTTTGCTCTAGCTCGGTCAGAAAAGCATCTTCTCTTCAACCATTCAGCCTCAAATTCACTGGTGTGGTCATCTGGCCAAACAATATTTACCTTCTTCCATGAAATAGAAACAAACATTCATTTGTATTGTCTGTAGCACAGTCTGAATGGCACTTTATTCAAAATTGTTTCATAAGAGTTCTTTCGGCCTCGCAAAGAATGCGAAGCCAAGTGAATTCCACGCAAGTGAACATCTTGTACCTTTGCAAAGAATAAAATTGAATAGATACCACAGCAAGGTTACAAGATGAGAGAAAACTGGCTTGGTAAAAACACTTGTTAAAAAGATTTTGGAACAGCAGTAGACTGCAAAAAATACTGGCCCGCAGAATTATGTGGTCGCAGAAAAGTAGATTTTAGGGTGCATCAATAGAAAACTAATATCTAAATCAGGGGATGTGTTGTCTCTTTGGCCGCAACAGCTTGAGTCACATGATTTTGTTTAATCGATTTATTACATGGTTTTATTTTGTTGCATTCATTTTTATACACAGTGAGCTCTTGTACAGTCTATCTCCCCCTCTAATGTATTTTAAATGTATTTTATTGTTATGTCTGTATTTTATGCACTGACTGTACACCGCCCCGAGTCCCTTTTTGGGAGAGGGGGCGGTTTAAAAATCTAAGAAAGAAATAAATAAATATTACAACTGCACATACCCATAAATACTTTTACCTTTTTCTGTTCTGTCAAAATGACATCTTTCACCTCGATATCGATATCTAGATTTTCCAGAAGCAGTTTTCGAGCTTTAGCAGAGTGTAGGAAGCAGTCTGGGCACTGGCAATTATCTCGTAGCCACACTGAAGGGTAAAGGCTCTCGCTGCCATCTTCCCAATGAACACAGATAAACTGTTTTTTCTCTAGAGTTTCCACTTTCTGGATCGTTGTGCCAATATTGAAGGTCTCAACTGCCTGAGCTATCCTTGCTGAATGTAGCCAAGGTTTACTGCTCAATGAAAAATATTTTGGATGCCTCAGCTTGCCCTTTGGTGTTCGCAGCAAAATTCGAAAGCAGTCTTCATAAAGTTTTGTCCTTAGCAAGTTTTTAGCAAGTAACATCCACATTTTACTTTCACTCGCTTGGTATTCCCTTCATCAATGCCTTCTCCTTTGAAAGTTGTCTTCCATCAGTTCTGAAAGAAAAATATGGTTTTAATGGTTAGAAGAAGAAGAAAAAAAAATGTATTTGAAGGAGAGTCTCTTTCTGTTTTCAGTGATTCCCTACCCCCTATTACCCACTCCATCTAATAAAGTCTCACTGACTGTATTTCTGAAAGTTAATTCTTATTAAAATAAGGAATCATTTTTGAATACCGAGTACAAATGTATTTGAACCTCAATAACAATTTTAGGTATTTTCATTGATTTAATGAAAGAGAGGGATTGAACGACCTATGGATAAAACAGTGGAATATAAATTCAAATGATAAAAACACTGGAAGCTAGGCATCAAGCACCTGTAACAAAATTAAATACATCTGATTAAGCTGTATATTGATTATCTTCCTTGTAACTTCCCTACATAACAATAGCACTTAGACTTATATACCGCTTCACAGTGCTTTCCTGCCCTTTCTAAGTGGTTTACAGAATCAGCATATTGCTCCCAACAATCTGGGTCCTCGTTTTACCGACCTCGGAAGGATGGAAGGCTGAGTTATCTTTGAGCCAGTGTGACATGAACTGACAAACTGCTGGCAGCTGGTGATCAGCTGAAGTAGCCTGCAGTACTGCATTCTAACCACTATGCCACCACAGTTCATGTTCATTTTATATATTTGTGACGGCAAATCTGTGGCATGTGTGCCACAGGTGGCACGTGGAGCCATTATTTGCCGGCATGGCAGCCCTCAGCTCCGGTGCGCATGCGTGCACTGGCCAGCTGATTTTCAGAGGGCTGGAGGAAGCCATTTTCGCCCTCCCCAGGCTTCAGGAAAGCCTCCGGAGCCTGGGGAGAGCAAAAATTTCCTGTGTGTGTGTGTGTCGCTCATGCATGAGTGGTGGTGGTAGTTGCTCGTGCATGCGCAGGTGGGGGGGGGGCGTGCACATGCACGATAGTGCCCGCGCATACAGTTTTGGCACACCTTTAGAAAAAGGTTAGCCATCACTGTTATAAATTAACAAATACATAAAATGTTTTGCTTGGTGAACTGAATCTTCTCTCTTCCCCATCCATGAATGCTGCATTGGCATCTCAGTAAGCAAAGGTTTTCTGAGAATGTGAAATTAATGGCACCAGAGACCACTGAATAGATTTCTTGACCTGGTTTTTTCCAAATGTGATGGGTTTCTATAATTAATACCTTATGCTTGGGATTCCCTCCTCCACAAAACCACAATTGAGTGAAAGTCTGTGAACTTATACACAGTGAGTTCTATTTTGAAGAAAAAACAATATTAATTTATGAAAAATTATCCATATGCATGTGGGATGGGAAACTCAATAAATTATTGTGGCAGAACATGAAGATGTGTATAAAAATATCACAATATATATTTTAGTAATAATATACATTACAGAAATGAGATCAAACATCTGGAAATTATTTAAACACTGTTGATTTTTCTGTGTGTGAATGCAAGAAGACAATTTTTATATCTTTCTACATTAATAGATGCACACACCCCCTTTTTTTTAACCACACCCAGGCAAGTAAAAACATGCATACAATTGGACTCACATCTCCACAATGGCCTGACAGTCAAAACATGCTTAAGGAAATGGCACTGTGTAATTAAATGAACCAGATAATCTACTACGTATGTTCTCTGCTTATTGTTCATATTGAATATTTTCATTATCGCTGAGAAGATCTGCTGAGTGTCAGAGAACATGGGGGTAGAAGTATACTCCTCAGTGTTCAGTGCTAATTGTAACAGGGAGAGACCCAACTGAAACCAGAGCAACACAGCACATGACACAGTGATAATAAAGGGTAATTGTAGCTAAATACTCTTTAGTCCACTTATGGGAATCCCCCAAGGAATGCAATGCATTCTATGAGCTTTGGTGAGTGAGTGGTTAGAGTGCAGTATTGCAAGCTAATTCTGCCGACTGCCAGCAGTTTGATTCTCACTGACTCAAGGTTGACTCAGTCTTCCATCCTTCTGAGTTCGGTTAAAACAAGGCAGGGAAAGCTCTTTCACATCTTTTGCCCATCACCTTTTGTGATAATAGAGTGCCAATGATGCAAACTTCAACAATGGTCAGGCCAAGAGCTTTCCAGGTAGCCTGCAAATTTGTCTTGTGGTGACCTGATCAATTATTAGCAGAAGGGGAACACAGATTTACAATACTGGTCTATTTTCTTTAGGAAAAAAATCATAGAAACTCAGAAAATCTACTTATTTTAGTTACCTGGATTATGCAGCAGCTTTTTTTAAGGTAGTAAAAATTATGACAGCTACATGCGCACTGTGACCCAGTATATAAGTCTAAGTGCTATTGCTTATTGACTTCATAATTACATAATTGGGCAATCTGTTTCATGTAACTGGTATTTAAAGTCTGTTATATCACTGGAATAAAGTGAAAGTAAAATGTACTTTGAATCAAGTTCAGTCCTGGTGCTTTTATACGTTTTCTTTCTGACCTTAAAGAAATGGATAAAGTATTTTAAATAATGCATCTGGTAGGTGCATATTGGGATATGGGAAGGGTAGGGGAAGAATATATAGCTTTGAAAAAACTTTCTTGCAAAACACATCAATGAAATTGATCTTTGTATATAAGGCAGAAGATGTACATAACATAGATCAGGATCACTGTCTAAATCAGTGATGGCGAACCTTTTTTGACTCACGTGCCATAAGCGGGGGGGGGGGGAACGCAGGGGGGTCGTGCGTGGACATGCCGCACCCATAATGCAATGCGTGACCCCCCAGCATGCACACACACCCATTTTTTGTATGCTTTTTTCGCCCTCCCCAGGCTCCGTAGGCTTTATAGGAGCGTAGGGAGGCCAAAAAAAAAGCCTCCCCCGCCCCCCGGAGGTCCTCCTGAGGCCTTCAGGAGCGTCCCTGAAGCCTCCAGAGGGCAAAAAATGACCTATGAGCAACCCAGAAGTGACTTCCGGGTTGCTCGTAGGGCCAATTTTAGCCCTCCGGAGTTTCAGGAGCCCTCAGGAGGCTTCCCTGAAGGCTCTGGGGGACTAAAAACGGCCCTACGAGCAAATCGGAAGTGATTGTAGGGTCATTTTTCGTCCTCCGGAGGACGCCTCAAGGCTCCGGAGGGCTTAAACTGGCACTATGAGCAAAACGGAAGTCTGTTCCTGAAGTTCCGGTTTGCCCGTAGGCCGGTTTTTTTGTGCTCCAGAGACTTCAGGAAACCTTCTGAAGCCTCTAGAGAGCCTCGGGGGGGGGGGGGGCTGTTTTCGCCCTCCCCAGGTTCCTATAAAGCCTCTGGGGAAGGCAAAAAATGGCTTTAAAAAAGGCTGAACTCAGCTTACCAGCACACACATGTGCGCTGGCCAGCTGACAAGGCAATGCCTCGCGTGCCCTGACAAATGGCTCCCTGTGCCACCTGTGGTACGCGTGCCATAGGTTCCCCATCCCGGGTCTAAATCATGAACAACTTTTTTACCAACAACCTATGGTCTTATATGGTCTTATGGCTTTGTAGTTCTCTCTCTCCACTAAACTCCACCTCAATATTATTGATCCTGCTTAATTTTAGACACTTTGCATTCTCTCTTCAAGACTTTGGTTACCCATCATGTTAGTTTCAAACCAATCAAAATGCTGCTTTCATTCCCACTAAATCATACCGTTTTTATACCAATCTCTCAGTCCATTCAACAATTACCTACTATTCTTCATTTCTTTCAATGAAATAGCCTGTTGCTACTATCTCCTATTTATTGGGAGATAAGGAGTTCATGGATCCCTTTAAATGTTTCCTTAATCTGAACAACAGAAACTAATATAGAAGTTATGCTTAATTGTGTCGATGATACACTACAGAAATATGTATTTGAAGAGTGGAAATCAAATCACCATGTACACAAGCCTACATCCTGTAGTGTGACATAGAGTACTGCAGAGAAGAGAGGTAAATGAACAGAGACTTGAAAGTTAAGAAGCAATTTCTCTTTGTAGCAGCCAGCTGGTATATGGATAACTCTGTAGTATGTACCCTGTTTCCCTGAAAATAAGACCTCCTGGATAATAAGTCCAATCGGGCTTTTGAGCGCATGTGCTAAAATAAGCCCTCCCCTGAAAATAAGCCCTCCCTGAAAATATTGTAACACAGCAGCAGCCATGAGGTGACCACGCCTGTTGCCTCCTGCACCTCAAAAATAATAAGATCTCCCCGAAAATAAGGCCAAGCGCTTATTTCGGGGGTCAAAAGAAAATAAGACCCTGTCTTATTTTCAGGGAAACACAGTAGCTAGTAGGTAAATGAGGAAATATTCCATGTTGATTTTTTCCTTGATCTGTCTCCTTCATTCTTGCACACCTGGTTCCTCTGCCCCTTCACCCAACTATTTTAGATATGTAGAAGTGTCAAAGTTCTGAGATATGGTTTTGAAGTTTGGTGATCAAATTCCTTAAAAAAGCGGGATACGAAACTGGATGACAGGAATGGTGGAAGAAAATTTCCTTGGCTCCAGCTTTCATTAATGTTGTGTTCTCGATCACTCAAGCACCAATGGATGGATATCAGTTGCAATTGATGAGGATTTGGGATGTCGGCTTGAAATATGGATTCTTTCTTCCAAAGCAAGTTCATATCTTAAACATAGAATCCAATACTCAAAAATCTGCTGGTTGAACTAAGCTAAATCCCAGCAAGATTTCTTTATATATTATCAAAACTTTTTATACTACTAGTCTAGTCTATTATGATTTTTCTGAATAAAATTAAATATTAATTGGGTTTCTTCTTAAATAAAGATTAATGATAGGCTAAATGTCTTATTGAAAAGGAATACACAGTGTTTAGGGCCATTAACTGAACATAAAACATGTATATGTATAGTAGCAATCAAAAATAAAATAATTGAATTTTTCAGTTATTTGGATTGCCCACATTTTACTGGTCTCTGGGTAGTGATCCTTAATACAGACCAACAATACCATTTGCACAGAGACTTAATCCACAATTTTATATTATATAGCCTGTAACTTACTCAGATCACTGACCTACTAAGGGATGAGTCATACCTGCTTTCAGGGTTGTTGAGAACTTACCTTCTCTCAAAGAAGTATTAACAACAGTCTGGATGCAGCTTCCAGTCCTCTCCCTAGCAATTTTCACAAGCCAAGTGTGGCAGACTGTCCAATCCACAGGTGCAGAACTGAAATACAGAGAAAGCTATCCACTTTCTTAAGATTCACAGACTCAAAACTCCAGATTGGTCTAGTGATTAAGACAGGCTAGAAATCACGAGACTAGCCCCGCCTTTGGGACAGTCATGCTCTCAGACCAACCCATCTCATAGGGTTGTTGTTGTGGAGAGAATAGGAAGAGGAAGGAGTATTAGTAGGTTTGATGCTTTGAGTTATTTAGAAAAGTAGTAAGGGTAGGAGAAAAATAACTAACTAACTAACTAACTAACTAACTAACTAACTAACTAACTAACTAACTAACACTCTGCAAAGATGACGAAATGTAACCTATATCATTCCATCCATCCATCCATCCATCCATCCATCAATCAATCTGTACTATCAATTTCCAAGTATTTATTGTTCTATCTTGCGGAGAACACAGGTGGACAAATGGAGGCGAGCCAGGACTTAACAGAATGCTAACAATTTATTGCTAACAGGTTGCCAACGCGGCAATTCACAATACACGCGCTTTGCTAACAGGCAACAGCTGAGCTCTGCTCTGACAGCCTTTATATATGCCGCTGTCCGAGCAGTCAGCCAATCAGCGCTTAGCACAGCGCCCCCTAGTGCAGCGGACCAGAGGGAAAACTATATACATAACACTCCTTCACACTTAGAAGGCGCATGCGTAATCTTGCAAATACCTTGGGCGGCGACGGACCCGCCCTGATCTCCGCAGAGTGACGTCTGCTTCAGAGTTAGTGGCCGCGGCTTCCAACGGCCCGGGCCTTATCCCAACTGATTCAGCCACCGCTGGAAGTTCACAGGGAAGACAAGGTAGGTCCCTTGGTCTCCTTGCTCTATTTTGAGGTGGCTCTGGGGTGGTAGGCCTGGAAGTAGGTGTTTGTGTGTTTTCGGAATTTTGGCCTGGTTGTTCCCCAGTTGTGTCTGCCTCCCCTTGCCGATTTCGCAATTGATTTATATGGCGTCTCCATATTCGGCCGTCCTCTAGTTCTACTAAGTACGAACAGGGACCCGTGATTCTTCTAATGATTCCCTTTACCCAAAGTGGGTGGCCGGTGTAATTCCGGGCATATACAGTAGCGTTTACAGAGAAACCCTTTAATTGACAGTGTGAGTCAAGAGGTTTTGCTGGGGCATATTCAGGGTGAAGCCTGTCCAGTGTTGTTCTGATGCGCCGACCCATTAATAACTCAACGGGGCTTTTATTAGTTGTGGCACATGGGGTGGCATGTTGCCAAAAGAGATAAGTGTCTATGTCCTCCTGCCAGTTGAGTGGACCGAACCTAGCCAGCGCTTCTTTAGCAGATCTGACAGCGCGTTCCGCTAGGCCATTGGCCGCCGGATTGAAGGGTGCCACAAATGCATGTCGGATTCCCAATTGGTCAAAGAATTTTTTGAGTAGGGCAGCAGTAAATTGGGGACCATTATCAGATACCACCAGATCCGGTAACCCATGGGTAGCAAAAACCCTTCTGAGAACCTTAATAATGGCAGGGGCAGTAGTACTAGACAATAAAGCAATTTCTACCCACTTAGAATAAGCATCAACAATAACAATAAAAACCTGGCCCTTTACTGGGCCCGCCAAGTCCATGTGGATTCTGGACCACGGAGCTCTGGGTTGCTCCCAGTTTTGTATGGGAGCTCTGGGACCCGCAGGTCGGGACTCCTGGCACTTTTCACAGCCAGAGACCCACCGTGCAATGTCCTGGTCCATGCCCGGCCACCAAGCGTAGCTGCGGCCGAGTGATTTCATTCTGACGATGCCGGGGTGGCCTTCATGAAGCGTAGTCAGCACCGCGTCTTGGAGCGAAACAGGAACGACCACTCGGCTTCCCCACAGGAGGCAACCTTGCTGGGTAGAGAGTTCGTGTTGTCTGGTTGCAAAAGGTTGCCATTCGGTGCCCAGAGGTTTGGCTGGCCAACCACGCTCAGTCCAAGCCAGCACCCTGGAGAGCAGCTTGTCTCGCCGCGTGTGTGAGGCCACGTCAGCTGCTGTGATGGGCGACTGCATTTCGTCGATCAGGAGCACGTCGGAGGCAGGAGCAGGATCCTGGACAGCAATGGGTAGAGGGCATCTGCTTAACGCGTCAGCATGGGAGATGTGCTTCCCGGGTCGATGGAGCAGGGTGTAGTCATAGGCTGCCAGGAACACCGTCCATCTCGTGAATCGTGGAGACAAGATCTGGGGCGTTTGCTTGTCCCCTGCGATGATGCCCAACAGGGGCTTGTGAAATCAAGTTCGGGTTTGGCCAGTAGATGGCGTTGTATGCGGAGGTCCCTAACACCTCCCACAATCTGATCTGTTAAAACCTCATCTAGGTCTCTAAATCTACAATGTATAGCTGCGGCTCGTAACGCAGCCACGTAATCATTTATGGATTCTCCTTCTCGCTGGACCCTACGGTAAAAGGCAAATCTTCGTGTAGTGCGGGAAAGCGATGGGGCGTAATGATTCTTTAATTTGGTCATTAACACGTCCCAGGTTATGTCGTGGACAGAGTGTGGGGCAACTAAGGTTTCAGCCAAATTAAACATCTCAGTACTACACAAATTTAAAAAACAAGCCTTTTTTCGCTGCTCAGTTAAATCTGTGAAGCCGTTGGCTTCTAAAAAACATTCAAAACGCGAAATATATGAGACCCAAGTCTCTGTGGCCGCGTTGAAGGCGGCAAAAGTATTCATGGATACCATCTCTGAGGTAACTTTTTCTGTAGATTTTCAGCCAACGTAGTCTGCGAGGACAATGACTCACTCGACCTCTCGTCGAGTGATTCCCCTGAGGGAATTCAGCTCTTGGTGACTCAGCTCGTGGTTGGTGACTCACAGCTCTGCCTGGGCTCCTCCAGAGGATCCCACCTTCGTCGCCAAATGTTCTATCTTGCGGAGAACACAGGTGGACAAATGGAGGCGAGCCAGGACTTAACAGAATGCTAACAATTTATTGCTAACAGGTTGCCAACGCGGCAATTCACAATACACGCGCTTTGCTAACAGGCAACAGCTGAGCTCTGCTCTGACAGCCTTTATATATGCCGCTGTCCGAGCAGTCAGCCAATCAGCGCTTAACACAGCGCCCCCTAGTGCAGCGGACCAGAGGGAAAACTATATACATAACACTTATGGTCTATAAATTCTTTTAAAGGTTCAGAGTGTTCAGTGGTCTATCTTCACATTAATTTCTTACAGAGTATTAAATAAAATTTATGGTTTTAGTCATCTGCAACAAACCAAGATAATTTATCAGAATTCACATGCTGTAAAAAGGTTGTGTCTCATCTCCAAGTTTGTGATCCCTTTATATTAAAATGTTACATATCACATGAACTCTGAGATACATACATTTTACAGTAACGGAAACAACTCTACGGTGATATATATTTTTTAGGTTGTGTCATATGAAACTTCTTTCCAATTCTACCTGATTATACCAAAGCTCCATTCAATGTACAATGCCGAATCGTTTTTTAAAACATATATTATCATTTTTAAGTGGTGACTTTTTTTGGCACAAAATTCAACCTCTCAGGCATGTGCTTTTCCCCACTATTACTCTACTGGGAAGGCCAACAGGAGCAAAAATGAATCAACTGCCACCAATGAGGAACCTCATAATCCTGAACTTAACTGAAAAATGGATTTCCAAATACAGTAGGCATTTCCTGCATTCATTGCATGGCTGCGTATTCACATGGGGGGAATCACCCCATTTTTCCATGTGGTTGTTTACTAATTGAAGTAAAAGCAATTGCATTCACACAATCGTTATATAAATTTGTTTTACATAAACGTTTGCTTTGGATGCAGAGATAGTTAGCCTATTATGTCTCACGTATGACATACTTAGACTAATCTAATAAACTAAACAGGAACTTGTGAAATCCTACCTTACAGGGGTCTCATAGGCTTCGTTACACTCATCTATTTCCAGTCTCATACAGTGGGCAATACTTCTTCTGGTTAGGCCGGAAAAGGTGGTTACTCTCGGTGCCGATTGCCCGGCGGAAAAACCGCAGCTATACTGGGGAGACCACCAACGTTTCTACAAGTTGTAAGAGCTGCGCGGTGCAGATTCTTTACTTTCGAGACATTAGAAACGGGACAATTGGCAAAGTTCCTGGTTTGACAGGGCAGAGAGAAAGCGTTGCCAGAGGACTCAGCCAAGAAGGATTAGAAAGTAGGACTAAGGTCGCCCGTAAAAATAATAAGTAGCAACTGCGAAGGTCACTAAAGGAAGAGAGAACTGCGCGCACGCTGAACTTTGCCTGGGGGGGGGGGGGGGCGACGACGGCGGGACGGGACAGCGTAAATCTACGCACGCATTGCACCCTGGGAGATGGAGTAGGGTTGCTGGCCTTTGGTTACAGGTCATTTATAATAACGTATACGGAACAGACAGAAGCAGAAAGATGTCCCATCAATGTCAATAGAGCGAATGCTCAGAACACCCTGGGGCAAGCGAGGCACAAGGCTGCGCCCCCGGGGCTCGCGCGTTCAATTGATTACTTAAGGAGATTCCGACCCACTGGAGCGTGTTCGACTTGCCAGCAATAAGCCTTCTAATCTCCACCGCCTTGGAGGACAGGTGGCATGAGGGCAAGGGTTGGCTGCAGCTTGCTTGAGAAAGCGGGGGAAGGGATGAAGGGAACGGGGAGTGCTAGTTCTCTCCGGCTTCCTTATCACTATCCGCGAAGGCTGGCTGTGCTGCACAGGGTCTCAAGGCAGCATTTGAAGCCGGTTCTGCTTTATAGTATTGGGAGTGGGGTGGGAGGTGAACAAGAGAGGAGATGAAGAGCAGGGGCTGTTTTCTCTGGCATGCCTCTTTGCTTTTTAAGAAGTAGTCAGAAATGACAGCCTGCAGCAAAAAAAAAAAAAAGTACCTGGGGGACGACCTACGGCTCTTGATTAGAAGTTCCCCTACTTCCAAGGGGTAGCAGGAAAGATAAGAAGCAGCTCTTTATCAACCACAGCTCTGTCCTTTCCAATGGGCTGCTTTTTACTTAAAAATATAGTTGAAACTTTTTACCACACATTTAATATATCTATCAGTTGGTGAGTTCTGAATCAGGTCTTCCTCAGATTGGTGTCTTGAAAAATGGAATGAATTTTAATTCTCTTAATTTTCATCATCCTCAGCCACTACTGGAAGCAGTGTGAAAATTGTAAGAGTGGCCCAACTCTTGGAAAGCAACAAGCTGAACAAAACTGTCAAGTTTTTCCAAGTATTGAAAAGGATTGATTATGTGACATCAAGTTGTTGTCAGTTCTTAGTCACCAAGGAAATACATTCTAAAATCTGAACTGTAATTAACAGTTGTGGTTTTCTAATCAGTCCATAGCTTATGATTTCAACCATATTAGTTTCCTTGAGTGCTATGAAAATTAATTCAAATGTCCAGATTGCCCATTTTTGAAGATCAGATGTTCAAAGATTACTTAACTCTATACTTAAACTGTGCTTTAATTTGATATCATTAAAGCAGGCAATGATCTCTCTAGGTAAAATCTTGAGACTGGATTCAGAAAGCTGATGTCATGACTCTATGTCATTTCCAAGTATAGTTCTGTTTGTAATATTTCTGCTGAACAGAAAGAGAAAAAAAAGACAATATCAGCAGATTTCTTTCTTTAGCCTTTGGCACCAATTGCTTCACAGTTCAAAAAATGTAATTTGTGTTATCTAGTTTATTGTGGGTGCAAATGACAATAACAATACTTAAATTATTGTTAGTTGTACATTTGTTCCAAAGAATTGTAAAAATGGAACAAGCAGACATTATTTTTGACTGGAATTGTATAATATTCTGAAGGATTGTGGTAGAGGAAGAAGAATTCTGTTAAGTGGCATGAAAGGGAGAATGGTGAGAATGAGGTAAATAAAGAAAAAAGTGATTGGGTCTTTTAGAAGGCCAAGAATGAATTAGAAGGGTGACTGTTGAATACAGTATCTAATTAGAAAAAGATCTGTTTGTTTCAAATATGTGTCTTAAGTATGTCTATTGTTCATACAAGACAGCAAAATGAACACAAGAAGGTTAATAATGCCCCAGTTTAAGGACAACTCATAATTAAGAATAGAGGCTATTGTAGCAAAATTCAAGTTAAACACACAATGATTCAAGTTAAATACACAATGATTAAAATTCATCACACAATACTACTTATTCAGTATTATACAATAATATTGTTCTGACTTACATACAAATTTGGCTTAAGGATACAGTAGATTGGAGAATGAAACTTGTTCTTAAACTCTGGACTGCTTGTGTTGATGGTTTATGGTGAAAAATGGAGAGAATTAGTGAAGGATATTAATGCAATAAAAGTTTATAAAAGCATTATTTTATAATAAAAAATGGATTCTGGGAGGAATGGCCATGGAAGAAGTGGAAAGAATAAAAGAAGTTAAAATAATTGCAGAACCACTCCAAGAAAGAGAATATACAAGTATGGATACATATTACAGATTCTGATCTTGAATCTCTAGAAGGGTACAGTCTCTAGAAGGGTACAGTATCTCTAGAAGGGTACAGGATGTAACTAGACATGTTAAAATAAGGATGTGTTTTCTTATGCAGGATCTGTGTGTGAGGACTATACTGTATCTATGCCTCATGATAGAAGAAATAATGTTATTGTTAGTGTTATTTGTGAAGCATGCCTGTAATCAGTAGAATATTGATTGAAAGGTGATAACAAAAGTTGGGAAGTATAGGTTCATTTTCACATCTGGCAGGATGTGTGCAGACTGAATTCTGCTCTTGATCAGGTCACTGAGAAATAAATGAATGTGAGAAAGGAAGTTTATTGCATGTTTGTTGAGTTAGAGAAAGTGTAGGATAAAATGGCATAGTGATGCAGTGGCTCAGTGGCTAAAATGCTGAGCTTGTTGATCAGAAGGTCGGAAGTTAGGGGGTTCTAATCCCTAGTGCCGCATAATGGAGTGAGCTCCCGTTACTTGTTCCAGCTTCTGCCAACCTAGCAGTTCGAAAGCATGTAAAAATGCCTTCGACGTTTAATCATGCCGGCCACATGACCACAGAGATGTCTTCAGACAGGGTTCTTCGGCTTTGAAACAGAGATAAGCACCGCCCCCTAGACTTGTGAATGACTAGCACATATGTGCAGGGGGAACCTTTACCTTTAGGATAAAATAGATTTCATCATGTTTTAATTATTGAATATTTTGTGCAAATATAGAATTGAATGCAGTAAAAGTAGCTGAACTGCTGGATGTAATAAGAGTAATATATGATGGAAATAAAATATACATGAGAATAAATAGAACGTGTAACAACAGTTAAATATCGAAAAGGGATTAAGACAGAGATGTAAGATATTCCCTTGATAATTTAATGTACTTATTGATACAATTTTAATTTGAAAAATGACATTAGTAGTGTGCTGATTGGGAATCTGGATGTGTAAGTACTTTTGTGAGATTTTGTATTGTTGGTTAGAATCTGAAGGATTTGCAGTGATACTTTGGTGATTTTTTAATATAATAAGCAGTGTAGATCTGACACTTGTCATGTCAAAAGATAAATCACAAAACAAGTACCTAGAAGTGTGTATGGTTCTAAAAGAGAAGAAAATTTGATTGGATGAGAAACAAACAGACAAACAATAAATGTAAAGAACAAAGGCAATGTATAAAGCATTGTTTGAATATAGTGGAATCAAGATTCATTTGCAAAAATAGAAATTGATGGACAGATGTAGCAAATGATGTTGGTTTAGGTATATTTCCCTTTTCTTATTGCATGCTGTTACTTATGGTTTCTTTCTCCCTTTTTGCTATTTTGCATAATTTTACAAAATGCAGTAAAATGAAAGATGGTGTATCCTGAGAGTTAAAAATATTTCTGCAGCTTTTTTACAAACCAACTGTACAAGTGATATAGTCTGAAATGTTTGCTTGACTGGTACATCAGGTGGAAAGTATAAAGGGTATTTGAGATCCAAATGAAAAAGAATGTTATCCAACTGAAATTAAGTCTGCTCCCTTTTAGATTACATAATTGTTCAGCAGACGTATGACTCATGATTGCCCTTCTATTTTCAAAATGCTTATAAAATGAGTATTTTAACTAAAAATATCTAGAGTAATACGTAATTCAAATCTGGAATTCATTTCCTTTATAGTATGTTACACATTTTTGTTGGAGTTACAATATCATTTTACTGAAACATTTAATATTAAGCTAATTTACTGATTCCATCAAATCCCGAGGTTGACCATCATTAACAACTAATCAAGCTGAAGTATATCAAGTTATTATTATTTTATCCTGCATTTTATTTTGGGCAATAAACCAAGACATCTTCCGTTGTGTGTGTTTCTGAAGTAATTTACTATGCTTTTTCTACTGCCTTTCCCAAAGAAGGTTAAGATGACATAGTTTTTTCTTGCAATTCCTTTGTATGTTCATAATAGAGGATAGACTGAACAAGTTTCTGAAACCTGATTATCTACTATAATATCTCCTTATATTCTAGTATCACTGACTCTTAAAAGGCATCCACAGTTATAACTATTTCTCAGCATCTAGTTTTCATTCACACTGAAATATTTTACACTATTTTTAAAAAAGTGCTGTTGTATCTAGAAACCTCAGCTATATTCAGTCACAGTGAATTACTATTGCAGATAGTCCTTGCCTTATGACCACAATTGAGACCAAAACTTCTGATATTAAGCAATGCTATTATTAAGCAAGTCATGGCCTACTTTATGACTACTTTTGCCATGGTAATTAACTAAACTATGCCATCATCAAGGAAATCCAATTTCCCTATTGACTTTGCTTATTAGAAGCTGATTGGGAAGGTTGCAAAAGGTAATTATGTAACCCCTCCCAATATGCTGCAATTGTGGTAAATACATGCTGGTTGTCAAGCGCCTAAATTGCAAACATGATTGCAGGGGCGCTGCGACTATTATAAGAGCCATTCATCACTTTTCAGCACCATCAATGGTACTGATCAAATGGTAGTAAATTGTGCACTACCTATAGTTCCATGATTAAGGAATTGTCTTCTGCATGATTATTTGTCTGGTGTTAATCCCTCCTTATTTGGATGTTTGACTTCTGAAGAGGATGTGTTGTTTTTTTCATTTCCTTCTTAGCTTTTTATTCTCATGAATGGTATGTAATGTGGTTTATCCATGTTTTTATTCATGACTGAATTGCCTGAATGCCAAGTTTCTGAAATTTCCTAGCATGTTTTGGATTTAGCTTGGTCTAGGATACTTACAGTTTCCCCACTGAAACTATGATTATGTCTCTGTGTTATAAGATTAAGGAGTTTTCATTATTCTGATGTTTCTCTTTTTATGTGTGTATATACAAATAATTATGTATACAGTTAGGCATCCTTGAAAAGGCTCATTTTTAAAAATATATAGTAATGCAGTGTTCAAAACAAACATTCCAAAGCATAACAATACTTTATTAACTTAATAATAATAATATGTAGAACAGTAAAGAAAATGTACTTATGGCACCCTGTATAGAAAGTTACAGAAATACTGATAAGCAGGATAATTCAGAATCAATCATGAAAACAAATTAGGAGAGATTGCTGTTCTTTTACATTTACAATTTCTCAAGTGTGTAATTGGTGAAAATAGGATGCTTTTTGATCCTCATAGCTCTGTATTACTTGTTTAATCATGTCCATTTATATTAAGCAGAGAAACAATGACTTATTAAAAATTTAAAACTTGTAAGGAAACATTCTTTAACGTAACATCATAATATCCAAATAAATTAGCAAGATTATGATATTAGTGTTTTGCTTCCACAATCAATTTCATGTATACTAATTGGCTCAACCTTCGGGACAGGACTCAGTATTTAATCTCTTTCTTCATTAAGTTCTGATTGGAGCTCCACCCCTTTGGAAAACATTTAGATTTTTTTTTCCTGCTAACCTCTCCTGGTACATACTTAAGAACAAATTTAGTCAAGTTATTCAACAAAAGCATAACAATATGATTCCACAGAAAGTTCAAATGTTGCTCCAATCAAAGCCCATGTCCGGTATTATTGAAAATTCAAAGAAAAGGTATCATTTATATAATTCCTGGAAGAGCAATATAATTGTGATTGAATTTCATCTATGAAGTGGCTACACAAAAAATTTCTGTCATTGCCATTCCAAGCCAAGAGGAATTGCGAAACCAGACTGAATGATATCTATGAAATTTGGAGAGACGGTTGCTGTAGGTTTGAGTTAGTGGTAATAATATCTGCCTACCTGATCTCCTGTTGATTTGTTTTTTGATTGCCTTTGATTTTTCCAAGCAGATGGAACTGTAGGTCATTAAAATTACACAACACTGTATTTAGACTACAAACATCTTAGATTACAAACATCTGGACAACCACTAGATGGCAGCAGAAAATTTCAACCTTTACTGCTAATTGTCCTCTGAATTTCTGCAGACCAGACAGTATGCTTACTGTTCCAATATTCCAAGGATTTATAGATAATATAAGAGGATCTTTTTCATGTAGTCCAAAGCTTAAGCACAATATTCATTGAGAGAATGAATTTCCAGAGAGAATGAGAATTTAGGGAAGATTTGAGTTCTTGTAGTATCTTTAGAGACACATTTAGTTTAAGAATCCTGCAAGAAATCACTTACTACAGTACTCCTTTAGTAAGATGAAAAGGGAATTGAACTGAAAGTTCCTCTTTTACAAAGCAGTTAAATCTGTAGCTGCCTTGATCTGTTTTGTATCACTTTTATCCTTGTTCATTGTAAACTGGACTTAATAAACCAAGTTTTAACAAACTGCATAAAATCTGCAAAAAATCCTTGGTATTCTAAAAGAAAAATCTGTCCAAAGCCTATGATAAATAAATATTAACATCTCTCTGAATTGCAGGACTTAAACAGGTTTTAAAGTATTTCTTAAATATATTAAAACTAAATAAATGAAAAATTGCTTTTTTGCCATGTTGATAGCTAACATTAGTTATTGAATTGTATTAATTGAATTAATATTCAATTTAGAACAATGGTTTTTAAAAACTCTCCATGCAGTTTTGCTGTTGTCCAGGAAGATGATTTCAAGAAACAAAAGCTAGCAAAAAGCATGGAAAGGACAAAATTATTGATGATGTATGTTAAAAGAACTACAACTAGCTTTAGGAGCCAAACACATTTACATAGTAACAACTAGTCTTTCAAGGAAATACAGTATGTTTAGAATCTTGAGGGGGGAAAGCAGCTGCTTCTGATAAATATGGATTCATACTGTGAATAATAAAAAAGTGATAATGCAAAGAAAGAGAGAGAATAATGATACATAAGGGGACAGGAATCTTTTCAGTTTAATATAGACTGGTAATAGGCAACCAATTAACATGTAAGTTATTGATATTATTAAAATTATAGGAGTCTGGCTCTATCGAGACCTCTAAAATAAAGACTTATAATGAAATAAAAGGTATTATTTACAATTTTTATTTTCAAAAAGGAAACATAGCTTTAAATGTTTGACAGACCAACCCAGAATACTTACAAGCCATAAATTTATTATTATATACTCAAAAAATAGGAGCCTGGGTATAGACTACAACCCATGCCCATTTCAGCATGTTGGCTGAAGCAACTGGAGCTCCAATTCTGTTCAAAGATCGTAACTGGGAGAGTAATAAAATCAAATGAAAGAAAATAAGAATGAAAAGAGTTTGGCTAAGAAAGGGAAAGAATTCCAAGATATGAATCCAATTTTTTTTGGCTCATTCTTAATATTTAAGCATTTGTTTTAGAGACAGTTAAAAAAAAAGTACATCATCTGCCATTGGAGATAAACTGTGGACTATAAAAAAGGTATATTAAAATTTAGAATGCTTAGTTTTTAGCTTCATATGTATTTCTAGTATTAAAGTTATAAATTTAAAAATCATAAATGTCTGTGGATATTCTCAGTCATTCAGATCATGGAGGTCCCAAAGGTGCTTTTTCAAAAGGCAGTTTCAAGAAAAAACAAAATCCATTTGCCTTTTGAAAAAGCACTTTTGGGTTAAAAACTATAACACACAGCTAATAAATCACATTTTGAGAAGCTGATTCTATTGGTGGATTCTTCCAAAGTAAGCATATATCAGACTTTCTAAAGCGCTAGATGGCAATCTTTCACTTTAGTTATCTCAATAAAAAAATATCCTGCCTTGCTGTGACAAATTAAAAAAATCTAGGTGAAGTAAATAATTCTAAACTTAATCCCCTCAAAACTAAAGCCTTGCTAATTCCAAACAAAGATTCAATGGGTGATTAGTGATTAGTTTTAAGGTCAATGGGGTTTCATGATGGGGATTTTTTGTTGAATTGTACTATCTTAAAAAATGTCCCCTTATATCATTTGAATGGAATGATAACTGATGTTTTTTATTATGGATTATGCTTTGTTGCAAAAATGATGCATACATTTTAAGAAAAAGTGAAGACATGAACTCTCAGAAATGACAGCATTTTCACATACAGCAATATAGATGGGATATGCAATGATGATGAGCCTGATTTCATGGATTTACAAACCTGATTAGGTTTTCACTGATGGAATAACATTATTAAATACTGTATGTTTAAAGAAAACATTGTGTAGAAGCCATTGTAATTCTGTTGTTGGTGACTTTTGAAAATATTGCTCTTGTAGACACTATATATATAGTCCTCAAAAGGGGAAAAATCAGACCCTTCGTGGTGTTATGCTACATATCACAATATCATTTCACTTTTTAATGAAAAAAATAAGAATTCAGCACCATGCAACCTATTCTTGCTGCTTTGAGGATAATGGCAGGAAAATTAGTATCTTTTAATTTTGCTGAGTAGATTATGTTCACAACTATATCCTGAGGTTCTAGTACCTATTTCTATCTGACTAAGAAATGTGTCATATAACTTACAATTGCAAAGTATCATTTATTTTAACATGTGGCAACATCCTATCACAATCAGTGGGGTCAGTGCTTGGTTGAAGCAGTATTGGTGATAATATATATGGGTCAAAAGAGGAAAGGGTATTTTACAGTAATGAAAACTGGCTATTGTCATTTGGTCTTAAGTTATAGTGCAAAGCTGCTGTTCAGTTTCTCTGAAACTTCACTGGCTGTCCCTTTACTCCCTCTTCTTTTCATGATTTTAGAAGCCTCAAGCCTCAATTTTCTTCTGAAAAGTGGAACAAATTTAAATTAATCTTACTTTGACTTAAATATGAGTTTTCTATGCAAAAGAAAACAAAAGCCTCAAACCCATTTTTATCACCTTGCTTTGGATTGCCAACATTTCATATCTTTTGAAAGTATTACTTGGTTTGTTGCAGCCTTCCAGAAGCACAAAACCATATAACCTGTCAATGGAGTACCAATAGCAAAAATCTATTAAATCTTTTTGGTTGTTTCTAAAGGCTATGCCTATGTTATCAACTTAGCATAAACATTTTCTATAGAACTCTGTGGACATCAGTTATGGAACATTACAATGTAGGCATTCTTGGATTGGTAAATGGTTCCAATATCTGCCTAATTGTTGGCAATCTAAAAGAATTCTTTGGGAAGGAAATTGTTATCTTAGAAGGAGCCAAGCAACATTCAACAGTAGCTTTAGCTCTGCAAAATCTCTTTAAGGAATTTAAAGCCATTTGTGCAGAACAGGGAGAGGCACAGTGAGTTATTGCTTCCAATTTGGCTGAGTTTTCCTGGGAAACCATAGGGGTTGATTTGCCCTTTAAAAAAAACTTGCTTATTTTAGAAGACACATTACATCAAACTATAGCTGAAGCAATTAGTCTTCTGATACCAGAATATTATATTCTGATGCCTATTCTTTGTAAAGTTCAGAACACAGCCAGTATGTACTCTGCACAGATTGTGAACAAAATGCATGCGATTTACAACTTTTACTGTAGTACTAGAGAACTGTACTTTTCCATTCTATGAATGACATTTAAAAAATAATAATGATAAAGATATTTATTTGTGTGATCATGATTCAGGGCAAATAAAAATAAAACTGGAAGAGAAAATAACTGTTACCTGGTGTTGAGTGCATGTTTATAGCTATCATATACTTTGAATGGCCTTTTGAATTTCATAAAACACTGAGTAAAATGATGGGGGAAATTACTTTAACATCCAACATAAAGCATTATCTTTTTTTTCCTGATGAATTAAAATGAAATAACCATCATTCCAGAATTTTCCACAAGCCATTGATAACATCACAAATTTCCAGGGTAGTTATAATCAATCTGTAAAAGGATTAATACATTACTTTAACTGAGTTCTTCAATTGTCAGTGTGGGTGCAGTGCAACCTTATAGGTTTATTTTTTTAAAAAAACAAAGCAAAATAAAATGTATGGAAACCTTGGCAACAGATGTTCTATCAATTATTGCTTTTTAGTAATACTGGATCACCACGGAAGTTCAAAAGATTTCATCTGAAAGAACTAGAGAACAAAGTTCCAAACTTGTAACTTAACATGTCCTGTTTATAACATTTCCTCTCAAGGTTATACAACCCATTCCATAAAACAATAAATCAGCGGGGCTTAAGTGTATATAACAATGCTGAATTCTGACCAATAGATTATAAAACTATTGCAACGTAGCAGATACTCCTAATCCTCCAGAACTGAGATGTTTGACTATACCATTGTATATACTTCTTTGAACTCACTAAAAAGGAATTAAAGAGAATTATCTTCAAAGCTTTTAATCACAGCAACTCTTATACTGACTCCAAATCCAGACCTTTTTAACTCAATAGAGCTTACTTCCAAGTAATTGAGTCAAAACTTGCAAACTAACTATAGGGAAAGAAGCCATCCCAATGAGTTAGTGCATAGATTGTGTCAATGGCCACTTGTTCGCTCTATTTCAGATACATTATGCTAAAGAAAGCGGATGAATGCAATAAAGCAAGCTTGTGTGCGTCTTTCAACGTTTTGCCAGTTGGAATCCCACAAACGCTCTTTTTTACTGACATAGACACCTCCCCCTCCCCAATAACTCGAATTTCCATTGTCAGAAAGCTAAGAAACGAACTTAAAAATAGGCGGATGACATCTTCTGCATTTTTGGGGTGCCTAGCAAAAATAGCGCCCCCATCAGTTTTTCCCCCCTCCCCAATGGGAAACAATTAACTGTCGATTTGTCGTCTGAACTGTCTGTCGCGCCACCTAAAGGCAGTTTTGCTGGAATTTATTTTGCTCTTTCTCGGGTGAAAATTGCAAACAATCTGCACTGAGGTACTGTAGCAAGGGTCGGTCGGTGGGTCGGTGGCATGCGTTGGAGGAAAGTCCGTGGGGAAGCGTGGCTGGCAAGAGTCCCGCCGGCGTGGCCGGCCACTGGGCCGCTCCCGCTCAGCCCTTGAGATACTCTGTCTTGAGGCGGCTGAGGCGGGCGCCGTGGCTCCGGACGGTGAGCGCCAGCAGCTCGTACTTGTCCCGCAGGCCGGCCGAGACGGTCAGCGTCTCCTTGAGTAGTGCTCGCGCATGCACCAGCATTCCCAGGAAGTCGTCGTTGAGGCGGCTCTCCTCGTGGCTCTCGTGCTCCTGGCCCTGCCGGAACTTGTTTTCCAGCTCCCCCAGCGACTTCTCCGAGCTGGCGTAGGCGTCCCCGATCTGTGCGGATTCCCTGCGCAGGTAGTTGCCGTAGCTTTCCTCGCCGTCCAGGTCGTAGGCGATGCTCTTCTGGATGCCTTCCAGCACGCGCGCCGTGTCCTCCACCTGCCGGCCCAGGAGGGTGAATTCCTCGCGCAGCGTCAGAGCGGGTGCCGCCGCCGCCGCCACGGGATGCGAGCGTTCAGCCTCCCCGCCCGCTGTGCAGCGCAGGCGGTCGCTCACCCTGAAAAGCAGCTGACACTTCTCCGGGTCGTCGTTCTCCTCGTAGTCTCCGTCGGGCACGAAATAGTGATGCAACGTCCCGTTGGACATCTCCGGATAAAGCGGGCCGTCGAAGTAGCCGTGGCACAAGCTGATCGAACAGCTCAGCAGCCACACCGAGAGGAGCCCCAGCAGCATCCCGGGGGAGGGAGGGGAGGGAAGCTGCCCCGACACCCTAAGCGTCCCGAAGTGGAGGAGGGCAAAGGCAACTCCGGTCGCGCCTAGTTTCAAGTCCTCCGGTTGTGGCCGCCTTTCTTGCAGGGCTTCATTGGGATCCACCGGAAAGCCCTCGCTTGTCCCTTCTCGCTCCCCGATTTGCCCGCGAGAACTTTGGGGTTGTTTTTGCCCGGGAAGGGGGTGGTTGTGGGAGGGGGGGGAGATCAACAAACCTTAAAAGGAGGAGCCTCTGGCTTCTTTCCCACCAACTTTTCCTTAACCACGTTTTCCTTTCTCCTGTCTCCACGCGCGCTAGAAAACTCCCAAGTTAAAAACGGGGAGGGAGGAAGAGAGAGCGTGCTGGCGTCCAGATTTGAGTGAGACCTGCCCGAAGCTGCTGCAAGCGCTTTGGGCTATTTCCCCCCCCCCTCCATTCTACATCTGGATTGGTGCTGCTAATGCGGGAGTTCAGCTTTTGGCCGTAGGATCTCTCTCTTCTCCTCTCAAATTACAGCAGTGGGCCCCCGTTGCTTACGGAGAAGCCCAGACACCAAGTTTGGAATGAATCCTTACCTCGATGTCATTATTAAAGCAGTATCATCTCTGCTTGGATTCTACAAGAGAGGATTTTCCCATAGAAGGGGGGGGGGAATCCTGTGCAAGGGGGATCTTGTAAAGATTCTTCATCAAATCAAGTTTTGGGTCAAGTGGATTTGGAAAGAACAGCGACCTGTTTCCAGCAAAAACTCCAAATAAGGCTGGTCAGCCTAGTTTTGAAGATAATAGTAGGAAGCTGGTTTTTGAAAAAGCAAGTTTAAAGTTTAAATTTGTGTTTTAAAGCATGTTTCTATGCTTCAAATGTTAAATTGTTCAATAAGCAGGGTAAACATAAGTAACTTCTTTTCCTGGGATTGTGGAAGGGGTGTGGAAAAACGAACTAGAAAGTAACTTGGAATATTCAGTGAAATCATGAAATGGTCATGAAAACAAGAGTTATGTGCTGTTTACAAAGTATAGCTTTTTATTCTTAAAATAGAAATAATAGGAATCCAAATGACATAATGGAATTGTGAATTGTAGAATAGAGATGAATCATCCCTACTATACTTAATATATGTACCCTGCCTCTTGTTCTGGAAAGAATGGTCGTTCCCACCGGCAACTGTGCTGTAATCCAGGGGTCCCTAACCCCTGGGTTATGGACCGGTACCGATCTATGGCCTGTTAGGAACTGGGCCACCACAGCTGAAGGTGAGTGGCAGGCAGGAAAGCAAGCAAAGCTATATCTATATTTGCAACTACTCCCCAGCAACTAGCTTCACCACCTCAGCGTAGAGATCATCAGGCATTCGATTGTCATTGAACCCTAATGTAAGCTGCCTATGTGAGGGATCTAGGTTGCATGCTCCTTCCTCCTAGTCTGTGGAAAAATTGTCTTCCACAAAACCAGTCCCTGGTGCCAAAAAAGGTTGGGGACTGCTGTAATCAACAGTGATTTTCAACTGTTAGAATTCATTTGTCATTTCTCTCTCAGTCCTGTCAAAATCAAAAGATTTCTGTCCTTCCACTATATCCCAGCAACTTTGGACAAATATTTATATGCTACATTTATATGTCACATTTAATTCAGGCATGCACGTTGGCATACAGGGATTACCCTCTTCATATTTTTCTCCCCTTCAGCGTCCCTGTGTGGTAGGCTGGACTGCGAGATTGCTTCCAAGAAATCAATTGCGGTACTTTCTGTCAATCAGGGTGCACTTGATCTGGATTTCCCAAAGGACTATTCATCACTTAACCTACCACACTGGTTTGTCTAGCAAAACCCTGGATTGCTCATACTGACCATTCTGCAGAAGGGTTGATGTACATCATCTTACATTGTGAAGAAAAGAAGTGGGGCTGAAACAATATAGTTCACATTTCTGTCACTGCCTTGGGTGAGTTGCCCATTACTGCTAAGTCATTTGGTAAACTATCCAAAGGAGTCATAGAAATAGACTGTAAAATCTGACCAAAAAATCATGCCATTTTGTCTTCCTTCCTTCCTTCCTTCCTTCCTTCCTTCCTTCCTTCCTTCCTTCCTTCCTTCCTCCCTCCCTCCCTCCCTCCCTCACTCACTCACTCACCCACCCACCCACCCACCCACCCACCCACCCACCTACCTACCTCTCTCTAGGCACACCTTAGCCAAATGGAGTAAAATCTTATGCTGCAAGTATTGACACTGTCAATAAATAGTTATTTATTTATTTAGAAGATTTATATGCCCCCTCACTTTTAGTGACTGGGTGACTTACAACATTGTTATCATCCTGGCATCTTCCCCTCTGCATCTTCTGTACTTGACTTAAAAATATTAAAGCTGGCAACAGTAAGTTTTTCAAAATGAGTCCAGGGTAGGAAGATGCAGGAATGGAAGGCATTATACATTTAACTTAATACATGTTCCAGGCAAATTAGAAGACGGAAGAAAAGCACATAAAACACACAAATCTTGCATAAGAAGAAACTAAATAGGTCTTGCAAATAGTCATGTTTTACAATTTCCTAAAGAACACCAATAAATATATCAATGAAGGAATCCAGTACACAAAGTTCAGTTGAATTTTTAACAAAATTCCTAGAAACAAAAATAGCAGTTCTCAAATAGCATCCTGTTTTGTATTACAGAGTTGTAAAAGAATTTCTGTAAAGTGGATGAACTGCTTTAAACTGTCTAAGTTATGGTCTTATATTTATAGAAGACGTTACATATCAAAAGTACTTTCCAGGGCAGGAATGTCAAACACAAGATATTATTACTGGAAACAAGATATTGTTACTTCAAATACGAAAGGTGAAGGTACTTAGGAAAAATAGTTAAGGAAGAATTAGCTGGTATGGAAAGATGATACAATAAGGGCTCAGATGTTTATTTATACTCCTCATCCATCAGATACTCCAGTTTTCTCCTTTTGAATCTCATTTATGATCCTTTTCAAAGCTCAGAGTGCCAGGCATTTTTCTACCAAGATAGCAAGGCATTTGTTAAACTTTCTAATCCTTACATTTATAAAACAAGTTACTACTACTGTTTCAAAGGCCTATGAAGCTCTTTTGGTCCAAAATAATCCAAAGGGCCAGGTTCTCACTCTACTACAAATATTCATAGAGCTTCCCAGCAGAACTTAACAAGCAGTGGGTTGTTAAAAGCAGTTATTCTGCTTTAATTGGTGCCCCCCCCCCCAACACACATGTTTTCTTTCTAGGATTCTTAATTTTCTTGATGTCTTGATGCCTTTTTGAGTTTCTGGAAGGCAAAAAGCAAACCCCACTCGTTCAGTCATAAAATAAATGGATTTTCATACAAATATGCCTTTGCGTGTTGCTCTGTGGCTGGAGTATACAACACATTTCTATGGTATTAAATTAAAAGAAGATGGTTTAAATAGTTTGTGGAGTGCTAGCTAATATGACAAAGAAAATCTGTCTCTAATGCTTTCTCAAGCAAGATCAAACTAGGCTGCATTAGAAATAAAAGAAAGAGGAGAAGGAACAACACAGGATTAAACTATTTTGTCATCTCCCTCCCTCCCTCCCTCCGTCTCTGTGATGGCCAACCTATGGCACCTGTGCCACAGGTGGCATGCAGTGCCCTCTGGGAATGTGAGCTTTCGCCCCAGTTCAGTTCTGCTGTGCATGCACGTGTGCCTCCCGTCAGCCAGCTGGTCTTTGAATTCTGTTGTGCATGCGCGGGATGTGGGATGTGTGCGCGGGTGTGTGTGTGCACAAGCATTGCATTTGGGGGTTGCGCACTCGCGCTTTGGGCACTTGGCGAAAAGGTTAGCCATCGCTGATCTATATATTCTTGATTAATTGATTAACTCAATGTGTAAGATAGCCCAATCACAGGCAGCATACAAAGGGGGTTAAAATGATAACCATAGTTTAAAAAAAACAAACAATGGCACTATTGTCTACTGCTAGAGATTTTTCTTTAAAAATGTGATACACATTACACACACACCCTACACACATATACAGAAACCTACATACAGAGGATATTTTATGTAATTGACCTATAGCAGCTAACCACTGTGCAGCTGTTTAAATATGCAATGTTGCATTATGAAATTTAATTTTTTTGGCTTAAGTTCCATAGGACAGCGAGAAGTTTGCTCTTGGGGCTGGTTTGTCCTCCAAGTGACACCATAGAAGTCAGTGCCCAGTTTTTTCATAGCAGAAAGTAATGTTGCTACTGAAGTTGATGGAAACCGTGCAAGCTTTTTCGCCAAGAAAAGTGACCTCATGCTTCCCTCCCCTCCCCCATTTAAAACAGTTCATCTCCAGGACTTGGCCCGAAAGATTTTTTTTTTAAAAAGCAGTGTTGTTTTCCTACCATGCTTCATTTTGTTAGGATTGTGACGGGCAGATAAAGACTTGTTTCGGAACAAGGAGTTTTATTCCAGTGATTGAATTTTACACTTTGTTTTCTTTCCACCTGAATGCCCCCTGAATATGGTAGACTGCCACTCCCATAATTCATCAAACAGCACAATTTGCCACCAGTGCTAAATGGAGTATTGTATAGTTATATTTGGAAGAGACTCGTTTGTCATTGTTGCTGATAGATTCCTAAAAGACTGAAAGGATTTTAAAACAACTCACCCAATATTTTCTTATATGCCATTGGAACAATATGGTTATATACAGAAAGTTAATGCTGGTCCTTAGGGGTCTGGAAGGACAGGTTGTATAAACTTATAATGATAGACATTTCGTTTACTTATCTTAATTATGTGGCCATTTTTTGTGGTTTGAACCACATTATATAAAACTGGAGGCATAAGTAAATTATGCATACTTTCCCAATAGGTTTTGTAAGCACAGTTTCATAAATATAAATGCTGCTGAAGGTTTCCTATAGGCAATAATTTTGTTAATTTTTGTACTTGTATCTGAAATTTTTAAAAAGCTTTATTAAATGACTCTGACAAAGTCATAAACTGCTTTCAGCATGGTCTCATAGCCATTTTGGGTTGGTTTGTGTTTGTATTTTTATATTTAAAATACATTATTGTCCATGTTTTTTGGAGGGGATTTTATGGTTTCAGCATTCCAAAATAGAATGCCTAACACAAAACTCAATCCATAGTTATATGCCAAAAATCCCAGCATAACAATAAACTTGTACTTTGAACTGCACATTCTCATTATACCTTTATACACTGGAATATATACACCATACTTGGAAGCTTAAAATTCAAAAACCTTAAAATCTAGGAATATAATGCTTCGGATTTATATGGAAGCAAAAAAACCTAACTACTCCAGAGGGCGAAAAACTGCACAATGCGCAAACCGAAAGTTTGGGAACGGACTTCTGGTTTGTGTATTGGGTTGTTTTTCACCCTCTAGAGGCTTCAGGGAAGCCTCCTGAAGCCTCCGGAGAAAGAAAAACAGCCCAACGCAGAAACCGGAAGTCCATTTCCAAACTTCCAGTTTGCATGTTGGGCCTTTTTTTGCTTCCCCCAGGCTCCTAGAAAGCCTCTAGAGCCAGGGAAAGGCGAAAAACTGATATGCCCACCGGAAGTCAGAAAATGGGCCATTTCTGGCCTCGGGGGGAGGGCGGGAGAGGCCGTTTTTATCTTTCACAGGCTCCTAGACAGCCTCCGGAGCCTGGAAAAGCCAAAAAACGGACCTACTGTGCCATTTCCCAGAGGGCCTCCATGGTGGTGGGGAGGCCATTTTCACGCTCCCCAAGCACCAAGAAAGCCGTGCACAGTTGTGTGTGTCACATATGCATGTGTAGTGGCCATGGCATGGAGGGCATTAAATTATGGGGTGGGCGTGCATGCACATGCTTTTGGCACCCAAGGCGAAAAGGTTCTCCATCACTGCTATGGAGTATAGCCTCTAATTTGAAGGGCTACCAGACAACGTCCTTTGTTTGAAGGATTGTTTAGTTAACATCTGGTTTAAAGGACCATAATAATAGAGAGAAGGACATTTCAATAGCTAACTGGGAATGCATACAGAGTGTGTGGCCTAGGGCTGCCCCATTTTAGTAAGCTATATAATAATTCTTTTAAAATTACAATACTTCTGTGTGCATCTATATAATTTGAAAATCTCCTTCAAATCTTGAATAAACACAGCTAATTTCTGTGAGTAGTCCGTTTATTTTAGATTCTGTCTGAATTTTTTATATGCAGTTGTTTTCAGAAGGGCATTTGAAAACAGTATCTTTTTTTAAAAACGCTTACACTTTTTTACACTTGCATCAAAGCCATAAAGAATTAGCTGTGCTAATGAATAACAGTGTGATACTACTGTATACTTGCACAAGATCTAGAGCCATTTTTCTGAAATAAGTTTGAAGTATGCAAATTACCATAAACAAATTTATGCAAATCTGCATCTGCTTTTGGAGGTGCTTGATGACTTTCCCTTTCTTTTTAATTGAAACTACAGAGGATCATATATCTCTTCCAGTAGATATACAATGAACGTCAGAATCTTCGTAACAATGCATTCTTTGCACTAGATTTTACTTAACCCAGCCCCCCCAAAAAAAGTTGGCAAAGAAGTCATTGCAAGAAGTAAAATCATTAAAGACAGGGCAAGGTGTCAGGGACGTGCGGTCAGGGGAGGCAAGGGAGGCAGAGCCTCACCGCTCTCATCATGATTTTTTTTTTAAAAAGGGAAGGGAAAAGGCGCTGAGGAGCCTTCTGCACACATGGTCGGGAATGGGAGCGCTCCGTGGTCCCCTTCATGTTGACTCAGGAGTCAGGAAGGAGGGGAATGGGACCATGTGTGCAGGAGGCTCCTCTAGCCTCAGCCTCCCTCCTGCGCACGTCCCATTCCCCGCCTTCCTAAGTCAACATGAAGGGGACCGTGGCTCACGCTGATGACATCACCAGCCTCACCAGCCATAAACCTCACCGCACGTCACTGGAGCTTGACTTGTTGGCAAATTCAATCTGAAAAGACTATATGTGACTTAATCACTTATTTCCCTATAACTTCCAAATGCCCACAAATAAATATTACTTTGATTCCAGATAGGTTTGTGAGATGTACTTTCCACCATGAACGTCAAATCCAGACTAAATGTAGAGTACTCAGTTAGATTTCTGTGGAATCTCAGTGGCAGTTTAATACTCTGAAGTTAAGTGTTTTGTTTATGAATCATTTCATTTGAGACTCACTAAGCCATATTTCAAGGATATACAGGCTTAGGAGTGCTTGATTTGTTCCATATGCTTATCAACTTTGGAGTAAGGCATATTTCATGACTCAGTAACATATAACGTCAAGGAACAATTGTGTATATCACCAGGAATTGAAATTTCTGCTCTTTAAATATACAACAAAGCCCTTAATTAATCAGAAATGTCAAAATCAAAATCAAAAAGCCATCTAGTAAGAAAGTTTCAAAAACCAGATAGTCTTGACATCCCATTCATTCTTTACAAGTTCTGTATCTACCCAAGTATACCTATTCTGTCATTTCATCTTTGCTTTTTTGTTTTCAAGACAACTTATTTTAAAAGAGCACATACATTATTTTGCAGTCATACAACGTAACATGCTACGAATACAGGAGAATATTGGCAGCTCAGGGCTGAAATGAGGGGTTCTTGGTGCTCTGTGAGCTTGCTTGTTTTCTTGCTGACATTTCATTACGCTAACTACGCTAGCACTGAAGATGTTATCTAGTTATGGTAATGAAATGTCTTGCAATAACACAAGCAAGCTCACAGCCAAGGACCCCCCTCAGTGTAATGAGAGTGTTTGAAAAAGAGAGAGAGAAAGGGAGGAAAGGGGAAAGAGAGAGTTATTGATGCTCTCATTTCTACACTAAAAAACCCCTCCTCTTAATAAATGTGTCATTATGCTATGTGTGACAGGTGCAAAAAACAAGTATGTGAAGAATTGTTACTTATTAGATGTACTAGTGATATCTGTGAAGTTAATTATATGTGGATTGCTTCAATATTTGTGTTGATGTCATTGTGCATTATATATGAAGCTGTTGGAACTGAAGAACTGAATTCAAGCAGTAAAATGCCAATGAACATTTTAGAAGTTTGTACAACTTTTTTTTTCACTGTAGACTTAATTGGGCTGATTTTCTAAAAAAATCAAAGTAGTCTATCTTTTGTAGAAAAATATAACGGGCCTATTCAATTTTGAGCAGACAAAATGTAAATAATTTGTCAGAAGGCTCCAGAAAGCAATATTTATCATGTTCCATATTATTTCACATAAGAATTAAAGCAGGATAAATTATTGGTAACAATGTAAAGCTATATGCATCAGAGTGAAATAATAAAGAAAAAAAATCCTTTCAATTCCTTCAAACTGTTTGCTAATGTTCAAATAGCACTGAAGAAACGTTTGTAAATGTCTGGAAAATTTTAATCCTCCTTTATCAGAGTACAGTTAATATGAAAAACCCATCCAGGAATTGAGCCTTAAGAGTTTTAATATTACCTCATTGGCATCCTTGTCTACCAGCCATATTCTGATGCAATTTACAATTAACATTCTTTTTGAATCATTTTCCTGCTTGTTTAACTGGATTATTTTAATTTTTAATGATACATTCCTCATTTATTGTCTCTATAGTTTCTAGGAATTTGCCAAACTTTGAAAAGAGGCTTCAATAACATTTCAACTAAATCAGCTATCAAAACAGATCCATAAAATCATTAATCAACTACATTTACTTTCATTAATGAAATTAAATAAAAGTTGTGAACCCTGTATACTTATGGGATTAATTTCATTCTTCTGGCATATTAGAAATTAGTTCGATGGCATGTGGCTATGCCCCCTGGACCCAAGGCTTCTAACAATGTTGAATAATGAGACCAATTGTGCAGTAGCCATTTTTCATGGGGAAAATTGAGGCATTCATTACCACATCTCCTGGTGTGTAAAGTTTAACAATAGACAACTCATGTGTTTATGCTTTTCCAATCCAAGGTATAATTTTGAAAAGAAAGAAAGGAAAAGATAAAGAAGATAAATTACTTGGATAACTAGAACAAATGTATCTGCTACATGATACTGAGCATGAAGCGTTTCAGTTAAATTATCAAAGATTCCTTCCACATCTGTCTTTCTTCGAAATATCGCAAACAAGCTCATTTCTCCCTATTTTACATAGGTGATGTCATTTTAGCTACCTATATATTCAGTTGTTTCATCTACATTTCATACAAATTCACTGTGGGATTTCATCACACTTATAGGCAGTTGATCTTCTAGTTTCTAGAAGTTAATGCAGCAGGCTAGAAAGCAAGAGATTGTGAGTTCAAGGTCTTCCTTGTCCATGAAATCCAGATGGATAACCTGTCACAGTATCTCAGACCAACTCATCTCACAGGATTGTTGTGGGGAAAATAGGAGGAGGAAGGTGCGTTAGATAATAATATTTTATGGACATTTATGAATGAATCCGTGAGGTCCTTGGCACTTTCTAAGATTTTCTTGCAGACATTTAACTACTAAACTAGATACCAGTAACATTATTAATTCTAAAAGGGAATGTGATTTGCTCTTATTTTTATATACTGTGACTGATAGTAAGTTGCCCTATCAGTATTGCTGAATGGTCTTGATTGTTCCTTGATTAGGCTTTTATGTACTGTTAGTGTGTTTGTCTGGATACATAGTTTCTTCATTGGGTATGGTTTGTTTGATTGTTGACCTAGTGTTAATCTTGGTGTTAATCTCTGCTCATATGAATTTTGATTGCTGCTGAGGAGATATGTTGATCTGTTTGAATGAGTCCCTCACTGCACATTTGGAAAACGATAGTAAAAATGAGAATCCTTTTTTATACCTTCATTTTTGCATTTCATGCTTTGTACTATATTTTATTATAGGAATTGTTCTGTTTGGCTACTAAAGGACACTGGTGATGGAATATGGCATATACCTTAGAGAAGCTATATCTAGCTGATGGAATCCAATGAAATGATCAAGTCTTCCAGAAAAAAAAAGAGGGAAAGTAACTGGCACCAATATTTACTCTAAGTCATGATTCCTTCATTCTTTAGCCTCATGGATAGACAATTACTCCAGTGGACAGCTTTTCAGAATGCAGTATATTCATTTTTTTAATGACTGACTAGAGTACGGGTGAGGTTTTTGTAAAGTTATTATCATATATAATCTACATGAAGCAATGATACACAGCAGAAATTCATTTAAAAAGTGGCTTTGGTAAAAGAAGGTTCCCATCTGGTGATTCCAATGTTTTTAGAATTCAGAAATAGCCTGCCACATTACAACAAACAATAATTCAGCTATAATGCTAACAATCTGATGGATGTGGAGTTTTTTCTTCCAATGGGTGAATTTTTTGAATAATCTTAAAATCAGACCTAGCGTTTGCAGTAGGGTATTATTATGCTGTGGTTGATTTACCAGCTGTTTTACTTTCTTTCATGTGCTTCATTCATGTACTTTTTCAGTATACCTTATTGAAAAATAAAGGAGAATCTTATATTTTATGCTGTGTTCAATAAAAATTCTTTCTATCTAGCAAGTAAAAATTCTTTCTACCTAGCAGGATTAGCTATGTAAATCTACCAAGGGATTTTGCAATTTGAATAACACCTAATTGGATTACTCCTTATATTTGAATGACTGAATTACTGAACCAGATCAGATCAGATTAAAAGTTTGACTTGTTGGTCTCTTGGGTGTTTTCGAGCTTTGCAAAGTCTGATTGTTACAGCTTTCCTTTCTTCCATGGAGAAAAGTAATGTAAAGCTAAAGGTTGCATAATGTAATGAACTCCATTACATTGACATGAGATTCTGGTCAATGAGCCAGGCAAACAAGCCTGCAAGACCAGGAATAGTCAGAGGGTGGGCTGTTCTACTTTTACCAAAATTTTATTTTTGAAAAAAGAACTTGAAATTTTTAAGAGGAAGTAAAACACAATGATGCAAAAAAGGTGATGCATATAGCATGGCATCATTATGCAAATACCATTATGTGATGACTTGCTGTCATTCCCTTCACTTTTGAAGCTCCCAGGGACATCCAGACCAGGTCACTTTCTGTAATGGTTCAGTCTGACTCAGTGTTTTTCAAACTTGGCAATAAAATGAATGAACTTTAATTCCAGCTACTGGTTGGGCAATTCTGGGAGTTAAAGTCCACTCATCTTAAAATTGCCAAGTTTGGGGGGTGGGGTGGGGAATGGATCTAACTTTTTGGTATTCAACTTTTCTGGAGTCTGTTTTGTTTTATCTCTACTTTATAACAGATACCAACATTTTCAAACATTTATTGTGGTAAAATTACTCAAACTTCTCAGAATTGATGTCTTGTAGAATTTCAAGAGTCCCACTATTTTCATTTCCTCCAAAAACTGAAGCCACTGTAAACTTTTGATATTTCCTGGTTATATGGTTGAATTTGGAAATGAATTTCAAAATGGTTGAGTCTTGTTGCTTTCAAATCTCTAAGACAAAATGCAACTTGAATCTTGTCACTTTTGATTTATAAATGTTATTACATTTTAGCTGAGAAGCATATCCCAAATGTTGAGGAAACTGTGGCTCTTTTTGTCCGTACATCTCTGCATGCGAGTCTTAATATCTAATGTAGAGGTACAGAGATGTACATGTATGATATTCAGGGTACTCTGAGAACACCAGTGTAACTTAGAGCAGCGTATGCAGCTGCTGTAGCTCACCAGGGTCTTTGCATACAACCCTTATCTGCCTGCAGATTATGTTTTACAAACTGGAATTAAAAAACAAGAACAGGATAGAATAATTTCACCAACATGTACTCAATCCCCTCCCCCCAATAACTTCTAGCATTCTCTCCCAACTTTCCTGTAACAATATAAAAAAAAGCTTCTGAAAATGTTTATCAAAGTCAATGTATAATATCATGGGTAGTTTTTAAAACTGTCTTTAACATTCATGGGAAAAAACCCAAAAGATATATCACAAACTACTATTGTCTGTCTCTCACACTGTCTCTACTCATACTAGTAACAAACTTTCCCTTATGATAATATGCTTCTGAAATCTCCTTGAAAGTAGAAAGTAAACTATAATACATTAATCTACTCGAAATCCAGTAGAAAGTAAACTATAATACATTTGTCTGCAGATGAATAATCCATTCTGTCAAAATGCATGAAATATAACATGAATTAATAATCCGTTGTCAAAAAAAATGCATGGTTTTGGAGAGGGTGTCTATTCACAAACAATTACCAAAATTCTCTCCTTAAAAATACTAAAATTATGACAATATGCTTATTTATGAAAAATGTTTTGAAATAGTTTTGTAACAGAATAGTAGGGTTGTTTGATCAGAACAGTATATAATCAAATCTAATTTGGGGACCAAACTGTAAAACATTTTCTAAATTCTAATAGCTGTTCATTTTTTTTTCTTTTGAATGCAAAACATCTGGATCATAACTGATTGCAGGTGAAGGCTACAGATGGCTAACATATATCAAATCAAGGAAATGACACAACTCACACGTTATAATTATTATAAGATAATTGGTGGTGCAGTGGTTAGAATGCAGTACTGCAGGCTATGTCTGCGGTGTACCTGCTGCCTGCAATTTGGTAGTTCGAATTTCACCAGGTTGAGTCAGCCTTCCATCCTTCCAAGGTCAGTAAAATGAGGACCCAAATTGTTGGGGCAATATGCTGATGCTGTAACCTGTTTAGGCTGTAAAGCACCGTGTGATAGATAAGTCTAACTGCTATTGCTAAAGTAGTATTTTAATTGATTTCATTGCTTAATTATCTGGTAATGACTTTTTCTTACTCCTAACTTGGACAATGGGTTATAGCAGGAAATAGATATGGAATATTGATAATGTTGTGACCAAAGGATTGTGCTTGGTTTTTTAAAAACTACTTTAACATGCATTTCAAGATTTAGAACTTGTTCAATAATTGTATCATCATCATCATCATCATCATCATCATCATCATCATCATCATCATCATCATCATCCCAATGACTTTAAGCAGTTTCTGCTGTTTGATATGAAGTACCACATTAATATGCTTATTTTCCAAACTGTCCTGCACCACTGCCCAATTGTATGCACCATCTTTTACTCAAGAACTTAAGTATATAGTATTTCTTTATCCTTTTGTTCTTCATAATAATAATCCTGAGGGTTGAAAGAGTATCCCATGAGTTTCTGTGCCTGAGGATGGAGTGGAACTTGGGTTTTCCCATGGCTGCAACCATTACACCTGTTTCACAGTTAAAATGAAGTAATAGAATAACAGAATTACAGAGTTGGAAGGGACCTTGGAGATCTTCTAGTCCAACCACCTTCTCAAGCAGGCTGTGATGACCCGGGGCATGGCACAAATGCAACACAGCCATAGAACAGGTCTAACTACCCTTTATTGCTACAACTTTGCCCCCAAACATCCCCACATTTACTACAAGTCCTGGAGCAAAGTTCTCACATGCACCTTCAGCAGCCTCTGGCTGTGAGTAGGCCAGTAAGCCAGGTTAGCCAAACAAGAACCAGGGCCAGCAGGCCAGTAAGCCAGGGTAGCCAAACAGTAATCAGAGCAAGAGGTTCAGCCAAGCAGGCAAACCAGGCGAACCCCACAAGACAGAGCACAGTAGTCTCCGCGTGTCGGCAAGTGCACACGATGCTCCACAGATTCAATGCTTGTTCCTGACAAATGCCCCTTCCATTGGCACCTCCTTACATCTCAGTCCCCAGGTGTGCCTTGTGAAGCATGGCGGGCCACTCTCCTCCCTCATAGCTAGCTCAGTCTGCATTGTCCTTGCCTTCTCTCTTCTCTCTGTGCTCTAGGATCAGGAGGGGGTGGTTCTTGCTCTTCACCTAAGCTCTGTCTCTCCTGCTCCTCCCTGTCTGCAAGCCTATCTAATCTTGAAAAGCCTTGCCTGGATTGACTCTTTCCCAGTTTCCTCCAAGGCCAATGGAGCTACCCTCTGGATCTCTGTCGACTCTTGTTCCAGCTCATCTTCCCCCGCAGACTCTGACCGGGGAATCACACAGGAAATCCTATACCAGCGATGGCGAACCATTTTTGGCTCGCGTGCCACAAGTGGAGGGAGCGCGGGGGGTCGTGTGCGGGCATGCCACACCCATAATGCAATGCGCGATCCCCCAGTGCGCATGCGCACACAACACGCCCCCCCCATTTTACATGCTTTTTTTGCCCTCCCCAGGCTCCAGAGGCTTTATAGGAGCCTGGGGAGGGCGGAAAGAGCCTCCCCGCCCCCTTGGAGGCCCTCCGGAGGCTTCAGGGACCGTCCGGAGGCTTCCCTGAAGCCTTCGGAGCGCTTAAAATCACCCTCCGAGCAAACCGGAAGTGACTTCCGGTTTGCTCGGAGGGTGGTTTTAAGCGTTCCAAAGGCTTCAGGGACCATCCAGAGGCTTCCCTGACGCCTTCGAAGCGCTTAAAACCACCCTCCGAGCAACCCGGAAGTCACTTCCCGTTTGCTCGGAGGGTGGTTTTAAGCGTTCCAAAGGCTTCAGGGACCGTCCAGAGGCTTCCCTGACGCCTTCGAAGCGCTTAAAACCACCCTCCAAGCAAACGGGAAGTGACTTCCGGGTTGCTCGGAGGGTGGTTTTAAGCGCTTCGAAGGCTTCAGGGAAGCCTCCGGATGGTCCCTGAAGCCTCTGGGGTGGGCGGGGGAGGCTCTTTTCGCCCTCCCCAGGCTCCTATAAAGCCTCTGGAGCCTGGGGAAGGCGAAAAATAGCTTTTAAAAAGGTGAACTTAGCTGGCCAGCGCGCGCATGCGCGCTGGTCAGCTGACAGGGCAGTGCCTTGCATGCCCTGACAAATAGCTCCACGTGCCACTTGTGGCACATGTGCCATAGGTTCACCATCACTGTCCTATACCATTTCAAATTGTAGTGGAGTCTTCTAGAAGTTGTGGAGTGCCCACAACTTCTAGAAGACAGTCGTTCCACTGATTACTCGTTCTAATTGTCAGGAAATTTCTCCTGAGTTTTAGGGTTGGTTCTCTCTTAATTAGTTTCCATTCATTGGTTCTTGTCCTGACTTCAGGTGCTTTGGAGAAAAGGTTGACTCCCTCTTCTTTGTGGCAACCCCTGAGATATTGGCACATTGCTATCATATCACCCCTACTCCTTCTTTTCATTGAACTAGACCTACCCAGTTCCATACCATTGTTCATATGTTTTAGTCTCCAGCTGCTTAATCATATCTGTTGCTCTTCTCTGCACTCTTTCTAGAATTTCAACACATTTTTTTACATTGTGGCAACCAAAGTTGAATGCGGTATTCCAAGTGTGGTCTTACCAAGACATTATAAAATGGTATTAACACTTCATGTGATATTGATTCTATCCCTTTATTAATGCAACCTAGGACTGTGTTGGCTATTTTGGCAGTTGCAGCACACTGTTGGCTCAGATTTAAATAATTGTCACTAATATTTGTCTGGCTGAAATGTAGTTGTTTCTTTCTGTGCAAAAATATGTAAGCCTGTGGTAGGTCTGTATTGAAAAGCAATGTTTGGTGTTGATGGCTTTATGCTCATACAATCAGTTTACAAAACTAGGTGCACATTTGTGTAGATGATGATAATAGTGATATGATATTGATAACAACAACAACAACAACAACAACTGCGCTACTCGGAACATCTTATATTTTAAGAAGGTACTTGGTTGATACCTAGGACGCTGGCAGCAAACCGTATCAAACATTAGCACCAGTCACTGGTATTTGTAATGCATTTTTGAATGTTCAGTTGGCTGAGTTTCATGTTTAATGAATAAAGTATATAATAATAATAACAACAACAACAGCAATAATAATATAAAATATAAATATTAAAAATAATAAAATAAATATTTTATTAAAAATAATAAAATAAAATATTGGCGCATAATACACCAGACATCACACTGGTTGAGAAAAATAAGGTTACAATCATAGACATCGCAATACCAGGTGATAGCAGGGTCGCCGAGAAGGAATATGAAAAAGTCACGAAATACCAGGACTTAAAAATCGAAATCCAACGATTATGGCACAAACCAGCAGTGGTAATTCCAGTGGTAATCGGTACACTGGGTGCTATTCCAAAAGCACTGGAATTACATTTAAAACAGTTAAAAATTGACAAAATCACCATCAGTCAAATGCAAAAGGCCGTACTGCTTGGATCTGCACACATATTACGAAAATACGTTACGACGTCCTAGGCCCCTGGGTGGGGCCCGACTAGTAATTAATGCCAAATCCGGCGAAACAACTGGCCGCTGTGATACAATTCTGTTGATGCAATAATAATAATAATAATAATAATAATAATAATAATAATAATAATAATAATAATAATAATAATAATAATAATAATTAAATTTATATTCCATTCAACTACCAGTGACTCTGAGAACTTTACACATTGTTATGAGCAGTGGTGTATTAACCATTAAGCAGACTAAGCATGTGCTAAGCACACCAGGCCCAAAGGGGACACCACAAAGTTGAGAAAGAAAGAAAAAACCTCAATGACGATCTGTACGGTGTGTACAAAGGAGGGGGGGGCACCAAGATTTGTCAGTGCTCAGCGCACCAGTGACCCTTAATCAGCCATTCCTGGATAGAAGTGGCCGGGCAGATATTATGGAACTAAAAAGCCAGGTTGAGTTGTCCCAAAAGTACTTTTTCCAAAAGGCAACTGGACTTTCCCCTTTCAAAATGTTTTGTTTCTCATTCAAGAAGCTTTTTTAGTTCTAATTGATTGGTGGGACCTATAATTTTAACTTTAACACCTATGTTTTTAAATCTCCTTTTAATGAGTGCCATGCAATTTGGTTTTCCATGCTGTGAATCTCTGACATTTTCATGAAAGCTCTATTGGTTCCCAAGGCACATCTGGATGCTTTATAACTGGAACTGGAGCTATTCAGATCTTTATCTAACCAACCCATTAATTTCTTTGGTTCATTATTCAGGCTAGTAAACAGTTTGCTTGGACACATTGCCTGAGGCCATGGAATGCATACTGGTTTTAAATACAAATGCTCAATTGATTGCTACTGTCTTGGGATGGCTGATATACTTATTTTTGGTAATACTGTAGTATAAACAGATTCTATTCAGCAATAATTATTATGGAAAAACTAATGAGGAGAAAATCTAGCCAAATGTTTTGAAAGGTTTCAAAGCAAAATATATATAATGCTTTGTGGAATGATTTATTTTGTGCTAGTCTGGGATAAGTTGAGTTGTGTATGGTTGATAGCCTGAAAAAAGCTGGGAGAGGAAAGGCAGGACATCTGGGGTCAAGATTCAGTAAAGAAGACAATTAATGCATGGAGTGATAGTATAAACAGGACTGACATGTATGAAAACTGGAAACGTGAATTTTCTATACCTCTTGTACTGAGTGAAATTGAATAACTACCGTACAATTTCATACTAAATCCTTTTTGATAACTAAAACATCATTAAATTAAATTAGTGAAGTAGTAATCAATGCATTTTTAGTCTAAGAAAATTGTATTGGGAGCTTGTGGCAGGCACGATACTTTCCATATTTCAAATTCAACCATATGTAGCAGATTAGCCTTACTTCCAGATAGTTTTTTTTTCTATTTGTCACATAACCTCCAGATCTTAACCTTCTTTTCTATTATTGCTATCATCATTATCATCATTATCAATGTTAAATTATATTTTCAAGAATGTGGGATTTAGCTATTCTTTTTCTTCTATTTTATTTAACACCATAAAATAATTTGAGAAAATAGAGTGCAATAATGAAGACAACAGTCATTCAATGTGTATTAGAATATCTCAGAGGGAAAAAACCTACATGTGTCCATCAACAGAGGCAGCTCAAGCAGCTGAGCAGAACTTTGTTGGGAAATCTTGGTTGACAAGCTCAGATTCAACACAACTGCCATGTTTGTCTTGGAATGTATACATGTTGTTTAAATGCTATAAGTTATGATTGCTTGTTCAGAGAAATAAACAGCATCTTTGACAGAACAAGTCTTTGAAGATATTTCTGGATCTGTTTAAACTAGAATCAGATTTACAGAAGAGATAGCCTTTCAATACTGACATCATCATTAAATATACAACAAACTCATATTCTGTTGCTTTCATGCCATGCTACTTCCTGATGCTCTAAGAATGCAATACTGTCTTCTTCTCTAAAACATCTGTGGTTAAGAAAATGGTCGGGCTGCCTTTGATAAGTTCTTAATAACTTCTAAGCAAATGAGAAACCTTAAGCATTGGGCGAAGAAATCTAAGCTTTTGTGGCATTAGATTGAACACTGAACACTGGGATGCTATTAATTGTGAAATAATGATGATGTACAAAATATTATTTCCAATTTGTAACAGAAATGGTTCATCAAAACATTATTGGACTCACTGGGGTTCAGTCTCAGTTTTATCCCAGCTTATATTGTTCTAGTATTGTCTCCTTACTTTATGCTATAAAAAGTTGTGGTATCGCAATATAAAAGTGTAGCTGTTTAATTACCAATACAGTTAATGATTATTTTGAATAGAAAATGTAACACTTCCAAATGACTGGAAGAAAAATCCCTGGCTTGTTCAAAATCCAGTGCAATAAAATTGGACATCTAAGGGAATTTATTACTTTTCAATTTGAAAGAAAACTACTTTATTTTTTTCTCTTTATTTCTTTAGAGATCGACAATGTATCCCTATGACACATTATAAAAGCAGAAGTTAGACTTTGGCTAAGCCAGATAGAAAGCGTATTGATGTTTTTGAACACATGTACCGTATTAAAGAAGATTCGTGAGAACACCATGGATAACCAAGAAAACAAACAAATAGCTCAACAAACAAATTGTCAGCATCTGTTTTGCTATTTGCGTTCGGCTGCCATTCAAATGGGGAGGGGGGGCTGGCATTTAGGGGGGGAGTTTAAGTACAGGAGAGATTGTAAAAAGGGAGTTTTGGTCTCACTGTCTACTGCACATGCTTGGAGACTAGTGCTTGGTGTTGGTCAAGGCCAACCGTCCTGCATACCAACCTGATGTTGCTCCTTGAAGATGGAACTCACATGACACCTAAGAGATTTGCAGATTGGACAGTGGGATGAGGGTTACCAGGGGGAGGAGGTTGGACACATATTGATATGTATGATTTCATGCACTTTTGCTCAGCTCTTGCTTTGCTTAGCTGCTATCTTTTCATAACCAGTAAAAGTACTCTTAATTCGGCAAAATGGAGTTAAGTGGTTTCTTTCTTGGTTGCTGAGGGAGGCCGGCTTGACATTAAGCAAGATCTCACTTTTGCACTCATCCCGGAGCTAACACCTTCTGAGGGGAGTGTAAATGAAACCAAAACCTTCAAAGGAATATCCTACCCGGGCAGCAACCAGGAGGATGTCATGTGGGCAGCTGCATCCTCGTGCCCCTTGGAAATGGAGTGGATGGCGGATCTGTTTTTGGAGGAACGATCCATCCACCCCAGGTTTTTGTTGGGAGTGGGACAGAAGTATGACCCTGAGGAAATTCCAGCTGGAGTTACCATAAGGTGACATCAGTGGCCGGCAGCTGCTTGACAGGATGCCAACGAGGAGAACCTTATGATGTTCCAGGCTATGAAGCTCTTTCAAGAGGCTTGGGAGAGGCGATGTTTATGTCCCGAAAGAGAAGCTGATCTCCCAGACCTAGAGGAGAGAACTGCAGAAGGCCTGTTCTGCCCAAGGGGGGCCTTGGGGGCAGACAGTGGAGCTCATCAGGATGGGGAAGCCCCAGCAGCAGCAGCCATCATAGAGCCCTTCCAAGAGGAGGAGGGGCCTCCCGCAGATGCCGGATGGCAAAAGTTCCTCCGCTTGGTGTGAAATTTGGAGGTGACCTAAACGAACTAGGATTTTTCCTGGTCCAGGTCTGGAATTTCATGCAACAGTTCAGAGAGGATCTCCCCATAGAAGAAGCCAAGGTAAGAGTTGTTACCATGGCACTGGAGAACAAGGCAGCGGCATGGATGGTTGCCCTGCATAATGATGACTCCCCCCTGTTGAGAGACTATAATAGGTTTATGGCCACCCTGAGGAAACGCTTTGATGACCCGTTCATGGAGCGGAAGGCCAGAACCAGAATGAAAACCCTTACCCAGGGGAAGAACCCAGTGGCTAATTACATACAAGAGTTTCTTGAATTGTCCGTTTATATGTGGGAGTGGTCGAAAAAACTTTAATGGACAGTTTTATGGATGGCTTAAACAAAGATATATATACCAAAACTGTGTAAACGCCTCCCACCCCCCGTAACTTGCAACACTGGTACGAATTGGCAGCAGATGTGGAGATCGATCTAGCCAGAGACAAGTACCGTGAAGACAGTGATAAAGAGGAAGCTACCCCTCACAACCCCCTCCAAAAGAACTCTGAAAGGAGGAAAAAGTTGGTTTATAAGCAAGCCCCGGTCTACCACCTGCTTCCATTGTGGAAATGAGGGGCACTGGGCAGCAAATTGCAGCTCCAATACTGGGCCAAAGCCCCCTGCCAGGGGGGTGTGTGTGTGAAAAGACCAGCCAAACAACCTGGGAAGAGAAGGGACACCACCATGAAAGGAGTGGAACCTGTTGCGCAATTCCCTCCCATCCCAAGAGAAGAAGAACCGTCCTCCTCATTGGGGGAAAGTGAAACCAAATCTGATGACGACCATCTGGTAAGTTCCTGATCGGGCCCCATGACCATCCCAGTAGAACTTAAAGTGCCCTCTAATGGCGCCCAAGCAAAAATGCTGGTCACAATGGACCTCATGTGCAAACTCAAGGAAGGCCTTGAGTCCAATGACTGGTTCAAGGAACATTCAAACGAATGTACTATGAAGGATGGACTAGCTTGGGTAGGGGCTAAATTGTATGTTCCTACTAACCTGAAAACTATTGAAACTACCTGAAAACGCAAAACTACCTGAAAACGCAAAACTACCTGAAAACGCAAATTTTGTCCCTCTCCGAGTGGAGTGACCAGCTTCGTCAAATTTGGCCCATGACCCACAAGGCATTGGAGGCTGCTCACCGGGCACACAAGAAACTGGCTGAGAAAAAGAGGGTGAAGCAAAGGGAATACAAAGTAGGAGATTGAGTATTTTTGTCCACCAAGTTTCTACAAACCACCCAGAAATCAAAGAAACTGGGGCCGAAGTATATCGGTCGTTTCTCTATTGTGAAAATCATTAATCCTGTTTCTGTACGATTGGAGTTACCAAGCATCTTCAGTGGATTTATCCTGTGTTTCATGTAAATCTGTTGAAGCCAGAGAACACTTCTTCTTTTCGTGCACTCCTACCTGCAACCCCTGTCCCTCTTCTTATTGAGGGAGAGCAACATTTTGAGGTTAAGGAAATCTTAACCTGAGATGTCCAGGAAGCATAGGAATCGAATTCAATATCTAGTTTCCCTCCTCCCAGGCTGAGTAGGTTGATAAATCTCATGTTAGAGCTCCTAGACTTTTACAGAAGTTCTACACTAAGTACCCTGATAAACTTTGATCATCTTTAAAATGTACATATCTTATGTTGTCTTTTCTATTGTTTTATTTTCTTGCAGGGATAACTTCTTTTCCTGAAGGAGGGCTGGATGTCAGCCTCTGTTTCACTATTTGCTTTCGGCTGCCATTGAAACAGAGAGGGGGGTCCTGGTATTTGGGAGGGGAAGTTTAAGTATGGGAGAGATTGTAAAAAGGGAGTTTTGGTCTCACCGTCTACTCCGCATGCTTGGAGACTAGTGCTTGGTGTCGGTCAAGGCCAACTGTCCTGCATACCAACCTGATGATGCTCCTTGAAGATGGAACTCACATGACACCTAAGGGATTTGCAGATTGGACAGTGGGATGAGGGTTACCAGGGGGAGGAGGTTGGACACATATTGATATGTATGATTTCACGTGCTTTTGCCTCAGATCTTGCTTTGCTTAGCTGCTATCTTTTCATAACCAGTAAAAGTACTCTTAATTCGGCAAAATGGAGTTAAATTGTTTCTTTCTTGGTGCTGAGGGTGGCCGGCTTGACACAAATTCGCTCGCACAGAGAGGGACTTCTCCAGGTGCCATCCACCAGACAGTGTCGGGGGGCGACGCCTAGGAGCAGAGCCTTCTCTGTGACGGGCCCAGCCCTGTGGAACGACCTCCCCCCTGATATCAGGACCACCTCTGACCTCCGCTCCTTCCGCGTAAAGCTCAAGACCCGTCTCTTCCAAGTAGCTGGCCTGGCTCAACTATAGTTTTATCATATTGCTCCTGACGGGTTTTTTAATTGTGTATTTTGTATCGTAATTGAGGGGATTTTTAAATTGAAATTTTTATTCTATTTTATCCATTTGTTTACCTCCTCCATGCATATGTTACTGTTTATATTTGTATATTTTATGTGTTTTTAATTGTACGCCGCCCCGAGTCCTTCTGGAGAGGGTGCGGCTAAGCAAATAAAATTTGATTTGATTTGATTTGATTTGAAATATAGTTCTCTATAGTTGAGCCATATATGACCAGATTCAAATTATCCGATTTCAGATATTAAGTGAAGAACTACCTAGAGACAAGGAGAAGGAAAGAAAAGAGTAGCAAGGTGACCAATTACAGTGGCGATAGGCTCACTGTTGGAAGACCTGCCAGACCAGGTTGGGAACAAATTGACATGGAGAAAATCTAACTGGCTGCTGAGCGTTGACCCTGACTTCATTCCAACCTATCAACCAACCAACCAACCAACCAACCAACCAACCAACCAACCAACCAACCAACCAACTTTCCTCTGTGTAAGACCTTGCTTCTTTACAAACTTGACAAACAATGGGGTAATTTATTTGATGTTATCTGAAAAAAATGCAGTGTATTTGATATTTATATTAAAGTATGTATGCGTATTTCTTGCTGGAATATAATTTTTGATGTATTGAGCACAATTGCTCTGACTTTAGTGATCTCAGAAAAAAAAAGTCCTGGCTAGTAATGATGGAAGAGTATAACTGTAACTGCTTATGTGTTCTCTATATTCAGCAGAATCTAAATGAATTAATAAAGCAACAAGGAGTTGTTTCGGCTTAACAAATATGCACATATCAGCAGAAATGTTGAAAGTTTTGGATCCTAAACCTATACTAAGATTTTAAAATGCAGGTTTCTTTTTACATGGAACATCCACTAATATAATCAACCATGGGAAAGTTTCCTGTAGCAGTGCTGTCTCATCTTAATGGCATGTGTTCTTATAAAAACTTTCCATGGAAATGTCTTTAAAGAAAAGTATATAATGAAATTGCTAGCAGCATTACACTGGCTCTGTATGAATGGCTTTGGTGACTTTTTAATATAGAAAGTGCATTTGTGTCTCAACTAGGGTAGTAATAATTCAAATGGCCATCTATTAGTTTGGAATTATATGATATCAGAGGCTTTTGAGACCTGAATTTTGTTAGTGTTTTTTGTTTAACAGTTCTGCTGAGAACTTTAAAAAAAAAACAGATCAAAGCTGGTATTTTCTCTGAAATATTTCAGCCTTACTTATGAAGCTTGTGAGCAGTCTGTTTTCCCCTTTGGTAGGAATTCTTGAATCCTCCCAGCCTATCTGTTCTCCACTTACTCAGGATAGTATAGACCAGTCTGCATTATTGACTTTTCCAATGGTAGCTGCAGTAACAACTGGTCACAAAACTGTTGATAACCCAATTTATGGGAGACATTTATTCAGTAAAGAATAATGGTAAGGTGGTTTAATGGAATATTTTATGTATTCCTTTACTGATTAGCTGGAGGAAGCATTAATTGATTCTTGGTGATCCTACATGAAGATAAATGAAAAGGAGCTCTGATGGCACAGTGGTTGGAGTGAAATATTGCAAACTCCACAGACTGGAGTTTGATCAAGGTTAACTCAGCCTTCCATCCTTCTGAGGTCGGTAAAAGGAGGACTCAGATTGTTGGGGGCAATGTGCTGACTCTATAAACTGCTTAGTGAGGGCTGTAAAGCACGATAGGACAGTATGTAAGTCTAAGAGCTATTTCTATAAATGAGGTATGGCTACAATGGCTTTAGATGGCTTATGTTTTCCTTTTAAATGCCACATCACCATAATTACCAGTTAGGCTGAAGTTTAAGTTCTCTAACTTTTCAGGTTGGGTAGGCAGAACCATGATGCTACCAAGTCATGCATTTCTTGTTTACAACTCCTGTAAAATAAAAATAGATGGCAAAAAAATTTCCCTCCCTGTTAAAGGACAGAAAACAAGATTGTGGGATCTCACTAAGAGAAAGCTCAGTCACCAAGCTACTTTATTCTTTTCTAAGCTGCATAGTTCCGTCAACCTCACTTCTTTCTGTTAAGCCACCATCTACACTTCTCATCTATCTGTATTCTAATTTAGTCGCATCTGTGTTTTAATTATGTTTTCAATGCAATAATTGAATTGAAATGTTGGGCACAGAATGAGTTTCCGCTGGTGCCATATGGTTCAAAAGCTGAGTCATGCGGCATTTCTCAGAATAAGCAATTGTTCCAGTGATTCTTAATTGAGCCTGTCTCTGCTGAAGCACAATAACAATAGCCACAATAACCAGGGCTAATTTATGTTCCAGCTAAAAATTCATGCTGACATCTTGTCATGGCAAGAATATAAATGTTCTAAGAAATAGGAAGTGGTGGGTTGAATTTGGGCATACAGCTTGGCAATTTGGAAACCAAATCTTACTAATTCTACAATATGAACAGAAGTCATTGACTTTCTCAAAGGTGCTTTTTCTAGTTTTAGTATCAAAGCTATCATACCGCTATAAAATCCCAAAGACAAAGAAAAACCAGAAAGTGCAGTGGCCTCTTGAAAAAAAGCACCTTTGGGGCAACCATGACCTGAATGACTGAGAATCTCCTTGGACATATTTCCTTTCTCAGGAACATCATTCTTCCTAGACCTAAAGTAGCAAGATTCTACCGCCTTAAAATTTTATTTATTTATAGAATCCATTGGCTGCTATTTTATCACAGGTTGCTACCTAGAGGAAGAGAGTCCATTTGTATTTTATAGCGGTATGATAGCTTTGATTCTATGGTGGTCCTAGAATCCAGCGAGTCTGGGAAAAAGTAAAAGTAGAATCCAAATGCATTCTGCATTGAGGGAGAAGCTCTGATAGTGAAAATGGAAATACCATCTTTTTTGGAGTATAAGACGCACCAAGGTTTTGAAGAGGCAAATTTTTTAAAAAAGTTTTTGTACTCTGCAAACCTCCCCAAAACAGCCCGTTTTTCGCAAAAACGGACCCATTTTTTTTTAAAAAAGGGTATGACTAGTCCTCAGGAGGCTTGTAGAGTGCTCCTGGTGGGGGGGGGGGGCAAAAACAAGCAAAAAGGCCCATTTTTAGTGCAAATGGGTCAGTTTCTTGTCAAAAAAGGACATTAGGAAGCTTATAGAGTGCTCCTGGGGGTTGGGGGGGGGGGAATTGAGCAAAAGATGGCCCATTTTTTGCTCATTTCTGCCCTCCCCAGCTCTCAGGAACTCTCTGAAAGCCACCTACAAGCTACGCACGGTCATTTTTGCAAACGGGGCAGGGTTTCAGGAGGCAAAAAATGCTGTATTCAGTGTATAAGACACACCCAGATTTTCAGCCTCTTTTTTGAGGGAAAAAGGTGTGTCTTATACTCCAAAAAATACGGGTAGTTATTCTATTTATTCTACTTCCCAAAATTATGGTTTAGTGTGGTGCAGTGTGGTTGACAAAAGGAAGAACAATTGCAAAGATTACTAGGCCTTTCTGTAGAGGAAAGGACATTAGGTAAATTTTACCAGTATTTGCTATTTTTTTTAAAAAAATGCTCAGAACCAATAATTTTAATGGTCTTTTTATTCCTTTTTTTTTTGAAACGTTGTATTTCTATTGAATTGATTTGCAGTTTATTAAATTATTTATTTCATTGAAATAAAAGCCTATAGTTGGGTCACATTTGTTTCCCTCTCTCCACCCAAAAATGAAAAATCTGATACAGCTGTAGAACTTCTAGGGAATTAATTGGCCAATGTGATTATAAATGACTTTTTTTTTGCATTTTCCTTTGGAAGAACTGGCCTGCAAAGTATCTATACTTAGTTTCAAATAAATACATTGCCAAATACTTATTGTGAAATAACTTTTCATGTCTGCATTGCATCAAGCATTGCTGGGAAAGGTTTTCAAAGCTTAAACTGTCCTCAGGAATGAGTGTACAGCAAACAAAACAAATCCTTGGTGCAAAATCTATATTCCACATGGTTATTGACAGAGACTATAGATTATAAAATATTAATGAAATGCTTAAGTAGGAAGCTAAGACTGTAAACTTTCAGAATTCTGCTTCATTCACACAGAATTTCCTCCCTTTCTCCTGCATTTTTGGAACATCAGAGATGACCACAAGGTAGTCTTATGCTAATCTTTGACCATAATAAAGGTTTGATTGATTGAGTTCTAGACCTTGGGCTTGTGTATCCTATGCTTCTAGGGTAGGGGTCACCAATCTTTTGGATCTCATGGACCACTAAACTCAGAATTTTAAATCCTGCGGACTACTAATATGAATTTTTAAAATAGATAAATAGTATTTAGTGCAATATAAAAAAATGCAAGTATTTTTTCTGCGTACCACCAACATTCTCTCGTAGACCACCACTGGTCCATGGACCACCAGTTGGTGACTGCTGTTCTAGAGATAATTTTTGTATAGTGTATTTCTCTTGCCAATTCAGTCATTGGACATGGAATGAGCCTGTCCATCCAAACCTGCCACTTTTTTCTAAACAAAAAGATCATTAGGAAAGCTTCCAATCCTAGTTGGAATGTTTTTGTGGCTTCCTTGGAGTGCTTCTGAATCCTTTGGTACTGTACCTGGATTCCTAGATTATTCTTCATTATCTGTCCTGACTTGCTTTTTCATTCTAATTCCTGGTTTCAACTCAAGCTCCTGGTTCCTGGCTTATTGTAGACCAGTGATGGCGAACCTATGGCATACGTGTCACAGGTGGAATGCGGAGCCATTTGTCAGGGCACGCGAGGCGCTGCCCTGTCAGCTGGCCAGTGCGCATGCGCGTGCCGGCCAGCTAAGATCACCCTTTTTTTTTGAAAAATTTTTAAATTGGTTTTACAAAATTTTAAGGAAAGGGGTAATGGGTATGGGTACAAATTTTGACAGCTACATCGTGCAGGAAATGGTATTCCCCCCAAGTCTCATAACTTTTACAAAATGATAAACAAAATTTTATTGCTTAACTAGATCTTGACAGCTTATTTTTACATTATATCTTTCAATAATTTCAATCATTTACTTTGTATCTAACAAAAGGATTCATTGTATCAGCAATTGCAATGTTTTTCTAACTTACTTTTGTGATCTGAGTTTTCTCATTGTTGCCTCCTCCCCCCCGACCGCCAGCAAAGCCTCGGCCCCTCCCTCCTTCATCTCTTGTGTAGTGTCCGCTTTGTCTAGGAGAGCTTTGTTTTTTTCCATGAAGGCCTCCGCCTCCATAATTGTATTAATTCTAACTCTGGTGCCCTCCCAGAAAATTAACATACCTTCTGGCAAAAGCCACCAGAACCAAAATCCCTTATCAAATAATTTTTTTGCTAGTAGTGAATATTTTTTCCTCTTATCTCTTACTTTCTTCGGAATTTGTTTCAGGATGGCTATCTCTTTGGTTTTGGTTTTCTCTGAGTTGTTCATTCATTTCTCTCAATTGATTTTTCAGTTCATCCTGCCCTTTTAAAATCTTTTGGAGCAGCTGTTTGCTCGGAGGGTCATTTTGACTGCTTCGGAGGCTTCAGGGAAGCTTCCTGAAGGTCCCTGAAGCCTCCGGAGGGCTTCTGGGCGGGGGAGGCTGTTTTCGCCCTCCCCATGCTTCTATAAAGCCTCTGGAGCCTGGGGAGGGCGAAAAAAGCATGCAAAAATGGGGCGGGTCGCGCCTGTAGTGCGCGCATGCGCACTGAGGGGGCACGCATTGCATTATGCCTGCGGCACGCCTGCACATCACCCCCCTGCGCTCTCCCCACTTATGGTACGCAAGCCAAAAAAGGTTCGCCATCGTTGTTGTAGACTATTGCTGTAGACTAGCCCCAACATCATGCTTTGAAAAAGTTCATCTTTTGCGTGTAAAGATATTTGAAAATTGAATCATTAATATCCCTATAAAAGCCATCCATGTGGGCAGATTAGAGGGACAAGGTGGCTCAGTGGCTAAGATGCTGAGCTTGTCAATTCGAAAGGTCGGCACTCCAGCATTTTGAATTCCTAGCACCACGTAACAGAGTGAGCTCCCGTTACTTGTCCCAGCTTCTGCCAACCTAGCAGTTCAAAAGCACATAAAAATTCAAGTAGAAAAATAGAAACTATCTTTGGTGGGAAGGTAACAATGTTCCATGCACCTTCGGCATTTAGTCATGCTGGCCACATGACCACGGAGAACGTCTTCGGACAGCGCTGTCTCTTTGGCTTTGAAACAGAGATGAGCACCGCCCCCTAGAGTCGGAAACGATTAGCACTTATGTACGAGGAGAACCTTTATCTTTACCTATGGGCAGATTTCCTAATTGCATTCCTAAACATATTTACAAGGTCATTGTTTGCATATAATCCATGGAGATTTGATAACACCCTTGCAATAAAACATTTAGCACCATGTTCATACTGTAGGAATATTATTTCAAATTATTATGTTTATTTATTCATGTTTATATTGCTGATCATTACACCAAATTACATTTTAATTTCTTCTCAAAATAGACTTATCCCAAAGGATTGCCAGAATATATGAAAATTGAAAAAGGCTAATGAGAAATGATGGACTAATTAAAAAAACCTAGTAATATTCTTGTGCCCTGTTTTAGAAAAAAAATGTAATTGTCCTTAGCTTTGTTTCCTTGCATTCTGATGAAGTTCATATTTATGATGTCATTTTCCTTTGAATAAGTATTCAATTAGATGACTATTATATAAACATAAAAGCCAGCTGGGTGACTTTGGGCCAGTTATTCTCTCTCAGCCCTACTCACCTCACATAGTTGTTATGGGCAGGGGTGGGTTGCTACCGGCATTACTGCCGATTTGGCGTGCAAATTTTTTTTCCTCCAGGCGCATGTGCATTTGCACCTAAAAAGGTCTGTGCACACACACAACAGTAGAAATGAAAAAAAAAATGTTTGCAATGATTGTTCTGCGCATGCAAAGAACCAAAAAATCAAGATGGTGCCGCTGCTGATAGAACTGGTTTGGGGGTGTGGTAGGCTGAGTTACTACCTACTCGGATGAACTGGTCCAAACTGGTAGGAACCCAACTCTGGTTATGGGGAAAAAGTAGGAGGAAGATATGTTGGATCTCTTCACCACCTCAAGTTATTTGTAAAATAATAACATTGAGACCTAAATAAATACATAGTTTATGTTTACACAAAAGCCACTGTGGCCAGGTACCACCACTTCCAGCCTCAACTCTCCTATTCAGGAAGAACTATGTGGCTGTGTTCATATGCTTCACTAAGCTACAGTTTATTTAAAAATGTTTTTTAATAACCATAATATTGATTTGCAACACAGGCTGGCCCAGACCAAGCTAATATTACTCTATAGAACTTTATGTGAATCCATTTCTAGTCTTAACTAGAGATAACCGTATTTCTCAAAGGAGCATCGTCCACAGTTTGGCAATCAAAAGAACAGGCCAAGGTTAGTAGAAACTTGTAGATACTATCAGATGTGTACATTTGATTACATACATATTCGCAAACGCCAAGTGAAAAAAAAATACCATTTAATATTTTGTTGGTCTCAATTTGTTCGAATGTGGATCTGGCTTCTATCACTGTAAGACTAGGCAATCGAATTGAAAAATTCTGAGAATTATGGCACCAAGGGGACATTACAGATTGATGAAAAATATGTTTTTTTTTTCTATTTATTCATTGGCAACAAGAGGAAGTATGACTCTTATAAGCCCTAAAATTTGTCATCTACAAGGTATGCTCACATCAGCAAGAACACAGAGTTATCCTAATGATTTTTATTTACATCACAGATAAATGCAACTGATGGAGAATGTGTGTGTGTGTGTGTGTGTGTGTGTGTGTGTTGCATTTGTGCTGATAAATAAATAAAGGGAGACTAGTATAGATCTATTTCTAGCTATTTAGCTCTCATCAGCTAGCCATACCCTTACTGGAATTTGAACCTGGGCTGTTTTTACATGTTAGGCAGTTGTATTAGCCTCTAAGCCACAAGCTCTCCTCCCTTATCAGCTGAGCCAAGGAAATGATTAAGTGTTATGTCAAAGCACCTGGTATGCCCAAATATGGGAAGGAGCATATGGGAGGAGAGCTTGTGGCTTTATGTGTGTGTGTGTGTGTGTGTGTGTGTGTGTGTGTGTGTGTGTATGTATGTATGTATGTATTGTGTCTATATATATATATATATATATATATATATATATATATATGTATGTATGTATGTATGTATGTATGTATGCATGCATGCATGCATGTATGTACGTACATTTAGAATTCAATATAGAACAGAGTTTGGCAATCTGAAGGCCAATGGCCACATGTGACCTCCATGTCCCCTTTTAATAATTCCTGGAGGCTTTTCTGTCCACTGTTATTGAAACATGGGTCATTGGCTCCCAAGCAATTTGAGACTGGAAATTTGTAAAATATAGAAAAATAGCTACCCATGTTTTAGAAAATAATTGTGAAATAATTCTGATGAGCGAGTGATGCTATTAAACACTCCATGGGTTCCTGAGTTCATTCCTCGCCCCTACACTCATTATTACCCAATTCACATTGTTGGAAGAAATGTCCTTCTGGATTCAGTTTCAAGTTGGAAGAAAGACACTGGAAACATGGAGACTGCTTGGAAAGAATGGTTTTAATGGGGGACAGGAATACATGGTTTGAGGTCCTGGGGGAAAAGGGGATCACATGCTTTGAAGATCTTGAAGAAAAAAAAGACAGAGATGGTGAGAGTCCCTGGTTTTATGCCCTCTCTGGGCTTTTGAATTTAAACTTGTGTTCTGATTGGTTGTCAGACTCCTATCGGGCCATGCAGGGGCAACTCTGTAGGTTGTCTTTTGAGTCCCAAGCTTGGTTAAGCTGTTGCTAAGTGATGATGTAATGAAAAGGCTTTGGGATTTCTATTATGGCTCTGTTTGAAGGAGGTAGATCTTTGTTATGTAGAATAGACTGGCTCAGTCCTTAATGGCCCATTGAAAAAGGTGGAGGGGGGATGAGTTTCTGCCTTTTAGGGGGAAATAGTCTGCCCTTTTAATATTTCCTAAAATATTTCATTTTTTAGGAGAGGAGTGGGTTTTAACTTCCTACAACATATTTCATACTTTCCTTTATACTAACTGTTATCATATATCATTTTGTCTCCTTTCGATTCCTAACAATTACTGATTTTTTTTTTTGGGGGGGGGGTGTTATGTCACAGTAACACAAAAAAATACTTAAGGTCAAATATTTAATGATCCAGGAAAGATGAATTTGTCTCATAATAATTTTTCATACCATTATAGTAATGAAGGGAGATCCTGCTTGTGACTACTGGAGAAACCTCATTAGAGATGACTACAAACAAAAGAGGTTGTAGCCAGTAACTGAAAGTACTGATTGTGCATTAAATCTCTGAAACAATCAAGGAGTGCTAATTTTTTTTCTCCAGAGATAAGAACCCTAATACATTCTGATTATCAGAGCAGTAACCCAAAATAAAATGGGAAAGAAAACAATATGCCAAGGAAATGGTTTGTTGGCCTTTATTGCTCTTGGACAGATAATGCCAATATTATAGATAATTGCAAATATTATGGAGGAAATAGTTATTGCTTAGAGACAGCTAAACTCTGAGACTACAGAAAATGCACAAAGAAATATTTGCGGTTCAACCATATACAATAAGAACCCAATTAGTAACAACAGTATCAAGGCAACTTCAGCTTGTTGCACACATGTCCCTTTGGATTCCTTCTTGGCAAACGAGACAAATGATTTGAGGGGTTTACAGGATTCCTGATTGGAGATCAGATCTTCTCTGTGGTAGTCATCTTGTTAATGAATTCTTCTGTGTGCTATACTCTCTTTTACTGTAGTTTTATGGCCGTATGATGTCATAAGATGCGGCATTTTTCATGTGTTCTTCTTTCCTCCCCAAAAAAGGAAGGAAGGAAGGAAGGACTGTATGTTTATATGTTTATAAATAAAACTTGAACACATAAAATCAGGTATACAATTACTGGAAATTTCTTACATTAGTATGTTATTCACTCATGCTACTTATTCGTGTATAGATCTAAATCGATACTCTAGTTCTTGTTTCTGATGTCACATATTTGCTGTTGCTCCCATCACCAATATCTGTAGGGGTAGACACCTGAAAAGTGACATCCTTAGGTGTCTATATTTGCTGTACATACCGTGTTTCCCCGAAAATACGACATGTCCTGCTAATAAGCCCAGGCCTGGTTTTTGCCTGGTTTTTGAGGTGGGTGTAAATATACGCCCTCCCCCAAAAATAAGCCCTAGTGAAAGGGTGCCATGGCAAGTACAGGAGGAAGCCCTTCCCTTCCTCCTGACTAGGGAGTCACCTCAGCGCTTCTCGGCTCCTTAATCGGATCAGTTGAGCCGATCCGGCTGCCATTAAAAAAACAGCTGATTTGCGGGTGCTGCTCAGGCCGTGGCCTCCGGCAAGTGCGACTGCCTTTGCCATCGATTATGGCCACAAAAGCAGCAGGAGGCCAATAATGCACCCCACGCTCCTCGCCCCGGCCTTCCGAAGGGTACTGTAGCAGCAGCTATCCACAATTTTTAAATCATTATTTCGTCCCGACCCATGTGGCCCAGTGAGCCACATGGATTGGGACAAAATAAGGATAAAAAAATTGTGGATAGCTGCTGCTACAGTTCCTTTCGGAAGGCCGGCTTGAGTCTCCTGCTGCAAAAGTGGCTGTGCCCGAGACTGCTTTTGGGAGAGGAGGCAAAGGGGAAGCAATCAGCTTCATCTCGCCCTTGCTCTCAGTCCCCCCTTCGGCTGAGCTCAAGCAGAAAAGTGGCCCGCAGGGTTTCAGGAGCAAAGTTGAGGCTGACGGGAGTCAGGGCAGGGGGGAAAGTCCAGTGCGGCCCCAGCGCTCTTCTTTCCTTGGAAATGGAATCTTGGGAGTGGGAAACGGCATTCCCAGGAAGGGTGGGTATGTCGGTATGTGTATAAAAAACACAAAGCGAGGGAGCCAACAGCCGCAGATTAAGGAGCTTTGTGAAACGTTCCGTCTACACTCAAAGTTTGGCAAGGAAGGGAGAAGAGATACTTCCCTCCCTTGGCAGTGTTTTGCTTGAAAATATATGAGAATCGGCCAAAGAGAAGGAAGAATGAGACCTGCAAGGAGATGCTGCCGACACTGCTGCCTGCAGAGGCACAGACAGAGCGAAGTTCATTGAAGACTTCTCCGGCCAGCCCACAAGACTATCTGAATGGGGAGGGGGAGGAGATTTCCTGCACATTGGCAGCAGCGTCTTCTCACAAGGCTTCTTCTGACATCCCCAGTTGTATGGATTTCCATGCCTTCCTTTATGGGATGTTGCTTTGCACCTGGGACATCGGGAGAAGCCCTGTGAGGAGACGCCACTGCCAATGTTCAGGAAATCCCCCCCCTGCAGATCATCCTTTCAAAACGTAGTTTCACCAGGATGAAGAGGTGGCTGGAGGCGGCGTTTGCATCGGGTTGGGCTTTCTTTGCAAGGCAGACAATCTGGGGAGCAAGAGATTTAGGAAGCCTGGGCTGGCGTGTGTCCGTTTCTCCAGTGAAGCATCTGATTCATCCCCAGGGGTGAACGTTTCACCCTTCGTCATCTCTCTGCCCTGGCTTGGAAGCTGCAGAGGAAGCCTGCTATGCCCGGGGAGGGGAGGGAGAAGTGACAGCAAGAGGAGCACATCTCGCTCCACACCTCTCGCTTCTCCCCCACCCCACCTGCCACCCGTCTCGCTAAAAAGATGGTGGGGAAAGGAAGCAGCCTAGATTCTGTTAGCATTGGGGCGGGGTGGGAGGAGTTGGGCTGCGAGACATGCGTCCTACCCAAGACTTGCAGCTCCGTCGTGTTCCTTGCTGTTTTGTCCAGGGAAGTTGAACTCGCGAGATTTTTTTTTACAGGGTGCTTCCCTGGACAAAACAGCGAGAAACACGATGGAGCTGCAAGTCTTGGGTAGGACGCGTGTGTCACAGCCCAACTCCTCCCACCCCGCCCCAATGCTAACAGAATCCAGGCTGCTTCCCTTCCCCACCGTCTCTTTAGCGAGAGGGGTGGCAGGTGGGGTGGAGGAAAAGTGAGAGGTGTGGAGCGAGACCTGCCTTCTCTTGTTGTCTCTTCTCCCCCCCCCTCGCCGGGCATGGCAGGCTTCCTCTGCAGCTTCCAAGCTGGGGCAGAGAGGAGGCAAAACGCTCACCCCTGGGGATGAATCAGATGCTTCACTGGAGAAACTGCCCCACGCCAACCCAGGCTTCCTAACTCTCTCACTCCCCAGATTGTCCCCCTCGCAAAGAAAGCCCAACCTGACGCAGGGCGGTGACAGGACACATCAGAGCAGTACCGGCCACTCGCTCGGCTGGCGCAAATAAGACCCCCACCCCACCCCCGATAATAAGACCAAGGCCATATTTTGTGGGTCAAAATAAAATAAGACCCTGTCTTATTTTCGGGGAAACACGGTAGTACACATGCAACTTCAGGGGAATAATACTCATATCAAAGTTTGTGTTAAGTCAGTGTACTCTGCATACACATAGTTCCTTCATGCCAATTTTGTAGAGAAACCAAATTTTGTGTAGGTAAAATATCAGCCAGTGTTAAGATCAATTAATTGTGGTTGATAATATTATCAAAATTATTTGTACTATGTTTTTAAGAAGGAGAATCAGTACCGTTACTGCTTTTTCAGTTACTTTATACATACAAGGCCCTAGCAAAATGAATGAATGAAAAAGTAAGATTTTTGGTTTAGAAATGTACCTTTGGCTGCCAACTAACCCACAATTTGGAATGAATTTTAGTTATAGTTTCCAAATGCTATTAAAACAGCAGTGTATATTCTGTCTATACTAACGTTTTGGCAGTGAGACATCTATGAATTAAAACAAATTAAGGGTGGACTCTTATTTGTCATCTAGTTTCACATGGAAACTTAAGCAAATGCAATGGAATATTAAATATAGGATTTAGCACAAAGGATCATTTCAAGCATAATCTCCCTAGCCCAGCCTTCATATATTATTCATTATTACTTGTATTTACTTACAGATTTACAAACACTGTTATTTGTATTTCTTGAACGTCAATTAAAGGATATCAGATGGTTAATAGTTGAACTTAAAAGCCAAAGCTTATTAAATGTTTTGGATGGACCAGAGATGTTCAGAACTTTTCTAGCAATTGTTCTTCTCAAGAGTAGACATGTTTCTTTCATTATGATTTCAGAGGTCAACAGAAAAAGGCACCTCCACCCCCCACGCCTGTAACAGGCTGCATCATTAATCTTCAGTCTAGTCATTAAAAAGTCCACACCTTTACAGTATAGGCCAACAGATGCTTCTAATATTTCATGCTTTATGGTGTACATGACCTTAGGAGATACATGTTAGTTTATAAGATTCCTGTATCATGACATAGTTTAATTCTCACAAAGCCTTATGGAGCAGACTGTAATGCCAATCTACATCCAGTTATTGTAATGATATTTTTCACTTTCAAGCAAGCCACTGTATTCTACCTAATATTTCAGCATTCCCTTTGCTTATAGATTTCCTTTTAAAAAACACTTCAAATTTATCTGAAGTAAGTTCCATTGTGATATGTGGTTAGGTAAATATGTTAACTAATCAAATTTATTGTAACATAATATCCAGTCATTTTACTGTATTTTTTGGAGTATAAGAGGTCCGGAGTATAAGGTGCACCTTAGTTTTGGGGGAGAAAAATAAGAAGAAAAATTCTGCCTCTGCCTACCAGCGTCCATGGGATTCAGCTGACACATGGTAACAAGGTCAGCCAATGAATAGGCATAGCAACTAAGTCAGCCAATGAGGGCTATTTGGACTCTGAAATTTGCTGTGTGAGCAACAAGGAGATAGGAAGGAGTCTGGCTTAGCCAAGAACTGAAAGTGAAACTGCTTGTGTTTAGCTTGTATTTAGTGCTGCCTCCACGCCTCATGTTTTTGGCCTCTGGTGGGTGTGGGTGGGCTACATTCAGTTATAAGACTCACCCAAAATTTCACCCTCTTTTTTGGGGGGGAAAGGTGCGTCTTATACTCCAAAAAATACAGTACTCCTGTATATAGCCCTGAACAATGAATATAGTAACACTAGGTAAAGAGGATTTCAACATTTTGTTCTATAGCTACTTTTTAAAATCTTCTCTGAATCCCTTTAGGTATGTAATAATAATAGAATTAGAGATTTAGAATCTAATTTTATAGTCCCTAGATTATTGTAATATCACAGGAAACTCAGAGTGGTCAGATTTTTACATTCCAAATTGGGGACACTGCTATAACCCCAGAAAAAGAATGTCTATGGAGATTCTCAATGATGGGACAATGCCATGGTTGTCCCAAAGGTATTTTTCCAAAAGACAACTGGATTTTCTGGGTTTTTTCTTGAAAATGTTTCATCAGTAAATGTTTCATTATTTACTAAGACTTTATTACTATTATTTTTCTCATCTTCCTTATTACCTATGTCCTCCCACTTATGACTATAACCATGTTGCTTGTATTTTTTTATGATTTATATTATTCTGTTTCCTAGTATGATTTGATTGCTTATTAGTAACCTATGACTCTCATTAGTTGTATCTTATGATTTTTGATGAATGTATTTTTTCTTTTTTTCCTTCCCTTCTTCCTTTTTCCTTTCCAAAGACAAATTCCTTGTGTGTCCAATCACACTTGGCCAATAAAGAATTCTATTCCATTCCATTCCCATCCAAGAAGCTTTGTCTTCTTCAGAAGTGAGGAAGCTTCATGGATGAGAAGCAAAACATTTTAAGGGAAAAAGAAAGAAAGTCCAGTTGCCTTTTGGAAAAGCATCTTTGGGGACACCCAGAAGAAGAAATACAACAAAGATTTCATTTGTCCACCATATGGTGAAGATGGTGTTAGGAGTTCCTGATATTAGAAAAGTTTGAGAGCAAATATGGCAGGAACTGTATAAGACAGGAATTGAAGTTTTCAAACTCGCTGAATTTTCATAGATTTCTTTCAGAGCTTCACGCGTGGCAGAAATAAAGGTCTGACTTTCATGTTACTCTAGATGTACTCCTTCCTCTGTGGTAGAAAGAGATGAAGAGAAACATAACTTCCCTCACTTTGCTTCTAATGCTCTGCAACTGACAAGAAATAGGAAACTTCAGAGCATTTCCTCCAAAGGGAATGAGATGATAAATTACTTTTCAAACCAATTTTTAAAAATGAATAATGGAATAATCCTAGTAATCAGGGCAAGCGAATAAGCAATATGGAACAATGCAAGCAAAAGGGATGAAGATTCTGGATTAAATATTGAGTGTAATATTTTAATTGGAATAAAAAAAACTCATTTTCTTTCTCTTTCTGGAATGAGAAAAGTGTGGAAAGTGATATAAAAAAAAAAGGAATGAGCAAGACTCGTTTGTATGGGTTGCCAAAAAATACAGACAGGCGAAGTGATAATAAAGACAGACTGTTCTAGCTTATTGCTGTTCTCTAGCTGAGAGAACCCTCTTTCGGAATAAAACAACTTATACACAGAAATGTTTCCAAAATAATCTGTTTTATAATTAGGTAGCTGTAAACAGATTTAAATTAGTCTAGCCCTTCTTGCAGGACAATAAATCCCTTGTGAATGGAAAAAAACACTAGACTCCTGGAGAAGAGAAGTACTGTATATAATAAGTATGATAGAAAAACAATACTTTTTAGTGTCAGGGAGATACAGCAGCATTTGTTGAAGCTACTGACAATATCAAATGTTATTTTCATTTTGGAAAAATGGTAAGACTCAATTATACTTTCTAATGCATCCTTGAGCTCCCCCCCAACAAATAGATTATTAATGAGTGGTCATGGTTTCACCTCATCACCTGACAATATAAATTGTCCTCACTATAATGTAGACCAGGGGTGTCAAACTCAAGGCCCAGGGGCTGAATCTGGCCTGCAGGGCCACCCTGGAAACAGCGAAGGACTGTCCCGCAGTATCTCTGCCAGCAAAAATGGAGGTCACGAGGGCTGCAGGCTGCTGTTCTATGCTCAGGTTGTGCTGGCAGAGGGTTTCAGGAGGCTGTCGGAGCCAAAAATGAAGCCTGGGAGCCCATTTTCGTTGGCAGAGTTCTCAGGCTCCCACAGCCCCCGCCCCCCAACAGAAGTGACGTTGAGCTGACCATGTCCACACTGGCCGAGTCCCCCGACGTCAAACGCAACCCTGATGCGGCCCTCAATGAAATCAAGTTTGACACCCCTGATGTAGACTAATACTCTGTCTACTTTTAATTTCTTCTGTCTGTCCAAATAGTAATACAAAATTAACAAATATATATCTTGGGTTCATATTTATGAAAACATTTGTTCAGAACTTTACATTATCATAATCCTAAAAATAAAATAAAATAAGTTCACTTGAAATGCCAACTCCTCATCTTGAGGTTTTTATATGCCATCCAAATAATTTCAAATGATGAAATTCAAATTGGCTAGCTTTCCCTAAAGAATACACTAAGTGAGCTGAAAATGAAGCATGTACAATGAAATATATATTTAAAAAAATGAAGCAAAAAGGACAAGCTGACCCTCAAAAATGTTGTTTGACTGATTCATATAATTTCTTCAGTATTGTTTGATTTCAAGACTTTATTTTTAGGGATGCGGTAATGAAAATCCATTCCAAAAATGTCAGGTGCTAAAGCAAGTCAGGAAATCACATCCATTTGTTCTGCAAGTAGGCCATACTGTGTAAAGCATTTCTTTGGATTAAGGTGAAAGATATTTTACAAATAATCTTACAAGACTCTTTTCTCATACATGCAGAGCTTCTGGATCTCACCTCTGCTGAGACTGTTTTTCAACTTTTTGCCAGATCAAATCACAGCCAAAAGAGTCTCAGTTTTATGATAGACATATGTAAAATAAAAGTTATTACTACCCCACTATGAATTGCTTTGAATGAGTGAGTGAATGAATGAAAAATAAATAAGGTGAGTAAATTAATGCAGCTTTGCTCCATTAAAATACTTCTACTCCCCAGCAAGCTGCATTGGTCTATAATGAGTTCCTAAAACTTGCACTTATAGATAGTATTCTACGATATATTCTGTGTATAAGGAAAGTATTTGGGGAAGATTGACTGTAGAGTCTCATGTGACCCATTCACCATTGTACCTTTGTAATATGCAGTATGAGGCAATTTAAAAGCTCAGTAATTCCAATAACTCGGTGATTATAGGAAATATATACTAGCTTTCCTAGCTTGATCACTTCCAGATGTATTTGAATACAACTGTTGCCACCCAGACAGTGAAGTCATGAATATTCTTCTTTCAAGATACTAGGAAATGGAAATCTCCTACAGGTTTTGTATGGCTCATTTTTACTCAGAAGCATACCTTAACGTACATCATAGTCGAAACAGGGAAAGAACATACTTCTTCTTCTGTCTGGCTCCCTATTTAGGGAACCAACCTCTTTGGTGTTTTATTCAGTGTTCTACCTCTTTTACATCAGGAATTGAAAGACAAAACAACACTACTCTTAAATGACACACCTTACTAGTTTCTTTCATAATTTCCCTCCCTGGGGTTTTTCATTAGACTCAATAGGCAAATATTTTTCCAGAATGTCTATTTCCTGGGTGAATATACCATGGCCGACCACAAACCTGCAGTTTTGAAGCCTTCTTTTTTGGTATTTCTATTTTTGCTAGACTTTGCTCAGTAAAACTTTGCTACCGTCCAAGTGATGCCTTTATGCTGAGCCTTTTAAAATCTTATCCTGACTTGAGGAACATCTTGTGGTCACTTCCTGCAACCTAAATATAAAGAAGGAAAGTCATAACTCTGTCTCAGCTTGACATGTTTTAGTTTTGTCTTGCAGTTATTTCTGCAAGTCAAAGCAATCCACCATCTAGTCTCCTTCATCTCACTTTGGTTTCTCAGATAGCCTATGTATTCTCAAGAAATCTCCATTTCAGGATCTTACTTCAGTTGTTCCCCTAAATATTTGTATTTATATTTATTAGTTTGTCAAACATGTACAAGATAGCAGGTATAAATATAAATATGGATATAAATGAAACAAATGAATACAAATAGATTGGGATAGTAGGACAGGGACATTAGGCACGCTGGTGCACTTATGCACGCCCCCTTTACGGACCTCTTAGGAACGGGGTAAAGTCCACGGTAGACAGTTTAAGATTGAATTTGTGAGGGTTAGATGAGGTAACAACAGAGTCAGGTAGAGCATTCTGGGCATTGACCACTCTGTTGATGAAGTCATATTTTCTGCAATCATATTTGGAACAGTTTACCTTGAGTTTCTAGCGATTGTTTGCCCATGTATTATTGAGGTTGAAGCTGAAGAAGCCATTGACAGGTAAGATGTTGTGACAGACACTTTTATGTACTGTGCTTAGATCATACTGCAGGTAGCGCAGTTCTAGATTGTCCAAATCCAAAATTTCAAATCTGGTTGTATAGGGAATTCTGTTATGAGTAGAGGAGTGGAGTACTCTTCTTGTGAAGTACCTCTGGACCCACTCAATTGTATTAATGTCTGATGTACAGTGTGGATTCCAGGCAGATGAGCTGTATTCGAAAATTGGTCTGGGAAAGGTCTTGTATGCCCTAGTTAGCAATACAATGAAGAAGCTTTGCAAAATTAGGTTAACAACTCTTAATGCCTTTTTGACAATGCTCTTATAGTGGGCTCTGGGGCTTAGATCGTTTGAGATGTGTGCTCCTAGGTCCTTGATATCCTAAGATATCAAGTATACTAAGTATTGAGTTCCGGTTCCGGCGGCGGCGGCGACGGGCAGCTCTTTGCCCGCTCCGGCTCCCCGGTGGGCTTCCCCACTCCTTGGGGGGCACAGGACACCCCGCAGAGGGGTCCTGCCGGAGGGGCGGCATCGCGGAGGTCTCCTGCAGCGGCGGCAGCCGGCGGGGGCTCTCTCGCGCGCCCAAGGCACCGGGGAGCAAGCTCGGAGGGCGCATCGCGTTTCCACGCCTCGCGCCTCGCTACAAGCCGACTGGAGAATGCTACAATTGAAGGAAGCAGCTGCGGTGCGGTGAGGTTGCCTCTCTCTTCATCCCTTACTTTGCATGAAGATTTGATTCAGCTTTTAAAACTTTAAAACAACTTTCGGAGCATTTTGGAGGTGCGGCTGGAGGGAGGGGGGTTTCCCCCCCCCCCCTTGGACAAGCGGCAAGAAACAATTTTGCTCTCAGCCCCCGGGGAAGGAGGAGGGGGGAGAGCCAACGAATGAAGCCTCACTTAGGCTGAGATGATTTTCTTTTCAATTTAATTTTACATATTACAATGATTTGAGGACTTTTGGAACTTTCTAAAACTTTGTTACGCCTCTGTGCCCAAAACTGGCAGGGCAAGATGGCACACTTCCGTTGTCTTTATGAACTCTGAAACCTGACTCCACCTTTAAAATTCAGGCTTCCGGTCTTTGTCTCCGTGTCTCCCAGAGGAACCTCTTGTGGATTGGTATTTTTTTAACCTTCTAGGGGAAATTTTCTATCTATTGCCAGACTTATTGGAGAGATTCTCTTCTGTCTGGTTATTCTGCTCCCGGATTCACCTGGCTACCCTTCTTTTCTAATTGCTTACTTCATATTTGGACTGAACTTTTAACGTTATAAAGGATGGCATCTAAAAGACCCCCTCCTGGAAAACCTGGCTTTGCCACTTCTGCTCCAACATCCGCAACATCCAGTCCAGCCACACAGTCAAAGATAACAGAGCTGATGCACCATAAGACTACAGAGATGGACTTTCAACAAATGCTTCAACAAATTCTACAGGGCCAGGAGGAAATCAAGAAACAGTTAAGGGAAATGAAAGATGAAATTAAAGAAAATCAAGCCCAAATATATAAGAACTCACAAAGACTGAATCTTGTGGAAGGGGGGGTGGAGGAGGTGAGGGGGGGGGTGGAAGCCGTGCAGAAAGGGAACAAAGATCTTGACATCCAACAGATGAAATTAGAATTTGAGAGAATGTCCTATTATCTTAGATTTCAAAATGTTATAGAAGAAGATGGGGAAAATATAAGGGACATCATGACAAACATTCTGGCTGACTATACACACAAAGAAAAACAACAGATGGGGTGGGATATAGATCTGGTTTATAGAGTGAACTCAGCTTATGCTAGAACACACAATTTACCCAGGGAGGTTCACATTAAATTCCTTAGAAAAACCACAAGAGATGAAATTCTGGGTGTACAAAGGGGGCAAGCATTGACATATCATGATATGGAGATAACCATTCTGAAGCAGATCCCTAAGAAGATTAGAGAAAAAAGAAAAAATTATTCGCAATTAGCGAATAAATTATACCAGAAAGGGGTGTGGTTTAGATGGTTGATGCCTGAAGGTATGCTGATATTCTGGGAGGAGACAAGAATCAGAATTAATTCACCCATAGAGGCGCAGGCCTTTATGGAAAAAAATAAAACACTCCTAGAGAAACCACCAGACACTACAACGGACACGCAGGACACGGGAGGGGCCAGAGCTCTGCCAGTGGAGGGAGATGGGGCAATAGCAAGAAGACTCAGATCACAGAAATAAATATGAAAATCATATTATTATAAATTGACCGAAAGTGAAAATGGAATTATATTTGGATTTTATATTGTAATGTTTAATTTGATTGAATTTAATAATAGAACTAATATGCTGATTATAATCAATTAGATACTAATGCATTATATATAAATGTACGCTATGGGTATGGAGGGAGGGGGGCCTCACACACTTTGCAACTGCCAAAATTTGTATACCTGTCCATTTACCCTTTTCCCTATAAATTTTGAAAAACCAATAAAATTTTATTACAAAAAAAAAGTATACTAAGTATTAAAATATCCTAAGAGGACTTTTTGCTATTTTGACTTAGAGTAATGAAGTGACTATAAAACAGTTCAAAACTACCTCCTGGAATACTCAGTCTATATTAATTGAGAGTCATTCCTGTTTTGAAGATGTGTACTTCTGAAATAGCAGTGTTTCTTCAACCATAGGTGGATGTATGTACCTGGAGTATGTATAGTAATGGGGTGCTTTGCAAATAGTCTTATTTTATTATTTAAAAATGAATTTTGAGAGGCGAAATGTAAAAGCCTTATGCTCTTTTTCAATTTTTATGTAGAAGAGTCATGAAGCCCCAATATTCCTTTTTCACTTGCTTAATCCCTAGTCCAAAGGTTAAGCTTGGAACTCAGACTACTTATGTTATTCCAAATGTAAGAAGAACACTGCTGTGATGGGATTGTGATGAAGAAGGATCTCCATTTGGATGAAAAATGTTGCCTGTGCTCAAGCTTACCCTAAGCCTGCTTTATATCTTACAAACATTACATTGGAAAACTGTGGACTTCCTTTTGTAAACAAACGTGCTCGAAATGATATTTTGATTTTCTTCAACAGAATATTCACAATAGCATCATAGAAGAAACATCCATATTAAGGAATTAAGACATCTAAACGGAACAATGGACAGTATGGTATTGGGGTTAATGTATTGGATTTTAGTCACTGAAACCAGCTTCAGTCTACCCTTAGCTAAAGAAACTCATTTTGGGACAAATCACATTCTCCTCTCCCAACCCAACCAACTTCCCTGCGTTTATTTATTCATCAAATGTAGAGACCATGTACATCTCACTTTTAGAGTGACTCTGGTTGGTGTACAATTATAATACTTTGATAAGGTTTTTATGTTTCTATCTCAGTAAAATGAGCCTGACAAAACGAAGGATGAAATAAATTAAAAGCTAGAAAGGCAGGGGTGCTTCAAGGTGCTAACCAACCACAAGGTTGTGTGCTCCTCTGTGTGCCCCATGTGAGCTGGCAAACTGAATTCTTCAAACTCTTTCAAAAGGCAAGGAAAACTACTGTTCCGAACATAAATTATGGAAATTCTCTTATGAGTTCTTGGAGAAAAGACAGGATATAACTCTGATTAATAATAAGGGTAATAATAATGAAAAAGCTGATGCCACCATGAAACTAGCATTCCCTACCATGACATATATAACTTATACCAACAGCAAAAGAAGTGTTTGACTAAAACTTCACTTTAGAACTTACAGACAGTACAATGTTGTTAAATCTTCTTTTGCTAAAACGACATCTAAGATTGGACAAATGTGAAAAAATTATACATGTGTAAAAAAAAATGAAACGATAATGTCTAGACTCTTTTCCCCACATGACTCCAGCACAGAAACATCTGACCAGCGCTGTCCGAGCTTGCATAATTTATACATCTGCAGTATATTTTCTCTGTATACAAGCCAAGTTCCTATAGTTGTCTTGCCAAGGAACTTTCCCACTCACTTTTCACTGGATCAGGGTATGTTTGTAAGCTGACTTCCTTTTTGACCAAAACCCAGGAAATAAGAGCTGATTTGTTAGACACTGTATTTTCCATTAAGAAACCAACATTAAAAAAAATATTTTAACATGCACATTATTAGTTGTACCCTTTTATTATGGGAGTTATTTATTTTAATTAACTATCTGTATTTGTTTTCTTTCCAATGATTTGCCTTCCAGTATGGGATGCTAGGAAGGTTATAAACTGCGATAGAAATTGATGCCTGACAAAAGAATAAAGCTCAGTCCTTGCTCATTAAAGAGCAAGAATTTGACAATCCATCCAGAACTGCACAATATATTTTTCTATTTTTTTTATTCTAAATGCAATAAAAATAAATATTCAACCAACTGGTAGTTCTAATATACCAGTTATGTATCATTTGCTAACTCCTTCATTACAGTAACCTTTCTTTTTTAGGATTGTGTTAAAACAGGGGTGTCAAACTTAATGTCATTGAGGGCCTCATCAGGGCTGTGGTTGGCCTCAGGGGGGCTGGAGGACATGGCTGACTGCATGGGTGTGGCCAATTGGATGGGCATGACCAGCTTGATGCCACTCACTGGGAATGGCCGACTGGGTGGGCATGGCCAGCTTGATGCCACATCCCAAACTGCTGATGTTTCCTCTTTGCATTGGGTAGACCAGACCAAAACCATGCTGGCCTGATATTTCCTCTTCGCATTGGGTAGACTGTGCAGAAACGACGTGGGCCAGCCCCTTATATTTTCCAGGACAGCCCCGTAGGCCAAATCCAACCACATCATGGGCAGGATCCGGCCAGTGGTGGGATTCAGCTGGATCGTACCATTTCAGGAGAACCAGTTGATAACCTTCTGAGCAGTTTGGTGAACTGGTTGTTGGAAGAAATCATTAGGGCAGAGAACCGGTTGTTAAATTATTTGAATCCCACCACTAAATCCAGCTCATGGGCCTTGTTTTTGCACCCGTGTGTTAAAGTCTTTGAAGAAGATCCTGCTCTTTAACGCTTTGTTTTTAGAAGTGAAACTCCTGGAACTGCAATATTTTCTCAGTTCAGGAATATTTAATTATTGATGTCCACTTTTCTCAGATTTTTCACCTAGCTTTCACCTTGGTATATGGCATACGGAATAGCAAACATAATGTTAGTAACAACAGTAAAATAAAAAAAAATATAGTTGAGTTAGGGTTTATAATTTATGTATGCATTGATATGTATGTCCTATAGTATATTTCGCTCTTTGTCTGTTGTATGCTTTGTCTTTTTCCGTTGTCTTTACAATTGAAAGCAGCAAAATAACCAGACAGGCTTCCCAAGTTCATTACGCAGTCTGAAATTCCTATCCCCTCGCTAAAAAGAAAAGTCAAATATTTATACAGAGTTATTAGTAATGGACAGAAACAAATATTACTATTGTGAAGTATGAATAAGTGTGTTTGTTTGGGATGGTGTATTCCTATATTGAAAGATAGCCCTGGGAGTTTTTTGGTGTACTTGATTTTTTTTCCAAGTACTATAACACAAATGTGCAAATACAAATACATTTTCAATACTGAAATCTTTTGCCTTAAACTCTCTAAACAATTTTGTTAAACTTTATATGTGGTGAGATCGGGTGAACAGAAGATACCGTAGGTAGGTAAGTAGATAGATGATAGGTGATAGATAGATAGATCCATATAGATAGATAGATAGATAGATAGATAGATAGATAGATAGATAGATAGATAGATAGGTGGGCAGGCGGGCAGGCGGGCAGGCGGGCAGGCGGGCAGGCAGATACAGAGCAACAGACAAGATGACTCAGCTTCTTTTTAATACAGGCTAATATTACCTAATGAATGCAAATATTCACAGAAATGAAAACAAAATATTTGAGATGAAAGAAGGCAGGCAAAAAGGATTATTGTAAACCAATCCCCATTCTACTTTCACAGAGCAGATGTCTTTGCCAAAGGGCTGTAGTCATGGTTTTTATTTATAGATCAATAAAGTAATGCTGCCAAGGAGCTGATAAATGTCTGTTAAGCTATTTTGCAGGCAAAACAAGGTTTCAACAACTGGGGGAAACAATTTACTATCATAAATCATGTTACAAAATCAGGACTGGAGGCAGGAAAAAAAAAGAGGAAAATGAACCAAAATGTGCAAATTTACTTCTAGTTCCAGTTTTCCAGGATTTGTAGCACCTGATGACTCTTTCACTTTCAGCCAGCCTTGGGCAGAATGACAGCCAAATAACGTATCTCCATCCGATCAAACCATCTGTGAACAATTGCAATGAAAATTGGATTGGCCAGTGTTATATCAAGCAGATGTAAATTCCATGAATGCTTGCCAAACCTCTGCTATGATTTAGAGCTCCTGGTTTAAATTCTTCTGAACACTAGGATTGTTTTTGAAACCCAAGGGATCACAGTACATTATGAAAAAACAAACAAACCACAAACTAGGTAGTATTCTCATTACGTAACCATTCCAATGAGGTCTTCAAAAGATTTGGCAAACACAGAACAGTGCATTTGCAAGTATAATGGATTAGCAAAGATGCCAATCAATGTATAGATGACAGATGGAGCCATCATATTACAAGAACAACTGCCTTGCCATGTATTGGCACACACCCTATCCACAATAGTTTCTTATTGGAGACACGACTTGGCAATCATGGTTGGATGAAGAGTTGTATTCAGTCTTTTAGAAGGTACATAAAGTGTTTGCAAAACTGGATGGGGTTGATGGGGAGTTATAAGGGTAAAAAAACCCTTGAAAGTTTGTCTAAAGCAAACAGATTGATATTATATTGGAGATTGTATCATCTCTTTGCACCTATGAACCTTTTTTGACAATAGGGCAAATGCTGAGAGATACATACGGGAAAGTTTTTTCCAAGCTGACCCTGTGTCTATCTCTCACCTTCCCTATGGTTAATAAAGTCTTTTCGACTATGAGTCTTTCTGTTTAAAATGGTAACCAGCCTCTCTTGTTATTGAGATGGGATACTATGACCTATAAATTACTATTCACTACAGTTCCTTGAATTTAGTTCACATACATATTCTGGACAAGTTTAATTTGTTTCTCCATTTTATTATTCTGACTTTTTATTATGCAAATCATTCAGAGTTAGTTGGAGTCAAACATTCTTTGAATCTATGTAATGAATAAAGTACACACAATGACAGGAAATGAGAGAAGAAATTGATTTTTTAACATTGATTTTGATCTGTATTTTCAAAAAGATTCTAAATATGTCTGTCTAGCCTCCCTGGACTCTCTCTCTCTCTTTCCCTCCCTCCCTCCCTCCCTCCCTCCCTCCCTCCCTCTCTTCCAAATATAGTATTGTTAGAAATGTGGCTTTCTTACGAATCTTATTTTTACTTCAAATGCAGTGGATATCTGTTAGCGCTTATTGATAGTTGGGATAAGCCTATATTTAGAACCCCAAATAACTATATTTTGAACATAGTTTCAGCTACTCAATTACAATTGTTTTTTGTTATCTATCTGGACATTTTAACTAGATCCCAAGATCCCAACTAGATCCCAATTCTACTCTGGGATCTGAAATGGCATTTCAGTAACATCAGAGAACAAAGCAGGGCAGAGTTAGATATATTGGATTTGATAGGCCTTTGATTAAATTCAGTAAAATAATTTAGGTGAATTTTCAATAGCAGCGAATATCCATAGCTCGGGGGTAGGAATTTAGTTGAATTCAAGTGGCTGGAAATCACATTTTGTTTTTGGAGGAGGAGGAGGCAAGATCACAGTAGGTGAGAGCGATCATGCAGATCGGACGGGAAGAAGATGTACTGGGCACACAAGCCAATTGTTTAGAAAATCTGGAGAATTGCTTTATCTCCTCCCCTGTTTTGAAACATGTTAAGTCTAACAGCTGATATTACAGTTTCTTTCACATAATAGAGGGGGATACTATCAATTCTGGGAACTATACACTTGACAGAGCAATTGAGGTGCTGGAGCCACCAAAAGGAGATCTGGAGGTTACTGGGGACTTCACAACTATGTGTTGCCATACCTGAAGTAGAGATCTTTCTTCGGTAAGGCATTTCTCATTTTTTTCTGAAAATTTCTGAATCTTTTCGAAAAGAAGCTTTGGCAAACATGGGAGCACGTGCACAGAATTTCCTATTACATGTATATGGGGAAAAGTTACAGTTATTGTTCCAGTGTTCTTGTAAATCTGTAAATGCTTATAAACTCTGCTGTAGGGCTTCCTCAGTCTCAATATTGCCACATTCAGATGATGAAGATGATTGTTACAACAGAGTTTCTAAGGGATAGGTTAGCTACTTCAGAGAAATCTATATCTTACATATTTTTTTTCTCAGTCTACATTCTCCGGTTGTGCTGGGCCATGTTTTATTTTCAACAGATAGTAAACCACAGATCTCTACTCTTCATATGCACTTAAAATGGTTCTGTTTCAGAGGTGGTATTCAGAAGGTTCTGGCCAGATCTGGAGAACTAGTAGCGGAAATTTTGAGTAGTTCAGAGAACTGTAAATACCACCTCTGACGGGCCATGCCCCCATCTATTCTCTGCCTTCCAAGTCTCAGCTGATCAAGAGGGAATTGAGATTTTACAGTATCCTTCCCCTGGAGTGGAGAGGAAATGGGGATTTTGTAGTAACCTTCCCCTGGAGTGGGGAGGGAATGGAGATTTTACAGTATTCTTTCCCTGCCATGCCCACCAAGCCATGCCCACAGAACCAGTAGTAAAAATTTTTTGAATCCCACCACTATTCTGCTTGTGAGCATGGATTCTAAGTTAACCAAAAGTCAGCACTTTTCAAGTGCAATAGAATGTGTGAATGACCTTGGGGAAGATGCAGGAGAAGGGATACTACCTAGGAAACAATCAGTCAAGTGAGGCAGGAGCTCCCAGAGACTTAATAATCAGAGAAAGAAAGAAGAAGGAGCTTCCCTAATGGATCAAGCACTTAAAAGTGGCGGCAGCAAGCTTGTATTTTCAAACTTGCCACATTCTGTTAATGCAGACTTATAGGTAGAGTAGAATTAGTTCATCCAGTCCTGTCTTCTGTCTGGTTTATTCATCAGGGCTGACATCAGGACACTGGAGTTTCCCCATATCTATTCTCAACAAGGCAACCATCAATCTAGAGCAGGTTAAATCCATTTTCCTTCCTTCTCTTTCCCTGCACTTTCACCAGGGGCTTAAGACAAGCAGAGTTTCTGACATGTGCACAAAAGCTAAAACAATTTAATGCTAAAGGCAGTTACAGTAACAGTGGATCATTTTAATTTATATAAATGTTAAATATCATTTGACTAAACACGTTTTCCAAAAAATAAATAAAGAGCACTTCTTTCATTCTCTTTTTACTCTGTAGAATGTAAATGAAAGGTGGAATTGATGCATTTTTCTTGTGATTACTGAACTGAAGAATTTATTTACAATTCGGTACAGCAACTTCAGCAAGAAAATAGCCCTTAGCTAATGAACAAATGCTTCAAAGTCCAGCAGCAGCCCAACGTTCTCTAAATGCAAATTCTCCAGCAGCAGTGCACCTGGCAATTCTGGAACTGGCTGCTCATTGTTCATCTCCTCATTTGATCTTGCCATGGCGCACACTGATATTAAGTGAGACTTCACACGACTGCAACTTGCAATTTTGCTGCTGGCTTCCCCCCTGACTCTGTGAAGTGCTCAAATGGTTCACATGTGACCACAGAGTGCTGAGACTGTCACAACACCTGTTGGCTATGACATGTCTGGATTTTGATCATGTGACCATGGGGATGCTATGATGGTAGATTAGATAGGAGGGGCATGCTTCAAGTCCTTCTCTTAAAAGATCTCCTGGGTCTCCTCCTTCGGACGCCTTAGAAAGTGTCCCTCCTGACTAGTCCTTTGGGACTGGTCGAAAGGTCACTTTTTTCAATAACTTCAAACACCACGTAGTTGATAAATAAGGACTACATGTGTGTGTGTGTGTGTACACACACACATAAGGCAGTTGTATTAACAAGCTCTCCTCTCTTATCAGCTGAGCCAGGGGGAATGATTAAGTGTTTTTTTTCTTTTGTCAAAGCACCTGGTGTGCCCAAATATGGGAGGGAGCATACTTTGACAAAAGAAAAAACACTAAATATGAATATGAATGCAAATACAAATATAAATATCTGTCTGTCTATCTGTCTATCTAAATTTTGAGATTATTAGAGGTTCTTCAAAACAAGGTCAATAATAAAAAAACAAAAACAAAGAACAAGTATAATCTTGGTTAAAATTAAATGACATCATTTTTTTCAGAATCAAAAACTTTGCTCAACTTGATATTTTTAAAAAGTTTACATTCATTTCAACCGCATGGAAATCTGAAGATTGTAGCTTCATGGCTGGGAGATATTTGCACAAATTGCACCCATATCTCAAGTGGCTTGCTCTTGGTCACTCAAGCTTAGACTTGGTCACTTAGTTACCTCCCATTTGGATTCTGTGGCATGTTCTACATGGAGCTGCAACAGTATTGGTTGCAGCTTTCAGTTAAGTACTACTTTCACTTTTTCATGTTTTATTAATTATTTGGTACGCATCAAGGGAAAAACTATACATTGGCTTTTTGCACAATTCACAGGAAGTGTTGGGAAATAGGTTTTGGGACCCCACATTGAACATCTTGGCATCTTAGTATTTTAGTAATAATATCCATTATTATATTCAAACATACAAATTCAATACTTTAGAACCAGCAAAGCCAATTACGGGCAAACATTTGCAAACAAATAGTATTTCACATAGAAACATTTTATTTCATCAGCAGACATAAAAGAAGACAAGTTTGACAGGTCTTGATGATATTCAGTATAGTTGAGACAGAACTCTTCCATTTAAGTCCTGCTACTATTTACTGGAGTGTTACCATTAATCACAAGGTTTTATTAATCATAAGATTTTTTAATAGTAGCATTAAAAAACATTCATTTTAGCCAGCTTGTCCATAGATATCCCCTTTCACACAGTTGGCCCTTTAATAAAATGCAAACTTGATAGTTGATTATAAAAACACATGTGCACTTAGAAATATATGGGAATTAATTCTTCCATCAGTGGAGACATCATTGGCAAGGGATAAATTAAAAAAAATAGTATAAGAGAAACAAATCCTGGAAGAATTGGCCGTACCATAATAGTAAAGCTGCTTAAATATTTTCCAGTTTTGCAACTAGCAATTTTCATAATATTAAAAAAATTCCTGAAAAGTGCTTAGCCTGTGTACTTAGTCAATTTTTGTCCAATACTATTCAGCAATCTTCCACTACTTCTTTTTCTGGTAGCTGCTACTTTGGTACGCTTTTTCCTACAAAGTTTGCAGTTACTTCTTTCTACTGCAATTAGTCACAGAGGTGATACCAATTTCAAAGTGTTTGGGATGCCACCTTCTACTAGTAGATACGTAACCAGTAGATAAGAAAATCTGATTAAGAACAAAAGTTCTCTTGAGTAATTAAAAATCAGAGCACATGAATGCAGAAAATTACCCCAAAAGAGAAATCAGTATTAGGAGCTCCATTTTGCTGGAATTGCATGTTAAAAAAAGTTGTTACTGATTGACTGCCAGTGAAAGTGCAAGAGAAATTAATTATACTTAGTTGCCAAAACTGAAATAGTAGATTACAGGCATGGAAGAAAACCAGTTAGTTCAACAAAGAAATAGCTTAACCAGGCTGAGAAGGGCTCAGGCTGGGAAAAGGGGTGTCTGTTAAGTGTAATTAGAAAGCAATTAAAATGGACAACTTTTGTATGTATTGAGGTGAAACAGTAGGTACAGTATATTGGAGGATGATAGCTTTTTGTCAAAGAAGTTATAGGAAATAGCACTAAGTGACTTTAAAAAGTAAAACATGAAATAGCAGGACATTTGAAAAGGGGACTAAAGATATTTCAGGACAGAAAAAGAAAAAAAAAGCTGGAGTATGAGTTATTCTTATGATCATCAAAGGAAGGAAGGAAAGGAAGGAAAGGAAAGGAGGGAGGGAAAAAGGGGGGAGAGAGGGAGGGGAAATATGGATAATTTTTTATTTTGTTAAATCAAAAATAATTAAGTTTGGAATAAGCAATAAGCTAAATTGATTATATATTCAAGCAGCAAGTAACCCAGAAATATATCAGGTATGCAATTTACTTATTAGTTAATTTTTTTTTGTATATCCATTCCTCACCCTTAAGCTGTTCCTGTCCCATGCTGGTGCAAGCTGACAGTAAGCTGATTTAAAAAAAAAAAAAAACTTTTCTCCAGATTGGAATGTCTTGACAGTGACTTGCCAGGTTCAGTCTGGATGGCCAAACTGCTGCCCCCGCCCTCACTTGGATAATCCTTCTGCTGCTTTGTGCTCTGAACTTTCTGTCTCAGGAAACCCATTACTAATCACTTTCCTTCTGCTGAGTGAGTCTAATTGGACATATAGACTTGCTTAAGTCTGTGTACATCAAGAAACTTAAATGCATTCATGTATATATCGGCAAGCACAACTGCCAGTTATAAAATAAAAATATCTGCTTTGACTAGAGGTGTGAAGTGAAAAGATGGGTTAATGCACAAATGAAACCATATCTAGCTTTTAAAGAAAAGTCCCACTGTATGTCACAAAATGACAAGATTTGACATATCCGATCATGACAAAGCCAAAGCAATTGAAGATGGCCATTGCATGTAATATGTATACAAGATTAGCAAGAATCCATGCTATTGGAAATGTGGACATGTGCCTTCATTTGTTCTCTGGGCCTCTGTTATATAATAACCTTCTGTGGTTTTACAACAGTAATAATTAAAGCCACAGTGTTGACTAAATGCCCAGGCACATAGTTTTCAGTGGTATTTGTTACTGCTAAATTTCCATTATTATCCTTCCATTTAGACTACTATGCATTCTTCAGAAACTGAATTTGTCTGATCTATAGCTAATGCAACACTATTTATTTATTACTATTTATTTACTTATCTATCACATTTGTATTTTTTTTATTTGTTTATCATATTTGCAGAGTCACTTGATAATAACCCAAAATTGCAGGTCTGATTCTCACTGGAATACTTTCACCAGAATTGTGATATGAAATCATAGTTAAATTAAAAGGTCACAATACTATTAATGAGGGCCAAGTCAAGATTAATGAAAGAACAAGCGTTCGAGAAAAAAAAATAAAAATAAAGGCATGTCATTTCCATAAGAGCACCAGGAAAACTTTCCAGAGTTGAACAAAACTTCAGGACATCATTCTTCAACATGCCCAAATATATTCCTTATCTTATATATGAACAGATATTTCATATATATCAATTGGTAGTTTATACACTGCCAAATGTCACATACCTAAATGCATTTAATTATCTAAAATGAACACACCAATTATTGTTTTTTCCTTAGTTCAGTCTTCCCATCTAACAAATCTGGAAGGGAGCTTTGAAATACTGTCATAAACACTTTTGCAGGATAATTCATTTTATGCTCTGTTTACAAATCAGATCATGGTTTTTATAAACTTTCAACCAAAAGTAATTATTTCTTTTCCACTGCATAAGAAGCAACCAGAAACAAGCATATGCAAGTATTTATCTAACACTTTCTGTTCTATTGTTCCATGTTTATTAGCATGCATTTGTTTATACTGACTCTTACTTCTGTTGTGGAATCATAAAATTGTATCTATTTATTTATTTTTTAAGGAAATAATGTTTCATTTTGTTTTCCCGCCAGCTGAATCCTACAACTTGGATTTGTCAGAATCCATCCATAACATTGACTCAAACTTGTTGCCAAAGTCATATATAGACTTTGGAAGAATATAATATAAATTCAAGCAGTAAAATCTATAATCTGACCCTGAGAAACATTCTATTCCCAGATACTTTCTTGTTGATGTCATTTTGTAAGAAACTTTTTAGATTATATCAGTCTTCCTCTCCTGCTGCCATAGGTTGGAATTGTAGACATTGTAGTCTTATAGCAACTGGAAGGCAGCATGTTGGAAATGGCTGGATTTCATCTGAGAACAGTTTTATTTTGGGAAATAATCTTTCAAAAGAAAGGAAGATTACAGTTAGAATTACATCATATAATTATCATTCAAACTTAGCTATGGAGTGTTCATTAAGAGCAAGATAATATGCATAAACGTTAGATTTGAGGGGATTTAGTTCAACAGCATTGATGGCAGAGTTGAATTATAGAATTCATAAAAACTATAATAAATAATTAAGAAAGAAGAAATGATGTGGTTGAGTTTCAGAATGAGTTAAAACCCAACTTCATTAGGAAACCAATTATAAAGATAGCCATGCACATATAAAGTATGCCTCAAATATGCAGATTTGTCTATGCTATGAACTTCTGCATCTATGCAACAGTTCTTGTAGGACCAGTCTCATGGGCTTTTTCATGTTTAGTGCTATTATTACATATTAAACTGGTGTCTCTAATAGTAAACTGGTGAGCAGGAGTAAATTATTTTGCATCATTACCACATCATTCACAAAACAACGTATGTAACATGTCATATTTATTTCCATATTAATTGAATAATGTAGCTGTCACAAACTTCCAGCATTTTATGTTGTAATCTCTTCCTGAAAATTCTGTGGGTGAATTCATATAAGAACTATTTCTATGACTTATAAAGTGCAGTCAGCTAATTTTAAGATTCTCTATATGCAGACTGATTTGATTGTGATTTTCAGATTTATGAAATCTCTACGTGTTCCAAAAAATACAATAATGGCAGCCTCTTGTGTGTGCTGGTAATAAAACACAATACCATATTGTGATCTGGCACTAGGTTTGAACCTATCTATTATAGCTTAATATGTAGCAGGTTGCAAAATTTAAGTGCAAAATTCCAGGTGACCAGTAGATGGTAGCAAAGTACATGCCTCTGCAGCCCTCTAGCTGTCTCCTGGATTCTTACAGTTCAGATATGGCAACCCTGTCCTGTTTGATAATTTTTAAACTATGCCTACATTTCTTAGGAACCTAAGCACAATCTTATTCTTAGTAACACAGCACAAAATGAATATTATGGAAAAGCAGCAGATGTAATTTATCTTATATTTTTCAGTCACCATTACATTTTTTTTGCAGGACTAGGAGAAACTGATGAAGAATTTTCTGTCTAAGATGCCAAAATAAACTATCTGGCCATGAACTTTATGCACCATAAATTGGGCAAATGGGAGGAAACACAATTTACTGTTCTATTGCAGGTAAAAAGGCTTACACTGACCCTGTGTGGCATCTGCAAAACTAATATAAATACTGCTATTGTGCAATAAATTTTGTTTGGAGTTTGCTTAATGGAATACATACCCATACTAAAATACCTGTCAGGCCTGTAGTTATGTTCCTTTTAGGATCTTTGGCCTGCCACACTTTATTTTATTTCACTGTGCTGTTTCATTAGCGTAGTAGTTGGGAGGGGGGAATAGAAAGGAGTAGAATGGTAGAATGTGTTGTTGTCATTCTTTTCTAGAAGCCAAGGTCATCTTTTGTCTCCACACCTTGACACCTGACCGGAACCAGCAGGGTGGAGATGCCAGCGTGGAAGAAGAAGATTGGACCATGTGATGGATTTATGGGTGTGGGCATAAGATCATGAACTTTCAACTGGGTGGAATCCCAGGAAAATCAGAGTTGGAATTCCACAGATGTGCTAAGATGTCTGACTTATTAAATTGGAACTTTAAGGAAAGTTTTGCCTTGGACTCTGATTTAATTCTGCATGATACTTGGAATGCTGACATTATCCCAATTCTGATTATTTTTACAGTATGAAAGAATTTTCCAACTGTTTATGTTTATACATCACTACTTTCGATTATGCATAGTCCCACCAATCATCCATCAAGTACGCTTATGTTCATTGTTGTCCTTGTACATCATGTATTCAGTTACAGTTAATATTTTTTTCTTTTCAGCAAACCTAATTCCCTTGCATCCTTAATTGTCTATTTAATAACAATATACCTTTATGTAATCACTCATCTCATTCTGATTATTTTTATAGTATGAAAGAATTTTCCAACTGTTTATGTTTATACATCACTACTTTCGATTATGCATAGTCCCGCCAATCATCCATCAAGTATAACTAAGACATTAGAATGACTACGGACCTCCGCTCCTTCCGTCAGAAACTTAAAACCCACCTGTTTCAGCTAGCCAGCCTGGCTTAATTCCAGCTTTCCCACCTCAGTTTTATTTTTAAATTTTTATGATTGGTTTTATGGTCGAAGTTTTTAATTTTTATAAATTCGTACAGGGGCTATTTAATCTAATTTTAGCTATGTATACTATTGTTTGTATGGTTTTTTAAATTTATACCTGTACACTGCCCCGAGTCCCTTCGGGGAGAGGGGGCGGTCTAGAAATCTAATTAAATAAAAAATAAAATAAAATAATAAATAAATAAGTATCTAACTCCATATAAAGAAATAAACCTATCATACCTCCATGCAGGGCAGGAAGACTTACTCTATGTATTTCAGTGCATAAAACATACAACAACAAAAATAAATAATTGGAACCCCAAAAGTTGAAAATACAAGTGTTAAAGATAAAAAAAATCTTCCTTCCAGACCAATAATATGAAATGAAATGCAGGCATCCCAAATTGAATAGTGCTGCTGTTTGTTCTGTATCCCAAACATGACGTATCATATTATATGTCAGGGTTTTGACGCCTGCCTAATTAAATCATGAGCCTCAAGCCAAGCTTCAAAAAAATCCAGTTATTTATTAGGAGAAACAGGTTGGCACATACCCAAGTGAAACCAGATCTGCCCCCTATGTAATTAACAGCCCAGTTATGACCCTGTTTCTGCCCTCTCCCAGGTTGTGTCATAAATCACATTCTCCAGCAAAGCACTTTCGTGGGCTGTAGAGATTACGCCCCTCTGGCTGTTGCAGGTAACTTGGGATACAGCCTTGAGAAAGATATGCATGGAATGTGTTTCTGGTTGTGGTTGCCATGCTGCTTCATCAGTATTTCCCCACTCCTGCCTATGGTAATTTGAGAGCAGGCCAGAATTGCTTTGCGAGTTGATATCCGGCTCCCCTCACTTCCTGAAGGCAACCTGTGCAAAGCAAAAACAATTTGAGTACAGGTATAGAATTTAGGGCTGCGACACCCCCCCCCCCCCAGCCTTGTGTGGAATTTTGCTATAAGGTGGTCAGCCTGAATGTTCCTACTCTTTACCCAAGATGCCTCTGGGTAAAGGGGTAGCTCTTCCATTTGATTAAGTATTGGAGTTGTCTCCTGTGCCACCTTTGAGTGGACAGCATCTTTGAATAGCGATTTGTTTTGTGCTAGAAGTTACAGTTTGGGGGTTAAAAAAAGAATGAGGGAGGAGAGACTTCCAGGGTTAGGAATTAGGAGGGCTAACAGTCAGAATGGTGTTTAAAAAGTTTGTGCTTTTTTTTTACACAGTTCTGACTGCTATAAAAGTTTGCTAGCTTGTTTGAATCGTATTGATTCCAGACCTCACCTCAAAACACATCTTTAACAAACCATGGAATGTTTATGATAGTCTTCACAGAAGAGCATCTGCGAATCATAATTTGTTTAACTGAGATTATCTAAATGTAGGCTTATTTGTTCCTTCATTTTAACAGCATTAACAGACGATGGACTGAAATGCTCTGATTAGAAAAATATATACTTTTGCAATTGCAAGGATTGCCTTAAGATTGACATTTTGTAGTCCATCTCACCAATTGTTGTTATTTTCACATTAATTCAAAGCAGGACATTTTGTCTAAAATATCACCTTGAGAAATAAAAGTGAAAATGTGTGCCATGTTGGATTGTAATATTATCTTTATATGTGAAATACATCATAAATAGTGAGTGTTGTGGCTGACCTGGAGGTGGGCTGGGATTTTATGGGTTTTTATGTTGTAGCCTCCTGGAGTCACCTGTGTGGGTGTTGGGTGGCCATATAAATTTGTTAAACAAACAAACAAATAAAACATATACAATAAAAATAAATTTAATTAGAAATAACCACTTAAGCCATGGGTGTCAAACTTGCATTGTCATGGCGGCATCATGTGACATATCGTGACTTTCCCCCCCTTCGCTAAACCAGGCGTGGGTGTGGCCAGCGAGTGACGCATCTGGCCCGCTGCAAGTTTGACACCCCTGACTTAAACTCTTCAACAGAAACCAGTCAGCAGTGATTGGCTACAATAGCCCAGTCATGAAATATTCAGGAAGCATGCATGAAGCAATTGCTTTGTAGTCTCAGAAATCAGGAACAGGAGATCTACAGCATGGTTCTAACATAGAAGATGCAACTTTTAAAACAGTTTCTCAGTTAATTAATTTGTAGTGAGTTAATCATCTAACAGATCTCTCATCTCTGACTACTGAAGAAGCTGATAACAGATAGCCCTGGTGTCAGTCTTCAGGCCAGACATTGCTACAACTCTCTACTCTCCCTGATATTCAGTGATGAATACAGGAACCAGATAATAATTCCCCAGCTTCAAGATCTTGCTGCTAGTTCCCTTCCTTCGTTCCTTCCCTCCATCCCGCCCCTGGAATGATCAGGGTGAACAGGGACATTGTGATATTACGAGATTATTTGGAGAGGCTGAAGGGGAATTAACACAGAGAACAAGGGAATTAAGCTTTGTGGGAAGTTAACACAACTACTTTGCCCTTACCTTTTGCCAAAACAAAAAAACAAACAAAAAGCTTCCCTTTTTTGCAACTGAGTTTTGACTATGCAATATGGGAATGCTCCAAGATGTGCAAATTGGGGCCTTATTACTTGTTTTCTTTGAGATTCAGTCCAGTCCAAACCGGTTAAAATGAAGAGAGTTTTCTGCAGTTGCTGGTATCAATGGTGCAAAAGAAGAAAAAAAAAAGGAATTTATTAGAAAGTTCACTTCTTTCAAATTAGTGGTAACTAAACAATTCCTTATTTTCCATGATATAATGCAGTGTCTGTTTTAGACATTTTGGAATGTGAGAGAAACATTCAGGAAAAGGAAATTGGTCCCCACTTCTTTGATGTCTTTTACTTCTTCCATATAAATGTATGGCTAGCATTCATGTCTTTGAATGAACTAAAACTCTTCTGTGGATAAAATTGTCACAATCTCTGAACATCTCAGCTTTTATATAGACAGATATGTTGGGGAAGCCAACAGACAGGATGTTGCCAATAGCAGACTCTGCAGTTTGCAGATGTTTTTTCCATTCTGACTTTTGCAGTTATGTGGGTAAGTATTCTACTAGATTATAATAATACTGTAATGTCAGCATATTGTTCTACCTTTCTAAAACTTTCCCCAAAGGCTCTCTCTCTCTCTCTCTCTTCTCTCTGTCTGTCTCCCTCCCTCCCTCCCTCCTCCTCCCCTCTCTCCTTTCTCTTCTCTCTTCTATTGGCTGCCCATTTTACTACACGATAACTCTTGGCAGCTATTGTAATAAGTTTGAATAAGAATTACATTTAATTGTCTGCTTGGTTTAATAATTGATGAATGTTTTTTTTCCTAAGGGACATTATTAAGAATATTTACTAGGAGAATGTAGATCAAAATTTGTTACAGGTATTTGGCTTTTACTTTGCCAAAAGCTGACATGAAGTAACGCTGTCAGTACTGCCAATGTTAGGAAAATGGAAAGTACAATATGTTTGAATCACTTGTCCTGGATTTCTCTTTTTTCCTCCTTTCTCTAATTAATTATGTAATAAGGTTCAATATTATCTTGATCATTCTCTTGGCTTATTATATTTATTTTCAAGTCCTTATCCATGTCATTTCCTTGGCTTGACATTTGTGTTTCAACTTTATTTTATAAGCGCTATGGGATTATTATGATTATGATTATTATTCAGTATTTCTGGTTCTAATATTTCTGCATCAGGTAAAATTTGTATCATATCTGTCATTTTTTCATTAATTCATTTTGAACATGGGCTATTCATAGAAGTGGACATAATTTCCAATATATCTGTCATTGTGGCTACTAATATTTGGCCCCCTTCTTCAAAAATATCCTGGAGTATTTCAAATGTTATAACAACTTGTGCTATTTTGTAAATTCACATAGCAATGAATGTATCTGTTTGTATCTTTAGCCTATAAAATGGAACAAATAATCTGTCTATGATAATAACAAGGCTTCTTTATGCTTTCTAATATGCAAATTATTTTAATTTGTACCTTGGCTCAAACAAATTGTTTCATGCATCCTATATAATATTGTTTAATATTATATATTAAGACTAAAACATATAAAGGACAGTTGCTGGGTATGTCTAGCCTAATGAAAAGGACTAGGAGAGACATGATAGCAGTATTCTAATATTTAAGGGTTTGCCACAAAGAAGAGGGCGTCAATCTATTCTCCAAAGCACCTGAAGGCAGGACAAGAAGCAATGGATGGAAACTAATCAAGGAGAGAACCAACCTAAAACTAAATGTTTATGGAGATTCTCAGTCATCCAGGTCATGGTTGTCCCAAAGGTGCTTTTTTCAAGAGGCAACTGGACTTTTTGATAAAAGTTCAGTTGCCTCTTGAAAAAGCACCTTGGGACAATAGCAATAGCACTTAGATTACATATTGCTTCATAGTGCTTTATAGCCAGTTGTGGGTTCCAGCAGAGACTACTGCTGGTTCACTCAGGGGTTATTGCACGCAGCACGCACATGCACAATGCAACTAAAATTGCTCTGTGCATGTGCAGAAGCAAAAAACAAGATGTAAGAGAACCGGTTCGGGGGCGTGTCAGGCCTGGTTCACTGCCAGTTCCAGCGACCCAGGCCGCCAAGCTACAACTGAACCAGTCCGAACCTGAAGGAACCCACCACTGTTTACAGGCCTCTCTAAGCAGTTTACAGAGTCAGCATCTTGCCCCCAACAATCTTGGTCCTCATTTTACCGACCTCAGAAGGATGGAAGGCTGAGTCAACCTTGAGCCTGCTGAGATTCTATCGGCCAAACTGACAACCTAGAACTAAGGAGAAATTTCCTGACAGCTAGAACAATTCAATGGAACAACTTGCCTCCAGAAGTTGTGGCTGCTCCAATACTGGAAGTTATTAAGAAGCGATTGGACAACCATTTGTCTGAAATAGGAAAGGGTTTCCTGCTTGAGCTGGGGCAGGGAGGGGGGGACTAGAGGACCTCCAAGGTCCCTTCCAACTCTGTTATTCTGTTATTGTAATAATGTATTAAAGAAGACTACATTTGAAGCTGGATCACATACCTTTTTTTCCAAGAAAAATTATTTTAATTATTATTGTACAGTCTATATGTTACCTCCTCCATCTATATTTATCTATATGTATCTATATCTGTATGTATTTTATATTGTGTTTTAATATGACTGTACACCGCCCCAAGTCCCTTCTGGGAGAGGGCGCGGTTTATAAATTAAATAAAAGTTAAAAGTTAAAGTTCAAGAAAGGAGAATATTTTTCTTATGATATGGCAAGATATTTGAGATAACTTGCAAAGAGGTTTCTCAATGAAATACATTTGGGATGACAGTCAAGGGTCAGCCAGAACCTTTCTAACTTGCAGTCTCTAGCAAAGTCCAGCTTTTGCTATGGCAATAGGAAAAGCTGCCAGTACAATGTTGATTGCACTGCTCTTTCTTAATGGTTGGTGTTCTGTAGTACAAAAAAGGAGTCACAAAAGGATACATAAATCAAGCCCTGACGATGAGGCAGGGCCAGTTCCATGGGAGAAGAAGTGAAAATTGAGGTTTCCAGGACATTCCCATGACCCCATCAATAATGAATCTAGGAAGGCTACTATTGTTCAAACATGGATCTTCCAGAAAGAATGTTCCAACAAGCAGGGTAGCTTGTCAAATCCTTCCAAAGAAATGGAGTGGCTGAGTCAAAAGAGAAAAAAAATATGGTTGTATTTCTCTGTCTCACTTCTTATCTGTTCCTGAGCTGCTTAAATGATCAAATTAAATCAAATTCTTTCTGATCATTCAGAATGATGTAATCAGCATGGACAATTTGGGGATGGGCTTGTGAGAAAAGGGAGAGAAAGATATCGGTGGTGAGCAAATATATATGCCCCACTTTCAATGTCACATATAGTCATTGTTAGATATTAACATATATCGCAGCAAGTCTCCTCTCAGGTCCGCCGCTACGGCGGGAAACAGGTATCGTTCTGATTGGTCGAGAGGCGTACCCGATCCCTATAAAAGGGGAACCCTCCGACCACAGAGCAAGCTGGATCTCTACTACTACTAATAAAGAGCTGTTAAGTCACTACGTGTCCGGAGTCTGTTCTCTCGTTGCCCCAATCTAACATTGGCGATGAGGGTGGGATCGAGAGACAGATAGGACGAAGAAGCTACCTTCAGAATCCCAGGATTCGATCCAGCCCAGGAATTCAGCAGTAATTCCGACAGCCATTTCAAGACATCGCAGCGCGGCAAATTCATCGAGGAGAAGATGGCGATGCACACTCCTCCAGCACCGTTCGACCCGATGAACGACCAATGGGAAGCCTACATGATTCGCTTCGAGTGTTTTCTCGAAGCGAATGAATACATGGGGATCACCGACTCCCAGAAAAAGAACATTTTCCTCAGCTACTGTGGGCGTGAAGTTTTCAACACGGCCCGAGATCTCTCCGAACCTACTCCAATACAAGCGGTATCATGGACGGCGCTTCAACAGACTCTGCAAATGCATTACGCGCCAAAACCTTCCCGCCACGTTTGCCACCAGGAATTCAACATGCGGAACCAGAAGACGGGAGAATCAATCAACCAATATGTTGCAGCGCTACGAAAAGCAGCAACTCACTGCGAATTCAGAGATCTGGACGAGCAAATGCTGGCAAGACTTGTTTGTGGGTTAAGAGACATTTCGCTACAAAAAAGACTATTGGCCAATCCAAATTTAATCCTACAAATAGCGCTAAACGAAGCAAGGGCGTCCGAATCAGCGGAGAGGTCATCCGAAACCATACAACGCGGGTTCAACGCGAGCCAATCAACACCCAGACACGCCAGAGTCCACTACGAGGACACCAATCCTGACCCCGAAGACCCCGAGTTCGAGGACAGTCACCTGATGCGGAACAGTCACATGAGGCCTGGGGGGAGATCCGGATTCCGATTGCCGCCATGCGCAAGCTGCGGAGGGAATCACCCCCGGTCTACCTGTCGGTTCAGGAACGTTGTTTGTTCGCACTGCGACAAACTTGCGCACATCGCACGAGTTCCCGGAGCGAAGTCCCTGCCTCCTCACGGCAGCCTCAAATGTACCGCCAACAGAAGTCCAACCCAGGGGCTTGGCGAAATCAGAAAGGGCGCACAGAGAGAAATCCACGAGAGTTTACCCAGAGAGAAAATTCCCAAAGAGCTGAAAGGGCGTATCCCCAGAGAGATTACACACAAAGAGCTGAAAGAGCATTCTACCAGGACGCTCAACGAGAGTACTATCAGGATACCGATGCCGAGATAGAGTTGACCCAGAGAGAGGAATTGCGAACCTATCTCACCACAATAAGTCAGGTCCGCACTAAGCGACCTAAAAAGCTGAAAGTCACAGTCCTCTTGGAGGGCTCTCCTTGCGAGCTGGAAGTTGACACAGGATCGTCCCTAACGATCATTTCATGGGCCTCCATGAAAAAGGCTATCCCTAGCCTCAAAAAGAGCCAACTACGAGCACCAGACATCCTGCTACTAGACTACCAGGGGAACCGAGTCCCCATCGTGGGCCAAGGCACGTTCCAGATTCATTTCAAGGACATCAGAGCCCAGCTGCCCGTGACCATCGCCAGCGCGCCACTACAGAACCTTCTAGGACTTGATTGGTTCGAAGCCTTGGGGTTAGAAGTCACCGGGATCAACGCCGTAGAGAACAGCAGCGCTGAATAGATTTTTAAGGAGTTCGAGGATGTGTTCAGCCCCGGTCTTGGTAAGTATGTGGGTAAACCTATATCATTCCATTTAGACCCCAAAGTGGCGCCAATCCGACTTAAACCGAGACGAGTGCCTTTTGCACTCTGCCCAAAAATAGACAAAGAGATCGATAAATTAGTAGAGCAAGGAATACTTGAGCCGGTGGATCATGCGCGCTGGGAAACTCCCATCGTGACCCCAGTCAAACCAGACGGGTCAGTCCGCATCTGCACGGACTATAAATGCACAATTAATGTCGCGCTACAGCAAAGCGCATATCCTGTGCCAGTAGTACAACACTTATTGCACTCGTTGGGGCCAGAAAAGATATTTGCTAAATTAGACATGGCACAAGCTTACCAGCAGTTGCCCGTGGATAGCACCACACCGGAGGCCCAAACTATAGTGACGCACAGAGGAGCATTCAAATGCAACCGGCTACAATTCGGTGTGAGTATTGCTCCAGGTCTGTTCCAGAGCGTCATGGAATGGCTTTTGCAAGGGATACCGGGAGTCGTCCCCTATTTCGATGACATCTTGGTGTCCGCTGCAAATGAGGAGTAACTATTAAAAAGAGTCAGAACTGTTTTGGCCAGAATCAGAGAGAAGGGTCTCCGCCTCAAAAAAGAGAAATGCCAAATTAACGTGCCTAGTGTAGAATTCCTGGGATATAGAATCGATGGTCAGGGGATACACCCCACTTCAAAGAAAATTAAGGCGATCCAGGACGCCCCCACACCACGAAATCAGACCGAGTTGCAGTCCTTCCTCAGACTACTTAACTTCTACAGCGTTTTTCTGAGACAGAAGGCGACCGTTGCTGAACCACTACATCGACTACTCCAAAGAAACGCATGGAGATGGGGACGATCCGAAGCAGCAGCTTTTGCCGCAGTAAAGCGCCTGCTCACCACCGACTCGCTGCTAGTGCAATACAGCCAGACGCTACCACTGGTATTGACCTGCGATGCATCCCCATTCGGCGTCGGCGCAGTCCTCAGCCACAGGATGCCAAATGGGAACGAAGCACCCATCGCCTTTTACTCCAGGACTCTTTCATCAGCCGAGAGAAACTACAGCCAGATGGACAGGGAAGTGTTAGCTGCTGTGGCTGGAGTAAAACGTTTCCACGAATACCTCTACGGCCGCGATTTCGAACTGATTACTGATCATAAGCCGCTGTTGGGACTTTTGGCGGGAAACCCCCCCACACCAGTCTCCCTTTCTCCACGCATGACCAGGTGGACTGTTTTCCTGGCCGCGTACTCATACAAGCTGATACATCGACCGGGCTCCACTCTAGGACATGCAGACGCACTCAGCCGTTGCCCACTTCCGGATCTCTTGCCAGACCCCACTCCCGAGGTACCGGTGCTGTTAATTGACTGTTTGGACTCAGGACCGGTTTCTTCCTACGACGTTGCCAGATTCTCTGCTAGGGACAATATAATAAAGCAAGTTCAAACCTGGGTTTGGAGGGGGTGGCCGAAAGGAAGCGTGGGCCCGGAATTCAAACTATTTTGGGCAAAACGGGATGAACTTTCAGTGTTGCAAGGTTGTTTATTGTGGGGGGATCGAGTTGTTATTCCTTATGCGTTACGTAGAAATGTATTAGAAGCGTTACATGTGGGACATCCGGGGATCGTTAGAATGAAGGCGTTAGCAAGAAGTTATGTTTGGTGGCCAAACATGGACAAAGAGATAGAGGAATGGGTGGCCACTTGTGATCCATGCCAGGAATGAAGGCCAGCACCCCCGGAAGCACCCGTCACAGAATGGGAGAAGCCTAAAGCACCCTGGTCGCGAATACACATCGATTTCGCAGGGCCAGTCCAAGGTCAGACTTTCCTTATAGTTGTGGATGCATACTCCAAATGGCTAGAAGTAGTCCTAATGACCTCAACCACGGCAGAGACATTCGTTAAGGTACTACGGCGACTTTTCGCCACTCATGGCCTGCCCGACCTCCTGGTCTCCGATAACGGGCCCCAGTTCACGGCCATGCAATTTGAAACGTACTTAGCAGGTCAGGGAATTCGGCATGCCCTCGTTGCGCCATTCCATCTGGCATCAAACGGACAGGCGGAGAGAATGGTGCGATCCGCAAAAGAGGCCCTCGCTAGGATGGGTCCAGGTGATTGGCAAACATGCATTGACCATTACCTCCTAATTCAGCATATTACCTCCAGCGCAACGACGGGTAGGAGCCCCGCTGAACTACTCATGGGCCGCCGTCTACGGTCTCACCTGGACCGTCTTCCCCCAAATTACTCTGCCACATCGCCCCCAGACTCTACAAGCAAAATTCGGAATTTTAGCATAGGGGATTCAGTATACGCCCACAACTATGCAGGGGGAACATTGCGGATGCCGGCAAGGGTCATTGGCATCACAGGTCCACGATCATATCTGCTAGAGCTTGAAGATGGACAGAATTGGAAAAGGCACATCGATCAACTACGGGGTCGCCTGGCACACTCAGACCTACGAGCCGAGAACGAAAACTATCTGCCAGCACAAAGTCAGCCATCCGAGAGCCCAAACACAGAGAATCACGACACCTGCGAGCCCAGGATAGAACAAGAGGTCGAATGCGAAACAGAACAATGCCAAAGCAACGAAAGCCTGCAGACCCCCGGAAGCGAAGCAGAAAAAGCAACCGCTCCTGCAACCACTTCCGATCAACCCGAATTGCGGCGTTCCACCCGAATGAAGCAAACACCTACTTATCTGAAGGACTATGTAACTAACCGGAATGCTCCATCTAAGAGGGGAGGGGTGTTAGATATTAACATATATCGCAGCAAGTCTCCTCTCAGGTCCGCCGCTACGGCGGGAAACAGGTATCATTCTGATTGGTCGAGAGGTGTACCCAATCCCTATAAAAGGGGAACCCTCCGACCACAGAGCAAGCTGGATCACTACTACTACTAATAAAGAGCTGTTAAGTCACTACGTGTCCGGAGTCTGTTCTCTCGTTGCCCCAATCTAACAGTCATACTCAGGGGTGGGCTGCTGTTCAAAAAACAACACATGGGATTCTCACAATGGATGCCTGTTTGACTGGCTGGGGAGCACATCTACAGTCGTTGATGGTGCAGGGCCAGTGGTCCCCAGCTGAGTCCGTCCATAAACTGGTTAGGGTTGCGAGCAGTCCATGTTGCTCTGGGGGGTTCACAGGGGTTTGGGAGAAACTCTAGCTAAGATTGTGTGCAGTTCAGAGAATCCCCAAATCCCACTCCTGGCTGGCCCTGCCCACTCCTCTCCACCCTTCTCAGGAGTCCCCACGTGGCCCATTTTGGATGAGGTAAGTGCAGGGCACACATAGAGGTTCAGGGAGGATGGAAAATGGGCCTTCTGGAAGTTCAGGTAGACCAGAAAGTCCAGAGGAGCTCTGGAACCTGGGGAGGCTGTTTTTGCTCTCCTAGAGGCTCAAAGAACGCCTCCAGAGCCTGGGGAGGGCAACCCCCCCTGCACTGTGGTGCAGGAGGTTGATTAGGCCATGCCCACCCAGCAACTGGGCAGAGAGCCCTTTACTAAAATTTTTGAAGCCCACCCCTGGTCATGCTGAAGGATAAGCCCTTAAATGCAGTGATTGAGAAGAAGAATTAATTGCAGGAATATAAAATGCACCTGCCTTTTGTACTTCTTCAGATGATGATTTTATGCAACAAAGCTAGGAAATGCCCAGGAAAGGCTGCGGGATCCCTAACTATCCTATATGCTTGAGTTAGAGGAAAGACACCAGATAACTACCACCATCCCTTCCAGGGCAGATAGGTAGTGACAACACTACCTACCATCTAACTGCACTATGCCATGCAAATGGTGTCAAAGTGGGAACAGTTCCCAAAACTTCTGGATTAGGAAATGAAATTTCCATTGCTTTATCATATGAGGGGAAGCTTGTGTTCTGCTACAGTTTTAATGTAGCAGCGTGGTGCACATGTGTTCAAAGTGCCATAGAACCTAAGAATCAGATGTGCATATAGCTTGGCAAAAGGAAAAGAAGTCAACCAAGATTTTGGAACAAATGAAAAGTTTCTGTCCTGCATAACCAATCCATTCAGTAATTCTATAGTAAATCTGATGTATTTCTTTTTTCAATGAATGACATAATTCCCATCTTTTGTGTTAATGAACTATGGAGATCTGGAAAAATTCAGTCTGCATTTTTGTGCCAAGATAAATAGCAGAAAATAGCTCAGCCCATAATGGCCCAGGCATTACTTACATTTGTTGGAATTACATACAAATAGTGTTCTTGTGGTGGGGATGTATCTGTCTGGAAAAATTGAGATATTATTGTAAAGAATAGCAGAACACTTTAGGTGCTTTAATGATGGACAAACTGAATCCAAGAAATTAAAAGCAATACTTTCCAACTTTCCAGGAAAAATGGCTTGATAGTCTCCTTTAAAAAGAATAATATGCAATGTTTTTGATAAACATATAGAATACTGCAAATACTTCATAAACACGAAATATTTAACTTTAAACCCAAGAATACACTAAGGCAGAAGCTTGTCCACCCCAAGGATAAAACACCCAGACACAAACTGAACTATGTGCTATATGCAGCACAATGCAGTGAGACTTATGCAAATCTATATATTGGGGAAACAAAACAACCACTTCATAAATGCATGGCACGACATAGGAGAACAAACCCATCAGGACAAGATTCAGCAGTCCATCGACATTTAAAAGACAAAGGCAACTATTTTGAAGACAGCAAAGTCCACATTTTGGACAGAGAAGACATCTGGTTTGAAAGATCTATGTCAAAATTGAACAACCTTCTCTCAACAGACAGGGAGGATATAATATCATCTATCTCCAGTCTACAACACAGTCCTTTTAACAGTTCCAAGAAGGCTCCATACCCATCTGCACTATTCAGGTGACTCTGAAGACACAGATAAACTTCTAGGTGGCCTTAACAACTTGCAGCCATTATCCTGCCTCTTTGCCATGCAAAGATAAGGTTCCATGGGCAAAACTGGGAAACTGGTCAAAGTTATCAAAGGTCTGTTGAATCAGATCATATATGATTCTTTACAGGTTTTCTGTTGTATCACTCTGAGGCATTTCCTACAGAATCATAATCTAGATCAGTGGTTCCCACACCTCATGGGGGGACAATTTGATTTTTAATGGGGGAAATTTGAACCGTGTTTAAACCAAGTTAATGGCCTTTTAGGCTTCCTCTGCATGAGTAGAGTTCACGTTTTGAGTAAAGTAAGAATTATATGTCACAGGGGGTTAGGGGATCAGGATTTTAGAAATTCTTAGATGGCGCATGGCCAAAAAAAAGGTTGGAAACCACTGATCTAGATCCTAAGACTCTGATAAATTTTCATTGTTGATTGATGACAACCACATTCTAGTCTGCCATTGTTCTTAAGCACTGTTTCTTATTTGACATTTACATCTATATTCTTAATTTATTGAAATAATAATAAATTACTTCGTACTATAAAAACAATGATTAATTAATGATCTTGTCAGAGACAACTAGAGAGAGTCAAATATAATAAAACTGACCATAACTGTTTTCAGTGAGATCTGGATCACAATTTTAGTTTATTTTAGACTTGACAGAAGCTAAGATATAAAACAGGAGCTGTTAAAGGAAAGTGGAATATGAAAGAATGAGACAAGAAAACCACCCCCAACTTCCTATTTATTTTTCCCCTTATATTTTCATAAGGATAGAATAAACCTGATTATAGCATTGAAGGCACAACACCAGACAGTGGATGACTTTATTTATGGTCACATCAGCTTGAACTACCAGCCTGAGATATCAAGAGAAAAAAGCTGATATCTTTATTTGCCCAGAAGGTCAGAGAGGCCATAGCAGACAATGTGTCAATCATGAAGAATCAGGGCCACTTGTCAATGAATGGTCAGCACTTAATTGGCGCTAGAAAAGAGTGAATGGAATTCAAGGGGGCTGGACTTGGATCACTTGTGGCAACGTACAGATTCCAGACTGATTTCTCTCTTGATTCTGTCCTCAGGTTCTTCTTCTTTTCCTACAACTGGAGAGTAATCATGATAATGGTACCTCCTAGAAAAATAGTGTATAAAAAGATGAGTAATGGGTATTTTCCAATTAATAAAAAGGTAATTGATATATAGCATTTTCCAGTGGGAGCCTAAGATAAAATTTCTTTTTCAGTTGGAACAACTTGGTCTGTGGCTATTTTTGTTTCAGCTTTCAATCCAATTAGGCAGTTTTTCTTCTTTCTTTTTCTTAGAAAGGTAATCCAATCCCTAGTTTCCAAATGTATTCATTACAAGCTCTTTAATTCTTTTGATTTAGGGCCATTGTTCTCCAGCAGTTCAAACAAATTTTACAGACTAAAGGATGAAAGGAAACAACAATGCTTTACTCTCAACATTTTGCTGGACAAAATTTTGGGTAGTTCAGATTTCATGTATACAGTATATAAATTCAGAAGAGGCAGTAATTTAATTGGGAAAGAAGAAGAGATTTAAAGGTTTGTATAGAAGAGAAGGCTGTCAGAAAGTTTTAAAAATCCATTCTTATAGGTAATAATAAGATAAAAATTAAAAACACAGTGGATCATGAAATTGTCTAATAATTTACTCTGTAAAATCCCACAATTTGAGTAGTTTTGTTATCAGTTCAGTTTATGTGGCCTATCCTTCTTTAAGAATGGAGTAGTTGCCTCTAGCATGCAAATTTAATGGATTAAAGTACACACTTGGGTATAGATTACTGTAGATCTGTTGTAGATCGTTTCCTTGCTTCATTTCAGTTTTATGTTTTCCTATGATGATTTCAACAAAATTATATAGACAACAGTTCTTCACAAAATACTATTTTAAATGTAAAGCTAGGACCATGGGCATATTCTTTTACTTGCTCTAACATGACATATCCATGGTTTTTATATAAGCTACAGATGTGAAAATTAATAGCTGGTAGCTTTCTAACCAGACCAGTTTACCTCTTTATTGGAACCACATTGAGATGCTTCTAAGTCTCACAAAACCTTACATGAACTTGGAATATCCAACAGTTTTTAAGGTGCGCTCTAGTCCTATCTTTTGAAAAGGAAAACGATAATGGTTGTTGTTATGACTTCTAATTCTACACAGGCATCGTCTTTCACAACTCGGTGCCTCATTTGCAGTGATGTTATCCCCACTTCATCCATTAGAGGTGGTAGCTGCTGTTAGAAAGCAAGTGTCTTCTCAGAGAGGAAAAACACATTGGCAGCCACTGCAAAGAGTCAGCCTCCTTCACCGTGGTTTCACAGCCTTGTTTTATTTTTGCCGCACTCAAGCATTTAGAACAGCATGTACTCCAGGAACTGTATGGAAAAGCTCCTTAAGTGAATACAGAAAAGAACAAAGAGAGTTAAAGCTATGAGCCAGAAGGCTGGGCAAGGTATCCATGCTGTATCCATGCTGTATCCACAGATGACAACTCGCTCTGTCTGGATTAATTATTTAAATTTAGATTTCTGCAAGCTGGGTAATAATTGTAAAAGCACTAATGCACTCTTTGCTAGGATTGTGTGAGTTCTAAATGGGTGACTTGAATCACCGGCACATTCGCAAATTCCGCTACTTAACTCTGCTTGTTGAAAGGTCATTAATGTTGAATACTAGACCCGGGCTACAACCATTATACATAAATGCTGGCTGCCAAGCTCCAAATTTTGATGATGGGGCCATGGGAATTGTCAAGCTTGCAGTCATATTCCTTTTAGGATCTTTGGCCTGCCACACTCTCTCTATTATTTTACTATGCTTTAATTAGTGGGGTAATTGGGAGGGGGAATAGTAAGGAGTAGAATTGTAGAATGTGTTGCTGTCAAAATAAAACATTCTAGAAGCCCAAGGTCATCCTTTGTCTCTGCACCTGACCGGAGCTAGATGGGTAGAAATGCCAGCATGGCAGAGGAAGATTGGACCATGTGATGAACTTGTGGATGTGGGGGCAAGGTTTTGAACTTTCAACTCGGTGGAAACCCAGGAAACTTTCAGATTCGGGTTTCCATAGATTGTACCAACATGTCTCTCTTATTAAATTGAAACTTTGAGGAAAGCTATGCCTTGGACTCTGATTTAATTCTGGACGATATTTGGAACGTGGTTGTAAGTCACTTTTTTCAATCCTATTCTAACTTCAAATGACCACTAAACAAATGATTGTAATGATGCTCCCTGAGCTTGTTTTCTTGCAGATGTTTCATTACCCTAACTAGGTAACATCATCAGTGCTAGTAAGTTGGATATCAGTTTATATTCTTATGATTGTAAGTCTGGGCCTACCTGTAGTCAAAAAATCCAATTATACCTTAAAGAGCTACAAATCCTTTTCCAATTTTTTTGCCCTACAGATTTATAAGGAATAGAAGTCCTAGCACTGCTGGAAGTTGAAGGCAGTTGAATTCAAAGAAATAAGGATGTTGTTATGATTAACTAGTTAGTCTTTCATTTGCCCAAAGCCTCATTTTCAAGGTACATTCAATCATCTTCTTTGAACAAGATACAAATCACATTTGGTTTCCGTGGCTACTTTTTTCCTTCAGCTGATTGTAGCTTTCTGCTTGTGGCATTGGATTCATCCAGCATGAAGAAACCCTGCCAGTTCTGCGTGCTAGAGCAAATTTTATCCAGATGTCCCACTTGCTATGAATAGAGCTGCTGTAGGCATAACATAAAATAGTGACCACAAATCCAGTCATATTTGAATCTAATTCTTAACATGCATCTGCCGGTGGAAAGGAATATATAGTCACAGGAACTTCACAGTAACTGTCCATTTATGCCATGTGTTGCTTGCATACATTACTTGCCTCATTGTAATAAAGAACTTCCACCAGACAGTGGAATTCCCTCTGTGATACTCTATGTATTGTTAATGTCTACTTCACACAGACAGAGAAATTCTCATTTAATATAAGATTTCAGCCATATCCTGTCCTGCCATGTTTTAAAGAGGCAGTACAATTTATTATCCCAGAAATTGTCAGCATTTGTGTTGTATTTGTGCTGATAAATAAATAAATTTATTTATTTATCAGCACAAATACAACACAAATATAAAAAAGGCAACATTAAAAATAAAAATATGGTTTTCTGCCTGGATGATCCTCTGTAATGAGCCGAAGGACAGAAAGGGGGAGTAGTGAGCTCCCTCCCATATTTGGGCATACCAGGGGTTGTTACACAAATACATACCTATTTCCCTGGCCTAGCTGATAAGGAAGAGAGCTGTGGCTTAGTGGCAATTACATCGGCCTAATGTGCAATACAGCCCTGGTTCGATTCCCAGTAAGGGTATGGCTAGCTGATGAGAGCTAAATAGCTTGAAATAGATCTATACTAGTCTCCCTTTATTTATTTATCAGCACAAATACAACACAAATCAATCAATCTCTCTCTTTCTCTCTCTCAATCTCTCTCTCTCTCTCTCTCTCTCTCTCTCTCTCTCTCTCTCTCTCTCTCTCTATCTATCTATCTATCTATCTATCTATACACACACACACACACACACACACACACACACACACACACACGTGCCTGTGATCTACCTTGGGACAGATCTGGGACCAATGGAAGATTTTATGTTATGTGAAGTTACAAAAGAGTAATTCTTTGCTGTAGAATTAGGTATCTTTTATACTGTAGCAGAGGAAACTCAGTAAAAAAAAACATCCAGTAATTTCCACAGATTAGTGGTAGATTTTTTTAAAAAGCTTTATTTTGCCAACCTAAGAAGCATTCAGATTTTGCATATAAAAAATTCTTCCTATCACTGACCGGTCACCAAAAGGGCATGATTGAATCATAATGGAGTGAAAGATGGGATTTCAAATTTCCCTTCCTTCCAATTCCTTACTACGGTAATAACACTGGATTGTTTCATTGTGAATGCTTAATTCTCTCAGCATGACTGACTATATCCTAATTACTCATGAAAATCTGATAGTTGCCTTTCTCAGTGATCCCCACCTTTCCAGCTTTGCGAACCAAGGGAGGGGGGGAGGAAATGGTTCTGGGTGAGCAGTGGGTGAGTGCAATTCCATTTGCATCTGCCACTTGTTCAAATGGAGCGGCATGTGCACACTCACCCACTGCTCCCACAAGTGAAGTTGTGTGTGTACGCCCACCCACCACTTCTGTGGCTTGGTTCCAAATGGGCCACAGCCAGTGGTGGTTCCAGCAGCCGCTAATGCCGGTTCGCTCAGGGACATGCTGCACACATGCTTGATACGCACTACGTGTGGATGCACAGTACTATAAAAAGGTTTCTGTGAATGTGCAGAAGCCAAAAAGAAGATGGACATGCCATAGGCGAGAATCAGTTTGGGGGCATGGCAAGCCTGGGCCATTGTCGGTTCCAGTGACCCACTCTGCCAACCTACCTACCGATTTGGCCGAACCAGTGGGAACCCAACCCTGGCCACGGACCAGTAATGGGCACAGCACAGCAGTTGGGAACTCCTGGTCTACCTGATTAAGAAGTTTGTTAGGTAAGTTCCCCATTGGGAGAGCAAGTGCATTCAGAGGAGCGTTGTGAGAGTTGTGTTGGAGAACACAGAAACCAGCAAACAGAGACACTGCAGTTTAAATAGGCTTTTACTTTTGTGGAAATAGAGGTATCAGAGTCCATCAAACAGTCCAAGTCATACACGGATAAGACAGTCAGTCATCAACGTCTTTCAGTGAAGAGATAATCCAAATAACTAGTCCATAATCATACAAACAGTCCGGTACACAAAGTTTGCTAGCAGTTACAAACACTTACAATAGCTCACGCTGATATAGGGCATACAGCCAGCTTCCAAAACACTCAGAGCAGATCAGCATCTAACAGACAGAGAGCTAACAGTCATTCTGACTCCCTCTTTTGGCTGCTTGAGGTAACAGCAACCAATCGCATTAGAGTAGTACTTAAAGCAACAGTACTACCATCCTGGTTTGTATATTGCTAACCCAACTGTTAGCTTACATTCCTAACAAAGTTCTTTTCTAGAACATAGGAAATACAAGAATTTTATCAGAAAATATTCTCAAAAATTCAATATTGCTTCATTAATTGGCTTGGATCTTGGTATAAGTTTTGCACAGGCATGCCATTTTTCTTTAGAACAACTTTTTTATGGTCATGATTTTCTCATTAATGTTATTAATTCATCCTAAAACAGTGGAACCAGTATTGCAAAATGTATTTGGTTTTATAATTGCAGTGTAGTTCAGAATGAATTTTCCATATTAGAACAATAATGCTATGGTATAAAACTATTTCCTTGTCCTTCCTTATTTTAGTTCCTTTCACAGTTACATCAAAAGACATTGTAATGTTTTGGCTTATGGTTATTCCTGACAGCTTAAACAAGCCTGCAATCTTGTATTATTACTTGATTGATTTGAATATACAATATAGAAATGCCTACATATGTTATAATTCTTGCAGAATGGATAGAGTTAACTCCTCTAGAATTCTCAGTCAAGCCAACTACTTGTTTCTCTGACCTTATTGTTTCTTTTGATAATGAAGGAGAGGGAAAATAGTAAAGGATAAACAAAGAATAATGCTAAATTTGTTACTGTAAGTAAAAACCAAGAGGAAAAAGCACAGTAAGATGGCTAGGTCCATTGGGAATACTATGTGATTTATTGTCCTGTAGATGATGGATGGATGTTATATACCTAGAAAGAGTTAATTATTTTGCAAGCAAATGGGATACTTGCTGAGAGAAAAAGGTGTTGTTGAATGTGGAAGCTAAAACTTACATCACATTGAGATGCTTAACTGTTCCACAAAACTCTTCATAATTTTGCTTTGCAAAATCAATAAAAACAATGCAGAAACATTTGGTCCCAAACTATTATTGGTTGCAGTATTTTTGGTTTCATATCTCTGCACCCCAAGAGACTCTATTGCAGCTTGTACAGTCAAATCCAAAGGTACTTTTTAAAGAGGCAACTGGACTTTCTTCTGTTTCTTTGAAGATGTTTCGCTCCTCATCCAAGAAGCTTCCTCAAGCTCTGACTGGACGGTGGGGAATAGAAGGATTTATATTCCTTGTAGACAGCTGGTCACAGAGTTGTTGAGGCCACCTGGAGGTTTATTTATGCCCTCGGAGTCACCTGAGCAATGCAAATGGTAGTGGAGCATTCTTGGAACTGTTGAAAGGACTGTGTTGAAGAGTGGAGATAGATGATGTCATATCTCCCTCCTCTGTTGAAAGAGAGGTGTTCAATTTGGACATAGATGTCCTCTTTGAAACCTCTTTCAAACCAGTGGTCCTCTGTGTCCAAAATATTTTTCAGGTGAAACATCATAGAATATGTCTTACCTTGATGTGAGCTCTTGATATTTCCAGTTGGTAGTCAGGATAGACATTTACTGTATTTTTCGTACTATAAGACGCACCAAGATTTTGAAGAGGTAATTTTTTTTAAAAAAATGTTTTTGCACTCTGCAGGCCTCCCAAACCCTCTGCACGCGTCGTTTTTTTGTGCAAAATGGGGCATTCAGAGAGTTTGAAAGGCCTGCAAATTGCTCCTGGGGGCTGGGGTGGGGGCAAAAATTTGCAAAAACAGGGCATGCACAAGCTGTGGGAGGCTTGGAGAGTGCTCCTGAGGGTTGGGGGGGGGACAAGCAAAAAATGGCCCATTTTTCACTCATTTTTGCCTTCCCCAGCACCCAGGAGCACTTTGCAGGCCTCCCAAACCCTCCGCACGTCCATTTTTATAAAGTGGGCAGGGTTTCAGGAGGCCAAAAAAGCTGTATTCAGTGTATAAGACACACCCAGATTTTCACCCTCTTTTTTGGAGAAAAGGATGCATCTTATACTCTGAAAAATACGGTAATTGTTATTTTTATTAATTTGTTAAATTTATTTGCTGACTACTTCAACATGGCACTACTCTAGGTGGTCTACAATAATAAGAACAGATGAATGAAAAGAAGTGTAAACATAACAATAGTAAAGCAATGTAACAGAATAAAGAATGAAAAAGAAAACAAGAGAATACAGATATGAGAACAAATGGTGGGCGGGTGGGAAGCAGGCATTGAGGAGGGAGGTGTGGTTTGCTATCAACTAGTAGCCTCCTCCAGTGTAGTACTCCCCCATTGGATCCCCAATAACATTTCCTGTTGTCATTTCTTAAATGGAAATAGCATGAAGGTAATTAAAGCTATAGAGCTAAAAAACCAGTTTCTTGATACATGGGGCACTAGTCTTACTTTCTCAGGCATGCATCAGTCTGTGTACAATTTGGAACGTGGGAATGAAAATAGCTTTTGTTCCTATTTCTTCTATTGCAATTTCTTTGGAGGGAAGTAAAGCACAGCAGGGATGATGATTTATGTAATCTCCTACTTCTAATTAATTTATATGATCCTTATTCCCATGGTGACTAAAACAGTCATGCAGCCCAACGGTTTTTTCCAAATGGAAGATTGCAAAAGAAGGATAATTTGTCAAAGGATGTCTCATCTTTTGCCATGTTTTCAATCTGCCTTTGAAGTCCCAAGCATCATTCAAATCCACTTAGACAAATTACTTTATTCCATGCATCATAACCAACGTGAATCTAACTGTGATTTGTGAATAATAAGAACCAACCATCTTTTTATTTCATTTGGATTGGCTCATCTGATACACTGACGATTGAATGGTATATTGCATCAATCATTGTGTTGCTGCCAAACCCAGCAATCCTGTGCCACATTCCTTCTCTGTAATCTGTAATAGAGAGATTTATGGTGTGTTATCACCCAACTTCATTCTCCTTTCTGCACAAAAACTTGCAGCAAATTGTGGGAATTTACATGTAAGAAACCAAACCAAACCATTATAACGTGGAAACAATGGCAGAAAAGTGGGAATGAATTGTTGGAGAGCTGGATGAGGAATAGCAAGCAGATAAAAAAAGAAACAACCTGGAATCCATTTCCTATTTTTTCATTTGTATAATGATTTCATTAACCAACTACATGGACCTATACAGGCAGTCCTTGATTTAGAACCATTCTTTTAGCGACTAGTTTAGTTACAGTGGCACTGAAGAAAGTGATTTATGATTGTTTTTCATCCTGATGACCATTGCAGCATACTCATGGCCACACGATCAAAATTTGGGCATTTGGCAACTGGCATGTATTTAATGCAGTTGCACTACCCCGGGTTCATGTGATCACCGTCTGTAACATTGACTTCGGACAAGCAAAGTCAGTGGGCAAAGGCAGATTTGCTTAACCCCATTCATTTGTATTTGTATTTATCAGTTTGTTAAACATGTACAAGATAGCAGATATAAATATAAACATGGATGTGAATGAAATAAATGAATACAAATAAATGGGGACAGTAGGACAGGGACGTTAGGCACGCTGGTGCACTTATGCATGCCCCCTTTACGGACCTCTTAGGAATGGTGTGAGGTCCACGGTAGACAGTATAAGGTTGAAGCTGTGAGGGTTAGAGGATGTAACAACTGAGTCAGGTAGAGCATTCTAGGAGTTGACCACTCTGTTTCTGAATTCATATTTTCTGCAATCGAGTTTGGAGCGGTTTACATTGAGTTTGTATTCATTGTTTGTCCGTATATTATTGAGATTGAAGCTGAAGAAGTCATTGACAGGTAAGATGTTTAGCAGACAATGTTGTGTACTGTGCTTATATCATACCACAGGCGGTGCAGTTCCAGATTGTCCAAGCCCAAAATTTCAAGTCCGGTTAACAACTGCAGTGATTTGCTTAATAAAAAAGGTCACAAAATGGGGCAAAACTCACTGTCTTGCTTAGCAACAGAAATGTTGGGCCCACTTATGGTCATAAATCAAGGGCTACCCATTTAATTATATAATGCAACATAGCTCGATCCTCCTTTTTCTTGTGTCAAAAATATTTAAGCCTTCAAATATGCACAAGCTAGTACTTGTTTACATATTATTGGCTGTCTTCATTTAGTTCTTATTATTGTTGTCAACAGTTTTGGCTATTTAATCCAAAGACAATGGATCTTGGTTATAGTCTGTAGCTGACAGCCATTTTCTCACAATTCCATTGTTAGCTGGAAACAAAATAAATACGAGAAGATGCTTGGCACACAAAGTGTGTTGATAGCAATATTTATGATACTTATAGAAAACATTTAAAAGTCATTGCAGTAAATCTGTATTGGCTGCGCAATTGCTTATCTTTTTTGATGACATGTACTAAAAATCAAGGAAAGAGATTTTTTTAAAAAATATTTAAGTTAAGCATTGTCAGTACTGATTATTTTAGTGGTCAATGTAATTTAAAATTTATGAAGCTGTTGCTGCTGTTGAAAAAATAATAAAAGTCAAAACATGAGTTGTGGCTCTGTTTAACAAGTTAGAGCTTGGTTTATAGTTTGTTTACACTTTAGGTTGCTAGAACATAAGCTAATTACTGAATATTGTGTAGCCTTAATAGGTTGAGTAATCCAGATGGGCCAGAGAGTGGCTGGACCACATTGATAAGATTGCAGGGTATAATAGATGGAATTTTGGATAAATGTTTGGAAGAATCAACTTGATCCAGAAAGATGGGTCACTTGGGAATGTTAGTCACTAAAGACATCTAGTAAGGCAGGGGTGAAGAACTATGGCCCTTTATAATTTGTGTACTTCAACTCCCAGAATTCCTGAGCTGGCTCAAGAACTCTGGGAGTTGAAGTCTATAAGTCATAAAGGGGCCATAGTTTCCCACCTCTGCAGTAAGGGAAAAGTTTCTGAAGTTTAGTTTAGCAAGAAAGTGGGGAAGTGCAATAGAATGCTAGTAAATGATGATCAACTCTCCCTTTAGCTGTGACCTTGACAATGCACTTTCAGAGAACAGGAGCTGGGGCAAAGATGCAAATCGTTGTATGCTGAACAACATCAAGAATTAAGATTACATCTTTCTATGTCTTTATACAGATATCTGATATCTGATATTGTTATCAAAGAGATGATTAAGCTACTGGGTTTCTGGTATTAGTAGAATACCATAGTTACAATAAATTAGGGGGACAATTAATTTTCCCATGGGGCCACATGAAAAACTGGGACTGTTGTGAAGGGCCACCACCATTGATGTCCTACCTCTGACAATGATGCTCTTCCCCCAATGATGGTGCCCTGCATCCTACTGCCTGCCTCTCATCTTGCCCCTGACAATGGTAAGTTCTACATGTGCCAAACTGGGACAGCCCACAGACTGGATGTGGTCCCAGGGTTGCAAAATACCCATATCTTCAATAAAGAAGTCTATTTGGCCAATCTCAAGAAATCAGATTAAGGTATGGTCACTCCTAATCTCTCCTACCACTCTCCCAATTGACACTCTTTCCTGCATATTTCCATTTGCCTGAACGGAACAACTGAGCTCCATTTCAAAATTATTAGCCCAGTTTATTATCACATTTGTGTAGTGAGTATTGTTGTGTACCGGTGAGCCTGGCCAGCAGAGGGCAGTCGAGAGTAGGGCTCCTCTGATTGGCCCAGGCGCACCGGCCAGCCGGCGGGAGAAATACTTTGTCCCTATTGGTTCGTCGTCTGACAGCTCCTGGTATAAATAGCTGTCAGACGACTAGTTTGTGTTCCTGTCAGTTCTTGTTACAATAAACAACGTTACGTTATATTCGTCTCCGTCTCCTCATTCGAGACTACAACACTGGCGACGAGGACGGGCGACGTGGACCCCTACACCGTGCCTCCAATGGCTTCTAACGCTGCCTTTTCGCCGTTCCGGCCAGAGGCTGAGGCTTGGGAAGCTTTTCTCGAGAGGTTCGATTGCTTCCTCATAGCCCACGATCTCGTCAGCCTCTCCCAGGAACGAAAGCGCGGCATCTTCTTGAACTACTGCGGGAGGGAGATGTTCGCCACTGCGAGGGCTCTCGCTGCTCCCGATCCTGCCAATTCGCTGCCCTGGGACGAACTCCTGGCTCGCCTCAAGCAACACTACGAACCCGCCCCGTCTCGTTTTGCCCGGCGGCAATATTTCCGCCGGTGCATTCAAAAGGAGGGCCAAACCATTGCCCAGTACGTGGCCGCTCTCCGCGCTGAGGCAAGTCTCTGTGAATTCAGTGACTTGGAAGACGCGCTGCTAGAGCAATTTATCTATGGGCTCCGAGACATTAAACTCCATCGCCGCATTCTAGCTAGACCTGAGTTAACCTTGAAGATCGCGGTCGATGATGCCAGGGCTTATGAAATGGCTGATCAATCCACACCAGATTTCAGCCACCTCAGTCAGCACCCGCATGCCGCTTACTTGCCGCCCGCTCCCTACGCGGCACCTTCTTCTGCCTACGCTCCATCTACCGCTTCTACGTTCCACGCTGAGGTAGACCAAACCGCCGACCGCCTCCAAACCCTCTCCACCCGGGATGGACGCCAGTGCCTCAGTTGTGGCGGCCGCCACCAACGCTCCCAATGCAGGTTCCGGCAAGCCCTCTGCCACCAATGCGGCAGGAAGGGCCACCTCGCTGCAGTTTGCCGTTCCGGCCAACAGGACCGCCGCAGCCCTCTACCTCACCCTCCTCCGCCCCGTCAGCCACCTTCTATGGCTTTCCGCCGTCAGCACTCCCTCTCCGTGGGGGACCCAGCTGAAGCCTACCCTGAATGGCTTGTAGACTCGGCCTCCTCAACTTTGGAGGGCCGAGGTAAGCTGCACCTCCAAATCTCCATTGAGGGGGTTCCCTGCCCTATGGAGGTGGACACAGGGTCGGCCCGATCCGTAATGTCATGGGCCACCCTTAGCTCCTTACTACCCTGGGTCAAACCTCACCATTTACAACCCCCTGACTGCCGCTTGCGCGACTATCAGGGAAATGTCATAGACCTAATGGGCTGCCGACCTTTTCACGTCTCTTTCGGCTCTCGCAAGGCAAAGCTTCCCTTACTAATTGTGAAAAACCCCCTCGCCTCCCTTCTAGGACTGGACTGGTTTAAGGCCCTCGGCCTTTCTATTGCTGGGGTTAACTCTCTTTCACCCCTCCCTCCTGTTTCCCCGCCCTCTATCTCCTCCCTCCTTTTCGAATTCTCCGATGTATTTTCCCCCTCTTTAGGCTGCTATACAGGCTCTCCTATCTCCCTCAACCTCGACCCCTCGGTTCCTCCAATCCGCCTGAAGGCCCGCCGGCTTCCATTTGCTTTAAAAGCAAAAGTCGACGCCGAACTGGACAAACTAATTAGCCAGGGCATTTTAGAACCCGTTGATTTCTCCCCCTGGGAGACCCCCATAGTCGTGCCTTTGAAGTCCGACGGATCTATTAGGATCTGCGCGGACTTCAAATCCACACTTAACAAGGCCCTCCAATCACACCCCTACCCTGTGCCAGTTGTGCAGCACGTCCTGCACACTCTGGGCCAGGGTCGCATCTTCGCAAAGCTGGACCTCGCGCAGGCGTACCAGCAGCTGCCTGTTGACGAATCCACCGCGCTTGCGCAGACTATCGCAACTCACCGCGGCGCATTCAAATGCCGCCGCCTTCAGTTTGGCGTGAGCGTGGCCCCCGGCATTTTCCAGGGACTCATGGAGCGTTTGCTCCATGGCATTCCCGGGGTCACGCCCTATTTTGATGATGTTCTAATTGCCGCCCCCAACCAATTAGAACTCATCAAAACCCTGCGCCTGGTCCTGCAACAGTTTCGTGCCGCCGGCCTGCACCTCAAACCTTCCAAATGCCAGCTAGGCGTCTCCTCTGTCACTTTCCTCGGCTTCCTGATCGATGCCAACGGCATCCACCCTGACCCATCAAAGGTCGAAGCCATTCTCTCCGCCCCCACTCCTTCCAACAAGGTGGAGCTCCAAGCCTTCCTTGGCCTCCTAAATTTCTACTCCTCCTTTATTCCCCACAAAGCTTCCCTGGCCGAACCCCTTCACCGCTTGCTAGACTCTTCCTCTCCATGGGTTTGGTCCAGCCGCGAGGCGCATGCGCTCGCGGCTGTCAAGCGCTCGCTCACTGCCCCACCAGTCCTCACCCAGTATGACGAGCGCTTACCTCTAACCCTGGCCTGCGACGCTTCCCCCTTTGGGGTCGGGGCTGTTCTTAGCCATTCTTACCCTGATGGCTCTGAAGCGCCCATAGCCTTCTACTCCCGCACCTTATCCAGAACTGAGCGAAATTACAGCCAGCTGGATAAGGAGGCTCTTGCTGCCGTTGCGGGAGTAAAACGTTTTCATTATTACTTATATGGCCGCCCCTTCTCCCTGATCACCGATCACAAGCCCCTACTAGGCATTATTGCAGGGGACCGTCCCACGCCCCCCATTCTTTCCCCCCGCATGTCCCGTTGGGCAGAATTCCTATCGTCCTATTCCTACACATTGTCCTACAGGCCTGGCGGCCACATCGCTCACGCTGACGCGTTGAGCCGCTGCCCTCTGCCTCTTCCTGTCACTGATCCAGCCCCTGTCCACTCTATTAACCTCCTGGCCGACCTCTCCCTACCGATGTCCGTTTTGGACATCGCTCAGGCCTCCCGAACTGACCCCATCCTGCACCGTGCCATGACCGCTGTCACTCGGGGCTGGTCTGCAGCCTCCAATGATCCCCAACTCTCCCCCTTTTTCCGCCGCTGCCTGGAGCTATCCATCATGCAGGATTGCCTCCTGTGGGGCAACCGCGTGGTTGTCCCCTCTTCCCTGCGGCCAGCTGTCCTGTCTCGCCTCCATGACGGCCACCCTGGCATAGTCCGGATGAAAAGCCTCGGCCGCGGCTATGTCTGGTGGCCGTCCATGGATGCGGACATCGCCGCCTACGTCCAACGTTGCACCCCTTGCCAGCAGGTGCGCTCCGCGCCACCTTCTTCCCCACCTAGGGAGTGGGAACTCCCTATGGGCCCGTGGAGCCGACTCCATGTCGACTTCATGGGGCCCATTGAGGGCCGCCTCTTCTTCCTCCTGGTGGATGCCTGGTCGAAGTGGGTTGAGCTGTTTCCTATGCCCAGCTCAACCTCTTCGGCCACTATCCGCATCTTAGACTCCCTATTTAACACCCATGGCCTTCCGGACGTTATCGTTTCCGATAACGGGCCCCAATTTTCCTCCACCGAATTCCAGTCCTACCTTGCCTCCCTGGGCATCCGCCATGCCCCGGTTGCCCCCTACCACCCTGCGGGCAACGGCCTTGCCGAACGTGCGGTTCGTTCCGCTAAAGAAGCCCTGGCCCGTATGGCCACCCTTCCCTGGCCGTCCCGCATCTCCTCCTACCTCCGCTCCCAGCACTCCACCCCTTGCCCCGCCACGGGCAAAAGCCCTGCAGAGCTATTGCTTGGTCGTCGTATTCGTTCCCTCCTAGACCGTTTCCACCCTCTCTACCACCCTTCCTTCCCTGCCGTTCCTCCCCCTCCCAGGTCTTTTCTGGTGGGTGAGGGGATATTTGCTCGCAATTACACCGGCGAGCCAACGTGGCTACCTGGCAGAGTGACTGACATCACGGGGCCCTGTTCTTACAGGGTCCTCCTCGATGATGGCAGACATTGGCGGCGGCACATAAGCCAGTTGCGTCGGCGACCGGAGGGACCTGAACACAACACACCTGCAGAAAAGCAACCAGGCCCTAACGCCGCCGCCTGCCGGCTCGACCGTCCACACGCCACTAGCTCCGACCTCGCAACAGCCCCTCCCGGTGCGCTGGCTCACTTACCATTGGCCGTCGGTGCATTGCCGGGAGGAAGACCCATCCAGGACGCTGCCAGGCCTGTTCGCCACAAGAGTGGAGCCGACACTCCATCCCCCCTGGGCGAGGCGCCATCTTCTTTGAGACGATCCCAGCGCGTGCGCAGGCGTCCGTCGTACTTAGACGATTACGCCTGCGCAATCCAGGGGAAAGGGGTGTTGTGTACCGGTGAGCCTGGCCAGCAGAGGGCAGTCGAGAGTAGGGCTCCTCTGATTGGCCCAGGCGCACCGGCCAGCCGGCGGGAGAAATACTTTGTCCCTATTGGTTCGTCGTCTGACAGCTCCTGGTATAAATAGCTGTCAGACGACTAGTTTGTGTTCCTGTCAGTTCTTGTTACAATAAACAACGTTACGTTATATTCGTCTCCGTCTCCTCATTCGAGACTACAACAAGTATTGCCCTATTTTAATTTCCCAAGATGAACCTACATGTATAATCAGGCTTACAACTGATAACATTTCAAATAAAGGATCATATCTAAACGTATCCCAAAGGTTCTTTTTTCAAGAGCAATTGGACTTTCTGTTTTTTCTTTGAAGATGTTTTGCTTCTCATCTAAGAAGCTTCTTCAGCAAAGAAGCTCATTTTCTTCTTGGATGAGAGGTAAAATGTCTTCAAAGAAAAACCAGAAAGTCCAGTTGCCTCTTGAAAAAAGAACATTTGGGACAACCATGGCCTGGGCGACTGAGAATCTTCATAGACATATCTAAACTTAGGAATACCATGACAACAGGGTTAAGGCAAATTCCTTCCCCAGAATTGTGATTCCAATCCATGTCACCCTTCACTGTCCTAAGGAAGCTCTTGTGTCACTGCTAAAACAGACAATGATTACACAAAATAAGTCACCCATTTATAGATCCCTCCTCTTATGTTTATTTTGGTACCAGAGAAGGTTCTGAAAAAGAAAGAGTTCAAAAGAAGAAGCTCGTGATGAAAAGGACTGAAGAGCTGAAGTTCACAGAACGTGAGCAAGAATCACACATGTTGGTTTGAAATATGGTAACTCATTCATCTGAGTTCTTATTTCACAATAAGGTAAGCAAGGTAGCTGTTTGGATGAAGGAGAAGGGCAAGTACCTGAGACAAGAAACTAAGGGTGTCAGGGTTCCAAGTAACAGACCTAAAGCAATCAAAACCCCAAGTTTCATCAAAGTATGAATTTATTAGGTATGTCATATTGGCACAGCTGGTGAAAACCCTAAAGGACCCAAGGTTTCCCCCACCCAAATCAAAAACCTATGTTCTTGTCCCCAGGTCAAACATCAATCACATGGCCCTATCAGGTTGCAGTCCCAACTCCAGCTGGCTTTTGTCCATGCCCCTCCAACACCTGATAGAGCATCTTTGGCTCCCATGGGGAAAAATGTTATTTTGGCTACACATCTCCCCAGCTACCTCTATCTCCCCCCTCATGTTCCCACAGCTCCAACCGGCCTTGCTGTGGCAGCCATTTTTGGAGCATCTTCAGGGCTGACAGGCTGCCCCCCTCAGTTGAGAAGACCCTCCTGCAAGAGAAAATCAAAGGGAGGTTAATCCATACCACCTTCAACCTCCCCCCCCCCACAGCTGGTCTTATGAACGTGTTTATCATGGAACTGTTTAATCAAACTGTTGGCCTTTGTCAACTTTTAACCCGAGTGGCTTCAGAGAAGGGGGTATCCTTTCCTGTAGACTAGGTATTGCAAGAAGCCCCTATGCATGCACAAGTATTAGGTTTTTTTTCACCTCAAAATGGGTCTGTCTTTGCACTGCAATGGATTTCGGGGCTGCCCATCTACTGACCTTAGCCGAGATCTAACAGCCGGCTTTAACAGGCTGTTATGAAACACTGGATGGACTTCCCCTAACAAGCATCGGAATCTAAGCTGAACAACTTTTTATTGAAGCCCAAATTTAGAATTAAAGACAGAATATCCACTTTAAAACTTTTGCTTTTCTCATACATTTGTTATCATTCTAATGTTATCTCACAGGAGGTGATTGCTACTCCGATTGTGCATAGTTTCCTGTCCTACTGGATGATAATGAAAAATGCTATCCATTTAGAGAAAAGAAGTTCTTGCATTTTCCTTTGGAAAGGAAAACCACATCGAAAAGAGAACAAACATTCCATCAGTATAGCATGATCAGTGGCAATACTTGCCATTCACATAACCAGTTTAATTGGGCTTCTCTGCATTTGGAACAGTGGACATGGTTTGTTGCCTTGTTTATACAGCTTGATTTCATTCAGCCTCACCTGCTGAGAGTTGGACTCTTGCCCAGTGGTTCTAATGAAAACTGGACAGGAAGGAAGGAGTGATTTACTCATTTACCCACTGAAGCTGTTAATGAATACTTCATTCAGGGAGAATGATTCTAAAAGCTAAGAACATAATCTGAGATTTGTAGCCGTTTAGAAGGGTGAAGGAAAGAAAGGATTGACAAATGGATAGATAAACATGTGCTGGATTCCATGGATGATTGCACCCATATTTTTGGATATCCCACCAGCCATCTGTTTCCAGAATTTCTAGTAGTCAGGGTTTCAGTTTAAAATACCTCAGATCCAAACAAGTGATAGTTTCAGATTTGAGGGGGGGGGGAAATCACATATTGTCCCACATATATAGGCACACAAACTGATAGCAAATTCTACAGCATCAGGAAATGGCTTGGAAAAATGTTGCTATAATCATCAAAACACACATAGGTCCTTACTCAAAGCACTGAACATCTTTTTTACATAGCACTTTTGGCTTTCATCATGCAGATCAGTAGAGAAAGGAAAAGAATATGAAATGATATCCAAAAACCGCGAAGAAGAGGAATATCCTTGCCTATTACAATGCTAATGTAATAAAAGTACATTTATTAAGCCATGTAAGAGAAAAAAACCATGCATCCTAACTTGTGATGCTTGGAGAAAATATCTGATATAAAAATGACAATAAACCAAGATGAAAACTTGAGTGGAAACCTCTGTCCTTTATCTCAACACATATGAACCATACGAATTGCACATAAACAAGAGAAGCTCTTATTGTGCTAATGCTTTTATATAGCACTGATTCTGCACATGTTCAAGAAAACTTCAAGAAAACCCTCAGTGTTCTGGTTTCTTGGCAAGTACCAAAACCCTGGATAGTCAGGTATGTGAGCCACCTTAACATAATCTCTGAAATATTATGAAGCTGCCTTCCTTCAGGAACACAGGTCTAAAAAAGCCCAAACATCTGAAGGTTTGCATGGTACATAGGGGAAGTAGACTTTCTAGAGTCCAGAATATTCTAATCCCAAAGATCTGGCAAGTTTTGAGTGTCTTAATTTTTATCAAGCTTCCTATGGAATGTCGCTCCTTCAACTGACAATTGTACTTTGAGACTTAAATCCTCTTCTCAGAGAAGCCTGAAAAAAATAGTTCCACCTTGTTTTCATTATCTTTTCATTGTTATCCTTTCTGACAGTATATTTACAAATTTGGGTTATCTGTGTATACTCTTCCTTAATCTGCCACTGTTTTCACCCCTAAATAGGTCCTTTTTAATTCAATTTTTCACTTAAGGTGTTTGGCAGCCATGTTGGCTTCTTCTTTTGCCTTCCACCCCCGCCCTCCCCAATTAGGACTCTTATTTTAGTGTCTCCTTGTCTCACCATCTTAAGAGTCCTTTCCATTAGACTCTCTCTTCTGCTATGGAATCTTACTTGTCATTGCTGTGTTTAATATAACTTATTTTCTTCCTTAACAAGGAGGTAAGGAGTGACATTTGACACCGCTCAACTTTAACTTTTCCTGAAATTCAAATAACATGGTATTTCATGATCATTTTTCCTAAAATACCCATTGTTTTTCCTTCATTTCCCGAGTGCTTTCTAATTATTAGTATTAAGGATAATTGATCCTCCTGTGTTTTCTTTACTCTCTGAATGAGAAAATTGTCAACAAGTTAAGTCAGAATTTTGTGCAAAGACTACATTTGGCAGAGTTTGTCTCCCAACAGTTGTCATGATAAAGTCCCTCCTGACTAATTCAAGCTTCTTTTCTGTTGCTTTTGAAAGATAACATCCACAATGCCATTCTGGCTTGTTGTTTGGGAAAGGACATAAACATTGTATCCTTCTAGCAGGAATCCTATACATAACAATCTGTAATAACCCCCCCCCCCTCAATTGTTTGGAATTTATTTCTAAATAGACTTATATATTATTGCAAATAAATTGTTCTAAGAAAGACCAGTCAGGATTTTAAAAATTACTTATATTTGGAACCAGAGATAGCCAATTTCCTTAAATCCTTTATCTATGTCACTTTATTGTCTAGTTTTGAAATCACACCTGTTAGATCAGGCAATTGATAGGCAGACAGAGGCTAACAGTGCAACAGCTCTTTATTAACAGCAACAACAAGCGTGAACAATCGAGCAAAGGCTGGGTCTGACAGCAGCCCTTTTATAGTCAGACTCTCCGCCAATAGAATCAAACGTCTGTTCCCGCTGGAACAGAGGACCTTGGTGGAAACCATACTTACTGTTATAGATATCTAACAACACCAATATTTAGAATAGATTTTCCAGCATTTGAACAAGTACATTCTCATTAGCACCAAAAAAAATTCCATGAAGAGATTAGAAGAAAACAATTTATATTTGGTTTTTTAGTTCAGGTGACTTTCAGAATACCTAAACGGAAATAAACTAATTTATTTTTTCAGAGGTTTTCTTGTATTTTATTTCCTAATTATTTATTTCTGCTGAGTTCAAGTCTTCTTACAATACAGGATGGAAGTCATGAAGATAAAACATTTTTCCTAGAGTTTCATGTACAAATAGTTTTGTAACTTACCGCATGTAATCAAATTGATTTTAGATTTGTTGATAAAGGGCAGATGTCCATTAAAAAGAAAGGAATGGGATTTCTGAGCTATGGCTTCCTGTAAAACTAGCCAATCCAAATGAATTTTTCAGACTTTACTGAATGGAACATAACAAAGCTGGTGCATTCTAATATATTGCATTGACACAGGCCAAATTTAACATTTTTCCACTATTGGGCATAATCCTGATGTCAGAATTGCAATATTTGGTGCTGCAAACATGTGTTGCTGGATGTTTGAACTCAGCCTTATGATTCCTGCAGTAATGGAAGCTAATAAAGGGTCAGGAATATATGAAAGGTTATCAAAGGTAAATGTTCTATGAGCTCAGCTCTTCTCTCTTACAGAATATGTCTCTGAAACACCAGCAAATATTTCTGAATATCAACTATTTCAAATAATCTTAATTTTAACAGTTGCAAGTTTTGGTGGTGGTGCCATCAACAGTTCAGAGCTACTGCTTTCCAGGAAGTAGATTTCTTCTCCCATTTGGGGAGAGGTATATTCTGGTTATCTGGAATAAATCTGGATAACTGGCAAATAGATGCTACTTTCAGTCTCTTCTATGGAGTTTTATTATTTTTGGAAGCAGTGGTATTTTCCTCTCTTACTCCCTCTTGGTGTTTTTATTCTTATAATAAGTACATTGTGGCATGCTTAAAAATGAAACGGGCCTAATAGGAGCGAAAACTTTAGATGGCTCATTTCCCTGCTGCTGTTGTTCCTAAAATATAGACATTCAAAAAATGTTTTATTTGAGATTTTATTCCCTTTGGAACAATATTTGTGAAGACTTCACAGCTTAAATGCAAACATGTTTCAATTCATTTAAAAAATAAGTAGTAAACCTATTTGTCCAAATGCTAACCACCGGAATAGTGAAAGAGGAGTCAGTATTCCAAATTAACATTGGAAACAGATAATTTTTTGGTAGAACAAGAATAAAAATGGCAGACATTGGCCCTTTGTCTTCATTTTCTCAGTCTTTGATAAAAATAGAATTAATGGAAGACCAATATTCAAATGTTCCACAACTGGAGAAAACAAGAAAGAGAAACCAATCAGCCACAGCTCAATATTTCTTAGAAGACATTGTTATCTTTGTCAAAGCAGAATACTTAGGAAATAAAAGATACCGGTACTTAAATTAAAAGTGCATGACTATAGTAACAAAACAATGAGTCCAAACTTGGTTCTATGCTACTGTATGCTGTACTATGTTATATATTTGTTAGTTATATGAGAAATAAAATGAAACTGCATGCTTCCAGGCATACTGTATATGTTAGTGCTTTGACTCACTATCTAATCATATCCTGTATTATTGAGGTAGTTTGAATATATTGTTATCACTATTTCTCTTAATTCCTATGTTGTTAGAGCCATTTCACTCCATATATTTTTCTCATCTCTAGACTTGAATCTGTTTCTATCTGAACAGTTTCAAATATATTGCTGAAAAAAATCAATTAGAGTAGGAGGTCATTAGCTGACTTTGATGATATCTTAGTATGGGCATGACTTCAATGTTAGCTAAAATCAGCCATTTTTAATTTTTAAAGGATGCTATACATATTTGGGTGATATTGAGAAGAAAGCTTAAATTTGGCCTTATTTTTATAAAAATAAAAATGATTTTCTGGTATTCTAAGTTTGTCCTTGTTTGAAAAAAATATGTATTTTTCATACTTCAAAATTGAACAGTTTTCTTTCCTCAGTTGACTGGAAAATTAAAACCTATCCAGTGCTGGTCACAATCTCTGGAATTAGTTGTAATTTGTGAAGTTTAGGCCCTTTGAAATACACTTTTTTTAATGTGTTGATTTGTGGAGAACGTTGAACACCAGATTAGAAAATTAAAATAGCAATAGCAATGGCACTTAAACTTACATACTGCTTCACGGTGATTTATAGCCCTCTTTAAGTGGTTTATAGAATCAGCATATTGCCCCAAACAATCTGGACCCTCATTTTACTAACCTAAAAAGGATGGAAGGCTGAGTCAACCTTGAGCTGGTGAGAATCGAACTGCTGACAATTAGCAGTCAGCAGAATTAGCTTTATGAGTATAATGCCACTCTAGGCACCATGTTCTTAGCTATAGTTAGAAAGAGTATTTTAATAATTGAAAATAATTGCCCTGATAGTATTCAAAATATTTTGTTTGCTTTTAATTTGTAATTGTGGTCTTTTATCACCTGAAAAATATATAAATAATGCTTATGCTGCTAAATTGTGGATCAGGATGTAAAATGGCACTTTAGCCAAGTAAGAAAAATAAATGGATACCTGGTGGCAGTGCTTATATTATCTTGCTGGAGAGGTGGTGATTTTTTTCCCCTTGGCTCCTTGACTTCTTTTTTTTTCTTTGAAGCTTTGAAGTATTGATTCCTGTTTTTTCTTTGCTCTCTTTTCCTTTCAAAGATATTGGAAATATATGGATGGCTTGTTTTAAAATTTGAGTGAGTTGGACTGAAGAATTTTTTTCTCTTTCTTTTTTTCTAAGTAAAAGATCTTTTCTTTTTCCCCTCCCTTCTCTTTTTTTCTCTTTTCATTTTATCCATAACTCTGTATTTTTATAGCTGATGCTTAAATTTTTGTGATACTCCAGTGGTTATTTGGGATTTTTACATTACTTGATATTAATTGGACTAGAATACAAAAAGAAAAAAAATAGAAGATGAGTAGAAAGATAACACCTGTTGGCTCTACAACAACAACCCCTGTGAGGAGCACCTGCAGGAGGACAAAGATCAATACAGTCGATGCTTCAACAAGAAAAAGAGAAGGGAATAACCCTAGAGGAAATTATGCAAGTGATACAGAAATTGCAAGCAGGAGTTGATAGCAATGATGAAAAGTTAGACACCATTGTAAAGAGGACTGAGAGTATAGAAAAAGGAATTGAGACAATAGAGCAATGAACTGAAAGCATAGAACAAAAAACAGCTATAACAGAAGGAAAAATAGAAGATATACAACAATGGATGATGAAATACGAGGACAGAATCTAAAAAATTGAAGAAAAGGTTCAACAAGAAGAGAAGAAGGCTGAGGAGTTTGACAGCAGATTGAGCGACGTGGAAAGGGAGAGCAGTGGAATATTAGTATGGGAAAGGGATAGGTCTGAATTTTTGTTAAGATTTGAAAACATAGAAGAAGAAAGAAGAGAGAACCTAGTACAAATAATATCTGAAATTGTGACAAACATATTAGAGATATGCCAAGAGGGGATGATGGATGGCATAGATGAAGCGTTCCAAGTACACACAAGATATGCAATGAGAAATGTCCAGGTAAGATTTACTAAGAAAGCAACCAAGCTACAAATATTACAGAAAAAGAGAGATAGAAAACTAGAATATAAAGGCAAGGAGATTGTAGTTCTGAAACAAATTCTGAGAAGAGCGAGAGAGAAGAGAAGAGAATATCAATTTTTGACTAAGATTCTGATTTTAAAAGGGGTTAATTATAGATGGCTCATACCGGAAGGTCTATTATTTGCTTATTATTATCTACTAGTACAACCAAAGCCTGGAAAAATCTTTACCACATTGGCAAATTGTAAGAAAAGAGGAATGATCTTCTATATTAAAGTTAATATTCCAGCGAAACTAATCTATGCAGATGAAGAGGGAAGAATCTTGATGGTGGAAATTATGGATAATATTAAAAAATACTCTTAATCGCAATTTATGCACCCAATGAAAAACAAGATGAATTTTATAAAAAAATCCACAAAAAAATTCTGACTTGGACTATGTTGATATTTGTATGATGGGAGATTTTAATGGCATTGTAAACCACAACATGGACTACAAAACACACAAAACAACAAAGTTAAATAGAAAATTGCTTCCGAAATCCTTTTTCAGGATGATAGATGAAACAAATCTAAAAGATATTTGGAGAGAAAGAAATCCTACAAAAGAACAATATACTTTTTATTCAAATAGACATTCATCATTTTCCAGAATTGATATGATATGGGCCTCAACGGAACTGATTTGTAAGGTACAATAAATCAAGATTGAAACAAGCACTTGGGCGGACGATAATCTAATTACAATCAAATGGAAAGGCCAAAGGACAAGATCTAGATAGACACTAAATAATATTATATTGAAAGAAAAAGACTTTGTACAGAAAATGGAAAAAGAACTGGCCTTTTTCTTTAAAGAAAATAGAAAAGAAGATACATCAATGCAGAATCTTTGGGATACAATGAAGGCCGTTACTAGAGGTCTGGTAATAGATACACAAGGAAGAGAAATTTAAAGAAAAGACAAACACATAAAGCTTTAGAGAATAATAATAATAATAATAAATTTGGATTTATTAGCCGCTCCCTTTCCAAGTAGGACTCGGGGCGGCGTACAATGGAGCATATAACATAAAATACATAACAACACCAAACGTACATACATACACAACACATATACATATACACGGAGGAGGAAACAAATTACAACAATAGACAGTTAAAAATCTACTTTAAAATACCCCAATTGTAAAAACCCAATAAAATTAATATTTAAGAACAATTTAAAAAAGTTTGGAGGAATGGGAAAATTACGATTGCGATTGAGCCAGGCCGGATAATTGAAAGAGGTGGGTCTTCAGATGTACACGGAAGGAGCGGAGATCGGAAGTAATCCTGATGTCACGGGGGAGGTCATTCCATAGGGCTGGGCCCATCACAGAGAAGGCTCTGCTCCTGGGTGTCGCCCCCCGACACTGTTTGGCGGACGGCACCCGGAGAAGTCCCTCTCTGTGTGAGCGAATTGGTCGTAGGGATGTGTGGGGCAGGATGCGATCCTGCATATAACTAGGCCCTGTGCCATGGAGCGCTTTAAAGATCATAATCAAAACCTTGAAACGCACTCGGTAGACCACAGGCAGCCAGTGCAGCTCGCGCAGGAGAGGTGTTACAGGGGAGTATCTGGTCCTCCCCATAATCACCCGCGCGGCCGCGTTCTGGACCAACTGTAGTCTCCGAGTGCATCTCAAGGGAAGCCCCATGTAGAGAGCATTGCAGTAATCCAGGCGAGACGTCACTAGCGCATGGGTGACTGTGCGTAGGGCATCCCGGTCCAATAAGGGGCGCAATTGGCGCATCAGGCGAACCTGATGGAACGCCCCCCTTGCCACGGCTGTTACATGGTTATCCATGGACAGCCGGGTATCCAGGAGGACGCCCAAATTGCGCACCTGTTCCATGGGGGCTAGTTGGACGCCCCCGATGGCCAGAGATGGAAGCACCTGGTTGAACCGGGAGGCCGGAAGCCACAGCCACTCCGTCTTGGAAGGGTTGAGTTTTAGTCGGTTGCCATCCATCCAGACCCGTACGGCCTCCAGGCACCGGGACATCATTTCGACGGCCTCATTGGGGTGGTTCGGAGTGGAAATGTATAGCTGAGTATCATCAGCATACAGATGATATCCCACTCCAAAACCACGGATGATCTCACCCAGCGGTTTCATATATGTGTTGAACAGGAGGGGCGAGAGCACCGATCCCTGTGGCACTCCACATGTGAGTGGCCTCCGGGTCGAACTCTGCTCCCCTGTCAACACACGTTGCGTCCGACCAGAGAGGTAGGAGCCAAACCACCGTAAAACGGTGCCTCTGACTCCCAGCCCCTCTAGCCGGTGCAACAGGATACCATGGTCGATGGTATCGAACGCCGCCGAGAGATCTAATAGGACCAGGATAGAGGAACAACCCCTATCTCTGGCCCTCCAGAGATCATCGACCAATGCGACCAAGGCCGTCTCCGTGCTGTGCCCGGGTCGGAAGCCGGACTGGCGCGGGTCTAGATAATCATGACTATAAAATACTTTAAAAAGAGCTACAGAGATCTCCACAAAAAAAGATGTTAAAATAAAAATGGATACAATTAAACACAAAATGGATCTACTGGAAAAGGAAGAACTGGCACAAAAAATTAGAGGTACTAAACAGAACTACTTTGAAAATGCAAATAATCCAGGCAGATGGTTGGCATATAAACTGAAAAAAGAGAGAGAAGCAAAGAAAATATTGCAGCTAAGAGATGAGCAAGGACAAATTCAGTATGGAAATGCTGAGAATAAGAAAATTATACAAGACTATTATGCTAAGCTGTATGAACAAGAGAAAATAGAAGAGGGAGGAGTTAAAAAATATTTACAGGAAGCTAATCTTCCCCAGATACCAGATGAAACTACAACAAGAGGAGGATTGGGTTTATCTGACTGGGAGTTATATTACCAAGCAACAAATCTGATGTGGATTAAGGAGTGGATAACACTAAAAAACTCTAGATTATTAAATGTAGAGGGTCATGATTTACTGTTGGGATGGCATGCTTTTTTATGGTATATAAGGGAACTAAAGCAGATGGTTATTTTAGAAGACATTATATAAAGGTGGCTTTGCTATTAAATTGGGAAAAGGTTAAAAAATTACATTCCTTAAAAACTCCAGTCTGGATATCAACCATTGAAGCATTTTCATATCCAATAATATATAAAAAGGAACAAACAGTTAGATATGTTGAAATATTGAATGCAGAGGGTGAACTCAAATCTATCCAAGAGTTGAAACAAGATGGAATAGAAATGAATTGGTATTCATATGTGCAGATATACTCTAGATATAATGAAGATAGAAAATCAAAAGGTTTTTACAACAAAATGACTGAGCTAGACAAAATTTTAACAGGTACTGATGAAAAAGTAAATAAAAAACTATATGGATATTTATTAGAGGTTAAACTACAAGAAAAACAAGTTAAGGAAACTATGATAGCTTGGGGGAAAAATTTTGGACATGGGATTGAGTTAGAGAAATGACAGAAATTGTGGTCTCAAAATTTTAAAATGACAATGTCAACTGCATATAAAGAAAATTTGTATAGGATGTTTTACAGGTGGCATCTACCCCCAACGAGAATTGCAAGAATGTCCAAGAATAAATAGGAAAAGTGTTGGAAATGTCATCAGACACCGGGCTCATATTACCACATGTGGTGGACTTGCACTGAAGCCAAAAGATACTGGTCTAAAATTCACATGTGGTTGGAGAAAATGATACATAAACACATAGACCTTAAACCAGAGATTTTTTTATTGGGAATCATACCAGAAACTTACAATAAAGGCTCGAAATATTTGATTGTAAACATTTTAACAGCAGCTAGAATTGTATTTGCAAAAAACTGGAAAAATGAAACAATACCAAAACAGGAGGAAGTTATTCGAAAAATAATGGAGTGTGCTGAAATGAGTAAATTGACATTTGAAATTAGAGAACAAGAAGATGAACAATTCTATAAGATATGGGATTTGTTTTATCAGTGGCTTAATAAAAAACCTGGAAATGAAAAATGTTTATTTATGTTTCAATTGAAGGAGATAAGTGATAATACAATCATGTTGTTAAATAGATTAATAACAATACAATGAAAGACTGACACATATATGAATTGAATTGAATATTTTATTTTAAATGAAGGATAAGGATAATAATGAATTTATGTATATTTGATAGATGATTGGTGATATTATGCATAACTCTAAGTAGTGATGTATATTATAAAGATATCTTGTTGATAAATAGTTTAATAAGGAAGTAATGAAAGATTGGTACATGTATAAGTGAGTATTTAGAATACTCTGTTTAAAAATGAAGGAATAACATTTGTGCTTGAATGTATGATGTACAAGGACAACAATGAACATAATCATACTTGATGGATGGTTGGCAGGATTATGCATAATTGAAAGTAGTGATGTATAAACATAATCAGTTGGAAAATTCTTTTACACTGTAAAAATAATCAGAATGAGAGAATGAGATAAGTGATTACATAAAAGTATATTGTTATTAAATAGACAATCAAGGATGCAAGGGAATTAGGTTTGCTGAAAAGAAAGAAATATTAACCGTAATTGAATAAATGATGTACAATGAAAGTGAGGTATTTAGTTATATTAGACGGAAAATTTGTGATTGTATACGTAATTGAAAATATGGATGCACAAATGCTTGTAACCAAACGACATGCTGTATGTAATGGATGAGAGTTTTATAAGTTGTCTTTTATGTTTATTTTTTTTTTAAATGAATGGATACCAATCCAATTAAAACAATTTAAAACCCAACCAAAATTTAAACACAGGAAAATATAGCAATAGATGTACTGAAGACTAATGCAAAAGGTTAAATTAAAAGGTTGTGTCTTGATATTCCATCTGAAGAAAAGAGAGCAAGACAGCCCAAAGGCACATTTTTCTTAGTTTTCCAGGAAAACCTCTTATCATATTAATGGAATATTGATGACCAGATGAAGGAAAATGAAAAAGAGGGCTAAATTGGAAAGGTCGATCTCCGGGACCTGTTATTGTTCTTGCCTGTCAAAATGCAAAACCACAAATACCAGACAAATTTGTTCCAATTTCCAGCAGCGAAAAACTCTTTCCTAGTTTAATTTTTCAGGGCTTTGTGAATTTTAATAAAATGTCTGTCTCCTCTTTCAAAATGAATGAAAGATAAAATCTTTCTGAGAGCAAACCGAATTCAAACACCAGATAGTGGTGGAGTCATTTAAGGATAATTGTAGACTTTTTGAATGCCAGCAAATGTTTTTCCTAAAAGGCTTTCTTAAGTAATTTATAGTCAACTCTATGCATAATATTTATAGAATACTTAAACAAATATTTAGTGTTTCAGTTACATTTGCTTCCTTAATATTGTAATTTCTTAATTCTTTCATGGTTTTGATCAGACAGTACTTGCCGCTGGAGATTTGACTATACCCATTTCTCATAAGATGATCTTGATTTGCAAACCCCTTCTTGCAGTTTTTCTAATAAATGTCAAGTATATGCTACAAGGTTAATTTAACATCTAATTTCATCCTTAGAATAATGCATTACTCCATAATCTAATATTAGAAGAAGCCTTCTTCTTCTTCTTCTTCTTCTTCTTCTTCTTCTTCTTCTTCTTCTTCTTCTTCTTCTTCTTCTTCTTCTTCTTCTTCTTCTTCTTCTTCTTCTTCTTCTTCTTCTTCTTCTTCTTCTTCTTCTTCTTCTCCTCCTCCTCCTCCTCCTCCTCCTCCTCCTCCTCCTCCTCCTCCTCCTCCTCCTCCCCCCTCCTCCCCCTCCTTTCTAGGGAATGAATTTAAAATAAAAGCAAATGAGAATTTATTTCTTGGAAATTTTTGTCTCTCTGATTTACAGTACTTTTATTTTATTTGTATCCATATCCCTTTTCTCTTCCAGATGCTTCATGCAAGCTTTCCAAAAGTTACACTTCAGAGATGGAGTATATTCTCAGGTAAGTCTGACAGAGTTTTCCAAATGTCTTTGCTTAATTTAAGCCTCTTAAGGCATAAGAATGGTGTCCTTCACCACTGTGCAATTCACTCCAGCTGCTCTGTCCACTTGCAGTATCCAAGGGACTTTGATCCTGCAGCCGCCCTGCTTCTGTGGGTCTCTCTTTCTCCAAGAAGACAATTCCTTCATATTTCAGGAGCATTTCCATCTTGAATGGCTTAGAGGGAGAATTCTGATCCTTCAGGTTCTCATTTCTGAAAGTTGTGTGTGTGTTTTTCTTTTCCAAACTTTTCTTTAGCTTCTCAAGATGATCAGCCTTTTTCTTTTGTTTATGGAACTTCACAGTTCCTTCAATCACTGAAGACATCCTGTTGGAGCTGTGTGCATGGGAACTTTCTTGAAAATGGAAATCTGATCTGAGTAAGAAAAGCAAGAAGTTTCTCTCTCTCTTTCTCTCTCTCCCCCTCTCACATACACAGAATGAGAGGGAGAAAGGCAGAGAGAGAGGGAGGGAGGGAGAGGAAGAGAGAAATAATCATTTGCCAGGTTGTCCCAAAGGTTTTTTTTTCAAGTGGCAACTGGACTTTTTGGTTTTTCTTGAAGACATTTTGCTTCTCATTCAAGAAACTGGAGAAGCTTCTTGGATGACAAGCTAAACACTTTCAAAGAAAAACCAAAAAGGCCAGTTGCCTCTTGAAAGAAAGCACCTTTGGGACAACCATAACCTGGATGACTGAGCAACTCCATGGACATTTACCAGATTCCATTCTGTTGGGGCCTCCCACCACCCTTCAACTTCACTCAGGAACTATGGAATGAAAAAACAATCCATACTTCATATGTACACTTATCTTCTGTAAAAGAGAAGGAGGAAATAGTGTGCTTTTTAATGTCAGCCCTGCTGGTGCAACTAAACTAAGATCTGGGAAGCAGGGTTACAAATACATTTAGTAGGGAAACAAACCACCAAAGCTTTTGCAAAGCTTCAGTGCTGGAAAAAAGAAGATTGTCTGAGAGCCAGAACTAAATCAGTTCAATTGGTGAACTCAACTGATGTCAGGCAATCATAGGTTCAGGATACTTTTGAGGCAGAATAGCCCCCTTATATGGTAGTGCTTTGTGTTGATAACTGGAGTTTATTCAACAGAAATGAGAAAACAGGTACTAGCTGGGCTAAAAGAATCAGCAAAATCAGATTCCTGAAGAAGGATCATATTGCGTGTCACTGCTTGGTGACCAGCTGTGGACTGACAAGTAACCAAGTACACTTCTGTTCCTTGTTATTAAATAATAGATGGTTTCTTTAATTAAAGAAATCACTGTATCCATTTCAGCAAAATCTGTCAAATTTGCTAACCATTCCTCCTTAGGAGTAGTGTCAAATCTTTCCATCTCTGTGCATATAGTAATTTTGCCACAGTAATCATATATTGAAACCATCTTCAGTGATTTTTCTCTAACTGCTAATTATAAGAGTTAATTGATTCTAAAAAGAAAGAGTTTGGCTTCAATTGAATATTGATCTTTAAAATTCTCTATATGAAAGTATGCATTTGAATTCAAATTTTAAAGCTTTTGTTTTTACATATCTAGCAAGCATGATAAAATGTCCCTTCATATTGTTCACATTTCCAACATCATTTGAAATGCCATTATATATTCTGGACAATTTGTATGCTGTCATGTACCAACGATACATCATTTTATAAAAATTCTCTTTGAGATTATAACAGTGTATATGGTACAGTGGTTAGAATGCAGTATTGCAGGTTAATCTGCCCACTGCCAGGAGTTCGATCCTGATCGGCTCAAGGTTGACGCATCCTTCCATCCTACCGAGGTCAATGTATACTGCTCCAACATACTTTACAGCACTGTTCAGAATTGAGATTGTTGAGCAATATGCTCACATTGTAAACTGCTCAGAGAGTGCTGCAAAGAATTCTAGAGCGGTATATAAGTCTAAGTGCTATTGCTATTGCTTTTGAGCACATATTTTCACATTGATCCATCTGTATATTATAACCATAATTTGTAGCCCACTTTATCATATAATAAATCTGATCTGTTCTTCTTCCATTTCAAATTTCAACAAAAGTTTAGACAGTTTTCATCATTTAGACACGTTCATTCTTTATTTTATATTTCCTTCAATTTTTCTTGTACTTTTTGCTATTTGTTTAATTTCCTTTTTTTCTTCCCTCCCTCTTTACTTTAGATTTGTTTGTATTCATTTTTTATTTTCTTAATAAAATTCATTTTTTATTTTCTTAATAAAAATTATATATCGAAAGAGCAGATGGTTTCCTATTAATACTCAGTTGTTTTACACATAGAGCAGAAAAAAGTATGGGGGAAAACTCTAAATGGATAAAATATTATTCTGACCAATGACAGAGAGTACAAGCTGATGAAAGTCAGTTCAATAGGAATACTTCCATCATAGGGTTGTGCAAATCCATGAAGGGATGTTTCCCTTTGATAGGAACATTCCTTTAAAGCAACACTGAAAGATAAAAATCATGGAATAAAAAAAGATTAGATCATCTAATTCATTACCTTCCCCAGTGCAATTATTTCATGCTTCAATATCTCTAGTAAAGGAGATGCTAATACTTTTTAAATATATTTTTTATTTTTGAATAAACATAAACAAGACACAACAAACACCATAAAAACATCTTACATTACAAATTATAAAAAGTGTGTCAATTGGTTACAAAGAACATTCGTACATCCTTTCCACAGTCATCACCTAAAATCCATTTCAAATTATATATTTTACGTCATATATATATATATATGTTTTCGTAGTGGTGATGAACACATCTGACTACCAAGCCAAAGTATCCAACCTACTCCAAGACCCTGCTTACAAACCTATAAACACAGACCCCACCACCTACCTGGAAAAAACCACCAAATCCAAAATAAAAGCCTCTACCATCAGTGAAGAGATCCAGCAAAGAATCATCCCCAGAGAGAAATCTTCCAGATGCCCCAAACTCTATGGCCTCCCCAAGATACACAAAGAAGGAACACCACTCAGACCCATAGTCAGCTCCATAGGCTCACCTCTACAGAATCTTGCCAAATTCCTCGCCAAACAACTCCAACCCTACGCAGAATCCATCACCTCACACGTACAAAACTCACTCCACTTCATAGAAACAATAAAGAAACAAAACTTACAACCCAGCGACCTACTTGTGAGTTTCGATGTCATATCCCTCTTCACCCAAGTGCCCATAAAAGAAGCCTTGTCAGCCATCCAGAAAAAAACACAACCCCCCTAAACACATCCTGGACCTGACCAACCACTGCCTAACCAACACATACTTCATCCATAATGGACAAAGATACAAACAGATAGAAGGAGCACCCATGGGATCACCCCTCTCACCTGTCATTGCAAACTTATACATGGAACATTTTGAAACCAACGCATTAGACAAATCTGAACACAAACCCAAACTCTGGCTCAGATATGTTGATGACACTTTCGTGATTTGGCCACACGGAAAAGAAAAAAACTGGACAACTTCCTCACACATCTCAACAGCCTACACCCCAAAATACAATTCACCATGGAAACAGAAGCAAACAACCAACTTCCCTTTCTGGATGTCCTAATCTACAAAAACCCAATGGCTCCCTAGGACACACCATCTACGAGAAAAAAACACACACCAACCGCTACTTAAACGCACAATCCCATCACCACCCTGCACAGATCAACTCTGTAGCCAAGACCCTCATCTCCAGAACCAAACGCCTAGCCGACAAAGACCACCTGAAAACTGAATTACACAAACTCACAAATGTATTAATCTCCAATGGATTCCAAAGAAAAACAATCACCAACCTAATCCAAAAGGAGACTCCCCCAAAAAACCAAGACACAGAACAGGACAATGGCATCGCCCTCCTCCCTTACATCAAAGGCACCACAGATAAAATCAGCAAAATTCTCCACAAGCACAATATCAGGACAGCCTTCACCACTGACCAAAAAATAGCCAACATCTTAAGAAACCACAAAGACAAAATCCAGCTAGAAAACCAAGGAGACTACGAAATACCATGCAAAATCTGCCCAGCAATATACATAGGACAAACAAACAGGAGGGTAAATGCACGCATCACAGAACACAAGAACGCAGTAAGAAAAAAGAAAAAACTCCTTCCCTTTTCCAGCGCCTTAAAGCTATAGGACATGAAATCAACTTTGAAGGAGCCAGGTTAATCTCCAAAACAGAACACCTCCACAAGAGAATAATTATGGAAGCCATCGAAATAGAGAAACACCCCCACAACATGAATAAACGTGATGATACCTCCTGCCTACCAAACATCTGGAAACCAGCCCTAGCCAACAAACAAACACCATCCACCACCCAAGCCGTTACAATACAAAACAACAATGCACACACAGCCTGCACCAATCAGCACCAATCTACCAATCAGGATACAACCACACAACCAATCATTCCACTTACTGAAACAAAGCCAGCACCCCATCCCCTCCCACCAAGACTTACAGAAAGACGGCATCTCCATTCCCATTTTAAGCCCACCATTGAAGATGGCAGGTGAGATCCTGCCGAAACGTTGCAAAGACAATCTCAACCTTACACGGGAAAAGACCACCCTTTATAACAAATATTCCAAAATTCAAAGCAAAACCACATAATGGCATTCCATTGTCTATTTTCAATATCATCCAACAACATTCTATCTTTGTGAAATGTTCTAAATAAAAATTAATTGTTTGATAACAAAGTTTCTAAACCTCCTTTCTTAATCACTGCTTACAATTTATATCTAATTTCAATATTATAGACTTTCATACATAACTAAGTTTCAAAACTTCCTTTCATGGCCACCATTTAAAATTTATACCAAATTTCCTCTTGTCGAACCAATATATATGTATACATTATATCATTATCATTATCAATTACTTATCTAACTATATCCACGAACCATCCAATTTCAGTATTATAGGCTTTCATATATAACAAAATTTCTAAACTTCCTTTCATGGTCACCATTTAAAAATTTATACCAAATTTTCTCTTGTCAAACCAATACGTATGTATACATTATATCATTATCAATTATCTATCTAGCTATATCCATTATCCCTTCATTTTTGACATAATGCTCTAATTTTAACTATTTAGGTAGTATTTTGTTAATAGTTTTCATATCTCAACCTGTGTCTTTTCAGTAATAGTACAGTCTTATTTCTTTTTCTTTATGTGGGATTAATCTTCTGGTTATTTCCTTAATCAACTTTGTGTGGACTTTTCTTTGCATCTTGTTGCTTGTTGCATGTCTTTTAAATTCTCGAAACCCTCCATCAGCTTCTTTAATCTACTTATCTTTGGTTATCAGTAGTGCTTTTGTCAAAGTTCCTCTCCTTAAATTCGTCTCTTTTTTTTCCTTCTATACCTTGAAATCTGGGGTAGAACTCCTTTCCATTGCTCTTCCCTTTCCATGTTCCATTCTTTCCATTTCCAACCACGCTCAGATCACTGTCAATATACACAGTTATCTTGCCTCTTTGTCCATTTTTCCCTTGGGTTTTTGAGACTCTAACCTCCAGTTTTTCCATTAGCTGTTTTCAATTTCATCAAATTTTGCTATATTACCATGTATATTTTCCAATTTCTTCTCAATTCTCTGTTTCTAATAATTTTTGAATTTCAAACATAATCTGTTGTAATGTTATAGTTTCTTCTTGGTATTGTGTCATTGTCCAATTTATAAACACTGCCACTCTAGTTGGAAAACAAATCTTTGTTTTCCACTTCACTCTCGCTGCCAAAGAGACATCCAAAGGGCACCTACATAAACAACCCACCTTATCTCTTTGCAAGCTAAAACTTTTGAAGTGCAAGGTCAAAATTAAAGAATTAAAGAAAAGAGAGAGAAAAATATTTCCAGTCAGCTTCCAACCTCCACGTGGCAGTGTAACTTCTTTTCCCTCTGATGTTACTGCTCTCTTTATATTCCTTTTACATCCTCTTTATATTCCAAGCTTAAAAGAAACAAGGCTCTTAAATGGAACAAGATAAAAAGAAAAAAAACCCATTTAAGCCAGTATTGTGAAAATAAAAATATTTAATCCATAGGTTAAAAAAAGTAGAAGAAAAAAAGCCAATACTTTCACTTTAAAAAGTTTAAATTGCATAGAAGACAATTAAAAAAAGGATAACACATTGTCCAAAATAGCTTAAATTCGCCACTTATTTTCTTTTCTTTTCAAGTTTAATTTGGTTTTAATTTTTGGGGGGCAGTCTCTTTTGTAAAAACAAAAATTTCCTCACCAGACACACTTTCTCTTTCCGCTTCCCTCCAGTTGAGGAGCTGTCCCGACTTCAGCATCTTGGGGCTGTGCTTCTACCGCTGGCTAGAAGAGATTCTCTTGGATCAATCAGGGACTTTGCAATGTCACTGATATCAGCAAGATGCACTCTTCCCTGTCACCATTTCTTTGGGATGGTTTAGGTCCAGATGGACCACCCAGCGGTAAAAGTATAGGCTGCGATCTCGGAGCTCCGAGATCGCACATCCGTATCATCGCGACATCAGCGCCTTCTTTCCGGAGATACTAATACTTTTTGAAGTGTGATATTGAATCCCTGAAAACAAGCAAAGAAAGAAACATTAAAACAAAACATCTATGCTGCTATCCTATAGGAGACAGGTGCAGCAGTTCTCTTCCTGTGCTATATGTACACTATTGTAGGCTATGGCCACCATTTCCAGTCAGAACCATATGCTTGAAAAAAATGCACATACAGTATATGGGATGCCTCACTGAAGAAAAGAAAACCCTCCAGCATTTTCATGAAGGCAATAATGATCACCTTACCTCTGTTATATGGACTACAATAATATAAATACCTTATAACAATGGGTTCTATGGGTATAGCATTGGGAAACAAATATATTTAATACTATCTAATTAGTAGTTATTATATATTATCACATAGATAATCTTTTCTTTTCAAAAAATCTTTTCTGAATCTTTTCAGAAAATCTAGACCAGCGATGGCAAATCTTTTTTGGCTCGCATGCCATAAGTGGGGGGGGGGAGTGCAGGGGGAGAGTGCGCAGGTGTGCCACATCCATAATGCACTGTGTGACCCCCAGCATGCATGCACGCATGACAGCTGTTCCCCCTATTTTCTGCATGCTTTTTTCATCCTCCCCAGGCTCCAGAGGCTTTATAGGAGCCTGGGGAGGGCGAAAACAGCCTTCCCCACCGGAGGCCCTCCAGAGGGTTCAGGAGCTTCCCTGAAGCCTCCGGAGTGCAAAAAACCAGCCCTACGGACAAACCGGAAGTCTGGTTTGCTAGGAGGGTGGGTTTAAGCCCTCTGGAGCCTTCATGGGCCTTCAGGGAAGCCTCCAGAGGATGAAATACAACCCTATGAGCAAACCGGAAGTCACTCTGATTTGTCCATTGGGCCATTTTTAGTCCTCTGGAGCCTTCAGGGAAGCCTCAGGGAAGCCCCTGCAGGCTCCGGAGGGCTTAAATCAGCACTATGACCAAACCGGAAGTGACTTTCGGTTTGCTTGTAAGGTCATTTTTCATCCTCCAGAGCCTTCAGAGAAGCCTCCGGAAGCCCCCTGAAAGCTCCAGAGGACTTAAACTAGCCATACGAGCAAACGAGAACTCCATTCCTGAACTTCTGGTTTGCCCATAGGGTTAGTTTTTTGCACTCTGGAGGCTTCAGGGAAGCTCTTGAAGCCTCCAGAGGGCCTCTGGGGGGAATGGGGGAGGCTGTTTTCGCCCTCCCCAGTCTCATATAAAGCCTCTGGAGCCTGGGGAAGGCGAAAAATGGCCTCAAAAAAGGCTAAAGTTAGCTGGCCAGCACATGCATGCCCTCTGGCCAGCTGACAGGGCAACTGACAAATGGCTCCGCATGCCATTGCGTGGCACACAAACCATAGGTTCGCCATCCCGGATCTAGATAGAGCTTTCTTTGCTGTGTAGAGTTTTTATGTGATTTCCCATGGAAATTGGAAGTTCCTTCTGTAAACTGGGTCACCGATGTACTTGCTTTGTTAGGTAATTTTCTAAAATAATTGTACTGGATTTATTGCTGGTGTTTTTTTATTTGCTCTAACCCCAACTGCATGTTTTAATGACTCAGCATCTCCAATAAGGGCTTCCTAATAAATCCTTGAAGGCAAGCTCCTTTCCTGTTGATTTAAGTGTGTTATCCAGGTCGAATATCACAGTGTGTGCAAAATTACACATTAGCTGCGAAAGCCTTACATTACCAAGTATTTAGTTCACAGGGGGATAAATACAACACAGTTATATTTTTGAATAGGTATTTATTGGTTTTTCATTTCAAAATCTTGCAATAATTGAAGGAACATTTTTGACCAATGAATGGGACAAATACACAATAACTTAATTCAAACCCAAATTAAAAAACCCTCAGAAGAAAATTGTATTATTAAAATATGAAGAGTCTGCCATCTTGTGGTTGCAATTTAGATAAACTTGGTGAATATAACCAAATCTCTATTGTACTTCCATCAATGTTTTCGTAACAAAAATGGAGAAAGAATGAAATAAACCAGAAGTGTTTTTCATTCACAATCAAAACAAAGTTACATTTAATCCATGTAAAAATGAAACTTTAACTACATTTGAAATTACCTATGTTGATGCTTCTATTGCATACCAAACATATACATTCATATACCTACCATATTCATTTTAAAAATAGATGGAAGCCAGAATTAATTGAAGTAATGAGTAGCACTGTTTGGCAAACCATGTTTCCTAAAATTGCAATATATTACATGTCATGGTGGTTAAGATATTGGGAGCCAGATTGGCCTGGTTGTTAAGGCACCAAGCTAGAACTGTGTGTTCTAGTTCTGCTGTAGGCATAAAAACCAACTGGGGTGTCTTGGACCAATCGCTCTGTTTCATCACATGATGTCAGGTTCAGATGAAAAACTGGTTGGTCCATTTTTTAGCAACCAATGGATCAACTTTTGGATAATTTGGGAGGGGGGAGAGCTTGCACTTGTAGGAAAAATCCTACGAAGAAATAAAAATGGTGGTTCAGAAGTTTACTCTTTATCATCCTAACCCCATGATGGTGAACAGGTAGCACATGGAGCTATTTGTTAGGGCACGTGAGGCTTTGCCCTGTCAGCTCCAGCACACAAACGTGTGCTAGACAGCTGACTTTGGCCTTCTTTTTTGGCCATTTTTTCACCCTCGGGAATAGACTTCTGGTTTGTCCGTAGGGGCATTTTTCACCCTCTGGAGTCTTCAGGAGGCTTCCCTGAAGCCTCCAGAGAGTGAAAAATGCCCCTACGGACAAACCAGAAGTCACTTCTGGGTTGCTCATATGGCTGCTTTTCTCTTTCTGGAGGCTTCAGGAGGCTTCGTCTCTGGAGGGCGAAAAATGGTCCTACGGGCAAACTGCAAGACACCGTTACTGAACTTCTAGGTTGGCAATACAGCACTTTTTCCCTTCCAGAGCCTTCACGGAAGCCTCCTGAAGTCTCCAGAGGGCCTCTGGGGGGTGTAGGGGAGGCTGTTTTCATCCTCCCCAGGCTCCTCGAAACCCTTTGGAGCCTTGGGATGGCAAAAATGGGTCCATTGTGTGCTAAAAGTGAGGAGGGAGGGTGGGGGGGTCATGCACATAGCATTATAGGTGTTGGCACCCCTGCGCACGACCCCCCCTACACTCCCCCTACTTTTGGCACGCAATCTGAATAAGGTTAGCTATCACTGGCCTAACCTAATGCATATAATTGTTGTTGAGGAAAAATCAAGTGCTATGCAGGGGTGAAATGCTCTGAAGTCTGCTACCGGTTTGCTTTGCTAACAGTTTGCTTTCTGTGCAGGTGCTACCACAGGCACTACCATGCAGCGTTCTGAGTCTGCAAAGGTAAGTAGAACAGCAAGGGGGGGCAAACTGCTTTCTAACAAATCTAAATCACGTGGCACAGCTGATTGTCACACAGCTGAACATTGGAACTACTGGTTCTGCCAAACTGGTAGTAAAAAATACTACTGGTTTGGGTGAAATCGCCGGGCAATTTCTAGGGAATATAAGTTGTGCGGCACAGCTGATCATTGCACAGCTGATCAACGGAACTACTGGTTCGCCCAAACCAGTAGCATTTTTTTACCAAACTGGTAGCATTTTACCCTTGCTGTTACGTATTCCATTATTAGCTCTTAGAAGAAAGATGAGATATAAATCTAAATCATTACTTACGAATTTTTTAAAACATTGCAAAAGATTCTCCAGTGCTTTGTACAAATCTGAGCTAGCACATATCTTGAAGATTTACACATGATTTTCTACAGTCAATTGTATAATGCCAGGTACAGATAGAAGGTTGGGTTTCAGGTCCTTTTCTTTTCTCCTAAAGTTTCTTATTGACACATGGAATTCCTCCTGATCTAATTTAATAAAGTAAGCATTAGCTTGGGTAACATTTCTATCTCTAATATCTTTTTCTCAGTGTGATTACATCACTGTATCCCAACTTTACTTCACATTCAACATTCCTGAGATTTGTTTTATTTTATTAGATTGTATTAGCATTTATTTAGTCTGATAAAAAGTACATGAATGTAACTGTCTATGAAATTTATACTTATTTCAGGATGCATGTGCACTCTTCCATGCTGTGATGATGATGATTCAAGATGCTATAAATTTATTTCGTAGGAAATTTCAGTTATACCTCTCTGTGATGATGGGATATTATCTCAAAAATCATGCAAACCCTTGGTACAATTTAAGATTATTAGGAACTTGAAACATTTCTAATAATACTAGAACCCAGTGTTGCCAAGGAAGTTGAGTGGTAGATGATTCATAATGTATTTTTTCAAACCAAAGTTTTAATTTATGGAATTCAGGATCAGATAATGTGATGGACATTTCTTTGGATAGCTATAAAAATAGTTTTTAGTCATGATATCCAGAAAACACTTCCCTTATACAAAGCATTATGTACCCTAATATCAATTGCTGAAAAACCTACAGTAAGCAGAAAGTGCTATTGTATTCATATATTGTTTATCTGTTTCCTGAAAGTGTCCCAATGGACACTGGAGACAGACTGATGAAGCAGAGCAGTAATTTTTGACATTTGCATCTTACTTCCCAACAGTCAATCATATATATATATATATATATATATAAAACTTGCATTCCATCAAAAAAGAAACAAGTTACATTTTTCTCCGAGAATGACATTTTAAGGAATCTGTTTTTTAAATGTATCACCTATGGTAAATTATAAGGGCTTATTTAATGACTGTATCCTATCTCTACTGACTCAATGTCAAGTGAGTCTCCATGGAATATATGAAGCGTGGACAACTTTATGCTGAAAAACATGTACTTACAAAATCTGTGATCTGGATGGTAACAGCTGACAAAGGTCAAGCATTGTTGAGTTTGCCAACAATCAGGGTATTTGTATCACACAGAAGACATGGGAACCATATAAGAGCAGTATAAAATTAGATGTTCAAAACCACCACATATTTTATAGCTTTAGAATGCCTATTGAAATCTGATTTACTGTTCTTCTGCTGACCTTCATTATAAAGAGATAAGTGTCTGTTTATTTGAACAAGTAATCATTAATGAAATCGTGCTTTTGAACTGTCAAAGTCCTTATCTGTCTGAAGTAAAGAAAACCCTTTAACTTGTATTTGACTTCCATGTATTTTATGCACTAGATGTTCTTTTACTATTAATGGAGGGGTTAATGTTTCTCCCTGACATTTGACAGAATTTTTGCACCTCAGTTTAATACATTCATTAAATAACAGAACATTACAGGTAATATTTGACACAAGGTAATAATCCAATTCAGTTACAAGAAAAATGGAAATAAAATATTAAAAAGAAGGAAAAATAAGCAAGGGGCACTTGAGTCTTATTATGAATATTTTTACTTCAGCCAGAATAATTTTTTTCTTGGTATTAAAAGGTGCAATTTAAAAAGGCAGTTGTACTTCTGTCTGATGAAATCAGTGCAGGAAACAATGGAATTAAATTTAAAGAGTTAAAACGAGTTATTACAAAAAAACAGCAATTACCCAGGCCCATATTCAGACGTAATGAGAGGCTCTAATGGCAATAGCACTTAGACTTATATACCATTTTACAATGCTTTATAGCCCTCTCTAAACGGTTTACAGAGTCAGCATATTGCCCCCAACAATCTGCGTGCTCATTTTACCCACCTCAGAAGGATGGAAGGCTGAGTCAACCTTGAGCCTGGTGAAATTTGAACTGCCAAATTGCAGCGAGCCAGCCGAAGTAGCCTGCAGTAACCACTGTGCCACCACAGCTCAATAATTCCTGGTTATTGAGGAAGAGGAAGAGATACAAAACATAATAAATACAATTAAAGAAAAATGTATATGTAATGTGTGTTTGGGTATGCATGTTTATAAATGTTTACACATTCACAAACCAGAAAAATGACACAAACAAATGAAATGTGAAATAATTAGAAATTGAGAAAAGTCCACAGGATCAGTAGTCAGCTGAACATGCAGAAATATCCATAACATGGAAAAATGTGCATGAATATAGGCATTTATACATAATTCTGGTTTTTCATTATCTTTATGAACACAATTGCTTGGGAGCAGTTAAAATGTGCAAGTTTCAGTCAAAATTGCAGATTTACTGTATGCTTTATGTTTTCTCTCCTACGTAAAAGAATACTCGAACGTAATTATATTATTAGTCAACCTAGAAAAGGAAGTAGGCAGCATAACCTTAAGAGCTTTATGCTGCGCTAACCCTTATAAGGAAACCCTAGTTGTTTTCCTAGGTCTTGAGATAGGTGGTTGTGTGGGTGGGTAATTTTTATTAGCCAATAGAAGAGAATATATGTACTGTACTTGGGGTTGAATGGTGGAGTCCTTGGTGCTCTCTGAGTTTGGTTATTTGTTTGCAGATGTTTCATTACCTGACTAGGTAACATCATCTGTGCCTATGAGTGTGGCTCCCACCCCTTTGTTTATATATAATAGCTTGCCCTGCTACTGTTGGTAGGGGTGCAGGTTTCTCCTTGATTAGGGTATTGTTTTCTGTGTAACTGTTTTTCTAGTATTAATCTTTGCTTAGCTGGGTGGAGAATGCTGCTTAAGAATATGCTTTTCAGTCTTTTTGTTTTCTTGTTAGCTTTTTTATTGCCACTTTCTATTGCTGTGTATCAGAGGTGGATCCCGTTGCAACCAGTACAGTGCACTGGGGCCGGGCGTACACCACATGCACGTGAACAGCACACACATGCATACTTACCGCCCACGATGCTCCTCAACACTCCAGCTGTTTGGCGGAGCATCACGCAGGCGGCGTACGATCCATGCGCGTGTGCATAAGCCCTGATCAAATACAGGCAAGGAGGAGAGGCGGGCAAGCGGGCCCTCTGGAGCACCGTACTGGAACGGTACCTGGTGCTCCCAGCAGGCACCAGTACGCCCGTACCGGGGCGTATCGGTCGTATCCCACCATTGTTGTGTATGTGTTTTAATTGCACGTGTCTATTGATTGCTGATTTGTCTGAATTACAGGAATTCCGTAGCATTTTTGGATTTAGCTAGGATGCTCACAGATTCTCACATTTTGAAACTATGGTTTGTCCATGTAGCTTTTATATCTTAGCAGGCAGAAGAAATTTTCTTCTATTCAAATATGTATAAATATTTATCCTTTGCTTAAATGCAAATTGATATAGAAGTAAGATAGATTACATTGAAGGCTGGGAATGACAAACTAAGCAAAATACCACATTACTTTAATAACAAATATCATGTATTAGATTTTTAAATCAAAACTGCTCAAGATGTCATTCAGAAGTGGGATCACACATTGCCCTGAACTCTGCTCTGCTTAAAACCTTTCAAAAATAATTGGTTTTTCTTCACATATTTTCAAACTCTTGCATTCAAACCTCTTATTTCTTTCTAAAATTTCAGTCATAATTACATACATAAATTGATATGAGTAGACTGACCCCATAATAGATATTTAGATGGATTAAGGAACAATATTTGACTCCATACATTGTTTATTATAAACCCCAGAACCTTAATTGGAAACTAAATCTTTTGGAAAGCTAATGAATATTCCTTAAGGGAAAGAGAATGCTCGTGCTCATTTACCCTTAGAAACAATTCAACAGCTTCATGAACTGATAAATCTCTTTAAAATGTAAAAATTTTCTATTCATCTGGGAACTAAGAAAACAGACTAAATTAAGAAGACATTCCTCATAGGATTTAGTTTCAGGTGGATATCAATATTGTAGGAGGATATCTAAAACTACTTTGCAGCTTTTCCATTATGTAAAATATTTTCCTCTCCATCCCATTCCCATTTTAGTTTTTAGTTTTATTTTAGTTTTTTAAAAAAATAAAAATCTTCAAATTAGTGTTGACTATTGGTGACTACCTGGATAAATCCCTACAGTTTTCCTAGAAACATTTCAGAAGCAGTTTGCCATTGCCTTCTTCCTAGGGTTGAAAGAGAGTGACTGGCCCAAGGTCATACAGGTGGCTTTGTGCCTAAAGTAGGACTATAACTCACAATCTCATGGTTTCTAACTTGATGCCCTTAACAGCTGTACCAAACTGGTACTCTTAAGATAGAACTTACACTGTCTTTTAAAATATACCTTATGGACAATATATGCAGTGTAACCACAATCACATACATAGTCTCATGAAGAAAATGCCTTTTCTCAGATGTTAAACCAGGAAACAAAATTTAAAAAAAATACTAATGCAAGACTTTGACCTTTCATTCTGTTAGAGTATTGCATTAAACCAATATCATACATACTTTACAGTTTTATTTATTTGCTTGCGTATTACCTTGCACGAGCAAAAGGACATGGCAGCATGGAACAAAGCCTTGTTTCATGGGACCAATGAATTAACCATTGTTGGAGTCCCAAGGCTATGAGAAAAAGAATCTCATTAAAAGCAGTCCTTTAGATGCTTGGTAGAAATAGCTTTTTAAAAGGTTGAAGACTAGGGGAAAAGGAATTATGCTTGGCAATTAGATACTAGTTTCATGGAATGGCTATGGCCCCTGTGTTTATAGTTAATTGATGTTTGAGAGAGAAAAAATTGAGGAATTTAAAGATAAAAGCAAAGCAATGGGAAAAAAAGATATGTTTTGACATGAGAACAGCAAAATAAATAAATAATAAAATAAAATATGATAGCCCATGGTATTAATTATACACTATTTTGAAAAATCAGATACTTTATCACCTTCATATCTAAAATAATGAAAGAGGAAATATTGAGGTTTTAAGGAAACCAAGATATGAATAAAATAAAACTGATAACAGACATTCTGGTTTCATGGTAAATAGTTTCTTTGGGACACAATGGTATCGTTTTCCTTGGCAAGATGATCTTACTTTAAAAATAGAAAGCATAGCTTCCAAAATTATGGAAATGATGCAGACTTTTTTGAGTTTCTGGATTAAAAAGGAAGTTTTGTAGAATGTACAAAAGTGTACAATTAGCTTCTAGGATGTGTAAAACAAATTCACAGTCTTTCCTGCAAATTCAACCCATTGTGAACCTTTTAAAAATATTTGTGTAAAATCCATTGTCCTTTCTGCCATGCCTCCTGCTAGTTCATTTCCTACAAAATCGCAGATGAAAATACCCTATCCACTTTTTAATATGAGAAACAAAGACTTTAATGTGGCAAAAAGTTAAATAAGTTGTTTTTGTTGCTTTCTGAAGCAAAATAAAGTGTCCTTGCTACTTTCCCAATCATTTCCTGTAAAGTTTGCACTGTGAAAAAAGACACAAAGGATCTTTGTTGAGCAGATCTCCATCAATGTTGACCACAGTTGTCAGCTCTAAATCTCTTTGGGTTATGCTATGAGCAACAAAGGTCATGATGGAGATGGTCAATTTAGACCCTTTTTAAGCCATTCAGATTGGTCATCAAAACAATTCTGATGGCCTCTTCTCTTAAGCAAAACGAAGCACAATAAAATAAAGTACAGAACACATAGCTCATGGTTGGTAGTCTTTGGTGCTCTCTGAGCTTGGTTGTTTGCTTGCAGATTCTTCATTACTAAATCAGACCGTATCATCAGTCATAGTGAGTATGCAATGTGCTCCCTGACTACATATAGTAGCTTGCTTTGCCAGCATTGGTGGGATTGTGATTTTCTCTTCGGTAGTTCCTTGATTGTGGTACTGATTTCTGCTTGATAGTTTGTCTGGTGTTAATCCCTGCTTATCTAGGTGTTAGCTACTACATAGTAGCTTCTTAACTTAGTTTCCTTCTTAACTTTTCATTGTGTCTTTTTAATGGTATGTAAATGTAGTTAATTTCTATATATCTGTTAATGGCTGATTTGTCTGAATGCCAGGTTTCCAGGAATTCCCTAATGTTTTGGATATGATTTGATCTATGGTGCTTACAATTTCCCAGTTGAAACTATGGTTTAATCTGTCCATGTGTTGTGAGATTAAGGAGTTTTCATCATGTCTGCTAGTTGGTATTCATAGCTGTGTTCTCCTAGTCTTCTGCCTGTTTGTTCTACAGAGTGGTTGTTGCAATATTGTACTATATATTGTAGATGATTTGTGCTTTTTTCTTTTTGGGCGACTGTGTCTTGATTTACTTAACATGTTTTGGAGGGTTTAGTTGTTTTATATACTCCAGTGATGCTGTGTGGTTATAACAGTCTGTTGATTGTTTCAGAGTTCTCACATAATTCACAAAGAGATAAGGTTTAATAGGATTATTTATTAAAATATTTCTGTAAATCTTCAGTAAATTCCCTTTTCTTACTAAAGGGAACACTAAGAATGCCATTGCAGTAGAGGATATTGACTTTTGCTAACATACTGTATCTCTGGATACGCAAACAATATTCTGGCTATCCAGAGATACAGTATGTTAGCAAAAGTCAATACAGAAAGACTTTGTTTTACTGTACAATTAGGTGGAGAGAGGTAACCCTTAACCCTGTTGGAAGAAATGTCCTTCTGGGTTCGGCTCCAAGTGGGGAAAAAGACACTGGAGACATGGAGGCTGCTTGCAAAGATGGTTTTAATGGTGGACAGGACCACATGGCTTGAGCCCTGAACAGAAAAGGTGATCACATGCTTCAATGTTGGTGGAGAAAGAAGAGAAGGGAAGAGAAGGACTGAAGAAGGGCTTGCAGGGATTTTTATAATCTGTTCAGCCCCACCTATCTGTTTCCTGTTCCTGTGTAAGAAATGTATTCTGATTGGTTGCCAGACTCCCATGGGCCCGTGCAAGGGCAACCCTCTATAGGCTGTTTTGAATTCAGGTTTGATTGAGTTCAGATGCCATGTGGTCAGTTGAATGAAGGCTTATATTATCCTGCCTTATCCCATCACTCTGGAGTTGAAGAAGAGAACTCTTTATTATGTAAAGTGGACTAGCTTGGTCTTCTTAATGGCCCATTGACAAAGTGGGGATGGGCTGGAAGCTGTAGGAATTTACTTTGTGTTTAAAATGTGTTTCTCCCTTTTTTCACATCCAGGAAAATATAATATTCTGCCTTTTCAATATTTCCTAGGATATTTCATTTTTCTGGGAGAGGGCTAGGTGATAACTTCCTACAACCCCAAATGTGTGTTGAATATGCTGAATAATTCATGTAGTATATCACTGTGGAAAATAGTATCTTTGGTGTAATGCTATCCTTATACCAGTGCCATGAATTACTGTGAGTGTAATAATATAGAGGTAAAATTGAACTGTCTCTTTTGGACTATTTTGAATGCAATGAAATTGTCTGTGAATTTCAGGGGACTCTTTGCACATAGATTTACTTGGTTGCATCAAGTGTCTATTAAATCAGGATTAATTAGAGATTTTACTGTCAATTTGGATGGGAGTTTTAAGGTGTGCTCTAAGGTACAATCAGTTTAATTTTTAGCTTCCAAGTTTGTTACAAATGATTCATAGCCACTATTATATAAAAACCAGAATCCTGGTTGGACTTGGACTTTCAGCAGAGATGGGAGAGATCAAGTAACTTATTAGGCATCACTGCAAGAATCCATGCAATGTCTTGGCATACACAACGAGCCAACTATGATTTCTTATTTTAATAAGATATTTAAGAAAACATAGATATATTGTTAGATTTAGGTTTTATGGGGAAGCAGCTTTATAAAAATTGAAATAATAATTAGCATTATTTTAAAATTTAAATCTTACTATAGGGTGAGAGTTTCAGGTTGTTGGAAACCTCCCCTTCACTGCTGCGATTGCCAAATAAATTTTGGATGCTGTAGAGAATACGGTTAATCATAAATTCATTCGTGTCAAATATTTGAGAGATTTCCTGAGCATCACTGCTGCTTTAGGCATGCAAAAGAACAAGCAAAAAAACAACGCCCCCCCAAACTTGGGCACTGATGTGCAAATGGTTATTTATGAAGTCCCCTCTGTTGTTCTCTACCTTTTCTCTAAGGAATTCTGGATAGCTTCAGCCAAGTTTTGGAGTTATCCAGAACTTGTGGTTGATAATTTTGGAAGTTTCGAATGACAGATTATTTTGCTATATAATCTTCAGATATTAAAAAATAGCTTCTGTTCCAAATTCATCTCCTCCCTTCTTTACTCTACCTTTCTGTCTACCTCAAACTTTCTTTGACATTTTATGCTCAGTGTTCCAATATAACTTTGTGACTCTAATACATTTCTGATTGCATGTGCAGCAATATCTATGGATATTGTATCAGACACCAAGGAAATGTAATTTCTGTGGTTCCCCCAATTTGATTAATGTTGTTTCCCATCCACTGATATGTACAGCATAAAATAGGCATGCGGTATAAAATTTGGTTCAGAAGAATGTCATATAGGGGTTTTCTACAGTATACTTTATTGCATCTCAAGCCTATTGCTCTCCAGTTAAATTGGAATTACAGATGTCAGAATTCCCAGCCAGATGTCGCTATTCATTAAATAAGAACATGTACAGTATATGGAATATTGCCATACAGTTTTAAAAATTGGCTTTATAGCCTGTTAAAATGCTTGTTACTATAGGTGTATGTGACTCCTGTCAGTTTAAGAACTTACCAACCTTTACTTGGCCCTGTTAATAATCACACTGCAGAAGTGGGAAGATTAAGGCTCATTTTGGAAAGAATTTCAGATGATTTAAGTAGTCAAAACAAATCCTTACATATTTTAAAAGCTGAAAGTAAGATGAATTTCTAGAAGAACCATAAGACCCCTTGCTGGATGCGAACGCATCAGGGAGTTAGAGCAGTGCACCTATTTGGGAATCACATTTTGAAGTCGTGGAATAGCTGCAATAGATAGTTTAAAAAAATAGTTTATAAAATAAAATACAAAAATACAAAAGAAAACAATAGGAAAAATAGGGCAGAGAAAAGAGAAGAGAAAAGAGATGAAAAAGAAAGAAAAGGTGATTGCCAACTTCCTTTGGTGCAGTAGAATAAGATAATAACATCAAATCTCAACTTTTTACTTTTATATAATGGTATAAACTAGCCATTTCTATAACAACAAACCAGGGGTGAAATTCAGCAGGTTCTGAAAGGTCTGGAGAACTGGTAGCAGAATTTTTAATAGTTTGGACAACTGGCAAATACCACTCTGGCTGGCCTCAAAGTGGGGTGGGAATGGAGATTTTGCAGTAACCTTCCCTTGCCATGCCCACCAAGCCACGCCCACAGAACTGGTAGTAAAAAAATCTGAATTTCACCACTGCAACAAACCTATCAAATCGGTAAAATCCAAAATTAAAGTTTAATTTTTTTACATCTCAAGCACAAAGTCCAGAAGTGGTTTCCAAATAGAAACAGAAGTAATTGTATTTTTTTCTTTAATCAAAGCAGTTATTTTAGTCATTTCTGCTAACTCAATCAAGTTTTGCAGCCATTTGTCCATTGTGGGAATCAAAGTGTCCTTCCATTTTTGTGCATAAAATAGTCTTGCTGCCATCAACATATTTAACATCAAAGTTTCAATTTTCCCCCAAGACTATTCCCATTAAACCCCAAAGAAAATTTTCTGGTTTTATCTTTATATTGACTTTGAGAATCTTCCATATTAGGATGTGAATCCTATAACAATATTTCTTTGCTTTGTCACATGTCTTACCATAAATGATAAAAAGTTTCTCCTTTACATTTTACATTTGCATTTACAGCATTCATTTGAAATACCTTTATACATTTTGACAGCTTGTCTGATGTTAAATACCAGTGATAAATCATCTTATAGAAATTTTCTTTTAAATTATAATTTAGTGTAAATGTTAAACCTTTTGTCCACATATTCTTCCACAGGTTAAGCAATACATCATATTCAAAGTTCCTTGTTCAGTGAATCATGCAATGCTTTACATATTCATTTTCCAAATTCAAATTCAATAATAATTTATAGACCTTAGCAATAATATGTTCACCATTATCACACAGTAGGATTTCCAATTTATTTTTGACAAAGTCAAAACGATAAATCTTTTTGTCTCATTTAAATCTTTCTTTCAGTTGTAAATATGTAAATCAGTGGCAGACATGTCCTTCTGATTCTAACTCCTTCTTAGACTTGAAGATAGATCATCAAAATGAAAAGATATTATTTAATCATAAGTTCACCAGTGTGACTTCGACACCAATTCTTTTCTAAAAAAAGCTTTCTGGGGGGACACCCAAAGAAGCATCACAGCAAAAAGCTATGGCAGATGTTAAATCCAGAATTGTAAAGACATTTATAGTATTTCATTGGTTGCATCCAATCTAGTCTGTGTAACCTATTAACACTGAGACAAATCTCTTATTTTATAACAGTACTCTGTACTCATTTGTCAATTGTAATATATACCAGTGAAACATGGAAGATGACATGGTAAGTAACACAAAGTCTAAATGTATTTCAACTGTGCTGCCTATGAAAGATGGCATGTATTGCAGTTGCATTGCCAACATGGTGATCATATAAAGAAGTGATTAAGTGGATATAGGACATAGTGGAAGAATGAAGAATATGCCGCGTGGCACATATTTTACAGTATGTCTTCCAGATCAACACTGTTGCCAATACCACAATCAGTTGGACATTAATCAAAGAAAATAAAAGATAGGCAGACCTCATAAACATTGGTGCAGAACATTGCAAAATCCTTACAGTATATGTTTCTGATAGAATAAGTGGAAACAACTGCAATTGATCAAAAGCTTTGGAAAAAACTTACTGCTCAAAGTGCACTGAAGCACAGGAGGATCAATTACCAGTAGTTAAAGCAAGAATTTTGCTTCTTGAAACTAGCAAAAGGAAGGAAGGAAGGAAGGAAGGAAGGAAGGAAGGAAGGAAGGAAGGAAGGGGAAGGGGAGAAAAGGGGGCAAAGGGGGAAGGGAGGAGAGGAGAAGATTTACTGTTGGGAATCTGGAGGACCCAAAATAATGTTGGTGTTCTGCAAATGACCCCGGGATAACACCTTTTTCATGCCTACATATGGATTCATATGCTGATAATAATGGAATAAAATAATAGACTGTCTTTGCAAAGCAAAACCACGACACATAACATCACTGAACCCCCACTTTTAATGTCAACATATTTATGCTTAACTTTACAGTCATCTGAATTATCTGAAAAGTCTGGAAACTTGGAACAGATAGCAAAGGAACATTTGGAAGGCTGGCTATTCCTGGCAGCCCAGATTCTTACAAGAGGTACATCTAATCATCACTGTTAAATCCTAATGATTGCAAAACATTTTAGGGTACCTAAAGGGAACACATTCCCACTTCCTTATTGAACCTGAGATATTACCTTCCAATTAACTTTAAGATATTGGTTACAAATTAACCTACTGATAAGGATTCACTTAATTGAGACATTTACTAATAATTGAAGGAGGAAAAATCCAAAGAAACACTTAACTTACTGGAATTCAAAGAAATGGCACAATGTTCATATTACTGATCCAAGCTGTGCTTCAGGTTCAATTACTGTATTAACAGATTAAGCCAAAAGCTCACAAGTGGATATTACAAATAAATTTTATGGCTTTAATTAGTTCCTTGCAATTCAGTTTGGAATGACAAATTTATACAAATAAACATATGGATTTTCATGTTTGAAGATAGAAACAAGTTAGATACATTTATTAAAAAATATAGGGTAAATTTCTGTTGTTAAATTCCTGACCATACTAGAAGCTTCCTGTTATCTCTTCTATATGGTTCTGCTCCTGAGATTCTAACAAACAACAGAAAGCATTGTAACTTTTGATGTGTACAGAGAATTTGGAGTAGGTTGAATCATATGTTGGGTTCTCTGATGTTAGTATGATTGACTGGCCAGTTAGCCTTTTCATCTCCTTAACACTCTTGCATCTGTTTGCACAACTGTTCTGAATCCACTTGTACAACTGGGGAAGATTATACCAAGAGATGTGGTGCTGGCCACCAGTTTGGCTGGCTTCAACAAAGGGTTAGACCAATTATGAAGTCAAGGAATCCACAGCTATTAGCTTTGTTGACAGTGTAATTGCCTCTAAAGGCCATCTGATGGAAAACTAATACGCTTCTTTGGGCACTTGGTTGGCCATTGTGAACCTAGACTGGAAAACTAGATGGATCAAGGGTCCAATCCAGCTGAGCACTGCTCAGTTTTTTGTTTACTGAATTATGATTAACAAACATTATCCTGCAACTAAATCACATAAACCCATGATGCATAGAGAAATAAGATGGGAAATTTAAAAAAATCTTCTAAAAGGCAAATAAAAAGATAAGACCACAAAAAGCCTCACAAAACCCAGAGATCAGAAGCAGCAAAATGCAAGTTAGTGGTTTGCTCATAAAGCTTTGTCAGTATGATATTTACAATAGAGTAGACAGATTAGACATGTGTGTGTGTGTGTGTGTGTGTGTGTGTGTGTGTGTGTGTGTTATCCTTTCCTCAACCATGCTGTTTCTGCCCTAAAATGAGAGTTTGCAGAATCAAAGGGTTGGGGTGAACCTTGGAGGTCTTCTAGTCAATTTGCTGCCCAAGGCAGGAGTCCTTATGCTATCTGGACAAATGAATGTCCTCTCTTTTCTTCAAAACCAATGATAGGAGGAGCTCTCTTATAACATGCCTTTACCCATGCTATAAATAAAATAAAAAAATATTTAATATTGTTTGAAATGTTTCCAAAATTGATTGTGATAAAACCTTTGAAACCATCTCCTGAAAATCGGCACAATATATATTTGGTAAGGTGTTGATTTAAGACTAGAAAGACCATAAACATCCATGGCTATGCATTTGCTTAAATATGCAAGATGGCAGGTTAAAAACTCTGATGCAAGATTGAACATGCGTGCAGCATCAATACATGTACAAAAATAACAGGACCAGCATCATGAAGTTTGGTCTGCCATCTTGCCATTCTTGACCCAGTACAGACATTCTGAGAGATACCCTGATTCGAATCCACCCTTAAATGTGAAAAGTCAATGGGTATCTTAGCCCAACTTACCTTATACCAATAGCCCTTAGACTTATATAGCACCTCATAGTGCTGTTCAGCACTCACTGAGCAGTTTTCAATGTCAGCATATTGCCCACAATAATTTAGGCCCTCATTTTGCCAACCTCAGAAGGATGGAAGGCTGAGTCAACATGGAGCTCTGTCAGGATTGAACTACAGGACATGGGCAGAATTAGCTTGCAAAACTGCATTCTAACCACTGTGCTCTAGGGCTTTTTATGAGGTGCTTTCTATTGGGAAATATGACACCTTAGCTACCTTCCAATCACAGAAGAGAGGAGGAATATAAATTTAACAAATTATTATTACCATCTATCAAATGATATTCATATGTGTAGCTGTTATGATTAAAAAGAATGTACTGCACCAATGATATCACTTACATTTCCTATGTGTTGTTCTTTAGTCCAGTAAACATTAAAATGAAAGCAGGAATTTTTTTCATATGATGTACTTGTATACTGTATATCTGTAAGAGTAGAAGTGTAAGTGACACATGTTTAAGGGCATCTGCCAGCTGTCTTATATCTGTCCTTCTACATTCTGGCTACATTTTAGAATTCAGGACAAAATATGCATATATTTTGCATGATTGTAAATTATATACCTATTATGAGATATGATGTACTTGTATACTGTATATCTGTAAGAGTAGAAGTGTAAGTGACACATGTTTAAGGGCATCTGCCAGCTAGGCAGGCAGGCAGCCACACCCTTCTGCAGATAATCCCATTCCTCTCTATCTGTTTTTGTTTTCTTACAATTTAATACCCTATGATTACTATATTGAGCTAGTATTTTGTTAATAAACATTTTAAAATATTCAAAGTATACTTATACATTTTCAGTTGCCATGATCCCAATTTAGCTCCAACTAAATTTGCTATTGCTGAAAATGATGTTTTTCCAGGTTGATACATGTTTTGGAGAAGTAAATCATTCTTTCAACATTTCACACTCTAGAAAAAAATTCTTAATAGATATGAAAAGCTATAAATGATACTCTTAATTAGTTGGTTAGCTGTATTGTGAACTTGTTTATCATCCAAGAACAAAATTGTCCTTATGGATTGTGAGGTTAATATTTACTCAGGAGCCCCAGTTGGTATTTAACCTGAAGATTTCCCTTGATGTAATGTTGTGACATTATCATTGTCAGATCCATGGGCGAGCTGTTAATCCCATTTTGCAGGTTTAATATTAATAGTGGAAGGTAAAGGTTTGGCTAATCAGGGATTAGCCAAACAACACAAACACTGATTTATGTCAGATTTGCTGGAAAATGCTTGAAATTAAAATGTAACTCAACAGCTACTGGTGCAAACAAGAAGACAGAACAATAAAATCTAACTGTATGCTGATTTGTAAAATTCAATCCCTAGAGTAACCTAGGTTGCTTTGTTTATTTATCAAATTTATAAAGAAGTGACCCTGGACATGCAAAAAACAGTAAATAAGTAAGGCAACCATTAGTTTAAATCATTACATAATAATTATTAAAAAGAATAAAAAAAACATACAAAGCAAAACTAAAATGGGAAAAGGGAATAGCGAGATGGAAGAATGTTAATAATAAAGGAACCACTTCACAAGTTCCCCTGTCTCCTGGGTTCCCCAGATCTACTGGTATAACCAGGTATTGACAGACATTCAGAAGCTCGGTAGTAACGAGGCCAATCTTATTTCTGGTGGGGGAGGGGGAAGAGAAGATTTCTCAATACTGGTACATCAGCAGAAAAAGCCTGTTGTATAGGAGCTGCTTAATGTAGCTATTTTTGTTGGAATCCATAACATACCTATTCTATGAAACTTGGTGGGAGGACTGGATGGGATCAGGGAAAAGCGGTCCCTCAAATCACCTGGTCCCAGACCATGTAGGGCTTTAAACCAACTTGAATTGGACAGTCTTCTTTTCACCCTTCCATGTCTGCTAGATTTTATCTACTTTCCAGAATAAATCTATTTATTACCTTGACATGTACAAAACATATGCTTCTGATTTCTAACGATCTATTGATTGCAGCAGAACATGAATTAGATAGAAAGATGCAAATGTTATCAATTTCATTTTCATGCTTAATCAGATGGTAAATGCCTTTTGTACTGTTCAAACTACAGATGAAACCTCCTGTGCTTGCAAATAACTAAATGAGAAAAGATGCCATCAATAGAGAAAAATAGCAGGTCAAAGGACAAAATGCAAAACCCAGCTCTTTCTTTGGTCAGAGGCATGGAAAATTCAATCATGGAAACCCTCTATCTCAGGGATGTCAAACTCAAGGCTTGCAGGGCCTATGATGTGCCTGCAGGGCCACCCTGGAAACATTAAAGGAGTGGCCTGCTGAACCTCTGCCAGCAAAAATGGAGCTAGGCGCCCCGAGCTCCATTTTTGTTGGCAGAAAGCTGCAGCAGGCCATTGCAGTCAAAAAGGAACTCAGGAGGGGTGCACCCTGAGCTCTATTTTTGCTGGCAGAGGGCTGCAGGAAGCTATTGCAGCCGAAAATGGATATTGAGTTGGCCATGCCTCCCTAGCCACACATCCCACCTCACAGAGGTCAAATACAACCCTGATGCATCCCTCAATGAAATCGAATTTGACATCCCTGCTCTACTTGAGCAGGTTGAGTTGTTTAGTTTATAGGAAGATTTATACTTCAGTAACAATTAAGCTTGATTTGGCTATTTTACCCTATTATCCTGTTCCTGTACATTTATCCTCTGTTCTATCTTATATTCTATCTACTATATAAATTTATTGGGCAAAGAAAAAGTAGCTGACTTACAGGGATCTAGTTATCCAACTACTGCCTGATCAAGTGGACGCTTGAGCCAAATGCTTAGAATTCCAATCCAACGCTCTATAACCACTATGCAGCTTTAGCAGGCTACATCTAAATTAAACATACAAATTAAATCAGGTGACAAGTGTAATAGGAAATTTGGCGAATATTTTGACATTGTCATGGAACATAAAGGCAGGATAAGAAAGTATAGGACAATATATTTGGGAGCAGATAAATGAGGATAGAATTATCCTTCTATCAATTCTGTATTCTAAATCTTAGTTCCAAAATTTAATTTTTCTTAAGATCAAGAGAGGGACAGATAGCCTTTTGGATCTTATGAGTTGTTATATGTAGTGTGTTTTGATCCTAAGTATAGAAATAAGTTATATGAATGTCTGTCAGCATTGAGAGCAACTAAGCCTGAGTCGATGGAAAAAGTTCCCAGAGGATTCCAACTGGTTTATCTGGATTTTCCACAAATGATCATGCCCAACAATCTCTAAAGTTTCAAAGCTATTAAACTTAATACAATACAATAGCAGAGTTGGAAGGGACCTTGGAGGTCTTCTAGTCCAACCCCCTGCCTAGGTAGGAAACCCTATACCATTTCAGACAAATGGCTATCCAACATCTTCTTAAAGACTTCCAGTGTTGGGACATTCACAACTTCTGGAGGCAAGCTGCTCCACTGATTAATCATTCTAACTGTCAGAAGTTTCTCCTCAGTTCTAAGTTGCTTCTCTCCTTGATTAGTTTCCACCCATTGCTTCTTGTTCTAACCTCAGGTGCCTTGGAAAATAGTTTCACTTCTTCTTTGTGGCAACCCCTGAGATATTGGAACACTGCTATCATAGGGGAGACATGATAGCAGTGTCATTTATCTTATCACAGACCATTAATTTGTTAACTTTTCACTCAACCAGATTTACTTTTTTTGACAATGCATTTTCTTATATATGAGTTTCAATATCAGAGACTTTGTATAATAATTGTTGAAGAGCATCTATAGGAGGAGGCTAATTCATACATCTCTGGCTGATATATTTTTCATAGATATTTGGCAAAATGCTGCAGGAATATAGTACTGGACATCCTAGGCCTTTGGTCAGATCCAGCATTGTTCCCCCCCTTAAATGTTCATTGTATAACAGGCTGACCAATCCAATGCAGTTACTCAATGTGCTAAAGTAATGTTTAACCTTAATAAGCTCTGTCAGATAAAAAGGGTGTGAACTCTTGGGTCTTTCCTTTTTTCAATCTTTAATAGCCTTGACTATTTCTTTGACAAGAAAGACATTATATGAAAAGCTACCCACAATTGTTTTTTTTTTAACCATCTCTGCACCATGACTTTGGAGTGAAGTCTGAAGTTAATATCAGTTGGACCCTGGATTATATTTGTCTTTTGGAAAATCGAATTGCTAAACTCATGGCACTGTAGATTTCTTCTCCCTTTGGAAGGTCTTTCTTTAAACAGTCAAAAGAATTGCTCAAACTGACAAGAAGACAGCTAATTACCACCATGGGCAAGTTCATCCCTCCAGTTGTGGAAAATTTTGTAATTTGGGACTATTTGGTCTTTGCTGCCCTTTTTCTGGTCTCTTCTGGCATTGGGATCTTTTTTGCAATTAAGGAGCGGAAAAAAGCAAGCTCTGGGGATTTTTTGATTGGTGGTAGGCAGATGACCTGTGGACCTGTGGCTCTTTCCCTCACTGCTAGTTTCATGTCAGCTGTCACTGTGCTGGGAACCCCAGCTGAGGTCTATCGCCATGGAGCATCCTTCCTTCTCTTTGCCATAGCATATACGTTTGTCATCATTTCTACCTCAGAACTTTTTCTACCTGTTTTCTACAGATCTGGGATCACAAGCACTTATGAGGTAAGTTCGCTTTTCTAGAAAGTGATTCTTTCTCCAGATCTTGGACCACATTCCATTTGGCCATCTAAGACATCTTGGCATTACCTTTGTTGAGACAAGAGATGCCTGACATGACATCATCTCTTCTGCAAACTTGCCATGTTGGGAAGAGCAATCACAATATATCTAAAAGGCAGCAAGATGCAGAGAAACCTACATTAATATGGAGACAGAAAATGAGTTAAAATCAACAAAGACAATGGATTTGTATATAAATTAGATAATAGCAGGCATGCTTTTGTTCTAAAGGACAGACTATTTGAGTTTGAGTTTATTAAATTAAATTAAATAAACTGAATATTTAACTGAAAGGGACCATTATGATCAACTTTTACAAATGTATCATTTCCTACAATTATCTGTAGATTGCAAAGATAGAGAATAATTCTCATTAAACTGTTAGAACATTGTAAAAATATCTCCAGTAACATAAAATGATTATTATTTTTGAAATAGAAAAGAAGAGGTGTAATGATATGTTGACAAAAACCTACCCCTCCCATATTGAAATATTAAAAATAAGGATTCCGTTTCATACAATCACTTGTCTCATGTTAGTATGAGTGTATGTGTGTGAGGTAGAGGTAGAGGGAGGGAGGGAGAAGGAGGAGGAGGAGAGAGGGAAGTTAGACAGACATATTTAGAATCTTTTTGAAAATACAGATAAAAATCAATGTTTAAAAATCAATTTTGCTTCTCTCATTTCCTATCATTGTGTATATTTTATTCATTACATAGATTCAAAGAATGTCTGATTCCAACTAACGCTGAATGATTTGCATATTAAAAAGTCAGAATAATAAAATGGAGAAACAAATTAAACTTGTCCAGAATATGTATATGAACTAAATTCAAGGAACTGTAGCAAATAGTAATTTATAGATTATAGTATCCCATCTCAGTAAAAAGAGAGGCTGTTTCTGGGACAATGGATTTTCTCCTAATGTTACATTCTCAACTTAATTGTTTGATTAATGATTTAATAGGGGAATAAGGATTATTTAACTAACCTCCCATTAGAAACCATTAAGAATCCAATTATCTCATAAATGGAACCACTCAACCCTCATATAGAGATGTAAAATTATAGTGTCCAACTTGCCAAAGGAACTGAAATATTTCACGATGAGAAAATACACTCCGGGTTTTTGAAATGTAATTATAGAACACTCTGCAGGTTTCTGTAATGGTTGACAACACTTTTTGGTTCTAGGTGTAGTTTGTAACCCATGGAACGATTTAGGCAGATATCCACACAGATCCAAGTTTTAATATTGAAAGATGAAGACTTCTATGAGATTTAAGTTGTCTTATAAATACTTGACATTTCTGGAGAACTTCCTGGAATCCATTATTGAACCCGTGTGTGCAATGTTACTGACCATTGCTGCAAGTAAAATAAAATTATGGGCCCTATCAATCCCATGTCTTCATTCCATGATGTAGGACAAGTTACAGGTAGTCCTCAACTTACAACAGTTCATTTAGTGACTGTTTGAAGTTACAATGGCATTGTAAAAAGTGACCTATGACCATTTTTTATACTTATGACCACTGCAGCATCCCCATGGTCACTTGACCAACATTCAGATGCTTGACTCATATTTATGACCATTGCAGTGTCCTGGGGTCATGTGATCACCTTTTGCGACCTTCTGACGAGCAAAGTCCATGGGGAAACCAGATTCACTTAACAACCATGCCACTAACTTAACCACTGCAGTGATTCACTTAACAACGGTGGCAAGAAAGATCATAAATTGGGGCAACTATCTCACTAAATCAAGGACTACCTATGCCAATTGAACTTCCAGTTCGATTTAGAATAACTTTATTGTCATTTTAAATGTACACTAATCAGCATACATTAAAATGAAATTTCATTGCATACATCTCTCAAAGGGTCACTACCTCCAATATACACAACAAAAACATTATAAAAGAAACAAACAAGCAAAAATTATGCATACACACACACACACACACACACACACAATTGCTGGATTGTCTATGGGAAGATCATTTCACAGTCATTACTGGAACTATTTCTTGAATGAAATGTAATACAGGGGATGATAAAGCAACAGATATTTTTATTTACTATAACCATCCCTTCCCCTAGTACCTGGAGTTAAGATTTAACAAGCCTGTTCGCATGGCAGCAACCCTGATTTACATACTGCAAACGGTAAGACATTTTCTTCATTTGCATGAAAATTGTGATTTTAAAATATTTTGGCCCTAATCTACAGAATAGATAGATCTTTTGTTCAAAATCAGCTTCATTTTCTCCTACAACACAGTGAATGTGATAGAGGATGTCTGCATAGTGTTTTGAAAATTAAAGCATGATAAAATCCTGGACATAGGAGACTCTAGATCACATGGATTTGTCATAGCATCAAATTCTACATTTACAGATGGAAGAGTATAATCTTTCTAGATTTTCATCACCCCATTAACTAGCATTTAATAGGGGCAGCGTGATGACTTAGTGGTAAAGATGCTGTGCTTGTCAGCTGAAATGATGACTCCCATTCCAGCTCGAGCTCATCCCCACCTAGCAGTTCAAAAGCATGCAAGTGCGATTAGATAAATAGGTACCACTTTGTCAGGAAGGTAACAGCACTCCATTATGTCATGCTGGCCACAGGACCATGGAAATTTCTTTCGGCAACACTGACTGAATGGCCTTGAAACAGAAATGAGCACTGCTCCCTATAGTTGGCAATGACTAGCGGAATAAAATCCACATGGATCCCTTTACCTTTTAAAAAATTAACTAACATTTCTAGACCAGGGGTATCAAACACAAGGTCAGATCCAGCCCCTGATGTGATTGGATCATGCCTGCAGTGCTGTACTGTAAAATGTAAGGGGCAGCTCATTTCGCTTCTGCCCGGTCTACCCAATCCGAAGTGGAAACATTGGGCCAGCATGGCTTTGGCCCAATCTACCCAATGCAAAGAGGAAACATGCCAGCAGTTTGGGCAGTTGCTGTACTCATCCAGTCAGCCACACCCACCCCATAGGCCACACCCATCCACCACAGAGGTCAACCCTGATGTGGCCCTCAATGAAATTGAGTTTGACACTCCTGATCTAGACTTTTTCTAGACTGCTTAACATTCTGCATTAAAGATAAATGTAGAACAGGTTTCAACATAGATTGTGGGACTGTAAAAAGACACATGTTTTTCTAGATTAATCCCTGTTGCAAACATTTTAGCTACCATTTATGTTGTACTTTAGAGTAAAGTAAATAGTGTAATCTATACACTATACAGAAGATTATAGAACAGATCCATGTCAGGGCTTTAGGAGTCATGGATGATTTATCTTGAACTAGTTTGTACCACATACTCCCATGCTCCAGGGATGCAGTGCAGTCTGATTGGCCATTTCAGAGAGAATCCCTACTATTTTTAATTGATGTATTCACAGAACTTGTGAAGACATCCATGTAACTTTATTCAGAATGTGGAATGTTTAATAACTGTGAGATTTTGGTTTTCATGCTTCTAATAATAAGCCAGTCTTCTTTCTAGGGAATGCCAGAGGTACGGTAGGTAAATATTTCTTTAAGTGCTATTTGCTTCAGAGGAGTTAAGGAACATCTTTATTTGTACTTTGCAGATGATAAAGAGAAAATCCTTCCTCCAACATCTTAGGCAACCATATACCAAGAAATCATTTTCAGGAAACAGTGTTGTGTGAATCACAAATAGCCAATGGAAAGATGAGAGCTCTGTTGCTGTTTGAGATTGCTTTGTAAGCACTATAAGGTTAATTGGCTTTTCTTGATGGCAACTTCATACATCTGCTTACTTAGGGGAATGTTTGTTCCCAGACAATTCCACTCTCTAAATTAATTCCACATACTTAAAAAAGCATCAGCAGTAGATTGGCACCTTTTAGAAATGGTTTAATTTGCAATTTTATGTCATTCTGTAGAACTGCAAAAAAAAAAAAAAAGGTTGTCCAGTGGACTCCAAAGTCCCTCTCACAATTAACGTTTTTGAGCCAGGCTTTCCCTAATAATCTGTACTTGTACCTTTTGTTTTTCTGGTCTAAGTGTAAAACCTTGCTTTTCTCCATGTTAAATTTCATTTTGTTGGATTGTTCAAGTCTGTCAAGATCTTTTTGGATTCTGAGCTTTCGTTTCAGTCTGTGGCTATTCCTATTAGCTTAATGTCATCTGCAAATTTGATAAATTCTTCTATTCCCTCATTTAAATCATTTATGAAGATATTGAAGACTACAGGGCCTAAGATAGAACCTTGTGATACCCCACTGCTTACTTTCTTCCATGTAGATGTAGTACCATTAAGAACTACTTGCGGAGTATGGTTTGTCAGCCAGTTACAAATCCATCTGGTGGTGATGCTGTCTATTCCATATTTTTCTAGCTTACTAAGAGCTGGGTTGTGGTATACTTTGTCAAATGCCTTACTGAACTCTAAATCTACTATGTCCACAGCATTTCACTGGTCTTCTAATTTAGTCACTTTATTAAAACATGATCTGTTTTTAATAAACACACGGTGACTTCAAGTTATAACTTTATGTTTCTAGATGTTTGCAGATTTTTTAAAAGTCTTTTCCAGTTTCTTTCCAAGTACTGATGTCAGGATAATTAGTTTATTCTTTGGATTTGCTTCAGATTGGGATCATTCACACATGCATACAAAATGACCTCTGATTAAAACAAGACCAATCATAATATGTTGAGAAAAGTTCAAAGCGTTTCCCAAACTTCTAACTTTAAGCATTACAGCCTTACCACAGAATAAATTTCAGTCAAAACAGCTGGGTAATCTTCTGAATAAACCACAGTATATATTCAAATGTATCAATTAAATACATTTAATTAATTATGATGTACCTTTGTACGTGCCAACATTTCTGGCATCATCCGTTAATGAAATTATAGGAAGGCCAAATTGAAATGGGAACTGGGGGAACTTGAGGTCCAGCACTTCTAGAGCTCAGAGCTCATGTACAAGGTATTTTGCTGCAGATTTTTCAAAACAATCATATCAGAGGTGGGTTCCTACTGGTTTGGCCTGGTTTGGCCAAGCCAGTAGTGTTATGCCAGCCTGGGTCGCAGAACCGACAGTGACCTAGGCTGGCCATGCCTCTGAACCAGTTTCCCGGTTGACGCAGTCACCGTCGCCCTTTTGCTTTTGAATTCTGCGCATGCACAAAACAATTTCTGTCGAACTGAGCATGCGTGCAGAGCATGCATACAGCGCACCCATGTGCACCCACGTGTACCCATGAGCAAACCGGCAGTAATGCCAGCTAGAAACCACCCCTGAATTATATGGATTAAAATAGACCACAAGTGGCTCAATAATATTCTATGAATTTTATCCATTTTGAGTTCTTTTATTGAAGCCTAGTCTGAAATATGTAACACATCTATGTTACAATCTGGAAATCAATCTACATTATTTAGGACAAGAATCATAGGCATTTTTCCTGCTAGTAGTAGCTAGAACTGCTGTTAGTATTTTCAATCTAAAAGATGGACATGGTCACACAGATGTTAAAGGCATTGTAAACTGGAGACAATGTAGAGAAATGAATGAATATCGTTCATAAATAATATATTTCCATTTGTGTGTGAGCCTCCCTCTGGGTGCCAGCCACTTTCCAGTCAAAACCTTGGAATATGATCCCAGATGAATCTCCTTCTTCTTTTGATTTTGCTCCCTATGAATATTCCCTTTGAAATACTTACTAATAGTTTTTCTACTCTTTATAGATCTTTTACACAGGAGTGGTAGTTTATGCTCCAGCTTTGGCTCTCAATCAAGGTAAGTGCTTTGTTGTTGACTTGAAAAGGACAGAAGAAAAGAGAAATTTGTTTCCTGTTATCTGCCTATCTGAAAACTCCCTTCCCCTTACTTTTCCTTTTATTCCGTCTGATATATGTTACCCCCCCTCCCCTTTTGCTAAAAAGTAACTAGAGAAGATAGATTCTGAATAGTTTTCTCAAGTTCTGGGCAAAGGGCCCAGTTTAAGGTAATAGATTAAGACTTTCTTCTGTACTTTGACATTCTCTGTCCTTCCAGCCCATTGCTTGAATGTCTTACGTAATGTGAAACAGGATAAAGCTGAGGTTTCTCACTTATTGATCTGGTGTTTCCTGCAAATGGTAGTTTTGGGGGGTGGATGATAGGTATTCTTCTTCTTTCTCTTGAGATTTGGCCCATGTATTTGACCAACTGAATTTACCACCTGTGCAAATGAAAGCAAAAGACTATAAAAGGTGGAAACTTTTTTAGTTCTGCAGCACATAAAAGAAACTGATGGGAACAGATTAAGTAACAGTACTTTCTCTCATACTATTGTATATTTAAAAATAAACAACTATAGTTAATTTGATTTAAAGTAACCTGAAGTATTACTTTTAATTACACTCCCTTTGATTTTCCAGTGACTGGATTTAATCTTTGGGGCTCAGTATTTGCAACAGGAATCGTTTGCACCTTCTACTGTACACTGGTATGTTTCTGCTATAGTTCAACTATAATCATTTTTAGAGGAATGGTTAAATAACTGGCATTTACGTTAATGGGGTTTTACAGCTGAACACAAATATTAAGATGAACTAGGAAACTTCAGTATTTTTTTCTACAAAAATCAAACATTTTATATTCTCAAATGTATGATTTGTTTCAAAATATTCACCTAAACCATACTTTCGTTCAGTTAAATGTGCTTTCAATAGAGGTACTATTTCCCAATTATTTAAATACATGATAGACTGAACGTGGGTATATAACTTGCAACCATATCTTATTTTATGTTACCTCAATGCACACTATTTCTCCAAATGATCTAAAACCCTATTTTATTTATCAATTACATTTATCATGGCTGCTTACCTTTGCTGAATTCTGGAGAACCTATACCTCCACCCAAATCCATAAAAACAGATAAAGCCTAAATTCTATAGGCAGCCATGCAATATATCCATAGGCAGCCACGCAAAAAAAGAAAAAGAAAAAAAGGCAATATATCAAACCTGAGGCAGGGCCCAAAAGCAAATTTTAAGAACTTTCTAGAACCCACAGAAAGAAGGCACTATCCTCACCTCTGGGTGATTGCTGTTTCCAGAAGGTTAGAGGTACAACGAAAAAGTCATACTTCCTTAATTTTTTAAAAAATGATGTCATTTCATAGAGGAGACCAGGAGTATACCTACTCTACTAGAACATGCTAAGTGGACAGAAACTATTGGAGATAAGTGATCCCTCATAAATATTTGGGATCTGTGCTCAGACTTAAAATAATCATATATCAACTATCCTGTCCTTTATTCAGTTTTAAGCCTGCACTTACTTAGGGAAATGGCTGAAAAATCTATATAGGATTGAAGGGAAGGCTTACCAATGATGGACTATGAGTGGCCCATATTCTTGGGTCACTCATAGTCAGTGGTGGGATTCATTTTTTTTACTACTGGTTGTGTGGGTGTGACATGGATTGGTAGGCATAGCAGGGGAAGGTTACTGCAAAATCCCCATTTTCTCCCAATCAACTGGGACTCAGGAGGCAGAGAATAGATGGGGGTGGGGCCAGTCACAGGTGGCTTTTACCGGTTCTCCGAACTGCTCAAAATTTCCACTACTGGTACTCCAGAACTGATCAGAACCTGCTGAATACCACCTCTGTTCATAGTCTCTTTTAAAACGTGTGATTATTGTGAATTATCACTGTAAATAAAGTATCTTGTATGTGAATTCTGTCCTATGATGCACTAACAATTGGCTGTGGGTAGAAAGAAAGGGACTAATCAGTATTCAACATAATAAAACCTTGCTGGAATTAGAGTTTTATACTGAATTGGTGCAAAATCAAGATAAATAAAATCTTATTTTTTTTCCTTTGATTTAGGGAGGGTTGAAAGCTGTTGTCTGGACAGATGCCTTTCAACTGATTGTTATGCTGGTTGGGTTCCTGACAGTTTTAGTTCAAGGAACTTTTAAGACTGGGGGTTTGGGAAACGTTTGGGAAACTGCTCAAAATGGATCTCGTCTCAATGTCTTTGAGTAAGTAGAATGGCTTCTCACGATCTGATTTGGTGTTTATAATGATAGGTTTATGTCAAAAATGGTCCCTTAATGAAAGATAATAATTTTTAACTTTGCAGCAACATCTATGTATGGGAGTATATTTTAAACCTTGACATACCCTGAAAATGGTAGAAATTTTCCAAGAATGGTAAAGTCAAGGAGAAGATAAAATGTTAGCTCCCCCCTCCAATTCTATCAGCTTAGTACACATGATGGAGGAATGAAACTCTTTGGCTCATACTGGAATGCAAGTAGAATAACTAAGAATTGGAGAATGCCTGTTTATTTCTTTCAAAATTAAATTAAACTATATATTAATTTGAAACTAAATCCAAACTATAACAGAATGGATCCAAATCATAGGAGTTAAAGAACCTTCCAATTTCTTACATCACCAACAAAGACAATCAAAAGTTCCCACCTTGTTTTAAAAACTCTGGATCCCTGTGTGGGATTCAGTAAACCCAAAGTAATATTTTCTGCTTATTTTTCAAAAATGGTGATTCCTATTCTTCCTTCACAGGCCAAATATATTACATCTAAGTATCATTTCACAGTTTAACTTTAAAGAATTGCATTACAGTTTTCATTTAATCACAACATCTAGCTTAAAACACTAGAAGTCTAGGTATTTTAGAAACTTCTAAAACATAAGGCCATATTGTTCAGTTAATACATGTGTCAGTAATACACATCATCAAGTATATAGTGGGAGTATATCAAACTCGAAATGATATTTCTCAAAATCTTTAAAACAATAATTATACCAGATAAATTAAAGTATCTACTTTTTGATCTAGGCATCTCAAAATAAATTTATTCTTGCTATTTTCAGATTTGAGTTATTTCTCATGTTATTTGGAGTACTAACAAATATGATTAGTGTCTTAAAAAAATGAAGATCCTGGTTTAGTACATCTGGACCCTAAAACATGTTATGGTTTCATAGGCATTATACCATTGGTCTCCAATGTGAGGAAGCCAATCATGTCTCATTCCTCCACCACCCTCGAAAGGTGTTAAAATAAAATTTCTTGAAATCTGGTATGTTAAATGTGAATGATCTCAGGCAAACCTGAGACTGAAGGGATAAAATGTAGTTATCAAGCAATTTAAAACAGGGTATAGTTTCACAAAGAATCAGCAGTGATTTGATGACCAGAATACAATCAAATTGGATGTCAACTACTTTACAGGGAAAATGAAGCAAAGGGGTAAAAACCATAAAAGTGAAAGCCCATGCAAAAGAACTGGCAATTCAAAAAACAGAGAATTGCTCTACAATCTGAATGGTAGCTCAGTGGGAACTGCAAAATACGTTTCTATAAAAGTTGCTTTTATAATAAAAAAAAGAGCAAGAAGAATGATAAGGGAATAAAAGCACAATCAGGTTTACAGCAACATGAAATGGCAGAGCAGCACAGAATGAAATGTTTCTGTGTGTGCGGGAGCAGATAAAATTTGGGGAAAATAATAGTGAAACAGAAAAATGGATTGGAGAAAAAATATCATACTGCAGGGCCACACAAACAGTAAAGATTAAAAAAATACACTTACAAATGTAATTGTTGAAGCAAAATCATGTAGAAAGTAAAGTGCCTTTCTAGTAGGCTTTGAATCCTGATTTCTTTATGAACACGTTCATCTAGTTTTCACACCAGTGATATGCAAGCAGTTTGCTATTCCCTTGCCTGGGGAATATAGTAACTCTTAAAAGGGAGGAAATGGAAGAAAATACAGATTTCAATCAACTGTTCCACTAATTTTGTCTAATGGGTATAGAAGTGAGTGAACAATCAAGTATCATCTTCTCTTGCTCTCCTGTTCTGCTTTAATTTCTTTAGAGGTCCATTGGCAGGTTTTAGGAATAAGGGTGTGGACCAGATGACCACCTAGGCAATTCCAGCATTGAACTTCTTACCTTCTTCTTGGTGAAATCCATTATTTGTGCATCACCATTTTTCTTTGCGCAAAGGTGCCCAATTTAGCATCTGGCCAACTTTGTGTAGAATACTAAACAGGATTGGGTCTGGTTAATCTGAGCTGATTTATGAGATCAGATTGAATAAGAATTGTACATGTTGCCCTTTTCAAGCTGGAGTCCTGATTTCAATATACATCTCTTTACTTATGCAACCTGAATGCTTATTTTTAACATGAATTTCAAATTATAAGAGGCATCAAATAGCCAATTCATATATGGGTGATAATTCCATCCCAGTGGCACAGTGATTTGAATGCAGTATTGCTGGCTAACTCTGTCCACTTCCAGGGGTTTGATTCTGACAAGTCTTGAGGTTGACTTAGCTTTCCTTTCTTCTGAGATCAGTAAAACGAGATTGTTGAGAACAATATGCTGACATTGTAAACCACTCAGAGAGTGAGTCTTTTTTTTTTACGGTGAGACCGGTCTATCAGGGTAACGTGGTCTACCCAAAAATGGGATGGAGCTATTTAATAGTCTGCTATTTAAACAATGGCCAATTAATAGTTTTCATGTTTTATTTATGTAGCTTTGATTTTGACCCTCTGAGAAGACACACATTTTGGACAATCGCAGTAGGAGGAACATTTACTTGGCTGGGAATTTATGGGGTTAATCAGTCCACAATACAAAGATGCATTTCATGTAAAACAGAAAAGCATGCCAAACTGTAAGTACTGTAGCTATCAAAGTTAATGTAATTTAAAATTAGAATATAATTATTTTTAATTTTTAAAAAGTCTATTAATAACTTTTTTAATGAACTATCTTATGCATAGTACTTGGGATACAGTAACTGGCCATTGAGAAGAAAATTCCCCAGTCTTGTGGGGTTTGTGCGGCATGAGAGAGATGGAAAGCTCCCATTCCTGACTTCTGCCTTACAACCTTAACTATTATTTAAATCTAATGTTGACTGTGGTTGCCTTTATTGGGCTTATTGGGGATTTATCATTGCTTTTTGTGGTTTGCTTGGTTTTATTATTTATTTGTATCATATCTTTATCATTAGTTTTACAAACAACTCATATTCATCACATTTTCCTCCTCCTATTTTCCTCACAACAACCCTGTGAGGTGGGTCAGGTTGAGAGAGAATGACTGGCCCAAGGTGGGACTTGCATTCGCATTCTTCTGCTTTCTACTATGGTGCCTTAACACCCTAGACCAGTGCTTCTCAATTATTTTCTGTCATGCCCCCCCTAGGAAGAAGAAAACATTTCGCCCCCCCCCCCGTGGGACTGTAAATAGTATCATTTGTCTATAAAATTGTTATAAGTACACCTCTGCATAACATAGCACACCGGTCTTTCCTCGTCTCCCACCGTAGTCACATGCTTTCTTTCCTCTTTCCCTCTTACTTGTCTATCCTTCCTTCTACCCTCCCTTCCTCCTTCCCTTCCTTCCTGCCTCCCTTCCAGTTCCCTCCTTCCTCTTTCCCCCTGCCTGCCTGCCTTCTTTCCCTCCTGCTTATCTATGCTTTCTTCCTTCCTTGCACCTCCCTCCCTTCTGCCTGCCTGCCTTCTTTCCTCTTTCCCTATCCTCCTATCCTTCCTTTCTCCCTCCCTCCTTCCCTGCCTCCCTTCCAGTTCCATTCCTCCCTCCTTCCTTCTGCCTCCTTCCTGCCTGCTTGCCTTCTTTCCTCTTTCCCTCCGGCGTGTCTGCTTTTCTTTCCTTCCTTCCACCTCCCTTCTGCCCTCCTGCTTTCTTTCCTCTTTCCCTCTTGCTTGTCTATCCTTAGTCCCTCCTCCCCTTCTTCCCTCCCTCCCTGCCAGCAGCTCCTCCAGCATCCCAGCTGGAAGCAGCAGCACAACAGTCGCCGTTACCAGGGGCGAAGGGGTGGCGGTGGCAAGATCGGGCGACCGCCGCCCCTTTGTCCCTTCCCCAACAGCGGCTGTTGCGCTTCCGCTTCCAGACGGAATGCTGGCGGTGGAGCTGCTGGTGGGGAGGCAAGCTACGTGGTGGCGAAGATGGGCGGTCCCATGCTTCCCTCCCTCCCACCCCCGCCCGAGCAAGCTTCTTGCACAGCTCCAGCCCGCGGCTCCAATGAAAATCCACAGTCCGAAGTGCTCCCACTTCCAGGCGGGATATATTATGCCTCGCCCACGCCTTCGCCGCCGTTGCACCCAGATGGAAAGGGAGCCTACGCGCCCCACTTTACGGAGCCTCGCGCCCCCCCAGGGGGGCACGCCCCACTATTTGAGAACCGCTGCCCTAGACTAAACTAACTCTCTTACCAGCATTGATTGTTGCTTTTTGTGATTATTATTATTTATTTACTTACTCTTTTTATTGCTCTTGTATGTTGCCCAGCATCCTTTGAGACTGGTGTCATTTATTAGTACTAGAAAACAAATGAACAATCTTAACAGAGTATCTTGCCACAAAGATAGGATTTCAAATATTAAATGTGAAATTCCACTTCCATCTAAATTCACAACAGAGTGAAGGATTATCACTATCAAAGTTGTTTCCCACACAAATCACATTCATGTATGTCAGGGACAGGGAAAGTTAGTAGTACATTTCAAAGGAACTCTCTTGGGCACTGAAAGAGTCACAGGAAGTAAATACATTATGAAAAGAGGATCTCAAACTACTGGGATTATGTACGAAGGGGCAAATTGTGGACTTCTTTTATTGTGGCAAACAGAGAAAGGGCTACATCTTTGCTTCTTTTAACTGTGGTAAGAAATGTCTTGTCAAAAACTAATGTGACTATCATACTCTGGGACAGAATTAAGAATTTTCAGGACACCTTTCTTTATTGAATGATTTCTAATTCATCTTTTTTCTTCTCCTTAGTGCACTTTACCTTAATTTGGTGGGATTATGGGTCATCCTGGTGTGTGCAGTTTTCTGTGGATTGGTGATGTATTCCTTTTTTATGACCTGTGATCCTTGGACTGCAGATTTCATTTCAGCACCAGATCAGGTAAATAAATTATTTAAAACTGTAAACAGAGAATTGTTCTGTGATTGGAATTGTTCTTTAAATGCAGCTGTGCTGAACTCAGTGGTGCGGGATTATTTGAGTATTTCTGCAACATCTTTTAATGAGGTGCAAATGGAGGGAATTGACACGGGGACATTGGCAAACACTCTTGTTGAGATCTATGTTCCATGTGCAGCAATTAAAAAGGAATGAGAGGAACAATAACAACAAAATAATTAGTGTATATATTTTTTATATGCTGCATAGTTATTTCTTGTGAGATGGGCAGTTATATAAATATGATTAATAAATAAGTAGAACCAGAACGAAAGCACATTAATAGCTACTAAATAGCAATTGTTCTTATGCACCATAGTACTTTACAGCACTCTCTGTGTAGTTTGCAATGTTAGCATATTGCCCCCAACAATCTGGGTCATTTTACCCAACTCGGAAGGATGGAAGGCTGAATCAACATTGAGCCCCACCAAGGTTGAATTCCTGGATGTTGGCAGAGTCTAAAAGCTCTGGTCTAACAGCAGAAGAGCTTAAAAGATCTATATGAGTGAGATAATTAGTCCATTTAGCTTAGTGCAGAAGGACAACTGAAAGTCAATGAGCAATCATATTCTTTGTGGCTTGAAACCCTACTAAGTTGACCTTATTTCTTGTTGAAGAGTGTTGATGAACAGTGATTAATATTTATATGTATTTATTTGTTAGGGTGTAGGTATATACATATGTATGTGTATAGAATATCTATATGTGTGTTATGTATGTGTACACTTTTGAAAGCAGGCAACAGAATTTCATTTTTAATGTGTGCCAGAATGCCCATTAGAAAAAAAATGACTATAAAGGCTATCTTATCTTCTTTTTAAAGCATTTTTTCCAAGTATAATGTTTTTCTTTATAAAAATTCAAAAAATTGGGGAAGGGTATGATAAATTCCAAATTCTGGTTATACCTCTTCTGGTTGATGTCCTAGCATTTTTTTTAATCTACCGCAAAGAATAGTGGGCAAAATAAAGAGAAGGAAGACAGTTTATTTATAGACAATTTATCTACACCTGGTAGCAATTTTCTCAGGATGGGATCTCCATTGCCAGGAAGTGGTGAAGATTGATCTTTCAGCATGTAGGTATTCCTCTCCCCACTATCGTATCCCCATCACTTTGATCTTGCATTGGACACCTAAGATAGAATTGGTATGGGGGGAATTATCAGTTTATAGGTCATATTTCTTCTTGATGAATCAGCCACTATGCAGGCTGTCCAATGTGTCCATTCCCTCTTGAAATCTAGACCCTACACTCACCATGTTACAGGAACAAAGGCCCTCTGATCCTTAGCTTCATTTACTTCACTGGAAAATTAAGCACAGAGGTGTCTTCCTTTGTGCACAATGAGATTTGTGGAGTTCATGAGATCGGTCTATATGTGCATTAAGGTTGCTCTGTATAGCAGGACTGTTCCTCATCTTCTTTCTCTCCTTTTTTCTCTCTCTCCAGTTAATGCCATATTTTGTGATGATAATATTTTCATCGGCTCCTGGACTTCCAGGCCTATTTGTTGCATGTGCATTCAGTGGAACACTAAGGTCTGTCCTATGCTGGATTTAATGGAGGTGTGTCAAACCAAGCAGTAGGGAATGAAGTTCTTGAAAAGGCTGCCTCGTGTCCTTCCTTTCCTCTTCCTACAATGAAATGCTGTCCACTCTTTGTCTTTCAAAGCCTGCAGGAAACTTGACAGACAGATTATCTTCTCTTTCTAAATTTATTTTAAAAACATGATATCATCTATGTGCTGTTAGATTATGTGTGTGTGGGTACATACGTTTGATAATGTATGCTACATGCATTAGATAATGTATGTGCCATACATTGGAGTATTAGCATTAATTATTTTTTTAAGAAATCAGAAAATCAGAAGGCCAGGATGAGTACAGGCGATTTGAGGCAAAGGCTGCTTATTCTTAGGAATAGAATAATGTGCCATTTGTAATAGGAAAATTAGTTATTTAGTTATATAGAGTAGATTCCTTGTTCCTTAGAAGATGTTGCATTTGTAGGATTGGGAGGGAGGCAAGAAAGAAAGAGATTTTTTGGAAGAAGCTGGAAGGAAAACTAAAATAGATAAAATGTAATAATATGTTGACTTTCTTAATGCTTCCATTTTTCCTTGAAGGTAACTATTTAAATATCCTCCATAAAACTATCCAGAGAACTTAGTAAACTTTATTCACACCTTCAGGAGAGCCAGTTTGGTGAGGCCATGAGTTCTCTTCCTTTAGGTACAAAGCCAACTGTGTGATCTTGGGTCAGCCACCCTCAGTGTTAGGAAGGAAACAATGGCTACCATTTCAAAAAACGTTGCCAAGAAGTTGCCAGGAATCAACACCAATTCAAAAGAAACAAACAAGAGCAACAACAAAGAAACAAATATACCTCCTTGCACAACATTCTCATGTATGAAAACTCTTTTGACACTGTAGTATTTATGTCATTGCATGATCACATAATCAGTTACTGCATGAAGAGTTTAACTATTCAAGCAATGGAAGCAGAACTTCTGTTTATAAAAAAAAGGGATAACTGTGCTAATGTAAAATATTTCCATGTTTATTTGCAAGAGAAGTCATATATACCAGGCCCTCCCTGAAGGAAGAAAAGAGAGCCATGGAAAAGTAATGTGAGATGCAGAAATAGTAAAAAAATATCCAGCAACAAGAATGCTCTAGGCACAAAAGTGAACAGATACTTTAATTCCCATAAGACTGACTGCAAAAGCTGATGGAGTTAGCAGAGATGGCTAAATTGACCACTTTAATTAAAGGAAAGAATACAGCTAACTTTGTTTCTGCTTGGAAATTACTTCTGGACTTTGTGGTTGAGGTGGAAAAAAATTGAAACTTTGACTTTGCTGATTAGATAGGTTTGTTGTTATAGAAATGGCTAGTATATATTACTAGAAATGGCTAGTATATATTACTAGAAATGGCTAGTATATATTACTATGTAATATTAAAAGTTTACATATATTACTATATAAAAGTAAAAGTCAAGGCTGTATGTTATAACCTTATTCTACTTCACTAGAAAGAGCTTGTCTGTTTTTTCCTCTTGACCCTACACTTTTTTCTCTTCCCCTTTCCTTGTTTACTTTCTGATTATTTTCATTTTTCTTTGTACTTTATATTTTTATAAACGAATACAAAATTCATGAAAAATAAACGAAATAGTAAAAATATCATAATCCTTAGCTATGAGGGTACTAGTAAACCTTGTCTCAAAAATAAGATAAGCTGCAAGATAAGTATTCACATAGCTTAAATGTATTCATTCACTGCATTAATCAATGATGCTTATTTAATTTTAATTTAGGGAGTTACATGAAGAAGAGGTTAGGATTACAGAAAACCATAGTGTTTTATAATGTCTGAAGCCAATAAGTAATCTCTGTTCAGTGAATGCAGCTAGAAAAATTCTTGCCCTCAAATAAAGTGTACTTTTTCCCAGTTTCACAATTTCTAATCTGGCTCTATTGGGCAAAGTCTAAATTCACACAACAACATGCTAATCTAAACTAAGGAATGAAAGTTGTAGGAATCCCACTATTTTAGTAGGTTATGAACCAAGCAACCACATGACCTATTTTGTTTAGGCATAGCATGTTATAAGAACAAGCAATTATGCTTTAATCCAGGTTTAGTATGTTATATAAAGACATCTTGACTGTTAGTGACATTCAAGTAATAATTATTATTTGTGGAACAGAAGATTCAGCTATCTTACCATACAGAGTGATGGTGGCAGTATTAGTAATATAGAACAGGCAGTTTGTTCAAATCCTTCTTTCTTTTATTTGATTTGCCTCATATTTATTTCTTCTTTTACTTTTTACTTATTTTGCCATACTGGGCTATTTGGTAGATGGGTGGAAATAATTTAGTATTACTTATCCCAGGACTAGTCACATTTTAAGGACTAATCTGTAGTTCTGACATTGTACATGCTTGCTTTTATAGCACTGTGGCTGCAAGTATAAATGCTCTGGCAACAGTAACATTTGAAGATTTTGTCAAGAACTGTTTTCCAAAACTGTCTAATCGTGCGAGCACTTGGACCAGCAAAGGCTTATGTAGGTGGAAAATATGACCTTTTCTTAACTTTAAATAAAACTGTTTCTTAATCTATTGTTCAAAATGAAAATGTCTTTAAAACTGATATGTTTAAACTTGCCACTTTTCAAAAGTCCTTCATACAATATCACAAGAGCTGTGTCTGAGCCATAACTTACAGACAATTTCTCTTATCAGTATATGCAAAGAAAGGTATGATTATTTAATGATGATTTGCTCCCTTTTGAGATATTTATCATCTCAAATTATCAGCAGTAACTTTGGAGCAGTATATCCAGAGATGTTAGGTTCCTAATCAGCTGCATGTAAACTATAGTTTTATAAAAAAATAAAGGGAGGATTAATAGGGTCCAACGTCCTTCACATGAATGCGCGCAGCACGTGCATGTGTCTTACCATCCAGCAACACCTCAGTGAGCCTCCGTGATGCTCGAGCTGCTCGGTGGAGCATCGCACAGGTGCTGTATGTGCCGTGTGCATTCGCAGAAGCACCAAAGAGTTTAAAGACAGGTAAGGAGTGCGGGTGGGTGGGTTGGCCCTCCAGAGCACCGTATCGGAATGGTACCCGGTGTTCTGGGAAGGCACCGGTACACTCAAACCGGAGCATACCGCCTACAACCCACCTCTGATATTAACTATCTTAAAGGAAGTTAGTGCTTCCTTATAATCTGTACACATTGATTAAGGCATAAATTTTTAATCTATTGACCATCCTTGAAAGACAATGAATTCCAACAAAGATACAACCTAGCAGCTAAAAGCAGAGTCATCAATACACATGAATAGTCAAGTAAGAGACTGGATTACTTTGATAGACTGTGACTTAAATATTTATGCTCAAAGAGATCATGGAAATGTCATTCTGTGGCATCATAATAGAATGAAAGCTTCGTTAATTGACATTTCCTATCATGACCTATGAAAATGATTTTAGATGAAAAATATGCTTTCATTGGAAATTACACTGGCTTCTATCCATGAGTAATTGAAATTTGAAGTTCCTTCTTTCAGTGTCCTCAAAACAGCAACATGAAAGGGAAAAATATCATTTTAAAGCAAGTGCCAAAATGAAGGTGTCAGCATCAAATTGCATAATGCAGTTTGGAATAATAGGTTGAAAATCTCAATAGGTTGAAGTTCTGCTGAAGAAGGAAATGTGAAACTGATTTCAACTGATTTTCTCATCTCCCTTTAACTAGTTATTTTCTATGAAAAGCTTCTGTGAAAGCTTCAGGCAATTATGGAGGTTAAAGGACAAGGGAAGAATGGACAAATATTCTATCTCAAACTTTCTGCTTTCTGAAAAGTCCCATATAGAGTAAATCTCAGGAAATGTTCTTTTGATAGGAGGAAATTTTGGAACCCATCCACAGGTTGTCAACAATATGATGAAAATATATTTGAGTATATATAATGAAAACTGTTTCCTTTTCTCCAGGCGTACTATTTGGAGGGCTGTGTACTACAATGGCTGTAGTTGCATCATTCATGGGTGGTGTTGTGCAGGTAACTACCCAACTAAATGTTTGGTATGACCTTGAATTTGTATCATCCTCCCTGAATAAGGAAGTTTCAACTTCCATAGCGAGAAAGCTCTGCTCAGATTAAATTCATAGACTGCTTATCTGCTATTAAACCCATTCATATTCATATGTCATCAGTTGCTTTCCCTACGCATTATCATCAGGAAGAGTAATCATGGAACCCTCTTTAATTGAAACAACTTCTCTTTTTGATTAAATTTGTTATCTCTTTTATCCTTGAGAATAAATAAGGCACTTAAAAATATAGGCAATGTATATATGCAGGATTAAATTGTATTTCATTTGCATTCATGAATCCTAAATCATGAAAGTATGCAGGATCCTCCTGCTTTACCATGTGTACCATGTCACATATACCACAGAAATCTCCTGGATGGACCCAAGAAACCATAAATTATGGTTGTGATAATTTTACATATTCATGCACACGTTTGAGTGTCTTCACAAGCAAGTTCTTAAATATTTTTTCAATAGTATGCCCATGTAGAGAGGTGGCTTTCACATACGTTTACCACTGGTTCACTGTGCACCGAAAATGTGAGCATGCATGCCTTCCACACATGCTCTTTGCCCACATGCACGGCTTGCATGCATGCACACGGCTTAGAAAACATGGCTAAATAGGATAGCATAGTGTGGGGGTGGATGGGCAGGTCCACCTGCAGGTTGCCACTACCGATTCGGCCAAACTGGACAGAACCAGCTGAATACCACCCCTGCCCATGTACTATACAAGTAAAAACTTTGTAAAACAATTAAACAGTAGGTTATAGAAATTGGATATATACAGTATATATTTGATAACTGTGATATATTTTCTAACTAGGCTTCACTTAGTATTCATGGAATGTGTGGAGGACCTATGCTGGGATTATTTACACTGGGAATTATTTTTCCTTGTACCAATTGGAAAGTAAGTAACAAGAATAGCATTATCTTTGCATATATAATCTACTATTTTTGTTGATTTTTAATATTGTTATTAAACATAGCAAAAGATCCATCTGTCATGACACTTTATTGTTAACTGGGATGTGATATGAGCAATCTTCTTATTGTTTCATAAACTATGAGTCTCTTGCCAGATATTAGCTGACGTCCTTCAGAAGTGACAAATAAATTTCCTACCTTAGAAGATTTACAGGTATTTAAAATTTGACAACTCCAATAATAATGTTTCATGGTTGCATTTGTTTAAGGGTGCTTTTGGTGGCCTCGCTACTGGAATCACTTTGGCGTTTTGGGTCGGCATTGGAGCTTTTGTGTATCCTGCTCCACCATCAAAAACTCTGCCACTCTACCTTTCAACCGCTGGATGCAATGGTACTGATATGGTTGTACCCATAGTTCCTACTTTACCTCCTGAAAGGTACCATTCTTATCTAACTATCTACATATTTTATGGCAGTGGTTCATAATCGCTTTCCATAGTAATTATAGCCCAGTATTACAATTAATCATTCTATCATCTGTCTGTCTGTCTGTCTGTCTTCGATCTATCTATCTACCATCAATCTATCTATGTATCTATTTTGTTGTAGTTAAGTATCATTAAATTGCAATTAAACATATTAAACATTCTATCATTTATCTGTCTGTCTGTCTTCAATCTATCTATCTACCATCAATCTATCTATGTATCTATTTTGCTGTAGTTAAGTATCATTAAATTGTAATTAAACCTATGAGTGTTTTAAAGTTTATCAATAATCTGTATGGTATTAGGATTTAAACCCAATTGGTAAGGGAATTGTGTGTACAGCACAGCAACTATTGTCTTTGTTCCATTTTGTCTTCCCAGGCCTTACTTAGCAGATTCCTGGTATTCTTTGTCTTACCTCTACTACAGTGCTGTTGGCTGTCTTGGATGTATAATTGCAGGGCTACTGATCAGTTTTGTGACAGGTCAGTTCTTTTCTGATATTCACAGTCCTGAAAACAACCTTAATTTTTAACTATTCTTTTACTTATGGGCTTTAACTATTTTTTGAAACAAGCAAAACAATAGCTTTACTTTTCATGATCTGGACAATCTCAAGGTTGGTTAACTTCTCAAAGAGTAAACAAGACATTGCACCTGGTTGTCATTCAGTTCCAATTGAGGTTTGGACCTGGTTGCCATTCAGTTCCAATTGAGGTTTGTTTTTCTGGTCTCCAGTATGTGTGCGCGTGCATGCGTCCCTGGTTTTTGCAGTCGGTGCCAAAAAGGTTCGCAAACACTGCCCTAGGATTTCAAGCACTTCTTATTTAGTATCTAATGGCTCAGACTCCATTGCGGTATTTGTGATGCTAGAGTCCCTTCCCCCCATTCTAAGAGCATTTCTTTGCACTTAAACTGCATTTGATATTTGGTTGGCAATACTGCTGATTCAAAGTATGCTGTGGAGTTTTTCACAATGCTGTTTTTTAGTTTCCACTACACTGAACACCATCAAGCATATTTTGTTCCTGTTGTTGCTTACGGTGGGAATATCATTTCCACAAATGAGACAAAATATATTCCTGTGTAATTTTTAAATTTACTTCATATGTTGTATTAACTGAATCATTTGGGTAAGAATTAATAAAATGGCCAGCGATCATTGGGTTAAATGTTTCTTTATTAGTGAAGGTCCAATGTAGGTTGTTAAAACTAACAAGTGGATCGATAAGATTTACACTATTTCAAAATTTGGTGAAACACCTGGATGAATTAGGGACATGGATTCTAATTATTTTATACTAAAAGAATGACTGTGACTTAACAAGACGTGGAAATGACTGCTTTCAGAATTAAGATTTTTATAAAATATTAGAAAATATTTGCTTTTTTGATATACAATTAACTTTTTTGTTCTATCTAGGTCCTAATAAAGGGAAAGATATTAACCCAATATTAATTCGCCCAATCTGCAATCTATTTTGTTTCTGGTCTCCTAAATACAAAACGTTTTGCTGGTGTGGAGTGGATCATAACAGTAAAGAACTTCAAGTAAGTTTATTGTATTATTCTTTTGACATATTCTTTGACATATCAGAGCAATGGATGGGGTTGAGCCTAATAGACTCCATCCTATTTCTTGATAGCCTGTCCTGCTTAATTTTTTCATCACTTTTGCATGAAGACATTTTCACTAACGACTGGACTTCAAAAAAATCTTATGGTTCCTAAGAAGTTATCCTAAAATTTATAGGATAGAACACTAAATAGTTTTTATCTCAAATATATATAATTCTAATTAATTGAAAATGCATGTTGTTTTGAGCTATGAATAGCATTAATAGATTTGGGAGGTGTGAAAACCGATCATTGGGTCCCAATCTATTTATTTTGTTCAGAAGTTTATGTTAGAAGAATTTGATAATATCAAATTCCTCAAGCATCCCTAATTCTGAATATCTCATGACAATGTTTCTTAACTTTGGCTAGTTGAAGAATTGTGGACTTCAACTCCCAGAATTCCACAGCCATTCCAATGAACCCTATGAATCAGACTGATAATGTCTTTATTTTAGCCAAGTTACAGCTGGATGAATTTTCCCATGATAAAGTTGAATTTTCATGGAACAGGCTTAAATTAAAATATGAATCAAGTGAAAAAGCTGGTAAAATGCTAGTATAATTTTAAGCAATAGAATTATCAGAGCTTTATTTCTGAAAGAGGGGTGATGGGCAGATGGTTAGATTCAGATTACTATTATTTCAGTATATAACTAAGTATATAACTAAGAAAGGCACGTTTCACTCCTGGCCATTTAAGGTTGCGACAGTGGATTTAGGTGTAACCACCTGCGTTGTTAAATTGTTTTTTTAAAAAAAAACATTTCTTTTCAGGATGAATTGAAAATTGACTTTGAAACAAAGGCAGATGCAAATGATGTGCTGAAGAATGGATGGAAAAACAATTTACCTGGTTATAACCCCTATGAGAAATCCTACACTAATACAAGCATGACTGAATCCTATTTTTAGCACAAATAGTAAAAAGAAGACAAATAGCTGACGTGGAGATTTCATAAGAACAGAAGAAAACACACTTTATTTATGTCTGCTAATTTGCTTAGAAATCATTTATTTATTATTTAATAGAGGGTCATATCTATTCAGGTCAGTTTCATAATGGATCAGGAATGGTTTCTAAAACACCAGCGGTACTTTAAGGAATAAAACTTTTTTTGTTTAAAAGAATCCCACCATCTTGTTCATAGCATGGTTTGAATTTTAATGCTGCTCCCTTGGGGTTAAAACAGAGGTGGGTTCTTACTGGTTCGGACCGGTTTGGCCAAGTAGATAGTAACTCGGCTGGTCCTGCCCCCGAACCGGTTCTATCTTGTTTTTTGATTCTGCGCATGTGCAGAAGCAATTTTTTTACTACTGTGCATGCACACATCAAGCATGTGCATGCCTGAAGCATGTTCCTGAGTGAACCAGCAGTAACAAAAGTGGGAACCCAACCCTGGGTTAAAAGTGCAAGCCACAGTATAAATTGCACCTTTTGAGTATTATTATAGCATCAGGGATTTTTAAAAAATCTCCTGGAAGGTTATTTCCCGCCACATTTTATAGTCTTCCAAATAAAGGATTTATGAATGAATATATGTCTGGACTGAATCATTTGTTAGTTTAGGACAGTGATTGTAAACCTGTTGGGCTCAGTCTGTCAAATTCAGTAAATACTTAATTTGACTCTGCTGGCATCTCTGTCCCCCCCATGTAGTCCACCCTAAACAATGTCACTTGGCAGCACCGCCAAGTCCAGCCCTCGACTTCAGTCTTCTGCCACTCAAAAAGATCATCTTGTGCCATTCCTCAAGGTATATGAAGAAGAAAGAAACTTTTATCAAGAAAACAATATGGATGCGGGCATGAACTTGTCAAGAGCTGAGACCAACATTAAGATCTTTTTTGTTTCTTTTATAAATTCCCACTTTTGTGCTCTCACACAGTAAGCGACAACATTTAATGGGAGGGAAGTAGAGTAAGACTAGTAAGTAGTAAACAAATATTTATTTTTCAAGCAAGTTTTTTTTTCTCTTGAATGCACCAAGACACTGAGTTGAGTCGGTAATAGTTAAGACATTCTGGACTAATAACAAACTGTAGATTTTGAAAGACAGACTGTAGCTGCTCATGCAGTCTGTTTGAAAGAACATGCATAGACCAAAGTTATTGTAGGCTAGATCAACAATGATCTAAAGCAATTTTTTTTTGCATGAATGCTAGTTTTGAAGCTCTGCGGCTTTGCATGCATATACCACTGGTATTGGTCATTTCAAAATACAAGTATTTAGAAGTACAAAAAACAGGAAGTTGAATCTTTAACCAGCACTCATGTAATGCATATTTCCTGAGAACAGTGTGTGCCGTATATCTTTATAAGATAATATGCATTCAATGCAACTTAGTAGTAAACCAAACCCAGCAGAGCATTTCTCTCAGCTAAAGCCTATAACTCTCTGTACATTAGCAATCTTCTAGGACACTGTTGAGACCCAATTTATTTTAAAGAAAGGAACACAAACAGTTTTTTTTTTATTATTTCAGAAACTTTCCAATAACTGCAAAATAAAATTTATAGATTTGCAAAATCAAAGCCATTAAACTTTCCAGCTGGGGAAGTAACTAGAATTTGTAATTTTTCACCATAGAAACTGGATTAAAACTTTCATTATGTTTGTATTGGGGTTACAGGAGTGCAAACTTATATTTAATGCATCACAATGTTTTTCTGACATTTTTGTTTAGTAATTAGGAAGATGTTTACTCAGAATGACATTTGTTTGTCTAGGAGAAGAATTTAGAATTTCAAATTTACGCGTTAAATTAATGGCACTGGCAAGTCCTTGAAACCACAGAACCTGGTTTTGAGAATGCAGCATACGTTTGTCCTATGATTAATTGGAATAAACAGTGATAAACAAAACACCAATTAACAGGAATACAAGTTGACAAACAGAATCCATTCTAAAGCTTGGGTCCTGCCAAGGCAATCAGAATTGCAGTACGGCAAAACTTAAGTGTTAGATAAAGCTAACATAAAATATGCTTTGCAGCATGCAAAAAAGTGCACTGTGTACTGATTTTGAAAGTTTTGGGAAAACTGATGCACCCATAAAGTTTGCAGGCTGGCAAGCTTTTCTATTCACGGGTGCACAGGGGTAGCATCAGTGTTGACATGTGCAATATTATCCTGGGATTAAAACACATGGGAAATCAGTAATGGAAAGGCCTGGAATTAATATCTGTATAAGCAATTGCTGGATCAGAGAATCAATATCAATAGTAATATTATAAAGCTGATTGTTATAATGTAAGACAGTATTTTGAAGAAAGAGGAAGGAAAAACTCCTTGAGAAGTAGAATAATGGTGTGGGAATGAAATCACTGATGGTTTCAAGTGAAAGAGAAGATGCATTTCATGCAAATAGTGTAATATCACATCTATAAACCATTTCTTTACATGAGATATATTTGCTGTGCTTTGCTATATAACGATACAAAACCTGGACAGCAGGACACCTTTAAAACTTGCTTTGGTTGATATAAATAAGAAACCTTAGTATACCTGATCATTTTGTAAAAGGAAAATGCAGAACTTTGGAGAGTTTCGCATATAAGTAAATCTCACACACATTTTTTAGTTTGGTGTTTCATATTCTTCCTCATTTAAAAAAAAACCCAAGAAAAGCAGTTAATAAATAATTGTTGTGACAATCACTTCTTTGACACCTTCTAAGTGTTATTGTTGCCTGGTTCTGGAAGTTGAGTATCACCATAGTTATTTGAAGGAGTTTTTAGATACATCTTGGCAAGACATTCCATGGGAGAATAATTTAATCCTATTTCTCTTCCTACTTCCATAATTTGTTTTTAAAGGAAAAAAAAGTGTTACGTACGGTCCTATCTCTTTTCTTGGAAAAGCAGTTCAGTGCTGTTATGCCTCATTTGCTGCATAAGCAGGAAGCTTGCATACGGTAAATAATAACATTGGTATCATATTTGCTACAGACTGAGACATTTCAGGTTGACATTTTTGTGAAATATAAAATATTCACAGAGTTATACTTCCACATGCTGCTTCTGCATGCTGCGTTAGAGCATGGATAGGACAGTTCACTTAAGAGGTATGAGGAAACGGCCTTCAGTTGCACATTGAATATCAAGAGCAATGGAAAATGCCACATATTTTCCCCAAAGAGTTGAGTCATCAAGGGCAGGGCAGTGGTGAGTCAGCATCCCAAGTTTTCTGAACTGGGGAAAAGAAACACTCATGCAGTTTTATGCACATCAAAGTATGTGCAGAATGAGCCAAGTAGGCTTATAGGCTTCTGCATTCAGCTGCAATTTCTCCAAGGCCAGGATCATTTTCTTTGTATAAGAGTTTTAGCTGAGATATACATTGCTCTGCACGAAGATTCAAAGTACCTCATGCAATAGTGGATCATTGAATCTTGGCTCGAAGTCTTGCTTTGTATGTGTGTCTGTGCGTGTCTGTTCATGTGTACACATACATAGGAAGACATACACATATGGGTATGCACACACATGCACATATACACATACGTATCTGCACACACACACACAGAGACACACAGTAGATGTGCATGTCTGCATGTGCATGTCTATGCACACCCGAATGTACATTGAATTATGCATACAAACCAACAAAAGTGATGTGCAAAACATCAAACTGCATAGTAAATATAGGACAGGCTGACCTCCCTTTTAACATCCACAATCTCAGCAAGAGACAAGGATAAACCTGACAAAACGGGAAGCCTCACGGACTGTTACAGCATCAACGGATGGCCACTAAGGCAGCAATTGTCTGAGTTTTTCATTCATTTAACAGAAGGGGTAGAAGTAGTGAATAAGCACATCATTTTTTTAAAAAAAAATTAAAAATAAACCCCTTACTATGAAAGTTTAACCAATAAGTAAAGGACTCTACATTTTCTCAGATCTGTTGGGTTTATTATGTGCTTGCCCAGTAAATTCTCCTCTTCTAGAACTTCTGATCCTCTATGGTCTTTTTTTTTTTTTTTTTTTTTTGAGCAAAGAGCATGGAAGAAGAACGGTTGATTGTGTCTGCTGGTAACAGGATTTTTTCCAATTGTACAAGAAAGCTTGATAACATTACTTCCTTATATCAACACACATACACAGCTTGATTCTGTTGTCTTCTTTCCAAATCCCATCTTCATCTTGACTTCTGGAAATGTTCAGTCATGATGTTTCTGCTGATGGTTTTTGCCCCCTTGTTTATTTCATCCTTTCTTATCAGCTAAGGCCATTCATGGTGATACTGCCTACCATTCTTTTTCCGCTCTCTTTGCAAATGCTCCAGCTCAGCCTCATACATCATTTCCTGAACTAAGTATTTCTCCCTTCGCATTCTGTCACATAAGTCTTTGGGCATATCTGGAATCAGGTAGGCAATGAAAGATTTTATTCCAAAAACGAGATGCTGAAAGAGAGAGAAAGAGAGAGAGAGGTGAGTATACATTTTTAAAATGCTCATGCTTATTTGATGTTGTTTGGAAATGTCCAGTATACTTCCTGCAAAAACCAAATTTGTCCTTGGGCATTGTCATTCTATAAATTTGTCCTTCATAGACACACATTCCCCTTTGTCAAAATCTGCAAGATGGCAGGCACATTAAGATTAAAAACTTGTTTCATGCCATAACCACCATCTTGATTCCTTTGATCTTTGATTCCTGACAAACTCAAGATTGATTCAGTCTTCCATCCTTCCGAGGTGGGTAAAATGAGGACCCAGATTGTTGGGGGCAATATGCTGACTCTGTAAACTGCTTAGAGAGGGTTGTAAAGCACTATAAAGTGGTGCATAATTCTATTGCTATTCCTCATGGATGCCCTTTCCGCAAAACCTCTTGTTTCATTAATTTTCATAGTACCTTAACATTTCTTTGGAATTTTTAATTGTTACTGAATTTAGGGGAGTTTTATATTTGTGGGAGGTTTTTTTTTAGGGGGGGAGGTCATATATTGAGTCATTTGGGTCATTATTTGGTATCATATTTTTGTCATCCCATTGTTTCTGATGAAGTGAACTGGATTTTATAAAAGTTTAGGGTTTTAATAAAATGTTAGTCGCTAATAAAAGTGTCACCATAGATCATCACAGCTCTCCTCCTACAGTATTGATAACTAAATCATGGAAAGCCAGGAAATCCTTAGATGCTGGAATTTACGACTGCAGAATGAAACATTGGTGAACTTCATTGATTGCCTTAACACTAGAATTCTGACTATTAATTTTTCTAACAATTTAATTATCATTTTAATGAAAAAATGGAATGCACATTTCCCCATCAAATGAATAATCATGATTATATTTCTATTAATCCTTTAACTACTTTTATCCTTTTGGTGATAAGTAAAGAAATACATGGAGTTTATCCTAACCAAGAAATATGATATATATACTTTGAGGTCTTTCAACATCTACAGGTTGGCTTTTATGTAAGAGATAGGATTTCTGACAGCACACCTGTTATCCTTGGTGAAAAATAAGTTCTTTGAGGAATAAAATTAAGTTAATTTATCATGTGCTTGAAGGTTTGATAAACTCATTTAATTCATTTTAATATTGAGTAAGCTTCTTTTATATTGATAATAATTACAGTGTATTTCAATTAAGTCTTGCATAAATTCTTCAGCATTTGGACCCTAGGGATCACAAATTTCTGTTTTGGATAATTCCAGGCATCATAAAATTGGCTTAAACACCCGTTTGCTATGTGTGGATGTGTGCAATTATGTGCATGCATTCATTGGTAGATCACTCCCTTGCTAATCAATGTTTTTAGCCTAGCATGTTACATGAATGCAGCCAGTGTTGCTACACATAATCCACTTCTAAAGAACTACCATATTTTTCTGAGTATAAGACACACCGGAGTATAAGACTCACCAAGGTTTTAAGAGGCAAATTAAGAAAAAAAAAGGTTTTGCACTCTGCAAACCTCCCCAAAATGGCCCGTTTTTCGTGAAAACGGGTCCATATTTTTGTCAAAAAAAAGGCATGGATAGCCCTTAGGAGTCTTTTAGAATGTTCCGGGGGGGGGGGGGGTTGAGCAAAAAATGGGCCATTTTTCGTGAACACGGGCCCATTTTTTGTCAAAAAAAGGGGCATTAGAAGCCTATAGAGTGCTTCTGGGGCACTCTATGTGGAGGGAAATTTGAGCAAATATTCTTTGCTCATTTCTGCCTTCCCCAGCCTCCAGGAGCTCTTTGAAAGCCTCCTACAAGATATGCACCACCATTTTGGTGAAGAGGGCAGAGTTTCGGGAGGCTAAAAATGCTGTATTCAGTGTATAAGGTGCACCCAGATTTTCAGCCTCTTTTTTGAGAGAAAAAGATGTGTCTTATACTCTGAAAAATACAGTAATAGAAACTTGTATGGACTTTTTTTCTCCCTGCATGAGACAACTAGGTGGCTCTCCATTCAATTCTCAATTTTACTCACCTCAAAGACTATAATGAAAGCCAATCGAGCTGCTAAAACATGCCAGAACTGTAAGGTGAATTCATATGGAGTTGAACTCCATGGAGGTGCTCTGTAATCTCTATACCTGTAACAGAAGCAAAGAAGGGCAACAGTTTATTCTATCTGTTGTCTATACAGTGATCCTTTTCAGATGTCGACATGCACAGCCATTCATGCACAGCCTCATTCTTAGATACATGTATTTGTCTGTATACACACCCACACCCACCCATGGTCCCACACTCATCCCCCCACCCATCCATACATCCATCCGTTCATCCATCCACTCATCCACATACATATAAATATATACATACATATGCATATTTCACAGACAGAGACGGACAAATAGAGATATTTGACCACCACAGGGAACAATGACTGAAGAGATAACCATGCTTATACATGAAAAGGGTTGGTATGTCATAACATTTTATTATTTATCCAGTTCTTTTTAGTATATTGAATTTCTGGTTAATGATCATAATAGATAGCATATATCTCTTATAATTGATGCACACCCACACCCACCCACACCCAGAGAGAGACAGAGGAATATCTGCAATAAAGAAATGGAATAACAGCAAATGGAAAGAGGAAAATGAATATGGGTCAGTTTGCTTCTCCTAATCTCAAACTCTCCAGAGAACTGCAGCACAAGCCCTTTAAATATAGGTTGGATTAGGCTGCATTAGGCAAAAGCACATTATAAAATGTGATCCTTCATTATTTATGGGACATCCACACCATGTGCACTGGGGACGTAAGTAGCAAGGGGGAGGACTTTTGCTGACAAGAAGAGATGAAAGTGTTTTTTCTTTGTTTGTTTTGCATCCTTTCTCAAAGGAATAGCTCTTTCTCTGCTTGGTGGCTTTGTTGCTGAACTTCTACTGAGATTTTTTTTCCTGTCATTTTTACCTTTACTTTGTTAGACTTTGATATTTTTTACATTGCTATAAGTACCATTCAGCTCTACAGACTTAGGGATATAAATACTTTAGATCAATTAAAAAATGATGAATGCATATTGCATCAAAATAATTGATTGAATTCACTTAAAGATACGTGGGGTGACAGTTTTAACGTCTCTCTCTCTAAATTCCCACATTGATCAAAAGTTAAAAAAGCAAATGTAGAATTTAGGATTTTGACAGTTTCCACATACAATCAGAATTATCTCCATCCTGGAAGTTACAAATCCATGCTTGTAATACATACCTGCAGTACCCTGAATATCCCTTGCCGAGTTCACTGAGATCAAATATTGATAAGCTACTGTTGACATATCCCCTCAAACATCTAGGAGATAAAAAAAAGACTAATTAATACATTTGGTCCTGAATAATTACTTTGTCAGAAACCAGGCATGCAAAACATGTTTCATTCACCCTGGTTGCCCTTACTCATGCATGCCTACATATGTTATGGCATGCTGGTCATATCTTCAGTGGATGATGAGGACAAAATGTCATAGAATTTCATATGCGGGTAGCAGGAGCTATGCTGCAAGAAAACCATAAAGCTCTGAGTATGTGCAATGAAGTTTATGCCTTGGAAATTGATGCATGCACATGTAGATTCCCCACCCCTCGACTAACATTAATGCTAAATAAAAAAACTCCTTCCTGTCATTCAGTTTCAACAATTGTGGGATGCTGAATGAAATTAGTTCCCTTCTCAAAGTGAAAAAGGATGTCAAAGTGTGTTTATGGACAGGATTCGGATAGACAGCCCCTACTATAGAAATCTGTATTTGGAATCCTAAACTGGAGGCATTATTTTCACATGATGATGCCACTGGTAAAATAATGGACACCAAGGTAGTAATATTTCAGTTTGCTAAATAATTATTTGGTTGCTAGATATTTAGTACCCATCCTACAAAGAGCCATTAGTACATATCAAAAAATATAAGATAATGTTGATTCCATGGAAACTTCTATTTTGATCTAATTTATGCTGTTTTTCATGCAAGTTTGATTTAAACTCAATAAATATATATATTTCTTCCTGCTCAGATCTAAAAGAAAATGTTAATGAAATGAGGACCATGCCAAGGCATTTTCATGGAAACATTTATTGAGGTCATGGGCTAAGGCTTAGAATAGAAGCTCATCTGTTTATTTCTTTATAAAAAGAATTGAAGATTATCTGGGGGAAAAGGTCACAGCCATAGCATGGATAATGGAACAGAATTAGTGAGAGAAAAAAAAAAACCTATCTGCATGACACAATAACTCTTCTGTTTTACCTACCTATTAAATGTGTAACTGTAAAGTCAAAGAATCAAAAAACATTGTCAATCGAAATTTAAGAAATTGTAAATAGCAAAAATAAACGAAACTGAAATAGCAGACTATTAAGTCAGAAATTCAGAAGTAAGCAATCTGATTATTTCTAAAGTTTTGGACTTCAATCATAGCTGATACATTTTTTGTGAAAGTTGTGGCCCAAAACATATGGAAGATCATAGGTAGTTTCCTTTTAAGATAAGGAGCCTACTTTTGACATTGTGGATTATCTGTATTTTTGTAAGCAAACCCCTGCCATGGTCTGCTGATGAAATGCTAGTTTTAGTGATATCAGGATATGAGATCTACTGAAATGAATGTTCTGAGGTTGAGGAATGGAATAGGAGATTTTTCTAATATTATTTTCAAGGTTCTGGATTTTAGTTTCATCTAGTAAGGGCCTGATGAACAAGTAAACTTGCAATATTATTTTATTTGTGTGATATTTGTCACAGGTAGCATAATATTTTTTAAAAGCATCTTCACAGTCTTGAGCATATTAAGGCACTGAAACTGTGAAGCTGTTCCTCTGAATACAACAAACTTAAAAACAACACAGTTCGGGTACATAAGCTGAAGACAATGATTCTGCAAGTAGAGATTGATAAAGATTTTTGAGCTTCATTGGCACAACCTTTGGTATAGATGTAGTTTGTCAAAATAGAAAAGTCATAGACAAATTGCAAGCGGTAAATTCCCCAAGGGGGAAAGCAAATCTGCTGACAAACTTGATGAAAATGCAGAAGTTAGGACATCGGTTAAAAAGTAAAAGGATAGCAAAGGCAGAATTACTTTTCCTGTCTGTATCCTTCGTTGATACAAGGTCCATATTTGTATGCATAAACAAAACGTGGGATATAGTCCGAAGTAATGGCAATGACAAAAGCATTGGTAATTACAGCTAGAACTCCTATTCCCTCGAGGATACCATACCAGATACCTAGAAGAGAAGAATTACAGTATGACTAAATACAAAGCTGATAAAGCATCATAAAGATTTATCCAGTTACATAACAGAATTAAACAGCAATTTCCAAAAATGCTGTGGGTCTTGCCCTTCATTTAAATTAGTCTAGGAAATAAACATCCACCTGCCCTTTGCTGTCACAATAAATGATAATCCATTTTGCCTCACTTATAGTTCTAACATCATACATGCATTAAAAATGTGCTTTCATACTATATCAACTTGTTGCAGGAGTCTCAACTGAATGATGGTGATATAGAGATGGAACAACTGCCTGTTTGGTTCAGTTCATTGCATTTTTACACAGAACAGAGGCAAGTCCTACCTGCCAATGACTACTTCAGCTTCAACTGCAATAATACACGGGCAAACCATAGATACAAACTAAAGGTAAACCGCTCCAAACGCGATTGCTGAAAATATGACTTCAGCAACAGAGTGGTCAATGCTCTACCTGACTCTGTTGTTACATACTCAAACCCCTGTAACTTTAACCTTAAACTGTCTAGCGTGGACCTCACCTCTTTCCTAAGAGATCTGTAGGAGGACGTGCATAAGCATACAAGTGTACCTACAGTCCCTGGTGTGCTGTCCCCATCTATCCATACCCATTTACTGTGTTCATGTCTGTTAGATACTGATATCTACTACAGTGGTTTCCACCAAGGCCCTATGTTCTGGCGGGAACAGAGTTTTAATCCTATTGGTCAAAGGGTCTGACAGCTCCCTATAAAAGGGCTGCTGTCAGACTCAACGTTCTCTTGATTGTTCTTACTTGTTGTACTTTAATAAAGAGCTGTTGTTGCCTTTAGCCTTGTGTGCCTTTCCATTACCCGATCTAACACTGGGACGAAGGTGGGATTGGAAGACAACTAGGCGAACCAAAAAGAGTGTAGCAATCCAGCAAGTACATCCAGTCCGGAGTTCAGTGTGGCTTCGAGCAGCCATTTTTGAGCAGTAAAATCAAAATGCCTTCAGAACACAAAATGGCCATGCACGCCCCACCAACTCCCTATGACCCAGTCATCGAGCACTTGTATATGCTACGGTTTGACTGTTTCCTCGAGGCCAATGACCTTATGGGCCTTTCTGAAGGCCACAAGAAGAACATGTTGCCGGAAAGTGTTTGAAATGGTGAAAGACCTCTCTGAACCAATGCCGCTACAATCGGTTGCTTGGTCTGTGCTCCAGCAGACACTGAGGACCCACTATACCCCAAAACCATCCAAGCATGTTCGCCGGCATGAGTTTAACATCAGAAACCAGAAGGAGGGCGAATTGATCAACGACACTATGAAAAGCTGCAGTGTACTGTGAGTTCCGAGACCTAGACGAACTCATTCTTGACCGCATAATTTGCGCCGTGCGTGACATTAACATACAGAGGAGGTTACTCACTAAATCTAACCTCACTCTGCAGATTGCCTTGGACAAAGCCAGGGCGTCCGAATTGGCTGTCAAATCCACTGAAACTCTGCAGCGCCAAAGTGTTCCACAAGACACCCGAAAGAGTACATGTGTACATCACGAGGCTGCAGAAGCCGAGAGCTCAGAAGGTGAGGAAGATGATAGCTGCTGCATGAGCAGTAGCTGTGCCCAGCTGGCACGCAAATTCAAACTGCGTCTCCCGCCTTGCGCTAGCTGCGGAGGAGATCATGCCAGATTGGCTTGCCGTTTCTGCGACGCTACCTGCCAGTGCTGCGAGTGAAAGTGGCACACACCAAGGTGTGCCGGAGCAAATTCCCTGCTACTACCTGGCAGCCAAGAAGCACAGAAAACTGCCAGCAGAGCCCCAACCAAGGGGCCTGGCAGAAGCCACCACGGTGCTCAGAGGGCGACACTAGAGTCACCTACCATACATCAATTGACCAAATCCACACCAGTTGGCCAAAAAAGCTGAAGGTCACAGTCCTCATTGAGTATTCTCCATGCAAGATGGAGATCAACACCGGGTCATCACTGACCATCATGCCGTGGTCTATCCCTAGCCTGAAGAAACAACATCTACGCACCCCTGACATCTGCTACTTGATTACCAGGAACCTGGGTCCCTATCATGGGCCAAAGCACCTTCCAGGTGAAATTCAAGCATTTCAGCAGCCAACTCCCAGTGACGGTAGTCAGCGGCAACCTGCAGAGCCTCCTGGGGCTTGACTGGTTTGAAGCCCTGGGCCTAGAAGTGACCATTATCAACGTTTTGAAAGATGGCGCCGCCGAAGCCATTTTTAAGGAGTTCGAGGACGTCTTCAGCACCAGTCTGGGTAAGTATGTGGGGACTCCAAACTCTTTTAATTTGGACCCCAATATAGCCCCCATAAGGCTAAAACACAGGAGAGTATCTTTTGCTCTCCGCCCCAAAATTGATAGGAAAAATTGACAAGCTCGTAGGTCAGGGAATCCTTGAGCCAGTTGATCATGCACTCTGGGAGACCCCTATTGTGACACCTGTCAAATCTGATGGGTTTGTCTGCATCTGCATGGACTACAAATACACAATCAATAAAGTGCTACAACAAAGCACTTACCCTGTACCCATTGTACAGCATTTACTACATTTTCTAGGTCCTGGAAAATATTTGCAAAATTGTACATGATGCAGGCATACCAACAATTGCCTGTAGATGGCACTACGGCGGAGGCCCAAACCATTGTGACGCACAGGGGTGCATTCAAATGTCACTGCCTGCAATTCGGTGTTAGTATTGACGCAGGACTGTTCCAAAGCACCATGGAACAGCTTTTGCAGGGGATTCCAGGAGTCGTCCCCTATTTTAATGACATCTTGGTATTGGCTGCAAATGAGGTGCAACTTTTCAAACGTTTGCGAACAGTTTTGACTAGAATTAGAGACAAAGGCCTCCGTCTCAAAAAAGAAAAACGCCAAATTAACGTGCCAAGGGTTGGATTCTTAGGGTACCTAATCGATGGCTCTGGGATTCACCCGACCACCCAAAAAATTCAAGCAATCCAGGATGCCCCTACACCTCACAATCAAACTGAGCTGCAGGTGTTCCTTGGGCTCCTTAATTTCTACAGCATCTTTCTTAAACAGAAATCCACCGTTGCCGAGCCCTTACACCATCTCCTGGCAAAGAACGCGAAGTGGTCCTGGGGCAGAGCTGAAGCTGCCACATTTGTCATGGTAAAAAGACTCCTGTTGGCGGACACTTTTCTCTACAATACAGCCTGACCCTGCCGTTGGTGCTGACCTGCAACGCTTTTCCGTTTGGTGTCGGCGCCATCCCCAACCACCACATGCCCAACAGAACCAAGGCTCCCATAGCCTTTTACTCTAGGATTTTGTCTGCTGCTGAGCGGAAATACATCCAGCTGGACCATGAGGCTTTGGCTGCTGTGGCCGGAGTAAAGAGGTTTTATGAGTACCTATATGGCTGTGATTTCAAACTAATTATGGACCACAAGCCACTACTGGGTTTTCTGGCTGGGGACCGAGCTACCCCAGTGTCATTATCACTGTGGATGACCAGATGGACCATCTTCCTATCTGCCTACTTTTACCGTATCATCCACCGACCAGGTGCCACTTTGAGGCACACCGACGCTTTGAGCTGCTGCCTGAACTTCTTGCTGACCCTACCCCGGCACACCGACGCTTTGAGCTGCTGCCTGAACTTCTTGCTGACCCTACCCCGAGATACCAGTCCTTCTCATTAACTACCTTGAGACTGGTCCTGTCTCGTCCACTGATGTCGCCCGTCACTCTGCAAAGAACTCCACCATCAAACAGATTTTGAACTGGGTGTGGAGGGGGTGGCCCAAGGGGCCTGTTGGGGCTGATCTCAAAATGTATTTTAGCAAATGTGATGAGTTATCTGTTGTAAATGGCTGCTTACTGTGGAGGGACTGGGTAGTTGTTCCACCCAAACTGTGTATTGCAGTATTAGAGGCTTTACATGTAGGGGCATCCTGGAATTGTCAGGATGAAGTCTTTGGCTAGGAGTTACATGTGGTGGCCTAACATGGACAGGGAGATAGAAGAATGGGTGGCCACCTGCACACCGTGCCAGGAGTACAGACCAGCTCCCCAGAGGCACCCGCTAAGCAGTGGGAGCGTCCTTAAGCACCGTGGTCTAGGGTGCACATTGACTTTGCTGGCCCAGTTCATGCCAGACATTCCTTGAAGTTGTGGAAGCCTACCCAAAATGGCTAGAGGTAGTTCTAATGACCTCCACTACAGCAAAAGCGGTCATTAAGGTACTACAGAGACTTTTCTCCATGCACGGCCTGCCCGACATCTTGGTCTCTGATAACAGGCCTCAATTCACAGCCATGCAATTTGAGACCTTCCTAGCAGCTCAGGGAATCAGGCATGCCCTGATTGTGCCATTCCATCTGGCCTCCAATGTTTAGGCAGAAAGAATGGTGAGATCTGCAAAAGAGGTCCTCACAAGGATGGGCCCGGTAGATTGGCAAACATGGGTTGATCACTATTTGCTAATTCAGCACATCACACCCAGTGCCACTACAAGGAGAAGCTCCTCCGAGCTTCTCATGGGTCACCGGCTAAGGTCCCACTTAGACCGGCTACACCCAAACTATTCTGCTGCATTTTCCCCTGACTCCACGAGTAAAATTCAGAACTTTAGCATAGGGGATTCAGTTTATGGCCACAACTACACCGGAGGAACTCTGTGGATTCCTGCCACAGTGATAGGCATTACAGGGCCTCGCTCTTATCTTGTAGAGCTCGAGGTTGGAATTGGAGAAGGCACATTGACCAACTCCATGGCCACCTTTCCAACTCAACTCTTAGACAACCAGAGGTAACTCCTGCACGAGATAGCCAAAGCCCTACCCAAATGGAGCAAACACTCACTCCTTTCACAGGCAGCTCAAGCCCGAGGGTACCAGAAAACTTATCTGTTGCAGGCCCGCAGCGAGCTCTGAGCGAACCGGCTCTAGTAGCTCCAACCATGGCCTGTGAAAGGTTCCAGGAGCTTCCACCAAGTGGAGCTGCGGAGCAACCAGGTCCGTCCGACCTGTCCAAAGAACATCCTCCGACTGAACTGCGCAGGTCTGCCAGAGCTACCCAAAAGCATGCCTACCTGGGTGACTACGTAACTAGTAGGATTGTTCCATCCAAGAGGAGAGGGGTGTTAGATACTGGTGTCTACTACAGTGGTTTCCACCAAGGTCCTCTGTTCCAGCAGGAACAGAAGTTTAATCCTATTGGTCGAATGGTCTGACAGCTCCCTATAAAAGGGCTGCTGTCAGACTCAACCTTCGCCGGATTGTTCTTACTTGTTGTACTTTAATAAAGAGCTGTTGTTGCCTTTAGCCTTGTGTACTTTTCCATTACCCGATCTAGCAATGCCCATACTGTGTTCATGTTTATACTTATACCTGTTATCTTCTACATGTTTGATAAAAGAAAGAACGTAAGTAAGTAAGTAAGTCTCTGAGGCTCTCTTGTTCAGGGTATTTAAGTCTTTCAAAACTATCTTGCTTCCCATTTCAGTCTATCCTACGTTATCTGTTTTATTAATGAAAAAAAAAACCACTGGAATCTATACACATGTGACTGACTTATAAAATGCAAACCACCTTTTGCAAAATGTAATTTTGCCTGCAAAAAATTCACAATGAGAAAAATGGCAATGGATCCATAATGACAAATTATTTCTGCTGAAGAAGTCTAACATCAGCAATACACTGATTACATATAGAAAATCTCACCTATGTCAGTTGCTCTTGCAGGCATTGGCCTCCTCCACTGTGTGACAAACTTGTATGCATCAAGCCTGATTTCTATAATATTATTAAGCAAAGCCAGCAAAGGTGCTAGTGGAAAAGCAGCAACAAAGATCGTAGTAAAGCCAAACTGTAGAACTAGAAAGGAAGTTCACATAGTTAGAAATAAGAAAACTGGTAAACAAATCTTCTACCTCCCATCAAAAGAAACATCTTCTTTTCTATCACAATGCTCACCCATTTCCAAGTATTCGTCCATCAGACCATGGAGATTCATGGGCTGTAGATTCCAATCTTTTTCCCACTGAGATAAGGACACTTTATGCTCTAGTAACTGTCCTCCTTTCTTGATCTTGCGTCGTGACCACCAATTCTGGAGTAACCTGCATTAGACAGCCAGAGCATGAAACCTGTAGTGTCACCTGCAGGGTCCCCCCCCCCCAAATGATGTTTGGATTCACCATTCTCTTCCTTTCCTAAAGAAAGGACATCCCTATTTGTGCAGATGGTCCTATCAAGATCTATCAAGAAGTAATGATTATTTTGATGGTTTGTGCAAATTCTCTTTGACTTTGTTTCTTAATAACATATAATTATTAAAGGCAATTCGAGATGGAATATATATTGATTTTGTGATTGCCTTGCATTAGGGTCAGAGATACCCTGTTTCCCTGAAAATAAGAGCTCCCTGGATAATAAGCACAATTGGGCTTTTGAGTTCATGCGCTAAAATAAGCCCTCCCCCCAAAATAAGCCCTCCCCAAAAATATTGCAACACAGCAGTAGCCATCAGGTGACCAGGCTCGCCGTCTCCTGCACCTCAAAAATAATAAGACCCCCCCCAAAAATAATGCCAAGTGCTTATTTTGGGGGTCAAAAGAAAATAAGACTCTGTCTTATTTTCGGGGAAACACAGTACTAAAATAAATATTTTAAACATAGGGTTTTAACGAAAGATTTCAATATGTACCCTAAGAGAAAGCATAAATCCTGCTCTTTCTACTGTTTTGATATTATGTCTTCTTTTTTCTTTAAAAAAAAAACTTTCTCCAATCAATAAAACTGACAAAAAAAGAGACTTATTTTTATGTTGTTCAGGCATTATATTTACATTAGGCAGAGTAGTAGATTTTTAGATGATATGTTCCATTAAATCTACGCTGTATCTACATTTCTAATTAATATGAGCCATTTAAAACAAAAATCTTCTCAAAATAGTATTCAACATCTCCTTAAATAATTATTTTAAACATATTTTTTTCATTCATAGAAGTGTGCGTGTATAAACCCACTGCATCTTTTATATTTACTTAGTCAGGAAACAAAACAGAAATATGGTCTCAGTGAAAATTGGTGGCAACTGTGTCTGTATCAAAATTTGCAAAGAGCAAAATTTGCAGAAACAGGAAAAATATTTTTATTTGATAGAAATATAAAGATACTATGCATCATACTTACGGATAACCAAGCTCCATGAAATTGTTCCACATTTGTTTCAAAACCATGATTACACCCATTTGCAGACACAGATCTATTAAGCAACCACTTGGATGACACTATGGAAAATAAGTCAGTAAAAGAATAACAAAGATTTGCTTTTAATTTAAACTATTCTTGAAGGCAGTTCAATCACTTTAATTAATTTATTTGTTATGTCAGGCAAATTATTTTACATCATTTGATGATTATTTATCTATTTATCATATTTACATGGCCATACATATGACAGAACATGACTTGGGATTATGATGTGCCATCAAGTCAATATTGATAACCCTAAGAAGCATAAGTCATAAATCAGAATAGAGCTGGAAGGGAACTTGAACTGTATTCCAACCCCATGCTCAAGCAGGAGACTCTATATTATTTCAGGCCATCCAGTATCTTCTTAAAAACTCCAGTGATGAAGCACCCACAACCTCTGAAGGCAAGCTGTTCCACTGGTTAATTGTCTTCACTTCTAGGAAGTTTCTCCTTAATTCCAGGTTGCTTCTCTCCTTGATTAGTTTCCATCCATTGTTTCTTGCCCTGCTCTCTGGTGCTTTGGAAAATAAATTGACCCCCTCTCTTCTTTGTGGCAGTCCCTAAAATACTGGAATACTGTTATCATGTCACACCCTAATTTTTCTTTTCTGTAGACTAGGCAGACATATTTAGCCTACCAGCAGCCAAAGAAACAAGCAGTTATGAAAATTAATGTTAAAAGGCAGTAGTTTATAAATATTTTTTTAAAAATAAAACTAAATGAATAAGAAATACTATTACCTCTTCTAATCTCCATTTGTTAAAAAGTTTGTTGTACATTCCAGGACGACCAGCGAATCTGAAAGATAAGATTTCTGCTCCTCAACAAAATGTAGTACAAAGAGAAAAGTTTTACAAGTTGAACAATAAAAAAGATTAAGCATTGTTTGGAATGATTTTGAAATTCTGTACCTATTTTATAACACTATCATATAGACAACCTCTAGAACAGCCTAGTAAAAGACATGGATCATACTCCTAGTTGTTGTTGTGATGTATATTAACAGCAATGCATTGTAGTTTTTTCTGGTGTTTAGTGTGAAATTATTTATATTATTTGAATCTAACAGTCTGACCATAGACAATGATATAACTTTTCATAACTCTCCATGAAACAGCAGTGAGAGCCAAGGAGTTTGAGAACAATGTGTACAAAATAGAGCATGAAAATTCATACAGAAGAAAGCCAGGAGTTATACTAATTGGCCGAGGAACAAAGACACAATCAAGAGAACTGAAACAATGCAATCCTAGCATTTGCAAGAAGCGGCAAATCAGAAAAACAAGTTTTAATGTTACAATGCAAACTCTGTCTCTTATACTTGCACATCATACTACCCATTTTTCATCATCACAGTTACAAACAGATGTCTGAGAATGCAATTCCCATATCACAATATGTATTCAACAAATATAATTTACACCGTTTATCTCTGTATGCAATCTATTGACCTCTGGCCATTTGCTTTGTAAGCAAGAATCAAATGAAGTAGAATTATAAATACTTATCTGAGTTTCAAACACATGCATACCATGTAGTAGATACATAGCAAAATATATAAGTGTACACTTATTACATCTTCCTTTCCCTTCCTTCTGCTCTCCCGCCCACATGCATAACACAGAAAAAATAATCAAGCAAAGCAGCTCCTATCTGCTTCATCAGTTGTCAGTTAGGCTGAGGAACCCAAAGATGATGATGTAGCAACTCATTTATGGTCCTTCCATCCTTCCATCCATCCATCCATCCATCCATCCATCCATCCATCCATCCATCCATCCATCCATTTAGGCACTGGATTGTGAAGCATGCTTTACTGTCCTCTGTTATTCCTGTTATTCCTCTAAAAACAATGTCAATACATCACAAAACTACGTTCTCAATTCACTTTAAGTTAAGTTACCTTCCAAGAAAAAATGCAATGTAGAAAATAGAACTGTTTAAATTGACAAACTGGAAAAGAAACATTTTCAAAGCAAAGCTGTTTTCCCACTCTGAATCTGTTCTGGGGTGTTCTATAAAAAGAAAACAAAAAGTCTCAACACAAAATCCATCATAGACTGTAAAAGAACATAACATTTTTCATTTTAAGCATATACCATATAGATTTTAATCTGCCTATTAAATCAAATACTTAACTTGAAACTTGGAATGGTAAGAATATAATTTTAAATTCTCACCATAACATTGATCTATAGTGAAATTCTTGGAGCCTTTGTAAATTCTCATGTGGAAAGAAATTATAGTAGTATACAAATACATCAAACAAACAGATATAAATATTTGCCAATAAAATTTCTCTCTCTCTCTCTCTCTCTCTATATATATATATATATATGTATGTATGTATGTATGTATGTATGTATGTATGTATGTATGCATGCATGTATACGTACATGCATTCATACATGCATACACAAGCATCCTTATTCTTTGGAGTAAATCCATGGAACTCAATGCTCAATGCACTACCACTAATGTAGAACTGCAATAGAAAATTATTATAATTCTATGACCATTAATTTCTTTAGTGTATTCGGTACCTGGATGAATCTTAGATAGTCAATATCATTTTCAGTGGAATGGGCAGTTTTGTGTTTAATATCTATCACTCGTGACTGTCTTTAGTCTTTAAAATCCTTTATTGCTAATATTAAATGTAACTCCTCTAGAAATTAGGGTGATCAGGTCTGGACTAGGTGACAGCAATGAGATGAGGAAAGCTCTGACTTTTGCTGTCACCCTGTTCCATTCAGATCTGTGGAAACCAGGATTGTTAATCCTAATGAAAATCAGGAACAGAATTTACAGTTCTGAAGGAATGCAAAGATGGATAACTACACATGTATGCAAAATGAAACAAGGTGATGGTCAGTTACTTCTATCTCTTGTAACTTATTGCAAAGGATTATTAGCAAAATAAGATTCAGGTTTGAACAAAAAGTTCTTCCGTTAGGGTTATATTAGAGGTATATGGCTGGTTTGGACATAGCCCTACAGGGTGTAGGAAAGAGTGGAGAGCCAGTTTGGTCTAGTGGTGAAGGTACGAGGCTAGAAAGCAACAGACCACGAATTCCAAGTCCCGCCTTAGCCATAGAAGTCAGCAGGGTGAATTTGGACCAGACACACTTTTTCTCAGCCCAACTCACCCCACAGGGTTGTCATTGTAGGGATAACAGGAAGAGGAAGGTGTATTGGAGATGTTTGTCACCTTGAGTTATTTGTGAAAATAATAATGGTGGGATATAAATAAATAAATAAATAAAATTCATTAAAGTGATGAGCATGTAATCAGTTTGTGGTAATATCTGTACTTCTGGAAACTTTATTAGAACAAGGCAGAACAATTAAGAAACAACGCAAAATAGAATACTACCATAACACTTTATTACTTTATTTTCTTATTTACTTGCTAAGTTTTATTGGCTATTTCCAATGTCAAAACACTGAGTGGTTTAAACCCGAATAAAGCTGTTGGATTAACCCTAATAGAATAGAATATAAAACCTAGGGCCAATACTGTATTCTGCAAGTGCCACATCTCCAGTGGAACTAAAATTATTTTTGGAAGAAATTTTACTTACCTAGATCTGTTAAAAGATAGGCAACTTTTTCATATACCTGAAAGCAACATAAGAGAACAAGATACATTTTACAAACATCCAACTTTAAAACATGATTTTTTTAATTCTAAAAAGCATTTGTAAAAATAACCTCTAATCAAACTTCTTAATGATGAATATTTTCTACGGTAAACAATAGGAAAAAAATTAAAGGCATCTTATGCCTTACCTATGAATAGCTTGATCAAGATTGTGAGTGTGTTAAAGGTTTGCCCTCAAGAGATATGCAATAGACTGTATCAAGAGAAGGCTAACTGTTTAATTGGCAAAGAATGGTGTGCTTGTGCCCGCAGATTGAGTGCATTTCAAACTGGAATTTCCAGTTTTATAGATATCAGTCCTAGTAAGTAATCCACACCCATTCTTCTAACTTCTAATTTCTACCCTGTGGCAAATTTAAATGATATATGTTTCTCGGAATATCTCCATAATTTTAAGAGCTTTGCCTTTCTGGAAAGTGCTTTGCCTGCACTTGTTGTGTTCCAGCTATCAGATTTCAGTTAATTTTTATATTGTTAGAGAAAGGCATCAAGGATGGATTTCCCCAGTGCAATAAACACAGAGAGCCATTAACAAACAGCAAGTTGCTATGACACATTTATTCTTCGCCATTTTAATAACACTGATAACTGCTATAGTAACGGACCGTGATTCCGTTGAAGGAAACCTTCAAAATGATCACCTAGCAAAATTTACAGTTGACACCAAATCAGCTTGTCATTGTGATCCCTGAACTCTTATCTCTCTGCTGAAATTCCCCAAGAATAAGTAGAGAGATAAACACATTTTTTTAAGTCTGCCTTCCTGAAAAGTGCATTGCCTCACTCAATATATTTTCTTGTTCAAGCTTTTGCTCAAACCTCCTCATGCCTTGCACTCCTCATGCCTTGCACGGAGCATTCTGAAAGAATCATCTGTGGAAAGGGGGCAAAAAAGTCAAGATGGGAGCTAGGATCATGCAATTGAAACCCACCACTTTTTCACACCCCTAAAAAAGGGCTGAAGTTTCAATGGTATATTTGCAATAAAATCTCAGTTATTTAAAAACTCCTCTGCAGGCATTCCTGCATTTTGGTGTGTGTAGCACTCCCTGCAAATGCTAACAATGCTTGCTTATTTGATGTTTATTTTGAAATGGGGAAAAAAAGTCATCTGCAGTCATGGAATACAGTCCTCAATATGGATACAAAAAACAGAAGGCCTCATCTATTAAAAATGTAATGTTCTTAGGGAGATTAGAGATATGGAAGTAAAGGGGATAATAGCTATGAAATCCCGCAAATGCATTCAGTTCAATAGCATTTTGACAAGGGAAGCGATTTACTTGTTTCCCTCGGTTCAATTTAAAATAGAATTTTTAATTAAAATCTGTACTGCAGCAGGAAAGGCTTCTACGAAGCTGTACCCATATTTAAAATGCAAATTGGACTGAATTTAACTTCTAGATTTTGCCCTTCTCTGACATTTTTGAAGTGTGGGCATCTGCAAATATTAAAGTTTGTATTTTCAGAATGTCCAAGTACTTTTGTTGAGTTTTATATTTCGTTGGGTAGCGGAGTGAGCTCCTGTTACTTGTCCCAGCTTCTGCCAACCTAGCAGTTCAAAAGCATGTAAAAATGTAAGTAGAAAAATAGGGACAACCTTGGTGGGAAGGTAACAGCGTTCTGTGCACCTTCAGTATTTAGTCATACCAACCACATGCCTATGGAGACGTCTTTGGACAGCACTGGCTCTTTGGCTTTGAAACGGAAATGAGCACCCCCCCCCTAGGGTCAGGAACGATTAGCATATATGTGCAAGGGAAACCTTTACCATAACATGCTGTAGTCTAAAATACAACTAATAACGGGTAGGATTGATGGCAAATAGCAATAGTAATAGCAATATGTGTGTGTTATTGTTGTTGTTGTTGTTATTATTATTATTATTATTATTATTATTATTATTATTATTATTATTATTATTTACGAGAAATATATTTATAAATATATCTTTTTGAGGGAAATCAACTTTCTCGATTAAATACCTATTGTCTCATTGTGTTTAAACTGCACAGTAACCAAACATAAGATTACATCAACATAGAATGAACCTATTAGAACAAATAGTTCCAAAATTCCTACTTCAGTCCAGGAACTGAAGAACTCTTGAATTTAGAAGTGGATGTTATGTCACTGATGTACTTTTCTTTTTTCCAGGCTCCCAGTGGTGTATTAGCAATTGTACTCCAGAAAATAAACAGGGGCAAGATGAAAACTAAATGTGACTTGAATTTATAAACATTTCAGCAACATTCAAATTCAGAACAAGTTTACAATTATGTGTTTAATGTTTTTCTCTTTCTGTTCTGTTATAACTTTGGAAGGCTTCATGTGAAGAATGCAAGTATTCAAGCTGTCTGCACTATGTGGTTTGAAGTACCAGCCAGCTAATTAAGTCTTGCTTATTTTTCAGTCGTAGTGTACCTTAGTGTGTACTATATGGATGCCTGTCTTATTACTAATGGTCTGCAGCATCAAATGGTTCTTTGTTCATCCCCTGAGAGTGCTTTAGTGTCTGATTTGGCTAGAAAGTATGAGTGCCTTTATCATGTGAGAAATGCAGATAGCAATCAATCAGTGGGCTACCTCAGCCATGGCATTGACTGCAAATGCTTGCTGCAGAACAGCCTGACTTATATCTGTTATAATCTCATTTCCAGACCAAGAACTTTCATTTGCCATACCTTAGGGATTATCATGTGATGGTAACAGCGTTTTAGTTTTTAAAAAGCATTTTCATTCTTCTGGATTCTGATTTTAAGTAAGTATTTTGAGCTATTTTTGCTGGTATACTGTAAGCTATCTAGAAAGCTATTGTTGACTATCTTAAGACAATTCAGCTATTGGTTGTGTGAACATTGGTTGGTTGAACATTAATTTCATCATTACATTTTAAAACCTTTCAACAAGGTTTATTTACAAGTGTCTATGGAGGTACTCAATCATCTAGGTCAGGGGTGTCAAACTCAAGGCCCAGGGGCAGGATCTGGCCTGCAGGGCCACCCTGGAAACAGCAAAGGACTGGTCTATGGTGCCTCTGCCAGCAAAGTTTTCACTGACAGAGGGTTGCAGGAAGCCATCACAGCCAAAAACAGGGCCCGGAAGCCTGTTTTTGCTGGCAGAGCACTTGGACCAGCACAGGAACCTGGACACGAGTGAGGTTGAGCTGGCCATGGCCCCCCTGGCTCCCCAAATCAAACACAACCCTGATGTGGCCCCCAATGAAATTGAGTTTGACACCCCTGAGCTAGGTCATGGTTATCCCAAAGATGCTTCCCCCCCCCAAAAAAAGGCAATCAGACTTTCTTGGTTTTTTTCTTTGAAAATGTTTCACTTCTCATCCAAGAAGCTTTTTCATTTCTGAACTGAAGAAGCTTCTTGAATGAAAAGCTATTGTAAATATTTTCAAAGAAGAAAACCAAGAAGCCTGGTTGCCTTTTGGAAAAAAAGTACCTTTGAGATGTTATTTAAAAGGGTCTTTCCTCACATTCACATTATCTTCACGGCAACACCGTGGTGGACATTAAATTGAAAGATAACTAATGAACTCTGAATTCCATAACACAGTAGGATGCCAGTCCTTAGTCTCACATTTTTATCACACTAGCTCTTGATATGAATTGTGACAGACTTAGCACTTTAACCAGCTTACATAATCAAAATAGCACAGGATTGTGTTGCTCTTAAAAGTTGAGCAGGTATATTAGTAATGGCTAAATATTGGAATATTCAAAGAAATGAGTGGTATAATGACATTTAGCAAATGATAAATTAACAACAGTAATTAAGCTTAAAAAAGAATGATTAAAGTAAATAATTATAATGAAATAAGGGGGGATTTTATAAAATCAGTGTTAGTGGAAGGCAAAGGGAATAAACCTGCTCAAGAATAAATGGAAAATATAAGGCCACAATTGGAATATATTGTATATCTAAAAAATATAAGGGTGAAAAAAAAAGGTCTCCAGGGGTTGGGGTGCACTGTAATATGTGATATATCTTTTTTTTGTATTCAGTTGTATATGTACTGTTTGTATTATTTGTGTTTTAAATATTTTTTTAAAATGAGCAATTATACTTATATCTGAACACGAATAAATTCAAATGTAAATTAGATTCTAAACTGGAATCAGTTCCTTTCAGATTTGTTGAGATTATAGCAAACCGGCAAACATAGTGTACCGACTTTATATTTTAATACTGTGAGGGATGTAACCCTAGGCTTGGCTTGGCAATGTATATAAGCTATGATTATTTTACTGTTATTTTAAATGATTCAGAGATGTAATTGGCTTGTTACCTCAAGCAGCTATAAGAGGGAGCCAGAATGGTTGTTAGATCTCTCACTCTCTGTTTTGTTAGAAGCTGGTTGGTGTTTACTGAGGTATTGTGGTTTGCTACTGTTTAGCTATACTTTGTGTGCTAGACTAAGAATATTGATAACTAAATTACTGAACCGTATATGATTTGGACTGTTAATCGGACTCTGAATACTTCTATATTTCTACATAGTAAACTACTATATTTTTATACTATTCTGTGTCTCTGTATGCTAGTTTGTGCGTGTTATTCCATATCACTCTCATTACGCTTCTCTGCATACTCGCTCTCCTAATGGGGAGCTTAATTACTTAACAAATACATTTATTGATATATCTAAATTATCACACACCACCCAAAAAAGTCAGAGGAACTTACTACATTAAGGGACATGATGATTATAAAGTTGATACAGACACCGGTGCCTGAAGTTGCAAACTGCCAGTACATTTTTATGAAATGCCACTGGAAAGAGGCAAACCGCTCCATAGCCACCAGACGATAGACCACCACTGCAAACACTGCAGTTAGCACTAATGAAATCTGCAGACATATGAAAATTGAAGAAACACATACAATTGAGCATTAAGACCAAGACGTGACTCCATTATTATGTGACTCATCTATACAGGTAGTCCTCGATTTAGAACAGTGACTGTTCAAAGTTACAACGGCACTGAAAAAGCGAGTTATGTCCCTTTTTCATGCTTCTGACCATTGTAGCATCCCCATGGTCACATGATCAAAATTCAAATGTTTGGCAACCGACTCATATTGACCGTTAGGTTATGGGATCCCCTTTTGGGATCTTCTGACGAGTGAAATCAATGGGACAGCCAGATTCACTTAACAACTGTGTGGCTAACTTAACAACTTCAGTGATTCACTTAATAAATATGGCAAGAAAGGTTGTAAAATAGACATGTAACAAATGCCTTACTTGGCAACAGAAATGTTGAGCTTAATTGTGGTCATAAGTCAAGGACTACCTGTATTATTCATGAGGTCAGAATAATTTGACAAATGTCAACAAGGAATACAACAAGAAGTATACAATTTCAGAGATTTTACCATGAAAAATATTCCTGACACAGATACCATCAGTCGACTAAGTTTATCAGGAAAAGGTTGAAAAGGTTCAGGTTTTCCTGTTATAGGATTTACTCGCTCCACTTGAGAATATTTTGCTTCAAACTGGGGACGAAGTTCTTCCTGCAATTGCAAAGTTTTAATTTAGTCCAGACATGTTTGTGTGTGGATATGTGTCTCACTGTAGTGGGAATAATGGACTATATGCATGTACATCCAAATTCTAGAGTTCTGTTGGCTACAACAACAAGCTAGCATTATCATAAATGGAAACATATACTAAGAAAAGTGATCCCGGCACACAAATGCAATATACAAACTATTTATTTGTTTATTGGTTTGCTTGCATACTTGTCAATCAAACTTGCCTGCTACTTGTCTTGCCGAAGGTGACTGTCTCTATAGAAGTGATTGAAAGAAGTTTATCATCTATATCTATTTCTTTAAATGCTTAATTCAGTCAACATTCTATTATTATTCATTTGTCAGGCTGTAATCTGGTGTGTATGTGTGTGCCGGAGCACACATTCAAATAATTAGGTATAAAAGAAATCAAGCTGGAGTTGACATTCAATAAATATAAGCTGTCAAACAGGCAGACATGTTGCAGGATACCTGTCAGTCTTGAAAAATCAATGCATGCAGATATCAAAACTGCTATTATAAAGGATTCTTACCTCTTCATCTTCCCAGTCTATGAGGTCCCAATCGTAAGTAAGTACAGCTCGTCGTCTTTTCCAAAATTCTAAGAAGACTGTAGCTGTAAAAAAACATGAGAAATATGTCAATATCACTGAGGTGATTGATAGTTTATTGGTCCAAAATTCCAAATTTAGAAAGGAATTCTGAGAAAATTGATTTCTCTACTTTCTTGAATACTTTTGTAGCATAGGGATTTATCCAGTTTCATAAGATATGTAACCTATGTTGATGTAACCTATGCTGACACCTATATTGTTTAACTTCTACATCTCTTTGAAAATGGTGAGGCATCATTAAATGCAGAAATTCAATTTAATAAAGTAAAGGGGCTTTCTCAGAACTAGTTAAGAAAAGTTGCATATCTGCTTTCATGTGAAAATTCACAGTGGTGGGCTTTTCAGCTTTAAGTTGCAAATGTCATACTTTGAAAAAAAATAACAAAAAGAGAAGCTGTATCTATAGATTTTTCATTAATTTAATGATTATCACAGGGCTGGCTTTAGGTTAAGGCTAAAGAGGTTCTGGCTTGAGGCACCAAAACATAGGGGGTCATCAATGCCACCTCTCCTTCCAAATAGTTTAAAAAAGGCAAATCATCAACATCAGCAGAAGATAGCACCATAAGTCAATGTGGCTAAGGAGTACTATAAGTAGGCACTGCCTTGATGGTCACATATTCAGCATTACAAACATTGAAGAAAGACAAGATGGTTGGAGACTGCTCTCATAAGCTTTACCATTTTATTTTCCCATAGTCACAGTTCCATCTTTGCAGTGCTTGCAAAAGATCTTTGATCATCCTGCTCTGAACATCATTTTTGCTATCTTATATACTTCGGGTATTTAATTTCTCACTCAAGAGCATTGTGCAGTGCTAACATGACAGGTTACCTGTCAGGTCACCTTAAAGAAGAACACTTGCTCTTTTGCAATGTGTCCTAGAATTTGTTATGACATTTATAGTAAGGGATTAATAACAGGTGGGTGGAGGCTCTAACCATGGCAAATTTCCTGGTAGAAGAAACCTTAAAAGCTTTGCCCCAGATAGCATGAGTTCTTTATTGGAGGTTGATGTAGTAGAACAGAAATTCATCCATCCTAAATGGCTGTTCATTTCACTCTGAGCAACTAACGTTTAAACAAAAGCCAGCAGGGTCGGGGCCATTCTAATCTTGGGGAAGAAATTGTTTTCCCCACTAAAATGTTAATTATAGCTTTTAATGTAGTAGTTGAGAAATAGCAATAGCAATGGCATTTTAGACTTAATATACCACCCCAAAGTTCTTTAGCACTCTCTGGGCTGCTTACAATGTAAGCATTATTTGTATATTGGTCCCAACAATATGGGCCATCATTTTACCAACCTTGGAAGAATAGAAGACTGAGTCAATCTCGAGCCCTGTCAGGATCAAACTCCACGCTGTGAGCAGAGTATGCCTGCAGTACTCCACTTAACCACTGTGCCAACAGGGCTCTTACTATATACCACTATCCATCAAATGGTGCAAATGTGGTACTTAAAACATAGTTAAATATTTCATGTTGGCAACGTGGTGCTTAGAAATATATATCCCTCTACTTAAAATGTTACACATTGGAAAAGGCAGAATTTCACAGAACTGGATGTATCTACTGTCTATCCTTTTTGTATTTGAATTTCAGTCATTATGAAAGTCATTTTGACGCCATATTAGGTATATATTACTCATAGTCATGTTTTGAGGGTAGTTATGTAAATTTAATAAATAAAAATAAATAAGTAAAAGGAATCATGAATCGTCATAATGAGACACTATAATGTTCTTCATTATGTGGTTTTGGGAAAGACGTGCATCCTGTTCTGGTGCAGAGTAGCTTGTCAGAGAAATTATCTGAAGTAGTCTATGAAGTATCCTTAAATACTTCAAGAATTTTAACTAAGAACAAACCCAGCACATTTCAGTAACACCTGAGTGAGTTCCTTTCTCAAAACACTTGGAAAAAATACAAACTTCCCAAAGTGGACTTTTGAATACGCTGGCAGGAAACTTGACATTTTGAAAAATCACCACATAAAGGAAAGGAAATAAAGTTATAACGGTACCTTGCAGGAGATGTTTCTAAACATGTAGAAATACTTGTCTATTTAGATTTATTCAATTGTAAAGGTTAAAGTTAATATCATGAAAAGTACTGGTAGAAAGAATAAGCAAAAAGCATCTCTACTGCCCTTTCTTCTTCATGAAACACAACAAAATAATGGTTCTTGGTTAGAATGGGATAAATAGTTCTACTTATAGAAGATAATATTTGCAGTTCAGGTTGAATTGTTGCAGTTCTTGGTACTCTCTGAGCTTGATGATTTTCTTGACGAAGTTTTATTACCAAATAACTTCACATTGTCAGTGCTAGAAAGGAGTGGAATTTGCTCTTATTTTTATATACCAGTGTCTACCAATGCAGACAAACAAACTGGTAGTAAACAATAGCCTAATAAAGGAATCACCAAGGACGCTTCTATCAATACTGACCAGGACAAGCTGCTAGTATATAAAAATAAGGGCAAACCCCCATTCCCTTCTAGCAGTGATTATGTAGTTTGGTAATGAAATTTTTGCAAGACAACCATCAATCTCAGAGAACCACTAAAGCAGGCTTGTCAAACTCACGTCATCATGGCGGCATCATGTGATGTATCTGGACTTTTCACCCCTTTGCTAAACTGGCCATAGCCAGCGCATGACGCATCTGGCCCATGGGCCAGGAGTTTGACTGCCCAGCTGTCAAGAACTCCAGAGTTCTACTTATTAGACAGAGCTTTCCACCTGAGTGATCTTCTCCTTTCCTCAGCTTCCCCGATAAGAGTCATTATTGAGAAGAGTTCTTGTCTATGAAGTGATGGATTTTAGGAATTCAGGAGAGTGCATAGGGCTGGAGAAAATGAAAGTGTTGTTCTTCAAAAAGCTTTCTCTCTTTGATTAGTAGGCTGCATATATAATTTGTCATTTAGTCTCATGTCAACCCTTGATATATGCTAGACAAGAAGAGCAATATAACATACAGAGCAGATTTCATTTTCTTTTAATTACACAGGCAAAGAAAATTGGTTCCCTATTTAGTTTGCAATATTTAGATATAAAGTTTAACAGCAATGTTGCCTCAAGCTGAAACAGATTGAAACACAGTGGGTTGTGGCTAGAACACTGACAGTTCTTTAATCAAATATTTTGGAATTTTTGAAAGACATTCAATTAAGACAACAACAGCACCAACAACATTTGGATCCTCAGCTCAAACTGCTAAGTTGTAAAAGTGTATATTACAAAATTGGCAGGTCATTCCTAAAATCAATCTGTCTGTCTGTCTCTCTCTCTCTCTCCTCCCTCCCTCTCTCATATTTGAAAATATTTCTCTCATAGAACACATTACACACTATGCATCATTGGGGGAAGTATCAGAATACTTCTGATACTTCCCGTTCCCTTAATTTCAATAGTTTCACATTCTATGAATGGTATGCCTTCACAATGACTACTGAAAAGCAGTCATTCTGGTTCTCAGGTGATCTGTTACACCCAGAGAAATAGAGCCCCACCTAATTTAATTCCTACCCTGCATTCCTGTCCATTGCAGCACTGATATACTTCCATTACTTGCCTTCTCTTCTTTTCAGTAGACTGCTAAACTAATTGCACTCCAGTTTAGAAGCAAATAATACAGGACTTTTCGAACACTGTTGAGTTGAAAAGGTAAGGCATTTTCTTTTCATGGCTTTCATTCAGCAATTTCACATGTAAGTCACCTTTTATAAGTCTGCTTGGTTAAAAGCTTCTGTTTCTGTCAGCTAGGTCATGTCCAGATCAGTTAAATCATCTGACACACTTCTGGACAGTTCTTAAAGATATGAAACTAGCATATTTAATTGATATTGCGTTTATAGCTCCTTTTTGTATTCATTGTTAGAAAGTCTACTTTTGTGAAACTGTGGCTAAGGTAGCACAATATCACTTTCAATGCTAATTTGTTTTCACTACATGTACATAGAGGATTACTCCAACAATCTTTTCACTGGATGGCAACTGCTGACTGAGTTATTTTTATTATTATTATTACTGTACCTGTCAACTTCAAAGTTTGGATTTCATCATTTGCAGTTTCATACTTTTTCATAACAATGTAAAAATATGTATGTGTGTGTATGTGCGTCTGTCTGTCTGTCTGTCTGTCTGTCTGTCTGTCTGTCTATCATCTATCTATCATCTATCTATCTATCTATCTATCTATCTATCTATCTATCTATCTATCTATCTATCTATCATCTATCATCTGCATTTCTCCAGTGGAAATAATGTAGTTTTTTTAAACAAAAAAACAACAACAACACATTGTGACAATTGCTAACAATGAAAAGGAAAAAAAAGAGAGATTATAGCCAGGATTTTACATGCATGGTTCATTATATTTTTGTCATTTTAACCTCCATGTATATAAGGTATTTGAACTTTAAAGTTATTTACCTCAAAAATAAGATTATATTTAATTGTAAAATTTTAACACAAGCTAGATTCCCTTTTTACACAGCGTGAAAGAAAATTTAAAATAATTAACTGATAAGTGTGTATATTCCTACTTCATGGCAATGAAAGTAAAGACATGTAGATCATCTTTTGAAGTAATTGTTCCAACTCTTGTAACAGTTATGTCACTTACCAAAGTCTACGTGTGACTCTAGTTTGGAAGTGGTAGATGGGCTTTTTTTATTTGGATTAATTCTTGGTGACTTGAATTATATATTTTAAACTCAGAATAAGATGCTTTATTCTTTGTTATTTTTATTTACTTTTTCAATTAGTTTCCTGTTGCACATATTTATTATTACAGTCCCTCAGAAGGAAAAGAGGGGTAATAGTCTAATGATCTTTGAGATCTGGGTTTAGCATCTAATAGTAACTTCAAGCCAAATCAAGGCTGAGAATTTACAAACAGATGGCCTGAATTTAAAGACTCCAGTTGCTAAAGCCATAGTTACAGAAACTCATGCATCAGATTAGGCTACCACAATGTACTTCATGTGGGGTTGTTTTTGAACCCTACTTGGAAACTGCCATTGATGCAAAATGCAATTGGCCACTTCTTGGTGAGAGCTGCAATAGTAAGGTAATCCTTAAACTGTGGGGAACTGCATTGGCTTCCACTACATTTCTAGGCACAATTCATAGTGTTGATTTTGACCTTAAATGACCTCAATGGCTTACCTCCTAGAAACAGTCCAGGTAGAACTAATCCATCCTGCATGCTCATCCCAATTGAGGATAATTGTTATTCCCCATGAGATAGATGACAACTGTAAGACTTTTAGAGAATTATTTATGTAACGGCTCCCACTTTGAGAAATAGCTTTCTCCCAAAGTTCAGACTGGCACTGACTCTGAGGTCATTCTATAAGCCTGCCTGAGATGAAACTTTCTTCAAGTCATTGAAGATTAATGTCATGTTGCTATGGTGTGTATATATAGACTCGCACAAGCATGAAGCCAAAAACACCAGCCTGAAGATGGCGAGTGGGACCTCGCCAAAACATTACCAAGATAATCTCAATTATTATTTCATCTCAGGCAGTATCATCTACATATCTAAGTCAGAGTTTGGGTTTGTGTTAAAATACACATTAAAAATAACAGTAACATATGATTAGTTGTTTTATGTATCTGGCTAGATAGAGTGACAAAATAATTACAAGCCAATAAAACGAGACCCTTTGTAAATGTAGTCTGATTGCATTCAGAAAAATAGCCTGTGACATATTAAATATATGCTGAATAGGACTGGATATAAATGGAAGTGCAATGCACATCTCATGTTAGGCTAAGAAATTATTTATAATTAAAAAATCTGATTGTTTTTATTTCACTTTTGTTTAAGTCCACATCAGAAAGCAAAAGCAGTGAAATGAGGCTGACAGAAAGCAATTTCTAGTTAATGTATAATGCATAAAAACACTAAAGGGAGTTACAAATATTTGAGAGAATTGACATATGATTCAGTTCATGTAAAAATAAAGTAAAATGGATTAAGATGATTAGATGCATCCCTATCAGAATCTTATTAAATTGGGTCATATGGTCCAACATATAATCACAGATTGCAGTAAACCTATTAGTAGATTGTTGTAAGGACATTAGTAGAACAGGAGCTGGGAGCATAATTTTAGCATTTCTTATCAATGGGGTACAAGTGCATGTCTTTGGTTTATATTAAATAGAATTGCTTTCAACCAGGCTTCTGCCTCTGTCCCTGGCTATGAAATTAGTCATCTATCCCCACCGCCTCCACTATAGCAGATGAGAATAAATACATAAACATTCTTATGTTAACATTCTACATAATAATAGAACAGACTCTCCCTAGGACATCAGGAAATTTGACCTGGATACTAATTACACAGATCCTGAATGTATACAAAACATAGATGTATCTCAGGAAGTATTAGTCTCCAATATATGAAAAAAAGCATAAACAATTCACATTTACTAGTGACATTATTCATTAATGATTTACTTAACTTTCCTAGCCCCATCCAGGATATAAGCAGTAGGATAGGAAGATATTCTCTGTGAATATATTAAATTCCACCAAGAACTCAATGAAGTTTTAAACATGTTCCCCTTAGGCATTGTATACCAAGAAACAAGTATTGAGGCTGTGAAATAATGCCAACAACTGAAGGCACATTGTTCATTTTGCTGCTGATTAGTCTGCAGTTGGCCAGAAATCACAGTGCAGATGCAGTGAATCCAACATCTTCAAGAAGCAGGGTAAGCAGCACTCCTGTGAGTCCAACTACATTCAATGTGACCTCTGATAGAACTTCTACAGAACCTAGAAATATCAGTGCTAGTCCAAATGATAGTACTGTAACAGAAAGCAATACTCCAAGCAACCAGACCATCTCAACCCTGACTCCAACATCATCTCTTCACAGTTTGCTATTATCAACAACACATCCACCAATTTTTACTACAAAAGATGCAAAGCATAGAATATCCTCTTCGGGGATGCCTGCAAATACTTCTAGAAAATATGAAGCCACCACTTACTTCAAGTCATTTGAAACTGAAACAAACAGTGTCACCACAAGTACTCCTAACATCAGTTTCACGACCAGGGTTTCCCATAACACAACTCAAGTAGATGGTTTAACATCCACTAAAAATCTATTAAATACAACACCTATGTTGTTAACTACTAGGAGTAGTACTGTTACAACTGAATTATTATCAACATCAAATCTGCCTCCCAAAGCAACGGATGGCTTTACAGAAGCAAGAGAAGCCTCAAAAGGTAAGAAAATTAATTGTCCTTAATTAATGTCACCACCCAAAGCTATGAACTATGCAATTGTACTCCATCTACAGTAGACAGCTTACTGTTATCATTTGACTTTAAAAGCAGCTGGCAAATAATTCTTAGAAACAGATAAACATATTATAGAAAGTGAATATTATAAAGGAATCTAATTGATAAACATGTTATCTTAAGTAATCCTGTTCTTAGCTGAATCAAAATTATGAATGAATCAGTGGTGGGATTACATTTTTTTTTACTACCGGTTCTGTGGGTGTGGCTTGGTGGGCATGGCATGGCTTGGTGGGCATGGCTCGGTGGGCATGGCAGGGGAAGGAAACTGTAAAATCTCCATTTCTCACCCCACTCCAGGAGAAGGTTACTGCAAAATTCCCATTCCCTCCCGATCAGCTGGGACTCGGGAGGCAGAAAATAGATGGGGGGCAGGGCCAGTCAGAGGTGGTATATATTGGTTCTCTGAACGAATCAAAATTTCTGCTACCGGTTCTCCAGAACTGGTCAGAACCTGCTGAATACCACCTCTGGAGTGAATCAATAAAGATGTTCTTACTAAAATTTCAATACATTGAGTATCATTGAAATTGAATGAAATAAGTCTGTACTACTTTTCTAAAAACAAGTAGGTCTCTCCATTTATTAGATGAGTGGAAATTATTTATTTATTAATCAAATTTATATGGTCTCCCATCTCATGAAAATTGATTCTGGATGGTATACATACCGTATTTTTCAGAGTATAAGATGTACCGGAGTATAAGACCCACCAAGATTTTGAAAAGGCAAATTAAAAAAAAAGTTTTTGCACTCTGTAGACCTCCCAAAAATGGCCCGTTTTTCATGAAAACGGGCCCGTTTTTTCCCCAAAAAAGGGCATAAATAGCCTTTAGGAGGTTTGTAGAGTGCTCCGGGGAAGGGGTAGCCAGGCAAAATTGAGCAAAGGACGGCCCATTTTTTCTGCCCTCCCAGTCCCCTGGAGCACCTTGGAAGCCTCCTAAAGGCTATGCATGGCCATTTTAATGAAGGGGCAGGGTTTCGGGAGGCAAAAAATGCTGCATTCAGTGTATAAAACGCATCCAGATTTTCAGCTCTTTTTTGAGGGAAAAAGGTGCATCTTATACTCCAAAAAATATGGTAACTGTAGTTTTTTTGTAGACTTGTCCGAGACATTCTAAGAAAGATTTCATTTTTCTTAGGTGAGAATTATTGTTTTGTCTATATTTTAAACTATTTTTTTCATTCAGTGCAGTGAAAAGAGGGAAAGTTACATTTTCCTTTACTAGAATTTATATTTTTACAGAACTAATTAGATGGATTGTAGTTTATATTCTTACCCCATGTTTAAGCATTTTCTCCTTTTGCCTCATTAAACATAATTAAATGGCAACTTTTGGACAGAATCTTCAGGCCACATCTAAGACTCTGGCTCACAGCACATGGCTTGAGTCTTTGAAAAGCCACAGGCTATGCAATTCAGATTTAAATTAGTAATTATGCCAAAATGATTCACAAAGACCTTCCTCTGGGCTTCCTCTGTTTTTTTCCTCTCTTTCCCTAATAACAGTCACTTTGCAATCACTCAAATAACTTTTTCTGGTAGTCCTTGACTTACAACCATTTGTTTAGTAACTGTTTAACATTACAATGGTGTTGAAAAAAGTGATTTATCATTGTTCCTCACACTTATGACCATTGCAGTGTCTTCACCGTCAACTGATAATGATTAGAGTGCTTGAAAACCGGTATATATGTATGTTGGTTGCAGCATACTAGGGTCTATTATCTCCATTTGCAACTTCTCCAGCTGTCTTCTGACAACCAAATTCAATGGGGAAGCAGCAGGAGGTTGCAATTCATGGTGACATGATGTCTCACTAAATGACCATGCAAAAAAGGTTGTAAATTTAGCTGTGTTCATGTGACGCCTCATTTAATGACTACACTACTCAACAACAAATTTTACAGTCCCAACCGTGGCTGTAAATTGAGGACTACCTTTCTTATATAGTGTTGGAGGAATCAAAACAAAATGTAGATTTTTATTCTTGGGTTTTTTCCATGATGTTTTAACTCCAAGGAAGACTGTGGTTGCTAAAAGATTACTGTAGAAAGAAAGTCAGAACATTCATACCCAGTCCTCAGCCACCTGGTATGATATTCTTCCCCCTTAACATGAACTTTTCCACATTATCTTTGCCTCTGGATTTTTTTTAAGGAGAATTTTTTTCCCTACATTAAATAACCAAAGTAGTAAATGTTTAGGACAGCATTCATTTAAACCTTAACTGTGTCTTTCCTGAAAAGTTCTGAATTAAACAAAACAAAACAAATTTTCATTAGCACCAGATGTTGTTTTCATGAAGATGATTATGTTAATCTGTTTTCCAGAAAGCCATATTAATGGAGGGGTAATATTTGGAGCAATTGTAGGAGCAATGTTAGGCTCTGCACTGATTTGCCTGGTTGGATATTTAATCTGTAGTAAAAGAAAAACTGAATCGTTCGGACATCAGCGACTTTATGATGACACAAGAAATGATCCAGGTAATAATCTATTTCAAGAAATAGAATCATAAGAGTCAAATGGATTTTGTTGTTTGAAATTATGGTTTTGAGAGGTGTCAAATTTTAAAGCAGGGGTGTCAAACTCAAGGACTGCGGGCTGGATGCGGACTGCGGAATGCTTAAATCTCACCTCGAAATAACAACGGACCAGCCGGTGATACCTCTGGCAGCCAAAATGGGGTGTGGGCTGAAAGGTTGCTGCAGGAGGCCATTCAGACTAAAAGCGGGGCATGGGGGTCTGCACACAGCTCTCCCATGCCCTATTTTGGCTGGCAAGGTGCTGCAGGAGGCCTGTCCCATTCCTCCCCACCGGCTGGCCCACAGACTACAATCCTCATCTGGCTCTTGAAGAAATCCAGTTTGACAACCCTGTTTTAAAGGATAAGTTTTAGAAATAACTGGAAAGGAAGTTATGCAATATCTATATGTTCAGTTCCTCTTCTTCTTTATGCCAGTTAAAGCCATTTTGCTTTAGGATTAATCAATACTTTCTGGTAGTTCTATGGCCAGAATGTGAAAGCAGTACATTAAGAGGGTAGAAATAGATGCCATTTGTTCCTTCTCTCACATTGCAAATTCAACCTTTGACCTTTGGCTTGAAAACAGCCTTTTCACTCTCATTTCACCTTGAATACTCTTATCCATTTGGATAGGGACACTTTAGTAATAGATTGTTTTTCTAATTTCTCTTGACAAAGAACTTTAGTCTGTGCTGGTATGAGGTGGATTACCTTGCAGAGCAATTTTATTGGGTATTTGGAGGGAGAAAGGGAGCTGGCACTCTCTCGGTCACAGACAGAGAGGAAGAGATGATGATCTTATTTAATTTGGTAATGAAGCATCTGCAAGAAAACAACCAAGGTCAGAAAGAACCAAGGACCTGGGGATGCCTTCCTGTCCAATTGTGAGGTGCTTACTGATGGGAATCCTATTGATAGAGGTTTCCAGCTGGCAGATGAGGATATGTTGATGGGAGAGAGGTCCAATGGTTTGATTACTTACAGAAACTGAGGGTAGCTCCTGACTTGTGTGCAGAAGCAGCTATCAGGGATTTCCCGTGGGCTGGATGCCAGTGATGTATGTGGTGGCTCTGAGGGTGGGGCCAAGTAAGCTGAATGGGGAAGGTTGGAGTTGATGGGATTGAGGAAGATCAAAGTTAAGATGGGCAGATGGAGATATGGTAGGAGAAAGATGTCAGGTTATTCTTGGGGAAGGCTGATTTGAAGTATCATACCAAGTCAGCCTTCCAACCATTTGAACTCATCCCAAATGTGAAGTCATTGCTTCGAAGACCTTGATTTCTGGCTGCTGCTGTGAAATGACTTGTGTGCCTGCAATAACTCCACAGTTTTATCATGTGTGAGAAGGCATAGCTGGTGGGCTGCTTTCCAAACTTCCTAATTCTCCCTATGCTTAGTTTTTAAGTAGGTGCAGTATCACATTTTTTTTTGCAATTGAAAGATGGGCAGTTATCTGAATGAATGAATGAATGACTATAAAATTTCAAGTCACGTGAGACAAGCATTCCCTAAATGATATTCTCATGCATGGGGGAAACCCACATAATTGCATGTATATATTGGACTTAATGTATTGCAAGTTTGTATGCAAAGCCTGGTCTAAAAGAACTCACATAATGTTTTTAACATTCTGTCCAAAGATGTATTGTGTAAAACATGTGTAAATATTGTCAATGTATATCTTGCAGTTCTGCGACTAGATGCTACACCCGAACCTTTCAATGCAAACTTTGGAGATCTATCCTACTACAATCCCATGACAGCCAATGAGAACCCTGTCCAGAACCACAAAGAAACATCATACAATGCAATCCCAATGGATGACATGACATCATCACAGCCTTCAGCAGAAATGCATAAAGCCAGATGTTAGAATTAAAAACATAGATCTTGTTCCTTCATGTGGCCCCTATAAAATTTGAATGTGTGTAGGAAGTGATGATTGCAGGTCATGTCATACCCTTTTTACCATTCTTTTGCATATGAGAGTGAATGTATATATGCTATCCCATTAGAAGAAATGCTGGCAGACTCATAAGTATGAGTAGACTTCTAAGAACACTGGGTCCTTGATCTGAAATAAGCTTTTTTATATTGGTAATGTTTATTGATAGACATTTGGTGCCTCTGCTGTTACCTACCAAGTGATAATACTACATATGTAAACCGGTCACAAATGTAAGTTCTGGTCCATTTGTATTATTTTAGACATCCATGCTATGAATCAAACAAAAGTAATCCAAACTACTCATATAAAAATATTTGCATAATTTTCTTTTAAACCCAAATATTTGTAAATAAATTATTAATTATGATGGAAAAATATAAGATAATTTACAATCAGTATGCTTCAGACTGAGAAATGCTGAACTTTTCTGCTTAATAATATCCCCAAAATATGTGCAAATGTCTACTGAAAATATGACATTGGACAAAAGGGATTTTTCACTCTTTTACAGAAGAGCAATTTTTCAACAATTCAGCCTCTAAATGAAATTAGACAAGTATCACTAGTGATAATATACAGTCTAGTAAAATCCCCTTCATCTTTTCAAATACTAATTCTAATGACATTCAGAGTTCAACACTTTTCTCAAGGAACTGATTGTTTAATACTGAGCAGGTAAACTATTTTCATGGCACTGTTTAAATTCAGTGGCAAAAATGATAAATTTTGGCAATGTTGCTCTCCCTCATTTTTAAAAGAGTTTTTTTTTTGCTCATAAATCATAATCAAGTCTCCAGAATGTTCTCTTTCTATACTTTGCTCCAATTGGAAGGGAAAAAAAAGCTTACATTTCTGCCCATTCTAGTGTCATCACCAGATCACCCTCCAGCTTTTCTGGAAAAAAATCTGAGAAAAAAGGAACATGGAGAAAAGCTGCCCTTCCCAGATTTAGGAGGAAGCTAATTTTGTTACAACAGAGTTTTGTTTCTTTTAATGTAGCACAGCACCCTACTTTTATTTTTTGTTATCTAATAAATAAATTACCTAACCATCTAATTATTATTGGTGGGTCAATTTAGAATAAATAGCCACATTCACCAAAGTGATGTCTCCTAGATATGCTGGAATTACAACTGCCCAACTTTCCAAACTACAGGCTATTTGGGAATTCAAGGAACTTGAGCTCCAGCTCATCTGTAGCACATCAGGCTGACAATAAAAGAAAGTTAACAGAATAGCTGAGTTGAAAGGGACCTTGGAGATCTTCTAGTCCAACTCCCAACTTAAACAGGAAATCTTATATCATTTCAGAGAAATGGTTGTCCAATCTCGTCTTAAAACCTGCAGTGTTGGTGTACCCACAACTTCTGGAGGCAAGTTATTCCACTGATTGATTGCTCTATTGTTGGAAAATTTGTCCATAGTTTTAGGATGGTTCTCTCCTTAATTAGTTTCCACCCATTGCTTCTTCAGGTGCTTTGGAAAATAGGTTGAGTCCCTCTTCTTTGTCTTAACCCCTTAGATATTGGAACACTGCTATCATATCACCTCCTAGTCCTTCTTTTCATCAACTGGACATACTCAATACCTGCAACTGATCCTCATTTCTTTTAGGTTCCAGTTCCCTAATTGTCTCTGTTGTTCTTCTCTGTGCTCTTTCTAGAGTCTCAATGTCTTTTTCTATTATGGTGACCAAAACTGGGTGCAATATTTCAAACGTGGTCTTATTAAGCCGTTATAAAGCTAACATTCACGTGATCTTGATTCTATCGCTCTATTAATGCAGCCCAATTGTTATAATGCAGCCTAAGATATAAACCACATGCTTACTTAATTGTGCAGAAGAATAATCAACTTCAAGGCTTTTAATTATTTTTATAGATAAACTAAGTCTCAAAAGGAAGCTAGACTAATGTACCTCATTTGTATTTCAGGATAATAAATTTGCTCCTCTTGGGTCTTAGAACAGCATTCACAAATACCCACAACACATGTACTGTTGCATCATGCACCAGGATGAAAGCATGTAAGGATAGGTTTGTATCATATGTCACTGTGGTTTTGCCTTTTAGTGGCTTGCCCTGGTTTCTGTCATTATGTACTATTCCCTGAAGCTCTGGTTTCACTGTTCAAAACATTTGCACTAAAATACAGCCAACTGTTTTTGCTGGGCACAAACTGTGCTGTAGGTCTATTTCCAGTTACATTTTAGCACATATTATATCAGGATCATTTCAAACTATTTGGGAAGCATTTCCTGGCCAAAGCTAATTTTGTGAAAAAATGTTGCACTTTAACATCTTCAAGCAAAAAGGCGTATACTCAAAATGCTTTAAAAACTACTGTTTTTCTAGTACCTTAAACTGGTGTGTGTACTTGTTTTCTTGTCCTGTTGTTTCACGATCATTTTAAGGTTTCCATTTATTTAGAACATGAGTCAAATTAATAAAAGGAGTACATAGAAAATGTAATGAGAACAAGCTGCCTTTAAAAAATAAATTAAAATCTATCTTGGAATTGATCTTACCTAAAGGGAAGAAAAAGGGATTGTATTCCAAGTTACCAAATCAAGGGTGATTTATGCTTCTTATTTTGCCACACCACACTAGTAGTTTCAACTTTGCTTTTGTCAAGAATCAATCTTGGTTCATAAGATCAAAGTGGGTGGGAATCCAGATGTTCATGGGAAGCCATGCTGAAGAATTGGAGGTGAGGAGGAAAGATAGCAATAGCACTTAGCCAGTGGTGTGCAGTCAGGGGAGGCAGGGGAGGCAGAGCCTCACCACTCTCATCATGAAAATAAAAAAAAATTACTCCGGGAAGCCGCGAAAGTGGCTGGGATAGGCGAGCGGCTTGGTTTAGCCTCCCTGGACATTGGAGCAGCAGCCCCAAGTGCGCCCATCTCGCCATTTTTGCATCAGGCGAGCCCGTGATCCTTGCAAGGGGAATGGGACCACGTGTACCGGAGGCTCCTCAGCGCCAGCCTCAGATCAGCGCAGCTGTGGTCTCCTTCATGTTGGCTCAGGAAGGAGGGGAATGGGACCACGTGTGCAGGGGAAGGGGACCGTGTGGTCCCATTTCCCTTGCAAGGATCCCGGGCTCGCCCGATGCAAAAAATGCCTAGGTAACATCATCAGTACTGGAAGGGAGTGGGGCGGGGGGAGGAGAAAGGAGAAGTTTCTCTTCTCAGAAATGTCTTCTCAGTGGAGCTGTGGCAGCCTGCCTGTCCCTTTCTGACATTTCTGAGAAGAGAAACTTTTCCAGTCGGGCTGTGCCTGTGCGATCGGAGCAACCACGCGGTTTGATGACGTCACCAGCCTCACCAGCCATAAACCTCACCGCACGTCACTGCACTTAGCAATAGCACTTAGACTTATATACCACTTGACAGTGCTTTACAGCCCTCTCTAAGTGGTTTACAGAGTCAGCACATTGCCCCCAACAATTTTGGGTCCTCATTTTATCCACCTCAGAAGGATGGAAGGTTGAGTCAACCTTGAGCCTGGTGAGATTTGAACGGCGGTCAGCAGAAGTAGCCTGCAATACTGCACTCTAACCACTGCACTACCGTGATAAAATGTATTTTGATATTCTTTCAGATGCAGATGCTAATGGCGATAGATTCCATTTGCCCTGAATTAGTTCCTCTAGGTTGAAACATCATCATAATCTGCTATTTCTAGTCCTCAACTCTACACGTATTAAGAATTGATACTATAATAATTGGCAATTCATTTTCTGTTTCCATACCAGTTCACTTGCTTCAATTCCATCAAAACTATAATTGGAATTTATAATTTTATATAAATAATTACTTGGAATATAAAATATTTCTCCTTTAGAAAGATCAGTTATGTAGAGTTAAGGTGCTTAACCAGAAGACCCCAAATCTTTAGGAATTAGGAAAGTTCATCCTTAGGAATGGAAGACAGCTGGATGATTTTGGGCCAGTCACTCACTCTCAGCTCAAACTATTTCACAGGATGGTTGTTATGGGAAAAATAATGCTGGTCTAGAAATCAAGAAAAAATACTGTATATAAATTTAAAGTCATATAACTAAAAACAAGCATGTCTCTTGCACTTACACTAGTTTCCAGACTTGTTTGAAAAAAACAACAAATTCTATCAGTTGTATAAAAATAAAACAAAGCAGAGGATTTTATGTAAATACACACCAAAACAGTAATAATACTTAGAGATAGATCTGTAAGAACAGCCACATCTTTTAATTCTTGCAGAACATGTAATTTGGATCATACATTTATTTTTATACCATAAGAAACAGCACAGAAACTACTCCTGATAATGGCTCCTATGACTGGCAAGATGATTATATTGTTGTTCTTTTTCATACAAGCACATTCGTAGCCTCTGGAATGAAATGGGTAAAATGCTTTATTACATAAGATGAGGTATGTGTTTAGGCTGGAGAGCTTAATCTGTTTGCCTGGTTAGATTGTTTAATCTGTTTTGCAAGGTTGAGGTGAAGTTGAATTGCATAACCTCATGTATTGTAAGGACCTTTTGATGGAGGGATAAAATACAAATATTTATTTACTGTATTGTAATTGTCTTCCTGGCCAAAATGAAGCTAAAGCTAAAGACTATAATTAAACCTAATTCAAAATAAACACAAACATACTCATACCCCCTAATCAATTAAAGTTTCTTGATTTTAGAAACAACGAAAGGTCAAAGTCCTGCCTGAATAATAAATGTTTAGTTTGCAAACAGAGGAACAGCCTGCAAGTGAAACTAGCTCAACCTCTTTGGTAAATAATTGCAAAAGCTGGGAATAGCCACCGAGAAACCATCCCTCCATGTTCAGCAATTCTGCCTCTGATACAGTGGTGGGATTCAACCATTTTTACTACCAATTCTGTGGGTGTGGCTTGGTGGGCATGACACGGCTTGGTGGGTGTGGCAAGGGAAGGATACTGTAAAATCTCCATTCCCACCTGACTCCAGGGGAAAGTAACTGAAAAATCCCCATTTCCTCCCGATCAGCTGGGACTCGAGAGGCAGAGAATAAATGGGGGTGGGGCCAGTCAGAGATGGTATTTACCAGTTCTCCAAACTACTCAAAATTTTCTCTACCGGTTCTCCAGAACTGGTCAGAACCTGCTCTGGTCTGATATAATGGGCATGAGAAAAAGATGCTTTTCTAAAAGTCCAAAAGCCAAAGGAGGTTCCATACGGAAACATGATCCTACAAATGTGAAAAATAAATATAGTACATTGTCTACTAAGCATGTCACATAGTAAAATAAGTGTCTGGTGTCTTGTGACTCAATTTTCATTTATTTTTCTGATACTGAAATACCATTTTTAAAGCATTTTGGATAAAAGAGGAAGATTTGTGGAAGTTGCATGAAAGAAATCAGGGAAGAATAGACAAATTTATTATTCTCTCAAGCCACAGTCTGGTAGTTTAGTTCCCACAGATATTTTTCAAGACAAAGCAAAAAATTTAGAAGGGACAGCCTAATTGCCTCTTCTCTGCAGAAATTTGCTTTATTATCTGGGCAGTGGTTTGTCTTGTTCTTGTCATCTGTTTACTGCATGCATATAGAACATGTCAAGTAATAGCAAGACTCTATCTGTGTACACACACACACACACACACAGAGACACACACATTTTAGTACAGTTGGGAGTACCTAAACACATAAGAGGGTGATGCGCATAAAAAATGAAAGGAGTTTTAATGATATTGTTATGACCACTATTCTGAATTTGTTTGACCATATCCTGTGGACCCCAATACTTAGAGATGCCAAGAATCAGAGATTCGAAGAAAAGTATAGATAGGGAAAGAGCACACAGACTAAATGCAAGATAAAAAAGAAGTGATAAGAACTCAGAAAGACAAAGGTTGTGTAGTATCTTACAGAGGATTGTCCTTGCAAGGGTTTACTGGATGCTAGATACTTATTTTAAATGTTTTAATTGAAGTCCCCAATCCTGCAGAAAGAAGTCAATGTAATTTCACTTGCTTGCTTCCTTTTGCAATATATAGTCTTGGTAAACCACTGGCCTGTTTAATAATTGTTTGTATTTATGATAGTGCTGAAAAAATGATTTTACAACTTGCACCCATTGCAGGTTTCTCACGATTGTGACTTGGGTTCTTTGCATTCATTGTGTATTTATAGCTGTTGCAACATCTGAGGTCATGCGATTCCCATTTGCAAGCTTCACAAAAATAAAATCAATGGAGAAGCTGCCAGTAAAATTGCAAATCATGGTCATGTGATATCTCACTGAACAACCACTGATGATTCACTTAATAACCGCAGCGGAACTGACATTGTAAGTCAGTTCCTAACTCTAACTATATCACTTAACAATGGTGTGGCAAATCAGGAGCCAACGTCACAACGATACGGACATGTGGTCTCAATGCTCCAAGACCGCAGGTGATACTTTTGCTGCTGAGTGGTCCAATCGGACCTAAACCATCTCGCAGAGATGGTTAACAGGAAGAATATGTCTTGCTGATCTCAGGGACATCGCAAAATCCCTGATTGATCCAGACAAGTTCTTCAAGCCGGCGACAAAAAATCCAGCCATTAGGCTGATGAAGTCAGAGCGGCTCCAAAATGGAAGGATACAGAAAGAGAAAGTGTTTCCAGCTGGTGAGGAATTTTTACCGTTTTAAAAGAGACTGCCTATAAAAAACTTAAAACTAATTTAAATTGGAGAACAGAAGAAATAAGCAGCGGAATTAAATTTGGAATGGTTTTGGACAGTGGGTTATCTTACTTTTTAAATGCTATCTTCATGGATGGAATTTATGCAAGCCTTTTAAAATGAATGGATTAAGTTTTCTTCTTCTATTCTTTTTTTCTTTTATTATTCTTTGTAACCTATGGACTAAAATTCTCCTCTTTCATTACTGTCGGTGTTCTTCTAATTCATTCAAGAATTGGACTTTTTTAAAACTTGAAATACAAAAAAGATACAAAAAGAAACAAAGAAGTTTGCAACAATAACATTGCTACTCAGAGGCTGGAGGTTTTGTATTGGAAATGAAACACTTACTTTTCTCACTGATTATCCTGGCTTGGCACTCCAAGGTCTCACTGTGTCAATGCCTAAAGCATTTCCATGACTACTATCAACTTGAGAGGGGGGGAGGATGCCATGCATACTTTTGGCCAGAGTAAAAGTCTCATATTTCTGTACTGGGATGTGAATGTGAATGTCCAGAACCCTGCCATAATGTCCTGTTGAAGAATTTGATTGATGACCTCATCCAGAGGGGAGGGAAGACAGAGGTAAAGTCTAGACACCATTAAGTGGGATTTAGTTTCGGCTACACAGAGGTCCATGCCAAGATGTTGGTCCTAATAAATGAATGGTTTTTTTTAAACCTTGTCTCAGGGCTCGTAAATTAATTAGGGCAACTCTTGGAAACTTCACAGATAGCCGAAACTGACTTTAATTTTTTTTTCTGGGTTTCCTGAAGCCTGGGCTCTCCGAGCACTCCCTCCCACAATGTTTGGGTTGCCTGGAGAGAAAATCAGACAGCAGGAGATTGATTGCAGCTGGAGGTATGCGGCAAAACACAGAAGCAGAAGCAAGAGAAGATAAGTACTGCTGGAAATTCCCTTGCCCTAATACTTAGATACAGGGAAGGGTCTCATGCCAGCTGGCAAGGGTGGACTGGAGGTGAGACTGGAAACAAGTCAGGCTCCCAAAGTCCCAGATGGAATCCCGAGGGAGTGCAAAAGAGCAACAGAGGGAGGATTTTTACCGAGCCACCCTTCATGATGAGGGGCCATCATGCTGCCCAAAAGAGATGGGAGGGACAACTGATCTTGTTGAAGGGAAGAGATGCAGACTGGAGCACAGCCCCCTCCCCCTCCCGATAGAAGGAGAATGAGCCCAGAACGGCAACCAGTGCCTCTCCCACGCAGTAGGCAGGCTGACAAGAGCAACCCCCTCCCTCTCTCTGAACTAGGGGTGAAGAAGATGACCAGCCATATCAGGCGCAAGCATACCAAGGCTGACAGGAGGCTGGGGGATTAGGGCTGAATGACCCACCCCAATTCAGGGGAAAGTTTGATGGAGACTCAGACCAGCTAGCCCTATTTCTTGATTCAGCTGATATCCACCTAAAATGCTATGGGCACCTCTACCCATCCCCCAAAGCCATGGTGAATACTCTTGGAAACTTCACACACTGCTTGTTTATAGAGAGTGATAAGAAGGAAAACACACAGATGTTCCTTTGAAGTATATCTTTAACCAGAGAAAGGTGAAAATAAAATGTTATTGTGAATCTATGCTTAATCTTGTTAAAATCTTCCAACCTAGAGCAACAGTGTTTGTTAGATGGAGATGATGGCAAAATTTCAACAGCAGAAATAAAATTTAAGTCTGCAAAAGATATTCTCAGAAATACAGAAATTATCAAACACATATGAGAGGATAGAGAAGTTGGAAGACTTAGAGTATCTAACAGTAATATATGATAAAGAAGTTGGAGATGTTTATCAAATGGAAAAAGTGGTGGTTAAAATCCTAAAAATTGAAGAGGAAAATGAATATAAAGAAATTAAAATCGCTGCTATTTATGGTGATTGGTTTGTCTCTGAAAATGGAAAGAGTGGAATACTGAAAGAGGAATTAAATGGAGGGGAAATCTACCCCAGATGGCAAGATACAAAAGAAGAAAAAGCAAAATAATTTATGGATTTAAAGAGAGAAATTTTATTAGCAATATCATTGATAACACTACCGACAATCAAAGATAAGTTGATTAAGGAAACAGAAGAAGGGCATCGAAATTACATGAGATATTTTATAAGCAAGGAGTTGCTAAGAGGAGTCCATACAAAGTTGATTAAGGAGATGATTAGAGGACTGACACCACAAATGGCAGAAGATATGAGACTGTTTTGCTACTGGAAAGATACAGGTTGATAGATGGAAGAGTATAATTCAAAACTAGTTAAACTTAGTTAAATTTAGTGACAATAGATATAGTTAAATAAATAATTGATAATGATAATAATCTATACAATGTGCAGTGTTATGATAAGTAATAATTGGATATGAATATTGAATGGTACCCATGAAAGGAAGATTAGAAATCTTCTTGGATTATATATAAAGGTTAATAAAAAAGAACCAAGTTAGATACAGTTAAGTCTTGATTATTAGGGGGGAAATGTTATGATGTAGGATATAGTTAAATAAAGGAGGAATAATGATAACAACATATGTACAGGTATGGGTACAACATAAGGAAACTGGATGTAAATTGTAAACAGTGACTTGGAAAGGAGAATTAGAAAACTTTGTTATTAAATATTATGGATGTTTAGCTAGAATAGGATATAAGAATTCAGTGTTATTGAAGGATTTTAGAAATAGTAAATGAAATGCCAGTATGTGGTTATGTATTAAATCTTGGTATATTTTATGATGAAGGATGTTCAAACAATTATAGTCAAATGAAAATGGAGGTGTGATGATGGTAACATATATAAATATCTGAGTTAATATACTTGAGTTAATATGAATTATGTTTGTTGACTTTGGAAGAGATGCACGAAAGCCTTTTTGTAACCAACTGATACACTTTATACAGTATGTAAAGAAGGAGGATTCTTTTTGATGTGTTTGTTTTGAAAATAAAATAAAATAATTAAAAAAAAACAATGGTGTTGCCAGTCATAATTGTGGTTAAGTGAAGACTACTTGTACACAAGTACAGTGGTGCAGTACTGCTGTCTGAAATTTGGCAGTTCAAATCTCACCAGGCTCAAGGTTGACTCAGCCTTCTATCCTTCCGAGGTGGGTAAAATGAGGACCCAGATTGTTAGGGGCAATATGCTGACTCTGTAAACCACTTAGAGGGACTGTAAAGCACTGTATAAATCTAAATGCTATTGCTATTGCTATCATTACATTTTGCACCTTTAAATGTGTCCTTCTCATTCCAAAGAAGATTTCATATAATACCAATAAAAATTTCAATATTTCAACTGTTCCATAGTTACAATTGTCCCCTTTCCCTCCAAAATATACAAAGGAATCTTTCTGCAGGTTTTTTTAAATTTTGTTTTTAGCAATCGATGCGCTTTTCATGTTATTTATCTGCTCATCATCCACCAGTGTCAGCAATCAGACAGAACCATCACGGAGTGACTTTATCTTTTGATACAGAAATTTTTTTCATACAGAATACATTTTCCTAAATGCAAATGACCTGGTGCTTTAAAAAAAGAATTACTGTTATTTGAATCGAATTTCAGTAGCATCTTTTGTTTTACACATGCATTTTTGCAGATATCTTAATAAAAGGAAAATTATATGCTAGGAAACAGTGCTATTATTTGTGCTGCTGCAAAATTCATTAAAACTGAATATCCAAATTTGCTTTAAAGAATACATATGGCAGAATTTCCATTACATTTTACACTCCTTCATCCCTTATTGTAGAAAATAGATTCAGACATGTCAAATAAATCTACCCCATAAAGACATATGTTCCAAATGCCTGCCAATAGTTTTAAAATATAATTTTCCATAATACATTTTACTCTAACTATTAATGATTAGATGTTGGACACTGATTACATTATTAATATAAACATTAAACATTAAATATTAAACATTAAATATTAATATAAACTTACCCCATATAGCCATAAAAATGGCAAAGAAGACAGTTCCTCCATTATCAAATAAGTATGTAACCTTAGGAGGAAAAAAATAAAGAAAATTATGCAAATTGTTAATGAAACTACTTAAAATGTTAAGAAAGCTAAAAAGGTGAAAGTTATAACAAATTATTGAGCCTCAGATATGCAAACATAGTACAATTTCTTTGAATTGAAAAAAAAAAACATTTTTACTTCTCTGCTTTCTTGTGCAAATTATCATAAATGCAGAGTAGTTTGCAAGATATACAGTATACCGAATCTATTATGCAGAACATCAAACCAAGTAATTTGTTCTGTTACACTTATTAAATCAAAATTATGGAACTTTGGGGGGAAAAAATGGGGCCATGAATTTCAAATATCAAGAAAATAATAACTGAAATTAATTTTAAAGAAGGAGTTCTCCATTTCAGATCATATTTGTTTGCTCCCGTGAAATGTATGTTTTCTCTTCTTCCCATAGACCAACTCAATCTAACAGTAAATGGGAACAATTACAACAGCTTAACCACATTTCAATTATTATAAATTAGTTCCATCAGAAAAATAAGGCTGCAAAGGAAGGTCTTGATTCCTTTCCAGAAAACAGAGAATGGGACAAAGCACAGCTCTCAAGGGAGTAAATTGTAGCTTCCAAGCAATAAATAAAAACAACTGAATGCATAAAAGGCCTTCTTCATATGCCAACTAATCAACTTTGAGAAATAAAGGCATATTTTACAGAACCTCTCCAGCTGTGTGTGGTTACTGCTATTACAGAGAGGCAGGGAGATATTGTGGTTGTGTAAGTATTGCACTAGAAATGGAGAGTCCCAATTTCTGCTCCACTGAGTGAACTTGGCCCAGTCACTCTCTTGGACCAGCCTCAGACAGGGTTGAGGTATTCCCTGCTTAGCAGGGAATACAAGTGACCCTTGCTTAACAGTGGCTATTGGGACTGGCAACTCTGGTTGCTAAATGTTGCTGTTGCAAATTATGATCCAAGTGACTGTGCCACATGGCTTTGCATGTGCCATACTAGCCTTTGTTAAATGAATCCCACATCGTCATTAAGCACTATATTACATGATCACCATTTACAACCTTCTGTTGGTTTTCCTGGTGTCTATGGAGATTCTCAGTCATCCAGGTCATGGTTGTTCCATGAGGCAACTGGATTTTTTTGTTTTTCTTTGAAGACATTTTGCTTTTCATCCAAGAAGCTTCTTCAGCTTTGACTGGATGGTGGGGAATGGAACGGGAAACATTCCACACCATCCAGCCAGAGCTGAAGAAGCTTCTTGGATGAGAAGCAAAATGTCTTCAAAGAAAAACAAGGAAGTTCAGTTGTCTCCTGAAAAAAAAAAAACCTTTGGCACTATTGGTTTTTTCACTGACTGCTTGTCAGAAGCTGGCAGAGAAGACCATGCATGACAATCATGCATGATCATCTGCAGGATCACTGCAGAATTGCTGCAACCATTATAATTGTGAGCTGGTTGCCATGCATACAAATTGCAATGTGACAGCAGGAATGCAGCAAGGGATGCATTTATGAGAACTGGTTGTAAATGTCCTTATTCAACATCATCGCTTTGAATGGTCACTGAATGAGTGGATGTTAAGGGAGGGTTATTCATAAGTTCATGATAAATAGAAAATGCTATTACTGTAGGCTGCTCTGAGTAAAATAGAACATTAGCACTGAAAAATAAAGCACATTACACTTCAAAAACCTATCTGCAGTATCACATTATTCATCTTAGTCCAATTGCAAAAAATGTCAGAATCTAAAAGAAACCATTCTATAAACATGATTCCATAGCCTTCCAATCAGCTTCCTCAGCAACAGACTTTTGATTGTCAGCATGCCGATTAATTATAATCATTGCTTCTCTCTGGCCTCACAAGGCTGAGTCACTCTTGCATTCTTAATGACATGGGAATGGTCTTTTAGAAGGTGCAAATGGAGTGCACCATTTAGATACAGTAAGAGTGCACTTTAGTAATAAAGTATATATGTGTTTTCTGACTGTTTTCTGACTGGATTGGTATTATATACAGAGTAGGATTGCATCTTAAATTTAATTAAAATTCTTGGCAAGTATATACGTATCTATATAGACACAGTATCTGTTGAGATTTTGAATTTGATCAATACAAAAGATGCAGACCTGCTCTGATTCTGCTTTATCACAAACCTGTTCTTTGAAACTGCCTTCTTTAAGCAAAGGGGAAATCTCTTGATATCACACATCTTGTGTTCATGAAGATCTGATCTGCCTACATTCTTCTCTTGACTTTGCCCTAGTTTTAGTGAGCTCATGAACTGATTTACAGTTATGCAATTAGTTACTCATAAGGTTCAACCGCTTGGCTTGAGTCACAAACAAGAGGCTCACTTTGTTTTGAATTTGAGAAAGATATTAATTTGATTGGCTCCAGTTTAATTGGGAGGGGATGTGCGAAACTAGATAAAGCAGATACAGTGGTTTTGAATCCAAATTATGCAAGGTTACCTACATCTCGCACCTATGTGTCTCCACACCGATTTTTGCTTTCCACAAATAGAAATGAGGTTTCTAGGTCAGGTAACCACTCCTTCCTTGGGTATTAGAATATCAATTTAATTTGTTTGTTTTGTGAGTTCCACAATATATGAATGGTTATTGCAAAACGATTTATCTGGTTTTGGTTGCTATAGATGCATGCAACAATTTGACAAAATATGTCTCTTGATTTTGAAAAGGAAGTAATACATTCACATATTTCTGCCAACCGATGAAGCAATGAAGATTTGTTTTACAGATATTGTACACATTTTTCAGGAAGCATAAAATACAGATAAGTAACTGGAAGCAGTATTATCACCTGATTCTGGAATCAGCTAATCAAAAGCTAAAATATGTACGAATTATTTATGATCTAAAGCAGGATTATTTATAAATAACTATACTGGCTGTCTGAAATCTAAATTTGGATTTGTAAGCATGGCCTCCAATACCTTCCTAATGTGTATTATTTGTTCACTGTATACATTTTATACTTTGAAGTTCTTTTGTCTCACAGAGTAGAAAGTGAGCAGGCTCTTTTTAGGATTGACATTTGCCTTTCCCAACTCCATCCAGAATCTGGCAAACATCGTGTTATTAACAGAGAGTCCTGGACATATGACCACAATTGAGCCTAACATTTCTGTTGCTAAATGAGATAATTGTTAAGTGAGTTTTGCCACATTTTATGACTTTTCTTGTGAATCACTGCAGTTGTTAAGTTAGTAACACTTGGTTAAGTGAATCTGGCATCCCCATTGACTTTGTTGGTCAGAAGATCACAAAAGACAATCCCATGATCCCTGGGACACAGCAATCATCACAAATATGAGTCAGTTGCCAAGCATCTGAATTTTGATCATATGACAGTGGGGATGCTGCAAAAGTCTTGAAAAACAGTCATAAGTCACTTTTTTCAGTGCCATTGTAACTTCGAAAGGTCACTAAATGAACTGGAACTGTTAAAAGATGAGGACTACTTGTAATATTGTTATGAATGAAGGCAAATATATGTGTCCCAGGATAATGTTGCAGAATCCAAACTGGGTCAGTGACTGGGACCAGAGGTTTAGTCTTCCAGGTTTTGGGGCTTGTGCTGGAGCCCATCCCCAGAGAACTTTTCTCTATCGGAATATATGCTTTGGGCTATTTTATGCTATAAGTAAGTAAGTAAGTAAGTAAGTAAGTAAGTAAGTAAGTAAGTAAGTATGCAAGCAAGCAAGCAAGCAAGCAAGCAAGCAAGCAAGCAAGCAAGCAAGCAAGCAAGCAAGCAAGCAAGCAAGCAAGCAAGCAAGCACTTCTCTCTCCCTCACTTTGTGAACTAGGAAGGAGGTATAATCTGAAAGATATGGCATACAATAGCCCAAGTCACACATTCTGCTGAGATAAAAGTTCCGGTGAGGGGGGGAAGATGAGCCACAGCATCAGTCCAAATGAGCTTGGAAGACTAAGCCTCTGTCCCCCAGTGACCCACCCGGATTGTGCTTACCTTTAGATTCTATCACAAACATTTTGTTGTCAACCAACTCGATGGTTCTTGTGAGATAGTGAACACAATGAAATGGCATGATCAGCTGCTATTTAAAAATCAGTGCGATTCTGGATAGTAGGAGGAAAATATAACACAAATAGTTTTCGGTGGAATCTGGGGGAAGGGAGCAAATGTCTTTAAGGGATAGGAGGAAGAGCCACTATTAAGGTCAGATAAGAGAGCTTTGAGCCTGAGGCAAACTCAAACCTCTCTTATCTGACCTTAATATTGTACTGTGAGGAAACTTCTCAGGCTAGTCCCTTCCTAGTTAGAACATAGAACATAGAATAACAGTTGGAAGGAACTTTGGAGGTCATCTCATTCAATTCCCTGCACAAGCAGGAGATACTATATCATTTCATACAAGGGCTGTCTAGTCTCTTCTTGAAAGCCTCCAGTGATGAGATACCCAAAATCTCACTCTATGAACCCACAAGTCCATAGAGTGAGAGAGAGGGAAGCACATTCAGACTTGCAAGGTTCAGCTATTACAGCTGTTACAATAAGACTAGTCCTGACCTACATGGCCTTAGTGTACTTTGCTGGGGTCACAGAAGCCCTCTGGAAAACAAAAACCAATTATAATGGAAAAACCAGTTACCTTTGCATAGATGCAGCTTTCATTGAGCTTTTGCAGTGTGCAGCTCTTCTCACACATGGGACACATGATGGTCTCATTTGCTTCACAGATCTCTTTGCTACAGCAGGGATGCAAGAAAGCAAATGGTTATCCAAACAGATGCAAGTTATATGGACACTGATGAATGCATTTGAGAGAGCACACCATTTGCCGTTTTCCAGGAAACATATTTTTTCACTCTCAGTTTGGAGTGGAACAAAATTTACTGCAGATACAAAATAATACGTAGAGTTTAATTGTGATGAAAATAACATTAGCTTTTTGCTTTCAACAAATAGTTTTGGATTCATCATAAAAAACTCTCATGGAAAGAGTCCCAAGGGAGGAATATATGGATTCCAAATTATTTTATAGAACTCTTCAGTTTGCATTGCCTAAAAAGTAGAATTAGACAAAAGTCTCAACACTGTCTTTGGTGATAAGAAAGGAGATAATTTTTGTAACATGGTTGAGTCATTCATTAGGAAGTTTTTGATCTTATTTTTCAATCCAAGATCAAACATTTCCAGAACTTTCAGCCCTCTTTATTGGTCAATTAAAGTCATTAAGTGCATAAATGGGGACTAAGATGTCATGTCCTAGTTTTAACCAAGGAATCATCTGGCTAGTTCTTTATGCATTTATAGGGATATAAAAGAATTTTCCCACAGTTCCAGATGAAGATTAAATCCAGCTGTAAATCAGTCTTCTGTGAATGGGAATTAGACACTTTTGAAACTTTTATAAAAGCCTACATCTTTTGGTTTTGCCTTTCTTGCTAACATTAAAATGCCCCATATCTTTCTCTCTCTAGAGACAGACTAATTCTCCTTTGCTGCACTTCCTGGATACTATAGATATCAAAGAGACACAGGTGTAAACAGTCCCTTTTGCCAAAGAGACAATTCTTTCTAGCTTGCTATACTGCTCAAATAGGAAAAAAAAAGACGAATCTTGAATTCATTATAAATAAGGCTTGCATTTAATGCATAGCAATCAGTGGCATTCTTTATTGCATAGTAATTTCATTAGCCTATTTGGAATCAGATTATTTATCAGACCTTTTGAGTCTTTGAAAGGCTACACTTGCAGCTTTTTACCCAGTTGGTTGTGATACTCATCATACAGCTATACAGGAGCTTTGCAGAAGACTCTTTGCTACTGTAATTTAGTGGGGAAGCATTTTTGCTGATAAATTAAGGAAAGCAAGAACCCCTGGCAGTTAAAACATTTTAAAAATCAAGCTTATTATTGAAAATCTACATAAAACCTCTGGAGCAGAAAGCTGTACTGTACATTTATGTCATAAAACAGATTGGTTCGCTGTCAATCCACCCATCCCTATCATTCAAATAGGCTCATCTGACTATGATTCATTCTTGTGTGCTGAAGAGGAGCAGAAAATATAGCTCTTTGTTTACACATGTAGTTTCTGCCAATTGTTTCTTACTATCCAAGATAAGTTTAAAAATTCACCATAAAAATCATATTTTATGAAATTTTTAAGAAATAACATGTTTCTACCCCAGATATTAGTTTTACTGCTGCAGGTTTTGAGCTATGTGAGTGTCTTAGTGATAGCTTTTGTTTCAATGAATTACCTTGGAATTTGATATGTTTGTTTAATGATTTAGCTTTTATGCTTCTGTGTTTTGTTAAACAAAAACATACCTAATGCCGAGATAGGTAAAATAATGCTTGGCTTTTTAATATGGAATAAACACCTGGCTATGTTTATTTTATACAAGAATGCTTACCACTTTAATTGCTAAATTTATCCATTTGGCTGGTTTGAAATCTCAAATCAGCATGCATAATGTGAGGATATATATAGCTAGGATATATGCCTATATAACTCCATTTATGTTCAGATCAAGTAATCATGTTTTGCTGTGAATAACAATAACATCTGAATTATCTACTCATCATTCCTTCTAAAAGCCAGCTGCATTATTCAGCTATTTTTTTAAATGTCAAAGTCATCACAAACCACTAGATGGAAGACTTGCTTTAGCTACATGGTATACTCTTACATAACTTTAAGGAATTATATATTGCTGTAAAAATCATATGTACACTACACATAGATTCACTCAAAATAGGAACTTTCAGAACTTGGCAGAACTTTCAAAGCAAACAAGATTGTATTTGCTGGAAAATAAAACTCTCCTACTCAAGTTTGTGTGAAAGTCTTATCTTTTGCAGAGGGAGCTGTGCTTTGTACATGCTTTAGTAGCTAGTGGTGCACAATGTTGCATCAAAGCAATGAAGCTATAATCTAGCAGTACACTCAGCCTACTCAGTACCCTGCTATAACCAATAGTGCCTTCAGAAACTTGAATATTATCATCGGATGACTTTCTAAGCAGGGGTGTCAAAGTCACATTGTCATGTTGTTGTCATGTGGCAAATCCCCTTCGTTAAAACAGGGGCAGTTTGGTCAAGGTGTGACGCAACAGGGCCCGGAATCCTCCACATGAATGCGTGCAGTGTGCACACATGCATCTTACCCTCCAGCGACGCCTCATTGAGCCTCTGTGATGCTCCAGCTGCTCAGCGGAGCATTGCACAGGCCCTGTATGTGCCATGCGTGTGCGTGGAAGTGCCAAAGAGTTTAAGGACAGGTAAGGAGCTCGGGCAGGTGGGCTAGCCCTCCAGAACACTGCTCCGGGCAGGCACCGGTACACCCGTACCACCTGCAACCCACCACTGGTTTATCTTGATAGGTGGGTGAGATAGTCAGCAACAATTGTAGAAAAATGAGTTACCTTTGTACTGTGTAAGGCTTTGGAGGTGACAGTTATCCCTCTGAATTGTCTCAGAAGCTTTTCAGGAATGAATGCAGCCCTTGATATTTTCAAGGTTAGCCATACTGTCATATTCTGGAACAGTTACAACTTCTGAATGCTGTTCAGGAGCAGCCCCAGATAGAACAGATTCTAATAATCAAATTGGGAGGTAACTAAAGCACAAATGACCATGGATTGGTCTTGATCCAAAAACGAGTGCAAGCATGAGCTATGAGTCCAGAAGACACCCAAAATTGCACACCAACTCTGTCTGCACAAGAAAGCCGATTCAGACTTAAAGATGGCAAAGATCCAGATTTGGGAGGCTTTAAAATTTATTGTCATGTGGCTTTGCCAGGATTCTATAGAGGAGTTGAAAGAATAACATTGACGACGGAATGCAAGAATAGTTAAGAGAATGTAAATGAGAATGGGAAACTGAAAAGCATGAAAAGAAATTTAAAACAACATGCCTTGATTGTATGTGGTTTAAGAATAGGCAGAGAGTTACTCTGATAGACTCTGTTAAAATACTGTACAACAATAAGTAACACTTCTGATATCCTTGTTTGGTCTGTTTCCTGACCTAATCTACTTCAAAGGGCTGACAGATAAGTTGAAACCTGCTCCTCCCCATCCAGAAACCCTATAGCCTCCAGGCAAAGGCAATCGGCTACCTTTGGAGCAGTAATTTGGGAGCTATAAGAATTTCTGAAATTCCCTGCCTTGCCTGGAGTCAAAGTTGCTGCCTCACATGAACCTCACCTGGGCACGTCTCCCAAAAGATGCATCTTCCCCATTCATTCGGCCACATTTCAATAGTGCATACAAGGGTAGCTCTCTTGTCCACAATTAAATTGTGTTAATGAAAGTTTAATTATAGACTAACCAAGCATTAAATAAGAATAGCCATGAACCAGGATTACTGGACTTTAGATGACAAGTCATTGGGACAAACAAGATTGGAATGAACTATTGGAAAGTCTCCTTCCCAACAAATGGCCTAGCCTCTGCTTTTGCAATCCCTCTTCCTGTTCCCACCATGGTATCTTTGCATATTTAATTCTCCAGGCCACATAAACATCTCTTGATCCAAATATTCTTCCCCCAAGTCAAAGGGCCTCATCCTACCAACAGGGAACAATTATTCTACTGGCTTCAATTTCAGGGATATTTTTGCAATTTGCAAGCATCTCCTAATCTGGAGTACCATTTTACATCTTCCCCCTCACTCAACAACATGCCACTTGCACCACTGCATTATACCATCCCAGATTCCCGACTCTCATTTGAGTACCAACCAACTGGACTCCTATAAAACTAGAGTAAACTAGAATACATCATTATCTCTTACCCAATCAAATGCCAAACAAATACCACAGTAAACTCTAGGCCACCAACAGACAATTCAGTCAATGGGTAGAAGAAGTGTAAAGTCAATGCATTCTTCTTATGGATTTTGCAATTATTTAGTTAAGTAGTTGCAGAATACTACATTCATATATTCTCAATATTAACCTCCTATGTATGATATACGTATGAAATGGCTTCCCCATTGACTTTGATTATCAGAAAGTCACAAAGATTATCACATAACATCAGGACATTGCAACAGTCATAAATATGAGTCAATTTTCCAAGCATCTGAATTTTTATCATGTAACTATGGGGATGCTGCAATAGTCATGTGTGAAAAACGGCCATAAGTCACTTTTTTCAAGGCCACTGTAACTTGTAAATAATGTTGTTAGTTGAAGACTATCTGTATTTCTGCAAAGACCAGCCCTAAGATGCTGAGGCAAGACTCAGCTGCTTTTTAAAATTGCAGACAGGTGGTATATTAATAAACAAATAAAGTCATACAAATCTAGTAAAAAATAAATAAATATTTAAGCAGAAGAGCACCTTTCTGGAACAGAGAGCTTTCCAGAGAGCTCCACAGCCCTTCAAAGTATAACATTTCCTTGGCTGATCCACCACTTTGCCATTTATTTGTTCTTAAACATGGTATTCTTTCACGTCTTACCTTACTTGGCTAGAATCCATGGTAAATAACCCATAAAGGAAAACACACAATCCAACAAGTGCAGCAGGGATAAGCATCCCGGTGTACCATCCCAACCAAGCAAAATAAAGACCAATTTTCTCTCCAAAATATCGTCTGCATTAGAGAGGGGGGGGAGGGAAACAGAGAGAGAGAGAGAGAGAGGTCACCATTGCTTTAAATGTTGAGATGAATCATAACCATATCAATTATGGCAGAGGAAGGACATTTTATATAGAACTGAAGAATTTTTAAAAAATCACTTTAACATCTAATTCAAGGGCTTTTGATTGCGTTTAAGAAAATTCATGTTGTTTTCATCAGCATACTGCCCTTGCTTTATGTAACTAGAATTTGCATAAAGCAAGGGCAAGATTAGGAGAAGGAGACATTTGAGCAAAGACATGATAGGTCTGTTTGGATTGCCTTTGACAATTCATACATAAAATCAACAAAACAAAAACCAGTCATAGGTTATCCCTATTACAGTTAAAAAGAAACAACCGAGAGCCAGTTTTCTCAAGTGGTTAAGGCACAAGGCTAGAAACCATGACAGAAACGGTGAATTCTGGTTCATCCTTAGGCATGAAAGCTAATTGGGTGACTTTGGGCCCGTCATTCTTTCAGTCATAACATCAGGTTTAGGTGACAGTCCAGTTGGTCAATTCCTATTGCAACTATTGGATCAACACTTTATTGATCTGAAAAAAGAAGAAGTGGACCTTGCACTCAAAGGAAAATCCTAGGAAGGGAAAAAAATGAAAAAGAAATGCTTGGGTTCTTCTAATATGCTTTGATTAAATTGTTTAGACAGAACCTACAGGGAATGATGGCAATTGAAATCAGGATCTTCCAAGTGAGGCTGAGGAACTAGGTGGATTTTGAACTGCTTCCAAAGTTGCAATTTATCCTGAGTCTAGCAGAGTAAGGAATTTTGGAGCAATTTATCCGCTTTTACTTTTCTGGTACTTTTATTGTAACTTGAAGCAAAAAAAAAATCACCAATATCTTAAAATACAATGGAAGTCTATATACAATACAATATAATACAATAGCAGAGTTGGAATGGACCTTGGAGGTCTTCTAGTCCAACCCCCTGCCTAGGCAGGAAACCCTATACCGTTTCAGACAAATGACTATCCAACATCTTCTTAAAGACTTCCAGTGTTGGGGCATTCACTGTAGATGTTTCTAAAGGCAGTTAGACAGCTATGACTGACATATTTACTTTTAGTTAGAGGTACTTCAACGATTATCAATCAAACAGGGTACCCATGGATTGTGAAATTAAGCGAAACCTCAAATTTATAGACCTCAGCTTTTCAGAGTTTGTGTGCAGTAGGTGGAATTCTATTGCAATCTGCATAATGATGCAAATGAAGTTATTTGTATCAATTTGAATCACTTGTGCAATGCAAGTGATTTGCGATGCATTTACATTTTTCATTTGATGCAAATGACCTCATCTGCACCACTGCAATAAAATACCCTTCAGTACAATGGCTTTTAAGAATAATGACCTACCACTTCCCTTCAATTAGATCATTTAAAACAGGTCTTCTCTGTCCCACAAAAGAAGAACAGTTACATTGAACTGCTCATGGGAAGGTCAATGACACAGAACACAAACAACTTCTATTATATTACATATATACATTACCTAATTAGATCCAGAGGTTGGTATTTGTACCACATCCCCCATCGTGCCCATCGTTCATATAATAGATGCCGATGGTTGTTAGCACCATGTGTTTTGATAGGATGCCTGCTCTTGTGACTTCCCTGGAGAACACATGTAATCCGAAATCAAAATAATGAAGAATTGGTATGATAATTATAGCAGATGGGGTCTTAAAATATGTCATTAAAATAAGTGCTTCTTTTGAAAAATGAGGATATTATTAATAATTTGCTTATGTAACATTGAACAGTTCTAAGCAAGCATCCATCTTTTTGCTAGAGCTGATACAGCTCAGAAACCTCTTAGCAGCATGAAAACATTTCTTTGGAATATAATCAGACTGAATTATCTAGAAAATAGAAATGTTTTGTCCCAACATTGCGGAACTGCAGCACTTTCCAGCTGAGAGACTCCCTTAATTATTAATGCAAATTTATATAGCATATTTACAGAATACATTATAATAATCATCTCATTCATTCTGGTTAATTTTTACATTACAATTAAACATTGAGGAGGAGAAGCAGCAATTTACTAAATATACCACTGTAGCATATAGAAAGAGTGGATTTAGATCTAATATTCTACTCCTATACACACTTTGGGGATGAGGAAATATATCCAATAAAAATCTGTAAGTTAGTTCAGAAGCCCTGATTAAAGATTGTAATTATGTGCCTTGCTAAAGAGTTCTTTTTTTCATATTTTCCTTACAAGTATTCATGCTGTTAAAGAATAAAAATACCTGGAAAGATTGAATTTATCAGGCCTGAACATCCAAATTTTACAAACATCACCCTGGTTGGGACTGCCTATATTCTTAGATGCTACCAGTAATAATTAATAATGTTGAATTAAGTTTCCCTTTGTTTTAGACTATGAATCTAAGTGTGAATTGTTCACACATAATAATTCCAAAACATCTGGAACTCCACTTGAACACCGTCGGAACTGACAAGATCATTAATAGTAAAAGGCAGCTTTACTTGGAACAGCTTCCATCATCATCATCATCATCATCATCATCATCATCATCATCATCATCATCATTATTATTATTATTATTATTATTATTATTATTATTATTAAATAAAAAATGACAAATCCAGTCTAAACTTCTGGTTGAATGCAACCAGCTATAATTTATTACATTTATATGCCTCCTGATTCTAAATGATTTTGGGTGGTTCACAACCATAAAGAAATTACAATAAAACCAATAAAAAATAAAGATAATACAACTGAAGCATTATAAGAATTGAATAAATAAATATATCAATTGATAATATAACATGACCAGTAGTAAAATATACTTTTAAAAATGGGAGTTTTAAGATTATAGCACTCATTTTAAGTGAGTGAATGAGTGAATGAGTGAGTGAATGAATGAATCCTAGAATCATTGATCAAGAACGCTAGTGAAACAAAACTGTCCGCGCATGCATGACCTTTTTTTCCCTTTTATCTTCTTTTGCCCTTGGTTTCTCCTAGGACTCCTATTTGGGAGCCACTTAGAGTTGATTGAAAGATGGGTGACTACATACAGTAAATGTTATGTATGCATGTATGTTCTTGGGGAACTCCAGAATCCACAGAATACAATTTGGGAAACTCTAGTTCAGTAAACAGTCTTGAAAATAAGCATTGAATTGGAAGTCACTACTATTCGGAAGAAATTTCCTATTGTATTACTATGTTTGTGTATAAGCGCTTTCACCTTCTACTGATTTTGAAAGGTCGGAAGATTGTGTGTTTAATTGTTATTTTAATTGTTATTTTAATTACTCCTGCTGTAATTTTCCCCCCTGTTGTCTTACCCAGTGCATGATAAGAGGCTAATACTGAAGCTGTGTGTACATCAAATGTCTGCATTTCTGATTGAAGTACATGCTACAACAGGCGTCCCCAAACCCCCGATCCATGGATCAGCACTAGTCCATGTCATGTCAGAAATCAGTCCACGCAAACAAGCAAAGTCACAAGTGTGGGATGCAAGCAGCACACAAAAGCATGTTCCTCCAGTCTGCGGAAAAAATTCTCTCCATGGAACCGATCCCTTGTGCCCAAAAGGTTGATGGCCACTGTGTTAGAACATGCCATGTTACTGCAATTCAGGTGCATTTTCAGATTTACAGGCAGGAATTAGTTTGTACCAGGGTGCAAAGAGTTCTGTCTTGCTGAGACAATCTTCTTTCACACTGTCATAACAAAATGGGGAGTGGGCCTTCAGCCAAGCACTGTAAGTCGGATCTGTAAGGGCACTGAGGAATGCTTTCTTAACTGGACTGTATCAAGACACTTTTCAAGAATTTCCCCTCTGTTTCTCTGTAATATATATTTAAAGTATACTTCAGGCTGAGTTCTATTCAACTGTCTGCACCAAAACTATATTTATGTTCTGACTGCAGAACACATATTAAATCTCTCTCTCTCTCTCACCTTGTCTATCTCTTTCTCTAAAACACACAGCAGTCATGATTTAACACAGTGAATGGAATCAGTGGCAACTCTTTAGAATCTAAAATGTCGTCCATAAATGTGTAAGCCAGAAATCTAAAATTTGGTCTCTCAAGGGGAAAAATTTAGTATAAAGCAGCTTCTATAAATTATAGCTTTACTGTTTTTTTAAGGAAAGAGTTTCAAAATAGCACAGGAACTAGCTATATATTTTAGGCTGAAACCTTTTGGATATTGGTACAAAATAAATCCCACTGCACCTTGTTTCTGAGCAAATAAGCATCAGATAGGGCTGACTGCCAGGCAATGAAAAATATGTAATACAGAGAAAAACTGCACAATAGCATCAGACATGTTATCATTGTCAGGGGAAAAATAATTTTCAGAGAAGCCTCACAGAAATTGCTGTACAATAGCATCAGGCACATTATCACTGTCAGAAAAAAGGACACTCAGAGAAACCTCATATAAATGAGAAATAGAAATACTCAACAGAAACTTTAAATGTTAGCTGGGCTGCAGGAGATTAAAGCAAATTTAGCATATCACATGTAAAGCACTGCTACTTAAACTACCTCATGAGGAGGAAATGCAGCTTCATACGTTCCATTGCTGAGCAATCTGTTAATGCCTAAAAGAAAGAAGACATGTTACAAATCTTTGAAATGTAAAGATAACAAATATCAATATTAAAATAAGTAAGTACCAAACCTTTTTCTTTACACATAAATAAAGAGGAAAATATAGATATGAAACTGTTTCAAGTTTGGAATCCTATTAGCTGAGAACTCTTACTTTGAGGCCTTTTTATCTCAAGGTTTTTCAGCTGTAGTGTCCCATATAAAAACCAACCTTCTGTTCATTATTATGACTGGGATTAGCCTTCCAAGATCCATGATTTATGGGTTTTATCTCTGATCATGCTGGCAGATGGCCAGATTCAAAGGAAAATAGTTCAGAGTTGTTGTGAACATGTGTTTTAACATGACTTGAAACATCAGTGGAATAAAATTAATATGTCTCCCCAAGCCTAAACACCACTCACATTCTAAGGTTTGGTGAGTTCTGTCTTACAATGTAATATCAGTCAAGGATCAAAAAGCAACATTGCTAGGAATGCATGAGACAACAGGCTGTCTTGAAGTTAATTGATGTTAACTATTTTCTGATTATTACCTGTAGTAGAAGCAATAGCCAAGTGCATCTATTTCACATAGACCTCTATCATCAAAAGAGAAAGTAGATCATCTTGGATGTATTTGGAATTTTCTCAGAATTAAACAAAGTCATTAGAAACTTCCTCAGTCTGAAACTTGTTTTCCATTTCCATTTGCAAAATGGAATGTGCTGTTTTGAGGCAAGCTTTTTCATAAAAATGGAAGCATCAAGTGGGGGGAAAATATGTTCTTCTGGAGGAAGAACTATGTAAGTTATAACCTACAACCAGACAATTATTTTTATCCCACTATTATTTATTTCTCCTTTTACTACCAAACAATGTTTTGCAGAGGAAATCAGAGTCTTATAGGAAATTATTTTTATAACTTCTGTTTGGCCACAAAAGCAGTAAGGAGAAACAATTTGGGATACTGAAAAATGGTTTAGAGAGCAATATTTTCTTGGAAGTGATATGGATCTCAATCATAAAGAAGTGCTTTCTTCTTTAACTGAGAAACATTTTTATTATTCACTAAGCATTTTTATTGGCTTCTTAATATGGTATATGAACTTTTCTTTTTGCTTATGTTGGCATTCGGCAAAGAGCTCTCCTTTAGTCTCCAAAGTGTGGTTGTTTAGAGGGTTTTTTTTTGGCTAATAGTGACTATTTTACTAAATATGGTGTACACTGCTCAAAAAGGATCAAATCAGTAATGATTTTTTTTCCAGCAAGAAAGGTTGTGAAGGCACTAGAAGAAGTACGGAATAGAGAATGGTCTCTCTCTCTCTCTCTCTCTCTCTCTCTCTCTCTCTCTCTCTCTGTGTGTGTGTGTGTGTGTGTGTGTGTGTGTGTAAATCCTGAATGATTACAAAAGAGGGGATAAACTACTCAACTCTGGCAGGATGGATTGAGTGTAGCCATTGTACTGGGCCAAAGGAGATTTGTCATAGAGCATCCCTTGGGCTGTTACAGGGGAAATTGGCAAACTCAACTTCCAAATTAATGACTCCATATCAAGGTCAAGTGGCCAGATTGCTCGAGAGTCTGGCCTTAAATTGCTGAATGGAAGTTCTGTTTGCAGTAAGGCCATCTTCATGCATGGCCTGTTGGTGGATGAGTCTGCATATCTGGCACACATTACTGAAACTTGGCTGTCCAAGACCATTGATGCCTTCATGTTCAAAATCTGGTCAGTGACATATCAGATGGTTTAGGAGGCTTGAGGCCAAACTCAGGGAAGAATTTATTTAACAAAAATTCCAACACCTGCATTGTTATATTAAAATGAACTTGTACCCATTTTTGGTTTTCCATCTTCATACTTCGTTCTCTGTAACATGTGGTGTACCATCCTGCTCCTTGTAGAGTTGCTGAAGAAGCTATCTTTGTTGTTTATTGTAAAGCTGTTGAAGAGACAATATCAATTAATGTTGGAAACAGCTGTCAATGTACCAGCATAAAATATTTATCATAATGAATAATTTTTAAATCAAATTTAAAACAGATATTAATAGTTTTATTTATGTATTTTGAAGCTGTTTTGAAGCTGTTACGATAGAAGGACAAAAATAATCAAACAAAATATGCATTGTTCAGAGAACTTGAAATAGTTGCTTGAAATAAGCCACCATACAATGAAGCAATTACAGAGAACATCTTAAAACAATTACAAGTTCAAAGGACTAAACTGAATCTTATGTCTTTGAACCATTATGGATATGATTTAAGAAAGTCAACTTTAGTTGAGTGGAACCAGCTTCTGATCAATGCAGCTGAAAATGCTTCTGCAACTTATTGGTGAATATGGATTCCAACGTTTTTGGACTATGTTTTCCATTCAGTTTGAATATTGCATTTGTTAATATTGTAGATATTGTTATGTTAACCCATGAAAGAAAAAAAGAAACATTATTGCTGGTCTCTATGAATATATTTTAAATTCACCACATACTGATGAATACGTTGTCGGCTGAATGGAGCTGTGTAACAATCTGTTTCTTCCAGATCAGGAAGCGCTTCTTTATCAAGTTTCATTGGATTTCTGGGCAACCAGCTTTTCAACTCCCTCATATTCCTCTGGAAACTGGGAAAAAGAAACCACATTTTGTTTATTACATTATGTTTTTATACCTTTCATTACACATGTGATGTGCTGAAATGAATACTGGAAGGACAATGCTAGGCTTCAAATCAAGAAACAATCACATGGTTTCCAAAATAATTTTCCATCTAAAGCAAAACAAGAGGTAGATATATAAAGTCTATAAGATGAAGAAATAAAAAAATCCCTATAATTTATAACACAGTTCTAATGAGGGAGGGGAGAAGAAGGGAAATGGCCAGTAGGAATTTCTAAAATGGCCTTTTCCAATTTGGGTGCATGGATTCCAATATGGCCAGTGATAGGAGTTGAAGAACCCATATCTGTTTGAAGCCCAGTTTAGGGAATGATTCCCCCAAGTGATATATGTAAAGACTGAACAATGTTCTACTGAGGACTAAACTGGAAAGGATATGCAATGTATGTCATCATGCTCCAATTTCTTGTGATTTAGTTCAAAATACCCCAATCTGGATTGGAATTAAGGCTTGTGAGAAGTGAGAAGTAGGAAGTTTAATATGTCCTCACTCCAGCCGCTTCCTGAATCACCAAGGAGTATTAAATGTAAGATAAAAGTTTTCGATGGAATCTGATTGTTATTTATGGTGTCAGAGCATTGTTGCTACTGTTTCAAACTAAAGCTAATTATCTTTAATAGCATGAAGGGGAATCCATGGTCAAATGTCATGAGATATCTGGAATCTTATGAATAACACTGGTTAGGTAAAGGCAGAACAGGACAATAATAGTAACAGAAGAATAGAATGAAAATGAAATTGCTCTCTGCTCATTTAGGGAAGGGAAGTTATTCAGGAGAGTAGATCCATGCATCCCCAAATTGATGTTATAATTTAAGGACCTCTCCAAGAATTCTAAATGTCTCTAATGCTTAGCAGACATTTGGGGATGTTCTACAGCTCTTTGCATACTCCTTGGTAATTCAGCTAAATAGATCTGGCAGATTAAGCTTTAATTGATACACCTGCTTATTTGTGCATATGAATGGGTAAGAAGTTGTGGCATGAAAACTCTGCCAATCTTAATACATGCTTAGGAGAGAGGGAGGAAGGGAGGGAGGGAAGGAGAAAGAGAGAGAGAGAATATGGCAAGAAAACATTGGAAAATATAAAACGTGTAATAGTAATAAAAAAGATCTTATTTATCACATGCATTTAATGTCTGACTCTGAAATAGATTTTAATTTTATTTGAAGTCTACCTCCTCTTAAAAGAAGTGCTAGGAATCCATACATTTAATATTATATCCATAGGTCTCACAGGATGCTTGACAGCTTTTCCTGGTGGAATATTTTATATAATAATTCATGTCCCAATGAAAGAAATCCACGATGAGTATGCTAGAACCTGGAAAATATAAGTTCTAGTCCCACTTTAGGCAGAAAGTCAGATGGGTGACCTTGAGCCAATCACTTGTTTGCTCCTTCTTGGCTCTAGGAAGAAGGCAAACCATCTTGCTAAGAAAACTGTGAGGACTTGTCCAGGGAGAAAAAAAAACTCTACCCCCCAAAAAAATATCCCTTAGGAGAGCACCGAGTACATGACTAAGACATCTTTTAAAGGGATGTTGTAGCTCAGTGGTTAAGACGCTGAGCTTGTTGATCAGAAAGGTTGGCAGTTCAGCGGTTTGAATCCCTAGCGCCGCGTAATGGAGTGGGCTCTCGTTACTTGTCCCAAATGCAAGTAGAAAAATAGGAACCACCTTTGGTGGGAAGGTAACAGAGTTCGGTGCACCTTCGGCATTTAGTCATGCCTGCCAAATGACTACAGAGGCGTCTTCAGACAGTGCTGGCTCTTCGGTTTTGAAATGGAGATGAGTTGGGAACAACTAGCACATATGTGCCAGGGGAACCGTTACCTTTACTAAGACATCTTTAGTATATAGGAGGAGGCTGGCTTTACAGAAGCATTTAGGCATCAAAAAGGTCAATTATAATTTGTAATATTATCATCTTACTCTAGTCTGTGATAGGGTCTTTTGATCTGGAGGTGGGAAGTCAAGGATCAGGTGATGGCTTTTTTAAGAGGGAGAAGGCAAGCACAGGGAGATACAGCAGTAAACAGGTGCTGAGTGACTACAGGTAAGATAGCCTTGATCTCTGGTACTGATGCTATGTTCTGCCTCATGCTCAGCAATGGGGCCTAGTCCCTGAAGCTTTGATAGCCCTGATTCTCATTACTGACTGAGTAGTCAGTCTCCTCAACCTTGTGTATTATTGAAATGCTATGCATTACTGAAATGTGCTTGTGTGGCAAGGGGGTGGGTTCGCAGACTGGGTCCTAATTCTGCCTGAGAAAGTTATTCCACTGAAGAATCAATGTTACAAGATCCTTAGATCTCTGAGTACTTTTGATAATAATTATAATAATGTATGTAGAAAAGCGAGAGGCCTTTAAAATCTGCAATAACAAAAATGCAATGACTTTCTCATAGTTGCTTTTAAAAATGGAAGCTAGGCATGTCCGTCTAGTGCAATTTTCATGACAAGGAAGTCATTATTTCATCAATGAACTTGTTGTTATATTTTTTTCTGGTTAAAATGTCATTGAATATCATGATTGCATTTTTATCATAGGAATCACTGAAGTTGTTGATAACTAGTACTTCCTACACCTTCAGCTTCATTGCCCAGAAGGGTTTAGTTGCCTGCAAGAACTTGAAGTGAGTGGTAGCTGATAATGGTCTTAATATTTCTTCAAAAAAATAATTAGAAGTATATACATTTATATTCATTGGTCAAACTGGTGCCTTCTTTGAAGAGTCTTACAAGAGCATATGTCTGGCTTAAAATATAAGAAGCAGTATATATTTTGAAAGTATACTAAACAAAAACAAAAGCCACCAACATATCATTGCATATATTGAATAAAGCTAAAACAGAACTTTTTACAAAGGTTTTATATTTTCAAGACGCATTTGAAAAATAATTTGAGAACATTTTTAAAAATTTTTTGCTAAAAAGAAGATAATAAAGAATCCTGTTATCTAAACTCTACAACTGTCTAGCTTTTCATTTCATTAGTGCACTCTCATCCATTCAATGAAAAAAAATAGACATTTTCCTACTAGTTTTAAAAGCAAAATTACAATTGTAAATGTAAAGTGAAAATATGTTTTGCATAAATTCATGTAATACCTTCAAAAAATAAAATTGATTTTTTTTTAAAACAATGATAAGCAAATCCATAGATATAGGCCCCAAATGTGAAATGAGTGCAAACAGCAAATGAATGAATTATTCTTTCGTTTTAAGCCAAAATAAACTTTGGTAACAAGTGTCAAATAGATATCAATGTGTATCAACATTCAGATTAATCTATTTTAATCCTTTGCATTTTTTTTAAAACTGTGGTGCGATTTTTATAAATGAGGTTTATGTCAGAACATATCAATACAAAGTGATAAGAATATGAAATAATGATATTTGATCAGTTTGAGACGCATAGGCTGGAAGATTTCACTCTGACATGCTAATGCTGAATTGTCATTTCCATAGACTAATTGCTATCAACCTGAACGATCTTAAACATAGTTTAACAAAGTCATAGAGGACAAGGTAACAAATAGCAATATAGTAACTCAAGTGATATATAGTAACTTCTACTATCAGGGTTGAGTAGCTGTCAGAGAAAGCTCTTTTACTTCTGTTCAGCAAGCGAACCTTTCAAAATGGTCTCTTAGGGGAAAACATTTGGGAGTAAACGAGATATTGTGTGCTTTAATACTGTTTTTCCCGGAATAAAATTATTAATCTAGATGGAGTTTATCTGTGCATCACACTGCCTTTAAAATATAATATAAGAAGCAATCTCCTTTTATGGAAAAAAAAAAAGCTCAATTTATTGAAGCATCCCTAAATAGGCAAGGAAGTTATACATTGTAAAAAAAAAAATCCACTTTCAGAATTAATAGGAAGAAAATTGAAAGTGAAATTGCACATAACATGCCATTCCGCAATTTAATGGTATGACTGTAGTGCATTTTCCCCAATCCCCAAGAAAGGTTCTAAGATAAAGTGCAGAAAAAGGGTAACCAAGATGATTATGAAAAGGACTTCCCAGAAAAGAATGGGATCTTTCCCCCCTATACTACAGCAGTGGTAAAAATGAAGTTATTTAGGAAAGCTCCCAGAAGAAAAGACTATTTTTGACAATCTACAGTTACTGTACAGAATTCCTTATCCTGTATTGTGGTAATAGCCAGCAAATTAGGTAACTTTAAATACTGGTTAGTTGAATAATGGAAAAGATATCATAGGCTGCTAATCATGATGGCTATTCATTACAAGCAAAAACCAGAGGCATCCCATTGTACTGAAGCTCCCTTTGTACTGAGAGATGGATGAAAAGAAGCTATCACTCTCAAAAATTGCTCATTGATTTTTTGATTGGCCACTGAAGAGAATGCTAAGAATATGAAAGCATGCTAGACTACATAAGCCTTTGGTCACATCTAATATACATCGTCATATGCGACTCTTCATTGATTCTTAGAAGTCACAGGAAAGTATCTTGGCTAACTTGATAGCATGAACAAAGACTACCTACTATCTTTATGCTTTTAAATGCTATTATGAGCAGGCAACAAGCTGTTTAAAAAAAATTACATGGGCCTGTGAGAACAAGCCATTAGAAAGGCACATTTCACAATGCGCAATACAATTTCATTTATGTTTAGTAACCTTTCTCTCAGACATACAGTAGTTCTACATGCTGTATGAAAAAAATGTGTTGCCTTACCTGGCAAAACTAAAGTCAAAAACATATTGGTGGAATGGTTAGAATGCAATATTGCAGGCAACTCTTCTCATATTGCCAGGAATTAGATTGCTTCGATCCTGACCAGCTCAAGGTTGACTCTGCCTTCCATCCTTCTGAGGTCAGTAGAATGAGAACCCAGATTGTTGGGGGCAAATATGATGACTCTAATCCACTTAGATAGTGTGTAAAGCACTGTGAAGTGGTATATAAGTCTACGTGCTATTGCTATTGCTATAACACCATACTGCAGTGTATTGGGTTATGGGTTGTATTGCTTTTTATTCCCCCTATTACCTTTACTAAGTGAAAAGTAAATATTTTTGTTTCTTTTCAAAGAAAAGCCTACATCCTAGAAAAGTGATTAAAACTTCCTTGGAGTCACAATCTAGGCGGCTTTGATATTAATGTGATTGAAAATATTGAGCTGACTGTGAACTCAAAATTTAGAGAACAGAGTTAACAAACACACACAAACCTATAATTCTGATTATAAATCCATTGTTTTGAGTTTCAACTTTCATCATCATAATTCCATAAATATATAAACTGTCATGTTTATTAATATAGCCTGAATGTGATCCCTGCCTAGATTTTAACTCCTTGAAAGAAAATGGTTTATTTCACATAACTTAAAGCAAGTAAGTATAAAACATGTATAATATAGGCGAGCTATCTGATACAAAGCAAGCACGTGCAAGACTGGGGAGAGGAAGTAAGCAGTTGTAAATTTTTTATAATCAAAAGCTACAGTCTACAAATATTTTATATCTGCATGTGAAAAGCAATAGCTTTCACACAATGTATACTGTATATATTTAAAATAATTAATGTATGAAATATCCTAAATATTGACAATATGTACATATATTCCTAGAAATCCTAGTTAGATCATTATCTTACTCTCATTATCTTCACTTAATTTAGATACTGAATCAATATCAGAAGTAAAGACAAGGTAAAAATGTAATATCCAGGATGATTATTTTGAAACAAAGTTAGGATCATTTTGTCATTCTGTTTCAAAGTATTATGTTTGTTGCTTCTCCTTCCAATTAAATTTTGATATGTAGTTTATCCATCACAGGAGAAATTGGTTTTACAACAAGAGAATTTCACATTCTGTTGTGTGAAAAGCAACAACCCAGCAACACTGCCTAATGGACTTTGATGGAAGTGCAGTAGAACTTATCTAAATTCCATAAGAAATAATACATTTTTTCCCCAAAGAAAACAGCTAGATGGAGCATGAAACATTTATGTCAATATTGGAAATACCAATATTTGAAAAAGGTTTTAAACAGTTTATATTTAAAAGCAATAATTGAGACTTTCAACACCAGAGTGCAGTTTTCCTGAGTTTTCTTCAGTTCAAAATTCAAAATTCAAAGGGTTTTATACCTTACAGTTTTTTTCAAAGATTCCTAAAGTTTTGGCTCTTCATCTCAATCAGGGCTGTCAAATTCCTGACCCAAGGACCAGATGTGTCACCCACTGGCGACACTCATGCTCGGTTTAGTGAAGAGGAAAAAAGCCCTGATACATCATGAAACGCTGTCGTGATGATGTGAGTTTCATACTCCTGATCTAGCTCTTTAGTAGAATGGCTGATATCCTTTCTTTCTTTTCTTGATCTCTTCTGGGCTTGTTTTCCTTGCCATTATTGTTTTTCCCCCTTCTGTTTTGTGTTTTTGTATTCTTTGTTTTTAAATGTTTTTGACTTCCCAGAGTGGCTATCATCATCATTGGGGTGGAGAAGCAATTCAAGATGCCACTGATGATATTATATGCTTAATATATATGATCTCAGTGTGCCTTTGTCTTGTTCACTTGAAGGGGCCTTAATGAAAGCTTGTCAGTTGGAATCATGGATTGGAGCCAAGGAAGGGAGTTTAATGGAGACAATATTTCTATCTCCTTCCTAAATATAATGTGATGGGCTATGGTGGCTGTTGGTATCACAGGTAAATGGCTAACAAGATGTGTTACATGACCTGAAATCTAATACACAAATGAGGACGAGCAGCTTCCTCAAATTAAATGTTCTTTGGAAGACTTTGTACAACAGTACTAAGTACTATACAAAACTGAAGCTTCTACAAACTTCTTGCTATTCAGAGATGTAAAGATCCATTTTCTTCAAAACGTTCTTATTTTTACCTCATTGCTATTTACAAATTTAACATAATCACTGCTTTGGAAGATTCTTTGGGTTATCTTATTTCTGGTGAGGTCAGTCACATGCTTAAAGCTGAAAATAAATAAGCATCTAAGTTCTACTGCCTCCAATATTCAATCCGCTTTCTCAAAACCCTTTGTGGTAAATTTACAACTGCTATAATGGATTTATTATATATGGGATGACTATCTGGTAAAATTAAAAGCTATGCATCACCCACCAACCTGCCCATGGTTTTGCTCCTCCAGTCAGTGTAATAACATTTTTTCCTGAAAGAACAGCAAAAATCATCAGAGTACAATTTTACATCAAGGTGAAGGAAATACATACAAGATTTAGAGCTTTGTAATTTCATAACATGCACCATTACAAAAGGAAAGTGGATAGAAACTCAATGGCTTGGATAAAAACTGAGCTACTTAAATCGAACTTTCAACTCAAATAGTATAAACAAAAATGTCAGCTAATTCTGTACACAAGTCATGGGTAGTAGATAGCCGGATGCAGAGAAAGGAACTATTTGCTTTTCTGTTCTGCTTCTGTTTGCACTAGCATCAATTATCCTTAAATGATTACAATAAACTTTGAGCCATATATATATTCTTCCAATATTATCATTCTTCCAATATTATCTGAAGTAATAAATGCAAAGAGGACCATTTTGGAAATACAATATATAAAGGCATGCCATGGAAAATAACTGCATAGGTTCTTCATGCTGTTGGAATTTTGCCTGGTATTAATTTTTCCATTTTTAAATGTGTATTGATTTAGTTAGGAAAATTGATACACTCATGTGGAATTCAAAATGCAGGTTTTTTTAAAAAGACAAATCACGCATAAAAATAACCACTACCTCTCCCTCCTCAAAGACTGAGTGACTTCATTTAGGAGTCATGGGTAGGCAACCCAGTAGTTGTGGTTAAAAGTGGCACTTCCCTATGATAGGTAGTGCTAAGGCTTCCTACTAACTCTCCATTAGTTTACCAGATGGCAGTAGTATGATACTATTGAAACAATTTTTCACAGTAAACCCAATAATTACTCAATGATAATCTGACTGGCATACTCCCTATGATTGTTAGAAAGAGAGCTTCTCCAGTTGAAAAGTTGAAGAGGAACAAGTTTTGTGTGCATATATATATACAAACTGTGTTTATGTATCTTACAGCCTGTATGTATCTCTCTGACTGGTAAGCAGTGCAATCCACAGTAGTGAAAAACTATATCATATTAGATTGAAGCTATGCCTGAAAAGCAGGATAATTTACCAACTTATGCTAATGGCATAATAACAAAAAGTAGATCACTAAAGATTTAGTAGATCATTGAAGCATTCTGCATGTTGGATAGGAAACTGAAAAATCCTGTATTTTGAATTTTCAGAGTTTAGGAGTTATTCAAAAAGAAAAAAAAATGCAACATGTTGCGAATCTTTAAATATTTGGTTCAGGATCAGTACCCAAAAGGTTCAAACACATGCCCAGGTATATAGGTTTTGACTGATGCAAGGTTATTAAAATATCTTTAATTTATTTTGAATCAAAATTAAGGACAGCACTGGCAAGAACATTGTTAGATTTTCTTCAGCCTTCAGCAGTAATCTTATCCCAATGCCCAAAGGAATCCTGTGCTTAAAATAATGTCATTAAATCAGGGACAGACAATGAGATTAACTTGCATGTAGTTTCTCCACTCAGCTTGGCATTTTTAAAGAGAAGGGGAGCATTTTTCAATTTCAGGTTTCAATCCAGATTTGGTCCAAATGTAACTTCATTTCCCCAATCTATCCCTTTCTAAATATTACACACTGGAAGAAGGAACATTGCTCTAGCCCTGTGGCCTTTTCCTACTACCATATTTTTTGGATTATAATACGCACCTTTTTCCCTTAAAAAAGAGGCTGAAAATCTGGGTGTGTCTTAGACACTGAATACAGCATTTTTTTTGCCTCCTGACCCCCCCCCCACTTCACCAAAATGGCCGTGCATAGCCTTTAGGAGACTTTCAGAAAGCTCCTGGGGGCTGGGGAGAGCAGAAATGAGCAAAAAACAGGCTGTTTTTGCTCAGTTTTGTCCCCCCCCAGCCCCCAGGAGCACCCTATAAGCCTCCTAAAGGCTGTTCATGTCCTTTTTTTGAAAAAAGGGCCTGTTTTCATGAAAAATGGGCCATTGTTTGCTTGTTTTTGCCCCCCCCCCCGGTGTACTCTACAAGCCTCCTAAAGATATTCATGCCCTTTTTAAAAAAACGGGCCCATTTTCGTGAAAAATGGGCCATTTTGGGGAGGTCTGCAGAATGCAAAAACTTTTTTTTAATTTGCCTCTCTTCAAAATCTTGGTACGTTTTATACTCCGCTGCGTCTTATACTCCGAAAAATGTGGTACTTATACTACTGGTTGAGTTGCTGCCATAAAGCTCAAATTAAGACTTGGACAAGACCTGAAGAGAGATCCATGAGCCAGGAGTACATGGGTAAGTGCTGGACCATTAGGCAACATTTGCACAGGAAACTCTCAAATCTAATTTAATTCCATCATAGCAGGATTATTTAGATTTATATTCTACGTTTCATCCGGGAGTTTAAAACTTGCTGTAAAGAAAAGCTTATGAAGTTACTTGAGCTGAGAGACAGGAGCAGCCCCAATTAAGTGCGTATTTGCGGTTAAGGATGGATTTGAATCTTAAATGCAGCTTCTTAAATACTACACCATGCTGAGTCTCTTTGTTTTATTGTAGACGTAAGAAGGGGCAGAAGGATATCAATGCGTAGTTGGTGCAGCAGTTTTTAAATCTTAAAATATAAAGCAGGGGTCCCCAAGCTGTGGCCCACTACTGAGCTGTGTCCTATTTGGAATTAGGCCATGTGCGTGGCTGGGCAGAACATATGTGCCCCGTGGTGGGTTCTGGCTTCCTTTACTGCCGGTTCACTCAGGGATGTGCTTCAGGTGCGTTCGCGCTTCGGGGTGGTGGTGGTGCATGCTTGATGCATGCTGTGCGTGCTTGATGCGTGCTACATCTGCATGCGCAGAAGCCAAAAAACAAGATGGCAGCACCTATGGCACGTTGATAGAACTGGTTTGGGTGCGTGCCTGGCTGAGTTACTATCTACTCAGCTGAACCGGTCTGAACCAGTAGGAACCCACCTCTGCACAGCTCAACTTATGTGAGTGACAGGCTGGTGGGCACTTACATGTATGCACACCAGCCCACTGCTTGTGCTGGCCTGCTGGTTGTGCAGCCCTGTTCCCCTCTTCTCCTCTCCCCCCGCAGCTGGGCCACCAGGTTGGGGACTGCTGATCTAAAAGATTTGTCATTAAATGTCATTTTTATGCTTTCATTATGCAAGGAATAACTCTAAGCAAAATTCTTTATTAAGGAGGATTGGAAAATTTGCTAAAATGATCCTGCTATTATTAATCTTTCCTTGCTCATCTTTTACTATTTTTTTCCTGAATGAAATTAATATGAGAGAAATAGTGGATTGTTTATAGCATTGCTGAAGAGCAATGTAATAATTTCCTGACACTGATTTGCCTTTTTGCTTTGTTTAAGCCAATGGCTCATTTTGTGATGATTGATATAATGTACTTATTTCTGGAAGAGCCCAACTAACTTCAAGACCTTTTCTCTAGAGTAAATAACTGGAGGCTGCAATCAAAACCCATGAGCCAGCAAATGCACTTATCCTCCATTGGGATTAATTTGCATTAAATCAGGAAACCAATTAGAGCTGCTTTGGATATTTCAAAATTATAGAAGCTTGTGCCTTAAAACAACTTTCAATGTGCTAAATGTACACAAGCTAATGAACTGCATAAATCTCACTATCAGTTGGTATCAATTCATCATATTAGAAGGATGAACCCAAATTAGGTTGTACAGGCATGTTTGAGAGTGACCACAATGACTTTTATTTGTCTATTGCTTATGCAATCAACAATGCTGAGCAATTGTGAGACAAAGAGTTTTGGTTTACTCTAATCTGATTTCTTTGCTAGCTGTAATAAAAAATACCAAAGATGCAGATGTGCTTGCATTTGTCTGTCCCCTTCAGGGACTGCAAGCAGTAAGAAGGAAAATGATGTACCTTGCTAGTTTTGCTCTGCATGATGGAAATATAGAGACGGAAGAGGATCTTATCTCTCTTCTAACCATACCCAGTGCTATGAATCCTGTAATATTGTTTCCTGCATTAAAAACTTTCCAGACAAGATTCCCCAGTGACTGGATCAACACAGCAATCCTTGAAGCAACAATATCCCTCAGAGAGTGTAGTGTGTTTGTCAATGATCCCTGGTGGTCATACTGGATTACAGTATTGCAGTCAAAGTCTGCCCACATCTTGGACTTTAATCCTGATGGAACTCAAGGCTGACACAGCCTTCCATCCTTCTGTAAAATGAGGGCCCAGATTGTTGGGGGCAATATGCTGACATTGTAAACCACTCAGAGAGGTGCAGTCTAAGTGCTATTGCTATTGCTATTAATAAAACACTATGAGAGCTGTAAATAAATGTGCTTGTTAGAAAAAAATACATTCTTAATTTAACAAGTGACAAAATTAAGCATTTTATTGTTACCTGAAAGGCATCCTAATGTTCATTCTTTCGGCATATTTGCAGAGTGTATCCCAAGGACAGTGAATTTTTACAAACATAATGTCATTGTCTGTAACAGCTGGCTGCAAAAAAGAAACAATGTAACAGGCACAAATCTTTGAGATCCAGGTGGCATTCTCTTTATTTTTTTCTAAAAATGTTCACATTTAATTACATAAGTGTATGTTATTTAAACAATCTACTTGGACAGAAGAATACACACAGGACTATAAATATCCTGTATGTATTCTTCTTTGGTCAAAAAAAGAGAGGGATTTTGGCTTACCTGTAATCTAGCTAGGATTGCAGTTTATCAAAGAACAAAGTTATCACAATTCTTCAGAAGCTTCCTGGCTGTTATTCCACAAAGTCATGTTATTTTTTGACTATTCTTAATAAATTACAGAGCAATCCTTCAGACAATGATGTTAAGAGAATAGTGTTGGCTAGTTTGTGGCAGGAAGGCATATATCCAAGCAATTCTATATGCTCAAGAAAACTGCATATATATCATCTAATATTACAGATACTGCATGTTCTGCCACAAATCAGACATTTTGGAAGCTGAGGAAGGAAGACCTTCTAGTTTTCAGGCTTCTAGTTCATGCTACTCTCGCAAGGCTGAGGAGAAGACAGTAGTTCCTTCCCAAATCTGCCTCCCCACACCCCAAATCCCTGTTTTTATTTTATACTGCAAAGCAATTGACAATCTGTCATTTTATTCCCTGTATTTTATGATTGCTTTGTTTTTATTTACGATGAAGCCAAATTTATTCGGTGAGAAGTAGCATCACTTTTGACTGAGTTTATTTGGGGCATAAATAATACTTTAAAATCTCATTGCCACTAGCCCAAAATGTCCTTTTCCTTAAAACATTGCATTTAGATAGAAGAAGTGGTTATAAATGGCCTCTCACTTTCCCAGAAGATTGGTTGATTCTGAACAATTTGAGAAAAATGCTGTTATGATCAGATCAAACAGTAAATTGTTTTTCCTTAAAGAAGTCCATCAATAAAACTCCTCCATACAGAATTATTTTTGAGCTTTTTGTAGTATTCTCCCGATGACGTCAGGCTTACCCTGCCTGACTGTCGGCAACAGCCAAGCCACGTCTGATTGGATAAGACGTGGCTTGGCTAAACGCGGGCCTTTTCTCTCTCCTGATTGGTTGCCCTGCTTGACAGCTCCATATAAATAGCTGTCAAGCAGGGAAGCTTCGGTTCTCTCCTGCATTAGCTGTAAGACCTGTTGCGATTAAACTGTTAGAATTACCTCAGCCGTGTCAGCCTCTTCCTTGCCCACCTCTAACACTTTTCACATGGACTATTACAGAGGTGGGTTGCTACCAGTTCAGCCTGGTTCGGCAGAACCAGTAGTGGTGATTTGGCCTGGGTCACAGAACCAGCAGCGACCCAGGCGAGCTATGCTCCCGAACCAGTTCCCCGGTCTCTTCTGCCATTGTCGGCATGTTTCTACACATGCACAGAACAAATTATTGTCAATTGTGCTTGCGTGAGCAACGCACGGTGGGCGTGTGGGCGCAAAACGAATCGATTCCAACCAGTACAGGAACCCACCCCTGGACTACTAGTTTCTTTCTTTTTTCTTTAAAAAAAACATTTATTTGCTTTTTTCCTCCTTCCCTTCCCTACTTTTTACACTATCCGTCAAGCTGCTCATTTTCTTAACCCTTCCCTCTTTTCTACTCTGCAAGGTCTTCTATGGTTTCTTTGAAGGTAAGGCCCAGTTAATCCTGCAATCTCTTCAGTAAGATGCAAATCATGTAATGGATTTTCCTCACAGTAGCAGCCATTTTGAGCAAATAAGAAACACTACCCACCTCTCTTTCTAACATTAATCCTTCCGCTCGTAAATTCTTTTCAAAGGTGCCTCTTTTCTCAATTTGAGGACTAGATTTTTTGTAGACTAAAATGTAATCAATACGTTTTTTGCCATCTTTGAAGAATAAACCTGATGTTCCCAGTGCAGACATGTCACTCTGAAAGAAAAAAGGGATATATAATGGACTCTTAAACATAGCAACAAAGTCCAGCCAATGATTAAAATATGGGATGTATTTTTAGGAACAGTAGTTTTTTCTTAGCCCTAAGAATTATACCCAAGGCAGAAGAGAAACCTAGACGAAAGTACTTCTTGCTCTTTCTCAATTTTTTAAAAACCATTTGTTCCTTAAACTCCACAAATTTAGGTAAAGGTAATCAGGATATTGGTGACATTCAGTGCTGTAAATCTATATGATATCTCCTTAACAGGAGGCAGATATCAGACTAAATAAGTAGGTTGATGGTACAAAGTGAGTTACAAAGGATTTTTTTTCCAGGAATTTTGAGAACTTTTGCTTCTTTGCTTACTTATTTTGATGTATCTCATAAAGGATCAGTAATAATACAGGAGACCTCCTCTAATGGTATCCCATAATACATCTTGGTACATTGGACTAGGGATGAGTGACTCATAAACTCCACATGAAGCAGAGATTTTCAACCTCAGACTCCCTAATTGAGATTTTAACCAGTGCATCTGTTTTAAACTGTGTTAAGCAATACAATTATTAAAGTAATATAAATGGTATATTTATGGTCAAAATCCAAAATATCAAGCGTACAATCCAAAATAGTTGGATGAAAACAGCGATAATTAAAGAATTCATATTAGAATGGTTTTATTAAAAGTGAAATCACTGTTAAATCAATTTTCTGAGTTCATGTTATTATTTTATTTATTTATTATTTATTTATTTATTTCTTTAGATTTCTAAACCGCCCCCTCTCCCAAAAAGGGACTCGGGGCGGTGCTCAGAACGCTGCTCAGAAGCCAATTTTAATGTTTCCTGCCTCAAAACAGCACAGCTAATGCTGTTCAGTTTTGGAAAAGGCAGCATGGAAGAGTTCTCGGGTTGCCGATCTGTTATCTAGACATCAGTGGCAACATTTTGAATTCCAATCCATCCTTCCCTGCAGTCCCAGTGGCCCTGAAGCTGCTTAGCTTTGATGGTTATTTGCCTTTCCTCAGAAACAAGGGCAACTGTGATGCACATAAAAATAAAAATAAAAAAGTAGGCCTTCAATCACATAACTGTAGCTGCCCTCTGACTTTTCGGACCCTCCCTGTGGACAACAATGCTGCTCAGAAGCCAATGCAAGCCATTCCACAGAGACAGTCAATCTCCATGAAGATGTATTTAAACACACCATCCTCTCCTTTCCTAAAGCATCATTAAATCCTACCCTTGCGAAATATCTTTCATGGTTTTGAGGCCTAGGTTGACAACGGCTTCCACTTTTGTTGTGACTCAGAAAATTGGAAACAAAACAAAACAATTCATGAAATGACGAGACAGAAGAAAGTCAGCAAAATTCTGAACTAAAATGTTGCAGGTTGCAATTTGTTTCAGTTTCAGTATATTTATGGCCTTTGGATGAGGTTTTCAGTAATAACCATACTCCTATATGGGTACATGCAAGGTATAAGAACAGAAGAGGGACAAGCAAGAAAACAGATTTGGTATGTATCCAGGTGCAACTGCTCCTGATTTATTGACTCTAATACATTATTTTGTCCATTATATATACAGAATCTCAGGGAGCAATGACAGTATAATACCTATTATTAAAGAGTAACATCCAATCCTACTAATAGAGGAGAAACAGGTTCAGCATTTCTCTCTTTTGTGTCTAGTCTTATGCTTCAGATGAACCTGATTCAGAATGACAGAAAAGTGCAATATTCTTGGCGAGTTGAAATCATGAGCAAGTACTGTGTTGCACATATCATAATTCTATTATAAGTAAAGTTGATGTTTAACAGTATGGAGGAAATGTGGGAAAATATAACTAGCTCTATAAATATTATACACCATCCCTGAGCTCTATTTTGGTCCAGAGCAGAAAATGTAAATGTACAACAGCAGGATAAGAGATTTGCTCTTGTTGGGATTCCAGCTAGTCATTTGTAATCATCTTTCACATTATTTACTGATTTACTTGATAAATATCCCATTCTTTATTTTCCCTTCATTAGGGAAGCTATTTCCAGGCCTTATACTCAGTCAGAAATCTATGGCCACCATTAACACACAATCCTTACTGAATTGTTTGTATCACCCTAATATTGTTTTGTTTCACCTAATTTTGTATGACAAGTTGAGAGAGAGAGTGATAATGTAATTCTACTCCCCAAACTTGGGAATTCTATAAGTCTCCAATATTTTCTTCTTGTTGCTTCTTCACCTCATTAGAACTGACACAATGCATCAGGTCACTATTAGTCTTTGGCAGCTTGTCCTATTCTCTCCAGACATTTTGAATTGCAGTTCCTAGAAGTTCAGACCTGGAAAGTGCCAGGTGCCTGGAAGATGAGATTATGCACTTGAAGTTTGAATTAATGAATATTCTACAACCAGTCTACACTTCCACCATTCCTTTAGATGTGTTCTGAATAAACAAGAGAGAACCACAGACAATAGACTCTGATGATTTAAAGATGCATTAATTCAGATGGCAACACCTGTCCGACCTTCTAGAAGATTAAATATATATATATATATATACTGCAAGGTTGGGCTTGGTTAGGACTTAGGCGGGCGATTATCAGGAAATACTAGGACTGTAGCTAAACTGTAGCTAAACTAGCTAAACTGGGAAATCAAAGCACTGGCAAATGCATACACTGCTGCCAAGAAAGCTGCATAGAGAGGTCTATGGTGTTCCCAGAATGTTTCAGCTTCCCTCAGCAATTTTTAATGGTAACTTTTTAAATATGGAATTAAAGCTGCCTCATGACAACCAACGTCCCTTTTATAGAATATATCACAGTTCTGCATAAATAAGTTCAAGACTGCACTGCATCAAGCTTTATTTCTGACTGTGTTGTCACCAACATGGCCAAAGGGAGATGTATTGGATAATAGCCCCTTCGCTGGCTGGCACTCCATCAAGCTCATTGTTGCCATTTGTTGTTCTGATGTTTTTCCATTTCTTCGGTGAAATGCAAAGAACTATCTTCATAAAAGTTATCCCTTCTATTTTCTACTTTTCTACCAGTCAGCTTGAAATAAAAGAATGTGCTGCTCAGCATGTTCTTCTGTAATCTTTGCAGTCATTTGTTCATCACCTTAACTGACCTCTCAAGACAAGACAAGAAAGTAAGATTGGAAAAAAGTGATATATACATTTCCAGAAATGTGAACAGTTTAATCTATATATTGTGCCTGCTGCAGCTCATTCATGTCATGATATTAATCAGGCGTGGGCCATCTTTTGGAAACCAATGGCCAGATATTCTTTAGGGGGGTAACTGGATGGATAAGATTCATTAAAAGGAACAGTACTGCAAGCTTTATGGGGTCTTGCCATACACTTTGCCATATTTTCTCTCTTACATTTTGCAAGTAGATGAAGTCTATTTTAGCATGTCTTTGAACATCATGTCACTTGGGGGCAGTCATAATTTTGAAGAAAATTAGGGTGTGTTTAATTTTATTAGGATATGCTTTCGGCTCTGTAAATAATTGTCTGACAAAAGCAATAATCAATAGCAATCCATCTACAACATTTCAACCAGTGTAAACAACTTCCTGTATGACCTTGAGATAACTGCTGAAGTGCTTGTCTCTTCAAAAGATTGAGCACTTCCACCCTATTAACTGAAGAAATAATAATAAAAAATATATATGAAATGATGCCGTTTCTGGATTCTTGACTCTGCCAAGAGAAATCATAGCCTCAAGCTTACTTTGGCACAAGAAGTGTTAGTGGGTATGAGTCAAGCATACTAAAACAACAGGTGTTCTGCCACCTTGAAGGGAGAAGAGAGAGAGGCAAGAGAATAATTAGCAAATAAATTAATTTAACAAGGGCTTAGATAATTTCCCCTTCCAATAATAAGGGGCTTTCATGAGCTTCTTTCGGCATATTCCTTACAGAGCAGAATTACACATCAACAAGCTGTGTCATAACCCATCATTCAAGCAAGCTGGCATGGAATTCTGTAGAATCAGAGATGAACTTGGAGGGGTTATCAGACATGAATTAAGCCTAGAAAATACAAAAAGCTTGAAAAAGAAACTCAGATTGACTCCTCCCTAAATCATTAGAACAATGTTTATTATCCTTGGCAACTTTAAAATGAAAGAACATCAACTCCTAGAATTTCCCAACCAACATGGCTGGCTGGAGAATTCCAGGAACTAAAATCCACACATCTTAAATTTGCCAAAGTTATGCAACACTGCATTAGAATATGAGAGAGAGGGAGGAAAAAACCTCAACACAGCATCCAAAACGTTATTACTACAGCCTCTCTCAATAGTTCCAGACCAATTTTAATTCCAAAGACAGGGACTTCCTTCCTTCCCCATTCTGGGGAAGGTTTGTTTCTTCTCTGGATGAAGAGGAAAAGGGATTGACTCCTAGTCTTATCCTTGCAGTGAGTCCCAGTCTTTGATATTGATAACTGAGATTCGGAAATAAGTTACTTAAGATAGCCTTACCTCTTACCCCACTCATACTAGCTACACTGTTCAACCCACAAGGAGAACATCAGCTCTGGGTAGAGAGCCAGAAGACAGAAAAGAGGAGGAGTGCAATTTTTCCATTGTGCTGTGCAAATAGCATGCTTATTAGTAGTGTATGCCCTTGGTGTGTCAATCATTTGCAATCAGATCTGTTAGGTACTGGCTGTGAATTAGCAGAAGCTGAGTACATGTTTATTAATGGCTTTACCCAAAGGGATGTAATGCTGAAAGAATCCATTTTCATGTACATCAGACCTTGTCACATTTGATCCTGAATGTCCTGTTTTGCTAGGTATATCTTTCTACATTGCTCTTCCAATCTTGGCTCCCATGTGGGATTTGTGTCTTGGAATCTTTAATCCTCTGCTTTATCCTGACCATATTCTTCATCCTGACCAAGCTTTGACTGTTTTGGCTTAGACTAAATCAAGTTAACACTCCTTGTAAATAATCAGAGATGGATTTAAGGATTCCTGAAAGTTGGCGGGTCAGGGCAGTGGATAGTTTTGTGTTCCTGTGAACGCTCAATAATGGAGGAAGTGACTGGTTCAATAACTATTTATTTAACAACAACCATGGCATAGCATAGAACAGAACAGAATGGCAACTAGACCACCTGACAGCTATTTATACTTCGAGCTGTCAGGCGGGGAACCAATGAGAGAAGTGTAATTTTCCCACCTGCTGGCAGGCACATCTCAACCAATCAAAGCATCTCCCGTGTCCCTCGGCAGCCGCCGGTCGTCTCACCGAGGACACAACAGATAGCAATAGCATTTAGACTTATATACCACTTCACAGTGCTTTACAGCCGTCTCTAAGCAGTTTACACTGTCAGCATATTGCCCCCAACAATCTGGGTCCTCATTTTACCGACCTCGAAACGATGGAAGGCTGAGTCAACCTTGAGCTGGTGAGATTCAAACTGCCAAACTGCTGGCAGCCGGTGATCAACAGAAGTAGCCTGAAGTACTGCACTCTAACCACTGCACCACCGTGGCTCTGTACAATGAAATGCCATTCAGTTATTTTTGCCTCTTTTGGAATCCCATTAGAGAGCTGTTTGGTTTTATCTACATTTCAACTTTTCCCTAAGAAGAACTGTTTTCAATTTTATTCTCAACTCTACCATTAATTCACAATTGATTTTATTTCAGTATGACTGATATTCAGTATCACTTGAAAATAGGCTCTATTTGGGGGAGAAAGGGAGGGATTGCCTAGTGTAGATAGTATATGACTATCATGGCAAATCTTTCATTAATGAGAAACTGCATAGTCTACAGGTGGCAAGTGGGGAGTGTTATGGTTTTAAATGTGACTGTTGTGGTACATTTTGTCCAGCAGAGGGCATTACCCAGGATAACATATAAATCCCTGCATGAGACAAAATGCAGGAAATGACATCTCTCTGCTGACATTCCTCACTATTGCTTTTAATAAAATATAGATAACCTATGCTAATATATTATTGTGTCACATTTTGTAAAAAAACATAATTCATTGTTAAGCATATATCTCAGTTAAGTTCACTCCCAGTAGCATAGTCAAAAGATGCCACTGACCCTTTGACAGTAAGATCCTAAATTCTTGCTAAGATTGTTCACTTCACAATACAAATTATGTTGTCAAGTGATACAACTGAAAATAGTGTTTGATTTAGGAACCTCCTCTTTCCCAATTTTACCATCCGTGGATCAGTCGGATAAAGTATTTTATCAGTTGCCGATCAATTATTGTATTATTTCATGAGACATAAATCATAATCATGCTTTATTGAAGAAACCACAGTGACCTGATCACACTTAACACTAAGCTGCTATATACAATGGTTTACCAAACCATCCTGGCAGGTTTCAGGCATCACACTAAGTCAAAAGCAAACTATAATATGGTTTTGTATGAAAGGTGAACCCAGTCATTTAATCTATCTGAAAACCTATAAAAACCTTTTGTGAAAATCTTTAACTGCTTCTGTTGGTAGCTTTTTGCCACTGTTTATTTATATATTATTATTTTTATGATGTCCATGTTCCCTATAATGTGATTGTGTACAGCACCGTAAGTAGTACTATGTTACAATGTCAGATTCATTTCCCCTTAATGAAGAAATCTTATATTCTATGGAAAAGTGGATATGGCGAGGGAAGGAGACTATCTTGTAAATCACTGAATTCAGATCTTTGCTAACAAATCAATAAATCAGTTTTCAAATTAGACAAAACACATTTCTCTTGTCCAATTTAATCTGGTTTAATTCATTCTTGAACTGCAAAAAAAAATGATAAATTAAGTCTCATTTAATATGATATTTTAAGATATATGAGCAAAGGCAAAAGTATAGAAGCCATGCTTCTCTGGAAGACAAAGGCTCTTTTTCATTATCCAGGAATGCTGTTGCTTTAAACAGAAATAGTAATCAGATTACCTTTTAATCTATGTTTCAAACTGAGAGGAAACCATATTAAATTGCAATGATACACACTCAAGGGAAGATTGAAGACATTAATCAAATAAGTTTCTTCCTGTCGGCTCTTCTTCTGAATCCTTTCCAAAGCCCAAATATAAAAATACTGGACAGAACTTTACAGAAAAGAGAGTATTGTTTGAGCATACCTCCTTATAATGCAAAGAATTCAAGGGGATTTTTTCTTTTTAAAAAAAGGTCAGCTTTGACAATTTAGCACTCCAAAACAATTCACATTTGTCTTCATGTCTAAAAGACTTAGCCTAGGAAGTGTATAATTCACCATCCTCACTACCAAGATGCTTGATGAAACGTAGACAAAACTCAACTAGATCATTTTGGAATTGTTCTTCAGGAAAAGCATTCAGCGATAGCCCTTAGACTTACCGTGTTTCCCCCAAAATAAAATTCCCCTAAAATAAGTGCTTGGCCTCATTTTTGGGGAGGTCTTATTATTTTTGAGGTGCAGGAGGAGGTGAGTGTGGTCACCTCATGGATGCTGCTGTATTGCAATATTTTCGGGGAGGACTTATTTTGGGGGGACGGTTTATTTTAGCGCATGTATTATCCGGGGAGGTCTTATTTTCAGGAAAACAGGGTATATACACAGTATTTTACAGCTCTCTCTCAGCTGTTTACTGATTCAGTATATTGCCCCCAACAATCTGGGTCCTCAGTTTACTGATCTTGGAGGCATGGAAGGCTGAGTCAATCTTGAACCGGTGAGAATCGAACTGCCGAACTGCTGGCAGTTGGCAGTCACAAAATTAGCCTGCAATACTTAATTCTACTGCACCACCATGGGTCATAAAGAAAAAAAAACATTCTCATCACTAGCTGAGTTTAAACATGCTTGGATTAAATACATGTCCATCATTCAATAAAAATTTAACATAAAATAAAAATAAACAAAAATAATGATTAATGAGTGAGTTAAATAGAAAACAAAAAGCAAATAAAAAACTCTCAAAGGGCACATTTGATGGACTACTAGGACTTTTTCTACAACCAGTTTTCTATATTTCTTTACTGCAAATGCATTATTTATTTATATAAGTAATAATAGTTAAAGATCAAAAGTTTGTACTTGCTATAGAGTATGGGTGCCACCATACTCACTGCATCACATTGCCATCACATGACATTTTATGATGCTTTTCCCATTTGCAGAGCTGGGGGGGCGTGGCCTGCATGTGACACATCCAGCCTGTGGGCCGCCAGTTTGACACCCCTGCTAAAGAGGTATAATATCTCCATTTCTAAATTCTACCCAGTACCTTCAATCCATTAACACAGCTTTCTGCTTCTGTGAAGGAGGATTTTATTTTAATAGGGTTCTTAGTAACCAATTCCAAAGTAATTTGCTATATGTGTATTTTAATATCCTTTTGAATAAATTATTAAATGGTTTGAGCTCATTTCAGCCAAAGCTCAAAAACATCCACACAAAATCAAAAAAAGAATGATGCAGTCTAAGCCTTTTGAGTAAGGAAGAGTAGCTCAAAATGACCCTTTTGAAACAGAGATGCTACACCCTTGAGTCTATCTTTGTATATCAGACAAAGGTGTTGTTTGATTCCACAATGCAGAAAGCACACCATGTATCTTTAGCTATGGTGAATCTTATTTCTATAAACCTGATGTGCAGATCCACTTGCAACATATTATCAGGTATGCAAGAAAAGGCAAGATGTTGAATTGGCGCTTTCTGCAGAAATAGAATCGTTATCTACACAACGAGCCATGTTCTCGTTGTTGCCCATCCTTAATTCTAGCTGCTTTCCTGCAGGAAATTAGCTGATATAAAAGAGTGTTGCCAGGACATATTTGGGGCAGAACTGACAACATAGTTGTCGTTTTAAATTTGTGCTTCTATTTAGTCTTTAATTTTCCATTTTGTACATAAATATATGTAGAGATATATCCCATTCATATGTATTACCCACACATATTCACATATCATAAGTAGTAGGGGGTGGACAAAGTAAGGTGAAAATTTGAAACATTGTTAAAATTGAACCTTCTCTCCAAAATGCTACCTAACTAATCTAGTGTAAAGCATCAACTTCATAATACTTTACACTAAGTTGGTACAAATCATCACTCACTTAATTGGCATTGTTTAACAAGTGCCCTCAAATCAGATGTCATCTCCATTTTCCAAGAAGGAGCAGCTTTGTTAAGAATAACGTATGTGTGTTGGTTCTAAACTTTGTCATTGAGAAGGATTATCTGCGGGATAACCACTCCATTTACACTTGCCTGTCCCATCAGATTCAGCAGAGAGGACATACTACAGGTACCCCTAGGGAGTTACATTTGATGGGCCCCAGGCAGCATATTTTTTCAGCTGTGGCACTGTCTCTATGGAATCCCATCTCCCCACCCTAACTGAACCTGGATCTACCACTTTTGACTTTCCGAAAGTCCCTCAAAACCAGGTTGCATTATCAGGCCTGGGAACTTTAAGGGACCAGAGCATTATTAAGGTGGCTCCACTATTATTAACATCTCTTAACCTAATATTCCTTCTTTTTAGTTTTGTTTTTATAATTTTAAATTAAATATAAATTTTATAAATTGAAAACATTTAAATTTTAAAAGTTTTAATAATAACTACTATAACTGTTTAGTATTTATTTATTTACTGCACTCCACTTGTACACCACTCAGAGTTGTTTGTAAGATGATGGCTATATACATTTGATAGATGATAGATAGATGATAGATAGATAGATAGATAGATAGATAGATAGATGATAGATAGATAGATAGATAGATAGATAGATAGATAGATAGATAGATAGATAGATAGATAGATAGATATGTACAGTGGAAGCTGCTTAGTGAGGCTAAAAGCATTCAGTATGACTATTATTTAAAGGACAGATGAGTAAATTCACTTATAATGGAAAACTTCTCTTGCCAACTATTTGATTAAAATTAAAAACTAAAATGATGTATCAAATGCCGTACCTCAAGATGTTTGATATTTTTATAGAAAGCAGATTTAATATTCAAAAGTTTGTATTACTTGAAGAGTGGTATTTAAGCCAAGATTAAAATTCTAAAATTGTAATATATTGGGTCCAACTATATCAAAGACATAGATCATTTTTCTGACGGGTTAAATTGGCTTAAGAAAAAGCCTTTCTCAGTATTTTTTTGCTATCTTTGAAAGCTTATCTTTCTGTAATAATGGTACCATTAAAATGGTAAAAAAATAATTACAGTATATTAGCAATAAACATACTGTCTAATGGTGCAGCAGGTAGGATGCAGTATTGCATGCTAACTCTGCCCACTGCCAGGAATTTGATCCTGACCAATTCAAGGTTGACTCAGTGTTTCATCCTTCTGAGGGCGGTAAACTGAGGATCCAGATTATTGGGGACAATATGCTGACAATTTAGAGAGTGCTGTAAATCACTGTTGAGGGGTTTATAAGTCTAAGTGTTATTGCTAAATAGTCCAATTTGACCTTGACTTCTATGATTTAAGAAGGCAAGTTTACTTAATTGTCTTTGAAACAATACAGAATTAATTACCTTCTTTCAGTGTTTTCTCCCCTTCAAACAAAATTGGGGGGGGGGGTAGAGCTTACATTTTTCAGTTTGATTTACTGATGAGCTCTCATTCATTTACTAACCAGAGCTGACCCTGTTTAGCTTCTGGAGATTGATTAATTATATATACCCCTATTTTTCGGACTATAAGATGCACCAGTGTATAAGACGCAACAAGATTTTGAAGAGGTAAGTAAGAAAAATAAGTTTTTGTTCTCCCCAGTCCCTAGGAGTAGTATGCAGCTTTAGCAGGGGGGAAGGCAAAAACGCCTCTCTGTTTGTGGAAAACGGGTCATTTTTCACCCGCTTTTCACAAAAAATGGGATGCAGGGGCAGGGCTTCAGGAGGCCAAAATGGCTGTATTCTCTGTATAGAATGCACCAATATTTCCACGCTCTTTTAGGGAGGGGAGGGAAAAGTGCATCTTATACTGCAAAAAATACGATACATATTAGTAAAAACAGATCAATTAAAATATAAGCATGTTTCATTTTTAAGTGCTGAGCTGAAAAAAAATATTAGAAATATAAGCACTAGGTATCACAGGGGACTTGGCATTTTTCACATTAGTCTGGACTTTTACAACCTGTGACAAATCGTATAACAATCTATATCCATTTATTCTGAGTTTAATCAACTGGGAACATACCTCACACTGTGGCTTAATGCAACACTTCAGGTCTGACTGAAAACCATACTAGAATCTAGAGCCTCTGCTGACTCAGGAAGATGTCTTCCAAAACATCACTATTCAATAGACATTCAAAGAATGGAGTACTGTAGGAAATATTATAGGATGTGATGAATTGTGGCAGTTTTCCCAGCAATAAATAATCTTTCAATTCAGCAGTTTATCACAACAGTGTTGATGTATGATATTCTGTGAAGATATAAAACTTTGCCTGCAAATATTCAGAGACTTGGCTTCATCAGCAGGTCTGCCAGTTCTAATATGTGATCTACTTCTGGAAGAAGAATTTATGACAGAGGCACCATTTTGTTTCTCTTACCAATCTGAAGACCTTCATGGATAATACTAGTGCATATTCATTTGCAGCAGAGAAGGTCCACAGCAGACTATACTAGTCTTCAACTTACAACCATTTGATTACAATGGTTGTGTTTCAAGTGCCAAATACAATGGCACTGAAAATAAGGGCTTATGATTGGTCCTCACACTTTTGGCTGTCACTGCATCCTCACAGTCATCCAATCAAAATTTGGGCACCTGTCAACCTGCATACATTTATGACAGCTGCAGCATCCTGGGGTGACATGAACACCATTTACGAGCTTCACAGCCAGTTTCTGACAAGCAAAGTCAATGGGAGAAGCCAGTTTCATGGGTCATGAAATCACAGTCATGTGATTCACTTAACAATGGTGGCAAAAGGGTTGTAAAATTGGGCATACTCACTTAACAACCATCATGCTTAGCAATGGAAATGTTGAAACCCACTGTGGCCATAAGTCAAGAACTACTTTTACTGGGAGTTCAGGAAAGCACAGATGACAGGACCATAGCAGAAAGCTACTACTGATACTTATAAAACTGGTATAGTATTATTTGTTTGCTTAAAATGTTTGCTCATACTTAACTGAACTACAAATTTCTCAGTTAAGAGAAAATTCTAGATTTGCACAATACATTAGCTATAAATTAACTTCACAGGCTAGGTTCATATAATGCATTAAGGATGAGGATGAGGATGAGGATGAGGATGAGGATGAGGATGATGATGATGATGATGATGATGATGATGATATTGTTAATGATTTGCACAAATGCAGCCTATCAAATATATTTGGGCAGCAAAGAGCAGAATCCTCTTCAGATTACTTTATGATTTTTATTGATTAAGGCAAAAAGTGAAGAATATTATCAGTTGCTACAGAAATGAGTCTCTAATGAAAGTTTATAAAATGACTTTAGCAATGATATGGCTTTCATTTCTGTACATGGATAATAGAAAGGAGAATGAAATTTCTCTTTTAGGCACTGATTGCTTCTGTGACGTTAATGCCTATGCACCCTACTGCATTCTTTTGCAGCTTTTATAGCTGAAATTCTATACACACACAAATGAATTAAATGTTCCATGGATATCTAAGTATAGAACTGCACCATTTACATACAGCTTGATTTGCTATAGTGATACCTGCATCCCTTTTTGGCTGGCTTTGAAATAGCATAGTAGCTATTGAAAAGAAACAGCATACCACCTGCTATTTGATATTAGTGGCTTTCCACCTTTAACTTTCAGCTGTTTCATAACTCAAGGTATGTAGGAGTAAGTGTGTAGGAGTAACATCAAAGAGGAGAGATATGAATTACTAAATATGTAGAGTCTAGAATGGAATCATGATGTACTGTACATCATTTCTAATATTTTTTAAACTACTGCCTCTCCTCTTAACACTTTGGTATTTAAACATCAGCAAAAGGTAAAGTATAGTGTGAATAATAGTGACTCTCTGCACATACAACACACATATTGCAGAAAATACGACTTCAGCAACAGACTGGTAAATGCCTGAAATGCTCTACCTGACTCTGTTGTTACATCCTCAAACCCCCACAGCTTCAACCTCAAACTGTCTATCGTGGCCCTCACCCCATTCCTAAGAGGTCCGTAAAGGGGGCGTGCATAAGGACAGTGCGTCTACCATCCCTGCCCTACTGTCTCCCTTTATTTGTACTCATTTCATTTGTTCATGTCCATGTTTATACTTATACCTGTTACTTTGTACATGTTTGATAAACCAAATAAAGTTAAAAAAAAAAACATCATGGCTCACATTGTTGGAAAAGTATCTGATCTCAAAAATGTGCACAGCTGTCATTTTTCATGATCATAGCTAGCTGAGATTTTAAACTGAAAAAGAAGGAATGGTATTGTCAAAGAAGGAGGTCTGCCAATAATCATTTGTTTATGGAAGAGCAAACATTCTGGTTGGGAGAAAGGTTTAAATAACGAATCCGTGTGCACTGGCTATGTAAAATCAAGACACCCCCATCCAGAATGAAAGATGAAAAAATCCTCACAACTGATTTGCAGGGGGACCCAAACCTCACAGTGACTCACAGTCTTGCTAGAGTTACATTGAGCTTATTCTTCTTCATCTCAATCCCTGCATCCTCCAGACCCTGGGAAAGAACTGAGGCAGCATCTTTTAATTGGCAAAATATATAATAACATTGGCACAGATACACAACTGAGTATTATGTGCATACTGATGATACTTAGCCTTGTGCCAAAGGGTGACCTCTCACAGCAGTTTCATGTAGAAATTAAACAAATAATGTTTCCCTTTGATCTGTTTTTCATACTCTCACAGCTTCTTCAGCAACACAGCTTCTCCAAGGTTTGAGAAAGGGCAGCATGAGTAACAAGTACAAGAAAAAGAAACACTTCAGGGCAATGGAATGTATTTCATCAAAGCACATTTCACTGCCTCTGCTCTTTGCCAATGAGAATGTTATCTCTGTCACACAAATCTTTTCACGGACATAATCCTAAATCCTCTTCTTGAAGCCTACTAACAGATGGCCAGACAAATGTATATAGAAAGGACTAAAAACATGGAGAGGGTGGGTACTAACAATTTGTTTTCTGTTTATTTCATGTACTGTCAGAGGATATATTTGTTATTCTAGGTAGGAGAACAGAGTGAAACTTGTGGTACATGTATCATTCAAAGACTCCATATGTTAGGTGATTCTGCAAGTATAACAGGCTTGAGATTTGTAATGGATTTCTGAACAACCAACCCAACTCATGTGCAAGATAAAATGCCCCATATATTTACAGATCTGGATTTTCCCTTGGGGAGAGGGGGCGGACCATAATTTTCTTTCATTTGTTAGTGGGATGAAAAGCATCCCTTAAGAGCAATTTTGATAAGAAAAATGGATGCCAGAAAAAAGACAAATACCTTCCTTCAGTTGACCTTGCAGTTTTATGACTTTCGCTTTGAATGAAAAACAAACTCAAAGGAACATTTTATGTCCATACATCACATACGGAATTATACAGATGATTACATGTCAAATAATTTTGGGAACCAATTTATTATTAAATAAAATAGCAAGCTTTCTAAAATGATGCTTAAATGGAGTGGGAGGAACTTTGACCCAAATCTGCTTTATTGTAATGACTATAAAATTAATACATGTTTCCTTACTGCATTTTCAAATTTATATCACTTTAGTCTCCAGCAATTAAAACACCACAGACCCTTCCCTAACTTAACTAAACATGACTCTGCAGATCATAGCTCTTCCTAGGTCAGTCATTATTGCTCTATTACTGCCTTGTCCACTGCATTCCTGTGATCTGACTTCAAAAATTAATATATTGTAATTCTGTCTTTTGGTTCATCTGTTTTGGCTTTGTTGTTTGTATGGATTACATTTTTTTCTTTCTAGCATTTCCTCACAAGTAACATTGGTTGTAACAGGAATTGACTCACCAGCTTGTTGCCTGATCCTAATATGGTTGAGAACGACTGGTCCAGATTCACCCAGCTAGCTTTCAAGCCAAAGGTGTGACTAAAACTGTCAGTTCACTGGTTTCAGTGGATAGCCTGGTGTCTTAGCCACTGGACCAGACTAGCTCTTGTTTACATGGATTACATTTATAATAATCTGTTCTTTAGCTCAGGGGTGTCAAACTCGATTTCATTGAGGGCCACATCAGGGTTGCAGTTGACCTTGGGGGGATGGTGTGTGTGTGTCCAGGTGGTCACAGGCAACTGGGTGGGTGTGGCCAGCTCCACATTGCTCACTTTGGGTGCACCTGTGGTGGCCTGGATCCATTGTCTCCAGCATGTGCCCTGGGGATGGGGTGGGGAGCAGCCCCTTGCTGGCTCCAGGGTAGACCCACAGATCTAAGACTGACCATGTTCCAACCTGGATGGCCATCACCAAGTTTTAGATCAGCGCTTGGCTGGCCTGGGCCAAAGCACTGGGGGGGGGGGGGGTCACTGTTTCCAGGACGGCCTCGTGGCCAGATCTAATGACATCAACAGGCTGGATCTGACCCACAGGACTTGAGTTTGACACTCCTGCTTTAGATAGTATTACAGGTAGTCCTTGACTTATGACCACAATTGAGCCCAAAATTTATGTTGCTAAGTGAGATATTTGTTAAATGAGTTTTGCCCCATTTTATGACTTTTCTTGCCACAGATGCTAAGTGAATCCTTGCAGTTGTTAAACTGGCAACCCGGTTGTTAATTGAATCTGCTTCCCCATTGACTTTGCTTGTCAGAAGGTCACAAAAGTTGATCATATGACCTTGGGACACTGTCACCGTCATAAATATGAACCAATTGTCAAGCATCTGAATTTTGATCACATGACCACAGAGATGCTGGAAATGTGAAAAATGGTCATGACACTTTTCAGTGCCACCGTAACTTTCAACAGTGACTAAACAAAACTGTTGTAACTGGAGGACTACCTGTACTCTAAATACTGATATCAGAATAGGAGAAACATAATGTAAATATGCAAAAGCTATTACCTTCAATGAAGTCTTTGTCCGAGGTTCTGGTTTCTGCCTTGTAGGTGTATTTTTAATAAGCAGAGATTCATCTGTCCGAGAATCATAATTTCCATGTTCTGAATCATCTGTATATGTCTCTTTCTCTCTTCCTTTGTCTGAGTAGGGAAAAAAAAATACCAGAAACACATGGACTCATATGGTATTACTATGGAGACATTATAGCAATGATACAAGCATAAAGGTAAAGGTTCCCCTCACACATATGTGCTAGTTGTTCCTGGCTCTAGGGGGCGGTGCTCATCTCTGTTTCAAAGCCAAAGAGCCAGCGCTGTCCGAATATGTCTCCATGGTCATGTGGCCAGCATATCTAAGCGCCAAATGCACATGGAACATGGTTATCTTCCCACCAAAGGTGGTTCCTATTTTTTCTACTTGCTTGCTTTTGAATTGCTAGGTTGCCAGAAGCTGGGACAAGTAGCGGGAGAACACTCCATTACGCGGCGCTAGGGATTCGAACCGCCAAACTGCCAACCTTTCTGATCGACAAGCTCAGCAGCCACTGAGCCACCACATCTCTCTATACAAGTATAGTTCCCTTCATTATTTGCATTTGCCACATATTCAGTATCCCATTATTTTGGGACAAAGTCAATACTTACTTTAAGCAAAATTTCTCTTGTTTAATTCTGAAATATGTTTTATGATACCAACGTGCCATAGACCATTTGTTCTTTAGCAATTGAGACATATTCATTAATTAAAACAGACTGAGTACTTATAGCTTAAAATCTCAACTTTTTTCAACATTAGGCTTTTTGATGCTCCAGCATTGGAAATATTTGATTAGAGAGCAGAGCCTTCTGTACATAAACTGTCAGTTATTAAGCAAGTTATTCAGGAAGTTTATGTCAGCAAAAATCATAACAAACCCCCTACTGATAATTGCAGTAGAAAAATAATTCAGGTTTCAGCGTTAGTGAGATAGTTGAGTATTCTTTGTGAAATGGCTTAAAAGATATATTGATTTTTTAAAAAAATAAGTCGAGGGGAAGCTATGGTAGCTTATATGTTAAGTATATCTTTATTGAATGTTTGTTATAGATTTACCTACAGAGTTTAAATAAGCATGCTCTATGATCACAGCCTTTGTGAAGTTGCAGTTGCTTACCTTTGAGGAAAATCAAGAGTAATGGGAAGAGGTCATGGGATGGACATTTTTAAGTTTTCACCTTTCACGTTTTGAACTGATGTACAGATGTTATTGCAAGTCAAACTGATGTAAAATAAATTACACCCTCCCCCCATTTTATCAGTGTTTTCAGATCTATTTTAGATCAGATTCTCAAAGGCATAGCTTACTGGTTGAAGGATACACAGACAAAAACCTCATACAACTGCTTAAAATATATTTAAGGTGATTATTTCCCCAAAGTTATGTCTATAGGAGGCTTCAGGATCTACACCAAGGATTAGTGATTTTGAAAGGATTATATACAGTTTATGGCTATAGGGAGCCACTGAATTGAATAAATTCAAATCTTTCCTATGAACCTGTTGACCTGGCTATAGGATGTGTTCTGCTTTTCATCCTTTTCCCCGCTTTTGTATACAATTATGGATTTTATGTGATAGACAGTTATAGAGAGGCCTTATTGTTCTTTATTGTTCTAATGTGTTATATAAATATCATGGTGCTATATGGGGCTTTTAACAGGTTCTCTACCAATTCTTCTTTCCCATTGCTACATGTTTAGTATAAGCACCAATCTGCACAAGCAGTGGCAAACATTTCCGGCCCGCAATAACTCAGAAATAAGCCCCTTTTTCTGTCAGAAAGAAGCTCTGAGAGGTCATTTGCCTGGAGGTAGCACTTGAAATGCTTGAGAAAAGCTTCCCAAGATTCTTTTTCCGGGCGGAATTCAGTAAAAGCATTAACGGCAGCCATGGCTGGTCTCCGCAGCAGGTTTGGTAACACACTTTTCATCACCAGTTTTATGTTTCCACTTCACTCAAGCACAGGACACTAGCTGAATGCTAAACGGTTTTAGTAATAGACCAACTATGAACAAAGGAACAAGATCTCCCCATCTGACAGCGATTTATACAGGAGCTGTAAGACGGGGAACCAAGTGGAGGGCTGTGAGCTTCCCACCAGCCGGCAGGCACATCGTGGCCAATCAGAACACTTCCTGAAGATCTTGACAGGTGCCGGTCATAATTCTGAGGATTCTGCAGTTTATATGAATAGATTGCACCTACAGATTAGGTCAGATCACTGCAGTACATTTTTTTGGTTCACGAGTCATGGCCATTATGCATCAGAGATCCTTTGTATAACAAAAGGGACTCATATTCTATTTGAAGTCTCCAACTAGGTTGGAAAGCCATGGTGGGTGATCTGGTGCTTCTGATATTTGCATTACATCACCTATAGCCATGGCCACTTATCTTGATAGCTGGGGCTTGTGGGAGTTGTAGTCTTCTTTATTGAGACTTTCTAGTTTGTCTTCCTCTGACTGACTCTATTTTAGGGGAATTTATCCAAAGCTGCCATTTTCTTAGATACAGATGAAATTACAAGGTATCACTACTTGGTTAATGGATAAACTATAAAGGAAGTCTAAAACCAAATCAAGCAGAAATGAGTTCTACTTATATATGCTATAGATTAAATATGTACTTGAATACAAGAGTCTTTAATTTCTCTGCAATTCAGAATATAATTTACTACATTTCGTAAAAAATGGCCATACCGTTTCAAAATCAAAAGTAAATAAAATAAAGCCTAGAACAGATTCTTCCTTATTTTTCTTTGTAGAAAAGAAAAAAACTGAGAGGCACTTTTTATTTTGTCTTTTCAGCACAAAAAATAAAACATGGTTGGCGTTGTTGGTGCTTGGAAATCATAAAGGTTTTAGATAGTGATGAAAGCCAAATATTGTTTTTGTTTGCTTTTTACTAAAATACTTTCCAGAAGCATAGTCAACATTTTTGTCTCATCTCTAATTGTTTTAGTTTGCCAATATTTAATATAATGTATTAAAAAAATTAAACATTAGCGATGCTAGTTTTCATGAAACATTTATTGCTCTAGGTTCAAATTACTAAGCTTATTATCCAAAAAATTATACATTTATTATTAGTATTTTTCTCCAGTAATAGCAGTTACTTCGTGTTAGTTCAGTAAACTGCAGTTTAGTTATCTATGGATAAATGTTGTGTTACCTATGGATAAGGGTTGTGTTGCAGAGATGGGTTCTTACCGGTTTGGACCAGTAACTTGGCCTGCCACGCCCCCGAACCAGTTCTATCATCGGTGGCGCCATCTTGATTTTTGGTTTTGCGTATGCACAGGGCAATCTTCATTACAAAAATTTAATTTTTTTCCTTTTTTTCCCTGTAATGTTGTGCGCATGCAAGACCTTTATAGCTGCAAATGCGCACGTGGGTGGAACACGCCAAACTGGCAGTAATGCTGGTAGCAAGCCACCCCTGTTGTGTTGGAAACCAATCAGTAGTAACTAGTAACTTCTTCCCCACCCTAGAAAAGGTCATGAGCCAGAATTCTCCAAAGTAGACAGTAGTGACCCCTAAGGTTTGATGGAACTTTCCAAGCTACTGTTCTTATCATTTGTCGTACTATTATTTAAATATTATTTATTAAATTATTAAATTATGTAATAAATTTTGGGGTGGTCAATGAAAAATTGAAACTTCCCAAAGGAGTCAGTGAGCTGAAGAGTTTTGGGTTTCCGGCCATGAACACTACAATAAATAAGTATACATTTTCTTAAATTCCCTCATTGCTACCATAGTTTTCCACTAACTTCTAAAGACCAAACTCTTTTTGGAGAGCTTTCCCCTGATTTGTGTTGTGTTATTGCCATTTTTTTTCCATATTCTTGCAGTGCTATGCTTTTAATTATGCATGGCTTTTGTTTTATACATAGTCCTCTACGTATGACCAAAACTGACCCCAAATTTTCAGAGATACTTGTTAATTGAGTTTTGCCCCATTTTATTACATTTCTTGCAGAGTTGTAATAACAAATTTGTTAAATACAGTTTCCCCATTGACTTTGCTTGGCAAAAGGTTACAAAAAATGTTCAGATGAGCCGGGACACTGCAACCATCGTAAATATGCGTCCAATTGCCAAATCCCCAGGTTTTGATCATCTGATCATGGGGATGCTGCAATGGTTATAAGTATGAAAAAAGGTCACAAGTCACTTTTTCCAATGCTGTTGAAACTCTCAATAGTCACTAAATGAACTGCTGTAAGTCAAGGTCTACTTTGTATGTTTTGTTGTGATGAGAGTAAGTTTTGATTGCAGTGCCATCAAAGAGATTGCAGTGCTATAAAGAGATTAAGTAAATAAATAACTGTCAAATCTGATGATCGTCCTGTGAAACCAAAAATCATTTCTTTTTGGAACAATAGGAGGCTCTCACATACACACACACACACACCAATAAAATCTTAGTTTTCTGTAGTAAATGCAACTGGTTATATTGTATGGAGTAGGAGAAATATTGCTTTGTCCCAAACTGGTATTTTTGCTGCATAATTTGAGTAGCCTGGTTAAGTTCTTAAATGTGAGCCTGAAATGAAAGGTGAGTCCGTGATTCATGTGTTTATTCCTTACTCCACAATTATTGTGGCCCCACAAAATACTAAAGCAAAAAATCACATTATTGTTTTGTGAGCTACATCTCTCGCTCTCTGCTAAGTCCTCAACCTGCAACAGGTCCTAAAGTCCTCGACTTACGACCGGCCGCAGGTCCTCGACTTACGACTGGCATCCGACAGCAGTCAAGCTGCGCCTGATTGGTTAAAGTGCGGCTGGCTGAGTGCGGGCTGCCAGAAGCAGTCCGATTGGGTGATTGCTTGACAGTTCCGTATAAACAGCTGTCAAGCAGCACGAGGAGTGATTTCTTTCCTGCTTGTAATTAGTTATCGCTCTCTGTTTGAAATAAATGCTGTTCTAACTTACCTCAGACGCCTCACGTCTCGTCCATCCTTCGATCTCTTACACTGGCGACGAGGATGGGATAGAGTGGATGCCATGGGCATCTATTAAGAAACCCAGGAATTCCACCTTAGGCACAGCAAATGAGCATTTGCTGTGCTTTAATTTTAAACCCGCGCCCCTGAAAAGGTCGAGGCCCTTCCGTAACACTTCGATGAGCCCTGAGTGGTTGTTTGCAGCGATCAGGACATCATTGAAGTAGGGGACGATGCCAGGGAGCCCATGGAGCAGCCGCTCCATGAGGCTCTGGAAGATCCCCGGGGCAACGGAAATGCCAAATTGGAGGCGGCAACAACTAAAAGTCCTACGGTGGGTGACGATGGTTTGGGCTGCCACCGCATCATCATTCACAGGGAGCTGCTGATAGGCCTGCACCATATCCAGTTTGGCAAAGATGCAGCCCCTCCCCAAGGAATGGAGGAGGTGCTGCACCACAGGGACTGGGTAGGGGTTTGCCTGGAGGCCAAGGTTGATGGTCGACTTATAGTCAGCACAGATCCTGATAGACCTATCAGCCTTAGCAGGGACCATTATGGGGGGTCTCCTATTTAGAGTGGTTGGCGGGCTCTAGGATGCCCTGCGCCTACAATTTGTCGAGTTCCGCATCCACCTTTGACCTCAAGGCAAAAGGCACCCTGCGGGCCTTCAGCCTAATAGGGGCAACCTGAGGGTCTAGTTCAGGGAGATAGGGGTCCCCTTATATTCCCCCAGCTTACCATCAAAGACGTCAGTGTACTCCGCAATGCTTTTGCTTTTTCTAAAACCCATCCCCAGCATGTTTATGGAATTGAATCTGAAGAATTATACTGTGGTTAATAATTATCTATGCTTTATTTAGACATTCATACGTAATAGCAAATTGGGTTGTTTTAGTACAATCCTCCCCCCCCCCCCCTACGATTTGCCTGGAATGGCCTTTGGTTAATGCTCTTACTAAGCTGCTTTTCTGCTAGGCTACAATTTGTTTGTCTCAGTTGTTTGTCCATTTCATTTAGCTACTATTGCAGTTGGAGAAGGTCCTGATGAAAGAGCTGAGATAACATTTCCCTTTCATGCCTTTCTTGAAACCTTTTACCTCTGATCTGGCCTCACAAATTGTATCTCTAACTGCATCAGGTTATCTATATATTGAACCCAACATATGTTTATTTCAAAGGATACACACATAAGCCCCGTTAAAATCATTTGCATTTGAGGACTTGACAATGCATTTATAACATGCACTGAAGGTTTTTCACTGTTGTCACATTGGATGACAATTTCTTCAAGAATGTGTTTTTTTGGAGGGCTGCATGTATCTGTTTCAGTGGTGGGTTTTTTTATTGTCCAAGTTTTATTGATTTTAAAAGTTTTACAGGGAAAAAGGGGTTGAAAGGTTATAAAACATTTTGACAGCTACATCGTGCAGGGGGGAGAAGCCCCCCGAGGTCTCGCAACTTTTACAAAAAAAGATAGAAAATTATCAACATTTACATAGATATTAGCAGTTTTAAGTTTAACACAAAATCATCAGTATGTTTCAATCATTTTGTTTTTTATCACTTCCATAAAGGTACATTGTAACAACATTTGCAATGATGTTTCAAATCACTTTTGTGATCTGAGTCTTCTAGTTGTCGCATCCTCCCCCCTGTCCACCGGCAGAGCCTCAGCCTTTCCCTCCTTTGTTTCTTGTGTAACATCCCCCATGTCACCTAAGAGAGCACTGTGCTTTTTAGTGAAAGCCTCTGCTTCCACAACTGTGTTAATTCTAATTCTACTGCCCTCCCAAAAAATCAACATGCCTTCTGGTAACAATCACCTAAACCAAATCCCATTATTGTATATTTTTTTTGCTAAGAAGGAATATTTCCTTCTCTTATCTCTTACTTTCTTTGGGATCTGCTTAAGAATGGTTATTTCTTTATCCTTATATTTTAATGGTCCTCCCCTTTGAACTCCTAGAACCTCATCTCTTGTGGTTTTTCTAAGAAATTTAACATGAACTTCCCTTGGAACATTGTGTGTTCTTGCATAGGCTGAATTAATCCTATAGATCAGGTCAATATCCCACCCATGTCTCTGTTAATATATTCTGCTAACATTGTGGTCATAATCTCCTTAAGATTGTCATTCTCAACTTCTGGCAAGTTTTGGAACCTAAGGAAAAAAGACATTCTTTCAAATTCCATTTTTATCACATGATTCTCAAATTCTACATTTCCCCTTTGGATTGTCTCCAGGTCATCTCACATCCCAACTGCACCCTCCTCCAGTACACCTATCCTCTGCTCATTCTGTGTGGTTTGTTGTTGCGTCTCTCTGAGCTGATCATTTAAGTCCTGCAGTTGTTTTTTCATTTAATCCTGTCCCTTTAAGATGGCTTGAAGCATCTGATGAATGGACAAATCCTTTGAACTCTCCTCAGGGGCTTTGGGTTGTAAAAAAGATCCCAGCTGTGACTGGTGGGCAATGGGGCTGGACGTAGAAGATGTCGGGGAGGATGAGGCCTTTCCAGGCGGTAACTTCTTAGGACCCATCATGAAGCTTGGAGATAGTTATTGTTCTGTACAGAGAAGTGGTGTCCGTGGGAAAGCACAGCCAGTAGAGATCACCAGACAGGCAGGTCCAAAGGAGAATAAAACTAGAGCAGATAGGTGGATCAAAATATTCCAAATCCAGGGGAAAAAGTTATTTGAAGAGGTTCTTGGAGGTCTCTGGGGTGGAAATTAGTTCAAAGCCAGAAAGTTTTTCAAGGGAGGAGTCTCATGCACAAAGAAAAAGAAAAAGGAGGAAGTTGGCCATATTGGCTCAGCCAGTACAGGTGGTCAGGAAACAACAAAATCAAAGTTCCGATGCGTAGTTTAGAGAAGAATCAGTTCAACCATCCTTTCTCTCACAGTTTTGGTCAAAAGAAAAAAAAGATATTTTCCCCCCATTATTTAAGGGAAGTGAAAGTAGATTTTAAACTTTCTCTCTCTCCCTTACAAGGGAGAGATTTTCCAAGTGCCGCTTTTCCAAGGGGCGTGGAAATTTCCCCCCCTCCAATCTGAACTCCTCCAAAGGTTGAAACAAAGTCCCCCAAAAAACTGCTGATCAGTCAATAGAGTAATAAACTGTAAAAGACCTGGGGAGACTCCCCACCTCACCGCGCTTCAGCTGTTGCGTTCAAATTAATCATTTCCTTCCAGGCTGCGTTCGGCAAAGCGCGCGGTGGCATTCCGCATGCTCCCTACGCTCTCCGGCTCCTGGGGCAAAGTTGGAGACCTTCCGCGGCCGCCGCTGCTCCAGGGGATCCCAGCAAGCCACCCCACGGCAGGGCACCACTCCAAGGCACCCTGTGCTCCCCCTAGGATTCAGGGGAGCTCACTGAATCAGCGAGAAGGCAAGCGCACACGACCGTTGCCTTCGGCTGCCAGAAGTCGTCTCAAAATGGAACTTTTTTCTGAAGAGCCGAGGGGCACAGTCAGGGAAGCAAAGCAAAGGTCCGATAATAGTTGGCAAACCCGAGGAGTCACTGGACATCCTTCACTCGCTGAGGAGGTTGCCAACTATGCAAAAACTCAACCTTGCCCGGCTGCATCACAATGCCTTCAGGAGAGATATGATGCCCCAGGAACTTGATGGTGGACTGCCAAAACTGGCACTTCTGAAAGGGATTGGGTCCCTTTCAGTGGTCCAGTGGAGACGTCCGCGGCGAGTCTTGAGAAACCAGTCTGGGAGGAGTTTGACTTGGTTGCCATCTAGGATTTGGACAGAATGCGTGGACGACTGCGACCTACCACATGTTTACTGGACCCGTGCCCCTCCTGGCTTGTACTGGCATCCTGGGAGGTTACACGTGACTGGCTCCTGGGCCTAGTGAACGCTTCGTTGGGTGAGGGGTCTCTTCCGGCCACCTTGAAAGAGGCGGTGGTGAGACCCTTGCTCAAGAAGCCTTCCCTGGACCCTATAGAGCTGGCCAATTATCGTCCTGTCTCCAACCTTCCCTTTTTGGCGAAGGTTGTAGAGAGTGTGGTGGCTTATCAGTTTCCACGACATCTGGAGGAAAATGATTATCTAGACCCGCGCCAGTCCGGCTTTCGCCCCGGGCACAGCACGGAGACGGCCTTGGTCGCATTGGTGGATGATCTCTGGAGGGCCAGAGATAGGGGTTGTTTCTCTATCCTGGTCCTATTAGATCTTTCGGCGGCTTTTGATACCATCGACCATGGTATCCGGTTGCACCGACTGGAAGGGTTGGGGGTCCGGGGCACCGTTTTGCGGTGGTTCGGCTCCTACCTAGCCGGCCGGATGCAACGTGTGTTGGCAGGGGAGCAGAGGTCGACCCTAAGCCCCCTTACTTGTGGGGTGCCACAGGGGTCGGTCCTCTCGCCACTCCTGTTCAACACATATATGAAGCTGCTGGGTGAGATCATTCATGGTTTCGGGGTGGGATATCATCTGTACGCTGATGATACTCAGCTGTACATTTCCACCCCGAACCACCCCAACGAGGCCGTCGAAGTGATGTCCCGGTGTGTGGAAGCCGTACGGGTCTGGATGGATGACAACCGACTCAAGCTCAACCCCTCCAAGATGGAGTGGCTGTGGGCTCCGGCCCCCCGGTTCAACCAGTTAATTCCATCTCTGGCCATCGGGGACGTACAACTTGCCCCCGTGGAGCGGGCGCGCAATTTGGGCGTCCTCCTGGATGCCCGGCTGTCCATGGATGACCATGTGACAGCCGTGGCTAGGGGGGCGTTCCACCAGGTTCGCCTGGTGCACCAATTGCGCCCCCTATTGGACCGGGACGCCTTATGCAGTCACTCATGCGCTGGTGACGTCTCGCCTGGACTACTGTAATGCTCTCTACATGGGGCTTCCCTTGAAATGCACTCGGAGACTCTAGTTGGTCCAGAATGCGGCCATGCGGGTAATTATGGGGAATACAAGGTACTCCCATGTGACACCTGTCCTGCGCGTGCTGCACTGGCTTCCTGTGGTCTATCGGGTGCGTTTCAAGGTTCTGATAACGATCTTTAAAGCGCTCCATGGCTCAGGACCTAGCTACTTGCGGGATCGTATCCTGCCCCATACATCCCTGCGACCAATTCGCTCGCACAGAGAGGGACTTCTCCAGGTGCCGTCCAGCAGAGAGTGCCGAGGGGCGGTGCCTAGGAGCAGAGCCTTCTCTGTGGCGGGCCCAGCCCTGTGGAATTACCTCCCCCCGGATATTAGGACTACCTCTGACCTCCGCTCCTTCTGTGTAAAGCTCAAGACCCACCTTTTCCAAGTAGCTGGCCTGGCTCAACCATAGTTTGATCATATCGCTCCTGACGGGTTTTTAATTTTGTAATTTTATTTAGGGGATTTTAAATTGTGATTTTAATTGTTTCCATTCATCTGTCTACCTCCTCCACGTATTCGTCTATATTTTTGTGTACATACTGTCTATATCTGTATTTTATGTGTTTTTTATGTGTTTATCTGTATTTTATGTGTATTTTATGTGTTTTTTATTGTATGCCGCCCCGAGTCCTTCGGGAGAGGGTGCGGCTAACAAATAAAATTTTATTATTATTATTATTATTATTATTATTATTATTATTATTATTATTATTATTATTATTATTATTATTATTATTATTATTATTATTATTATTATTATTATTATTCTCCAGTTTTGCATACAAGTGATTCTCACGGAGCCATTGTAGAACAAAGCGTAGGTGCTGTCGATTACTCTCCTGGGAGGATGAGTAAATTAGAATGCCATCTAGATAAATAACAACAAACTGGTCCAAAAGGTCCCGGAATATGTCATTCATAAAATGTTGGAAGACGGCAGGGGTATTGGTCAGCCCAAAAGGCATGACTGTATACTCAAAATGCCTGTACCTGGTGCTGAATGCCATCTTCCATTCATCCCTGGCCCGGATCCGGACAAGATTATAGGCTCCACGCAGATCCAATTTCGTGGAAACCGTAGCCTCTCTGAGCCACTCCAGCAGTTCAGGAATAAAGTGCGGAGGATATCGATTGCACCAGTGACGTGCGATGAGGTTTATGACTGGTGAGGCACTGACACAGTGCTGGGTTTCAAATATTTTTAGACTTGTGGACTTCAACTCCCAGAATTCCACAGCCAGGCATGCTCAGTTCCAATTTAAAGCGACAGCATTTGTTTTTCTCCTTTGCTCCTTCTTTGTTTTTCTTTTTCTTCTGCTTCCCCTCCTTCCTCCCTCTCTCCCTTCCTCCCCCTCTCTCAAACACACACACACACACACACACACACACACACACAGAGAGAGAGAGAGAGAGAAGTTGGATTGGACTATCTCTCCTACCCCTTCCCTCTCTCACTCACTCTCAAACAAACCTCCCCACACAAAAAAGTTGGATTGGATATCTTTTCCAGTGGCTTGAAAGCAGCTCCTCTGCCACCCCCCCCCATTCCCCTGCTGCCTTTCCCAAACACCTCCACCATTGCAAATGCAGCCTGCTGTCTGGGTGGGAAATGCCTGGAACACAATAAAGCCCACCCACCACCTCCTGCTGGCAGGCTGGGGTGAGAGGAGAGGCAGAGAAGCCGGAGGGGAACCGAGCCAAGCCTTCCAAAAGAAAGAGGCTGAGGGGAAGTGTGTGTACTACAGCATGGCTCTTTGCCTGGCTTCCTGCCTCCTCCTGTAGTCTCCTCAGTGCTCGCTTGTGCTCTCCCTCCCCAAGTGTAGTTTGATTGCAGGTGGAGCCACGTTGCCTTTTCAAACTTGTAATCAGTGAAGCTGGGCTAGATTTTTATATAGTTTTATCCAGCTGTGTGTGTGAGAGAGAGAAATGAATGGGGGCCTGGGGAGGAAGTCACTACACTTGGGGAGGGAGAGCACCAGTGAGGTTAAGCAGAGTCATCCACGGTGAGGCAGCAACTAGCTCAGCTTTTTCCTTTTACTTATTTTTTTATGATGAGAGTGGTGAGGCTGTGCCACACTTGCCTCACCTGACTGCACATCACTGGATTGCACACTGTGATAGAATTAAGTTTACGGTAGTCACAACATAGTCTCAAATCTTTGGTCTTCTTTTTGATGAACAAGACCAGGGCAGTCAGTGGCGAAGACGAGGGTCGGATAAAACCCCAAGCTAGGTTTTTGTCCAAAAAAGTCCCACAATGCAGCCAACTCCGGATCTGACATTGAATACAAATGACCCATGGGAAACAGTGCATCCGGAATCAAATCGACGGGGCAATCATATGGCCAGTGCGGTGGCAATTGGTCTGCTTCTTGTTCATTGAACACGTCTGCAAAATCTGCTATGTTGGAAGGCAAGGACACCCAGGGTGGACGCAGCAACTGGCCTACACAGACTTGATGGATGTGGTCCACACATTGCAAGGCTGGAATAGTGACAAGGTTCTGGGACCAGTAGATTTGTGGATCGTGCGCCCGCAGCCAAGACAAGCCCAAGACCACAGGGAAATGCAGGTCAGAGGTAATGTAGAACTGGTTTGCTTCCTCATGAGCCCCGATGACCAGGTGCAAGGGTTGTGTGACAGCCTTGATAGGCCCAGACAGAAGCACCTGGCCGTCAATGGTCTCCACAAGCATAGAAGGATCTACTGGACACAGAGAGACTGCATACTTGGTCGTAACCGCCTCATCCATGAAGTTTGTTGTAGCCCCGGAATCGACCAGAGCATGTGCTGGAATCCCCTGCGGACTACTGGATAGGACTATTCATGATGCTAGGATCAGGTGTCGGGGAGGCCTGCAAGTCACTGTCTCTAAGAATGTCTCTGAATTGATGTGCACCCAACCGAAGGTTTCCCTTGGGACGTTTCGCTTGGGGCGTTTCCTGACAAAATGTTCTGGGGTTAAGGGGTAGGTCCAGTAACTGATACCCCTTGTCTGTTCTTGGGGCAAAAGGCTGCCATATGCCCAGTTTTCCCACAATAAAAACACTCCCCCCTGAGCACTGTCTGCTTTTCTCCATTATCGACAAGTGGGGTTTGGCTGCACCTAATTCCATGGGCTCCTCCCATGGAGTTGGAGTCTCATGCATGGCCGGAACCACCCTGTTCTCCTGGGATGTGCGGCAACTTCCCCACCTCTGCAACCGAGCATAAAGCTGGAGACACAGATGGACCAGTGTGTTGAAATTCGGTGGCCTATCCACATGCACCTGAAATTCTTCCGACAACCCATCCTGAAATGTGTCTATGAGGCCTGCCTTATTCCAAGTCGAATCCTGGCTAAGTAGCCTAAACTCACTGATGTATTCCTGCAAGGAATGCCGGCCCTGCTTCAGATTCTTCAGACATCGAGTAGCCGTCTCTGTTTTAATGAGGTCCTCATACATTAACCTGAAGTGGTCACAGAACCCTCTGAAGTCATCCAGCAAAGGGCTAGCCTGGACCAGCAGTGGGGTAGCCCAACGAGCTGCGGAGTTGGAGAGAAGGCTAATCATAACCCCGCTTTATCTTCGTCAGTGGGGAAATCCTCTGCTCTCAAGCTGATAAACAGCTGGCATTGTCCCAAAAAAGCCGGAAACCTGCCATCGAATTTATCAGGCACTACAACTGGGCATTTCCTCTGAGGCGGTGGTGGAGCAGTGTGAACTTGGAGCTGAGCCACCTGGGCAGCCAGCACAGCTACCTGTTGCGTGAGCTGCACATTTTCTGCATGAAGCTGCTCCATTTTAAATTATATTTAAATCTGTTTTATAGGGCAGGAAACAAACTGTTCTGTTCCAAACTTCTATAATATATACGGACGCAGACTTGGCTGTCTGCCACAATTAAGGAAGGAGATAAGCAACCCCTTGGCTGGGAGCCCAGAAAGCTATCTCTATGAAACAAGGCTTGAACTCACTAAATTCTCCCAATCTTTCTCTATGGCTGGATCAGTAAATTGTTGTTTCCTGCAAAATTCCCCTCCCATCACCCCACCTATAAGCTCTCCAGGAGGGCCAACCAGTAGCCACCTGTTCCTATTTCTTTCTGTAACCCTTTTTCCAAAGCTGCTCCCTCCTCCTCGCAGCCCTATGCATATGTATATCAGGGACAGCCTCCCTCTGTTCTTCCTCACTGCTCCCTGACTCAGACGCCACCTGATGGCCAACAGGCCTCTCTAGTCCTTGCTCTGACTCCGAACACCCCCCCAGAGTCTTCCTCAGCCTCCAGGGCAGTCCCATAGTGTTCATCACTGTCAGATTCTACCAACAGCTGAGCTGGCCACTGGTGAGCTACAACAGTACGCCAGTACCGGGGTGTACCACCTGCAACCCACCACTGATCTGTTTTCTTACCTACATGGCTGTGCAGAAGTCTTTGAAAGTCAGAAGCAATGCAGAATTAGTTGTTGCTTCCTACATTCATAGTGCAAGTATCTGTCGGCTTACAACAGTTCATTTAGTGACCGTTTGAGATTACAGTAGCTCTGAAAAAGGTGACTTATGACTGCTGTTAACACTAATGACCATTGCAACATCTCATTTCATTTATTTTATTTCATTTATTGAATTTATAGACCGCCCCCTCTCCCCGAAGGGACTCGGGGCGGTGTACAGACAAAAGCTAAAAACCGTATATACAACAGTGACATGCGGTCAGGGGAGGCAAGGGAGGCAGAGCCTCACCTCTCTTCATGAAATAATAGTATATAATATTATATACTATATATATATATATAATATTATAATATTATACATCCGTCCGGCCGTGCCCGGGAGCTGCGGAGGGCGGTTTCTGGATGACGAAGGCAAAAAAGCGACTGTCGACTGTCGATTTTGTGCCTTCGTCATCCGGAAACGCCGACATTCTGCCGGGCGCTCATGGACGGAGGTAGGCAGAATGGCGCCAATCCGATCCGGCGAGCGAGCGACTGAGGATCGGGCTGCCTCGCTTGCTCTTTCGTCTGCCCGGATCGTGGAGCCGGGCGCGCACGGACGGAGATAGGCAGAATGGCGCCGATCCAATCCGGCGGGCGAGCGACCGAAGATCGGGCTGCCTTGCTCACTCTTTCGTCCACCCGGATCGCCTCAGTGTCGCTGTGGCTACCTCCGTCTGTGCTGATGTTGTCGGCGCGCCCGGATGACGTCATCCGGAAACGCCGACATTTCTGCCTCCGCCCTCCGCAGCTCCCGGGCGCGCACGGATGGAGGTAGGCAGAATGGCGCCGAGCCGATCCAGCCGGTGAGCGACTGAGGATCGGGCTGCCTCGCTCGCTCTTTCGTCCACCCGGATCGCTTCGGTGTCGCTGTGGCTACCTACGTGCGTGCGCGCCTGGCAGAATGTCGGCGTTTCCGGATGACGAAGGCACAAAAAACAGTTGCTTTTGTGCCTTCGTCATCCGGAAATGCCAACATTCTGCCGGGCGTGCACGCACGGAGGTAGCCACAGCGACACCGAGGCGATCCGGGCGAACGAAAGAGCGAGCGAGGCAGCCCGATCCTCAGTCGCTCACCCGCCGGTTCGGCTCGGCGCCATTCTGCCTACCTCCATCCGTGCGCGCCTGGGAGCTGCGGAGGGCGGAGGCAGAAATGTCGGCGTTTCCGGATGACGTCATCCGGGCGCGCCGACAACATCAGCACAGACGGAGGTAGCCACAGCGACACTGAGGTGATCCGGGTGGACGAAAGAGTGAGCGAGGCAGCCCGATCTTCGGTCGCTCGTCCGCCGGATTGGATCGGCGCCATTCTGCCTATCTCCGTCCATGCGCGCCGGGGAGTTGCGGAGGGCGGAGGCAGAAATGTGTGCCTCCAGCACACGTGGCCCCATTCCCCGCCTTCCTGATGACGTCACCGGCCTCACCAGCCATTAACCTCACAGCACGTCACTGATATACAATAACAATATTAAATACCCCTTTTTAAAAACAAATTAAATATATCATGATCACATGATCAAAATTCGGATGCTTGGCAACTGACTCATATTTATGATGGTTGCAGTGTCCCATTGTCATGTGAGCAGCTTTTGCTTCTCACAAGCAAAGTCAACGGGGAAGCCAGATTCACTTAACAACTGTGTTGCTAACTTAACAATTGCAGTCATTCTCTTAACAACTGTGGCATGAAAGATTGTAAAATGGGGCAAAACTTAACAAATACCTCACCTTTCAACAGTGATAAATTTTAGGCTCAATTCTGGCCATAAGTCAAGGACTACTTGTATCCCCATTTTCTTAGATTGTCTCTAGGGTGCAAATATATGACGTGGACTATAAGCAATGTCTCAAAATTGATTCTTCACTGGATCTGTCCACATGGTTACATTCAACCACTTGTTGAAGATGTTGTCATTTATGTTTTTTAAGAGGTTTTTTTTTTTTGCACAGAATGGGTAGTTTATTCAATGGCCTAAGCAAAACATTCAAGTCTAGAGTTTTATCCTTCACTGTAGTCAAGGTAATCCTTCAGGGGCTAAATATTTTTCTAATTTGTTCTAGCTGCTGGGGAAGGAAAGCCTCAAATACCAGATAGAACAAAGCGTATAATCAATTGTATTCACTTTCATGGCAGAACAAATGGTTCAGGAAAAATAATAATAATCTGGCTTTTTCATAAGGTAGAATTAAAAAATGGATCTTTCATCCATTTCATCCAGCTAATTTCATCCATCAAAACATCACATGGATTTTTCAGTAATATAGAACAAAACCCCCAAAATGAAGTACTTTAATTAAAGAAAAGAACATATCCAACTTTGTTTCCATGTGGCAACTGTTTCTAGGTTTTGTGCTTGAGATGGAAAAAAAAATGAAACTTTGACTTGGGTTTTGCTGATTAGATAGACTTGTTGTTAAAGAAATGGCTAGTTCATATTAGCATGTAAAAAGTAAAATGGTGTGCCTGTAATGTGATTATCCAATTCTAAACAGAGTTGGAAGTCAATGCTTTTCTTTCTTTATCCTCCAAAACCCCTTTTCCTCCCCCATTTTCCCACTATTTTCATTTTCTTTTTATGCATTTTATGTCCTGATAAACGTAATTAAAAATTTATTAAATAACCAAAATCCAAAAACAAGAATGCAGCCCATGTGCTCTAAAACATGTTGAAATTCTACAGCCAATGTTACAACACAGATGAAAATCAATTGGATTTTATACAATAGCCTTTAATAGCTTCATTGTCCACCACTTTCTTGCAGCTCTATCTTACCATTTTCCATTTATTTTCCCTTTCTTCAAGCTACTTGATTAAATATTTACCCAATTCACTTAATTCAGATCCATCCTTAATATCCCCAGGGGGAAAGCTCATAGTAGATCATGAAAGGAATGAAACTGATTCACCATATGTGCTGAATAAGGTCTATCCCTTGTGAGGTACAGGCTCTGGATGTGTCATTCCTTTTCATCCATAACCAATTGCTTAAGTAGTTCACAAGAAGAGGAAGAAATAGCCACAGTTAAGTCAACCACTTTGAGAATGAACAATTAAATCTTAAAAATCAAGGGGTTTTCCTCTAAAATTGATAGGTGCAATTGAAAGTATTCTAAGGAAGAAAAAGATGGTTGGAAACAAAGGTTTGATGCAAAACAAAACAGAAGAAAAAATATTGCAAGATTCATCCTTGTAAATATTTGAATCACTCCTTGTCCAGTAATACATCATTGTAATAAAAATGTTGCTGGTTTTTCTGCTTCTCCCAAGGGCATCTTTAGCACATCTTCATGATACTCATAACACCTAATATACAGAGAAATTCAGCAGCATTTGTCTTACAAATGTGTGCCTCTCTTTAAATCTAATTTCCGCTTCATCCAAAAAGAAATGCCATTGAATGAAAGGACAGTGTGGTGATAAGTTAAAAAGCTGGGTTAGATAAGGCACCCAAGGTCAAGTTTATTCTCCACCAGGAAATTAATTCAGTCACTTTTGACTAATTATTCTGTCACAACCTAACCTACGCTGTAGGATTGATGTAATGTGAAAAATTGAAGGAGGAAATGTGTGCTTGCCATGTTTCCTCTTGAAGAAAAGGTCAAATATCAATCTAACAGAGATGTACATCATCTGGTTTATTTAATAATATTTAATCTACATAGTAGCACTAGCAATTTGACTCAAGGATGGAGAATCTGAATCTTAACTCCCAGTAGCCCCAGCTGGCATGGTCCAGGGAAAGAATGCTGATGAGTTGGTAATCAATGAGAACTGGAAAAACATGCTATCCCATTCCCAATGGTTTTAGCAAATAACTGATAACTTGTTGCTGAAGGATGATGATGGTAAATTCAAGCACTACTATAAATGATCTATGGCAGGGGTGGGCAACTATGCTCCTTTACAACCTGTGGCTTTCAGCTCCAGAATTTGTGAGTCGCCGTGGCTGGCTCAGGAATTCTGGGAGTTGAGGTCATTAAGGGGCCATAGTTGCTCACTGCTTAGTTTATGGAATAATAGGATGATTGAACTTTTTTTGGTTAGCACTCACTCGCCTTCCTGAAACAGAAATAGGGCTGTTTCTATAAGTACGATATAACAATGTAGAGAAAACTCACCTAAAAATGGATCACAGTATTCTGTATTGGATAACTTGAGTAAGTTGTTTTCCAAGGTTTCCATCACTTTGGCTAAAAGATAATTTTAAAAAAAATTTCATCAGACTAATTTACATTGGTAAAATCCATTGTGGCTGAATTGCTTTGGTTTGTTCAGTAAGTGAAGTGTATCGTGAATTGTAAAGAAGCAGAGAGATCTGATTAAATCAACACTCACCTCGTTCTGATACCACATTGACTGTAGCACTTGATGCCTCTGCAGTCATAGGCTGATGCTGAGGCTGAGACTGAAGCTGAGGCTGGGGCAGAGGCATCACTTGATTTGACTGAAGAAATGAGGAATGCTTGCTGAGACTTTGTGGATGGGTTTGGCTCTGGGCAAGGCATGGCAAGGATCTTCTGGAGGGCTTTAAGGGTGGTTCTTTCACTGTTTCACTCCTGCTTGTATTCATGCCTGAAACCAATGAAAAACCTGAGATTAAATTATAGCAATAATCTGAGTGTTGCGTATTAGAAGAACAGAGTCCTTAAAATGTCACAAATCTAGAGATCAAAGATTTGTGTGATCCAAATGTTGCCTTCTGAGAGTTATGAATCTCTTTGTGAGCCTGTTCAAACAGATGGCTGAAACATTGGAATGATAGTTCAATATGACAGACTACTATTGCTGGTCATTTAATACAGCAGTTCTTAAATACAGATTGAATTCAATCTTTTTGATGTAGGCTTTGCAATTTCTTTTTCACTTTATCGTTCCATTGGGATATTCTGATTGGAAAACACAAAGACCCTTTATTCTTTTAACGACCTGAGATGAAAGGTGATAGAAAGAGTTTCCGACATCACATTTAGTGAACTTTCCATTTTTGAAGTGGAGCTTTTCTTTTCTCTTTCTCATTTAAAAAAAAGCTATCCGATGGGGAGGCATTTAGAGCCGATAAAAGAAAGCTGGGTTCCCGCCCACATACAATTCATATGGAATTTATCATCACTGGACATAAGGACCTAGGTGGCTTTAGAAGTGAGACAAATAACATGGATTATAAAGCTAGCGCAGACCATTCGTTTTAACAATGATGTATTCAACCCCCTGCCTGAATAGATACGTCATTCACTTTTCTCTGCATTTAAATATTTATATACCTATTTTTCTCCCCACCGTGTTCATGAAGTAATTGATGAATCGTGAGAATTTCTTATTTTAAAAAAGGGCAATTGCAGTGGTGAGTTCCTACCAGTTCAGCAAAACTTTTGCATGGACCGAACCGGCAGTAATGCCAGCAGCAACCCACCTCTGGGCAAATTGTACCCAGTTTTGTTACCTGAACACCAGTTTCTGGGGAGCAAAAAAATAACAATAATAGTGGAATGATAGCTATGTTCATTCTGTAAGCTGCTGAAGACACATTCCAAGGGGCTATATTTTATTTATTTATTTAGATTTACATGGCCACCCATCTTGTCACAGCAACTCTGGATGGAAAACAAATTAAAGCATGGCAATTAAATTGTGCAATTCAAAACTTACAATAATTAAATATAAATAAATGGTCGCCATAAGTAAAAACCACATAATTACAAACCACCTGGGCTTTAATATCTTTCTTGGTCCCCATACCTGGGTAAAAAGCCAGGTTTTCACAATTTCCGGGCCTCTGGAGTCAGGGCCAATCTCCACTATTTCAGAGGGCAAACACTATGACAGAATAGGCATACTTTCTGGATCCTTCATGATAGCATTATTTAATTGATGTGATCCTGAAGCTTGCTCCCCCTGCTAGTTCTAACAGGGCTTTGAAGAGAGGTAGTGTTTTCTTCAGGGTAATCCTACCTGATAGCATATTGCAGTAGTCTACTAAGAAGGTGACCTAAGGATGCTTGACCATGCTTTGGTTACATAGGTTTGTGGCCTATCCAGAAGAGCTCTAATAAACTTACAAGCGGATAGAAATTCCTATCATTTCTGCTAGACTACATTTGGATCTAGGCCATAGTCATTTTTAATTGCTAAGTTCACCTATTGATGTGCTGCTACCTATTTCCACTGCCACAAACAATGATTGAGTAGAATTACGCAATCTTTCAAAATACAGCCCAAAAATATTGATATTTTTCAGTGGCTGCACATTTCATTTTCCAAATATAATTATTTACTAAACTGCCAAAGTAAAAGAGTGATTTGTGAATATCGCTGGACCAATTTTATAGCAGCATCTTTAAAGGATACAGTGAAACCTTGTTTCACTATTTTTTAAAAATCTAAATCTAACCACATTAAGGCAGATGGTGTTGTGCCACTCCAGTTAACAGTTCTTTATTTTCTGAAGTATATTTCAGCATCACTTGCCCCCATGTGTAGCAATGCTTATCATGGCAGAATAAAATTATTGCTACCGGAAAGATGCTTCTTCTGAGAAAATAGTCTTACTAACATTGAGTTATTATTTGCATAAATATTTACTTATTTATTTGCGTCAGTACTTGATTTGATTACTGTGTTATGGGTTATACATTTGGACTGTCTGATCGACTGAAGCTGCAGCAACCTTCAAATAATCTGTTTTGAGTATGGATTACCAGGTGTGTTGTTGCTCCCTTTCCCAAGTTTATAATTCAAAACCTGCATATGTGCAATAGTGGGAATGCTGATGCAAATACTAACCAGAGAGATACAAAGACATCCTCATTCATTATAGTGGCAAGGATGCATACAGAGTTTGCTCTTCAATGGAATGGAAAGGGGGAAGTTATTCTGCTATCAGCATCTGAATTTGTGCTCAAGCATTACATATTTCTTACTTACAAAGTAATATGTATTATGCTAAAGTATCTCACATATTAAATGGATCAATTTCTATTTAGTAATGATAACTTGGCAAACTGAAACAAACTGAAAAAGAGACTGTATTTTTCTACCACTGCAGTTAAAATTCATTAGCATGGGAATAGCTTTTTAATTTATACTGTAGAACTCATTAGTTGTCAAATAGGTTTTAACATCTTCCTGTATTATAATTACTGACCTAAAATTTTTCTGTGTGTATTGTCCTCAATTTCCTTATCTCCCTGCAAAGGATGTCAATGTAATATGACCCAAGCATTTTAGGACAAAAACCTGTTTATTAGAAAGAAACCATTCATTATCCTAGAACCTGTTGCAGCTGTACCTAGTCTGCCAAGATGAGAATAATAATAATAGTGAGCTTGAATAGGACGTTGCATTTGAGGAAGAAGATACAGAAAAAGGCAGTGTGGTACATGAGAATAATGATACCACTATCTGAGATAACATTGGCAATGTACTACCTTTTTCATTCAATAGGCATTCAGGGGGAGCACCATGATCTCTAAATAACAACTTTTGGATTGACCTTTTCTGGCAAGGAACTGGAGATGGAAATTAGAATTGAACAGAACCTTAAAGGATTTCTTCACTGTCGAGGAAATGTGATTGAATAACTTCTTTGAAGCATCTCTACAAAACGAAATACTTTCCTACTTCTATTTAGCAGCACAGGGCTCCTGCATTGTTTCACTCAGTCAAGAATAAGTTATTTGATGATGACTGAATGAGGTTGCCTTGATTGTAAAAGCAGGATGATGTAGTTCTGTTAGGTGCTTCTCTCCATCAGAGAGTGTGTTATACATCCACTGGGTGAAACACTTCATTATGTCAGCTTATTATCCAACGATTCGTGAATTTTGAATGTTGAAGCTGAACAACACCAACACTGCAACTCTCATTGCAGATTCACTGAATTCAGATAGAGAAGCGATACCCATGTTCTGAAAATAGCTAGGATTCATAATTATGGAATTTGAAAGCTTTTCATTTATCACAACATGCATCTACTTGATTGTTGAATCAAATGGTTTTTGAAAACCTACAGTATTTCAAAGGGTGGCTTTTTTTCCATTCGCAAATCGAAAAGCTGGCACTACATTATGCATTTTAGAACTAAGTTCCTTTGCTCACTCCACCCACTTTAATGCTTATACATTAAAGCCATTCCTCCAGAGCTACCTGTTTCCAAGTATACAACATACACAACCAGAGGCAGAGCCATCAGGCTACAAGTGAGCCATCAAGGAAGACTTCTGGAGTACTAGTAGGCTTTATCTTTTCAAAATCAGGCAAAATTCATTTTTATTCTCTTGGACTTCGAAATGCATTAACTTGTGTATTTGATTGAAGTATATTTATTGCATTTTGCAGTCTGCCCCGGATAAAAATAGGAGATTAATTTCATATGAAAGATTTCTTTTAAACAAAAATTAAACATTCTGAGGGAGAAAGTATTTGTTCTCCAACTGGCCTCTTAGAATAGGTTGCATTGATTTTATTGTTTAGTCATAACTTGAAGTACCCCCCCTTCCAAATGGCCACAAATCAGGAAAATAGAGCAATCATTCTTCTCCTCCACATTTGCATCATTTCAGACAGTAAGGACAAATCAAGATTTGTTCTCAGAAAAGGTACGTTATTAAAGATTTTTAATTTGTTACATATTGAAGGGATAGCATGGTTTTTATTTCGCAAAGGAATCACTCTGTAATTTTTTTCCCCATAGCTATTATTAAAACATTTGAAAAAACAACAGCCAGATGCACTTAATTGCTTGGAAAGGGTAACTACTCTGAGCAATATGCTTTATGATCAAAATAAATAAATGAAATGCCCACAGTACAGATATAGAGGTGTTAAAGTAATTAACACTTCCAAATCAAATCTTTGTATTTCCCAGATGAAAACATTACTACACAAAGAAACCACATAGAGATAAATAATTTGCAACTGCCATTACTTTCCTTATTCTGATCTGTATCACATTAATATCTAATTCAAATGAAAGAAATCATCTGGCATATTAGATATGAAATGTGCGTAGCCACAAAAGTATTGTCTGCTACATATGATGCACAAAAGCATGAAAGATAGCTTTAGAAAACAGAACTGAAAAAGGTTCTTGGATGAGAAGTGAAATGTCTTTAAGGAAAAACCAAATCCTGTTCCTTTTTGAAAAAAAGCGCCACTGAGACAACCTGACCTGGATGAATGAAAATCTGCCCAAAGACCTTTTAGCATTAGAAAAAATAGCTTCTGAAATAATGACGAGGAAGAAAGGCTGCTGCATCTTCTTATCTCTGGGATAAAGTATAAAGTTTGAAATTGGCTCAGAAAATCAATTTGTCTTAAATTTGACAAGTAATGCAAAGCATTATTATTGTTACTATTTACTATCCACAGTAAAAATTAATCAGATTTGTTCATCCATGCACCTATTTCCCTACAAATCTATTTAGTGATATCCCCTTTACCTCCCAATCCTCATCTGTGTTCAACATTGCTGCAAACAAGAGCAAAAACAACCAATGCTATAAAATTGGAAAGTGGACAAGGGTTCAGTTATATAAGAATTCTTCAGGCCCAATAATTCTACTTGGAAGGCATCTGGGAAAACAAAGAATAAAAAGCCTTGTTTGGGGAGGTGATTGGTAAAAGAACAGGTTTCAATACTGTCATTAGCAAACTTTTATTTAGCTCCTTGTCTTCACTGAGCTAGAACTCAGATACAGAACTATTTGCTACTGTGTAGTGTTGAAATGGACTTTTACAGATATGGGTTCTTGGCCTTTGTATCCTTATATCAATAGATAGACATATCTAGAATGTGTTTTCCTTGATGACTGATCTCTGGACTAATGCTCATCACTTCATCCTTGTCTCTTGCCATTTTGAATTCACTCTCCTGCCGTGACCCCACAGCTGAGATAAGACATCTGTTGACATCCCACCATGAAACAGTTCTGATTAAATGGAGGAGATAACCTTTAAACAGATAATTGTCTCAGTATCAAAGCTATTGCTGAAAGATTAATTAATGGCTGACATTTTTGCAATTTTAATTGGCAAAGGAATCTTTTCTGAAACCCAAATAAACAATGCACTCATTAAAGTGGTTACACATGAACACATCAAAGATGCATTGAATAGTATAGATGACTCTTCTCAGACATTTGCTTCTTCGGTTCTATTAAATTAAAAGTCTTGGAGATAAGTTTGAAAGTAACATTTTTATAGGGCAGTTCCCCCTGCTATTTTTATATAATATGGATCCATGGAGGGAAATCAGAGATGGGAGGCAAATGAGAAAAGCATCATACTGGTGTCATACAACCTCTGCCTTTTTGTATTTATGTTGTTACATTACATGCATGTTCAAAGGGAGTGGAGTTTGCATTATAATCAGAGGTGGGTTGCTCCTGGTTCAGCCCAGATCGGGGGAATTGGTAGTGGCGGCGGCGAGGGACTCCGCCCACCTGCCTGGGTGCTTCTGCGTCATACGCATGATAGAGAGCATGCATGCGAGTGAACCAGTAGTAAAAAAAATGGCAACCCACCACTGATTATAATGATACAATGTTACTTTCTTCATTTTAATCCAGATATGGCAGACATTTCTGTAGATATCCCAAAAGAACAACAACAAAAAAAAATGACAAACATATTGTGCTTTATAGCCTTTTTCTTTTACTTTAAGAACTGTTTGACTGGCATTCATGGAACATTTATTTCCATTTCTTTGAACAAAGAGCATATTGCAAACAATTTCTGCAAGTGTTACAATCCAAAAGAGTTTTTTGATAACCCTTTTAATACTTCAATGTTTCTTGTGATGGGGCTTAATCACAAAAAGGAGAGTTACAGTTCACATTGGCTTGGAAGCTAAAATATACAGACAGATTCAGTATAATTTTATACCAGTGTCCAGTTAGATTCTCTAGCATCTAAGCTGCAGATCAAGGCATTCTATTAATAGATTTTATTATTGTCACCAAATATATATATATATATCTATATATCTATATATCTATATATCTATATATCTATATATCTATATATATATATATATATATATATATATATATATATATATATATCTATATCTATATCTATATCTATATCTATATCTATATCTATATCTATATCTATATCTATATCTATATCTATATCTATATCTATATCTATATCTATATCTATCTATCTATCTATCTATCTATCTATCTATCTATCTATATATCTATCTATATATCTATCTATATATATATGTATACACACACACATATGTAAATGCCTTACCCAGTAAAAGTCAACATGTAACTCTGAACCAACCTTGCTTTGGACGATGCAAGATTGCCCAAGCAGCCTAAGTTTTAAAAGAAAACAAAGTATGTTGTAGCCAGGAACTATCACCACACATTTTGCTGGGTGATCTTTCCTGAGAATGGATAATGTGTGTGAAGAGTATCTCACTTGTAATAAAGCTTTGGGAAATCTATATAAACATTGTACCTTGGATTTAGCATCTACATTGTATTCTGGCTTCTTAATAACATATTTCTATAATCGTTTTTGTTAGTGGGAAGGTAATAGTGATCCGGCTTTGAAACGGAGATGAGCACCACTCCCTAGAGTCTGAACGACTAGCACATATATGCAAAGGGAACCTTTACCTTAATCTTTTTTGCAAATACACTTTGTGAAATCATTGCTATAAGAGAGGACTGATACTGCTTGAATTTCATTGGATAGAAAGTCCTAAAAGGTTACTGTTCCTAATGATAATAATTGAACACATTCATCACAAAGATGTCCTAGGCTGGTGAATATTCAACTCTTGTACTGTACTTTCTGGATACACAGTTCTTTATTTGTACCTGGCTGTGCTCTCTACATTTCATCCTGAAATTGTATTGGAATCTTAAGGGTACAAGCACATATCTTTTGGTGCTATTAAACCTCTTTGCATTTTTCACTGTTATTAATCAAGATCGTGTGGTTGAAGCACCACGTTTTGCTTTAGGCATGATATCCATAAAAATCGGTGGAGTTTTGATCATTTTATCCTAGCCACGTCTTGATTTTTTAACTATGCATTCTGGACACCTGTAATAAATGATTTCATTCATATGAAAAGTCAACCAGCAGAAGCATCAAAACTGTGTAACTACATTCTATAAATTTTAGACTAAGAGATATTAAATTGAAAATCAAGATATTAAATTGAAAATCAATTAACCCAGTCTCTGATATAGAATAAAAGCTGCAGTGGTCTCCTCTAAGAATTAAGACTTTCTAGCACCTCAAACCAATTTTGGAAGTCTCCACATTTTACTTAACACATCCATCCATAAGGGAACAATGTGGATCTAGTTCAGAACAAACAAGAAAGGAGGAAAGATAGAAGTAAGAAAAGTGGGCAACGCATAGAGAAGTAGTCCAGATTCAATCAAAACCTTCAAATGGTTGGAGAGGAGGGGAACGGATGGCAAGTCACACTTGTCTTCCCCCTGACCATTTTTGTTCCCCACTTACATATATTATGACTCATTTTACAAATCAATTATGCAAGATTTTAAGATGAGTTTTAATTCAGAATTAATTGAGCTATATGCATGTAGGCATTGGGCTTTGGCACCTACAATATCTGTAAAAGCTAAGGTTTCATGAAGAATTTATTTGCTTACATTTTGGTGTATAGTCAGTCTTATCTATCAGGTCACTTTTTTATTTCCTCTACACAAAGAAATAAAATTCAGCTTTCCCATATGTTTCCATATATTATTTATGATCCAAAAAGGTGAACTTGCATCAGAGAACTCTTTAGGGAATACAATAAAATCTTGTGCCGTTGAAGGAAAAATCTCCCTTTTAGTTCTGAATATCTAACAGGAGTAGCTAACAAACTTCTTTTTTACTCTGTTATCGTTAGCTAGCTAAAAAGAGAAGAGAATAAAAAGGTATTGTCTTCTCTGGGGCTGACATGAATGTTGGTTTTTTTTTATTTTAAATCTTACACTTCCCAGCATTCTGCCACCCACCTTGAGACATTTCTAATGTATTCCAAACCTCCTTATCCTTTTAATGCACTGTGTTTTAAAGTATTCTACATTGTTTTGACTTATTTTTAGCAGATAGTAAAACAAAATTCTGATTACTTTTACTAATAGTTCTAACTTTACCTTAAATCTAAATTAATTTTTTCTTCCAAAATATTGTTTAAATTTAAGACTCATGCAATGTTTTTTTAAACTGTTTGACTGTTCCTAGCACTCTCATACCTCCATCTAACATGGATTTACCACTGATTTTTTTTATCATAGCCCCTGCGTTCTTTTTGTCTATTTAAATTGTCTAGTTTGCTTCAGTACTGTTATGTTTCCCCAACAACCTTTGTGTTTCAGCGTGAATCTGATCTCTTGAAATAACATTTACCTATCTGTCATTTGACCATTAGTAAATGGCCTATATCAGATTTATCACTGATTTAAGCAAGTTGTATCCAAGGATAAAACATATTTTTAATTCAGAATATAGTTTTAAGTAGGTCAGTGAATTTTGTACTGAAAATATGCAGCTTTAGTATACATTTTGAAATCCCATGTGATTCCCTTTAAAAAATATCCTATTTTCTCAGATCACTTCCAGTTCCTGTAGGTGACGGACGTGTTGTCCACTGCTCGTCTCCCTGGTGGGCTCCGTTCAGGAGCACAGGGGCCCTGGAGGGGTCTCCTGCCACAGGGCGGCTTGCTGGAATCCCCCAGACTCGGTGGCAGCCAGAGGGGTGTTTCCAGCCTCACCCCAGGAGTCGGGGAGCGGAGGGGGGGCATGAGGCAGCTGCGGGCTGTCTGCCCTTTCACCGAATGGGCTCTGGAAGGAAAGAGTTAAGCGAAAGAAGAGCGGCTGAATTGCCGGTGGGGAGAGATCCACCCTAATCTCCTTAATCATCGTTAATAGATAAGCAGCAGACTATTGTAAATTTTTCTTCAGTCCATTTGAAACTGGAAGATTAGAGGGGGATGTTTCTTTCTCTTTAACCCCCCCCCCCCTCAGACAAAGCGGCATTTGAACTCTCTCTCTCTCTCTATTGGAATGGAGAGAGAATAAAGGCTGACTTGCCACTTGTACTAACTATCTGAGAATGATTGATATCACAGCTGCAAGAGGTGATTGCTGAGCTGTTTCCTTAAAATGATTTTTTATGGAACTCCTTGTTCTCCTCCCTGTGAAAGGAGGACCCAAGATGGCGACCCTCCGTCTATGTTTTTGTACCTATAAATGAAGCCTGCCTTTTGAAACTACCTTCAGAAAAAAAAATGGTAATTGTCTTAATACCCCCTCTGAAGGTGCTCTGGACCTCTCCCGTTATGTGCTCTTCCTGATTAATTCTGACTATTTGACTTTTCCTCTTTCTGGTGTACGTTTGTGCCTTGGAACTGTGAAGGAGAATTAACTTTTTACTTTTGGATTTGCCTGCCTCCTGGGACCAACACAGCTACATGCTCCATTTTCTTTGTAAAAGACTTATCATCCCTGAACGCAGATAAATGGGGCCCAAAAAACCTCCAATGGGCAAGTCATTCTCGACTCCTGCCTCTGTCACCTCCAGTCCAAGCATGCAGCAGACGAAGATTACTTTATTGTTACAACAAGAAGGGACTGGAGAGAGCTCAAAAGAACTATCTGTTAACCAAATGTTTCAGGAAATTATGAGGGGTCAAAATGAGTTGAAAAAACAGGTGACAGATCTTAAAAATGAACTCAGAGCTGTACAACAGCATTTAACAGAAAATAAACAAAGAATTGTGGTTTTGGAAGAGGGGGCAGCTGGATTGGGGGAGGAGGGTAAGGCAGTCCGGAAGGGAAATTTAGAATTGGAAAATTTTATGACAAAAATAGAACTTGAAAGAATGTCCTTTTTTCTCAGATGCCAGAACCTACCAGAGACAGAAAATGAAGATCTTAAGGATATTATGAGTACAATTTTAGCAGAATATATTAAGAGAAATAAAGAACAGTTGTGGTGGGATATGGATCTGGTTTACAGGATTAATTCAACAAGGGAGGTACATGTTAAGTTTCTTAGGAGGGATGAGGTGCTAGGGGCCCAAAGGGATGGACCATTAAAATATAAAGATAAAGAAATTACCATTCTTAAGCAAATTCCGAAAAAAAATAAGGGAAAAAATGAGGAAGTATTCCTCCTTATCAAAGAAATTATACAATAAAGGAGTTTGGTTTAGATGGTTATTGCCAGAGGGAATGTTGATTAATACAGTGGAGGAGGCTGAAGCCTTCATTAAAAAACATAGTTCTCTCCTAGAGGACGGAAATAGGGGAGGTAGTGAAAAAGGTAGTAATGTGCAAGATATGAAGGAGCGGGGGCTATGGCTCCATCTGGGGACAGGGAGGAGGGAGCAATATCAAAAAGGCTCAGGTCACAAAAATAAATGTATTTTAAATACTATGATAATTGTTGATATACTAGAAAGTGACAAAGAAAGAGATGATTGAACATATGGTTGATATAATGTAAAACAAGATTCTGTTTATGCTTATTTTTTATATGTTGCTTTTAACATTGTAAAAATTGTGAGATTTGGGGGGATTTCTACCACTAGCATGGGAGCAGCCAAAATTTTCTTTGTACCCTTTTTACCTTTCCTTATAAATGTTCAAAAACCAATAAAATTCTTTTAAAAAAATATCCTACTTTCTCCAACTCCTTTTGTGACAACGTAGAGACCCAAAGCAGACCTTCAACATAGGGATGCTTGAAAATATTATAATTTGCAAACATAATATATGGGATGATATCACGGATAAATTGGTTGATTGGAGTTTACCCATCTACCAATTTTGCATTTTATGTTCTATGTTCTCTGTACATACACACTCCGTATGTATCAAATACGTACTTCAATACATACGGAGTACCACCCACACATGATTGCAAAGAGGGAGGTTTTGGCTAGAAGAATATTGGCAACAGAAATTAGAAGAGATGTTTAGAAAAAAGAGAGGGGATTTAATTTTTTTTTTTACCACAGGAAGAGTTTTGCTTTGGAGAAAAGATATAGAAAAGCACAAGTTAAAATGTAAAATGAAAGTTTAAAAGAAGAGCAGGAGGGATTTATGAGGGATGCAGGATATAAAAGCCTGAGCACTCAGCAGATGTTTAGCTAAAGAGAAGTGCAGTAGAAAAAGACAATGGCTCAGAGATCTTTGTCACAAGGATCAAAAGACCATGAGATGACAATGGAATAAGCAAGAAATTAAAATATTAAATTAAAAAGAAGGCTGGAATACAAGGAAAGACGGAGACCATGAAGAAGAAGAGAAAAACGATTGAGTGTGGTAGATCAGCACAAAAAAGAGACTGTGAATTAACAGAATGATTATATTAGGCTTTGGAATCCCAGATGTTTGCTTGGATTGGTCTTGAAGGGGAGGAGAATCAGCCAGATGATTGAAAAAAATGGCTTAAATTCTGCCAGTATCATGGTAGAATCCAGATTTAAAGTTCTCTCGAGGAACTCTTGTGTTGTGGTTTGTGTGCCCCGAACACACAACCCTGGGACTAAGCAGACATGTTATCATCATGTGCCTCTTTTATGGGCACAAGAAGAAATACTCATACACTCAGGATTGTTTAAAGGTTATCCCTAGCCCAGTGTAAAAGAATTTGGTGCTAATGGTACTAAGCATTTGTATTTTCTTTTAATTGAGCTATTCAAATTATTAATAGCGAGTTAATTTTTCTGTTGGAAACCAAGAAGGGGTCTTTCATTTATTTGTGTTAAATTTCCCTTAAATGCAACAAGAATTAGAAGAGAGTTATTCCCATCCACACAGGTTTCCCAAGTTCTCAACCTTGGGTGGGAGCATTTACAATATCAGCTTTATTGATCTGAAGGAACTGGGAAGGATTGGGTGGGAACCTTAGTCCAGGTCAGATCCCAAACAGAAGAGATGTGGATCCATGTGGCATCCTTCCAAAGCACACATCAGTTCCAAATTTAATCTCTATGTCAAGTTTTTTAATCACATATAAACAGATGTGTTTGCTGCTGTTAGTACCTTGTTCTTTTAGAGAAAAAAAACTTTTTATCACAAGAAGCCAGAAAAATAAAGTACAGGGAGAGAAACAGAGAATCTGGACACCTGCTGTGATGCCCCGGGGCGAGGCAACACAGTCAGCTGATAGTTCAAACGCCCCTTTATTGCTCCAATATTCCCCCAAATGCTCCCACGCTTATGGCAAGTCCCAGAGCAAACTGCTCTCTCACACACACCTCCAGCAGCCTCTGGCTGTGAGTACTCTAGCAAAACGCTGTTAGCACAATGGCTTCAAGGCAAGAAGTCCAGCAAAGCAACAAGGCAATGAGTACACAAAGCAAAGGAACAAGGCAATGATAAGGCAAGAAGTCCAGTGAACCCCAGACATCGGCAATAGCACACAAAACTCCATGAATTCAGCACTCTTTAAGTCTCAGTCCCCAGGTGTGCCTTATAAAGAGGAATGGGGTATTCTCCTCCTGAGTCGTTGGGTCGGTCTGCGCTGTTCCCACCTCCTCTCCACTCTACATGTTTGGGAATCAGGAGGGGGTGGTCCTTGTGCTCATCACCTGAGCTCTGTCTCTCCCGATCTCCACTGCCTGCCCTCAATTCCCCCCTTTCTTGGACATCCTGCCCCTGTTCTTCCCTGCTGGCAAGCCATCCCAAGCCCGAGGGACCCAGGGTTGCCTTGTCCTGCTCCTCCCCACGTTCAGGCAAAGCCAACAAGGCTGCCCCCTCAACCTCTGTCGGCCCCAGCTCTGGCTTCTCCTCCTCCATGAATTCAGGCTTCAAAGGGACCATGATACCAGCTTTAATAATGTGTCCTGCTTACTCTCACTCTCTGGACATTACTAAGAAGAATTCTTTAAACAAATTTTGAACTTATTTTGATTACTTTCCCTTTAGTTAGTGTTTATGTTACTTGTAAAGTATCTTGACCCAATTTGCATCCTGAAACATGAGATATTAATAATTATAATAAACTGAGAAATATCAAAGCTTAAATCTGTTCCATCACTCAATCTTTTGCGACCTATTCAGGACTTCCTACAAACAAGCTGTCCTACACTTTCAGCTGCCTTTCATAAGGGAAAAATACATACTTCTAAGGACATTCACTCCTTGCATTTTATAGAAATTACATATTTTCATTTTAACAAAAGTAGAACCAAGAACCAATGTTACTTTATGGCTTTCATGGTGATAGGTTTAGTTCTTTTCTCTTTTGTTCCCACCAGCAAACCAATTCAGACATGGTAGACTTTCATCTATTAACATTTCTGAGGTAAAGTGATAAAAAATACATAGCTGCTGGGGGGGGGGATCCTATGCTCCATAGAAACTGAGAATGATGAACAGAGATCTGAACTTCAAGGAGAAGATAACTTCCTTTATTATCAGACTTTAGTTAATGAACAAATGGGAATATGCTGGAGACTTTCTATTAGCCTTTCCATCTCCAGGTTCCCTTTTCCTAGGATAGGAAAATAGTGAAACCTGCAGCACTAATGAAGCGTAATCTTCTCACTGTTTTGAGCTGTTACTAAGAAGATTAGAAAGGAAAGACATAGGAGAGGCTAGAATTAGGAATCTAGATTAGTTTTAGGGCACAGCAGTGGTGGGTTCCAGATCCCATTCCAACTGGTACGGTTGGAATGGGCCTGGCGGCATCCACATGTGTCTTAGTGCCTCTGCGAGCCTCCATGGAAGCTGCTCAGTGTGTGTGCGAGGAAGCGCCAAAGACTTAAAAGATCAGTAAGGAGCTCGGGCAGGTGGGTGGGCCCTCCAGAGCACCATACCGGAATGGTATCCCGTGTTCCGGGCAGGCACCAGTTCATCTGTACGGGGGCGTACCACCTGCAACCCACCACTGGAGCACAGCTGCCTCTACAATCCTATTCTATACTAATGCTGGACTTACTCTAAGGCATCTTAAGAAATACTTCTAGTGTTGAGACACTTCCATAATGGCTTGCGAGGCATTTGGTCTAGACAGCAATCTCTCATTCTGCCTTTCTTTTCCAGAAAGCAAGTGCTAACTACAGAAGACAAATTGTCCAATGAGAAATGGGAGCTTGCTGTCTAGACCAAATGCCTCACAAGCCATTATGGAAATGTCTCAATAGTAAAAGTATTTCCACCTTAGAGTAAAGCCAACATTGTAAGAATAGGATCATAGAGGCAGCTGGGCCCTAAGACTAAGCTAGATTCCTAATTCTAGCCTATGGTGGGTCTCTCCCTTCCCCCCTCTCTCTCCATACATATTGTACATATACATTCATCAATACACACATACTTTTCTATGTACATAAAGTATTTGTATACAAAATGAAACTGAATCTCTCTCTCTCTCTCTCTCTCTCTCTCTCTCTCTCCCTCCCTCCCTCCCTCTCTCTCTCTCTCACACACACAAACACACCGTTCAAAATGTTCATACAGGCAGGCATTAGCTTTAAAAATTGCAATGCCTTTTTTGGATCTTTCTTAACACAAGGTTTGTAACTTTTGTCTTGTGAATGTAAGGTCATTTGTTCAAAATCTAACAAAACTTTTTCTTTCACTATTGTGCTTCTCTCACTCTCCTCGCCTTTGTTTTACTTCAGGAGTTTCCCATTTTATCATTTTCTCTGGTCTCCTGAGATAGAAGGGATTCCTCTAAGTGTTCTACTTTTCAGGTGATTGGAAAAAAAATGACATAAAGCAAGCTGAAAATGAGACATATCACTTTAATTATATTTGAGTGGCTCACTCTCAGCCCTTCAAAACAGGACTGTAATAAAAGTATAAACTAAAATACAAAACTGTGCTATAGTAAAATTTCCAAATGTTGAGGATCAGCCATAACCAGGGGTGGAATTCTACCATTTTGGACTGGTTCAGGCGAACTGGTAGTTCCGGTAAGCAGTGGAGAGCAAGGAATTTTGGGCCTGCTCCTGCTCCATACTTGTTTTTATCAGGAAACAGCGAACTCCACACCTGTGATCGCCGCTGTGACTGCTGTGTAATCAGCTGTCTGTCAGAGCGACACAGTGGTGGGATACGACTGGTACACCCATGTATGGACGTACTGCAGTGGTGGGCTATGGATCCCATTCCAACCGGTATGGTTTGAAAGTGTGCACACACACGCGGCACATGCATGTGTCGTACCTGTCAGCGATGCTACCACAAGCCTCCGCAGCTGCTTGGCGGAGTGGTGCACAGGCGCTGTACACGCCATGCATGTGTGCAGAAACACCGAAGACTTTAAAGGATAGGTAAGAAGCTCAGGCGGGAAGGTGGACCCTCCGGAGCACCATACCGGAATGGTACCCAGTGCTCTGGGCAGGCTCCGGTACGCCTGTCCCGGGGGGGGGGGTACAGCCTGCAACCCGCCACTGGTATACCAGTGCCTGCTGGGACTACCAGGTACCGTTCTGGTACAGTGCTCCAGACGGCCTATCCAGCCGGCTGCTCTCCTTACAGCTATTTGAGTCTATTGGGGCATTTGTGCACACACATGGAGCATACGGCGCCTGCGTGGTAGGTAGGTATGCACGCACTGCATCCATGCTGCACCCATACTGGTTGCAACGGGATCTGGAACCCACCACTGGAACAATGGTAAACTGCACATGCATGTATAACATGCATGTATAACATGCATGTATAACATGCATCAGGCACACACGACCAAAGCAAACCAGTTTTTATATTGGTAGGATCCCACACCTGACCATAACTTATATATACTACTACTTCCCAAGAAATACAAGAATATACTTTAGAATCCAAAGACCTACTGAAACAGACTATCAGAAAAAAGCAAACAAGATTGGGGCCTGTCTTATCTCAAGGGGTATATGCTGTCCCAGAGAAAAGGTGAACTATCTGAGAAGGCCTGATCTAGGACCTCATCAGACAACCTTCCTTTAAGTTAGGGTCTCCCTCCTGTTCCTTTTCTCAAAGGAAAGGCTGAAGCCAGTTGGAGAAGGTGGCTTGAAGATACCGAGACCTGAATTCTGAAGCATTTTAAAAGTGTCATTCAGCAATCTGAGTTGTACTTGGAAGTGAATTTGAAGTCAACAGACCAGAAACATTACTTGGGCAAATTGCTTTCCACCTGATGTATTTGGGCCAGTTGCATTTTCAAGACAATTCTCATATACAACACACTGAAGCAATTCAAACAAGAGGTGACTGAGACAGGTGACTGAGAGACTGGTCATAAGCAGACTTCTGATCAAGAAAATATGTGTCATAGAAGTTGGATTTGTGCATAGATCTCAATGGATTTGTGCATAGATCTCAAGATGGATTTGTGCATAGATCTCTTGGGCGAGGGGTCCTTACCAGCCGCCTTGAAAGAGGCGGTTGTGAGACCCTTACTCAAGAAGCCTTCCCTGGACCCAACTGAGCTAGCTAATTATCGTCCCGTCTCCAACCTTCCCTTTTTAGCGAAGGTTGTAGAGAGTGTGGTGGCCCAACAGTTCCCACGTCACCTGGAGGAAAATGATTACCTAGACCCGCGCCAGTCCGGCTTCCGACCCGGGCACAGCACAGAGACGGCCTTGGTCGCGTTGGTAGATGATCTCTGGAGGGCCAGGGATAGGGGTTGTTCCTCTATCCTGGTCCTATTAGATCTCTCAGCGGCTTTTGATACCATCGACCATGGTATCCTATTGCACCGGCTGGAGGGGCTGGGGGTAAGGGGCACCATTTTGCAGTGGTTCTGCTCCTACCTCTCCGACCGGACACAATGCGTGTTGGCAGGGGAGCAGAGGTTGACCCTGAGGCCGCTCACTTGTGGGGTGCCACAGGGGTCGGTCCTCTCGCCTCTCCTGTTCAACACATATATGAAGCCGCTGGGTGAGATCATTCGTGGTTTTGGGGTGGGATATCATCTGTACGCTGATGATACGCAGTTGTACATCTCCACCCCGAACCACCCCAACGAGGCCGTCGAAATGATGTCCCGGTGCTTGGAAGCCGTACGGGTCTGGATGGGTGACAACAGACTCAAGCTCAACCCCTCCAAGACGGAGTGGCAGTGGCTTCTGGCTCCCCGGTTCAACCAGTGGATCCCATCACTGGCCAATGGGGGCGAGCAACTGGCCCCCATGGAGCGGGCGCGCAATTTGGGCGTCCTCCAGGATGACCAGCTGTCTATGGATGACCATGTGGCAGCCGTGGTGAGGGGGGCGTTCCACCAGGTTCGCCTGGTGCACCAATTGCGCCCCCTATTGGACCGGGATGCCCTTCACACAGTCACTCATGCGCTGGTGACGTCCCGCCTGGACTACTGCAATGCTCTTTACATGTGGCTTCCCTTGAGATGCACCCGAAGATTACAGCTAGTCCAGAATGCGCCCGCGCGGGTGATTATGGGGAGTACGAGATACTCCCATATAACACCTCTCCTGCGCGAGCTGCACTGGCTCCCTGTGGTCTATCGGGTGCGTTTCAAGGTGTTGATCACCATCTTCAAAGCGCTCTATGGCACAGGACCTAGCTACTTGCGGGATCGCATCCTGCCCCATACATCCCTACGACCAATCCGCTCTCACAGAGAGGGACTCCTCCGGGTGCCGTCCACTAAGCAGGGCCAAAGGGCGGCGCCCAGGAGCAGGGCCTTCTCTGTGATGGGCCCAGCCCTCTGGAATGACCTCCCCCCCGACATTAGGATCACTACCGACCTCCGCTCCTTCCGTACAAAACTCAAGAACCACCTTTTCCAACTAGCCGGCCTGGCTCAACTATAGTTCTATCTCTAATCCTCCTGGCAATTTTAAACTTTAAATTTTAAATTGGGGTATTTTAATTTTTAATCTTATTATTATTATTGTTGTATGTATTGTAACAATTGTTGTGGTGATTTTTATACCTCCTCCGTGTAATGTCTAATTGTGTAATATGTGATTTATTTATTGTACGCCGCCCCAAGTCCCTTCGTGGAGAGGGAGCGGCTAACAAGTCTAATAAATAATAATAATAAATAATAATGTCTGAAGAATATGCAGAGTGAGTATTGAGGTCTGTTTTACCCCCATGGGGTATAATGCCAATATAAAGTGTTTGGATGACATAGTACACATTAAGGTAGCATTGGTCCACCAACAGTTGTTTGCTATGGAGTTAACAGAATCTTCTATGTTGAAACGGAATCTTCTATGTTGAAATGGTATTGGTCACTGAAGAAAAAAAATACACTAAATATTGCTCTCATGTACTGCTCATCCAGACAGGGCTGATTGACCATTATTTCCATGTAGTGGTGATAAAATTCTAAAGTTGGAAGGAACATTTGCACCATTGAGTCAAACTCTTGAATGCGGGGAATCAAATTGAAAATATTCATCATAGATGTGTCTCTAGCTTCCATTTGCACACTTTTAGTGAAGGGAAACCTACCTTCTCTCTGAGTAAATGGTATACAATATATCTTACTAATAGTTTCCTCCTATACCACAACAATCAGAATCTGCAATTTAAATCCATATCTTCCATTTCACTTTCTGACTCCAGGCACTTAGGTTAGCAAAGTGTTTACTAATGGCTAAAATGCCCTGGAACTTTCCCTTATTTCCACTGACTCCTAGTTATTATTCTTATTTGTTTGCTTGATTTCCCCCCCCCCCCAGAAGATTGATGATAAAGTTAACCACACTGGATGAACTGCCATCTATTTCTGTGGGAAAACAATAATCTACATCATGTAGGAAAGATGACTCACATGTTGTTAGTCATTTAAGAGATTAGTTTGCCTCAGTTGTCATACTTAGTTCCTTTTATGCCAGTCCATTAAACTAAGAATTCTTTTTCTACTAAAATCAATCTGTATTCACCGGGCTGCACTGAGGTAACTTAAAGGCAGTCAGCAGCAATGCTATTAACCCAATGCTATTCAAGCTGGCTGGTGACAATAATTGCACAGACTCTGTATGATTCATTTCCATAGAGTTAATTTTTTAAAAAAACGATCTGGCATAAACACTTTGAGATGAAGAAATAAAACCTATTGTAAGCTTCTTCATAAGGAAAGCAAAGATTGACTTGAATTGCAGTAAAGCGGAACAGGTAAAATAAAATAATGTAAGGAAAAACAGCAAGTGGAAAGAAAGTAATAATCCTTCTCCTTCATTCTCACATGTCTGAAAATCATGTTTTACTATTTCTTATAGAGAAAGACCAGGCGAGTGATCAAGAATTTAGGGGAAAGCTCTCAGTTGAACCTTTTGGGAAGAGAAGCAATTCTGAAAGCAGGTAAATTATTCTCTCACATGTTGAAGTCTCCAAGCATGGATGAAGCTCTGTCATCAAATATCAGTTCCTACTCATCCAGTTGCCACCAGAAACTCTGCTTCGGCACTCTGTTGCTCTAATACTAAATAAAAAGCTCTACTTATATAAGAACATGTGATCCATTATTGAGCAACAGTTGCTGAATTATGACAGATTATTTGAAGACAATTTACAGAAATGGTATATTTTTGCTTAAATAAGCATAATGTACAAATGGCAGATTTCCTGCTTTGAGGCCTGCAACAGATAGGTAAAGAAAGACACATTATGGAAATGTCTCCAAGTATTTCGAAAATTCTCCAATTAATGGGGGGGGGGGGACCTGGAATTTTCATTTATCTTAGAAGTAGAGACCTAATATTTCCTTAGAATTAAATTGTACATTAGTATCAAGGAATACATAAAGATGGATGAATTTTGGATTCTGGTTCTCATTTTCTCACTTTAAAATTCATTTTGTTCATTTCTACCTTAATGTACAAATTTCACAAATGCTGACATAAACATATATCATATATTATGTATATGAATATTTTCTCCAATACATGCATTGTGGGTCATACACAGAAAGGCATGTTAGAAAAAAAATAAATTGATACTTTTTCCCAATATAATATCTTATGCTATTTTTTCTAATGATGCAGTTTTCTCTGATTTTGAAAGGATAAAAAGATAAATTACACTTTATATTTTAAATTAGGCTAAAACACTTTTTAAAACCCTCCCAATTGATGAAGTAAACCACAAAAAATTCTGCCTCAGCTAAAGGATTGCATGATTTGCATTACTGTCCCCTCCCACTGCAGTCATCTCCGGCAGAAAGGTAGCTCATTCTTTCATTAGCAAAACCTGGCTAGCTTTGTTTATTAAGAATGCCAAGGAAAATGATGTAGTTGAGCTGGCAAAAAGAGTTGAAAAGATCTACCATATTTCACTAAAGCCTTTAATACCCCTTTACTTGAGGTGATGTTTCTCCAAGTATGTACTCATAACTGCCCAAACCTTAAGGAAGAATTGCTCCTCATTTCTCTGTAGCTGCAAGAATATTATCCCAGAATTTAAGTCAGAGTCTTCTCTTTTGAGGCATTCTAATGCTGCCAAGATCATTTGCTTTAAGTGCCAGAGAAAATCTGGCATTTTAGTCACACATTTCTTAATAAGCAGAACTTGGCCATGCTTTATTGTCCCTTGTGTATGTGTCCATGTTTACCAGTGTATGGTGGCCATTGGTATTTTATCTTTTCATTGGCTTTTTTAAAGAAAAATATTTTTTGAAATATATTTTATGATTTGCAATCTACTCAAATTTATATAATTATAAAATAGATAAATATTCATAAAGAATAAAGTTGTTACATGCAGAATATCACATGTTTCATCACTAGCATTTCTCCTGTACTGTATAAATGAATGGGTGGTGTGAAATAGTTTCCCAGTTTCCCCACCAGTTTCTTATACTACCATCATTGAAGTGATAAAAAAGCCCATTACTGATATTTTGGCAAAATGATGGTTGTATGTCTCTTGAAGATGCTGAATTTCTCCCTTGAGGAGAAATGACCAAAGATTTCCTTTGTCTACAACATTCTGTTTCAAGGAACTCTGAACCATATCATGTTGCAATAGTATCATTACCATGCCATGATTTTTTTTGTCACGGCCTATTTATGTCTCATTCTTCTTGCTTTTATAAAAGGATGAATTCCCAAACCTTGTCAAAAAGATCCAGCTGGTTCATAATAGAAGAGGCCATCTGCTTACCAGTAGTCTCTCAAATTGTTCTTTAAGCTGATTTTATTTTGTTCAGAATGGCTCCAGACACTGCCTTTTTATTCTGAACTCTGTTGAGGTCCTGGGTTCAATTTTGGTGGATTTTGCCTTCCACATTTTTTTTTCTTCCATAGGTTGCCTTTCCATTGTGATTAAACCAATTGCTGTTAAAACTATGAGTCTGATAGAAGAGAATGCATGTTGTTTGGGGTTTAAACTGTGGCATCTATGATGCTCTCTGAGTTTGGTTGTTTGATTACAGTGATTTCATTTTTGACAAGGTAACATCATCAGGACCAGTGAGTGTAGGTTTGCTCCCTGTTTATATACAGAGCTTGCCCTGCCAATATTGGTGAGAGGTGTGGTTTTCTCCTTGTAGTCCAATGACTGCAGCATTGTTTTCTGCTTGATTGTCCATCTGTTGTTAATCCCTGGTTATCTGGGTGTTGGGTGTTGGAGAGTCTGTGTTTTGATCTTTTTGTTTCCTTCATAGATTTTTGTTGTCTCTTTTGAATGGAGGGTTCTACAAGATTATAACTATTTATTAGCACTCCTGCTGTTGCTACTGCTATTTTCATCACTACTATTCCCCAAAGGACACAAACAAATAAGCAGAAGTGTGAAAAATAACAGAAACCTGGAAGAAGCAGATTTATATTTCAGATCATTAAAATGGATGAAAAGTAATGAAAAGGAACAGGAACATGAAAAGATTGAAACTTTCTCCTTTCTGAGTGTGTTTTAACAAGAATTGTGTCAGTAGATGACTTTTTATCTTAGTAAGTAGAAACAAATCGAAACAAAAAAAAATTAACCTTAGATGTATGGAATGCAAAACAGCTTGAGTTAGTTAAAACCTGGAGATGAAATTTGGATGGGCAACTCAAGGGTCTCCATTGAGGAAAGCAAAGATGGCAGCTCAAAAATAGCTCCTAATGTCTATATCAGGAGAAGAAGAAAAAAATTCTATCAAAGTTTAGGGTAATTCATAAAAAGTGAAATTGGAGAAGTATATCTTATAACATTGGTATCCAACTCACTGTGTCACGTTGTCATCATGTGACGTATCATGACATTTTTTTCCCTTCACGGAACTGGAGTGGGTGTGGCCTGCAAGTGACGTATCTGGCTCTTGGGCTGCCAGTTTGACACTCCTGTCTTATAGTATTCGGAAATGGTTTGTATCCAATTTCTTATGCTTCTTTAATAGTAGCTATAGAAGGAGAAGCCAGACTGAGCTGAACTCAAAACTAACCTATGACAAATGAACTCTTAAGACTGAACTCTGATGAAATGTTTTCATTGTTATTACCTTTTGTTTAATGTGGATGATGCATTTAGGAACACTTTTGAGGTTACATTTTAATTGAATACTAGATGGTGTTGTCTATGATTCCCCAGCAATTCTAGGGACAATGTTAAATAAATGAACCTTGTCCTTTTTTTGGTTGAAATTCAGAGCACCAGATAAAAGACACTTGAAACTAATGCTCATTTTACCTGTAATCCGTATTCACTCTCTTACAGAAATCAGCAAGCTTTAATTGTGTGAATATTAGCTTGTTAACACCCAATAATTAGCCTGTCAATATATCAGCACACTGTAGGAGCAACTCTTGAAATAACATTGCATTTCCTGAGTCATCTACCAATCCTATGAACACTGAGAGTATCTTGTGAAAATAAGATGGATTTGATATACGAGGTGGATAGTCTTGCCTTTTAAATGATGGCTTTTTAACAATGATGGTTTCTCTTTAACATAGGATGTCCTGCAGTGATTATTGATTGCACATTAAAAGGAATACCTCCAGATAGATCCAGTTCTCTCACTGTAGTACCTTGTATTTATAGTCTTGTTGCGCTAGCTAACTAGAGAGACACATGGAAAACAAAAACACTATTTTCAAATCAACCTCTTCTGTGAGTTTCTTTAATTTGATTTTGGAAACTAATCTGACTCATCTAAATGTAGAATGCTGGTTTTGACCAGCCCATTCATAGGATTACCAAGACATTCCATTCAGTTTTCTAAGATTTTTCATTCCCCATTTCAATAGCCAATTAGCACACATGTTCCTCATTGCACATGCTTAGTTATCACTGAGCTATTTTAAGTAATTCTTTCTTATAAAAAGTATTTGTATTTCTCACACATTGGATATCATCCAAGCTCTTGGGGTACTGTCAGCCATTTGCTTATCTCTAAGTTCTGTATGTATGTAAGATTTTAGTAAGAGTAAGTAATTTTATAGACATACAGCCTATAAAATAATAGAAATTCATTTTGGATCAATTCCAAATCATTGTGGATTATTTTTAATAGTTATGTCCAGGGCAAAGCAATATGGTCTGAATTAAACTGAAGTTTCTCAAAACTTCAAAGTTATATCAGTCTATAAAGAATGAGGCTTTCAAGTGTTTTAGAAGGAATTTTCAGACATATTGACCCAACAGAATACAAAAACGAAGCCTCGAGACATTAATTTGTCAGTCTGTCTAGTCTGTTAGAGAGTTTGCAGATTGTTTCTTTAGGTTTGTCATTGCAATAAAAAACTTAGATCTCTTGTGGGCACCAAGGGACCTGAGACTGATGATAAGCTTGACTTCTCCGTTGGGCTCAGTCTGGTCATCTCCTACACTGTCTCATATAATGGCTCTGGGTGGCATACATAATAAAACAAAATGCATAAAAGCACGATAAATAAAAATAAAACCACAATTTAAATTAAAAATAAAAACAAAGGGGGGGAAAGACAACTAGCCTACAGAGAATGCATCAGTTAATAATCGTATAACAATATAACAGGCTCCACTCATCATGGGATCCTCAAGCTCATTGAGAAAAAACATGTTTTGAGGGCCTTCCAGGAAGATAACAGGAGTTGGTATGGCAGAAAAGGATTTCTCTTAGGACACACCAGTTAAAGATTACCAGAAACTCAACGTAAGTCTCCTAACATACTGTACCTCTCCTAACAAACCTGATAGGATGGGTATAAGTTACTGGGGAGAGATGGTCCCCAAACAATCTGATCATATGCTTTAAAGATCATAACCAGCACTTTAAATTGGACTTGGAAGCAAAGCCTTAACCAATCCAGCTCATGAAGCTGAGATACAAAATGGGAAGTTCTTGAAACACACATAATTGCCTGCATTGATTCATTTTGCACCAGTTGAAGCTTCCACTACCCTTTAAGGTCAGCCCTGTATAGGGCATATTATAGTAGTCAATCTGGAAGGTGGGTAGATTATGAATAATTGTTAGTAGAGCCTCCTAATTTAGAAATGCATTATTTGCAGCTGTGCAAAGGTCCTTTGGGCTACAACTGTCATCTGTTCTTTGAGACTAGAATAATTGTTTTACTGGGCCTGTTTGGGGCAGTGCAATCACATCTCGGACCAAATATGGAGATGCCCATCAGAAGACTCTAAAGCCACATGGTCTTATGAGGACTTAGTTGAACCCGTACAGCTTCCATTCACTGAGAAAGGATATCAAGTAAACGGCATCACTCAACTGACTAGGTGGAGGAATAAAACTGGGTATCATCAGCATACTAATGTGACATCACCCCATGGCAATGTATGATCTCACCCAGAAATTCATACGGATGTTAAAACAGGAATGGAGACAGTACCTAACCCTGCAGCACTCCAAATGACAAGGGCCAAAAGTAGAACCTCATTCTTGCAGCAGGGTTTTGCAGCAGTTTCTAGGCACAAGTCTTCCACTGTTGCTAAACTTTTTCCGTTTAGCCATCCTGACTTGTAATCCTTTCCAAAATGAAAAGCAAACAGATTTTTTTAAGTCCTGGCAAACCTCCCCACCCCTGCATTGAAGTAACCATAGAGAGCACTGTGGTAGCAGTCCTCTATGAAATCCACTAAGGCACCATCCGAAAGTTAACATTTGCTGTGTGTAACTGCACACCATTGGCATCGAACAAATGAGCACAATTGCTGCTGCACCCAGTGCAATTTTGTAAACTCCAGCCACCAGGGTCAGGAAAGATCCTCTTACAAGGATTGCTATTGCTGTCAAGGCTTCCAGTCCCTCCGGGGAGAGGGGGCGGTCTAGAAATCTAATTAAATTAAATTAAAATTAAATCTCCCTCACTGTTTTTCCATCCACTGGGTGCTTTACCACCATCAAACAATAAAACACCAGTCGTCACAGTTCAGCAAGCCTCCACAAGAATAATCTCAGCCCAGCCATTGCTGGTGGTAATTTATAGGAATAAGAAATAGTGTGGCTTTCTCTCCTCATAGCCAATGTCCTAGAAGAGAATTCAAGCCCCACAGTCCAGCTGATTCAACCCAGGATCCAATTCTTAACACTCTAGCTCATCACTAAGATGCCCCCAACAGCTTAGTGATGAGCTAGAGTGTTAAGAATCCAAATATACCAATATATGTCTCACCACCTGCAACTCATAAAAAAAACCATCTACAAAGATCCTGCATCACACAACCTCCACTCTCTCCTCCATTTTGAAAAATAGTGAATTTTTGTCAAAACATTAAAAAGATATAGTTTTTTTAAAAAAAATATTTTCCTATTACAATCAAAAGCAAAACTTGTTTACCAAAGGGGAAACATTATCAACCTCAGTGATCCTGATAAAATTAAGAAAAAAAGAATTATACTAAATCATGCACTTTCATAGTTTAAACACACAATTGTCATCACTTTGATTCAAGGTGCTATTCTTCAGTTGTAACAGCATCCTATATATTTTTTTCCTTCAAGTAACCAGAGCTGCATCAGAAGACAAGCTTCTAGGTTTATTATGGCTATAAATAAGTTCACTTTCAATTAGAGATGGATAAAGTTCTAGTTTCTAAGCAGAGTTATTTATCTCATCACCAGTTATAAGGATGCTATTATGGCAAGCAGTTGGATTTCGGCTAGATTTTTTAGTAGGCTGAAATCTGCTGGCAGGCAGTTACCATATAATCTCCTATTTTAGAACGTCTTTACATGATGTAATTTTTTACAGTAACATAAAGCTTGTCCAAGGTAATACTATAAAGGGAAAGTGCATTGTATAAGGGTGCCTATAGCATTTGCTATAATTTAGCTGTTGCCAGAAAAACACTTACACATTTTAAGCATGAGTAGTCCTATTATTTTAAGTGAGTTGCTGGATAAGCTGAATATTATTGTCAACATGCAGGGCTAATTTCTAATTGATGTTTATTTGCAGCTGAAATTAGACCTGTTGTAAATGTTTCTGTGGGTCTTTAAGCATGAAATTTGTAAAGGTTCATTTGTGGAAGTATTTTCAGCAATAAGACAGATGAGAAATAACTGTATGCAAACAGAAGCAGCAGTAACCACTACCCAAGAAGCAGTATAAATAAATGTCAAAACTAGAATTTATTCTACATCACTGAAATCCAGGAACCTGAACCTCTAGAGAAATACAGAAATCAGAATATCCTATCCGAAATTTATCTGTATGATTAGACTATAGTGTCAATGTTGTGATAGATTTCTTTCTTCATTTCAGTATCCTGTTGCAAATAAATCTAAAATAAAACAGCTAGTTTAAAAATTATGAAGAAGATTAATCTTGAATCATCAGCATTGATTAGCTCCATGTTATTGTTGACAGAATATGAAAATATTATATATATATATATATATATATATATATATATATATATATATATATATATATGTATGTATGTATGTATGTATGTATTTGTGTTACCCTTTATTTATTTATCAGTACAAATACAACACACACACACACACACACACACACACACACACACACACACACACACACACACACACACACATATATATATATATATATATATATATATATATATATATATATATATATATGTATTTGGGATGTAACTATGTCAACATTAGAACATTCACTGAAATTTTGTAATTTTGATTTTGTAATGTGATTTGTTCTCTTAAAAATAGAAGATCCTGGTGATTCTAGCTCCTAGTCTTCCAGTTTTGGTGATATTTCCTTCCTGTGAAGAATTCTCAAGGCTCTTTCTTCTTTACAGATACCTAGCAGTAAGAGGTATGGTGCTTATACCTGAACCTGAGAAGTTAGGGTCACCTATAGAAATACACTATTTAGAAAAAATATATAGCAGTAATGCACCAATGAGATTGACTTCTAGAGAATATTCCAACAATCTTCACGGAACATCCATTCTTTATTATCATTACATCTACCATTTGTGCTTATAGAACGAAGACACTTATTGAACTAATGGACAGAATGAAATTTCTCTTGCTTTATTTGAAATGCAATTAATTATTGATTTAAGCATCTAAAAATACTTTTCTTTTTGCCTGATTTGCTCAAACAACTTCATCCTGACTTGAAGGCATTAGTTAGTTCTTCTTAGCTACTCCTTACACTTTCCTGCTCATACAATTTTAAGATCTGCTGAAAATCCAAAACAATTTCAGAAGCCTACCATTAGAAAACCATGAAGATGTAAAAGTTAAATTGTTAGATAAAATTCAGAAAGACCCAGATTCAAGTCCACCATCAGTCATGGCACGTCTCTAATAATTTGGAGTCTGATCACTGGTTTATTGGGGAAAAACAATCGTAAAATATGTACAATATATGAAATATGAAAGAAAGATAGGTTATAAATATAACAAATAAAATTAAATACTATTTAGTAGAATTTTTGGTGGACTTAATAATATTGGATCATAATTATTGTGTGAACCTGTTTAATGTGTGGACCTGCTTCATGTGTCACTGATCAAAGAAGCTTCATTAAGATTAAACTTCTTTATAAGAGCTGATGTGGTTCCCATCTTCAAAAAAGGGAAAAAAATAGATCCAGGAAAGTACAGACCTATCAGCCTGACCTCAAGATTATCAAGCAACGAATTAGTGACCACCTAGAAGTAAACAAAATAATAGCCAAAAGCCAACATGGGTTTGTCAAAAACAGATCATTCCAGATAATCTTATTACATTCTTTGGTAAAATGACAAAATTAGTGGACCAGAGGAATGCCATTGATATAGTTTACTTGGACTTCAGTAAGGCATTTGATAAGGTAGACCATAACCTACTACTAGATAAAGTAGAAGAATGTGGGTTAGACAGCATCACACCAGATGGATTCATAAATGGCTGACCAACTGCACTCAATGTGTAGTCCTCAATGGAACTGAGGGAAGTATGCAGTGGAGTATCCCAGGGCTCTGTTTTAGGCCCAGTACCCTTCAACATCTTCATCAATGATTTGGATGAGGGAATACATGGGGAACTCATGCAATTTGCAGATGACACCAAGCTGGCAGAAATAGCCAACATTCCAGAGGATAGGCTTAAAATACAGAAGGATCTTGACAAACTTGAACATTGGGCACTGTCTAATAAAGTGAAATTCAATGGTGAAAAGAGTAAGGTTCTACATTTAGGCAAGAAAAACGAAATGCACAGGTACAGTATAGGTGGTACCTTGCTCAATAGTAGTAACTGTGAGAAGGATCTTGGAGTCCTAGTGGACAGCCATTTGAATATGAGCCAGCAGTGTGCAGCAGCTACCAAAAAAGCCAACACAGTTCTAGGCTACATAAACAGAGGTATAGAATCAAGATCACGTGAAGTGTTGATGCCGCTTTATAATGCCTTGGTGAGGCCACACTTGGAACACTGCATTCAGTTTTGGTCGCCATGATGTAGAAAAGATGTGGAGACTCTAGAAAGAATGCAGAGAAGAGCAACATAGATGATTAGGTGTAACTTAGCTTTTCACAAAGCTAGGCAGTGGATCATACTTGGCACAGATTTGTCTGTCTGTCTGTCTGTCTGCCTGCCTGCCTGCCTGCCTGCCTGCCTGTCCATACGTCCGTACGTCCGTCCATCCATATCTATCTATCTATCTATCTATCTATCTATCTATCTATCTATCATCTATCTATCTATCTATCTATCATCTATCTATCTATCTATCTATCTATCTATCTATCTATCTATCATCTATCTATCTATCTATCTATCTATCTATCTATCTATCTATCTATCTATCTATCTATCTATCTATCTATTATCTATCTATCTATCTATTATCTATCTATCTATCTATCTATCTATCATCTATCTATCTATCTATCTATCTATCTATCTATCTATCTATCTCTATTTTCATATTATTCATTGGATTTCTTAAAGCTACTCAACTCCATGAAGCTGCTGGGTGGCTCAAAAGGTTTACTGCTGTGAAAGCCTTGTTATCACAAGCAGTCTTTCTTCCATTTCAGTGGAAGCTATCTGAATATATTATATTCTAAAATATGTTATATTCCCTATATAGTATGTATTGCATTGCATTGCATTACCCTCCTTGGTTGTTAAGATCCAAGTTAAACAGGCATACTATACAAAATACTGCTAAGTAATTTTCCCTTGAATATTAGAGAGAAGCTTCCATTGTATCCTTCTTTCATGAAAGAAGTGAAAATCAAGCTATTTTGAGTGCCTTTGGTATTTGAGGCTCAGATTGCATGTTTGTGAACTGTGGAAATTTTAATGAGGGGCTTTAAAAGGCTAATTACCATTTATAAATTAATCTATTGTGTTAAAATGTTACTGTGGATGTTTTATTTTTTTATACTTCTTATCATGGAAATTTCAATGCTCGATTGTTAGTCAAAGTTATTTATTGTTTATATTGCCAACCATGCCCCCATGAATGGATGGATGGATGGATGGATGGAGGGAGGGAGGGAGGGAGGAAGGAAGGAAGGAAGGAAGGAAGGAAGGAAGGAAGGAAGGAAGGAAGGAAGAACAGACTATTTCTTATAGGTTGTTCAGTATTTGGTTATACTTTAAATGATTAAAAATAAGCTTTATTAAATAAGTTTTACATGTCTTCTGTCAACCCTTCAGCTAGCTTTTTTCTGAAATATTTTCAAACAATGTTTACAACATGAGAAATGACAGGATTAAAGGGGTAGGGATTTGCCGTTCAATAACACTGCTTAACTGGCACAGTTCAGATGACCGTTTAGCTCTGAAACTAAAACTGGCTGTTCATATATCTCAAATACTGTATATCTTTTGTGTGCAAATAAACAAAAGAGGCTGGAAATATGAGAATTCTGTCTACTGATGGGGAATTCTAACTAAATTCCAGGAATAATGTCACCTTTTTTCTGCTGCAGTGATGCAAAATATTAGTTTACAGGATTCTACCAATAGGTAAGGTGGAATTATTATACTGCAACGGTTGTGACTATTACAGCAACTGTTCTATGCTCAGCAGTAATTCTCTAGTGCAATAGTATTGCCAATATTATCTGATTATGTTCAATTTGCCTTTGACAATGCAGTCATTTACGACTACAACATAGTGTATTATTTATTACTTTTGAACTAGAAAGCCCAGATCTCTCAACATATTCCTATTGGTACAAATCATTCAAAGTGTTTCCCGTTATGTTCCAGGATATCATTGCTTGTGCAATTAAATAAAAATAATGAAGTTGATGTTATCATCGATAAACAGGACCTAAAGTAATGAAGAAAAATCATGGAATGAGCATCCCATGCCAATATATGCAGATTTAGACTGAAATATAAAAGTAACCCCCTGATTTCCTCCCCTGAATCTCAGCACAGGGAACGATGCTTTTAAAGAGAATGAGGTGAAATTGACTCTGAAGAAATTCCTCTCAATCTTTTTTGTGTAATGGTTGGCAATTCTCCAGGACCACTTGAGGACAGATAATAGAAATGCCTGTCAAATCCAGGAAGCTTGTCAGTAAAAGAAAAGACTAAAAAGTACTTGGGAGGTGAAAGGTCATTTCCTTATGGAAAAAAATGATGGTTAGGATTGATTCAATAGTATTCAATTATGTAAAGGCCATTGTACTTGGTTAAAAATCAAAGCAAAACAAAAACCAAAGATAGGGGACTCTTAAAATAATTTAAATAATACAGAAAGCAAAATTGCTTCTTAATGACAATGCAAACAAAATAGACTTTCACAAAATGACATAATGCTAAGATTGGGATCAAATCAGTGCCATGCAGGCCACTGAAGACGGGGAAAGCAATGCTGCCCTACTGCTTCCTTATTCATGTATGAGTCAGGAATAAACAGGACTTATCATTGCAGAAAATGTGAAAACCAGGAATAGGTAGCCATTCTTTAGGCCTCTCAGTTTTGAATTCTGGATGTTTCCAAGTCACATCCTTTGCTGGCTCTGTTCTAGGTCCTCCACTCCTCTGCTCACAACAGAATATTTTATGCTACCAGGCTTGAAATTTTCAGACTAGACAATTTAGAACTACGCCACCTTCGGTCTTACCTAAGCGTAGTACATAACATTGTCTGCTACAATGTCCTACCTGTCAGTGACTACTTCAGCTTCAACCACAACAATACACGAGCACACAATAGATACAAACTTAAGGCAAACTGCTCCAAACTTGATTGCAGAAAATATGACTTAAGCAACAGAGTAGTCAACGCCTGGAACGTACTACCTGACTCTGGGGTTTCTTCCCCAAACCCAACAACTTTAACCTTAGACTGTCTACTGTTGACACCACTCCACTCCTAAGAGGTCTGTAAGGGGCATGCACAAGTGCACCAAAGTGTCTACCATCCCTGTCCTAATGTCCCCATTTATTCATATCCATTTCATGTATTCATAATCATGTTTATACTTATATCTGTTATATTATACATGCTTGACAAATAATAAAATGAGTTAAATGAATGAGTTATGAATGAGTTATTAATGCAATGTATTTTCTTCTGTTGTGCTGTCCAGTTGCAAAGCTGATAGAGAAAACTTCCAAAACTGGTGGAAAGAAAGAAGAAAGCCTAGACGTCTTTTATGTTTGCACCATTTACAAAATAAAAAGCACTATCTCAAACTCTTTTTTCTTTCTATGCATACCCCCATCTGGAATGCCGTTGCTGACACGTCCTGCTTGAGATAAGGCAGACATTAGCTGCCAAATTATTCTGCGGAATCTAAGTGAGAGATGCGAAATCAAAGGCATGGTACTTAGACAGAAGTCCTAACAGTCTTCTTCCTAGGGATGTTTCTGAAGTTTCTTCATCCAAATTTGTCTCTGCATTTTTTTATTTTAGATCAGAAAGGATTCATGTGGGTTTCTTTTAATTTTAAAAATGGAATTTTGCGTAAAGTATCTGTCTGTAGCTTAAATGATCTTCAGTGCAGTTATGCACTTTTCCTTCTATTCTTATTGCTTTCTACATTTTAAAACAAATTGGAAAAAGTGTGACACCTCCCCTCCCCCCCAAAAAAGCCAGTCAAATTTAATGCTGCATGCTCTCTTATCAGTGTGAGACAAAATGAATATCAGTAAAACACTGCACAGAAGAATCTTGCTGAAATAATATGCACTGGGCCATTAAAGATGTTTGTAGTGTTTTACCGCAAGTGGTTTCAGGAGTTTTACACAGAAGGAAATCAGAGCCTCAATTAAATATGTTTCCCAGTTCCAGACATAAAGTTAGGAAATATTCAAAAAAATAAATAAGTAAAATAAAAATAGGCAAACACACACAAACACACATACTCATATCATGTTATTTGTTTCATTCTCAAAATGATAGTTTTTACAGCACACTATATACCGTATTTTTTGGAGTATAAGATGCACCGGAGTTTAAGACGCACCAAGGTTTTGAAGAGGCAAATAAAAAAAAGTAGGTAGGTAGATAGAGGGATAGAAAGGGAGAGAAATACAGTAGGTAGGTAGAGGGATTGAGAGAGGGAAATAGAAAGAGATATAGAGAGAAATACGATAGGTAGGGAGAGAGAGAGAGAGAAGGTAGGTTGGTAGGTAAAGGGATAGAGAGAGAGAAATAGAGAGAGAGGGAGAGAGAGAAATACAGTAGGTAGGGAGAGAGAGAGAGTAGGTAGGTACATAGGTAGATAGAGGAGGAGAAAGAGAGAGAGAGAGAGAGAGTAGGTAGTTAGGGAGAGAGAGAGAGGGAGAGTAAGTAGGTAGATTGAGGGATACAGAGAGAGAAAGAGAGAGAGAAATACAGCAGGTTGGGAGGGAGAGAGACAGAGAGAATAGGTAGGTAGGTAGATATTTCCAGGTGTATTTATCCATGTGCTGGAGAAAGAAATTGCTTACAATCTGCAGCACCTAAGACTTTGTTTCTGCTAGCACAGCACGTGATCAATGTAATTCTCAATGTAAATCAGTTAAAGAGCTTCCCGAAAGGAAAAAAAAAAGTTTTTGCACTCTGCAAACCTCCCAAAAACTGCCCATTTTTCATGAAGATGGGCCCTTTTTTTTTTTTTTTAAAAGAGGCATGAATAGCCTTGGGGGACTTGCAGAGTGCTCCTGGTGGGGGGGGGCAAAATGACCACAAAAGAAGCCCGTTTTTTTGTCAAAAAAATTGCATGTATAGCCTTATGGAGGCTTATAGAGTGCTGCTGGGGGCTGGGGGTGGGGCAGCCTATTTTTTGCTCATTCCTGCCCTCCCCAGCTCCCAGGAGCTCCCTGAAAGCCTCCATAAGGGTATGCACGGCCATTTTAGTGAAGGGGGCAGGGCTTCGGAAGGCAAAAAATGCTGTATTCGATGTATAAGATGTACCCAGATTTTCAGCCTCTTTTTTGAGGAAAAAAAGGTGAATTTTATACTCCGAAAAATACGGTACTTGAAATCGATGTATTACTTAAATCTACCTTCCAATACAGGTAGTCCTTGACTTACAACCATTCATTTAGTGACTGTTCAAAGTTACAACAGTGAAAAAAATGACATGACTGTTTTTAACACTTACAATCTTTGCAGCATCCCCATTGTCATATGATCAAAATTGGGATGCTGGTTCATACTTATGACAGTTGCAATGACCCAGGATGATGCAATCACCTTTGGGACCTAACAAGCACAGCTAATGGGAAAGCAAAATTCACTTAACAACTGTATTACTAACTTAAAAGCTGCAGTGATTCACTTAACAACGGTGACAAGGAAGGTTGTAAAATGGGCCAAAATTCACAACTATTATCTCACTTAGCAACATATATTTTGGGCACAATTGTGGTTATAAGTCTAGGACAACCTGAACTAATATGTGCTAGGATTTCTGTTTTTATAATCTTCAGCTAGCATGGATTGGAACAATTAAAATCATAGTCAGATACAGCTTGATTTTCTTCTATTGCAGGGGTGCCCAAACTTGGGAACTTTAAGACTTGTGGACTTCAACTCCCAGAATACTGGCTGGGGAATTCTGGGAGTTGAAGCCCACAAGTCTTAAAGTTCCCAAGTTTGGACACTCCTGTTCTATTGTAACACTAAAACTTTAAATTTGCAATCTTATGCTTCAACGCAAATCTGAACTTTTCATGTGCCTTTTTAAAAATAAACAAACCAAGAAATGATTGTTTGCAACTCTGTGGTACAGCTTTTTCAGTATTAATTATCTTTTAGGAAACAGTTTAAATTATGTAAAATAATAAGTAGTTGTTGATTCCCCCCTTTGCTGAATTTTAAAGCCTATTGTTCTCTCCAGATAGGGTTATTAAAAATAATAACATTCAAGCACATATTTAAGAAAGAAAATAAGTTCATTTTAAAGTCAGCTGGGCATGAGAAAAGAGCTTTAATAATACATTAAATTTATACTGTAAATTTAGGGAAATTCTTTATTAACTCTGTATTGTTGAAAGGTATAGCATTCATATAACCCTCTAACTTTTGACAGTATATTCATAATTTTGAGATGGTCCAGTAAACTACCACCAGGAGCACTGAGGGTGTAGTGGTTATAATGCAGTATTGCAGGCAAACTTTGCCAACAGCCTAGAGTTTGATCCTGATGGAGCTCGGTGTATGAGAAGACCAGGGTGAGCCCAAGGAAGGGGTCAAAACATTGTAAATAATTAGTCTCTGCATGCAAGATCTAAGTCTAGGCCACCCTGAATTCCTTTCTATTCTTAATTCTCACTAATTTCCCTTGATCATTAGTAGTTCAGATTATAGTAGACATCTTAAACTTACCATAAATCTTTATACTCATTTGAACTGCTCGAGTCTCCTAGCATTTTTCCTGGCACTTGACACTCAAGGTTGACTAAGCCTTCCATCCTTCTGAGATTGGTACAATGGGAACCCAAATTGTTGGGCACAATATGTTGACATTGTAAACTACTCAGAACATACCATAAAGAACTATGGCGTGGAAGATAAGTCTAAGTGCTATTGTTACATTTGATGTCACATGGTTTTCTATATAGGTGGTAACTCATGTCCTATGGCAGGGTGGCCTACAGGCAGAATGCATCACATGCAAGCCAAGTCCACCTCAGCTCCGCGAAGGGGAAAAACATCATGAAACATCATGTGATGGCAAAGTGAGACTGCGTGTTTGACACCCGTGTGCTATGGGCTGAGTGAACAGCTACCCTATTTAGTTACATCAAGAGCCTTCCTAAAATCATAGCACTGGAAGTTTGGAAACTCATTTTTTTTTAAAAAAAAAACCCTCTAAACTCTAAAACTTGAGTTAAATACTTTGTATTAAGCCTCACTTTTCAATTTCAGTTCTGCCCACGCTGGTGATATTTCTGTTATCAGCCATGAATCTTGTTATGATGTTCTGGGAACCTGTACAAGTGATGCAGCTCCTAGGAAAAAAAATAGCCTAGCCAACCTCAAATTTCAAAACTATAGGCAGAGAGCTATTTCCTAAAGAGGATATTAGGGCTTACTTAGTAAAATAAAGAGGGATTGATATATTAACATGCCAGAAACATGATCAAAGTCTACTTCTAATGTTCATTAAGTGATGCATATAATCTTTATTTTATTATTTATTATTCATTCCAGATACTGGAATGAATTATTTTTATTATAAACCATGTCCCAAGAATCCTATGCCAGACCAAGATTTTACCTCACAGAATGGTCATCATGGAAAGGATACAAAATCTGGAGATACTCTAGCATTGGATTCATCCCCAGACATACATGTGTCTGGATGATTTCCATGCTCCTTTTCAACCCTTTATGAGTTGATGATTCAGCAATAAAATTACAATATACTTAAAAAACAGGAGGTATATCTTAATTTTTATTACAAGTGGAAAGCCTGAACAGTACAACCTACTTAATATGAAGAAAAAATTGCATAGTTCATTTTGATTAACTAATTCGGAACATGTAATTACTACATGTGGCAACAATAATGAAAGCAATGTATTGGAGAAAGTGTTTTAATTTTTTGATAAAACTACCAAATCTTGGCTGCAAATATACGATAACCATTAGATGCTGGCAAAGACAGTTAGCATATCAAAAGGACAAAGATAACCTTAGTCTTTTGTAGAATAAGTGTTTCCTAGTAAGCTCTGCTGAGTGGTATCATCATTTTAGGGTACAGACCCAGGGATAGCAAGTTTACTGAATTACTACTACTGTTAGATAAAAATTCATAGCTCCATATTTGTAAATTTCAACACCTGGTGTTCACATTCTGTTCTTGACTTGGATTTCATATACAACTTGTCTTAATCATCAAAATGTTAACTCCATCTGCTGTACCCTGCTGCTCTCCAGCCCATGGTACTGAAAGCTCCATAATGCTAGGATTTGTTTTAAACTCAACTGAATGTTCTAATTGATTTGTGGATATGATTAAACCAACTCAAGTGGGTTTGAAACCACTTTCTTAGAGGCAAGTCTAACTTAGGCAGATTAACTCTACATTGATGCTTAATAGGCTGTCTCTTGAACATCCATCTTAAATTCAAAGTTAGTATTTATCTGGAAATTTGCAGATAAACCAACATTAATGATATTAATTAAATTAATTTAAAGTTAATATTGACATTTATACAAGAAACAAGTATATTCAGAATAAGTAAAGGTAAAAGTTTATCCTGTCCAGTTGTGTCCAACTCTAGAGGACGGTGCTCATCTTTGTTTTTTTAGCCCAGGGAGCCAGTGTTGTGCAAAGATAATTCTGTGGCCATGTGATCAGCCAGGGCACATGAAACATTGTTACCTTCCCACCTAAGTGCTACCTATTTATCTACTCACATTGACTTGCTTTCAAACCATATGTGGGCAGATACTGTGGTAAAGAAGAGAGGGCAATGCTTGGGTGTCTTTCTAGCTGACAGATTCTGCATCTTTAACCATTGAGCCATCACACCCCCATATATCCAGAGTAGCTAGAAATGAAATTTAGTAATTATGTAAGAAAAACACATCAAAGTCTATACTGCTAGAGTTGAAAGTCTCAAAGGAGGGAGACAGGAGGGAGATGGGGAGGGAGAGGGAGAAAGAAATGGAATCAAAAACCAAAGCAACCAAAATCAAATTTCAAACTCATGTGAATATATTTGTCCATGACATTGCAAGAATGTACAGCAAGCACTTGGGCTATTTGCTTAAGAGTAGAAATTCAGACTTACAAGGAAACACTGGCTACAAACTCTGCTAACCTATTTGTGGGCTTTGTGAACTGATGCATTCAAGAGATTGACAGCACAGATAGAACATAGCATCCAAGTAGCATGTGTGCAGCAGAGCTTAGCAAATGGATACATACTTCTGAACTGTAATAAAAATTATCATATCTAGAAATGGTTCAGAGGAGTTTAATGGAGTTTGGTTGAGATGGTTAATAAAGTTGGAATTGTATCTGCTTTCATGAAAACTAGGAATATTCCTCAGTGAAATTCTTTTACTTTGACCAAAACATTGCCCAGGCTGCTACCCTTTGCCTTTGTCTATTCCTTTTTTCAACAAATGATTTCATAGGTTGAAGAAAAAATAATGTTTGGAGATTGGTGGTCTTTCACCCCTGCTCATCCCTAATATTCCCTGCCTTAATTTATACATATCCTTATTTTTATGATGAAATGTATCTTATCCATTAAAATTTTCTGGAATTTGTTAAATGACAAACCATTTATTTGCTGCTTTCAAATTTAAGAAAGCTGAAAATCAATACTACTTGTGATTAAACATGATGTTAAACTTGTTGCATGATCTTCTAATAAGAAATGCTTACATTGTTTTTCATAGTAATGAAATGAAATTCAGATTTCTTGAAGTGTAGGCGAATGGTAGTATTTTTTTAAAGTGCATCTATAAAGCACCTGTAACGCTGTCAAAGGAAGAAGGAATGGAAAAAACTGATCATGGAAGCAACAAGATGGTTATTTCTCTTCAATACACTTAAAAATCACAATGAGTCACCTGACATTTTGGGATACACTGATATTTCTTCTTTTTCCTTGTAAAGTGGTTTATCAAGGACTTTATGAGCAAAGCAAGGAAAAATAATCAAACTATCTGCAATTTTAACAGAAAACATTCTGTTTTAACAAACACAGCAAATGTCTTTTTCCTACACATTCTAAATTATGGATTGGTCAACATGTTGATATCTTTCAGACACTTCCTAGTGTCAGACATGTTTTGCTAATCAGTTTCTCCAAGATTTGGCATAGTATTCCGAAGTTTTAATGAGCACCCTTTTTGACTTTCAGAAAGTGACACAAAAATAAGCACTTCTGGGAGTCACAGGGCAGAGTGAAAATGCCTATTAGGGTGTCCATCTCTGGATGCAAAGCATTTTGGTTGAAATGGATTCATAGCCTAATTTATCAGGGAGGTAACCAAAGCATCCCTTGGTCATTCTAGTTAAAGTCTACATTATCTAGATTTCTGCAAAAAAATATTCACTCCCTTTGGGATGTCTGATTTATTTATTTTTTTTGCATATATTTGCCAATGAGTTTAATCAGAGCTTCATGGAAATGAAGTTCAAGAGAACAATTAACACTGAAGTCAGGTACTTGTTTCATTATTTCATATATAAATCATCCCACACATGATGCTTCAGGATGAGAGAAAAATTATCCCCTTAGATTCAGTAATCAACTTTTGGTAGAATAATTGCGACAAACAGTTTCTATTTTGTAATTTATTATTTGTTTCTCATATTCCCAATGAATATTTCCATCCAGAGGTGTGGCTAGAGCAGGCAAGATAACAGTTATGGCAACGCAGTTGACACCTCATCACTTTGTCCATGCATCTGACATTGACACTGGTATGAAAATAACTTTGCTGGCAAAACTATTATTTTCATCTTGTCTATTTTGTCCTATTTCCCCATGAGAAAGTGATTCAACTCAGTACCATTTGGAGGCTTTCCATCATGGCTTACTTATTTCAAGTCTTGTTACAACATTTCCATGAGCTTTAGGAGTGGCACGGTGGTTAGAATGCAGTATTGCAGGCTTACTCACCACTCACTGCATGAGTTCGATTCTGATCAGCTTAAGGTTGACCAGACCTAGGTAAACCTTATTAAAAAGCTTGGTTTGAAATGAAGCCAAGTCTTAAGGTTTCACCAAGTAATCTAGACATTTTGGCATGAAAAACACTGTAGAAGAATGGAAGGAAGAAACTATTTGATGTGAATGGAATATGCTGACTCTTTAAACTGTTTAGGGAGGGCTGTAAAGCATTGTGAAGTAGTATGTAAGTCTAAGTGCTCTTGCTCTTGCTATTTAGAGCTAAGCATTGACTTGACCATTATAAAACACTGTACTTTTTCCTCTGCATTCCCTCTATTGTAAACTGGCTGGTATGCTTCAGTTCACTGCCATGATTATTTGAAATTGCAGCTAATGTATGGTCTGATATTCTCCTGTAGTAATCCTGATTCAAAGCAGAATGTGTGCTTCATTCAATTACTTGATATTGTACAGGTCCTGAGGCAGCAAAGCAGTCCCTTAGTCATTGTGCTAATGTTAATGCTGATCATTGTGCACTGAGGATGTTACCTAGTTTGGGCAATGAAACATCTACAAGAAAACAAAAAAACTCAGAATACACAGAGGACCCCTCATTGTGCTAATCCTCTCATGAGTGACAATTTGTATGAGAAGAATGGAGTCATCATGTGCCTCTAGAATGTGTGAGGCAAAACATCACTTGGACAAAGAGAGCCAAAACCTATAAGATTCATAAACCTGGCTAAAATCATCCTTGATTGTTTAATGAAGTACTCACACAACTCATTTTATTTATTCCTTTAATTGAATTGACAGGATGGCAATTATTTTTTCACAATGGAGCATGTTCAACGTCTGTGAAATAGCTGAATAACACTGATGATATTTTGTCATTCAAACTTCCATCAGTAGGATCCACATGAAACATTAATTGTCAAAGATGTGCAAAAAATCAGAAAAATCAAAAGGGTGTTTCTTCATAAAGCTGTATGCTATCCTACCATAGTATTAACAGATAACTGTCTTTTCTGAGGCTTATCATCTGCAACTAAAGCTGGAAACTCTATTACTCAAAACCGTCTGTCAAATCGATTGTGATGAATTTTCTTATAGTCTGTCATCAAATATGCCACACATTTTAATTTATGTACCAAAACTGAAACTTTTAAGTATTTGCAAATACATGAAGAGTTCTTCAGACTCAAGTCAAATGTCCCAGTGTAAATACAGCAGCCGACTAGATCAGCTGGAAAGGTTACCAGCAAGAAACCAGACCAAGAACAATTTCCCCTCCAGTGTTTTTATGGTATCTACAAAGTATTCAGTGTGATGACAGGATGCAACTCCAGCCATTTTCATAATGCTTATGACATCCTTGCTTGCTCTGGGAGCATCTTTCAATTTAAGAAATCGCGTACGGTCACCCAAATTTATACACCAGTCACTATTAGCCTTATCCTCATGAACTTTTCTAGTTCATAAAATGTGGGCATTATGCCCACTGATGGCGATTAATACCATTGTTTAACTATGAGTGCATAATGAAACCTTCTACCTTTCATCCGCTGATGATTTCCATGTTACATAGTCTTGAGAGGAAGTTAAAATTCCTTCTTAGTCACAAAGGGGACTTGATCATTTTAGGCCAATAACTTACTTTCCCTGGTTAAGTTATCTCACAGAAAGGTCGAAAGGATATAAAGGAAAAGGCCAATCATTTAATATAAAACATAGAACGAAAATACCAGAAGTAAAATATCAGATGTGAAAAAATGAAACTTTCTGCATAAGTAAAACTATTTAAAAACTACATTTGAGAGAGAGAGAGAAAGAGAGAGAGAGATTGATTGATTGATTGATTGATTGATTGATTGATTGATTTTGAATGAACGTGTATCAGGGCTAGTTTGCTGACAGCTTCAATTTATTTCAAATTAGAAGTGCTCCCAAATAACCTTTAGAGGTAAGGTCAAATTATCAAATATGCTTGAGGTCTTTGCTTTTGCCATACTAATCAAAGAAGGAAATAGCAAGTCATGGGATGTTCTTACTATGAACATTATTATTATTATGGTTTGTGCATTGCTTGGCAGCATATCCAAGAGGCTTTACTAGATATAAGGAAAAATACATTACATAGTACAAAACGCCAGTGAAGATCTAAAGTTAAATATTGCATATAGGGGAAATTATACTTATGAAGCTTCAAGTGGTTTTCATTCATTGAATAAGACAGAAACTTAAAAAAAGTCTCTCTTAAACAGAAACTTAGAATGGTAATAGCTATATAATTTGGTGTTGTATCTATTAGTATCATTAGTATACAACATATTTCCTATACAATTTCTTTGAGCTTCTACAAGATTTGCTGAAAAGTCTGATTTTATTTTTGTCTTTTAATTAATTAAGCTATAGTTCAGTTTTATAGCATTGAGTTTAGGAAGCTCTTCTTGATCTAATAATGTCACAATGAAGAAATGGGACAGTTTCATTTCTATTTTTTATTAGCTCTAGCTTGAAGTGTCAACCCAAATCAAATTATTTATGGCCAAACTTAGGTCAAATTTGTTTTACCAAGTCAGCTTCATATCATAGTGTTAAGAACTAATTTATTACAAGATATAACCTGCTTAAGATCCAGTGAGAATAATAAAATGTATGCAATATTAATTGTTGTTGTTATTATTATTCATTGCACAGTCAGGCAGATGTTCAGTCTGGGTTGGCATTTTTGTCTACCTATTGAGTCCTTACCAAGGACCTGGGATAGGCAAATCTAGATGCTTGATGGTATTACGAGATATTGTTGCAGGATACTGTATATTTGTGACAGATAAACACTATTTATTCCAGTAGTTATGCAGCTGCTGGTCCCGATTGCTCAGCCAACAGTCCTGAGTCCTGTACCTTGAAGTGTCTCTGGGAATGCCCTGCAGATGGAACTTGGTTATTAACTGCTATTTCATTTTTTTTTAAACAGGGAGATAGCAAGAGAATAAGAAAGTGCATGCTTCCTTTGTTTCACATAATTAGAATTCTAAGATTCATATGTTAATACATTAATTTGCACTTTGAAATTATTTTGCATAATATTGTTCATTTGATGAATCAATGGACTTTAACAATTATAGCATACGTACATTGCTGTTTACCGAATATGAAAATAACTCTAGAATATGAAGGTAGGTAGATTTGTCTTTTAAAATGAATGTGACTAAATGTAAATAAAGAACATTTAGTGACACTGCAAATAATTACTTGGAATATCTCTGAGTCATGTCTTCCATGCTGCTGGTGAACAAGCTAAGTGGCAAAACAATTTACTGCAAGTCAGGTTCACATGTATGGCAAAACTGCCATTTATTTTACCATCCCTAAGCCTAAGGGGTGTATGTGTAGGTCTCTCTCTTTGTGTGTGCGTGCGTTATGCATGTGTGTGTGTGTATCTCCAAGACACACATCTGTTCTAAAACATATAATAGTATTCATTTTTCTTAGTTGTTTTTTTTAATGAAAATAAGTAACATTTCCTATCTGCTAATACCTTTGCATTTAAGAACTACTGAATTAGGTGTTAACATGATAATTTCATTTCAAGATTATTGCAACTCTCCTTATTCCATTGTCCCCAAATTTAAAATTTGGTGCAAGAAAAGAAAGACAGCTCAATTAATAACTGGGAAAATGAAGTTTGCTAACTTCACTTACATCAGCAGTATGCTTAAGGGATTAGAAGCATAGAGTTCACATCTCTTTCAACGTGCTTTGTATAAAATGCCTATTAGGTCATTCTGCACACAGACACAGACACACAGACACACAGACACACAGACACAGCACACACACACACACAAACACACACAAATACCAGGCTTGGAATTATACATGTGTGCAAATTAATGTGCCAAAATTACACATGTGTGCAAATTAACATAGCTAAATTCAGTATTTGTCCTATTACTGGGCTGGGAGTGGGGGTGGATATTAGGAACAATGTAATTCCCAATGGAATATTCAGGCAATTTATATTAAGCATTTTATATTAGGCAAAGTAGCTTCAAAAAACACTCCATCTTTTCCAGCCACATTTGGTTGGAATTCCTTGGAATGAGAATTTTTCAAGCTTGACAATGTTGTCTTCAGAGCCCAAGATTTCTGCTCAGATGGGCAGCTTGGTGTACATTTTAATTCAGATCATTCCCACATCTGTGGCCAGTGGCAAAGGATCCTGGGAGTTATAGCTAAAACTTCTGGAGAGTAGTACTTAGTTTACCCTGGTTCTTTCCATGACCATTTAGGCCAGGGCTGTCAAACTTCCAGCCCAAGGGCCAGATGCGTCACATGCTAGTCAGACCTAAGCCCTGTTTAGAAAAGAGGGGGAAAGTCCCGATATGTCATGTGATGCTGCCATGATGACATGTGTTTGACACCCCTTATTCAGGCAAATCACAAAATTAAAAGCATGGGAAGTAAGTGCTTAAGCTTGGAAATAAACTTATAATAACTATTTAAGGAGATTAGTATAATTGTTCCTATATTCAAGAATTATGAAGGGACATTATTCTTAATAAACTTGTCCCAGGGAATTAAGGTGTTACAGGACAATCCTGTGCTGGAACACTTTTCATAACATCATTTGAAAAGTTCTGAGACTAAGAAGAATTTGGGGAAAGTGTTTATTCATTCAGTTGGCACCCACAAATAAGAACAGATAGGATTTTACTAGTAGGAAATATGTTGTAGAAAGAAAACAAAAACAAACAATAAAATACAATTTAACATTTATCCAGTTGAGTTACGGTCAAGGTTTTCCTGAATTCTTAATTTTCTTAAATAAACAACAATAATGTGCCAAAATAATTTGAGGAAAAGCTTAATGGAAATGTATTCTAAAGTGCTTACTCCATCACTAAATATTGAAAAGTAGTGAAGTTGCTAGACAAGTTACACAAAGGATATTTGTGCAAAGGAAGGAGTATTACCTGTTTCCGCATTGTACCTGTCAAAACTACCATCACCCTGATCTCTTTCGCATCTTTGCACCTCCTGTAGCTAACTCATGGATGCTTGTGAAAATGCTTAAATCTGTAAGCACACATTTAAATGCAACATTCTCATCAACTATAGGTAGAACATAGGCATTGCTACTGATGACACCTTTTGTTTTGTAATAGTTCAGAAATGTATTTGATTAGACATGAGTTACACTATAGGAAATCTTATTATTAGGCCATGTTGGAGTCTGACTATTGCAACTGACTACAAAATAGGTAAATGGAAGAAAAGAAGCAAGGTTTAACAACGTGAAAACGTACCTCTGTTTTTTAGCACTCTGTTTTTAATATGTGAGCAAATTAAAAAGCCTAACAGCCGGAGGGGAAGGCTTGGAAATGCTTGACCCTTTCCTAATGTTACAATTTACTCTATACCAGCAAGTGTCTCATGGCTTAACCCCCCATTCCCCCCTCCACATACAAAAATGGGATTACTGATTCATAGGGTTATGATCCAGATCAATGAAATGCAGAAAGCTTTTTAAGCACTCTCGAAAGTTCCAAGAAAAAAAAAATGTGTACAAAAGAAGGAGCACGTTTCCTATGAAAGTGCAAACCAGTCTCAAGGCATATTTGTAAAGACAAGAACAAAATCACAATGATGAGACGCATCTTAAGATCATCCAAATCAGCTCCCTAGGAAGTTCTTTTTATACCAGTCTTCCATTCCATGCTACAAACCAAACTACAGTCTTTCCAAATCAGAAAACAGTATCTCATTAGTTTACTTAATAGAATAGCCATAAAACCTTGAATGGACTTACAGTATAAAGTACTGGAATCATTTCGAGAGTCAGAGTTAAACACAAACATGCTTATGAAGCAAGATGTTATTCTACTTGCTAGTGATTTCCAATAACAGAAACAGAATCTATATTATTCTATACTATGACAGATAGATGATAAATAGATAATAGACTGACAGACAGACAGTCGATAGAAGATAGATGGCAGATAGCAGATAGATGGTAGATAGATAAATAGAAGATGATAGATAGATAGAAAAAATAGATGATAGATAGATAGATAGATAGATAGATAGATAGATAGATAGATAGATAGATAGATAGATAGATAGATAGATAGATAGATAGATAATAGTGGAGTGAATTGCTGCAACAACCATTTGTTCATTTCTAATTGTGGAAGAATGCAATCTTGTGATGAAGAAGCTGTTTTTAAGTACATAACTCATATCCTTTTAAGCTGTTTACAGAAAAAAAGTATTTAATGTAGCCAAGAGGGTTAGTCCTCCACCCAGAGAACTCTTTCAAGCTCCAGTGCAAAAGAGCATTTTAACTTACTGCAAGAGTTTTTAAAGCTGCCTGCATTGGTTCTCTGCTCCAAATATTTCTAGCAGCTGCTATGCTGAAGCTGAAGAATACTGCAAGGGCATGCACTTAATGATTTGAGGCTCATCACCGGAGAAAGAAAAGACTCCTACTGACCTTTTTGCTGTTTAAATGATTGTATGGAACCGGAGTGATGAACCATCTTCATAAATGAGAGCTCGGATGGGCCAATTTACAAAGCTAGAGGGAATCAAGGTGTTGCAAAACAGGAAGCAGAGCTGCTTGCTGCTCCATAGAATCCAGCACATTTGGAAGGACTGTGTAATCCAGCATTTGCTTCAGTGAGTGTTGGGCTTGGAAGACTTTACTCCCCACCGTTGTCATAGAAACTAGAAAGGCTGGTCCAGCTTCATGCTCCCCTTAGTGGATGATTTAGGTATAATTCACTACACCCATCCGATGGGGAAATGCAGTACTGTGTTGCTTTTGAATTTTGTTGGTACTTTTCTATTTTTTCTTTAAGAGAAGGAAACTCAATAGGTTTCTAGAAGACTGTTCTTTTTTTTCATTTATCTTTCATCAAAGGAGCATTGCCAATCAACAACAGAGACTGCCTTAAGCTATAGTAGAGGAGAAAACTGGTCTGATGACAAAGAATTTTGCAGCTGGTCAGTGCAACATTTGATTTCATAGTTTCTCATCACTTGCTTCCTACCTGAATTTTTTTCATGGAAAGAGAATCAGCATATAAAAACCTGGGGATTCTGTTAGATACTGGTATCTACTACAGTGGTTTCCACCAAGGTTTAATCCTATTGGTCGAAGGGTCTGACAGCTCCCTATAAAAGGGCTGCTGTCAGACTCAACCTTCGCTGGATTGTTCTTACTTTTTGTACTTTAATAAACAGCTGTTGTTGCCTTTTAGCCTTGTGTGCCTTTCCATTACCCAAACTAACAGATTCAGAGTAGCTTTTTGGTTTATGGCAAATCACATGGATTTTGAAGCCAGCATATTAATTTGTCCTTTTGTGAATACAGAATTCTATTTTTCAACTCCATAAACCAGTTTTCTTTTTTAACTACTGTACTTTTTATTGGAAAAAGTTTTGCAAGGTAATAAATTACAAAGTTAAAGGAAAAAAGAAAGTAAGAAAAGTAAATAGAAAAGAATGAAAAGAAAAAAAACACAAAGAAGACACAAAGAAGTGAACCAACTTTCCATGAGGTTCCGATAAATGGACATGTGGTTTCAATGAAATCCAATAAAAATATGCAATGTTTTAATGCATATCCCATTTAGAGGAAATGGATCTGATACAATCTAATTTGGCTCAATATATTTGCATTAACTAAGAAAGGATTCAAATGATAATTTTAATGTCTTCAGGGGATCAAAAATATGACTCAAGGAATGTACAGAATGACAAGGTAAAAAAAGGTTGTAGATTATCTGATATAGACAAATGTTGACTTTTGCAATCCAATTTGATAATAGAGCATGTCAAGAATATTGTAACTTATATCTGTAGAACATAGCACTTAGCACTTAGACATATACTCACTTCATAGTATTTTACAGCCCTCTCTAAGTGGTTTACAGTTAGCATATTTTCCCCAACAATCTGGGTCCTCATTTACCAACCTGCAAGGATGGAATGCTGAGTCAACCTTGAGCCGGTCAGGATCAAACTGCTGGCAGTGAGCAGAGTTAGCCTACAATACTGCATCCTAGCCACTATGCCACCACGGCTCCTGTTCTGGGATCTCATAAACCAAGGGTCATTCCAAGGCTTGGTTTATCACCAGAGGAGTTAAGATTTAACCAGCTGTGAAATTAATGGTCACAGCCTTTATTATTCATGGGGAATTCAAAGATACACAGGTTAAGAAACAATGGAGGCAAATCTCCTCGGCTTATCGAGGTAATCTCAGGTTGCAATCCATCCATGCCCCAAATGTCATTTTATTTGCTAGGTTATGATGTGACAATGAAGGATCTTACTGTTATTCTTTGCCATGATCAAATCAATTTCTGAACAATATGTAGCTTGTCAATGCTGGTGTGGGGAACCAATTAGGTTTATCTATCCAAGGTACTTTATGGATCTAGTTGCTTTCCAGTAGGTCTTTGGGATATTTCTTTTCCAGTAAACTGGCAATCAGTTTCACGGCACTTCTGTCTAATTCTTGAATTTGGATATAATTAAGTATGTAGATATTTCTGTTCTTGAATGGCTTCTCTCTGATCCTGAGGTGTTCGTTAGAAAGTGACTGGTTATGTAGAAGATAAAGTAACCGAAATAATGATTAAATCACTGGTGAGGGAAAATGAGAAATAAACATGATCAAATCTTAATGAGAACCCATGTTGGGGTTTACACTGTAGAAATAAGAATGCCAAATTGTTATTGTTCTCCACACTGATTGTACTGGCAGAATATAATTTGGAAATAATGCTTATAGTAGATTAACAGAATTATTTACCCATAGGCTGCTGAAATGTTTGATAAAGATTTGCTGATACCATCACTTATATTTGATCGTCTGGGCTCTGTATGGGCAGATTTAAACAAGGTGGCTGGATTTAGGAATGCCTTGTCAGGTTATCTGAGGCTAATTTTGATGGTGGATTTCTAGAATGTGGGTATAAATTTCTACAGAATGAGTTTGACAACCTGTGGATTGGCTTCATACTTTGCCAAGTTCTTTGGGCCAACTAATGAGAGTTAGATTTAAAAATTTGGGAACTGGAATTGTGTCAGCTGTCTTGAAGAAGAATGAAATGTCTACTCTTAATCTATCTAATCATCAGATCGGGCAATGATGGTGAACCTTTTTCTTATGGTGTGCCAAAATTGTGTGCATGCATGTTATTGCGCATGTACGTGTGCCCACACCAATTCAATCATCCTCTCCCACCTGTGCATGCAACACCCCCATGTGCACATGACCCCCCCCCCCAAGGCTCTGGAGGCTTTTTGGAAGCCTGGAGAGTGCGAAAAATGCCCCAATGAGCTTCCGGAGGGTCGGGGGAGCTATTTTCGCTTCAGGAAAGCCTCCGGAGGCTGGGGAGGACGGAAAATGGCCCCAAAGAGCCTGCCATAGGTTCGCCATCACAGAGATAACTATATATCACATAGTGATATATTTAATCTCATGTGATATATTTGTGATATATTTAATCTCAGTATGTGATATATTTAATCTCAGTATTCTGCACTACCTGTAATCTTTGTGAATGGATGATACTATTTTGCACTGGCTCTGCTGTTTTCTGAATAGGAGTTCCATTTGGTAATGCAGTGGAAAGAAACTTTGAGCTGATATCTGCCTGCCTTGGTTCCTAAAAGCTATGGAGGACAGAAAATAGGAAACAGGCTGAAAATCTCTCAGTGAGCATCACGTTTTATTTGAAATGAGGTGTAACTTCTCATAAGGAAGCAGGCCTGTTACTTGATGGACTCTTGGCTACTGCTGTAATAGCTGATACACTAATGCAGAGGTGGTATGCTGCTGGTTCACACCGGTTCATGCGAACTGGCAGTGGCGGCGGCTCGAGGCTCTGCCGACCCACCCAGACGTCAACAAGGGCCTTCTGCACACACTCTCACTTCTGAACCAGTAGTGAAGAAAATAGGATACCATCTCTGCACCAATTGTAGTCCTTCTTAGAATGGGATTCTTGGAAGGAGTAACACACACTCTTATCTCTTCGAAAGTAGTTATTGCAATGCATTCATGGATGGGTGCCTTTAAATACTCTCTAGAAATGCAATTGGCACATCATGCATCAGTAATTTCAGTGGCATACAAAAAATTATAAAACTAAATCTTCCTTCTTGCATAAAAGGATTTCCTGGGAAACCTGTCTAAGAAATCTAACTCCGTAAAATAAACTGAGCTCCAGTTAAAATACAATGAAAGTGGTTCTTGCTAGATAAATCCTTTACAGCAAATGCATCCCAAATAGGTCTCTAGAAGAAAGCCTGCATGTTATTTCAATGCTAGGTGAACTGGAAGAGAATCATGGGTGCGAAACAATATTATTGCTCCCAGCAAGCTGAAAGTTACATTTTTTGCCCAGTTATACATTTTGAATGAGCAGAGACTTCTGTGAATTGATAGCCGTCAATTTACGTGTGCATCAATATTATAAATATTATATTATTCCTTGGATACTCTCTTCATTGCTTTTTAATCTTTAAAAACAACTTTAGTTAGCATGCAGGAAACGGATAGATGTATCCTGATAAACAGCATATACTACAGTATCTAAAAGTCTGTTTAAAAATACTGTGCACTATATTTTCTTAGACGAAGCACCTGTGATGTTGCTAGAAAGCAACTTCACAGGTGCTTTAACAATTGACCTTTAATTGTTAAAAAGAGAATGCTTAGGTATGTATACACAGACTCTCAGGAAATTTTATGAGATTCCCCACTTTCCTTCTTGAAATCTCACAAGATAAGAGCTATTTCATATGCACCCTCACCCATAACACACTCACTATGGCTACCATTAGAAACAATTGCTAATCCATAGGTAAGCTTTTCTGTATCCTTCTCTTTGGATTGAACTGCAAGGTATATTTCTACTGATCATTTTTCTCTTTTCCCCCCTCCCATTGGAACCTACAATCAGTCAGCAAATCTGTATAGTTTGGAGTAAGATTGTTGAACTTAACTTATTTCTATGTCAACATATTCATGATTGCATTTATTAAAAGAATAGTTTATTATTTCTATATTCATTAGGAATGCATATAGTGCTACAATTAATGTTTGACATGCCTTGGTTTGAAATAACAAATATCTTGAATGTTGGCAGTCATTTCAGTTGGACTAATGAAGATGACCTTTGGAAAATCACATCATATTAGTTGGTAGGGACAGCAAAGGAGCGATACAGTAAAAATAATTACAATCCTATTATATGAAAACAGAATTTAAACTTAACATTATTTTAAAAATGAGGAATTTTTTTTCTTATGCTTACATGTTTCAAATGAAAGCACTGTTCATATAGTATATACCCCAAAATTGTCATAGAATATATTAATTTTGAATTGAGGAATTCTACTTATCTCTGTTTAAAAATTTAATCCTTATTTTCTGATTATTCATGTGCGATTATTATGATTATGCTTTTAGAAAGGAAGATCAACACATTTCAAAACAAGTTCTCCCATGAGTGAAAGTAACCAAACTGCTGATTATTTTTCCTCCCATCTGCACTTTAAGTGAAAGCCCACAAGCAAACATAGAGGAGTGTGTGAGAGTAAAACACTACCGTACTAGAAACTATTATGACAGCCTATTTTCCTGCATAGTCACCTATTATTGTAATTTGATTTGGGCTCTTCTCTAGTTCATACACAACTGCAATATTATCATTTACTTGTATGAAAATACCATGTATTACATTGGTATTTGACCATAGATCTTTTTTAACATTTATAATTTATTGTGTTTTACTAATGTAGGTGAAATGTTAATATATATATATATATATATTATATACTGCTAATCCATATCTGATATGCAATACACTAAATAAATAAATAAAACAAACCTCATATCACAACATAGTGGAGAAAACAGTCACTATTTAAGTTGCTACTCTATTATTTACTGTTAACTGGAAATGTTAAAGATGATCTCTGTTCTCCTTACTTGTAATCATTTCTCTTTAAACTAGATTTGAAATACACCACCATTTAAATAAAGAATTGTTTTGTACCAGGAAACTATCTTCTGAAAATAATAAATATTCTGATTCATTCTCCCCAAGTCTGGCTCAGTACGTTTAGAAAAATACATATAGGGTTTATAACTATATGCATATAACAAATAATAAAGTCTGAAGCACAATGTGTAGGGAAGTCATAATGGGATAATCACACCATCCTGCTCTTAAAACAGCGATGTCCATAAACAATCTGTGACCCAGTAGAATGTCCTTTGAGAGAAAGGTAGTACAGTGTGATGTGACCAGAAAGACTATTACATTTTTAATAATATTTTTTATTTTTTATTTTCAAAACAAACACAACACATAAAATCTTCCCTCTTTACATACTGTAGAAAAATGTATCAGTTGGTTACAAAAAGGCTTTCGTGCATCTCTTCCAGAGTCAACAAGCATAATTCATATTAACTCAAGTATTTTAACTCAGATATTTATACGTTACCATCATCATACCTTCATTTTCATTTGATTATAATTGTTTAAACATCCTTCATCATAAAATATACCAAGATTTAATACATAACCACATACTGGCATTTCATTTACTATTTCTAAAATCCTCCAATAACACTGAATCCTTATGTCTTATTCTAGCTAAACACACATAATATTTAATAACAAAATTTTCTAATCCTCCTTTCCAAATCACTGTTTACAATTTACATCCAGTTTCCTTATGTTGTACCCATACCTATATATATGTTGTTATCATTATCCCTCCTTTATTTAACTATATGCTGTAACATAACATTTTCCCCCTAATAATCAAGACTTAACTGTATCTAACTTAGTTCTTTTTTATTAACCTTTATATGTAATTCAAAAGGATTTATAATCTTCCTTTCATGGGTACCATTCAATATTCATATCCAATTATTATTTATCATAACACTACACGTTGTATACATTATTATCATTATCAAATATTTATTTAACTATATCTATTGTCACTAAATTTCACTAAGTTTAACTAGTTTTAAATTATACTCTTCCATCTATCAACCTGTATCTTTCCAGTAGCAAAACAGTCTCATATCTTCTGCCATTTGTGGTGTCAGTCCTCTAATCATCTTAATCAAATTTGTATGGACTCCTATTAGCAACTCCTTGCTTATAAAATCTCTCATGTAATTTCGATGTCCTTCTTCTGTTTCCTTAATCAGCTTATCTTTGATTGTGGGTAATGTTATCAATGATGTTGCTAAAAAAAATTCACTCTTTAAATCCAAAATTCTTTTATTTTTTCTTCTTCTGTGTCTTGCCACCTGGGGTAGAGTTCTCCTCCATTTAATTCCTCTTTCAGTATTCCACTCTTTCCATTTTCAGAGACAAACCAATCACTATAAATATCAGCAAATTTAATTTCTTTATAGTCATTTTCCTCTTTGATTTTTAGGATTCTAATCACCCCTTTTTCCACTTGATAAACATCTCCAACTTCTTCATCATATTTTACTGTTAGATGCTTAAGTCTTCCAACTTCTGCTCTATCCTCTCAAATGTGTTTGATAATTTCTGTATTCCTAAAAATATCTTTTGCAAACTTAAAAACAACAAACACTGCTGCTCTAGCTTGGAAGGTTTTAACAAGATTAAGCATAAATTTACAATAAAGTTTTATTTTCTCTGATTAAAGATATATTTCAAAGGGACATCTGTATACTTTTCTTCTTATCACTCTCTATAAACAAGCAGTGAGACCTTGGAGTGTCAAGCCAGGATAATCAGTGAGAAAAGTAAGAGTGTTTCATTTCCAATACACAAACCTCCAGCCTTCAAGTAGCAGTGTTATTGTTGCAATCTTCTTTGTTTCTTTTTGTATCTTTTTTGTATTTCAAACTAAAAAAAAAGTCCTATTCTTGAATGAGTTAGAATACCCACAGTAATGAAAGAGGAATTTTTAGTCCATAGGTTACAAAGAATAATAAAAGAAAAAAATAGAAGAAGAAAACTTAATCCATTCATTTTAAAAGGCTTGCATAAATTCCATCCATGAACATAGCATTTAAAAAGTAAGAAATTAATTTTGCCACTTATTTCTTCTGTTCTCCAATTTAAATTAATTTTAAGTTTTTTATAGGCAGTCTCTTTTAAAACGGTAAAAATTCCTCACCAGCTGGAAACACTTTCTCTTTCTGTATGCTTCTGTTTTGGAGCCGCCCCGACTTCATCAGCCTAATGGCTGGATTTTTTGTCGCCAGCTTGAAGAACTTCGCTTGGATCAATCAGGGACTTTGCGATGTCCCTGAGATCAGCAAGATGTGTTCTTCCTGTTCACTGTCTCTGCGGGACAGTTTAGGTCCGATTGGACCACCCAGCGGCAAAAGTATCAGCTGCGGTTTCGGAGCATCAAGACCGCATGTCCGAATAGTAGTGAGGTTGGCTCGTCCTCCAAGACTAATACATTTTTCTGAATGTTATTATTACTGCTTTGCTCTGAAAATTACCGTGTGTGAGTAAAAAAGCAGTGGGAGTAGGAGCAACATCCAATTTCCTGCTGGCCTTTTCAATGACCTAGTTGTAAGAAACCAGTAGGGTGTTAGATACTGGTATCAACTACAGTGGTTTCCACCAAGGTCCTCTGTTCTGGCAGGAACAGAGGTTTAATCCTATTGGTCGAAGGGTCTGACAGCTCCCTATAGAAGGGCTGCTGTCAGATTCAACTTTTGCTGGATTGTTCTTACTTGTTGTACTTTAATAAAGAGCTGTTGTTGCCTTTAGCCTTGTGTGCCTTTCCATTACTTGATCTAACACAGGGAGTGTCAGAAATCACAATCATGTGACTGTGAAGACATAGCAACAGCCACAACTTTGCAAATGCAACTGAATAGAATAGAATAACAGAGTTGGAAGGGACCTTGGAGGTGTTCTAGTCCAACCCCCTGCTTAGGCAGGGCACTCTACATCACTTCAGACAAATGGTTATCCAATCTCTTCTTTAAAACTTCCAGTGTTGGAGCATTTATAGTTTCTGGAGACAAGTTTTAGAGTAAATATTGCGGAAATTTCAATTCCATTGGCATTATGGGTCCTGGATTATTTATTCATTCTTTAAAGTAGAAGGGTTTTAATTATGCTGATTCAAAAATATTACAGTGTAATGTATTGTTTGGGCTAACTTGAGAGTACAAACACACAAACACAAAAATTTCTGGAAAATAATAGATTATTACAAATGCCCCTTGATTTTGAGGGAGTTGAATTATTACGGCACTGAAGAACTAGAAAAGTAAGTAAAATGCTGAAATAATAACTGTATCAAAATTAAAGTTGTGGTTCTCAACATTGTCCCAGTTAATTGTAGGCTCCATATCTAAATTGCTTCACTTCCTACAATAAAGACTGTTGTAGCACAAACAATGAAGGGAATATCTGCATCCCTTCACTACAAGTGGCCCAAATGTTAGAACGTTCACAATATTCACAAGTTCATTAATGAGCTTGTGTTCCACCTAAAGGAACAGGATTTTTGTATAGATCACTGAAGAACCGAGTCCTATCACAAATAGCCCAATGGCTCTAATGGTAGAGAGAAACGTCTACTTATTTACATTAATACACCGGTTTTGATACCTCTTGACTGAAAGACACTGGTTGCGATGCATAATGTGGTAACTTCTAGATTTGACTTCCACAGCGTGATGACATTATATTTTGAAAATGCCGGGAATATTAACCATGTTATCAACTAGGATGGATTTAATGATATTATCCTTTACTTCCATCAGGTTTTTTTTTTTTGCCACATATCCTAATGTACACAGTCAGATATAGAGGGTGGTGGGGGTCAGAAATACTGATTGAATTTTTCTGTCATTCTTCTTGGCAGATTTTATTATCTATTCAGTAAATACTGTAGGTATCACAGCTTGAAAGGCTGTGAAACAATGTCACTTCTGTTCTCTTCTTAGGAATCCAAAAAAGTATGACATAGAAAGAAGAAAATATGACTTTTAGCCTATATTTTTTTCTTTGCAGTGTTTGCCCTGATTTACATACTGATATCCGGATCTTCATCTCAAAATAGTCATAGGAGACAAGTGATATTACTCGTCATTTGATTGGACCTATTATTGAAGGGGAAGCTTAAGGAAGACAAAAAATAAATTTTACCTTCCTATTTCAAAACAGTGCTGTAGAAAGAATATTGGAGGCTATCTTTCTTTGATCTAGAACTTGGATTCGTGTGTGTGTGTGTGTGTGTGTGTGTGTATGTATGTATGTATGTATGTATGTATGTATGTATGTATGTATGTATTTGTGTTACAACCCCTGGTATGCCTAAATATGGGAGGAAGGTCACTACTCCCTCTTTCTTTCCTTCAGCTCATCACAGAAGACCATGCAGGCAGAAAACCATATTTTTATTTTTAATGTTGCCTTTTTATATTTGTGTTGTATTTGTACTAATAAATTCCTCCCATATTTAGGCATACCAGGGGTTGTAACACAAATACATACCTATTTCCCTGGCTCAACTGATAAGGAGGCCAGCCTGTGGCTTAGTGGCTAAGACTCCTGCCTAAGATATAATACAGCCCAGGTTCAAATCCCAGTAAGGGTATGGCTAGCTGATGAGAGCTAATTAGCTCGAAATAGATCTATACTAGTCTCCCTTTATTTATTTATCAGTACAAATACAACACACACACACACACACACACACACACACACACACACATATATATATATATAATCTGCCTCTCACATCTGGGAACTCTCTTTGACAGATATTTATATACACTTTCAATCTTCTGCCACAAATGGTTAATTTTTTCTGTTTCTAGTTTAAATCCATTTTATACACACAGCTGGATATTCCAATTCTCTTTATTGTTATAAAAAAGGAAAGCCTTTTTATTTTGATAGGTAAAGGTTCCCCTTGCACATATTCCCGACTCTAGGGGGTGGTGCTCATCTCCATTACAAAGCCGAAGAGCCTGCGCTGTCCGAAGACATCGCGATGGTCATGTGGCCGGCATAACCAAATGCTGAAGGGACACGGAATGCACCTTCCCACCAAATGTGGTTCCTATTTTTCTACTTGCATTTTTGCATGCTTTCAAACTGCTAGGTTGGCACAATTTATATTGATAAGAAAGTATAATTCTTTCTAGAATTAGATTTAAAAAGCTGGAGATGGAACACTTCCTTACTATATGGTATTATTTCATTTATTCTGCATAATATGTCCATATGCACAATATCCTTGGGGAAGAATCAGTGTGAAATATTGCCTAGAAGATTTGGTTTTATAAGGAGGGGCAGAATGAAATAAAATGTTAATAGCATTCTAAATAAAAGCTAGGGCATTGTGAGGAACTGTCAGTGAATGGAAGAACAGATGTAGGAAAAAAGAGCTAAAGGCAAGTAGGATATCATTAGCAAAGCAGATGTCATATGGTACGCCACTATCATATTGGCTACTGTACACCTTCCTAGTCATCAGGCTTCACAATAGTAATGTTTCCATAACCATTTTGCCAGTGTAATATAATGCTTTTGCAACATTTTAAAAATTACCTTTTAACTTTTTAATAAGGACATTTGCAATATAACACCAAGGTGCTGCACATCAAATGGTAGACTTTCAGCATGTTGTTTAACCATGTTTCCATTGCCATACAATAGTTTGCCTCTGTCTCATTCAAAATGTGCAACCTTGCATTGGCTGACCAGCCTCTGGAAAAAGCAGGTGAAAATTGAGAATTCTGCCTCTGCAGCCCAAATTAATACAGATTCCTTCACAAACCAGATCTAGCTATTTATATTAAATTAGCACTTACAAAATAGTTTGATCTTGCTTCAACAGCTTGGAATTTCTCTGAGCCTATAGGAAACGAAGTCAAAGTGAATAAAAAATGGGCATGTGGAGCTTGGCATAGATCGCAGTACTTTTACACACTGTAGATGACTTTTTGAAAACCATTAGAGCATGATGCATTTAATCTATTTGCTAATGAATAATACAGTGCAATTTAAGAGTTTGGGAGCCACTGAAGAAAGAACAAAAATACTATGACCCCAAAAGAAGCTTTCAGTTTGTTTTTGTTAAGAGGAGGGTTTATTCTTTCATTAGCTTGTGCTTAAGTTTAAATTTTATTCATATCTTCTCTAAACCAAGATATACCCCCAAATAAATCTCATTTATAGAAAATAGAATGTGGAAAATATTCCAGAAATAAGCAGTTCACCAGTTGTACCCTAGATGCATTTCCCAATATCTGTTGTCTCAAAAGTCACCGATAGTTGAAATGTTATTGGTATGATAGGCACTTAATATAATATTCATAGCAGGGTGCTTTTTCCCCAAAAAGTATGATGAGATACAATCTGAATAATCTAAGCAGAGTAAAATAAAAAGTCCTGCAAGGTAAAATGACATGCTGCACAATATGAAAGAAATAGAAGTGTGTATTGTATTCACTCCTTCAAGTTAGAAGATAGGAAAAGAGGAGGGAAGGGAGAGGGTGAGAGAGGGGGGGTCAGAGTTGAACAACCGACTACACCAAAGTTGCTAACAGGAACAATTTAGATTCATTAATAATGGGAAATATTTCTAAGACTCCTAGATGAGGAGGGCTGCACTAAGATTCTGCTTGGAAGGCATCTTGTGCACCCAGCTGATAATTTTTCAGATTGAATCCTTTGTGGGAGAAAGAAGAAAGCACCAGTGTGATGTGGAAGTGTCCAAGACAGGAAGAAATTAGGATCGAAACAGTTATAGAGACTAGAAACCAAACAGGAAAAACTAGAAGATTCAATGGAAGAAAGCAAATAATATACTCCTCGGTAAGCATTACTGAACTTAGAAGGAATGAAATTTGTGAATGGAATGCAAAGGATACAACTTGCATAAAAGCCCCTTCTCTATGGAGCATCATTGCCTTGGAGGTCTGATTGGCTCCCATCTGAAAGGCCATGAAGACTTGGAGATGGAGCTAAACTAGTGGTTGATCTGACTGCATTGTTGCTGCCATGGGGTGGGGTGGGAGGGTTGGTGAGGTATGATTTCCATGTTGTAAATTTGTAATGTGGTAAATCACCTGGAGTCACCTGTTTATGAGTCGAGTGACCATAGGCATTAGTTTAATAAATTAAATACAAAAGTAAAGAAAAGAAAAAAGAAATAGAACCTGACAGAAAGGAATAAGAGTGGAATTATGTGTGAAAGAAATGTACACATGTGTTGGAATCAAGGAAACTGAGCATGAAGGTTCAGTTGGGAAGATTTGGTTAAGAATACAAAGGAGGGAAAGTGGTAGATATTCTAATGGGGAGAAGGTGATTATGCCAAACCAGGCATAGTCTAGATAATAACTATCTGGATTATATTACATCATTATGTATGTGTATACTTCTGAGAGCAAGTAACAGAATTTCATTGTTAATGTGTATCAGTGTGCCCACAGTAAAATGACAATAAAGGTTATCTATCTATCTATCTATCTATCTATCTATCTATCTATCTATCTATCTATCTATCTATCTATCTATCTATCTATCTATCTATCATCCATCCATCCATCCACCCACCCACCCACCCACCCACCCACCCACCCACCCACCCAACCCACCTGCCTATATATCCATCCATTTATTCATCCATCTATCCAGGGGTGGGCTGCTACATGTTTGCCCGGGTTCAAAAGAACCTGTAGCTAACATTATGGCTGGTTTGGAGAACCTCCAAATCCCACCTCTGGCTGGCCCCGCCCACCACACCCTGCCCCTGCCACTCCACCACGCATTGCCCAATATATGCATGGTTTCTTTACTTGTAAATAAATGCTTGTTTGGGGTCACATCAGACAGTTCTGAAGCTCTTTAGTCAAAAGCATTCAAAATGGAAAAAAAATAGGAGTTTCAAAATAAGGAGATTTTGTAGTGGAGTGCATAAATATCTTTTTTCTGTTTCACATATTTATTGAATTGTGAAGTTGAGAATTGATTCCTATGAGGTAAAGACTTCAAGGGATGACTGAGTGACACTGTCCCACATTTTTCCCAAAATGTGTTACTTTTACTTACACCCAGTGATGGGATTCAGCCAGTTCGCACCTATTCGGGAGAACCAGTTGTTAACTTTCTAAGCAGTTCGGAGAACCAGTTGTTGGAAGAAATGTATGGCTCCCCGCCATACATCAGCGACCCTGCCTGAGCTCCTCGAGCTGATCGCATCGGTGGCGGTTGAGACCCCCAAACTTCTAGTGATGGGGGATTTTAACCTGCCATCGGTGGGAGAAGCATCAGAGGGGGTTCGGGAGTTCATGGCTTCCATGATAGCCATGGACCTGACTCAATTGATTCAGGGCCCGACACACGAGGGAGGTCACACCTTGGACCTTGTTTTTGTCTCTGGCCAGTGGTTGAGTGATCTGGGAGGAGTGAATTTAACCATCACTCCTCTGTCATGGTCAGATCACTCACTCCTCCGACTTGACTTCCCTGGTTCTACCCCCTGCTGCGAGGAGGCGGAACCGGAAAACATTAGATGGTTCCGCCCCAGGCGCCTGATGGAACCAGATAGGTTCCAAACGGAGCTTGGGCCACCTCCTGCAGCCCTGACCCGCCCTCGAGTAGAGGACCTGGTGGCCGCGTGGAATAATGCGACTACCGGGGCCTTGAACCGGGTGGCGCCTTTGCGGCCTCTCCAGCGGCAACGATCCACCCTGGCTCCTTGGTTTACCAAGGAGCTAAGGGTGATGAAGCGCCGCAAGAGATGCCTAGAGAGTCGTTCGAGATCCTCCCGATCCGAATTTGACCGAGCACAGGTACGAGCCCATTTAAGGACGTACCTAGTGGCATTGAGAACGGCCAAACGCCAATATTGTGCCGCTCTCATTGCATCCGCAGAGAACCGCCCTGCCGCCCTGTTTCGGGTGTCCCGCTCCCTTCTGTTTCAGAGGCCGCGGGAGGCCCCTTTACAGCGTAGGGCAGAGGAATTTGGGAAATATCTGCAGGATAAAGTCACTCAAATCCGGAAGGATTGGGTCCCCTTCAGTGGCCCAGTCGAGACGCCAGTGGCGAGTCTTGAGAAACCTTTTTGGGAGGAGTTTGACTTGGTTGTCATCGAGGATTTGGACAGATTGCGTGGACGACTGTGACCTACCACATGTTTACTGGACCCGTGTCCCTCCTGGCTTGTACTGGCATCCTGGGAGGTTACACGCGACTGGCTCCTGGGCCTAGTGAACGCTTCATTGCGTGAGGGGTCTCTTCCGGCCGCCTTGAAAGAGGCGGTGGTGAGACCCTTGCTCAAGAAGCCTTCCCTGGACCCTACGGAGCTGGCCAATTATCGTCCTGTCTCCAACCTTCCCTTTCTGGCGAAGGTTGTAGAGAGTGTGGTGGCTTCTCAGTTCCCACGACATCTGGAGGAGAATGATTATCTAGACCCGCGCCAGTCCGGCTTTCGCCCCGGGCACAGCACAGAGACGGCCTTGGTCGCGTTGGTAGATGATCTCTGGAGGGCCAGAGATAGGGGTTGTTCCTCTATCCTGGTCCTATTAGACCTCTCGGCGGCTTTTGATACCATCGACCATGGTATCCTGTTGCACCGACTGGAGGGGTTGGGGGTCCGGGGCACCGTTTTGCGGTGGTTCGGCTCCTACCTCTCTGGCCGGACGCAACGTGTGTTGGCAGGGGAGCAGAGGTCGACCCTAAGCCCCCTTACTTGTGGGGTGCCACAGGGGTTGGTCCTCTCGCCACTCCTCTTCAACACATACATGAAGCCGCTGGGCGAGATCATCCGTGGTTTCGGGATGGGATATCATCTGTACGCTGATGATACTCAGCTGTACATTTCCACCCCAAACCACCCCAACGAGGCCATCGAAGTGATGTCCCTGTGTGTGGAATGGATGACAACCGACGGGTCTGGATGGATGACAACCGACTCAAGCTCAACCCTTCCAAGACGGAGTGGCTGTGGGTTCCGGCCCCCCGGTTCAACCAGTTAATTCCATCTCTGGCCATTGGGGGCATTCAACTCGCCCCCATGGAGCGGGCGCGCAATTTGGGCGTCCTCCTGGATGCCAGGCTGTCCATGGATGACCATGTGACAGCCGTGGCCAGGGGGGCGTTCCACCAGGTTCGCCTGGTGCGCCAATTGCACCCCCTATTGGACCGGGACGCCCTACGCACAGTCACCCATGCGCTGGTGACGTCTCGCCTGGACTACTGTAATGCTCTCTACATGGGGCTTCCCTTGAAATGCACTCGGAGACTGCAGTTGGTCCAGAATGCGGCCGCGCGGGTGATTATGGGGAGTACTAGGTACTCCCATGTGACACCTCTCCTGCGCGAGCTGCACTGGCTTCCTGTGGTCTATCGGGTGCGTTTCAAGGTCTTGATTACGATCTTTAAAGCGCTCCATGGCTCAGGACCTAGTTACCTGCGGGATCGTATTCTGCCCTATACATCCCTACGACCCATTCACTCGCACAGAGAGGGACTTCTCCAGGTACCGTCCACTAGACAGTGCCGTGGGGCGGCGCCTAGGAGCAGAGCCTTCTCTGTGGCGGGCCCAGCCCTGTGGAATGACCTCTCCCCAGATATTAGGACCACCACTGACCTCCGCTCCTTCCGTGTAAAGCTCAAGACCCACCTATTCCAAATAGCTGGCCTGGCTCAATCATAACTTCATAACACTCCTGATGGGTTTTTTAATTCGGTAATTTTATTCAATGGGATTTTAAATTGTGTTTTTAATTGTTTTTACTTATTAGTCTACCTCCTCCATGCACATGTATATGTCTTTGTTTTTTATGTATGTATGTTTGTCTTTATCTGTATTTTATCTGTTTTGATTGTACGCCGCCCCGAGTCCTTCGGGAGAGGGTTGCGGCTAATCAAATAAAATTATTATTATTATTATTATTATTATTATTATTATTATTATTATTTTGTTTTTTTCCACTTTACAGGGCTAATCCTGTAAGAAAGGCAAGATGGAAACATTCTGGTGTTGTTTCTAGCCTAATCTTTATTGCCCTGCTTACAGAAACTGCCTCTTCGGTCAACCCTTATTACATTGTAGCAGCTAAGGCGAAGTGCCCATCGACATGAGTGATGTTAAGTTGGCCATGCCCACCCAGTCACATGACCACCAAGCCCCACCTACTCCAGCTGGTCATTATGGCAGGGAATTGGTTGTTAAATTATTTGAATCCCACCAATGCTTACACCTTTAAAAAAACTAATGTTTTTGCAAAGTCATACTTCATTCTGGCTCATTCTAAGCCAATTTCAACTTGCTGAGCTAAATCTATTCTGCTTAAAATGAAAGCAATGTCTACTTATTTGCCCATACACAAAGTTCTGTTCTAATACTCATGAAGTGTATTTTTCTACTGAAATATAAAAAAAATCAATTAAAATTGCTCTCAAGATCTAATATAAAAAATATGTGAAAGCTACTTCTTCTTAAGTATGATCAGTGAATTAACACCAAAAAAAGTAAAGTTAAAAAAAAAAACCAATATCAATAACTAAGTCCTGGAGATTGAAAATGAGAAATGTGTGGTAGCTAACATTATGCAAGCCAGTCTTGAACAATTTCTCCCAACGAAAAAAAATCACTCAGTTAATTTGCTTCAGTCATCCAGACACATTTGCTTCCTTCCTGGGCAATGTTGCTTCTGGCTCTGGGGAAGTAAAAAAACTGCCAGTTGCGCAAAACTGCTTGGTGGCTATAGAGGGATGGCTAAATTGGCCATTGGAGAACAACTTAAATCTAATTCTTTGTGACCCTCAGGCAAAATTAATTTTGAAGTCTCTTGGCCTCAAGAGACATAGAAGAATGAAGAAATAAATTGGTCCCAAGGGGTATAGGAGAATGAAGATAAATCAGATACATTTAGAACTCCTTTCCCTAAGTACGTTGCATTTATTTATATTAAAAATTGCCTCCAAGAGCAAACTTCCCACCAGCTAGAATCAAGTGTCATTTGATCCTTCCAAGAAAGATTGATAAGAAGTTGGTTCATGTAACAGAATAAGCAGGAGGGTTAAGTTCCTTGTGATGCAACGGCCTTCCCACTGGGTTGATTGTGACCAAGCATCTCTTATCTCTTCCCATATAAGAACTGCTTCATACCAACTCTTCAAGAACTGTTTCCACCCTTCCTAACTTTAACTTAAATTTAACTTTATTGGATTTTTAGACCACCCCTCTCTAAAAAGAGACTCGGGGCGGTGTACAGTCACATTAAAACAGTTAGACAGTAAATATACATGTTATAAGTATACAATAAATAAATTAAACATAGGACTGGAGGAGGTAGTAGAAATTCCCTGTACAATTTAGTTAAGTTAGATTAAAAATTTTAGAAAATTTAAAAAAGTTAAAAAACATTAACCTTAAAAGCAATCCCAAATAAAATATCCGCCAGGAGGTAAGAGTAGAACTATAAGTGGGCCAGGCCGGCTAGTCGGAACAGGTGAGTCTTAAGTTTTTGTCGAAAGGAGCGGAAGTTGGTAGTAGTTCTAATATCGGGGGGGAGGTCATTCCAGAGGGTTGGCCCATCACAGAGAAGGCTCTACTCCTAGGCGCCGCCCGTTGGCATTGCTTGGTGGACGGCACCCGGAGGAGTCCCTCCCTGTGTGAGCGAATTGGTCGCAGGGATGTATGTGGTAGAATGCGATCCTGCAGGTAACTAGGCCCTGTGCCATGGAGCGCTTTGAAGATGGTAATCAACACCTTGAAACGCACCCGAAAAACCACAGGCAGCCAGTGCAGCTCGCGCAGGAAAGGTGTTATGTGGGAGTACCTAGTACTCCCCATGATGGCCCGCGCGGCCGCATTCTGAACTAGCTGTAGTCTTCGGGTACATCTCAAGGGGAGCCCCATGTAGAGAGCATTGCAGTAGTCCAGACGAGACGTCACCAGCGCATGAGTGACTGTGCGTAAGGCATCCCGGTCCAATAGGGGGCGCAATTGGCGCACCATGCGAACCTGGTGGAACGCCCCCCCCTTGCCACGGCTACCACATGGTCATCCATCGACAGCTGGGCATCTAGGAGGACACCCAAATTGTGCGCCCATTCCACAGGGGGCAGTTGTTCGCCCCCTATGCCCAGTGATGGAATCAACTGGTTGAACCGAGGCGCCGGTAACCACAGCCACTCAGTCTTGGAGGGGTTAAGCTTGAGTCTGTTGTCCCCCATCCAGACCCGGACGGCTTCCAAACACCGGGACATCATTTCGACAGCCTCGTTGGGGTGGTTTGGGGTGGAAATGTACAGCTGAGTGTCATCAGCGTTCAGATGGTATCCAACCCCAAAACCACGGATGATCTCACCCAGCGGCTTCACATATGCGTTGAACAGAAGGGGCGAGAGGACCGACCCCTGCGGCACCCCACAAGTGAGTGACCTCAGGGTTGACCTCTGCCCCCCTGCCAACACACATTGCGTCCGGTCGGAGAGGTAGGAGCCGAACCACCGCAAAACGGTGCCCCCAACTCCCATCCCCTCCAGCCGGCGCAATAGGATACCATGGTCGATGGTATCAAAAGCCGCTGATAGATCTAATAGGACCAGGATAGAGGAACAACCCCTATCCCTGGCCCTCCAGAGATCATCGACCAACGCGACCAAGGCCATCTCCATGCTGTGGCGTGGGTCTAGATAATCGGTTTCTTCCAGGTGTCGCGGAAACTGATGTGCCACCACATTCTCTACAACCTTCGCTAAAAAGGGAAGGTTGGAGACAGGACGATAATTAGCTAGTTCCATCGGGTCCAGGGAAGGCCTCTTGAGTAAGGGCCTCACCACCGCCTCTTTCAAGGCGGCCAGTAGGGACCCCTCACCCAATGAGGCATTCACTAGGCCCAGGAGCCAGCCTCGTGTCACTTCCTAGGATGCCAGTACCAGCCAGGAGGGGCACGGGTCCAATAAACATGTAGTGGCTCGCAGCCGTCCACGCAACCTGTCCAAATCCTCGGGGGCAACAGAATCAAACTCCTCCCAGAATGGTCTCTCAAGACTCGCTGTTGACGACTCCTCCAGTCCACTGAATGGGGCCCATCCACTCCGGATCTGAGCGATTTTATCCTGCAGATATTCTCCAAACTCCTCTGCTCTGCCCTGTAAAGGCGCTTACCGCGGCCTCTGTGATAAGAGGGAGCTGGTTACCCGAAACAGGGCAGCAGGGCGGTTATCGGCGGACGCAATAAGAGCGGCGCAATGTCTACGTTTGGCCACTCTTAATGCCACAAGGTAAGTCTGTGAATAGGCTCTTACCTGTGTTCGATCAGATTCGGAGCGCGAGGACCTCCACCTGCTCTCTAGGCGTCTCCTATGGCGTTTCATCACCCTCAGGTACTCGGTGAACCAAGGAGCCAGGGTGGTTCGTTGCCGTAGGAGAGGCCGCAAAGGCGCAACCCGGTCCAAGGCCCCGGCAGCCGCCCTATTCCAGGCGATCACTAGGTCCTCCGACCGAGAGCGGGTCAGGTCTACAGGAAGTGGCCCAAGCTCCGTCTGGAATCTATCCGGTTCCATCAGGCGCCTGGGGCAGTACCAGCTTGGACAGTCTGGTTCCGCCTCCCTGCGGTGGGGGGTAGCGCCAGGGAAGTCAAGCCGGAGAGATGAGTGATCTGACCATGACAGGGGGGTAATAGCTACATCCCCTATTCCCAGATCACTCGTCCACTGTTCAGATACAAAAACAAGGTCCAGCGTGTGACCACCCTCGTGTGTGGGGCCCTGAATTAATTGGGTCAGGTCCATGGCTGTCATGGAAGCCATGAACTCCCGAGCTACCTCGGACGCTTCCCCCGTCGACGGCAGATTGAAATCCCCCATAACCATAAGTTTGGGGGTCTCAACTGCCATTTTTGAGATCAGCTCGAGGAGCTCGGGCAGGGCTGCTGATGCATAGCGAGGAGCCAAGTATACAATCAGCAGACCCCACTGCCTCCCTGGGCCCCATTTCACACCAAGGGATTCACACCCGGATATCTGAGGTACAGTGAACTCTCTCGGCTCCAGATCCTCCCGTATAACTACCGCCACCCCACCACCCTTACCCAGGGCCCGGGGCTGATGGAATGCACGGAAACCCGGTGGGCACATCTCCACGAGGGGTAAAGCACCCTCGTGGCCCAACCAGGTCTCCTGGTTGGGCCACGAGAACCAATCCTATTGATCATGATCTCAAATCACAACATTCACATTTCGTCCTCTTCCTACTTCATCCTAAAATGAAAGTGGGGCCATTTGTTTATTTAATCAATTTATACAGACCCATCTCAACAAGAGATCTGGGTGGGAAAAATAATAAAAATGAATCATATTCTGTATGTATGCAGAAATGAAGATATACAGCAGCTGAGAAAACCAACAAGCATCAACTTAGAGAGGAGATGGTCCCTTCGCATAGTTGGAGCCTCAGTACTGATTACATGGTCTCAAGAAGCAATTTTTGTATCTTATATACATGTGTTGTGATATTGCATGCAGTATGAAGGGGCCAAAGCTTGTGCATTTGGACATAGATATAGAGCTGTATGTGATGGAAGCTGTAACTCTACCTGGAGGTAATGTTAGGAAATACCATTAACAGTATAAGAATTATCTATTACATTTGATCACCTATGATAGTGATGGCTAACCTTTTTCTCCTCATGTGCTGAAATCATGAGTGCACACACATGTCCACATCCACAATGCAATATGCCCACCCCCTGTGCATGTGCACATGACCACCCTCCCCACACCCATGCATGCACTACCCGCCTTGCATGGGTCTACTTGGCCTCCTGCACCACGGTGGGGAGTGTGTGTGAGTGTTTTCACCCTCCCCCAGGCTCCGGAGGCTTTCTTTGAGCCTCCGGGAGGGTGAAAACAGCTTCCCTTGGGCTCCGGAGATGGAAATAGGCCCGTCTCCAGATTTCTAGAACTTTCTCTAGGCCCATTTTTCACTGTCTCCAGGCTCTGGAGGTTATTCTCAAACCTCTGGGAGGGCAGAACCGGCCTCCCTTGGGCTCCGGAGGCATTCTGGAGGTCAGAAACAGACCCATTTCTGGACTTCTGTAACTTCAGTGAGGCTCATTTTTTGCCTTCCCCAGGCTCTGGAGACTTTTGTTGAGCCTCCAAGAGGGCGAAAATGGTCTCCCCCGGGCTCTGGAGGCCCTCACTGAAGCCTCCTGGCACCAAAAATGGAGCACGGGGGTGCACAGCACCCCCCAGTGCTCCCCCCATGCATACATGCATGCATGACCCCCCACATATGCTCACGTGTCTCCTGCATGCATGATAGAGACTCAAAAATCAGCTGGCCAGTGGAAGGCACGCGCGCATGTGTGGTTGAGGTGAGCGAAGGCTTGATTGGCCACAGAAAGGGCTCAATCTGCCACCTGAGGCACACATGCCATAGGTTTGCCATCACAGACCTATGAGGTTCAACACTGCACCTTCCCCATATTGTATGTTTTATGTTCTTTATTTCACAGCACTTATAAAATAGAAATAGGTTGAGCTGATCATATGGTTAACAGAGAGCTTTTTTCACAATTTAGCATAATGAATTCAAGAACACTGGGTTAAATGATGTGGGATTATTGACGTAAATGATCAAAGACTTGAGTGTGCAGTTACAAGTAGCTGAAAGACTAATTGCTTTTTAATTATTTTGCCTTGCAAAGTTCTTTATATAACTACCAAAGAAAGTTAGACTTATGAAAGATATAATAATCCATGTTTCTTATTCAAATGGTGACATACTAGTTAGTTTGAATAACTATACAAAAATAACATTCTAAAATTACTGGGTAGGAGGAAGAGATAGTTGGGATTCACTTCCAATTACACAATGATGACAGGTGACATTGAAAAGCATTATCTCAACAATACATTTCTGCACGATGCTTAATCTCCAATCTTCTACCAAGCCATGGGTTGGAGGAGTCAGAGGAGGATAGGAACTGCCTCATCTTGAATCACAGGCCATAGCATTTGATAATAGTGAATAATTGTGATCCAGCAAACTGTTATCAGTTTACCCCCGGCCAAGAAAGGATTCAGATTTTGGGCTCAATGGCAACCCAACGTTTGAAGATTCATTGGGAAAGCCATTGGGGCAGCAGTGAGAAGAAGAGCAGGCATACTCGGGATACTTAAGCACCTCCTTGGATGTCATCCTCCTCTGGCAGCAACAGGAAGGCTGGATTGCCAACGAAAAGCAAATGCTACCTTGTAAGCAAAGCATGATGCGTACAAAGTTATTGAAGTTGTGGGGTCAAGCAACAGAAAGCCAAAAGATGTCAAGCATGATGCATGTTATCACAATGAAGATGGCTTCAGATAATAGCTATTCAACATAGTGGAGAATGCTGGATTCTGGTATTTATTTACCAGTTCCATTCATGTGCCATGTGATATAAAGAAGGCAGGTGGTGTCTTCTTTATATCACCAAAGCAGCAAAGAAGTGTCAGTATTTCTGAAATCAGTAGGTCCCAACATTTAGATATCCAACTCATACACTTAGTTTGATTGAGGTAGAGTGCACATTTCCCAAATTTGCCTAAGAAAGCATTAGTAGGATAAAAATATGAATATGAATCACACGTTGAAACCTTTGGCCAGCTAAATCTCAATTGTGATCATGGACAGAATATCTAACATGAAATGAATAATCCATCAGGAACAGTTTATTAACATCAGCTGCATTAATCCTAAACCATTTCTAATTGTATGAAATCATTTTGGTCTCGAAGGGACAACACCAGGTTGTTGACAATGCCAACTGCAGCTGACATCAAGTCACCATCAGTGTTCTTAGAGAAAGTCTCATATAACACTTGATCTGACAAGTTCCACTACAATAAAAAGGGAATGCAAGGGTTAGATCAAAGCACAGTCATAATTTACCCAACCCTACACCTGATCCCTAAGATTGTATCTATTCAATGGAATTCCATCTACCTGTTGGACACTAGAAGAAACTTGGCTCTGAAAATGTTAGTCTTAATATTTCACACTGAAGTTGTTCGGCAGCAAGCAAAATATTAATGCTTGCCAGATTATTTGATCCAAGGAAGAAGGAGACAATTACCTTAACTGATAATTTTCCCCAGTGGAAAAAAATCCTGGTTGTAGAAATGCTAGGTAGAGGACAGAAGACTCAGCCAAAGCAAAGAGAAGAGGCCTGGATCATCCAGCACATTTTCTTCTACTCCAGCAGCAGAAGCCAAAGTCTAATGTTAGAGTAGAATTTTTCTTGGCTGGCCCAAGAACTCTAACTTCATCATGAAGCAGCATCCTTGCATATAGTTGATGTTTATTGACTTGGCCAACAAAACAGTATCATTGATATTGTATTGCATGACCAAGCCAAGAAAGCTGAGAAGATGGAGATGGTCCATTTTAGAGAACCAGTGGTAACATCTAGCAAGCTTTGACAATAGCTGCTCTAAGCAGCATGTGTTTTTCCCCCCTACCAACTAACAACCCAAAAGAACGTGTTCTCCAGGGCAGGGCAATAGGGTGATATCTCAATACAAAAGCATTGGACCAAGACAGTGGTGGGTTCCGGATCCCATTGTAAACGGTACAGTGCAAAGGGGCTGGGCAGCCACCATATAAACATGAACAGCACGTGTGCACACACGCGCAGCATGTGCATGTGTACTTACCACCTGCGACACTCCGCGCTGATTCCGTTACGCTCAGCTGCTCGGCGGAGCATTGCTCAGGTACCGTACATGACATGCGCGGAAGCCCCCGAACAGCTAAAATACTGGTAAGGAACTGAGGCAGGCGGGCGGGCCCTCCGGAGCACCGTACCGGAACAGTACCTGGTGCTCCCAACAGGCACCGGTATGCCTGTACCAGGGCATACCGGTCGTAACCCACCACTGGACCCTGATTATAACAACTTGCCTTCTTTAAGGTGAACCTCTCTAGTTGTACTGGAGGGGACTAAGGGCGAGGCCTCTTGCTTCACTCTCAAGAGATTCATTCTGTGTATTTCTTTCACACTGTTCATATGGTCTCTGGCACCTTTTTCTGCAAAAGTATCTTTGGATTTTTAGTTTGATCTGCTTGCTGCATTTTTTCCTTTAGCATTTCAAATATAAAAAGAAGGGCTGTTTTGCATAGTAAGGTTGTGTGCATGACTCATGCATAATAATTTCTTTTGTATGCTGAGTATTATAAATGTAAGGTAGTACAATATTGTGCAAATGTAATTTATAAGATGTAAATGTTGCCTCTGGGCCAGGGAGGGAATTTGTGTGTGTGATCATGTGTATATCTGTGTGTTTCCCAGAATAGGATTCTCTCCTGGATCATCCCTCTCTCCCTTTTTATTTTATCAGTATAAACTGTAATTCTCCATGGGAGAGAGGCACATCTAATTTTGAGAATAAGCAAGGGAGAAAAATTCAATCTGCAACTGAACTTTTTAAAACTGGAGTAGAATGTGACTTGTAGATCTCAACAATACAGATATAGAAAAAAGAGATTTCAAAATATTAATGTAATGTTTTCTGCCAGAACGTCTCCTGTTCTGTAGGAAATAATTCACTGATTATCTTGTGTGATGGATCAAAAATCTCAGAATGAGTCTATTTCTCATATTTTGATTATACTTATTTCCAGAGCAAATTGTTACAGTATTCTGAAGTCAAGGAAGACATTTCTGTATCTCTTTGCTGCCATCTAGTGATTATATAGATTCTTGCATCTCAAAAGCTTGTTAGGAATCTCTTCTATGTCCAGAACATCCCAAACAGTTTTAGACTTCTGTTTTGTTTCATACAGTCAGCCTGGAATGGGGAGATAGAACTTACAGGATACAAAACTTATATTCCATTTGGTGTACATCTCTATCCTATTTTAAGGTCACTGCTTTAACTCTTAAAGAATCAACATTTATGACCAAGGAGGTCAGAGGCAGATAAGAAGATGAGACAAGTCCGGCTCCATTGGTATGGACATGTCCAGTGAACAGCACAGAGGTGGGTTGCTTCTGGTCTGGCACAGTTCAGCCAAACTGGTGGTAGAATTCAGGCTTGGGTTGCAGAACCGGCAGTGACCCAGGCCTGACCCATCCCCGAACCAGTGTCTTCTGCCATTGCTGGCATGGTTCTGCGTCTGTGCACCACATTTTTAAGTCAATGTGCATGTGCAAGCAATGTGTGGCTAGCGCACACACAAAGCACACACACAGAGAACCGGTACTAACCAGTTCAGGAACCCGCCCCTGGAGCAGTATCTTCCACTGTTGCCAAGACAGCCTAGATGTCAACGTCCGGTGACCTTGCTGGCATCCAAAACAGAGATAACGAGACACTGTCAACAAAGGCATGCAAGCTGTGGGCCTGTGTCCCGGACATGCAGCTGACCATGCAAAGTGGCATTCAATGATCTGAAAAGCAGACCCTGCATCTTAAGGAAGAAGAAAGGCAGATAAGGGGAACACGAAAGTTATGCACTAGATGTATGTTGTTTTTTTCGATGTCGTTGTGGATCTTTTGGAGCTGCTGCTGTCTGTGGCAACTTCTCTGCTGCTTCCAAATCAAAATTTATATATACTAAATTAAAAATATATATATTTTCTCCTTCAAAGCATGTTCTGATTGTGCTAACATTCTGAAATACCTCGGTATGTTGTTTTTTATTCTAAACAAGGGTGTGAAGCTCTACTCAAGAATCTTAGGATTCCTGGTGAGATCCCCAGTGAAATGAAAAGGGGAAGCCATAAAAACACCAGATTATAATAAACTGTAGTCCACAACACCAGTGGGATTCACTTACCTTCCCTACCCATTTCGCAAATGTGAGTGCATGTGCCATGTCTGTGCAAGTGCACCACCTTCTGTGCATATGCAGCGCTCGCACATTACATTAGGGTGGATGGGCGGAGCCTCCCACAGCCACCGCTACAGGTTCACCCAAACCAGAAAGAACTGGCTGAATACCATCTCTAGTCCACACCCTGAAGCTCACAATTCAATACCCTTTACTATACCTTTTTTTTCCTAATGCAAAGCTTGCACTCCATCAGGTTCTTAGAGATATTTTCACTAAGAAGCAAATTTCAGTTTCACGTCGGGCTGCACTGCTTTATTGTCTAATTATCCATAATTAGAATGATTAAATTAAGCAATTTCAGAATTTAATCATCCATTGTTATTAATTTGCCTATCTAATTAATCACACATTTTGATTAGGATAAATTTTTTTATCCTGATTTCTAACTATATTTTGATGCCAATAACAGAATCTAAATTAATATAATGCATTAAATAAATCATTCTATTACTTCAGCACCTATTGGCAAAACATTAGCATCTTCAGTTAAAAAGTCAGAAATGGCAATGCTAAATGAGTCAATAATAGCCAATTACTTTTATACCTCAAGATGCAACAGCTACATTACTTATAAATGTGGTTTAGATAGGAAGTCTGATTCTATTGGCAGAACTTCAAGAGAAGTAGTTTTTCATACGCTGCAGAAAAGTAAGTTTCTAGAACAAGTTATTCATCCAGTTTGAAGATGACTGGGTAAAAAAAAAATAGTTTGGCACAGGGGTGGGCCTCAAACGTTTCAGTAACAGGTTGTCTGCTCAGTTGCTGGTGGTCATGGCCATGGTGGGTGTAGCCTAGTCAGATTCCTCAACATGGTGGGGGAGCTGCTTTTGCCTTCCCCAGGCTCCGGACACTTTCCTTGAGCCTCTGAGAGAGTGAAAACTGCCTTCCCAGGGCCAAGAAGCCTTCTGGGAGCTCCATTTTCCCCTCCCTGAACCTCCGAGCAGGCCCTGCACTTACTTCACATCCAAAACAGGCTGCATGGAGACTCCTGGGAGGGGCGTAGTGGGGTGACAGCGGTGGGACATGGTGCGCAGGGCCAGCCAGGGGTGGGATTTGGAGGTTCTCCGAACTGGCCATAAAATTAGCTATGGGTTCTCCCGAACCTGGGTGAACCCATAGCAGCCCCCCCTGGTTTGGCAACAGTCTCATTCTCCATTATGAAGGGTATTAAGGGCCTTGTATATGATTGTTCTACTGTGGTCTCTTTGTTTATTCATCCCTTCGAGCCTGTCCTTTGAGGGTTTTTTTTTAATTCTGTTACTTTTAAAATTTTTATCAGATAGTGGACATGTGTTTCTTCCAAGCATGTTTAAATTCAGTTACTGCTCGACCTATTACCCCTGCTGGAAGTTGGTTCCAAGCTTCCACTACTTTTTCTGCAATGTAGTACTAAAGTTTTAGAAGTCTTCTAGTCCAACCCCCTGTCCAAGGCAGGACAGGAATCCTTATATCATTCCAGACAATTGATTGTACAATCTTTAGCAATAGCACTTAGGCTTATATACTACTTCATAGTGCTTTCCAGCCCTTTCTAAGAGTTTACAGAGTCAGCATATTGCTCCCAACAATCTCTTTTTACACTCCTCTGAAGGATGGAAGGCTGAGTCAACCTTGAGCTGGTGAGATTCAATCTGTCAAACTGCTGGCAGCCAGTGATCAACAGAAGTAGCCTGCAGTACTTTACTCTAACCACTGCGTCACCATGGCTTTTCTTAAAAACCTCTAGTGATGGAGTGAATTCTGGGAGACAAGCTTTTTCCATTGATTAATCATTCTTGCTGTCAGGAAATTCCTCCTTTGTTCCAGGTTGAATCTCTCCCTGATGAGCTTCCACCCCATGCATCCCGCCCTCAGGTGCTTTGCACAACTAATCAACCTCTTTTTCTCTGTGACAGCCTTCAACTATTGAAAGATATCTATCATACCACCACTAAGCCTTCTCTAACTGCATTGGTTTTTTGGCACCTAGTTTACACTGAAGTGATGGTCTACCAGGACACCTAGATCTCTCTCAAAAATGAAAGAGGTAGTGCATATGTTGTACCTGGGCATTTGCTTCCCCCCCCCCCCGCCTAAGGTTTTTACTTTTCCCATCAATGAACTGTATCTTGTTGGCTTGGGCCCAATGCTCAAGTCTGTCAATACCCTTCTGAATCTTGATTCTATCTTCCAAAGTGTAAGTAAGCTTTGTGTCATCTGCAAATTTGATGAATAACCCTTCCATCCCCTTGTCCAAGTCATTTATGAAGATGCTGAAGGTACAGGAAGGAATAAAACCAGCAGAATTATATTCACAACAACTGCTCAAATAACCGTCTTATTTTGCTATTATCTTTTCCATGTTAAAATCTAGAGTTGTTATGTCTAAAATTAGCATTCAAACCAGCTCCTGATTTAGTTTGTAAATATTTCAGCTCTCACGCCACGCTCAGATAACAAAGTGATGTCAGCTCTAAAAATAACCATCTCTTCTTCTTTGCTAGCAAACCCATCCTCATTTTCACATAGGAAAACAGGGTAACTAATGGCCTGTTTGCCACTTTACCCCCTAAATGGAGGAGAACTCTATGAATAAGAAAAATTACAATCCCTTCAATCTTACAATTGTATCTTCCATTTGTTGTCTTATCCCAACCATAATTCCCTTGCCTCATTCATCTTCCCATTCACAGTGTTAAAACAACAGCCACCCACTTTGCAAACTTTAGCGCTACATTAAATGTAATGACTTTGCTTATTAAACAATGGCATCTTATTGCAGGGTCAGACTAAAACCTGAAAAAAAAGGTTGGCTGTGCTGAAGGACCAAAGCACTTCTTCCAAATCATTTTCAATACATAGAAAGCCAAAGTTTTTTGTGTGTAGGTGTGTTGGATTTGTGAAAGCCCTTCATTTGCTAAAGAGACAGTTTTGATGGCCAAAGATGAAAAGGGACATAGAAGCTGATGTGACCAGTTGCCCCATTTGTGCCTCCCTAAAGTGTCTACCTGGGAAACCTCCAGACTTGCTACAATCTGTAGCCAACCCCGCTAACCAGTGAAAGGAGATATCCATAGACTTTACCATGGAGCTGCCTGAGAGTGTTGGGAATACCGTAATCTAGACTGTCATTAACCTATTCTCAAAGCAAGTGCACTTCGTGGCATGTTCAAAGCTTCCTTCAATCCGGGTCCTAGCCAAGACGTTTGTGCAGCACATCTACAGACTACACGGGGTCCTGAAGTGCGCTGTCTTGGATAGAGTGAAAATGATAGGTTCCTCCCAGGGACTTAGCTCAACCTATCATCCTATTATTGCTTCAGTGGTGGGATTCATTTTTTTTTTACTACCGGTTCTGTGGTTGGTGGGCATGGCATGGCTTGGTGAGCGTGGCTTGGTGGGTGTGGCAGGGGAAGGATACTGTAAAATCTCTATTCCCTCCCCACTCCAGGGGAAGGTTACTGCAAAATTCCCATTCTCTCCCAATCAGCTGGGACTCAGGAGGCAGAGAATAGATGGGGATAGGTCCAGTCATAGGTGGTATTTACTGGTTCTCCAAAGTACTCAAAATTTCTGCTACCAGTTCCCCAGAACTGGTCAGAACCTGCTGAATACACCTCTATATTGCTTGCTAAATGATTCAGCATTCCAGGTCTCAGTGGAAATCACTTTTAAAAATGTACTTCAATGCAAAATATTTTTGGCAACATTAACATACATTTAAACATATTTTTACTCTCACTTTTTAAAGGAGAGATTGAGAAACAGGGGACAGTGGATTAAAACCAATCCATCCATTTCCGTTTGGGACTGAAGCCACATGTTTCGTATAAATTATAGGAACCGCTATCTGTGAGAATGTAGGATAAATTGTAAGACTATTATAAATTATCTGTGCACACATCCCTCAACTGCAACTTTTCATGCATTTTTCTATGCATCCACCCAAAAGCAGATTCTAATTTAGCATCTATTAGCCTATTGATTTATCTCTCCGGGAATAAGCCTAAACATCAAAAAGGAAGTATTCAGAAAGCTTGAAGAGTCTTTCTCAACTAGGGTTCCATGTAAACCTAAAATTTTGCAAGAGATTATGATTAAATTTGTATTTTTAAAAACTGCACATGCCACACCATGGTAGGATATGAAATTCTTTTCACCATTTGCAGTGACAGGGGGAAAAAAACTCTGCGGCAAGAAGTTTTTGCTGAGTCCTGTAAATTTCCAGTAGTCCTTCATGGATAATTTACCTGTCCTGAATGGGCCTCTTGCCAGTTCCTCAATGAAATGTTGGCTGGAAGGTGACAGGACTTCCTAAATTTCAGTGATGCTGGCATTCAAAATCTGTTGGAGAGGGGCAAACTACATAAATGTAGTCTTCTACAAAAGGCAGCTCACATCCCATGAGCTGCATTCTGCCGTCAACTCTCCTTTTTAGGCTGCTGGGTTGGCTGTTCTCTTTTGTTGAAATTATAGTTTGATTTATAGTATGACAGCCTGAAACTTCAAAAGGGCTGCATTTGCTTAAAAGCCCTTCCCCAAGGACTTTAAAAGTATGTTTTTAGTTTGGCTTCTTGCATTCACAGCTGGTTGCCTCCACCAAGGAGTGACCTGCCAACCTCTGTCTGCATTAATGCATATTGTAACCATGAATATATTTAAACCCGCAATTCAATCTTCTACAAGTTGAACTCAACACATTATGTAGTTTTCTTGACAGAAATATGGAAGTGATGTACTACTATCTTCTTTTAATAAGTTTTCTCAGCAAATCTCAACTTCGTAGCTTAGTTTCTAGTCCTAAATTCTTTGCTTAGTTTCTTGAGCCAAGACAAGATTGGCCCAATGCTGCCATCTGCTGGGACACATCAAACCTAGGTGTGATTCAACCTGGCTGTTTGTGAGCAGTTTGTAACGTATTTGTGCAGAAGGTAGTGGCAGCATACAGATAATTAATTTAACTAAATAGCCGACACAATTATACAAAAAGAAAACCCACTGATTGGCTTATATGACACATAATTGTTCAGTTCTGATTCTGGTCTTCTTAAGACTAGCATAAATAACTGGTACAATGGTTTAAGACAGGGGTGTCCAAACTTGGGAACTTTAAGACTTGTGGACTTCAACTCCCAGAATTCCCCAGCCAGCATGTATTGAAAATCCCCCCTGGCTGGGGAATTCTGGGAGTTGAAGTCCACAAGTCTTAAAGTTCCCAAGTTTGGACACCCCTGGTTTAAGAACACTGTCTGTCCAAAAACAGGCTTCTTTGATTAGCTCTGATAAACTCATATAGCATTACTTTCTGCTTCCCCGGATCTACTCAAAATTACAGAAAGCTCAGGAATAATGACACGCAGAAGGCATGTCTTCCCTTTATTCTATGTCAATAAGTTATTTTTTCCTTTCCTTTTCTTCCCTAAATTATCCTGCAAAAAATAAAGTTGATATTACTCTTGAATTCACATGTTTTTTCCAGTCTCACTACAAAACCAGGGAGTAAAAAATTAAAAAAAAATTAAAAAGCCAAATACTCAAAATAACATTTCTAGCCGTAATTTATCTGATTATCAAATGTTATCATTTGGATCAGATGATGTATTATGGTGACATCAAACTACAAGGAATCTGAATTTCCTTTATTCAAGATTAAAGTTGGGCAGGTTTTATGCAACGGCATTCCAGTGTTGAATCTGACTAGCATCCTGAGTCTGGTCAGTTTCAGCACATACGTTTGCTGGTTTATATATTCTCATTCAAAACTGATTTTTAAGGCATGTGGAGCATGTGTGGATAGATTCAGCAGAAGCATATATGTACATGAAAGCAACTCTGAAAAGATAATTCTAGAATTCCAGAAAGTCCAAAACATTTAGAGGATTCCCGAACTGGCAGAATGGGCATCTAAGTTATCAAGTCAACCTCTTTGCTGAGAAGTCCAAATTAAAATCACCCTAACTAATGGCAGCCTAGACCAGGGGTCTGCAACCTTAAACATTCAAAGAGCCATATGGACCCATTTCTCACAGAAAAGAATACACCGGAAGAAAGCCACAAAACCTGGGTGAGAATGGCCAATTCAAAGTCACTCACTCCCGCCCAGTCACATAATCCCCCAGCCACATCTACCAAGGTTTTGTGGCTCCAGTTTTTCCTTTTCTGTGAGGAAACAGGTATCTCTCTCTCTCTTTGTCTCTCTGTCTCTATCTCTCTGTCTCTCTTTCTCTCCATCTCACTCTTTCACTTCTCTCTCTCTCTCTCCCCTCTCTCCCCCCCCCCCATGTGTGTTTGTGTGTGTGTGTGTAATGGTTCCCACTTGAACCATTTCAAAAGCAGGCGAGGGTTGGTTTATGGTTGTTGTTGTTTTTTTGCTGCTGTTGTTCTTTCTACTTCTTTGGGTCCTTTTTATCATATGATTTAAATCAAGAGTCATTTCAGAATCGTTCCAAGACAAATGAACCTCTTTGTCCCCCTGATGTGGCTCCCTGTCAGATTGTCCCCCTGCTGTGGCTCCATGTCAGATTAATTGATTGATTAATTAATTAATTAATTAAACTTAAGATGAACACACCACTGGCTGGCCCTGCCCCTCGCCCTCCCCTCCCAGTCACTTCTTCTCTCACCTAAGAAGCTCTTCATCCTGAGACACTGGCCTGGCCTGGCTGTAGTTCTGCATCACAATGGGCTCCAGGAGGAGGAGGGGACGCCGTCTCCCCCATTGTGAAGTGTGCTAAATTTAACTCTGCTGCAAGAGCAGCGGGCAGGCTATGGAGGTGGCAAAAACAGCATGGTTGGGTTGCAGCCAGGCAGGACCAGTGTCTCAGGGTGGAAACCAAGTCACGCCCGCGAGAACCAGCAAGTACAGAAGTGCTTCACTCTCACTCTGAAATATGGAGCAAGTCTTCACCCTTCACCCTTATCTTCTCAGGGCAGGCTAGGAGTGACGTGGAGGGGAGGGCAATTGGTGGGGCCATCCAGTTTAATCCAGTTCAGCCGATAGGGAGCCACAGCAGGGGGATGAAAGAGCAGCAGGTGGCTCTGGTTGACCACCCCCAGTCTAAACTCAGCTTGAAGAAATCCAGTGAAACTGAGAAATCCACTTAGGTAAACCTAATGTCAAAAGCCTTTTTCCAGAATTCAGCTAAATCTATTTTCCTGTATTAAACAGACTGAAAACTAAAATGATGGAGACAGATCTTGGCTTTCTGTATAACTTCTTTTTTAGTATTTGAAATTGTTCTTTCATAGCCCTGACCCTTGTTCCTAATAGAACAAATTGAAAGCATTTGCTTCTATTTTCATTTCCTCTTTTGGACATGCTCTCCCCGATCTGATTATGCAATCAATGGGGGAGCAATTAATGGCACAATCCCAATGGCTGGCCTAAATGTCTTGTAGAACTAAAGTCTCCTTAGAGCTATCATTCCTAGAAATTGCTCCCAGGTCTACCCCCAAACACAACAGCACACGTGTGGGAAGAGATATATGAGCCTTTCCCCCGAACCTGGCTTTCACAATCCTCAATAGTGAAAGCTCTGAGATAAATTTCTTGTGTTTTTTAAAATGTATTTTAAAAATCTATATTCTACTCTTGTGGGACCCATTGGCTCAGTGGCTAAGACACTGAGCTTGTCGATCAGAAAAGTCGGCAGTTCAGCTGTTCAAATTCCTAGCACTCCATAACGGAGTCAGCTCCCGTTACTTGTCCCAGCTTCTGCCAACCTAGCAGTTTGAAAGCATGTAAAAATGCAAGTAGAAAAATAGGGACCACCTTTGGTGGGAAGGTAACAGCGTTCTGTGGGCCTTTGGATTTAGTCATGCTGGCCACATGACCACGGAGATGTCTTTGGACAGCTCTGGCTCTTCGGCTTTGAAACAGAGATGAGCACCACCCCGTAAAGTCAGGAATGACTAGCACATATGTGCGAGGGGATGAGCACCACCCCGTAAAGTCAGGAATGACTAGCACATATGTGCGAGGGGAACGTTTACCTTTACCTATTCTACTCTTCAAAACTGAAAGGGTAGCATATAGCCCAAAAACATTTATGTTTTAAAGTTCATTGCAATAGCATTGCTAAAAAATCAATACAATACAATACAGAGTTGGAAGGGACCTTGGAGGTCTTCTAGTCCAACCCCCTGTCTACGCAGGAAACCCTATACCATTTCAGACAAATGGCTATCCAACATCTTCTTAAAGACTTCCAGTGTTGGGGCATTCACAACTTCTGGAGGCAAGCTGTTCCACTGATTAATTGTTCTAACTGTTGGGAAGTTTCTCCTCAGTTCTAAGTTGCTTCTCTCCTTGATTAGTTTCCACCCATTGCTTCTGGTTGTACCCTCAGGTGCCTTGGAGAATAGTTTGACTCCCTCTTCTTTGTGGCAACTCCTGAGATATTGGAACACTGCTATCATGTTTCCCCTAGTCCTTCTTTCTATTAAGCTAAACATACCCAGTTCCTGCAACCGTTCTTCATATGTTTTAGTCTCCAGTCCCCTAATCATCTTTGTTGCTCTTCTCTGCAACCTTTCTAGAGTCTCCACATCTTTTTTACATCGTGGCGACCAGAACTGAATGCAGTATTCCAAGTGTGGCCTTACCAAGGCATTATAAAGTGGTATTAACACTTCACGTGATTGTGATTCTATCCCTCTGTTGATGCAGCCTAGAACTGTGTTGGCTTTTTTGGCAGCTGCTGCACACTGCTGGCTCATATTTAAATGGTTGTCCATTAGGACTCCAAGATCCCTCTCACAGTTACTACTATTGAGCAAGGTGCCACCTATTCTGTACTTGTGCATTTCATTTTTGTTGCCTAAATGTAGAACCTTACTCTTTTCACCAATAAAAGTGACGTTTCTCACTAGAGCTTAGAAAACATACATTAGACCAATCCTAGAATACTGTTCAACTGTTCGGAATCCTTACCACATATCGGATATAGGTAGTCCCTCAACATGCAACCACAACTGAGCCAAAATTTCTAAATGAAACTTTTGTTCAGTAATTTTTCCCCATTTTACAACCTTTCTTGATGGAGTTGTTAAGTGAATCACTGAAGTTGTTATGTTATTAACATGGTTGTCAAGTTCCCATTGACATTCCTGGTCAGAAAATTGCAAAAGGTGATCACATGACCTTGGGACACTGCAAGCGTCATAAATATGAGTCAATTGCCAAGTGTCTCAATTTTGGTCATGTGACCAAGGGTTGCTGCAATGGTGATGTGTGAAAAAAAAAGTATTAAGTCACTTTTTCAGTGCTGATGTAACTTCAAACAGTCACTAAGTGAACTGTTGTAAATCAAGGACTACTTGTACAATTGAGCAAGTTCAGGAGAACTTTACAAGAAAAGTCTTGCTCTCTTCTGTCCATAACAGAATACCTTATTCTACCGGTGTCAACGTTCCAAATGACAAACCCAACCAAAAGCAAGCACAGCTGAGACAATTCAATCTCTTAATGCAAAACTTTAATGAGTACATCATATCGGCAAAGACGAGGGCAAAACTAGATCTTACTATTGCCTGTGCAATCCCATATAGTTAAAATTCAAGATCTTCCTCCGCCCCCCATCCCTATTCAGTCAGGTCACATTGTCTAATGGAGACTTCTAGTATTGTTGTGAGAAAGTCTTCAGTTCTGGTAAACACCTGCTGAAACGTCCTTGGTTCCCATGGCTGGCATCTTGATGCTTGGATTTTCATTCTATCTCTTCTCCCTCCCATAGCTTGTTGGCAAATTGAGAAGTGATAATAGTTTCAAGAGCAAAAATGCCATTTGAAGCTTGACAACTAGGCTTGAATTTCTTGGTTTGGTTAGTTTAGAACTATGGTGAGGTTTAGTATTGCATAATATTCAGTATTGCATGTAAAATTGTACATAGTAGCATTTGGCTTGTAAATGACTTTTTAAAATTTTAATCAAAGGCAACACATGTGAACAACTGCTTTGAACCTCAAGTAAACTGCTTTAAACTTGATTGAAAAAAAAAAGATTTTGAAAAGAAATTGTCAATATCTTACTTGATTCAGTTGTCTCAGCTACTAACTTTCATAGTTTTAATTCTAACTTAACTTCTGTGGAGCTCACCCAATATTTAAGAGGTTCCCAAGGTGGTCTGAATAAGAATACTAAGATCCCTATCATCCATGTCACTTTTGTTTTTTAATTTTCCTCATTCGAATTTGTAATTTTTGCTTGAGGAATAAATAAAAAATAAAAATAAAACACATTCACCATGCAGGCATATCATCCACTGAGCTGCAGTTAAAAGATTTTCCATTACAAAATCACACATATCAAACCGCTCAGTGAATAGAGGTAAATACCAGGAGATGATTTTGTGATGTTTTATTAAGGGTGTGATAAACTGAATCTTCTTTCCTATCTGCTTTATTGCTTTTTGTAACTATAAAATCTTCCATTCAGTCAACATTTCATCTGAATTTCCTTTAACTAAGTTTGACATTCTTTACTACTGACTGATATCGTCCACCATTTTTCCTACCGGATGAAATCCCATTAGCAATAAGAGGATTTCATTGAACGGGGTTGCTAATCATTCTTTCAAGATATTATTCATACAATGAGAACCATTTTCCTTCTTTATTTCCTTTCCCCCCCAAAAAAAGTCTAATGACAAACTTTTTGATCCATATTTGCTGCCATCTGCTTCACCACATAACTTAAAAGTATGGTTTTGGAGAACATTTGAGTTCTTTCAAAATATATCATCTGGTTTATAAAATCATTCAAGTTACTACAGTTGAAATCTGCTTTTCCTTCCTTAATCTTTGCCTTATGAAGGTAGTTAAGAAATTGGTGACCTAACTAATGGCAACTCTTCCTCACTTACATTCAACTTTAGAAAGTCTACATGCAAGAAATTCAAGATATATATAGACCAGAGCAGTGGTGGGTTCCGGATCCCGTTGCAACCAATATGGTGCAATGGGGCTGAGCACCCACCACATGAATGCGTGTAGCGCGTGCATGCATACTTACTGCCCGCAATGCTCTGCCATGCTCCAGCTGCTAGGTGGAGCATTGCACAGGTGCCGTAAGCTCCGTGCGTGTGCATGGAAGCCCTGAAAACTTCAAATACTGGTAAGGCAGGCGGGCCCTCCGGAGCACCATACAGGAATGGTACCTGGTGTTCCTGGCAGGCACACCAAGGCGTACCGATCGTAAACCACCACTGGACCAGCGGGCATAGAATCAATAGAACAGAACAGAAAAGAAGAAGGGGTCAGCCTATTTTCCAAAGCACCAGAAGGCAAGACAAGAAATAATGGGTGGAAACTAATCAAGGAGAGAAGCAACCTAATACTAAAGAGAAACAATTAATCTGGCATGGTTTACCTTCAGAAGTTGTGGGTGCTCCATCAATGGAGGCTTTTAAGAAGCGACTGGACAGCCACTTGCCTGGAATGGTATAGAGCAGGGGTATCAAACTCAAGGCCCCTGGGCCAGATCCGGCCTGCAGGGTGCTTAAATCCAGCCCACAGAGACAGCCTGGAAATATCAAAGGATTGGCCCGCGGTGCCTCTGGTGGCTAAAACAGACCATATGCGGCCCCCTTTGCCTTGTTTTCACCCTCCATGGAATCCTGCAGCAGTGTAGTGGCCAAAAACTGGCCAAACATGTCCAAAATCAGGCAAAAGTGGGCTGGAAAACAGCCGAAAACAGATTGAAAATGGGGTGAAAATGGGTCAAAAATGTGCCACATGCGGCCCATTTTCAGCTAGCAGACTTCTGCAGAAGATTATGGAGAAAGAAAATGAGGGGATGCATGTGGACCCCCTCACCCCATTTTGGCCAGCAGGGTACTGCAGGAGGCAGCCATCTCTCTGCCCCCCCTCCCTCCCACCAGTCTATGAAGGAGAACTACAATGCTGATTAGGCTCTCAAAGAAATCCAGTTTGACACCCCTGGTATAGAGTCTCCTGCTTGGGCAGAGGGTTGGATTAGAAGTCCTCAAAGGCTCCTTCCAAATCTGTTACTCTGATACTGTTACCACTAAAATAATTACTTCAAAAATAAGGTAGTGAGGTTTTATACTTTAAAGCCATTTTCTTTTAATTGTTTACAACCCAGTCCTCTGCTTGTTTATTCAGATTTAAGTTGCACAGCATTCACTGGTAGTTAAAGTGTGCAAATAATTATAATCATAGCCCTTAACATTTGTGCATTCGTAAGTTTCATATGCTTTTATTCATTACTCTACAGTGTCAGGGAAGGGAACTAAAATAAGTTGAGATCAACCAGGATCTAAGAACCACTTTGTACCTCAGGTCACATCTGAGTCTAGATACTCTACTTCCAAATTTAGGAATTCAGAAGAAGGCAGGTGGGAAGGCACACTGGGAAAACCATGTGATTTATGCACTTGTACCCAATGACATGACCCAAGCGTATGAGACTTGGATTTGTGTTGCGATTTCACAAAGCACATTTCATCATCTGGTCCCAGTGACTGACCCAGATTGGTTCCTGCAACATTTCATCATTTTTCATCATTGTGATTCGTACCAGATGCTTATGGCTCTGAGACTGTTAAGCAGATGGAACATATTATTGCATTTTTATTTTCTGCTTTGTGAGCACTGGATTTCAGAACTTGTATTGGCTTAACCAACTTTTTGAAGAACATAAATCAAAATGTGGCAAGTTCAAGCTCTTTCCAATTAATTGCTGTCACCGTCATTGACACAGCTATTAATAATTTCTAATGCGAATGCTTGTTTACTTTTTTGATTAACTAGTTGTTTAAAATGATTTATTGAGGCTGCAATCCTATATGTAATTGCCCTACTGATTCCGAGGAACAGACTATACCTTTCAGAAACTATGTATACAAATGCAGGGATAGAATTTTAGGAACCACGAGAGGGCGCTCAGGGTTTGCACATATTTGTGCTCCTTTTCCTAATATCTAAATAGCAATCTATGGTGAAAGTTACATTAAAAGAAAACACTGCTATTCCTTTATGAACAGCAGTGCATTTACTATTAACATGCAAAGCCGTGGTCATGTTAGAACAGATGCAGAAACTGTACATTCTTTAATTGTAAAGAAGATCAAACTAATGATAAGAGATAGAATAACCAACCTTAAAGATGGCAGTCTGACTTTTATAGCAACAGTAAAGGAACAAGCAGCCAAGAAATATATCACAGACTAGCACTCAGTAGGACAGGCATGAAAATCTTATAATCATAGCCCTTAACATTTGTGCATTCATCAATTTCATATGCTTTTATTCATTACTCTTTAGTGGCAGAGAACTAAACTAAGATCCAGAGCAGTGATTCCCTAGGATCTATGAATTGCTTCATGTATCAGATCACATCTAGTTTAATACTCTACTTCCAAAGTTAGGAATTCAGAAGAAGAGACAGTGGGGAGGTATTCAAATGCTATTCAAAAGATATTCAAATGCTATGCTGTGTCGATACCTACAGAGATCAGAATTGTGCAAGCCATGATGTTTCCCATCACCCTCTCTAGAAGTTAAAGTTGGACTTTGTAAGTGTGTTGATGCTTTTGAACTTTGACATTGGAGAAGATTCTTGAGAATGCCTTTGAGAGATGGGCTCCATTACAGTGGTAATGAGCGCACCATTAGAAGGCCTGAAAGAGTTGGTCAAGGATAGATTGTCATGGAGAAAATCTATCTGCATGGTGACTAGGAATCACAAACAATTTCACAGCACAAAATCAAACGATAAAAATCTATCAATCAATCCCATCTAGGAAACCAACACAAAATATACCACCAATTAATGTCAGCTACATTTTCTATTTCTCTATCGAATCATTGGCTCCCTAGATTCATTGGCTTTGTGCATTCTGAGTGTTATAATAATAACTAAGCTTTAAAAAACCAACCATATGAATGGTGAAGATAGACTCTTTCAACGATGTCCTGAGACCACTTGTGGGTCTCTGACAAACCCAACCGAAGTGGAAATTCATGTTCCTTGAACAAATCAAACAGATTTTCACAAGCTTGTTCTTTATAGTTTTCAGTTCTGTGGATGGCTAACACTGTCGGTTTGTTTTCTAGAACATTTACATTTTTTTTCAAAACCAGATTTCATGTCTATATAAATGTGCATATTTTTAAAAAAGAAACAGAACCATTAAAATGTCTGTGTATTTCCACACAATTTTTAACACATCTCTCTCTCTCTCTCTCCTCTCTCTCTCTCTCTCTCTGTATAGTATATTCTCCTATTATATATACTGTTTGCAAGCATTTTCACTTAATATATGGGTTTTAATCTAATTTTTCCTATTGCACTTTGTACTGATTTTTAAATTAGATTAGTATAAAAATAGTATATTTTTTTAAAGAAATATAAGATCCTCAAAATAATTGTTCCACTTTGCATGTAAAGAAAATGTAATTTTGATAAACATTAAAAGATAAATCAAACTAATATTCATTAATATCCACTCCGTAAGTTTTGAATAAAATTTAGTCTAAAGCACAGCATTATATTATTATTCTCTGAATTTTCTCAGTAAGAATCAGCTGTTGAATCTAGAATGTTCCAATCTCATAAACCAAATCACACTTGGAATACTGCATTCAGTCATGACCAAAAAGATGTGGAGACTATAGAAAGAGTGAAGAGAAGACAACAAAGATGATTAGGGGACTGGAAGCTAAAACATATGAAGAACGGTTGCAGGAACCTGGATATGTCTAGTTTAATGAAAAGAGGGACTAGGGGAGATATGATAGCAGTGTTCCAATATCTTAGGAGTTGCCACAAAGAAGAGGGGGTAAAGCTATTTTCCACCTGACAAGAAGCAATGGGTGGAAACTAATCAAGGAGAGAAGCAACTTAGAACTAAGGAAACATTTCCCGACAGTTAGAACAATTAATCAGTGAAACAACTTGCCTCCAGAAGTTGTGAATGCTCCAACACTGGAACAGATTTTAAAGATGATGTTGGAACTTCAGGGTCCCTCCCAACTCTGAATGGAAGTTTGTTCAACTTCCAAATTATACACAACATATTAATTGTCAAATAAGTTACTTTGTTCATTGATCTTGCATGCACAAAGTTGATCAGAAACCTGTTGTTTCCATGCAAACGTAATTCTGATATAGAAAAATAGATTAGGCTTAATGGTTCAAATTTGGATATGTTTGAATTATATAAAGAAGATTGTTAGTTGGTTGAATTTATAAATAATCTACAGTGCTGTTCATTAAAATTAAATAACCCAAATTGAATGTAAACAACAGATTTTATACTAGAATCACAAACTGGTAATTATCATCTAATTTTACTTTTTTTCAGTTGCAAACATGCAAACATTACAAGCACACTAGTGAACCAGCTTGCAAAATCATTCTGGAAATGCCTATTTCAAATTGGATTAATTAGATGTAAATCAGTTATTGAAATTGGCCTTTAAAATCCACCCTCCTGAGACTACCATTTGCAACAGTAGTTGCACCTTTAAATTAGAGCAATTTAAAGCAGGAGAGAATGGATAAAGCCATTAAGAGAACACGGTTCCCAAGAGCTCAGCATTCCCAAGCAATACGTTTTCTGCTAAAATCAGCAAGTACTATTTGCAATTAATTTGATTCTTGTTGGTCTCAAAGAATATTGGTTTTAAAAAATGACAGATCAGTACAGGGAATGGAAACACAATTCTTGGGTCCTTCTCCTCTTTACTGATGGCATTTTCAATAGTAGAAACCTTTTTCAAGTATTTGCCAAGAAAACAGGCAATGGATCATCAAACAAATCATTAACCCAAAGTTCTCACTTGAGGCATTAACCAGCCTAAAACATATTCTACATTGGGTACATTATGTGAAAACCTAATTCTCTAGACAAGACTCTAATGCTGGGAAAGGTGGAAGAAAAGAAAAGGGGACAACCATCAGTAAGATGGATGGACTTAGTTACAACTGGGATTTGTGTATCATTGGAAAAGTTTAAACACCTGGTTAGGGAAAGGTCATGGAGAAAAATCTATGTGGTAGCAAAGAGTCGACACTAACTTGATGGCACCACAAGGAATCAATCCATTTGAAGTAACATTTGGGAGATATCACAAATTTCAGTACTATTACTTCAAGAAAAGCACTCTTCCTTCCTTCCTTCCTTCCTTCCTTCCTTCCTTCCTTCCTTCCTTCCTTCCTTCCTTCCTTCCTTCCTTCCTTCTCTTCCTATCATATCAATATAAGCTTCAGTAGCACCTTCATATGCATGTACAGTACTATTTTTCAAAAAAAATCTAGCTATGAAACCTGTATAGGTCAAAGCTGGGTTTCTACAATAAGAAATGGTAAAATGAAACAAAAAAACTATCTAAAAACCGTAGCTAGAAATAGCTAGATTTCTATGCCATTAAATTATTTGTCTTCAAATGTATGAATTTCAAAATATACTGGATCCACATAGGATAACAGAATAACCGAGTTGGAAGGGACCTTGGAAGTCTTCAAATCCAACCACCTGCTCAGGCAGGAAACCCCCAAAGTATTTCAGACTGTCAGGCTGTCAAACCTCTTCTTAAAAATTTGCAGAGTTGGCGCATTCACAACTTTCCGAGGCAACTTTTTCCACTGATTAATTGTTCTGTCAGAAAATTTCTCCTTAGTTCTAGGTTGCTTTTCTCCTTGGTTAGTTTCCATCCATTGCTTCTTGGATTGTGAGTTGAAAATATAATGTTAACATTTGTTTGGTTTTTCTAAGGTGCTTCGGATTACAATATTTCATTATTTTATTAGTTGGGATGCTTAGCATGTTTTTCAGAATGAAATCTGTTAAGACAAATATTTACTCATTCTTTAAATATTGAATTAGAATTCTCTTCAGCTTTAAGTACAAATCATGTTCAAAGTTTGCCTCACTCTTAATATTGATTATTACTTTTTATTTTGTTTTGTAGTTTGCATTAATTACGCCTTGAATGAACTTAAAATCTTGCTTATATTTTTTTGAAAAACAAGTTAAATGTATTTCCTACTCCAGAGTCAAATTTAGGCATACAGCAGATAAAAGTTTCATCTGGTTTTTAAATGAAGCCTCTACAAATATAAAAAGGAAAGATGGGGTAAGCCACAGGCTTAAACTTAAATGATACTTTGCCAGGCCAATATATCTTCTCCCAATGTACTTTTTCCCACAGAAAAGAACTGTTTGATTTATTTTGTTTTTTTTTTTAAATAATTTTTATTGTTTTTGTCTTTTCATCACATATTACAATCTTTATATCAACAGTTTGTACAATGTTACATCGTCGTATCTATATATGTTTTCCTCTCTTTACCATATATTACAATCATTATTTCATCTTATCTATACATTTTTATGATATTTTACATATTTACCTACTTTTATATACAGTTCTATGTTTATTTATGTATATTGTTTTCGGCTTAATTATTTTTCTTATTTTCCAACCATTCATACCAATTATTCCAAATTTCGTAGTATTCCGATTCTTCTTTGTCCTTTAGTTTTAGGGTTAATTTGTCCATCTCTGCACAATCCAAGGTTTTTTTTATCACTAATTCGTCCGGCGGTATATTATTTTGCTTCCAGCATTAGGCGAAAGCTATTCTAGCTGTGGTTAATATATGTGTTAGTAGATATTTAATTTTTTTGTGTGTGTAATTCCCTTTGATTATTCCTAGTAAGAAGGTTTCGGGTTTATATTTTATTTGTTCCCCCGTAATTTCTTGCGCCCACTTCCAAATTTTTTTCCAATATTTTTGCGATTCCGGGCAGGTCCACCACATATGATAGAAGGTTGTTTGATTTATTTTGTATCTCATTAGAGACAGTCAATAACAGTTTTGCTCAGTTTCTTCATATCTGATTATTGAAACAAAAACAAACAGTGGCCCCCACCCTGAAGTGGGTCGTTGTTGTAGAAATACATATTGGTACTGCTTATAATCACATAAACTAGCACTTATTTCACTTGGGTTATTTTATATGGCAAATCCCACAAAACCGACATTCCAAGATTAGAGGAGCAAGGAGCAGAAGCCAAGCCTTCTCAATGGCGGTCACCATATTGTGGAATATACTGTCTGCAGAGGTATCCCTGCTCCACTTTCTTTCTGGCATTCAATAGGATGGTAAAAACTCCTCCTCCACCTCTATATTATATGGATACCTTTATGGCAGGGGTGTCCAAACTTGGCAACTTTAAGACTTGTGGACTTCAACTACCAGAATTCCCCAGCCAGCATGGGAATTCTGGGAGTTGAAGTCCACAAGTCTTAAAGTTCCCAAGTTTGGGCACCCCTGCTTTATGGTTTTATTGTATTATAATATTTTAAGAGAGTTTTAACTGAGGTAATTTTTTGATTCCTTTTCAACCCCTTTTGACTCTTTTTTGTTACCTATGAACAACATAACTACATGAGTTGAGATCATGGAATTGTACCAGATCTCTGTTAAACTTTATTTTCCTTCTGACACTGAATTCATTCTCAGCCAAGAGTAGCTGGACTTGTCTGGACTTGGAAATGAAGCCGGATCAAATTGGGATGGCTGTTAAATCAGGGTCCCCAAATTCTAGGAGACAAATCCTATCCAAGATATTAACCTAAATTTTGTACCTTATTGGATCATATCATTATATATCAACCAAGGAACGTATATGTTAGAAACGATTTGTACGAAAAACCTAGGATATGTGGGGGGGGGGGGAGGGATGACAAAGAGAGGGAACAAACTGAAAAGACTATTCAACAGGTTAAAACAAAACTGACAGGCCATTATAAAGAAAGAAAATTATGCTATAGATCCCTCAAAGACCAGAATAGGAGGTCTCCAAATGTATCAATTGTAACTTGTTCTAAAAGTTTTTAAATAAAGCTACGTTCCTTCTATTTATGTGCAGATGTATGTGTGCACATACTATGTTCATGTGCACAATAAAAAGTGGAGTGCGCACCAAATTAATTTTAAGACAAAAATTGTAGACAAAATCTGGACTACACCACAAGATCACTGCCTCGGTTTAAGAGTAGCTTAATCTTATTACAGCCTGGGCTGAATAGGGGCATCATATGAAGGAGTTCTCACTCAATCTGTGCTGCAGCAGTTCCATGCAAGCAACTCTTACTCTTACCTTCAAAGCAAGAGTTAATTTCCTCCATCCAATATGGTTTAATATTCCTCCTCCTTAAAAGTTTTAACTCATACCTGTTGATCCTATTTTCCTAATGAAGCTTTTAGGCCATCTGTACAAAACATCTGTAATTTTATATGCTATTTCATTCTAAAATAATTGCCATCAATTAATCTTTAAATACTTGACATGTTATTGGTCTACCCATATCATAGTTGTTTTCAAACAGTCATTTCAGTGGCATTCTTTTAGTTTTTGATTAAATTTTAGTAGCTGCAAATAATAACTGAACTCCATTGTTTGTTTGTTTTTGCCATTTCTCTTGGAATATCCTGGTATAATGTATATCTTGTTTACCTCAGAATCATGTACCCTCAGAGAGTGTGTCCTATACATTCTAATTCTAAATTCCACTAGGGTCACAGGAAGCTATAAAATACAATAACAATATTTTACGGCACATTTTTTCTTGCAAAATTCACTTTTTAAGCTGGCGGGATACAATTTTTCAACCAGAATAAATAAGCAGAAGCTAAAACAACGTTTAGCACAAGAGGAAGCAATAATACACAAATACAAACAGAGTGCTAGACCAAGTGTACAGACACACACACACACACACACTATAGCATACCAAATATGTACTAACCCAATTCAACAATTCTAAAAAGAAAGTTTTTCCAAATAAACAAAGCTACAACTGGACAAGAAAAACCCACCTTGTTTCCATTTTATCACCTGGATATTAAGTTGCTCCATAGATCCTATTTTATGAGAGTTTTTTAAATGTACAGTGGTACAAGACAGCTAATTATACATGAATTATCTTTATTTGTTTACTAAACTGCAGTTACAACTACTTATCATATTTAATTAGGATTGCTAGAGGTTTCTGTGCAAAATAATACCATTCTAATCTTAGATTGCTTCAAATCAATGATCGGAAGAGGATCTGAAGAGTTGATTTGGAAAAAAAGAAATCTTTTGCCTGCATTCATAGACAGTGATTCTGTATTGCATGTTTCAATTGATTTTATGTCAGAAAGATTTATACTTTAAGTCCAAAGCACCATAATTTATTTAGGCACTTGAAAACAGAATGAAGAAGGGCAAGAGTCTTTTTCCCTCCCTCCCTCCCTCCCTCCCTCCCTCCCTCCCTCCCTTATAGCAAATTTGACAGACTTACGGAAGCATCAAACACATCTATGAATTGTGGAGCTGAAAAGTTCAGCCCACAGATTCTAAATCAATAAGGCTTCCTTTTTAAAAAAAATATGGGAAGTGTTTCAGATAGAGAATATCAGATTTTCTTTTCCATTTTTTAATTCCAAATAAGAAACCTGTAAAATAACTAACCTGCCCATTTTGGAATTGACAATGATCTCAGCCATATTTCTCCTCATCCCTACTGATGCTTGAGTTTTCTTCATTAATGTGAAATCAGTTTCTATCGTGAAAGCTTAGCTGGCTACTATATATCTTTTGATTTTCACTCTCTTAAGTCCCAAAAGATTGATTTAAGTTTGGGAAGAAGAAGCAAAGGAATAACCCAAGGTTCTTGCTGCACTGTGGTCTGCAGTATGGGTAACAATATAATGTATTTCAAATTTATTTGAAACTGGTGGGATTCAGAATACAGAATAACAGAGTTGAAAGGGACCTTGAAGGTCTTCTAGTCCAACTCCCTGCTCAGGCAAGAAACCCTATTCCATTTCAGACAAATTGTTGTCCAATTTCTTCCTAAAAACCTCCAGAGTTGGAGCATTCACAACTTCTGGAGGCAAGTTGTTTCACTTATTAATTATTCTAACTATGTGAGGAAATTTCTTCTTAGTTCCAGATTACTTCTCTCCTTGATTAGTTTCCATCCATTGCTTCTTGTCTTGCTTTCTGGTACTTTGAAAAATAAGTTGACCCCTCTTCTTTGTGGCAGCCCTTCAAATACTGGAGTACTGCTATCATGTCATCCCTACTTTCTTCTAGACTAGCCATGCCTGATTCCTGCAACCGTTCTTCATATGTTTTAGTCTACAGTCTAGTCCAGTTGCTCTTCTCTGCATTCTTTCCAAAGGTCTCAACATCTTTTTTGTAATGTGGTGACCAAAGCTGGATGCAGTAAACTGCTTAGAAACTCAAGATACACCAGTTTACCCTGCCACTAGCCTGGATGAGATTATTTATATTTATTAAGGAAAGGGATAGTGAAACTATCACAACTCTGAGTTATCAATGACACATTTCATTTGATTTCATTAATTTAATTTCCTACCAATAAAATATGCAATATTCCAACTGGCTTGCAATAAATGTGACTGTCCAGCACTTCATAGGAGGTAACAGTGGGGAGTTAGCAGTATTTTTAAATTAGTGTTCTAAAATTTCTTTATCATCAGAGCACAATTTCCATGAGTGTGAAATTGCCTTTATGGAAAGGGATGCTGCCAAAAATAATCTTTCTCTTTCCATTAGCAGCCCTGCGAGAACCTTCTCTCGAATGGATGCTGCTCTTGGATTTGTTGAATTCAATCCAGGGCTTTTGGTTTAAACATGGTCTAAATTTAGTAGGCCTGTTATTTAGACTTAAATGGCACACACAGGTTGGTGTTCCTGTGTGCTGCATCATGAAAATCCAAGTTCAAAACTGTGTCAAAACTGTAGGTTGGGACTGATGTCTGACTTGTAGACCTGTTATTGTAGATCTGAAGATCCGATAAATTACACGTATGGTACTGAAAGATGAAAATATAGAATGTTAAACAGCTCTGCAATGGTTTCTGTTTGCTAGAAACTCCCCCACCTCCACCCCCCAAAAACCTTCTTTTTATAACAAATTCCATTAAACCATTTAGTTAGATAGGGCAATGAGAAGGCAGACTCAGGCTTAACGCAACAACAGCTCTTTATTACAACAGTCAAGTCTGTACAATCCTTTTATAGGGAGCTGTCAGACCTCTTAACCAATCAGATTGAACCTCTGTTCCCGCCTAAACAGAGGACTGGAGTGGAAACCACAGTAGCCTGTGTTAATATCTAACACATTTCAGTCCACATGTTGACTTGTGCACTTTCTCCAAGGAAGTGTGCGTTTTGTCTGGTGACCTTTATAGGCACAATACGTATTCACTTTAATAATATGGAACTGGTCTGACCTTCAAGCAGATTCCAGATTAAATTAATTTAGAACTTGAATTCCAGGCCAAAGTTCCACTTATTTTGCCTAACATGAAGTTTGAGACAATGTCAGTATTAGAAAATTCTGAGTTGTGATAAATTGGGGAACGGGAAACAAGATAAGTCTTTAAAAGAGGAAAAAGAGTTGATTGGACTCTTAGTTACATTTAAACCTCCCACTTAAATAAACTGTGTTTGTGTGTGTGTATGTATTTATGTGTGTCTTGTTGTATTCGGGTCTTTTCCCGTGTAAGATTGAGATTGTCTTGGCAACATTTCAGCGAGGTCTCACTCGCCATCTTCAGGCTGGGTTTTGGGCTTAAAGCATGGTCGGAGCTGCCATCTTTCTGTAAATCTTGGTGGGGTGTGTGGAGTGCTGCTGGCTTTGTTTCAGTAAGTGGAATGATTACTTACCCCCCCACACACACCAAGATTTATAGAAAGACGGCAGCTCCGACCACACTTTAAGCCCAAAACCCAGCCTGAAGATGGCGAGTGAGACCTCGCCGAAACGTTGCCAAGGCAATCTCAATCTTACACGGGAAAAGACCCGAATACAACAAGACCAGCATGCCTACACCTGTGAAAATCTATGAATATATATATTCGTGTGTGTGTGTGTGTGTGTGTGTGTGTGTGTGTTTAAAGCAATTTAACTAGGAAAATGTCATGATCAGAATATTTCTCCTGTTTATAAAGCTAAAAGCAGAATGGTTTGGTTAGAAACCTAGAGTTCCATACCCTTGGGTAAACAAATACTATGGGTTTATTCTCCTTTGTCCACTTGGTGCTATGCAACATGTTTTATTTCCTTGGATATCTTTTTATCTCTCAAGAAGAATGACAGGATAGTAAAATTTATAGTGGCAAATGATTTGGTAATAATTTCCATCATTACTGAGCTAGGTAACACCATCAGCAATTATATTAATATTATGATTTCATATGCCTTCATGTCAAAATATATTTAACTTCAAACTGGCTTTAATTCATCTATTATTTACCGTACTTCTACATCACACCAGAGATTGATCTAGCAAATCTCCTGGCAGATTACAATGTCATAGTTGCATCTGATCACTGCATTTGAATATTACAGTTAAGACTGCAATGCAATTAAAGAACTAATATTGAAAGACTAGTTGTTACATAGCTAAAGGACTCTTAAGGAAATACTAAACAATTTATAATGAAAATTAAAGAAATTTGCAAACCACACAAATGGAGGAAATTTTCAACCAATATCCAATGCAAACAGAGGACATTCTGCTGCTTGGAGGGAAGTGGTGAAATCATAACACAGTTTAAACATCTCATTTATGTTAGGCTCATATCAGGCACAGTGTGAATCTATTTGCCAATGACTTTTTTTAAAAAGTGGAAAAATCATTATGTTGTCACACTGTGATCACTGGAAGACAGATATTTTCACTGTTTTTTTGACAGATCATCATCACTCCTCCCCCTTCCCCACTGCATTTCCATGGGTTACTGAAAAGTTAGAAACATATGTATCTTTTCTGAAAAATGACCAGAGAAAAATTATCATTTCTTTTCCTTATCGGCTCAGATCCATAATCCATGAATGTACCTTCAATTAAAATAAAGCAAAGGTATGCGGGTGAAATATAGGCTTCAGGGAGCATTTTGTTTAAATCAGGTTAAGAGAAGCCTTTCCCATGCAGGGTTGGCTCTCTGAGGAAACAATTACATCAGATCATTTTGAGGAAAAATATTATTGTTGAAAAGGAACATTTCAAACCATTATTACTTTGTGAAACTTATGTTCCCAAGGTGAGTCTCTTTTTACACAAGGTACTGAATTTTGACTTCATTTATGTCTTGTAATGAGCTACACAAAATGTAGACAGTAAACTCAGAATAAAATGATCCTATCATTTTTCAGTGAATAAAATGGAAATGAAAGCAAAGAGACGGTATACCCTTACGGTATGGCTAGCTGATGAGAGCTAAATAGCTTGAAATGCATCCATACTAGGCTCCCTTTATTTATTTATCAGCACAAATACAACACAAATATAAAAAGGCAACATTAAAAATAAAAATATGGGTTTCTGGCTGCATGGTTTTCTGTGATGAGCCGAAGGACAGAAAGAGGGAGGAGTGAGCTCCCTCCCATATTTGGGCATACCAGGGGTTGTAACACACACACGCGCGTACACACACACACACACACACACACACACACACACACACACATATATATATATATATATATATATATATATATATATATATATATATATATATATATATATATATAATGTATATATGTATATAAATAAATAAAATAATACCCTAACCCACTCATGACTAGTGGGTTCTTGATGATTCTACCTAGTTTGGGTAATGAAACATCTGCAAGAAAACAACCAGAGAGAGCACCACCATTAAAAATATATTCGCCAAATGGCAAATGGCACCAGTACTGAGGTTTCTACTGGGAAAAAAAAGCTTCTGTGTTCTTCAACATTGCTTTGCCAACATTGATTTGACTTTTCAACAAATAAGTTTTTAACCCCAAATCTTATGAGTTAACAAAATTTATGCTTCCACCACTAAAACACAATATCGACCAGGTGGAGTTCTTACATTGAAGAATGCAAAAATATAGAACTCCCTTTCTAAGATACTTCTTCATAATATTAATTCTTTCAAAAATGCAATTTTTTTTTATTCCTGGTAAATGAAAGAAAAATTCAAATGTCCATTCATTTACATTTGTATCCATTAATTTATGATTTCACATGCATGCCTGTATATTATAAGATGAACAAATAGAGTTCCCAGCAGTTTTTGGTCATTGCTTATTGTTGTCTTATCGTTATTATAATTAATATCATCCATTAACAATGATATGCCACTACAAAATTTTGAGAATATGGCATTGCACTTCTAGTTCTGGAGAAATAATGTATTTATCAAAAGAATAAACAAAAACCATTTTAACAGTCTTGAGAAGTATTATGTCATTCACTTACTCTAAATTTAGAAAATTTAAAAAAAAACTGTTTATTATTAGGGAATCTTGGCTTCCCTAGAGATTTATCCAGAGATTTTGAAGAAGTAAAATAGCAGCAATCCTACAGAAAGTATGTGCAGTGCTAGATTTATCAAACAATATAAGGAAGCCCTCAAACACCAAACCTTCAGGAAGATGTAGCACTCTGAGTTGGGAGGAAAGCTTTGCTTGCTCTGTAAATGATTCCTTCAGGTGATTTTGCACAGCTTTGCACAGTCTGTTCATATTTGCAGATACCTTCATTCTTCCCCCCCTCCTATCCCCCAAGACCAATAATTATACTTTTGCAAACAATAGCATAGTTTTCAATCAATTAAAAATGACTGAGGTAATATAGTTGCATATTGTTGTTGTCATTGGCCAAGGGAACTGCCACCAAGCATAGGGACCTCCTTTTAATTGCAATGAAGAACAATGTGGAAATATGTGTCATGACATCTCAGCATAAACACCAGCATAACACGTACTGGTACGTGCTAAAATGAGACATCAGGGTATGAGCCATTGGAGTTTGCATCATAATGTCACAATGCAGTTTGTTACTTTCCCCTCTGTGCTTCTTCTTACATGTCCCTGTTCTGTGAAAATTGGACCATAAGGAAGGTTGAGCGCCAAAGAATTGAAGCCTTTGAATTATGGTGCTGGAGAAGACTCCTATGAGTCCCTTGGACTGCAAGGAGATCAAACCAGCCAGTCCTAGAGGAGATCAATCTTGACTGCTCTTTAGAAGGCCAGATCCTGAAGATGAAACTCAAATACTTTGGTCACCTAATGAGAAGGGAGGACTCACTGGAGAAGAGCCTAAGCCTGAGAAAGACTGAGGGCAAAAGAAGAATGAGGTGGCTGGATGGAATCACCAAAGCAATATGCATGAGCTTAAATAAACTCCAGAGGATGGTAGAGGACAGGAAGGCCTGGAGGAATGTTGTCTATGGGGTCGTGATGGGTCAAACATGACTTTGCAACTAACAACAACAATAAGGGTCATGTTGGGTCATACTATCCTGTGAAGTCCTTTTTCTTTCTTTTCCTTTCTTTTTGTAGATATATCAAGAGGAGCCATTGCATTGCAATGGCATGCATTGGAGAGGGGGAAAGAGTATGTGGCAGTGCAAAATATGCCAATATCAAAGCTGGTTTGATGACTATGTGGGACCTGAATCAGCAATCAGTAAGAGATGTCTGGAAGCACAAGGCCAGAATCGAAAGCAAGGAGCTACCGGACGTTTAGAATCCAGATACAAAGTGTGGCCAGAGACACAGAGACCAGCAACCACATCTTCTTCTGTAGCAGCACCAATAGCATCGGTAACAGCCAAGAGGGCCAAACCTGGGAGCCTGAAGCATTGGTAGATGAGGAAAACAATAATATACCACAGTTGTGGGATGCGGTTAGCTAAATCCTGACATCACCAAGCAACAAAAAGAGAGAAAAGAGAAAGTTTACAGACATAGTAAACCCATAGAAACTTGTAAGAACCACAGAATAGGATACACAGTGAAGCTCTATAACAGTGATGGCGAACCTATGGCATGCGTGCCACAGGTGGCACGCGGAGCCATTTGTCAGGGCACGCGAGGCGCTGCCCTGTCAGCTGGCCAGTGTGCATGCGCACGCTGGCCAGCTGAGTTCACCTTTTTAAAAGCCATTTTTCGCCCTCCCCTGGCTCCAGAGGCTTTATAGGAGCCTGGGGAGGGCGAAAAGAGCCTCCCTGCCCTCCCAGAGGGCCTCCGGAGGCTTCAGGGACCGTCCGGAGGCTTCCCTGAAGCCTTCGGAATGCTTAAAACAACTCTCCAAGCAAACTGGAAGTGACTTCTGGTTTGCTCGGAGGATCCTTTTGAGCGCTCCGAAGGCTTCAGTGAAGCCTCCGGACGGTCCCTGAAGCCTCCGGAGGGCCTCCAGGGGGGCAGGGAAGGCTCTTTTCTCCCTCCCCAGGCTCCTATAAAGCCTCTGGAGCCTGGGGAGGGCGAGAAAAGCATGTAAAATGGGGGGGTGTCGCACGTTGTGCACGCATTGCATTATGGGTGTGGCACGCTCGCACACGACCCCCCTGCGCTCCCCCCACTTGTGGCACGTGAGCCAAAAAAGGTTCTTCATCGCTGGAATAAGATATACAATAACATTTTGAAATGAGAGAGACAGAGGCAGAAAGAAAGAGAGTTTGAAAAGAAAACATTTATATACAATAGTTTTCTCTCGGAAACAAAAATTGTCTGTAGATTATTTCATTTGCTCATAAGGATATTTCATAACAGCAGCAATAACACTATGGGGCTTTTAATGCCTGGTAACTTTCAATTCTCTTTTATGCATGAGCAAATGACCTTCTCAACTGAAAAAAAAAGTGCATCTCAGTGGTTAACCCCTTTTTGAATGATCCCAATAGCTGAATTTTAATTTTAGTTACAACTCAGGTTGTCTTTTAATCAATAAATCCTAATTCAGTTAAGACAGATTTACATTTGCACATTGGCAATCAATATTTTATTTTTTCCCCACATGGTGGAGGGAATTAAACAAGAATCCATGCCCATTTTTCTAGATATTTTAGAATCAATCACAATATATCCTCAAGTAAAATATTGAATTATGATTCAGTCCTGCAAAATGACAGAGGATTTGAGGCTCTCGGGTCAGTCATACATTTCAATAGGAGTCTTTTCATAATAATTTGATTCCATATTTTAAACTAGATTTTAAAACAAAACCCATCCAATACATGTTTAAATTTAGAGGTGAGTTTTGGGAATGAAAGCCTGTTTGGTCTCATCCTTCTTGGTGAAGGTAAATACACTATTCACAGGATTGGAGATATCATATTCCAATTACTCATTTCCCTTCCCGACATAAGGAGAATAGAGGAACTGATAAGGCAGCACAAAATAGCATGATGGGCTCTGCAAACCAACCAGCCACAACATTTCATTTCCTACGCTTCAAGCAAAAGATAGATGAAAACCAAAGATAAGACAACAACACAAAAACATTTCCATTTTAGAAGAAGCACACACACACACACAATTTTAGAAAAACCAGTGTGACTTGAGCTACTGGGAACAAATTAATAAAAGAAGAATGTGTCAACTTTTGGAGTTCTTCAACATCCTTGGCAAGTGA